>NC_136814.1:67762301-69184801 GCF_951394365.1 Tetrao urogallus | reverse complement strand
CTTTTCTTTGTTCTCAGAATTATTGGAGTCCCTGTGAATGCTAAGTTGTACCCTTATGTGGTTGTAATATTCATATTACAGGAGGAGGGAAAAAAGCAACTTAGATTTTGCATTGTCATTTCAAAAAACAAAAATATGTATCCCTACCATCCAAAGTTTTCCTGAGGATGAGATATCAGGAAGAATAAGATGGTATTAGTTTTAAGTATCTTTCAGGGGTGATAGATTTCCATGGTTGTTTTGAATCAAGACTGAACCTCTATCCTTACCTCTATCCTTGCCTTGTATCATTTTTCCTTTTTATATATTTTTGGAGACATCATTCTAAGGATGACGTATCAGTCTTGATTTTTATAATTGCTTTTCAAAAAAATTTCCCCAAACATGAAGTTTCCTAAAAACAGGCATTTACACAGGCATGGAAGCTCTCATCTTATGGCAATAACTTTCCATTGGAAAAACTAAAATAATGCTTGGGCCTTCCTCATATTAACTTATAAAGCGCTCTTTCTTTGCAAAACGTTTGCTTAGTGCTGGAGGATACATGATAGAGGGAACTCATACATGTCTTGCTGACACCGCTCGCTCCCAGGAAACTGTGGGATATAGTGCTGGACATGACGTTACCTTGGGTACATGACAGTCAGCCCCTAACCAGGCTCTGTTTTGTGGGCCTAGGTGGCACTCGGTTTCAGTCCTTGGTACGAACTTGTGGTAATTGGGGCAACTGCGGCAAACATTTCCACTCTTCTTTTCTTCTCAGTCTTATCCAACTTTACTGGTGTTATTTTTAATGAAACAATTAAAAAATGGTTGGTGATGGTGGGCATATTGGGAACTCTGTTAGTGTTATGGTGTGTAAGTGTCTGACTGGCAGGGCCTAGGAGCAACTACATCAGAAAGGTACTTTTCTACTTTTTTCCTTGCAGAATTCTAGGCAGAGTCTGGAGCTGGAGTTGGCTGTCATGTCCAAGTCTGTCAGCTTTTTTTGTTTGAAACAGCAAGGGTAAGATGAACTGCAGGGTAAGATGGGCTGTTTTTGAGTACAGTAGTCCAGTTATGATACCACTTCTTTTTTTCTTTCCTTTGGTTTTCTTCCCCTCTCCCTCCCTCCCCACCCTTTTTTTTCCCCCTTTGTTTTATTCTTTTTTTGGCATTGACGTTGAAAGTTTGGCATAATCTTTCATTTATATGAAGATGTGTTACCTTGCTGGACCAGTTCCTTAAATATTTCAATATGAACAGTAAAATTTAACAGGAATAAAATAGTCCATCTTGCCTTCATTCCATTTTACCCAGGAGATCTAGAAACAAACATTGACCAATTAACAAAAATGGATTGCTTTGATACAGTGATGTAGTGGATATGGTAAAATTGTTTTTCTTAAAGCAACTTTACATACATTTAAAAAAATTATAATGTTCTTTCAGTGAAGCTTGAAATTATTTATTCAACATTAGAAATTTCATTTCATTTAATTATAAAGTTATGGACAGAAATCCATACATACTCATTATTAATAAATTCTTGTGGTTGTTAATTACATTAAATTTTATTTTTCCTATTTTTAGTAATTATGCACAAAAGTATATGTGCTTCAGTTTTTCTCATCAGACTCTAAATTAACTTTATTAATTATGCCAATTACTATACAGTGTTTGTAGTCCCCTCCATTCTTTAGTGCCATGAGCAGGCAACTCCAGCAATGCATTATAGTCTATCTATCTATCTATCTATCTATCTATCTAGTTTATGCATAGCAGTCTAGTATTTTAATTGCTATTAGAAACATGGCATAGATGTTTATCTGAAATTGTGTGGCTAACTATAGAGATGGGAGATGTTTCTTTTTACCTAAGAGCAAAATTTGATTATTCCTGTATGCTTATAATATATATTATATTTTATATTACGTGTTTCAGATATGAAATAGTTTTTTTGTATCTGTTCCTTTAATCAGAAACTTTTTAAATTTAATCAAGAGATTTTACAAAATATTTAAAAAATTCTTATTTTATGCCTTGAAGTTAAAGAACTGTATGCTTCAATAATAATAATGATTTAGAGGCTTAGTCCAGCCGTGATTTTTTTTTCTGGAAAGCCAGTTTAAGAAACTCCTTCTTAAAATATTTTTTTAAAACACTGATAACTTAATCTCCCATTGCTATCCTTTAATACCCACAGCTCCAAAAAATCTGTTTTTGTAAGTGTAATCAGTCCTTATTTTTCATTTCAGTTGTGTGTTTGTACAAGTAGTACACATGAGCCTATATCTTGAAGATTTTTTTTTTTGCACAGTGATTCCATCTCCCCACTGTGGCAAAAAGTGTTGAACACTTACTAATTGTTTCCTGTGCACTGGTTTCACATTTCTCCCCTGATTTTTATTAGGTTCTGAGCTCATGCCCAAAGCCCTCTCCACCAGGATAGTGGGAGGCATTTGGTGGTTTTTCACACTTATCATCATTTCCTCGTACACTGCTAACCTAGCCGCCTTTCTGACAGTGGAACGTATGGAATCCCCTATTGATTCTGCTGATGACTTGGCTAAGCAGACAAAGATAGAGTATGGGGCAGTTGAAGATGGAGCAACCATGACTTTCTTTAAGGTAAGCTTTACATTCTGTTTGAAAAGGTAACATATCACAACTGTGGAAGGAAAGATCTGTGAAGCCTGCTGAGGTTTAGCAAAGGAAATTATTTCCCCGCAAGCAAAAAGCAACTGGAAATCTCTTTTCTTAGGGTTTACAAGATAGCAAATGAAGCAAATGAAAAATCTCTCATGGAAAATAACAAGTTTTTTTTATGATTTTTGCTTTAAGAATCTAATGTATAGTAACAGAGTAAGTGAACAAACATGAACACTTTGCTTGAATAGTACTCCTGTGAGAATGAGTTTTTTTGGAACAGGATTTGAAGTATCATTTCAGTAGCATCATATTTTGTCTTTGCTCAAGCAACTGGACTTCTCTGTGGATATAAGAAGCTGGATAAAGAAAAATCTTTTGAAGGCTCTTTGGTAATGTATTCTGTTTTGATGGACATTATGTTCTCACTTAAAGCTTTGAGGTGACTGTTGCACTGGCATTTGAAACTAGGCAAAATAAGGTACAAAATATAAGCTGGCCCAAAAATTGAGTGCGTAAACAGATTCAGAGATGTTTGCTTCTTTTTTTTTCTTTTTTTTTTTCTCTCAGATATCTGGTGTCTAAAAAGTCGCTATTTATTGTTATAACCCTACAGGCTATCCAAGGGTACACTGTTTTATTAAAAAATATATACATATATAGATCTCTCGTCTTTTGCTTGGAAATTAAAATCAACTTCAGCGTATCAGAATGTTTTAGGCTGCTTAACTTTTAGCATGCATTGGGAATGTTCACAGTATTTTCCGCAGAATGCTTCTTAGAAAAGAAGCTGAGGAAGTCAATAGAAGTAAGTAGTCAATTAGAAGTCTATAGATGTCAGGAAATATTTCAAGTAATTAAATGAAATATAACTGAAAGTTTATAAGCTTGGATTTTTTGAAGTGTGAAAATGATTTAAGTCTCAGGACATAGATGACACAAGGTATATTAGCAGAAAATACTATGGGGTTTTATTTTCCTTCTTGTCCTGAAGAAGGCTTGGAACTTGTTCTTTCTGAGACTGAAACTGTGGACTCTAAAATATCAGAAAGCAATTTTAACTTGCCAATAATTTTTTCAGCAGTAATTTTACCAGAAGCAACTTCCTAACTCTTAGTTTTCCTTCCTCTAACCTTTAACTTTTTGTCTTATTCTATCTTTTTTTTTTTTTTTAATGTGTGTGATTTGTCTTTTCTTTTAGAGATGATATTTTCTTCTTTGTATGTTTTTCCATCCACATATCACTATACTACTTTCTTTCTGCATGTTTCTTACTGTTCTCTTTCTTCTTCTGTTTTTATTTAGCTAGATATATTTTATGCTTTTCTTGTAAATTGTAGTCGTGAATGAGAGAGAATTCTATCAAAATAGGAATTGTGCATAGACTTATGTCTTTGAAATACCCTGAACTTAACAGAGCAATGGCATTAGATCACATTATTTAATATTGCTTTATTATAATAATGAATTCTCCTACTTATATATTATGAGTGAGAAAGAGAAACCAGAAAAAAAACTTTGGATTTTATTCTGCTTATAAACTTTAGGCCAAATTAAGGTTACTTTACTGAACAAACATGTTTAGACTTTGTGTGTGAACAAGTTGTAGATATTATTTTGGAAGATAAAAATGCACTGAAAGGTCAGCTAGCAAATAAATTATTCCAAATACTTTTTTTCTGATCAGTTTAATATCTTATCTAAGAAGTATGGAAATTAATTAGTATAATTTTGTACCTAGTAAAATGTATCCAAATTTAAGCATTAGAAGTAGGCACAACTGTTCTTGTATTTCAGCCAATAAGATGAAATCATGCTCAAAAGAGAAATAAATACAATCTCATTTGATTCATTCAGTGTCTGAAACAGTTTCCAAGTGGAAATTGGAGCATGCTTGATGTAAATGCTTTTTACTAGAGCTAACTGTATAAGGAATATAATCAAATTAAATTAAATATTTCTACACTAGAAAAGTGTCTATCTGTTCCAGTAAGCTTTCTGGTAAAATTAGGTAGTTTTACTTGAGAAGGTTTAAATATCAGAAAACAAAATACTGTAGTTCTACTCTGTCTATACTGTTGTGTTTGCAAAGTAAATTTGTATTTTCTATACACAAATTACTTCAGGAATGTGATTTTCTTACTTGGAGAAAAGAAAACAAGTCTGAAGGGAAATTGCCTTAAAAGATAGTACTAGATACTACTAGCAGTTCATAGGTACTACTATGAAATTATTATAAAAAAGACCCTTAAGAACAGGCAAATGACCAAAGAAGACAAAAATAAAAAATAAATCAGAAAAATGTCTTAATGTACAGAAATGACGCCAAAAATAGATAGTACAGAAAGGCTTCAGTTGCCTATTTCTTCCTGCATTGTGGACAAAAACTAGGATAAGAATGTTTTAAATCGCTTTTCAAACAGATTATTTTATCAAACAGATGAAAGGTGGCTTAAAACAGTAAATATTAGTTTGTTATATGAACAAATGAATCGGGAAGGAAGAAACACTGCTTTTGTATATGACATTATGGAAACTATTAATGAAATATTTGGTCCCTTTCTGGTGACCACAGTTCAACAATAAGTTTAAAATTAGAAGGTATTCATAAAAAGTCAAAGAACAGCTGTAGATCTGGAAGAAAAGTTTTATAGTTTAAGGCTAAAGATGATTGGGCTATTTAATCTGCTGAAGAGAATGTTAAGAAGTGACTTGATCACCTTCTGTAAGTGCCTTAAAGAGAATGAGACTTCTGACAGTAAATGACTGTTTAATCTAGCAGAACAAAAAAAAAAAAAAAAAAAAAAAAAAAAAAAAAAAAAAAGCCATAACAAGATCCAGTGTTTCAAAGCTAAAATTAGGCAAATTTAGACCAAAAATAAAGTGCAAGTTTTTAAGACTCAGTAATTAAACCCTGGTAGAACTCATCGAGTAGCCGACTGGATTCATCCATCAGCTATTCTGAAGAGAGTACATATAGCATAGCCAAGCTTTTTTTAGAGCCTATTCAATGAAATACATAGCCATCGTTAGCTCAGATTAGATTTTAGTGGTTCCCTCCTACTTTAAAAATCTATGGGAGTATATTTTCTAGAGGGGTTGCCCAAAGGTGTCTGAGGAGATAAATTTATCATCTGTGTGTATGTTTTTCCTTAGCTGCTTTGTCTTCTTATAATGAGATGGATTGAGCAAAACAGTGTCATTGTGTTACAACATGAAATGAAGGCACCAGATGGTTTCCTAATGTTAAATGAAATTATCATATCTTGGTAATAGTTATTAGTTCCAGTCACAGTGAGGATCAGTAGCTGCCTATGAAACTGACAGTAATTTCTGCATAAATTATCTAAATAGAAGTCCATTTAATTTTTTCTTTAAAAAAACTCTGGAACCTGGCCAAGGCTGTCTGACGCTAAAGCCAAAGAATATTTTTTGAAGGAGAACATAAATGAGAATCAGGAAAAATAAAATAACTGCTTGCTAACATTACAATCTCAGAGAGCACTGGGGCATAACATACTGTTATGTTTGTACTGATATGAGGTTTGCTGAGAGACCTTGCAGAGTTTCCCTTCATGGAGGCATTCAAAATCTGTCTGGACCTGGTTCTAGGCAACTGGTTATAGGTGTCCCTGCTTGGGTGTGAATATGGACAAAGATGACCTCTAGAAGTCCTTTCCAACCTAAACCTTTCTGTCGTTCTGCAATGCTGCTACTCTTGTGAATGAAACATCCCTGAGAAATACCTTTGATGAAAAAGGAGGATGGTGTCTTTTGAGGCTGATTAGGTCCTTCAGATCATCATCTAGCTCCTCATGTTCTCAGAAATGTGATATTACAACTTCTTTAGGAAGTCAGAAAGGGGAAGAAATTTACAATGCTATCTAATCTGAGTGTAGAAAGGAATTAGTTATACAAAGCTGGATATTTCTGACTGGATATTTCATTGAGAAACAATAAAAAAGACCTTAGCATTATTCAAGAATTGTAAAGAAGGAAATGTGAAAGCAAATTCTATCTGCAGCTAAGCTGATTCTTTCCTCTCTTGATATATGTTTTGATGTTTCTCAGATTGCTAAATTTTTCTTAGTTACATTTTTCCCTTTTCTTTTGGCTGCTTCGGCTGGTGTCAAGGCTTTCCAAAATGCTTATAGCCTGAAAATGGTAATGAAAAAGAGTCTTGACTGTTCCTGTGTTGCTCCCAGGGTTTGGAAATAGGAATTAGAAATTAGACTGTTGATAGTTTGCATGTTTCGGAAGCCTGCTTTCCTTCTTCTTTGGAATGAAATGAAAACTTATTATTTTTATGAAAGATACTTTTCTCACAGTAGCTGCGCTTTGATTAAAAAAAAGAAAGTTCAGATTTTTCATTACCTCGTTTTTCTGTGGTCTCTTCAGCCTCTCAAAAAAACAGTGTCTGTTTCTTTTATACTGACAGTTCTGATAGTGAGAAGAAAAATGTGAATTCCACCCTGCTTCTGTTTGTACCTCAGCTCTATTCACATACGGAAAAGAAATACTACAGCACATGTTTATGTTGGTCTACAATTTTATGATTACTTTTGTGAAGTTGCTATGGATCTTTGTTTTTCTCTCTTTTTTTTTTTAATCTCTACCACTCAGTGTCAATTTTTTTTCTATGTTTCTATAAAGCACCATGTACAGTGGAACTTTTCTGAACTAAGATTAATTAACATTTACATAATAAATAGTAAAATCAAAGTCATTCTTCTTTCCCTAGTAGCATTTGGCTCATGTCATTGCTTCTGCATCATGAATTAAAGTTCCTTGTGAGAGTCATTTATTTTAAATCTTTGTTTTACTGATAGGGAAGCTGAAACACTAACAGAATACACATTTTTCATGATCACTTGGTGAAAGGCAGATAGTGAACTAATTCAGGAAAGCAAACTTGTGCACCTTAGAATAATCTCCTATATTTTTTGTCATTTGCATTTCCCAGTTTCTTTCCTTTTCTTCTTCAGAACCCATTTTTATACTTAAGCTCTGCTTATCTACAGAATCCTATTACTTCTTGCACTGTGTCTTCTCCACAAAGATCCACACTGCTGATCCTTGTCAAGCTTTTTTCTGCTTTTTGCCCTAGCCAGTTTTTACCACCTCCCTCAGGAAATATTTGGGGGCAATAGTTAAGAGCTAAGGACCTACCTTCCTCTTCCAAATTCTCCTCTGTTAAATAGAACGAAGATCTGGTTTTTGCTAGCATTGCAAATTCCCCCAAATAGTCTGTAAAGACTGAAAGATGAGGTTGTGGGGAAATTTTCCCACTGCTTACATCTGAAGTACAAGTGACAGATAACCTGTGAAATTAATGAAAGAATAGCAGAAAAAAAAAGGCATGAATGCCGTTCATATATAATGACATTGGCAGTGCTATGCATGAAGCCAGTATAGCCTCAGTTGTTTTTTTAAACCTGTTTGAACATTTCAATAGGCAAATGTTGTTTTTCTGTTTAACAAATAAGCATGCATATGTGGACACTTTGAAGTATGCACACACAGAACTTTTAGTTGAATATTGCAAATAATATATTATCAAGTTTAACAGTGCATGTCAATCATTCTGTGGAATTGCTGCTAGTCAGAGATGAAAGAACACCACTTCTGAGCTTTTCAAATATCTATTGGCTGACAGTGATGAATGAAAAAAACTTTCTGAGCCTCAGCCCTTATGTGTCATTCTGGACAATGGATAAAAAATAATTGGTAGCAGATACCACAGATAATCATTCAGTTTGCTTTAAAATAGTTTCACTTTTCTCTAAAGCCACATTTTAATGTAAAGCATGCAGATTTGTTCTTATGCATGAAAACACATTGTGCAAGAATGGAATTGGGTACAAGTATCGTGTCTTTTTTTTTCTCTTCTGCTATCATATTTTGGACATATTTACTAGAAACATATATGGTTGAAATGAATTCTCCTTTTCCTATGATTATTCCCTCTTTATTGGAACACTTCTTCAGTTAGCCACTACTTCTTTGCGAAAAAAAAAAAATCAGCCGATGGTGAAAACCTGTAAAGCAAGGTCTGTGGTCACTCCAGACACTAATAAGAACAAAATCTGCAATGACTGAGTCTGTGAGAATGAGACTGAGGCTTTTGTCAGAGACCTCAAAACACCTGTGTCTCACTGAATTCTTCATAAGATCAAGGAAGCTAGGTAGGTTAGATGGTACCTTAGGACAGACCATAAGGGCAGCAGTTCATTTGAATTCTGACAGTCAGATTTTCATACCACTAATTTCTTTGAGTTGAATGGTCTTTCTTCAGAGCCTAGCGAAAGAAAGGAGAAGTAATTCATATAAAGGGACTTCTTCCAACAAAACTGTCTAGGTACTGGGAGAAGGTGATTCAAATTTTTTATGCTGTCTTGACATTTTCCCTAGCTGTGGGGTTGTTAATGTTTCTGCAGTAAGTAAGATCATATGTTTGGCTGCCTGTTTTCTGTTAGAGCAGAAGCAAAAGAATGCCACTACCTTCCCACCATTGCCTTTGTCCATGTTCTTGTCTCTCCCCTTGCCTTTCTCCTTTTCCTATTCTTATTCCCTGTACATTTTTGCCTTGCTCCTGCTCTATGGACTAAGAAAGATTAAAATAGGAACTAGGTAGCTCTTCAGTTCAGCAAAGGTTTATGCTGCCTTATGCACTGTATGCAGACAGCAAGTATCCTCTGTGAGTTGCTGGACAACATATAGTATTCATAAAGATCTATGTTCTGAAATCACAAGATTCATATTTATCATTTACACTTGTCTCCAGCTACAGCTCTTAGAAACCAGTGAGGCACATACAAATGCTTTTCAGCATTTTCTCAAAAAATATGCATAATATGATCCATACTGTAGACAAATCATGGTGTTTATCTGAATAATACTGATCATTCTCAGTTTGTAAGGTATTTTAGATCTAGCAAGATCTAAATTCCAACTGAATAGAAACATAGGATACAAGAAATAGGAGCCCAGGAGAAAAAAAGAAAGAAAGAAAGAAAAAGACCAACTACACACTAATTCTTAGAAAGTCAATCATAATGATAAACAAATATTATTCAGAGGACATTGTGAATTCTGAATTGTGTTAGGATTTATTATCATTAAAAGACAAACATTTTATTAAACGTACTTGATTTAGAGAAATGTCATGATCTTGAGATTTGAAAACTCACTTTGTAGTCAAGAGAAACTCATTCCACTTTGGAAAATATATACTGATGCCACTGAAAACAAGAAAAGTAGGGATTTTTCCCTTTGAATCAGTACTCACTACTTTTAGTTGTGAGGATAACTTCTGTCGATGCTAAATGCTAGAACCAATGTGTGAAGAGCACAGTGTCCTGTTCTGCAGTAGGGCGATCTTACAGCACACTAACATGACAGCACCTGTAAGTCAACACCTTTTGGGAAGTGATTTGTGTTGCCTGGAAGTTTTGAGGTGTGAGGTTAAAAAAATCAAAGGCAATGTGATTACATCAGATAATTAAAGGTATCAACATCTAGAGTGCAAGTTGTCTTTATGTACTACTGTAGAATAACTTTAGATGTTTTATTTCTTTCTATGTACTTGACAGACTTCATTTTCTGCCCTCTTCTGGGACTGTAATGGCACTGACAGGATCAGTTGTAAGAGAGTGACTTAATGCTTGGTTCTGATCATAAGTTTAGGCTTTTTCCTTCTTGAAAATAGATAACCTAATTGCTACCTTGCTTTAGCATGTTTCTTTCCTTCTGCTGCTTTTTCCCAGGGGGCAGGGCAAGAATACTTGCCATTTCACATCCCTTTTCAGTTTTTTTCTCTTTGTGCCTGTCCTCAGATCATAACCTTAGACTGCACTGTAGCTGATCCTTTAAATCCAAACATTCTTCAAAAATTCTCTTTAAAAGACAGATTTCAGAGTTAGAATTTGTTTAGAAAATTGAGAATAAATCTGAGAACACTTTTAACTGTCTTAGCCTGAAAAAAATACATAGTCTTGTTCTTCAAACCAAATAAATCACCAAGTAGCTGTTAAAGTTTGCAGATTTGATCTATGATTCATTCCAGGAATGTGATTCTAAAACCGTTCACCAGAGTGAACTGTTTCTCAGTTTAGCCAGTCTTGTGTGAGATCCTGCCATATGAGCAACCATCAGTGTTAGTTCCTGCCTGCTGAAGCAGCCCGAAAACCTCTATTCATTACCAGAGGTGAACTCTCAGTTCCACCTTGTCAGTTTATATATGATACTACTGTGCTATTGTCCAACTGCATTAGCATTGCCTTGTGTATGAGAAATATTTCCAGTGCCAGAATCGCCCTGGACATCACCTAGAGTCCTATTATACTGATGAATTTCTTCTCCAGATTTTTCACTGTTTTGAACAGAATGCTTGTCGAGATCACTTAAACTATTCTTGCAATGCACCTATGGTTATAATTACATAAGCTACATTTGATATGGATGCCTTTTAAACATTTTTCAGTATTCACACATTAAATCAATGTGTATTTAATGTATTCAATATTCTTAATCTGTACAATATAGATTTTGGATATTTACAAAAATTATATGAAGTCATGATATATGTGATAATGGTAGCCTAGTAATCTGTCCATTCATATTTTGGATCAAAAAGAAGCAATGTATTTCTTAGTTTGCTCTTTTTTTAGTTCAGATATAGTATGCAGTCTTTTAATTTGCTCACCATTTTCACTTCCTTTATTTTGCATAAACCCTGCTCTGCAACAACCAAATATTGATGCATTATCAATACTATTTTCATTATGAGTCCAAAACACAGCATCATATAAGATACCATAAAGCCAAAATCAGAAGTCATTCATATGAATGGTGATGAAAATAAGTAATATGTTCATTTATGCTGCCACTGGCTTACATTTTCAGAATAGATATTCGAATGTAATTGGAAACCAAAGTCCAGATAAGGTGAATTTTATTGTCAATCACTGTGATTAGAGATGAGCATGACAGCTTTAATTATATTAATACACACTTCTAGCAAATTCTTATTCTGGTGAGAAACTAAGCATTTTGAAAATTATCAAAGGATTTAGTATTGCTTGTCTCGAAAGATTTGTATCTGAATAGTCTCTTTTCATTTGAGAATTGAAATCTGATTCCCCTCAATGATCAATAAAATACAGAAAATACCCTGAAGACCTATGAAGACTTGGCTTTCTTGATCTTTGAAGAATTCTGACTCTTGTTCAACAGAAGGCCAATAGTAAGACAGAAACTGTTATTCCCTTCTTTCTATTGCTTTTACTATCTCCTCACCTCTACTCTACCTCTCACTTTTTTTTTTCTGTTTTTTTTCTGTTTTTTTTTTTTTAAGTATTTTTTATATTTATTAATTTTTTACTCTGGAGATGTTTAACTTCCTTGTGCAAGGAACATGCAAAAATTCTTAAAGTATTTCTTTATGACACATCTGCTTGAAACTTCATGTACTGTAATACAGTTTCACTTTCTAAAAAAGAAAGACATATCTCTAAAGGAAGATTAATAAGGAAGGATCACTAACATCAGATATTTTCTGTCATGTATTTGGAAGACTACCTAGTACTTCTTTTACTTTACCTGACAGAGGAGGTCTGAGTATAATTTCTTTAATGCTTGAAATTCTATCTATCTAAGTCGTTACTGTTCAAGTGCTTTTTCATTCACTGAATGAAATTAAGGTTGTTTGTTGGTTTTTTTTTTGTACACCTATCTCTTCATGATGATTTGATGAAGATGATTTCATGCTGTCTGTGACTGGCTTTCTAAATCAAATAATCAAAACTGAAAGGAGGATTAAAGGAAATCTATAAGTCATATCTCATAAACAATATTGAGGCCTTTTCTTTTTCATTCCTATTCAGCTAATAATATGTTGCTAGGTTTATTTACAAGATAGATCTTAATTTTTAAATACTCTAAATTGATTTATTAACACTATAAACTATCAAGACTCTTGGTCTGATCTTCAGATTTTCAATTTTCCTTTTATAAATAAAGAATTATTTTGTTATATTGAATTTGTAACTTTTAGTAGAAAAAATCTTGTGGTAAACTTATCAGAGCCTACAGAGATTGGGGCTGTAATACAATATGGTTTGAGATAATAGTTTTTATCTTTACATTTATGGAAATTAAGTGATGGAAGCATTAAAAGCCTCTTGTTACTGCGCATTAAATTTCAATATTAAATTTTCTTACACAAGATTGCATTACACAAGAACTATTTTAATAGCATCGTCAACTACTAATGTAGCTAGTTTCAATACATAAGTAAAATGTATAGCAAAAGGTTTTTGTTATTCTTTCATAGATGTAAGACTTGTAAAACAAAGCCTGGCATCGTAAAATGAAAATAACTATGACAAAGAAATATATAGGGCAGGCTTCTCCTCACTCCAAAATGTAGATATCTTCTCTCTTTTCAGTTAGTCATTTAGCCTCTCTTTTGTTTGGGACTGGAAAAAAAATAGCTAAAACATACTACAGAGTTGATCTTCCAAACTACCTTAAGTAACTGTCCTAGATGGACAGTGTCCTGAAGATTTCCAGATTTTTTCCCATTGACCACAGAGAAGGCTGCATGGGTACCTTGTTCTGGATGCTTAGCAGCTGTAAGTATGTAAAATGAATCTTGTACAATTTCTGGTTACTGTTTAAGTGCAAGACAATTTTCTTCAGTGTATAAACTTCAGCATGACTGCAATTAAAAATTATCTAGATATGCAAATTAGAATAATGCAAATACTTCAAATCTCATGATAAAACTATCTGCCTTAACTAACACTGTGGGGAATTCTTGTCTTACTTTAGATGATTGGGTGAAATGATATGAAGAGTTTCTTTTCGTATATATTGGCATTAAAATGAATACAAAAATAAAACAGAAAAATCTCTTTCAAATCATAAATATTCATTCATCTATCATCATAGAAAAGGTTCACATTTTGGCTTGCAAGTGTGAGTTGTACTGTGGCCAAAATAGCTCAATGGTCTTTGTTTGTAAATGTAACGTTTAGAAAGACTGAACTGGTCGTTCACAGCAAAAATCAGTATTGTAAAAATTGAGCTGGTGATTGTGAAAGCTTGATTTCTAAAAATAAAAGTAAAATTAACAGTCAACAAACATAATACACTATTTTGCTTTGCTAGTAGTACTCCTTATTCTCAATTCTATAAGAGATTGAGTACATTTTATTCCACAAGTAGGGCAGATGTTGCTGTGTTGTCTGTTGCACAACTTGTATTTATTCATTTTTTTTCAAATTTTGTGATTCCAATGACAGTTTTTAAATTAAATTAGGGTGACAGGTGCAGGCTTTTGATGCATACACCACTAATGTGTTTGCATTCTTTGCATAATTTGTTGGAAGTTTGTGGTAAACTTGACATTTTTAGATGCCAGAATTTTCATGGAAGCTTAAAATTGAAGTATACAGTTCAGCAAATTGGTCAACTAAACTAATGAAGTTGAATAGATGTTAATAAAGAAACAATGAAAAAACTGAGGATATATCTGAGGATATTTCCAAATTCGCATTCCTATAACAACTTCAGGATCCAAACATTTTTATGCTGTCATCTTCTAAAAAGAATGTGGATTTACAAAACTGTGATATTGATTTAAGTTACGACTATTATTGCAGCACCTGAAGCATTTAGAAGAAATGTTTAAAGCAAGGATACTTGGTTAACAGTATCTTAAAAAATGTTTAAAAAATTCATAATTTTTGACCCAGTATTATGAAGTAATAGTTTTTAAGCTCATTGCTTAGAGACTGAAATGAAATATATAAAAAGACTTCATTCAACAGTAATGCAAATTACATAGAGAAATCTTTCCTGAGTATATTGCTCCATATCCATTATATGTGTCTGTCTTGAACTCCTACAGTTTACATTTATAGTATATACTATATATATACATATAGATATATGTGTGTATATATATATATAATATATATATATATTATATCTAAATACTGTATTTATATACAGTCTATATTTATAGTAGTAAATATTATAAAAAACAGTTTAGGACCATTTTAAACACAAATTCACAGGACTGGACTCTTCCTGCAAAACTGGATGATCATTCACAAACATGACAGAACATGTTAGGAACAATCTTGGCATGCACTTGGCCTCTCCTGAGCTATGGTCTAAATTATCTTAGGCACAGACCATGTATCATTTGGGAGGTGATTTCTTAGGACAGGCCAAAACAATTCCAGGCTGCATGTTAACAGATGGTATGCATAAATACAGTCTTGTTTCCTGGACCTTTTTGTTGAGTGTAGCAGATGACTCATAGTCTTAATTTGTATATAACTTGGGGAGAATCTACAGTATTATTGCTGAAATGTTGCCAGAATAATGTCTGGATCAGAAATTTGTGGAAAAGACAAATACTTGTTTCTTTCTGACCTCGTCTTAAATTCTTAAATTACTTTTTGTTTCCTTCTTAGTTATGTTTTTACTTAATGCAGGTCAGTTTTTGTCTGTTAAACTATTTGTAAAACTTGAAAATCTAAAGATGGAACTATTTCCTATATCTTACTGGTTATTTTTATTAATAAGTTCCTTTTGATCTCAGTATGAATTAGGTGTTTAAGTGATTTTTTGAATCTAGATCTAAAGACGCAAAAGAGAGAAAAAGAAGTCAATTCCAGGTAAGACTCTGCAAAAAACAATTTGTGTCTATTAAAGCAAAGTTTACTAGGCTTGGACTAGAGAAAAGTCAAAGTCAAATGAAAATAACACATCAATGATTTTACACTTTCAGTCTGTTTTTGTCTGTAACCAAAGTGTTATATTTGATCTTTAAACATGCAGTGCTTTTTTCCATTTTGTCAAGCTGTTGTTTCCTACAGTGTTAAGAGGTTTATTGGATGATTGATATCATTTACCATTCTAATTTCAAATGAAATTTTTCATTAATGTAATATGGGTCAAAGAAGAAATTACTTCATTTTACTTGAAAAAATTTAATCTTTGATGTGTTTCCATTCAGTGACAGCAAAACAAACATAGTCTTTGTTCTGATATTCTCTAATGAGAATTACTGATTTGTAAATTTATGTTTGAATGATATTTTAATCTATAAAAAATTTCAAGCTTATTTCCATAGTGAACATCATGTATGTATTTTGAGATGGATTTTTTAAGTGGGATGCAGAAGGACTCCTCATTTGCTTAAAAATTCAGTACCAGATCTACTTTTCATAATTTTACAGTATAAAAGGAACAAACTTTACATACATACATGTAAATGATGACGTATGTTTTTAAAATTTGCACGCAGCCTTTCTCCTGAAGGTCTATAACTTATAGCACACTGCTATTTTACTGCACTCTTTTCCTGAAGAGGAAGTGGTGTAATTGAATTGAACTGCTTCATCCAGCAGTCTGCAAAATTGTAGTAATCAATAGGGAAATGGCAGATATGAACGTTAGTGACAACAAAGAATAGGTTAGTTGATATCAAAGAATATGGGTGTAAGACTTTACTAAGGGAAAGTGCTCCATTACACTTCATCTATACTAACAATATATCTTAGTATTTAGCTTATCCTATCAAGCTTTCAGAAAATTAGAATGCGTCAGGTTTCGTGGTTCCACTTCTGAGAGAGTCACTTTAACAACAGCTAAAAAAGTTAACATAGATATATCCCACAGGAGAATTGCACTACAAATTGCACCTGACTAAAATGTCAGGATTTTATTAATTTTAAAATGCATTCTTGCAATTTCTTCTTTTTCTGAATAGAGCAGATCCAGTGCAATAAGTCTTGGACAAGAATTGGCTCCTGGATGATCGCTGTATTGTAGATGAATGTAAATGCTGGTTTTGAATCATGTGCATAGGGAACAATGAACACACATTAATTTCTCTGGAGTATTCACATTTATTGTTCAGAAAGTTCCTTATTTTGTGGAAAGCTTGGATATTTGCTTACTTCTTTGTCAGGACAGTATACACAGCTTTTAAATGCTTGTCCACACAGGAAATGCTAGTGAAAAGCTGAGTTTCACTACATCAATCAAGTGGATACCTTTCAGTGAGATTGTTCTACAGGGAATACCAAAAAGAGAGAGTCAGTAAACAAATTGATGTTGAGTTGGCAAGTCAGTGTATAACAGATAGTGTTTGTCACTATGAGAGCTAACAGTTGCTGATAGCAGTTGGATGGTTTTCTGAGCAAGCTATAAAAAGGAGCAGGTGCTAGCGAGGATAGAATACAAGAAGAAAAGTATTCATTGATGGATGATTTTGTTCACTCACTTTGCAAAACTTGTGAGATATTTGATTTTAAAGAAGTTAAATTTGAGATTTTCTGTGCTTGATTATTGCTTTTTCACTTTTTTTTTTTTTTTTTTTTTTCTCTTTGTCTTAGAATAAAGCCAAACTCCTTAATCATGCATGTGTCTTTATATAAAACTACTTCTAGTTGCAGGGATGAATACATGTTTCCTATAAAACTCAGAAGTAATTTTCTCACTTTACCTGTCTTTACATTAAAATACCAACATTGGAAGTTTTGTCCTTTGTTGGCTTCGTTATTACTTAGAATCATAGAATCATAGAATCATAGAATCACTAAGGTTGGAAAAGACCTAGAAGATCACCCAGTCCAACCGTTCACCTATTCCCAATAGCTCCTACTAAACCATGTCCCTCAACGCAACATCCAGTCTTTCCTTGAACACCCCCAGGGTCGGTGATTCCACCACCTCCCTGGGCAGTCCATTCCAGTGCCTGACCACCCTTTCTGAAAAGTAATACTTCCTCATGTCCAGCCTGAATTTCCCCTGGCGTAGCTTGAAACCATTCCCCCTGGTCCTATCACTAATGACACGAGAGAAGAGGCCGACCCCCAGCTCACTACAACCTCCCTTCAGGAAGTTATAGAGAGCAATAAGGTCTCCCCTGAGCCTCCTCTTCTCCAGGCTGAACATTCCCAGCTCCTTCAGCCTCTCCTCATATGGCCTGTGCTCCAGACCCCTCACCAGCTTCGTTGCCCTTCTTTGAACACGCTCCAGGGCCTCAATATCTTTCTTTCAGTGAGGGGCCCAAAACTGGACACAGTACTCGAGGTGCGGCCTGACGAGTGCTGAATATAGGGGAACAATCACCTCTCTGCTCCTGCTTGCAACACTGTTTCTGATGCAAGCCAGGATGCCATTGGCCTTCTTGGCCACCTGGGCACACTGTCGGCTCATGTTCAGCCGAGCATCAATCAATACCCCCAGGTCCATTTCCTCTACGCAGTCCTCCAGCCACACCGCCCCAAGCCTGTAGCGTCGCCTGGGGTTGTTGTGGCCGAAGTGCAGGACCCGGCATTTGGCCTTGTTGAAACTCATCCACTTAGACCATAATACATATTTTTGGAAGTGTGGAGGAGGAGTCAGCATTGATTTTCTAAAAGCACTTTTCTCACTGAAGTGCAGCATGATTTTGAAAATGAATTGTCCATGGTTCTTGCATTCTCTTTGTACTGATGAAAAAAACGCATGATTCTATGACCTCAATGCAGAATTCTATGACAAATAAATGCACTAAAAGCATGCACCAAAGCAAAAATTGTTCTGACAGGTTAGATATTTTGTACCAGAATGAAATTTGATTTGCTGAGTACTCTGCAGTGCTTCAGCTTCCCATGCCTCTAAAGATCACAACATGGAATATAGACCTGACATTAAGAGCTTAAGTGAGCATCACATGAAATCTGTCAAGACTACTTTTTCTTCTTAGAATGCTGTGTAAGGATGTGTATAAGCAAGTTGCTTCTGCCCTCAGTGCTTACAGATGTTTGGTGACAAGAGAAAATTATTTTCCCTTTGGCCTTCAAGCCAAGACATCCCTGTCATGCAGTAGCCCAGCACCAAAAGTTTTTCACCTGCAAAAATACAACCAAAATCATCTTAAAAATATGATCTATATCTTTCTATCTTTGCTGATTTCAAACATTTTGTCAAAGAAAGTACAGTAGATCTAGTAATAAAATTTAGAATGGTATCTAATATGTAAAGTCATTTATAACCTAGTCTTTATTAGGTTTAACTTTAGGTAGTAAATCTGCACTAATAATGGACAAAATAATTTTATTTATCCGCGCTGAAAAAATGGATGCTAAATCTGCATCCTTCTTCTGGGTGGGCATGGACAACCTTCTCTTCTGTTTGTTGTGTTACACTTCTGCACTGACACACCATTTCGACCACCCACACTGCCCGTGTGCACTGTGATTAAAGGACTTGTCTCCTTACATTTAAGTGAGAACTCTGACAGATACTCAGCTGCCTAAAATCTGCTTCCTTAATCGAGATTGTTTTAGAGTTGTTTTGACACCCTACCCCCCACTCTCTGCTGAAAAATATATTTTTGGTTCGTTTCAGTTTATCTCAGTTCACTTATCCATCTTTTTAAAAAGCACTGAGCATTCTAGTTTTCAGTGTGGGAAAATATAGTGTGAATACATGTAATATGGAGCTCATTTTCAAACTCTTTGTGTAAATCTCATTATAATTAACGTTTTCAAAGCTATAGCAAAAAAAAAGAATCTCTGTAGGTCAAGATTAGTGGCAAATTTTATTATCACTATAGATTGGTATCTTTTTTATTAAGTATTGCAAATAAGTTAATTAAACTATACAGACTATACTATTCTTTATTCTAGACCTCCTGACAGCTTTCTGCATTTTTAATTACTATGAAAACAATAAAATTTAAAGAATTAGTTAAGCTACTTTTTTTCTGGGAACTACATCTTTGTGATGTAGTAAAATATCAAGAAAAACAGAGTTGTTCATAGCTCATGTGAAAGAAACTTAATACATGAATGCAACTATATTCCATGAACAAAACTGTTTATCAGAAGAACCTGATTTTGTAGTTGTTCTAGGACAAATTTTTATCTTAGTGCTAAATTTAATAAGAAATATTTCTGCATAATACCATGAATTACATAAGCAATTGTATCAGATAAAAATTCAATACATTTATAAGGATAATGCTTACTTTTGCTGCCTTTTTTTTAAGTTCTAAACTTTGTACTTGTGTCACATGTAACTAGTCCCTGTGAACTATGCTGAGAGTTTCAGCTAACTAAATGGGTATTTAGATGAGAGCACTGATTGATAGAACAAGAGGCAATGGTTTTAAATTAAGACAGGGGAGGTTTAGGTTAGATATTAGGAGGAAGATTTTCACACAGAGCGTAGTGAGGCACTAGAACAGGTTGCCCAAGGAGGTTGTGAATGCTCCATCCCTGGATCCATTCAAGGCCAGCTGGATGTGTGGGCAGCCTGGTCTTGTGGTTGGCAACCCTGCACATAACAGGAGGATTGAAATGAGATGATCATTATGGTCCTTTTCAACCCAGGCCATTTTATGATTTTATGATTCTATGATTTGTAGTTGTAGATTTCTATACGCAGTTATCAGATTTCTATTTAAGCTAGAGATCTGTCAAAATGGTTACTACTAAATTATGTATTCTGTGCTCAACAATAATGCTAGAATAGCTACTGAGCTAGATTTCCTCCCCTTGTTCCTTTCTGGCAACTATTGAACCATACCATTCTTTTTGGATTTCCCAACATACAGCTCTGTCTTCTGGTTGTCTTTATAGTCTCGGTCTGTCCAGATCAGCTTTGTCTCTTGGAACATTCTGAAAAGTGAATTCATAGATTAGAGCTAATCATAAGTAATTGTGTTTTAAATTGTAATTATACGGGAAATAATTTTTAAAAATCTTACAATAATGCCCTTTCTCCAGAAAGCAGTATCTTGAGCTCTCTCCTCTGGTTTACAATACGATTCTGCCATGTTTATTTCTATGATTATTTTAGAGACTTGCAACTGAGTTATCAGCTAAACATTGCATTAGTAATAATAGCTCCTGTGGTTAGTTTGCTTTTTTAAAAAAGAAAAAAAGTTTTACATTTGTTTGTCTCTATTATTCAAGGAATTGTATTAGTGTGGCTGTTCATTAAAGTGATAGCACAATTCAAATATTTAAAATCTGTTGAAATTAACTACATGCTGCTGTGTCATAAATGGCACAAGTCCTGAATGGAATCCCTGCTGTTTATGTGATGAGTTGATAAAAGATAGTAGATGCTCTGAAGTATCAGTGAATGCAATTTTCATGTGGTGATAAGACTTTCTCTTTGCAGTAGAATCCCACATGCTTACATGATGATTTGGTACATTTTCTGTAACAAAGCTGTTCATCTTTCACATGTCCAAACATCTTCCTGTCATGGAAATCTCTTTTCCTGTATGGGCCATCTGGGGCCTTAACAGCTTGCTTCCCTCCAGCTCTTCTGGTTGCTTTCTCGGCTTTGTGTTAACGTGATGAAGCTTATGCATGTTCAATATAAGAAAAAGAAAAAAGAAAAAAAAAAAAGATAAAGCTGTTTTATTAAAGGAACAGAATCTTTTGTCGAAGACTACAGGAAAAAGAAAAAAACAAAAAACAAACAAAAAAACAACATACCATTGAACAACAACAAAAAATTTAAAAAACAAAAAAAAAAAAAAAAAAGATAGGAATTATGACCAGAAAATCTGACGTGAACTTTTTTCAAAGTTCATAATATCTGGAATCTATCCACTAAGTGTAACTTAAAACATGCAGATTTATGTTCGTGAAGTCTTTTTTATTCCATAAAACACCACCAGATTCAAAGGAAATGAGCGTAGGAATTTGTTAATATTGCAAGTTGCCCCACCAAAATTTAAAAATATCAAAATCCAAATTAAAAAAAAAAAACACTTTTTTTCCAGAGAAGTCTCTTTTATAAATCAATGTACTTTACTTTCTCATGTCTTCCCATTGTAACTTTTTTTTCGCCTTGCCTTGCCTTTTTTTTTAAGTTGAAAAAAGTTTATTTTTTGGGAAAAAAATGAATCTTTCATGCAAACTCCAGTTCACAGAAATAGCTCCCTGAAACACTGCTGTAAAGTTTTTTTGAGTCTTAATCCTCCAGATATCTATGCTGCTTGAAATTTTATCTCTGCTACTCTGGTTAAATTACCTATAGATTACAACCCTATTTACCTTAGGTTTTCTTTAAGGAAACCTTCATGTGAACATATGGCAAGTCCGCACTAAGGTTTAGTATTCAAATTAATGGAGGAATTCTCAGGCTGCAGAGCCTTTTTTTTTCTTCTAAAATGCAAGAAAAAGATTAATGAAAATCAATTCCATTTAAAAAAATATGAACACTGAAGAACAAGTTAGATGCTACGGTGGTAAATATGAGAGGTTTCAAGCAAAAGGAGAGCTATCATCCCATCTGTTTATTGCTTTGTTTAACAATGCCCTCCTTAGATGCTTTGATTTCCTGTCTGCTTTTCTTTTCTAAAGACATATTTAAGATGGTATATTTTTCTCGATAGACCATAGTGTTTCTTTTAAAATATAATTTATGGTTTATTATTTAAATGGAGCTGTTTCTTCTTACAGTTTCAAACTGAAAAGTATAATATAGCTGATTTCTTTGTTTTTAATCCTGAAAAACACACATAATTGCACCATATTAGAACTTAGTTTCTTGAATAACTTCCTTAAAATCAGAAACACTAAATTGTTATTTTATGTGCTCTATTTACTTGTGCTTCTTTAACAAAAAAAAAGGATTTCTTAGGATCAATTACCTTTTTTTTTTTTTTCCTGGAAAATAAGGAAGAATGTCTCAGATTCAGATATGCGGCCCTAAAGTTTATTGGATTTCTGAACCTTTTTTTTTTAAGTTACTCTTATCAAATGTTGAATATGTAAGAATGATTAATAATTGCACTGTTTACAACATTCTCAGAGAATTTTACACATGTAAAAATCTTATTATTTTTGAAAACATCCTTATCTTTTTCTATTTCCTTGTTATTTTTAAGCGTGACTGGTGATAGGAGCTAGTTAAATAAATAAGCTTATCATCACTTATAAATTACAGTTGGTAAAACTGCTACAACATGTCCGTAATGTTGATTCCTCCCCAGCAGCATGACTCCTCCATCTTAGGACATTATTATAGAGCTGTAACATCTATGTTTATATCTTTCCATCTGCCTAGCATTGATATTTATCACAGGTAGCAGAGAGGTAAGTACTTATTAGGGATTTTTGGTTCAGAAGAGTACAATTCCTTTCATAGATCAGGAGTGAAAGAGAGAATGCGCTTTTGTGATTATTAGGTTTCAGGCCTGATCTTTAGGAGTGGGCTTTATTTATTTATTTATTTTTAATTCCTTGTGTAATTTATCTTTAAATTAGGTACTGTCAAACTAAATGTAAATTTTTCTTTTTTTCCTTCCATGTATTTATAATCTCTGTGATCCCTTTGAGTCATTTCTACACAACAATGAGATTATTAAGTAAAACTCGACCTAGCCCTGGGGCCTTTATTTGCTTAAGCTGACTCTTCTGTCATTAATCATGTAGTCCTCTTGTTTTAAGTTATTTCCTTATGGTCTAAACAGCCATGGTTCACATCTAGTATTTGAATTAATTTTATTACATGAATTTTATCAGACATTGACGCATAGCTTGACATGTGCTCTGACTTCCGAATAACTTTCTCACAACCAAATCTGTTCCTTCTGTTGTTTCCAGACAACAGAATAGCAAGTTATCATTCTTCCTTACATCTTGATATAGTGGGAATTATCCAAGTCAAATAATTTATGATTATTTATATCTTACATCATGACATGTTGTACTCAAGTGACTTCACTGCATTCCATTCATTGGGTAGGACTGACAGTTCATATTTAAGCAGGCAGAAAGAAAGGCAACCTTAAGGTGAAAAATACAGCCAATTTATTCTTATTCTCTTTTCTGGAGTCGGGGAATATATGAAAATCTATTCAGGCCCAATAACATATTTCCTCTAAGTATTAAATTGAGAAAAAGATAGGAAGGGTATGTACAGTGGCAGTGCTCAGGATCACTAATTCCATCGTCATATTCCAGTTGTGGTCCCCAGTGAAAGAATTTTGTCTTTGCAGTTTAAAGGTCTCTGGGTGTGTTTTTGTTTTCTTCTGGTTATTGTTTTGTTTTGCTTTGTACTTTTATCATAAGAAAAAATCAGTTTCCAACAGAAAATAATGATTTTTATAGAAAAAACTTGTATAGCTTTCAACATTTTAATAGGCATTGGTATCATGTGCCTCTATATGAATTCACTTTGTGTAGCTTCAGTCATACAACCTGACCTACTCTTTTAGTTCAGTCTGTATTCAGTGTAGGCTTTGGATAGCTGGCAGAATTGTACTCTGGAGATAATCCCTTATTCTCTCTTTCTTGAATATAATGGAATTCTCTTAGTATCTAAGAGCTTAGAATAAGTGAGTAACTTCTAAAGGACTAAAATAAGCAGCATGATTTTTGTCCCTAAATATATGTTTAATTTTACTTTCAGCATCATTTTCATTCTAACACCTTGTTCATGCTTCTTAACATGCGGGAAGTTTATAAAGTCTCTTTCGCCGCTGCAAGATGTGCCAGTTGGATACCTCACCCCTGTTCTTTATGAATTTGGTTACTTTTAATTATTTAATTAAGTTTTTATTAATTAATTAATTAATTATTTAATTTGGTTACTTATAATTTGGATTATTATGAATGGAAGAGAAAATACATTAATACTGTAACATAAGAGAACGGAAATAATGCACCTTGCACATCTGAAATTTCAGTATGCTCCACTGAAATGAGTGTATTTAATCTCAAACAGCAAATGCTGGTTATTCAGACAGAGTCTAAGTTTTTTGCGTTTTTATCAATGAGTTATTTGGAATGGGAAAACACTCTGTGCCAGTTGTTTCTGCATTCTATTCCTCCTGTATTAAACATAAATTTGTTTAATCTATTTCTAGTTAATCTATTCTAATTTAGTCACTTTCTGTTTTGTGAGTATAAAAGACACATTCCCTCTCTTTCTTGTATGATGTCAAAGATTCAAAGGGGCAAAAAATCGAGGCCATACTATTTAGAACAATGAACATGAATGTTTTCTTTTAAATTAGAAAGCAAAAGGAAAACGAAAAAAAAAGACTAAATTGCCTTTTCAGTGTAAGCTTTGGGTTTCAGACAAACTGGTGTATCTTTAATTTGTACAGTGCCTATTTGAATAAGGTATTTAACATAGTAATTACTTGAGTATTCATGTTCAATGATTGCTATAGCACATATGCAAAAGAGTCTAATTCCCTGCCTTAATATCTGTAATATATACAGTGTATTTTCTGTTCATAATTTTCAATCTTCTATTTAGTAAAAGTAAACATGCAAACCAAAAAACAAAAGTCCAACAGAAGGTGATTAAAAATCTATATTTTAAAATATAAAACAGTAATTTTACTCATTTCTGTGACTTATCACAATTTGCATATTACTGTGATGATGCTGAAGTGCTCATATCACCATGTAGTAGAAGTACCCAATTAAACAATGGAAAATCATCAGCTGGATCCTTATGATGTGTATACCTAAATAGAGTTTAAGTGAGGAAAACCACACTGGAGGTAGTGATGATTCTGATCTGAGCCAGAGATTTTTTGGACTTTTCTATTTCAGTGAGTATTTCTGATCTATAAATAACGTAGGTTAATATCTGTAGGAAGCCAGCTCTCTGTTCTTAACATTTAATTTTATGGTGTAGCTAAAATATTTTTTTGCATAACTTTTCTAATGAGGAAATCCTAGTCAAGCAGCTGTTACTTTCCTGGTGAATGATTTGTGAACGCATTATACTTTTAGCAACAAAAAAGTGCTACCTTGGGGGTTGGGAAGTTTTTTCTCTCTTTACATCCTAGCACATGGACACATCTTTCCTGGCTTGTCATTTATACTTCACAAAAGAATGGTTTCATTAATTTATTTATTTATTTTTGCATTTTACACCCCAAAGTTTGAGACTGCATTTGACAAACATGGTGTTAAATGCAACCTCTCTTATTTCTGTACCCCATGCGTTATCTCCCTCAACTGATTTTTCATTCAGACATCTGGAGTGCTAATGGACAGTGTAAATCAGCAGAGTATGTTTTTAGTTGACTCTTTCTTATGGTTTCAGTAATTAACTTTCTTATGAATACAATACCAGAGAACAGAACTTAATAATTCATGTAAGTGACATTTAATTAAAAATAAAAAAGAAAAAAAGAAATGCCTGTAAAAATTGTAACAATTGAATATTATAAAACAGATAAAGAAGTACAATTACAGGCTGTACTACTTCCTAGCCACTATTACAAAATAAACTATTGTCAGGCAACTGCCTGTTCTGTTTCCTGTAACATAGTATGGTCTGCCCATAAAAAATATCTTAACAATGGAGGTTATTCTCTGAAGGAGACATACTGATTAATAGGATAGCAATAAAAATACATTTAAAAGACAATAAATGGAGATAAAATATATAATTAAAAGATGAATACGAGGGAAAAGCCTTAAGTAAAGGGACATTATCCTTTCCCAGGTCTTGCTTCAGACAAGAATATAACCTTTAGTGAATTCTCTTTTATTTTACCTGCCCAAGGTTAACATCATGAGTGATTATCAATAATTGCATGCCTTTTCAGTTACACTGTTAAATGCCTGTGCATTCATTGGGATGCCTCCAAAGATGCGTTACAAACAGCAGAAAATCAGAGTATTAAGAAAGGAAGTCTTTGCCTCTCTGTGGAAAGCCAGCACATCAGCAAGTGCATGCCGTGGTTGCAGGTAAATTCCAAAGCAGAACAGATTCTTTATCTGTATGTGGCTGACACCACAGCTGAGTTACAAAGATGAACAAAACCAGATAGAAACTAGCATGTGATGAAAGACAAATATAGACTTGGGTGCTTAGATTAAAAAAAAGAAAAGAAAAGAAAAGAAAAGAAAAGAAAAGAAAAGAAAAGAAAAGAAAAGAAAAGAAAAGAAAAGAAAAGAAAAGAAAAGAAAAGAAAAGAAAAGAAAAGAAAAGAAAAGAAAAGAAAAGAAAAGAAAAGAAAAGAAAAGAAAAGAAAAGAAAAGAAAAGAAAAGAAAAGAAAAGAAAAGAAAAGAAAAGAAAAAAAATTAAACAAAGTACATTTACTTCCCTCGCTCTAATTTCTACCTGCACTTTTCAATCACAGAATCACAGAATCACCCGGGTTGGAAGGGACCTCAAGGATCATGTAGTTCCAACCCCCCTGCCTAGCAGGGCCACCAAACATACACATTTAGATCAGGTTGCCCAGGACCCCGTCCAACCTGGCCTTGAACACGTCCAAGGACGGGGCATCCACAACCTCCCTGGGCAGCCTTTCCCAGGGCCTAACCACTCTCCTTGTAAAGAACTTCCCCCTAACATCCAACCTAAATCTTCCCTCCTTCAACTTGGATCCATTTCCCCTAGTCCTGCTATTGTCAGCCCTTTTGAAGAGTTTACTCCCCTCCTGGGTGTAGGTTCCCTTCAGGTATTGATAGGCTGCAATGAGGTCGCCCCGCAGCCTCCT
Organism: Tetrao urogallus; assembly: GCF_951394365.1. Lineage (NCBI taxonomy): Eukaryota > Metazoa > Chordata > Aves > Galliformes > Phasianidae > Tetrao > Tetrao urogallus. The sequence continues at coordinate 69,157,658 of NC_136814.1, read as the reverse complement.
CTTCTCCAGGCTGAACAAGCCCAACTCCCTCAGCCTGTCCTCATAGGGGAGGTGCTCCAGCCCCCTGATCATCGTAGTCGCCCTCCTCTGGACCCTTTCCAAAATCTCTATGTCTTTCTTGTACTGAGGGCTCCACACCTCGACACAGTACTCCAGATGGGGCCTCACAAGAGCCGAGTAGAGAGGGACAATCACCTCCCTGTCCCTGCTGACCACCCCTCTCCTGATGGAGCCCAGGATCCCATTTGCCTTTCGAGCTGCCAGAGCGCACTGCTGGCTCATGTTAAGTCTCTTGTCCATCAGGACCCCCAGGTCCTTTTCTGCCGAGCTGCTCTCAAGGACCACTCCTCCCAGCCTGTACAGGTGCCTGGGGTTCTTCCGGCCCAAATGCAAAACCTTGCACTTTGCCATGTTGAACCTCATTAGGTTCACCCGAGCCCAGCTTTCCAGCCTGTCGAGGTCCCTCTGAATGGCATCCCTTCCTTCCACCGTATCAACCGCACCACTCAATCTCTGAGCCCTTGAAAATTATTTGGAGTCCTTGTGAATTTGAGAAAAGTGATTTTCAAAAACTATGATATATCACCACACAGGTCAATTCAACTGCTCTGTAAGGAAAAAAGTATATGAAAAATAATTGTGTTGAAGTATGATTCTGTTGCTTGTTTGCCTGTTTTTTGTTTTGTTTTAAATCATAAAAATCAACTACCTCAATAAGACCATAAGGCACTGGCTTTTATGTATGTATGGGCTTTTTTTTGATGGTTATTTGTAACACTAACGAGTTCTGTGGGCCCACAGCAAAGCTACACAAAGGAACAGCAATGTCTTTCTGTCTCTGAGGCTGACACTGTGCCAAACACAGTCTAAATTATGACAGCTGGCTGCTTATGGCTCCCAACAGTGCTTTGTTAGCAAGAAATTGCCTGAGCACTCCAGTACTCCAGACATGCCGAGTGACCATATGGAAGTTAAGAATTTGGCTTTTGGTCATTACTGTCATCATGGTATACCAATTGTTCATTCTCTAAGATTCTAGATCCACATTATTGACTTTATGTACTTGGGACACTTTATAAATTTCTTTCTACTTACGACAGTTTTAACATTACTTAGGAGAAGATGTACTGAGAATTATGTGTGCTGAGATTAGAGGTAGGTTAGTTTAGATAAAGATATAAATCTTAAGAGTAAAGATATAGATCTTGCAGATTTGTCCTAAGGATTAAAAATATCTGTCTGCTGAGATGAAATTATATAAACCTCAAGATAATCTCTATGCATTTATAATTGTAACATTAGAACAAGGAAATCTCTTTCCATTTGAATACTTCTAGTTTAAGTAAAACACTGCAAGTGGCTGAAATTTAAGTATATAACAGTGACTCTCAATTGTTTTTTAACTCTATATCTTTTATAAGAATCTATATGAGCAAGTAGTCAACCTAGGGTAAAATGTGAAAACATGGCATACACATAATGTTACTTACCTATCTGGCAGTGTTCTTTTATATTCTTCTTTATATAGAATTTGCACCATTGTATCTATATATAATGTCAGTGAATGTAAGGTCTGGAAGAATTATGGAGGGTCAGACAGATTATTGGTAGGAAGAATAGGATTATTCCTGACATGGAAGAGATCGGACGGCTTGGCAGCTCAGGTCAAGCTTTGTATATCCCTCACCTGCTGCCTCCATTCTGGAAAGGTGCTCAGAATCACTCCCAGTCATTATTCTGTAGCCAGTGCTGACTGTGGCCTGGTAAAGAGCTCCAGGAATGCAGCCTCTGGGCTCATCTCTGCTGTCAGCTTGCTCCACCTGTTTACACACACAGTTGAATTGACCCACTCAATCTAATTTCATAATGTTAGAGGTCAGATCTGCCTTCTTCTCTAATCTTGCAGGTAGAATTTTGGTTAAAACACTAAGGTTTTGCAAATCTGCACTGTCAACTCATGTATTGAGTAAAAAACATGCTGAATAAAAAGATCTTGAACTTCTGGTATAATTATTTGATAAACAGATGATTTAACTCAGGAATTTCAAATACAGCATTGGACTCAAGCCTATAAGTGTGATAAGGCAAAAAATAGAAAATGAAACAGAGTAAGCAACTGTAATGTCCAATACAGTTTTCACATCATTAGCAGAGCTCACCTAACATGCAAAAAAATAAAAAAAATAATAAAAAAAATTGGTGCTGATAGAGGAGATACTATGTACATGTTAACTCACAGATGTGCTCCTTCCCTTACAGAATAAAAGCTATTTTAGCAACTTTCTTCACATCTTGTTAGTAAAGAGCTATGCTGGGAAATAAGTAATAATGAGTGTTGCCTATTGTAACACATTAATTCAGTATTCCCTCTCATCTCTCAGAAGGCAGGAGGTTAGCACTGAAGCCAAGGGAGCTTAAACCTTTTAAATCATCACTATGAAGTAAGCTCAAAAAAAAGAAAACAAACCCAAAAGTATACCACCAGCTGCAGATGTACAAAAGTTACAGAACGTTTTTTAAAAAATCTTTATATGGATACGTCCCTCTCCCTCCGCCTCTCCTTCTCCCTTTTCTTCTCCTTCTCCCTTTCCCTTTCCTTCCCCATTTCCCTTTCCCTTTCCCTTTTCTTTCCTTTACACAAATCCTCAGAAAACATCTTAACATAGTACTGGCCATGAAGTATTTGTATTTAATTAACAGTTTACCTATTCAACATCTAATTAATTAGGCTTTGAATGCAAGCTAAACAGTAAAGATACAGTTAAGTATACTGTATACAGTGGTGGTTTTCACTCTAATTTTCCCACACTTTAAGTACTATTGTGCAACGTATGTTGCTCTTCAGTTTCCATATTAAAAAAAAAAAAAGGATATGGTATTTATATATTTTAGTGGATTATACTAGAAATAGTTCTTTTTTTTTTTTTTTTTTTTACTGTTTTGAAAATTTTCCATCATTTTCTTTCTCTGCCTAAATACCCCTCTTAGAAAAAACTATGATGTGGGTTTTTGGGGGCATTGTTTTCTCCAGTCTCCTTTCTCCATACTTTTAATTTAAACATATGATCAGTATCCTTTCTGCAAGGGAACAATGCCTTCTTATGCAAAGGGTGATGAGCTGGTTTCCTATATCCATGAGTGAGTGGAAAGAAGGCTGAAAGAATTCTAAGTCATCAATTTTATCTCATTCTTAAAATTATTATAGAATATAAATATCCATGCAGTCAAGAGACTAGTCCTCTGTGCTCTATCACACATAGAAGGTTGGCTAATACTTTATAAATATCCCAAATATGAAATGTCATCTCTGCCCCCAGCTACTCTCTGTGAACTGGGGAGTTTCCAATTTGTATTCTCTTCCCGAAACAGTGATGGGTCATATAATTTGTTGGTTTATGAGCAGATTAATTAAATGAAAAGTGAAATCATAGCAATGTTCCTGACAGCTAGGAGCACAGCAGTTCTATTGTTTTTCATATTTACTTTCTGTCATCAGGAGAGCAGCTCGCTCTACGTTTATTTTTTGCATCACTTCAGTAGAAATCACATGAAATTGTGTTACTAGAAGAAAAAAAAAGAAATGAATGAACTTACAGAAAAATATTATTTCAAACTACAGGGAAGTTAGCTTAAATAGTTAAATCGAAATCTTCCCACAGGAGAAATCTCTCTTTCAAATCCCAGAAATATTATCATAGAGAGATTGCAACGATGATATAATGGATATAATGGTGTCTATTCTATACATTCTCACATCTGTCTCCACAAAATATATATGAAATCTTTCAGAACAGAAACTACTACTTTTTCACTTTAGGATACACTACAGGATTTGCACAGATATTAAAAATACTACGTGATTACATGAGAGAGATAAAGAATTATATGTTAGACTGGGAGCAAAATTCACTCTAGCAGAAATAGAAACACTGAAAACATTGCTTTGAGATGGATCGTGAGAACATTTATTGCTGCTGAACTCATGGAACTTACTTGACTCCAAAATTAAAGTGCATGTTAATTGTCTCCAGTACTTTTTTCCCCATTTTCATTGGAAAAACTAAAAGCATAAAAGCATTTGATGCTTTTTAGGAGCTCATTCAATTTAATTAGTAAGTTTAAGCATGAATGAGTGATGATCATCCTAACCTTTATAAAATAATACAGATGTTTAGAGGTAAGGGATTCTTCAACAGGTAGTATGTGTAAATGTGCATTTCATTACTCATTTTCATTTGTTATGATAAGGGATTTAATAATTCCTTCATGGCATAGAAAAATCACACTTTTTTATATTTTGGAACTCTTCTATTTTTTCCTCTTTTTTTTCTTCTTTCTTTTTTTAATGCCATTTGTATACAAAAGGTAGACTGAAGAGTTGTAGAGACCTGTTAGACTGTCATTCATCAGCCGACAGGTAAGTATCCTCATAGTATAATTTAATTATGATTGACAGCTGTTAGGTTCTCACCCCCATCTCATTTTTCCCCTCAGAAAATTGCTCACTTTCAGTTTATTATCTCTCTGTATCCTGAATCTTGTATCATTAAGGCAGCTCAGCAGTATGCGGCAGAAGGAAACTGGAAATTGGATACCCTGCAAAGCACATCTTCTTTTTGTAGCTGTCTAGCTCTCTTTCTGCTGCTGCAACTAGAACTACTGTTCACAATATGGAAAGATATCTTGATAATCCTTCTGTCAGTAACATTTAACCTCTTTTTAGCTAGTCATTGACTATATTTATCTATACATATATTTAATCTCCCTACATCGGTTGTAAATAGTTTTTTGTTGTTTACTTTTAATCTGCTTCCAAAGAGCTATATTATCCCACTGATGTAGTATCCAACTAATTTGATTATTATGTTACCAGCAGTTAGCCCAGTTTTTCAAATTGTAATGGCTTTTAAGGTGTGTCACAGCTGTCTTTAACAGCAAAATAGTATTTCTTTAAAAGAGAGCTAACATTAAAACAAAGCAGAGATTAAGACAAGTTACTTCAATTTCCAAAGTTCAGGATGAAAAAAGTCAGGTGGTGAAAACCTTAGTATTATTTTGCAAGTTGTATGTGATGTATCTTCCACAGGTTGTGTTATTCTTCACAAGTCCACTCATTTATTTTCAAACTGTGCAGGGCCAAGAGCCTTTGCTTGAAGAAACATTCATTTTCATTACTGGTGTTAATAAGAATGAAAATGAAATAAATTGATATATTTCATCTCTATTTTCTTTTTATATCCTAGAGACTGAATCATGAAAACATAGAATCACAGAATGGTTTGGATTGGAACAGTCCTTAGAGATTATGCAGCTACAACCTCCCTGCTATAGACAGGGTCACCTCCCTCTAGACCAGGTTGCTCAAAGCCCCATCCAACCTGACCTTGAATGCTTCCAGGGAGGGGGCATTCACAGCCTCAATAGGCAACCTGTTCCAGTGTCTCACCACCCTCACAGTACAGAATTTCTTCCTAATAGAAGAAAGTTCTGTAGAATAGAAGTCCTGATAAGATATACATGATTGTATAAAGCTAATTCATCTTTTGCTTGTTGGAGACTGAGACACAGAAACTATTTTCACACTCAATAGCCTCTGTGTCTCTCCAAATGAATCAAGTATCTTAAATTGAGTTGTGATATTTTATAGAATAATATGCATGTGTTCCTCCATCTATGGAGACATTATTGATGTATATTGAGGTACATCATAATATGCAGATACTACATTAATTTGCGTGCAGTATGCTATATTCCCTCATGTTGAAGTTTCATGTTTTTCTGGTGGAAGTAGATGACTGGAGTACCAGTCACTTTCAGATTTGCCTGTGTTTGAGTTACTAGAAGATTATAAGCAAGATTTATAAGTCCTAGCTTGTGTTTTGCTGTGAGAAGGCAACAAAGCTGGTGAGGAGTCTGGAGCTCAGGCCTTATGAGGAGCAGCTGAAGAAGCTGAGATTGCTCAGACTGGAGAAGAGGAGGCTCAGGGGAGACCTTATCACTCTCTACAACTACCTGAAGGGAGACTGCAGTGAGTTGGGGGTTGGCCTCTTCTCCTGTGCAACTAGTGATAGGTCTAGAGGGAGTGGCCTCAAGTTGGCCAGGGAGATTCAGGCTGGACATTAGGAAATACTACTGTTCCAGAAGAGCGGTCAGGTGCTGGAACAGGCTGCCCAGGAGGTAGTAGAGTCCTCGACCCTGGAGGTGTTCAAGGAATGTTTAGATGTGCAGAGGGACATGGTTTAGTGAGTACTGTTGGTGATAGGTGAACGGTCGGACTGGATGATCTTTTAGGTCTTTTCCAACCTTGGTGATTCTATGATCTATGAATGCTGGTAGATCATGCTGCGTAAGTTTTATTTTGTTCATTCAAAATTATTTTCAGTCTCTTTTAATGTATGATCGTTTTGCACCTTACAGCTAGGATCAGATGTTAATCTTCATGCTATAGAGGATAAAATGCATGCATATGATACAGTTTATTTATCTACATTCAGCATGCAGAAAATAGGATTTGATGTATTTTGCTTCTTCAGAGCTTGGCCTGTTTATTCAAAAGTAAAGAATTAGCTGTTAACAATTGAATGTGTCTGCCTCATTATGACATTCACATTAGCAGCTCTGAAACAGTGTTGAAAACCTTTATTTTAAATTGAACTTTTAAAAACTGAACTATTTTAAACTTCTTTTGTTTGTTTTTGTTAATGGAAAATCCTCAGTTGGAATAGTGAATCACAGAATCATAGAATGGCCTAGGTTGAAAAAGACCATAATGATCATCTAGTTTCAACCCCCCTGCTATGTGCAGGGTCTCCAGTTACTAGACCAGGCTGCCCAGAGCCACATCCAGCCTGGACTTGAATGCTTCCAGAGATGGGGCATCCACAGTCTCCTTGGGCAACCTGTTCTAGTGTGTCACTGCCCTCTGTGTGAAAAACTTCCTCCTAAGTGAAGACCTAAAATCACTGGGAATTTCAGGAATACCAAGAGTAAAAATAAATATTCCCTAGTCCTCTTGTCTGTGTAAATCCTCAGTGTGCCTCAAGTTATCCTATTTGTTGAAAATGGGATTTCACTCTCATTTTTTATTATTGGTAGTGGTCCAGCCATTATACATTAATACTGGAAATGGATCTCATACCACTCAGATTTCTGATTAACTGAAAATTGATGCCTTCCTATGTGATATTGATGGCTTTCTAGTAATATGGCATGTATAAGTGGAGGAGAAGAAGCCTCACAATAACATTAATCACATTGCCTTCCAGCCAGATCTGGATAACATGCCATAGCACAACTGACAAATTGACTACAGATATGCCAAATTAACAGATATTGTCAATTGATAACAGATGTGTAAATAATGCTCTATTCTAAGGGCTGACCTTAAAGTTAATTACCTAATGCAGGCTGTGGTTTTACACATATTACACTATAGGAAGATTAAAGGTATGGGAAGGGACAAGAAAAATATAGTTAGAAACCCTACACAGCCATACTACCATAATCTCTTAATCCTCAAAAACTCATTCAGTAGTAAGAATAGACTCTGTTGTTCACAACTGTCATCCTCCACTGAGGAAATGTAGACAAAGCAATATCTTCCCTCTTCAGTTACAAAAGATGTTTAATATCCTAGCAGTTGATATTTTTTCCCCCTTTTTTGTCTGACTATCTGAATGTTGCATAAATTTACTGAATTTGTATGCGATGGTATATGCATATATAAGTCTATGTTAGGATGCTCTGTACCAGTTCTGGTCACAGTCCACTTTTTTCTCTCCATAATGCTGTAGATTGATATAGTATTTAATTGTCCAACAAACATGTACCTTGTGGATGGTTCTGCTGATTTCTGCCATAAGTATTCTGAATGGACTAGCAGCAGAACATGTGATATTTTCAAATTCTATTTATACCACTGTAAAGATAAGCATTTTCCAGTGGCATGGTGCATTTAATGAAAAGTTGCATTTTTTTCTCTAAGTTCTTCTTGTGATGAACAGAAAAGTCTAGGAAGTTTAGGGTGGAGTTTTAGGAAAATCTGTTTGTACAGCCATAGAATATGCTAGCATTAATGTTAAATGCACTTGGTACTCATGCTGACAGATTGGTTCTAAGAACCAACCCACCACTAGTTTGTTTTACTTTCAGAGATTATAAATGATCTGTTGATTTTGTTACTAGAGACTGTGTATATCTAAGGCAGATAAGCTAATTCTAGGAATAGTTTGCTAACTTAAACATTCTTGAACAAACAAATATCTAATGGATAGCTTTCTCTTTATATATTTATATATACAGTGTATATAAAAAATCAGTTTCTGTAATGATTCTTATAACAACATGTAATATATTTCCAGAGAAACAGATTGACAGTAAAAGCAGTAAATGAACGTCTAGGATCAACCAAAATATTTATTTTGAGAATTATATCTATAAATATTTTGTATGTGTAATATATATTAGGGTTCTTGAACAAGTAAAGTGTTAGAAAAGAATTAAGACAACACAGTATTGTCAGGTCTTAAATGAGGCTGATCTGTTTATAAATATAGATGTTTCTAAGTTAGTCAGATACGCAAAATAAGACCTTAAGCATCCAGAATGACCCGCTGTCCCCTTAAAATAAATGGCTCAAAATTTCACTATTCCATAGCTAATTACAATAATTTTAAGAAGTTAGAACAGCAAACTTGGTTTTGAAATGAAGCACACTATTGGTATTGTTTAGGCAGGTGTTTAAGAAAGAGGTTATTATTTGAATGTATTTGGTAACAATTGATATCCGAATGTTCTCTATACGAAAGCCTACACTGGTGTCCAGTGATCTTAAGGTCTAAAACTTTTATGTACTAATTATGAATATGTGTAAAAAAAGTCTAACATTTTTACAGAAATATTGCTTCTCAAATTACTGATACTTTAACAATACAAAATTTAAGCAACATACATTAATAAATAATGGATGTATTTGTAAAAAAAAAATAAATAAATAAAGTCAAACCATGCATTTCTTATCTTTCGTCCACATCCATGTAATGAAGTTGAAGGTGTTTGTATTTCTGATCTCTGAGAGATGATGATGAAGATGTGTAGGTTTTTAGGTTTTTAGTGTTTTTTTTTTTCCCCCGATTTTCTATGAATATTTTTCATTAAGGAATATTATTCATGTTCTTTCAATCAACTGTTCTCTCTCTTTTATTGTTTGTTTTACATTTTTTTTCTCTGTCTTAGTGTTGGAAACCTGTTTGCACCCATATTATAGATTCCAGTCTCAGAGCTGTTACCTTGGAAACTATTTAAAGTGCATCTTCTTGACTATTTGTTCTTTCAAATCACTGAGCTGTCTTCTTTCCCCTTTCGTCTATTGCTCCACAGAGCTTGGTATTAGCAGATATGCCCAGTTTATTTCTTATTATATATTCTTAGCTACTCAAGGTGACACTAAGTATACAGTGGCTGTCTTCTCTTTTTCAGGTAATTGCTACATGTCCACTACATATAGCTTTTTGTTAATTAAAAAAATTAAAGAATATACTACTGGCTATCTAGAAACTGCTCAGCAAACAGCTAGTGTTGCAAGTAGTGATGTTGCACAGCAATAATATGTGCAATAAGAAATGCCCTTCCTTCAGAGAGAAACAATAGTTGAAGCACTAGTTACTGTTTCCTTTTTTACATGCACTCCCCTTTACAATGTTGTGGAAACTGAGAAAATGATTATTGTGAAAAGATTTACTTAATAACAATAATTATTTTTGAAAATGATAGTTTTAGAATAGAATAAATAAAGTCTTTTGACAGTTCTCAAGAATCAGAATTCCAGTAACATTTAGGTAATTATAAGTTCTTATCTGATCTTGTATGAAATAGCTCTATTGAAATTCTTTCTATCTTGTTGTCTATCTGCTTTTCTATAGTATTCAATTTGTCTTGAAAACCCTGGAAAAAATGGTGCTCATAATTTAGACTGGGAGTAGCAGGCAAGTGGGAAGATGTTTACGATCATGACTTTGTTTTTTGTTAAAGCTCAAATTGAAAATGCACGTGAGAGCTTCACTTGTGTACTCATTTTCTATAAACAAATTAATTTGGTGACATCTGAATATTTACACATTATTTATAAATATTGAGACAGGCACTTGAGCCTCATCAAGGATATAAGAAATGTCAAGCTTAAAACCCTGTGATCTGTTGCACCTTTCTCAGCTTCAAAATCCTATGAAATTTAGAGCCCATTATGGCAAGATATTATTCAAAACCTGTCTCTACTTACTGTAGCGATCTGAAAGTTCTGTATTTGGTGGAAGCCAAGCACTCATGTTTCTTTTATAATTCACCGAGAGGAAAAGGAACATTAAAAGAGACCGAAGATACAAAGGGTAGAAAGATCAATGCTAAAGATGAGGAGAATGAATTGCCTTCATGGATGTGATTCCTGACTCTTCTGACAGTAAAAGGAACCTCAGTTTTCACTTCAGTTTAGATGCCTGAATTTAAATACCTAAAATGTGAAAAGATGAAGCTAGGCCTTTGATCTAAAACCCAGAAATGAAAGGAGGCTTTGAGCATTTAATCAAACAATGCCAATTTGTCCAAGGTAAAAGCTTTTATGGAAAAATTTATGATGTCAGCCAAACTTTTTTTTCAGGAATAGTCATATCCAGTAATCACTTTGAATCTAAAAATATGATTTTAAAAAAAAATATTTTTATGTTTTCTCACAATGCCAAAATCCCTCAGAAGTTCTCTCTCTATACACATGTATAAACAATATACAGAGACTTACAAACAGTTCTCTTTGGTTAGTGGGTTGTAAGTCCTTGTTGCCGTGAGAGTTTACAATTTTTTTTTCTTTCTGGCTCTCCCTTAGCATTACAGGAGCTAGCCTCCATTGTTTGATTTTCATTTCACGTTCTAAGTCCATTTGAATTAAATGGTCCTTACTTGAAGGAAATCTACAGAAGAGCATTCAGGAACAGAGCAGTGTTTGCATTAACATATAAAAAATTGTTTCTCTGGTCCCTTACTAGTTTCAGTGTCAGCAACATTCCTTCTAGAATGGAAGTTGAGCCATTTCAAATTATGAGCCCTTTTAAGCTCAAGCTAGACACTTGATTTAAAGGTCAAATTTATAGGTTGTTCAAGTCTAAGTCTAATACTGAAGGAAATACAAGCCCTGTGAAGATATTTAATAGCAGACAAAAATAGAAAGATCATGCTGCATAAGTTTTCAGCCCTGGGGTAAGAGTAAATTAACAAAGTTATTGGGATTTTCATTATTACGTTTTAATCAAAATGAGAAAGTTAAATGGGGACTAGTTATAATACAAAGAAAATTCTGTGGTTATGAGTCTGTGGTTTCAATACATATTTTTTTTTGTTATTCTCTTGTAAATTAGACAAAATCATTTTGGAGTTATCTTTGGATTTAAAGGCCAGAACCCATCAGGTATACCAAAATATCTCGTTACTATCCATTCTACTAGGATAAAATTCTCTATAGGATATAGTGAATTAAAAAATTCCTGAGATTACATCAAAATTACAGCAAATACTTCCATGATCTGAATAGACTCAGTGTGCTGATAGACAGATGCTAGAACAGTTGCTAAGAACTTGAAAAACTCTATGCGCCTTAAAACAGATATTTTTTTTATTTATTTAATCTATTGCTGTCAGGTAAAGTTTATCATCTATCTTTAGCCAATTATTTTAAAATGAACTAGTGATGTATCAATCCATCTGCTTTTTGACTCATGTCCTCATTAGAGAAGCATGTCATTTGGCACCATTTTAAGTAATCTCAGAAGATGATCTGTATTCAAAAAACAGTTAAAATTTTTTCTTACTTCCCCCAAGTGTTTCAGCCACTCTGTGGTGTTGGAAATTGCAGGTACTGTCACTGCTTTGAATGCTTTTCTTTTTGGAAAATGTGGAGAAATCAGATTATCAGTATTTCAACACATTTCAAAGCATGAAGGTTTTCAAACTCATAACTGGTGCAGTCCTATCTGTAGTTATTAAAGGGTCATTTGAAATCTACCCATAGTAGTGCATTGACAACACTGTCATTTAGATCTGCCTAAGAACAAAAAACTATCACAGCACTAGGAGTGCAAGTATTTATTTTTGCTGAACTACTTGGAAACTGGAGAAATGTAAATGGTATGGAAAAAAATGTAGAATAAATTCTATTAGTATTCTGTGCACCGATTTTTCTTGCCTTTTTTTTTTTTTCTGTAGAAAATATTGAAATTATATTTTACTGTCTAACTGATGATGTTACTGACTAACATTAACAGCGGAAGCCCAAAATACTCAGCAAAATGCACAGGTACACCCAGCAGTTCAGTGTATGAAATATTTCATATCCTTAGCCATTCTGATAATTGTAGAATCATAGTATTATAGAATGCTATATTTCGGAATGGACATTAGAGATCATCTAGTTTCAGTCCCCCTGCTATAGGCAGGGATTCCTCCCTTTAGACCAGGTTGTTCAAAGCCCCATCCAGCCTGACTTTGAACATCTCCGGGAGGAGGCATTCACAATCTCGTTGGGTTCCAGCATTCCAGTGCCTTGCCATCCTTGCAGCAAAGAATTTCTTCCTGATATCCAGTCTAAGCCTACCCTCTTACTGTTTAAACCATTTCCCTTGTCTTGTTGCTGCATGCCCTCATAAAAAGTCCCTCAACAGCTTTCTTGTAGGTCCCCTTCGCGTACTGTAAGGCTGCTATAAGGTCTCCTCAGAGCCTTCTCTTCTCCAGAGTGCAGAGCCCCAGCTCTCTCAGCCTGTCCTTATAGGGGAGGTGCTCCAGCCCTCTGATCATTTTCATGGCCCTCCTCCGTCCTTCTTGTGTTGGGGTCCCCAGAACTGGACTCAGTACTCCAGGTGAAGTTTCATGAGAGCAGAGTAGAGCTCCCTCAACCTGCTGGTCACACTACTCTTGATACAACCTAGGATAAGGTTGGCCTTCTGGGCTGCAGTCCCGTATTCCTGCTCATGTTGAGTCTTTCATCACTGACAATGCCAAACAATTTTTAACATAATCAATTTTCTAGTATTTAACGTATCACATACCAGCCTATACAATATTTCTGTGGTGGCTCATGGATTTCATTTATAGCACATAGTATAGTGTTAAATATCAGTTCCTACTTTTGCCTTTGTTTCAGAAGTCAGATACCACAAGATATGTTTAGTGAATTTCACTGTTTATATAGAATTCTGCACGACCACAAAAGTTAATGGAAAATAAACTGTAACTGCTCTTAATGTGCAAATATACATACATAAATACAAATTAATATTTTGGTTAATAACAGAAGTATATAAATTCCATCACTGGATGATGTAGAAATACCAAATAGAAAGCCTAAACTGGGGCTTATCTTGATCTCATGTTGGTGATCTTGCTGGGTCTCACAGAAAAAATTTTATGCCATCTCTAGAATTCTCTGTCTTTTTTTTTTTTTTTTTTTTTTTTTTTTTTTTTTAAGATATATGCTATGTTTTTATTTTTGATATTGTCTTCATTTTTCTTCCAAGAAATAGCAACATGAGATTGTTTTCTCCTATTTTTTACCTGTCATTCTTTTTTTTTTTCCTTATCACATAATTTTTATTGCTTTTTGAAAATTGATTCCACAATTTCTTCTTCTACTTTTCATTACATTCCTGAAATAACAAGAGTTTTTGTAGGAGAGAAATCAGATTTTTATTGTTTATGTCAAATATTTAGTAGGCTTAGAAACTTCCACTTTTGGGGAAAGTAATAGCACGTACATATTTCCCCTCCTCTTCTCTAATATATAAAATATTTATGTTATGTGAACAATCAATATCTTTGCAGTGGTAGTTTGCCTTTTTGGAATTTGAATGGGAAATCTGAATTCACTATTTTTAGTTTATAGCTGAAGCTTTCCAATTCTTGAGAGGGGAAAAAAAATGTAAGAATTGATGGAAGGTTGCATAAGTCTAACTTCTTAGTTCCTTGCTTTTGATGAGTAATGCAGGATGTACATTTGTATCACAGGTGCACACAGAAAAAAGCTGAATATTGGAAGAAATAAGAGATCACAGTATTTTTCATCATCATCTTTCCAAGAATTTGGGGCAGCTTTCCAGGTTGCTCAAACCATATTAATTGAGTACATATCTGATAGACCACTTCACTGTTGTCACAAAATCCTGTAAATGTGTTGAAACATGCAATGTAAAATGTTCTCAAAATGTACTCAAATTAATGTTAATTTTGGAATTTAAAGTTAATTTCATCTTTTTTTTTTTTGTTTTTTTTTTTGGTGAAGATATGGGAGCTATTGGTAATAGGTGAGTGGTTGGACAGGATGATCTTTTAGGTCTTTTACAACCTTGGTGATTCTATGATTCTATGATTCTAGAGTTCTACTAATACTGCAAGCTAAATCCTTTTGTAGGTAGATTTAGAACAGCAAAAATTTCTGTATTTTGTACAGAATAGTGGAAATATGGTGCATGTCATGGTGGTTTTTTTTTGTTTGTTTGTTTTCTTTTTCCACTGATTTTGCTTCTGCTTTTCCTCTACAAAAGCTAGTGATAAACCTTCCCTCATTGGCAATTTCCAAGTACTTAATTCCCACAAAATTTGAGAGTGTCTGTCTGACAAAATTGGAATACATCAATTAATAATGTTGAAAAGTGATTCCTTCTTCTACCTGGCAGGTACTGGTTCTTCTGGCTGTTCTCCACCATAAATGAAGCAGAGCCTTTGCAGAATTTCCATAGTCTTCACAGACTGTGTTCCTTTTTCTGTTATACTACAGTTTTTGTACTGCCTATTCTCATCTGTTACAGTTATCCAAATTGCAGAATGTTAATAAACACATAAATTGTATCCTACTTTAACTTTCTTTAAGTTATACAAATTCATCAGTACTGCAACTTTCTCCATCAACTTCTGAAAAGTTGGGGTGGAACTCTGTCAGTGTTAAAACCTACTCTAAACTGAATCTTACAACTCTGCTATTGCACATACTTTCTGTACGGACTGCCTTATGTGTTATATTGCTTATCTTCTCAAATATGTAGTTCAGGAGACTACAGATGTTTCAAGATACAATTTCCAGAATTATTCCAAAACCTGACAGATTTGCTAACAAACAAGCTGTTTCCCTGATCAGTATCCTACCACTCCTTAGTACTTTTGATATGAACCACATATGGCATCAATCCTGTTTGCCTGAATTAACTCCAATTTTCTAGTGACCAAGGTCACACAATTACAGAGAAAAACTCAGCTGTTCATAGCCAGCACATATGGTTCAGAGATGTTCGTAATGTACTTGCTATAATGAAAAAATACAGTATGCTAAATCCAAATCCCATTGCAGAATACCTCAGTGGTGGCTTATGCTAATGTATAGCAGGCAAATATTTACGTGAGATATTTTGTGAATAAATAATAAATAATTAAAAATATTGCTTGGCTTACATTTTCAGGGGTTTAAATCTATTATTATTGTAATTTTTATTATAATATAATAATATAATAATATATTATATTTTTTAGATCTGGCAGAAGA
This sequence comes from Tetrao urogallus, assembly GCF_951394365.1. NCBI lineage: Eukaryota > Metazoa > Chordata > Aves > Galliformes > Phasianidae > Tetrao > Tetrao urogallus. The sequence goes on along the minus strand of NC_136814.1, from coordinate 69,142,090 downwards.
ACTTACAGGAACATACCAGTCTGTCTTGATGCCACTAGACTTCTGTTATAGCCAATCACTAGCATAATGATGGTCTTGACAAAAGAAAAAAACAACAATTGAACTTCAGTTAAGTTTTGGAAATCTGAGCAGAGAAATAAGATATATTTATGTCTAACTGTTTTAAGGAGCAAATTAGTGGGTAAGATTTAAGGGGCTTCTATCACTTCACCTCATTCAAAAAGATCTCAAATGATAGAAGTTTGTTTGCTAATGCTGTCTGATGAGTTACTTTCAAATTATAAACAACAGAACTTTTTAAGCATAATATATTGATTAGCACTTAGTACACAAGGACTAATTTTGCTTTGAACATCACACAAATATCTCCCTGGCCAGAGTGGGTTTTATGGTAGTAAAATTCTTTATTCGTGTCACTGTGATAAATTCTCACTCTTAGAGGTAAATATTTAAAGCAGTATTTATGAACTTTATGCTTAGTTCTAGCTTTCATATGTTATGTGCGTAATAACAAATAAAAACATTCTCCTATTTTGGAAAGGAAGATTGCTTCCAGCTCAATCCAAGAACAAAATTTTCTTCTGCAATTTGTATCAGAAAACAGGCAGTGAGCAGAAGTGGATTTATCTTTACAGAGCATATATAATATATGCTTTAAAAACAGATTGAGTTTTCTTGATATCTTATTCCTACTTACAAAAGGAAGAACAGTGTGAGAAATACCACAATTCTAATCTCCAAGCTATTTTTGCAGAAAGAACCATTGTGATGTTAGCTATAATTCAAAAGAGAACTATAAATCATTCTGATATAAAAGGCAAGGAAGTGTTTTGTAATCCGTTAGTGATTTTCTGAGGTATAAAATCTGTACTGATTTCCAGGTCAAAGATGATAATGAATATTTGTTTCAATAGCACTGTTTTTTTTTTTTTTTTAACCATAATTTTTTAAAAATATTTAATATTTTTTTCAAAATCTTTGATTTTTAAAACAAAAAGCAAGCACAATCAGGAAAGAGTAAAAATGTCTTTCTCTGAGCACTGCATTTTTCATTCCTTGTAGATCCACTCTTGGCAGAAGCACCTTTCCTACCTTTCTTTCATTTGTGCTCTATGGACCATGAAAACTGCTGTTATGAAGGAGAGAACACTGTATGCATTACTTTTATTGTTTTTATGCTGACCCAACAAAATCAAAATTGGCTTGCTCACTTACAGGATTTCAGGCCTCAGCAGTCTGAAAAAATAGGGGAACAAAAAAAGAAAGGAATAAGAAGGCCAAAAAGGAGGGGAAAAAAAAAAAAAAAAAAAGAAGAAACATCCTGAGGTCAAAGTCAATGAGACCAGCTTGATAAAAGGGAAGAAGTCTTTTTCACTTTTCTTTGATGACTGAGTAAAAGTCAGTCTCAGAATTTTAAGAGACCATAAACAAATCCCAAACTACAAAGTTCATTTTTATAACTAATGGTAATGTGGTCTGAAAATAATCAGAAGCTTAATTGTATTAATATAGTCTGTCTGTTGAGTGGTAAATTATGAGTAAGCTGATTTAAATTTGGTCTGTTATCCACTGGAGTTGGAGGAATGTGTAATATTTTCTGTATACTTGAGATGCTAGTGATTAACACAGTACGCTCTAAAAGCTCCGCATTAGCCTACATCAATATTCAAAACTGTACTGCAGTTATGTGAAAGCAGAGTTTGGATCTTCTTTGAAATCATATAATGGAAGCATCAAATTTTGATATGCAACTAAGATCAAATTGTGTTTTACACAGAATGTGTTAGGCTATGTCAAAAGTGGTAAATATACTGTTTCTGCTGCCTGAAAAAGTAACATTTGCTTTTGGAGTGTAGAGTTAGCTAAGGCTTATTCAAAAATAGAAATTATTCTAGTCACTAAAACTAATTTGTTTGAATTGTTTGAAACAAGGTCTGGAAATAGGACTGTGAAAAACTAGAAAGATAACTTTCGTTCTGATTAATGTAGCTGATGATGATATTTACCATTGTTTTCATATATTTCTTTTTATTTCGGAAGTCCTGGTAAAGGACCAGGATCCAATTGTTTTCCATTTCAGAAACACTGAACAGTTTGGAGAAACCAGTATCTATTTCAAAGAACAAAGAGAACACAGAGTCATGTTAAGAACTAGAATAGATGGATTAGCAAAAGCAGGTATAAAGTGCTGAAACAAAAAGAACAAAAAACATGAGAAGGAAAGAAAATATATTTGGTTTTTGAGAGACAGATATTTGAACAGTAGAAGTCAGTCTTTCCAAACAAATTTGGCATCAGTTTAAGAAAGTGATCAGGCTATTTAAGTGTATTTACAATTTATTGTCATTTATGAAAATGTTAGATAGCCTTATCTTTGGATTTCCCTGCATTTATAATGTTCAAACATTCCTAAAATGTTATTTGCTAAAGGCTGTTGGTTTGTTCTCTCCGTCTTAAGATTGTCATCCTATGATTTGAAATGTATTCAATTAATTAACTTTGTTTATCTGTCTATTAATTGTATTAATCCTCTGTGTATTAGAGACATATCCCAAATGTCTTAGAACAGCTGTGAGCCATAAGTGGAAATGTTTGCTTTCCTTAAACTTGACAGCTAGGCTCCCTACATTCAGAATGACTTGTTGAGATACATGGGTGCTTTTGCCATTATTAGCAACATCAGAAACATATTTTTTTAGCTTATTTCAGAACTATGTAAATTTAAGGCACTTGTCAAAACAAAATGTCAAATGTATAAAAATGAATAAGGAATGAATGAATTAAATGTATTACATGGACAGTTCAGCCTGGATTTTCACACTGGTATTCAGGATTGCCATGGGGATTATGTATGAAACAATTGGTAAGAGCGCACTTCAGTTTCAAGAATTGAAGTGTGAAAAAGCCTTAGAAAAATGCACATTTCCCAGATAGTAAGGGGATTGTCTTTACCTTGAAGTATAAACTACATAAATTTACAATGTTTTTGTTTGTTTATTTCAAACACAAAATGACTTTTCTTTTTGTTGTTGTTGTTTGTTTGTTTGAGAAAAAGAAAAAAAAAATAGAGAGAAGTGTCATTGCTCACCATAGTAACTTGAAAGCTGTTTAAATTGAAAGCAAGATCTTAGATTAGTTTATCCAGGACTTGGTTAAAGTAGGACTTGGATATTTCTAGCGAGCACATTCCATTATTTCTCCTGGCTACATATATGTCAAATCTTAACTGTTCTCATGGTGAATACATTTTTCTTTTATATTCACAAAGATTTTTCTTTCAGCCACTGCTTCTTTTGCAATTGTCTCTTATTCTACCATCATGCATCCTAGTGAAGAGAATATCTTCAAGTTCTCTCTAATTTTTTTTCTATAGGTAATGAAAGAATGTGATATGCAAGCCCTCCTTTCTTTAGCTTGAACAACTCCTTTTCCTTCAGTTATACTTCGTAAGTTAAGATCTCCAATACTCTGATGGAGGACCAAAATGGACCACAGTGTTCTTGGAATAGCCTGACAAATGTCAAGTGTCGTGGAATAAATTCGTTTTGCATTCTGTTTGCTATAATCTTGCTGATACAAGCTACAGTTTGTTTTTACCACTGCAATGGAGCATCTGTTATTACTGCTAATTGTAGAATCATAGAATTGTTTGACTTGGAAGGCATCCTTAAAGGTCATCTAGTTCAACTCCTCTGCAATGAGCAGGGACACATACAGCTAGACCAGGTTGCTCAGAGCCTTGTCCAGCCTGACCATCAGTGTCTCTAAGTACAGGGCTTCTACCATTTCTCTGGGCAACACCTTCCAATGCCTCACCACCCTTATTGTAAAAAGCTTCCCTATATCCAGTCTAAATCTCTCCTTTTTTAGTTCAAAACCATTTCCCTGTGTCCTATCACAACAGACCCTGCTAAAGTGTCCTCCTCTTTTTTACAGCCCCCTTTAAGATACTGCTTTCAGGCCACTCTCAGATCTCCCCAGAGCTGTTCTCCAACTTAACAGCCTCAGCTCTCTCAGCTTGTCCTTGGAGGGGAAGAGTTTCATCCCTTGAACAATTTTTGTGGCCCTCATCTGGACATGCTCCAGCAGGTCCATGTCTCTCCTGTCTGGACATGCTCCAGCAGGTCCATGTCTCTCCTGTACTGAGCACTTCACACCTGGATGCAGTACTCCAGATTAGGTCTCATCAGTGCAGAGTAGAGGGGCAGAATCACCTCCCCATTTGACCACGATTCTTTTGGTGCAGCCCAAGATACGGTTGGCTTTCTGTGCTGGGAGGACACATTCCTGACTCATGTCCAGCTATCCATCCACTAGTAACCTCCAGTTCCTTTTCAGCAGGGATGTGCTCTATCCTTACATTGCCCAGCTGGCACTGGTAGTGAGGATAACCATGACCCAGATGCAAGACCTTGCACTTCGCTTTGTTGAACCTCATGAGGGTCACTTTGGCCCACTGTCCACTTGAATCCACAAGTCCTCTTCAGCCAAGACACATTCTTGCCAATCAATTTCCAAACCTGCACAGAACCTTGGGATTACTTTGTCACTGGATAGACTTTGTGTTTATCTTTGTTCAGTACTAGGCAATTGTTGTTTATCTTAATTTTCTGGCCTCTCGAGGTATCTCTGCAAAGTAGCTCTTTCTTTTTCCAGTGTATTTCTACAACAAAAAAACTCTGTGAGAATGCTTTCAATACCGTTTTACAAACTGTTTATGAAGATACTGAACCATATCAGATCAAGTTCAGATCTTTGAGGCAATCCACTCAGTTTTACAGAAGGAAAGAATAAATTCTTTCAGACATAAAATAATCATTAATCTAGTATCTTAAAAAAAAGGTTAGTTAAAAATAAAAAAGTTATTCAAGTCCACTAACAATACAGAGCTCAGGAAAACAAAAGCCACAGGTACTATAGGCCCTATCAGAAATAGGAAATAGTGTGGTAGTACTGGGAATCTGCCATTTTATTTCATGATGTAGAGATTGTCTTAGTTTTATTCACATGTATTGAATAGCAGTTCCAAATGCATAGGAACTGGGCTTCTGATTTATTTATTTATTTGGTATTTAATCTTAGTTACATTTAATCTTTTTTTTTGTTATTACTGCTTCTTTTTTGTTAAAATATTGCTTGGTTGTGACCAAAGTTCATTGCACAATTCTACATTACATCTGAATGCTTTTACAAGACTTTAAGTAAGTAAAGTGCATGCCATCATTAAAACAAATATCTCCATTAAGGTACCAGTAATAAGGCATTCTATACAGTCCTCTGTAGAAAAGAGTCAGAAGTTGCCTAGCACACTTTTACTGTACAATTGCTTAATCTTGTCTTGTACCATGAGGTATACTTCCCTGACCTTTGATCCTTGTTTATTTTGGCATTCACCCAACATCTTTATATTTTTCTACCTTATACTCCAGTCTCACTGCTCAGATATTTGTCTTTCCAAGACTGTACTTCAGGGGACAATATTAACGTATTCCTAATAATGATTCTCCTGTTTCCAGCCTCAGTTATATGCATAGCATGAGACTAACTTAAAGCCTTTGCCATACCTTCTTTTGTGATCTCTAGTATGCATAGTTATCTTCCATTAGTCTTTAATTTAAGAACACTGAGAATTTTTACTGTGAGTATACTCTCAATGTCACTGTTAGAACTACGATTTTATGCACCAGGTATGTAAGTTTTTTTTTCTATTTGTTCAACCTTTAATGTCCAACTTCTATGTTATTTAGTTCTCCTTTTTAATTCAGTGAAACTCAAATGTTGCAAGTCATAGGCAGCTTTCTTACTGTTCTGTATTATCTTCAGCATTACTGAGGGAACACAGGCATGATAAATCATGTCATCACAGGTTATCTTATGGAGACATCATTTCCAGTTGATTTTGCATTAAGCTGGATGTTGAGGCAGTGATTTCCAGTTAGATTACACAAAATGGTGAAGTAACTCAGAGAAAATAATCCACTTCCTTGATGGAGTAAGTTGATTAACCAGACTGATTTGTGCACAATGAAAGGTGATAGAAACATAACATAAATCGTAGCATCTGCTTCTATTGAGATGAATGACACAGTCATAACCATCAGAAGCAAAATGTACATACTGGAGTGTCATTCTGTTTAGTTCAATGTCAAAAGGACTCCTGATGCTTTTGATTGTTCCAGCTTCTTGAGTTTAGTTATTTGAATCTGCTGAGCAACTTTCCAAACACAGAGGAAAACCATTTGTGATTGTATTTTACTGAATCAAATGCTTTGTTTTGTTTTCTCAAATAACTATTCCATGTTATGCATAAAACAAATCTCTTTTATTATACGTTGTTTTTGTAAGATTTCTAAACACCACTTTGAATTTAAGTCACAAATAGGTAGGCTGTTTTCTTGGACATAATTTCAATTCTGCCTTTTAGGGATGGAAGAATCATAGAATGACAGATATCTTGAGTAGGAAGGGACTCATGAGGATCATTGAATTCATCTCCTGACTCTACACAGCACCACTCAAAATTCAAACCATGCTTCTGAGAATGTTGTCCAAATTCTTCTTGAAATCTGTCAGGCTTGGTGCCATGACCACTGCCCTGGGAAGCCTGTTCCAGGACTTGACCACTCACTGGTGTAACACCTTTTCTTAACAATCAACCTAATCCTCTCCTGATGCAGCTACATGCTGTTTCCTTGTGTCCTGTCACTGTCACCAGAGAGAAGAGTTCAGTCCCATCCCATCCAGTCCCCTCATGAAGAAGCTATAGGCAACCATGAGGACTCCTCTCAGTCTCTTCTTCTCTGGGCTGAACAAGCTGAGTGACCTCAGACACTCCTCATACATCTTTTCCTCTAAACCCTTCACCATCTTCATAGCCCTTCTGTGGAATTTCTCTAGTAGTTTTACATCTTTCTTATATTGTTGTGCCTAAAACTTTTCCCAGTGCTTAAGGTGAGGCCACACTAGCTCAGAGTACGTTGGGATAATCCCTTCCCTCACCTGATTGGCAGTTCTGGGTCTCATGCACCCCAGGATATGGTTGGCTCTTTTTCCTGCCAGGGCACATGTGGACTTGGATTCAACTTGCTATCAACAAGAATCAATCCTCTTGTCCCCTAGTCCATACAAGTATAACTTGCCCCATCCCAGATGCAGAATCCAGCATTTACTCTTCTAAAACTTCATGTGGTTGATGATTGTCCAGCCCTCTAATTTGTCCTTTTCTCCTTGCAAGGCCTCTCTACTCTCAAGGGAGTCATCAGATCCTCTCAATTTAAGGTCATCCACAAAATTACTTAATATATATTCAAGTCCTGCGTCCAAGTCACTGATGAAAACATTAAGGTGGAGTTTTGTGGGACTCTTAATAATGACTAGTTGCCAGCCTGATGTAACCTCATTTACTATATCCCTTTGAACCTGACCTGCCAATGAGCTGTTCAACCACCAAGTTATCTTTTTGTATAGCTGTATTCTGGACATTTTGTCCAGAAAAATACTGTGAGAATCAGCACCAAAAGCTTTGCTGAAATCCAAAAAGAATACATCAACTGGCTTCCCCTGGTTACCTATGAGGGTAACCTTTTAATAAGAGGAGATTTAACAAGGACTTCTCCTTGTGAACCTGTGTTGACTCTGAAGAATGTGTGCATTCAGATGTATTTCAACATGCCCTTAATGATCTACTCCATAATTTTATCTGGCACGAGTGATACTGTCAGTATGGTAATTTTCAGGATCTTCTTTCTTGTCCTTGAAAAATTGGATAATATTTGACAGATTCCAGTTCACTAGACTCTCTCCAGATTCCAAAGACTGTTGAAAAGTAATTGAGAGAGGTGTCAAGATTTTACATAATCTAGCTTTTTGAGTACTCTTGGATTAATCCTATCAGGCCTTGTATAAACATCCAGTTTGAGCAGCAAATCCTTCACAATTTCAGGGCTGGCAGGGAGTTTATCATTACTGCAGACATGGTTCTCCAACTCAGTTCTCTGAGAGTCTTCAAGCCTTTCATCAGCATTGAAGAAAGTAGGAAAGAAAGCATTAAACATCTCTGCTTTTTCTGTGCTCCTATTTGCAATGTGATCATCCTCCTCAAGAAATGTACCAATGTTATCTTTGGTCCTCTGTTAACATATTTTAAAAAGCCCTTTTTATTTCACCCATGGTAATGGCCAGCTTCAACTCTAATTGAGCTTTGGCCACATGAATTTTTTCACTACAGCAGTATCTTTGTATATTGCCTGACCTCACTTCCTGTGGCCATATTTGTGTTTGCTCTGCATAAACTCTATAAGAAGATTCCTACCCAGCCAACCCAATCTTCTGCTCCAACTTCTTGACTTCTGACATTTTGGAATTGCCTTTTTCTGTGCTCTTAAGAGGTGGTACTTTGAAAGTGACATGCATGGTTAGATCCCCATGCATTTAAAAGCAGTTTCCCAAGGGACTTTGCTAACTAATTTCCTAAGCAATCTGAAGTCTGATTTTAGTTCTTTAATTAATTGATGTCATCATCCTGGCTCGGTGGCCTATAGTAAACTCCCACAGCAACAGATGCTTTATTTGATTGTCCCTTGATCCTGATCTCAACAGTGTCATCACGAATTGAGAGCTCTATACATCTTTACAGATAACCACTCCCCACATTACTTGCCTTGCTTATCCCTGCTTAAGAGCCTATAATCATTCATCAGTACACAATGGTCACAGGACTCTTCCCACCAGGTTTTGCTTACATCAGTGATGTTGTAGCTCTGAAACTGAGCCAAGACTTTATCTCCTCTTTTTTGTGCTGTTTGCACTGATGTAAAAATATTTCAAATGTGTTTCATTGTAGCCAGCACCTCCTGAAGAAGATTGAAGGGTTTCACTAGCAGGAAGTCCCTCAAATTCCTGTGAACAGAAAACGTGGTGCAGATATTGTAGTATTTTGCTTACATGATAAAAAAGGAGATGACTATCTTTTCTATCACCCTTGATATCTTCTCTAGTGAGAGTCGTATGTGCTTTTGTTTTAGCACATAGCTTAATGTTATCTTCCACAGCTTCATTAACTGTGTAAAATTTTTATACTTCTTTAATTTTTACAGCAAGCATACTACTATGTAGAAGCTTTCTTTGATTTTATTTTGCTTATGACTTCTCTTCCTTCTTTTTCAGAAGCGTCATCCTAAATGATAAAGTTAGTCATCATAATGAACATGTCCTGTCTTTGAGAGTGCTCTTTTTTCACATGCTTTTGTAGAGATAACCGTACCCTTTGCTAACATACTTTTATCTTGGTAATGTGTTTTGTTTTTTTTTTTTGCAACATAAGTGCAGAAATACTTATGTGTGTTCATTCTTATTTACTTTATTTTCTACTATGGCTCTCATGTGGTTTTTTCCTTCTCAGCATGCACCAGCAATGTATTTAATAGTTTACCCAAATTGTTTTCTCTGCAAATTCCTTATATTACTCAGATTATTTATATTGGCTTAAATGTTTGCTTTCAGTAGTGGAATAAAGATTGTACGGTAAAAAATTAAATGATAATACAGGCAAAATTTTACAAACATTGGAAAACACTTATTTTCCATTCTTTCTATATTACATAGTAATGTAGAGCCGATGTGCATTGCTTAAAGTATCTTATTCTGCATATAGTGTAGTATTAAGTGCTTCAAAGAATTATTTGATTGAGAAAACAAACCTATGAATAGAGACCATATCTGTTTGTTCTTCTTAATTCTATGGATTCACAGTATCTTCTCAAGAAAAAAATTATTTTCTCTTTCATTGTTGCTAAAACCTTGTATGTTCATTTGCATAACATTCAGTACAGAAATAATGTGTTCATGCAGAATGTTCATGCAGAGTTCTAGAAGTCTTCCGTTTTGTTAGCATTGACACTAGAGTTACTTCAAATGCTTGTTTTGCTAAGTCCTCAGGCAGACTGAAATAGGTCTTGGATTCTGTCCTAGCACGGGGACAAAGTTGTCTTTTTTTCTTTTTTTTTCCTAAATAAATGTTCTTTTCATTCCACATACACTACTAATCCTTCTTTAGGCAGGTTTTATGGCTGCCAGTCAGTGGAGCTTCAGAAAGGTTTGTAGTGTCAATCTTTGCTTAGTATCTCCACCAGAGCTGATGGCAAAGTTATGTTTAGGATGACATTAAAAGATGAAAGATGCCTGAAAGAGCTTGATTATACCAGTTTTTATACCGTATATCTACATTTTATTTTTATACAAGATATAACTTTAATGAACATTTTCTGATATATTTGAGTTTGGAACATTATTAAGCATATGGTGACAAATGTAATGTGTAATGATCAAGTGTTCTAATGCCTTCATTTTATCATTATCTCTTACACAGTACTGTACAAAAGTGAGGGAAGGTAATACGTTTGTGGGTTTTTGTTTGTTGGTTTCGTTTTATTTTGTTGGGTTGATTTTTTTTTAAGCTGATGTGTCGAGAAAAGGAGTAGCTCCTCTATAGCTGTGCAGCAGCAGTTTGTACCAAATTGTTGTCTCCTTTGTCTCTTTCTCATCCATAACACAATAGTGCATTGCATTCAGGGAATACTAAAGCAACAGATACATATTCAACTTTAGGACTTTTAGCTGTTAATTTTGTAATGGCAAATAAATATGACTATAGTGCGGTAAGTTGTATATTTGTTGCCTTCTTCCTCATGACTTTTTTTTCTCCATACATCGCTATCTGTATGTGTTCTGACTACTGCAAGCTGCTCCACTGTGCAGAAGGTTTTTAAAAGTAGTTTTTAAAAGCTCAAGAGTAGGGTAATGACTGAAATATGAGTGAATTTCAAACATACCAGAATACAACAAATTCTCCTATGAAACTCACCAGTACTGTTGATGAACTTGACTATATTAAAATCCTTAATAGTTTTTCACTGACTTTAAAAACTTTTAGGTTTTCACTCTACACGAATAAAAATGTGCACAGAATGAAAAATAGATTAACTAAAATATAACGCATTTTCTACAAAATGTGTCCATCTGCTTTGTTTTCCATATATGAGATGAAATATGTAGACACTCTTACATTTGCTGTTGTAAAATCTGACATGTGCAATAAAACATGACAAGAGGTAAGAGGATAATGTGTAAGTTTGGAATTTGCATTCACTCTTAAACGTGTTTTATCTTTATTACTGTTCTATCTAATATTTGTCTTTCAGAAATCCAAAATCTCCACTTATGATAAGATGTGGGCCTTCATGAGTAGCAGGAGGCAGTCAGTACTTGTCAAAAGCAATGAAGAAGGCATCCAGCGTGTGCTTACCTCCGACTACGCGTTTTTAATGGAGTCGACAACCATTGAGTTTGTCACACAGCGGAACTGTAACCTAACACAGATTGGAGGCCTGATAGACTCAAAAGGTTATGGCGTGGGAACTCCCATGGGTAGGTTATATGTCAATTCATTGATCTCTCTTCATTAATCTTTGTTGCTGTAATAGAAAAGCTCCAATATACTGTTGCTTTTTCTACATTACTAGCTTTCCTTTTGTTCTCTTTTTCTTATCTAAAGAAAACCATAACATGTTTTACCAGCATTTATGGATTGTATTTCATTATCTAAATAGAAAAAAAAAAACAGTTATTTGAAGAAGTTGACCATTTTTATATGATGATTCTCTAATATGATTCCTTCCATATCCTCAAAAATAACAAAATTACATTCCACAGCCCTGATACTTTTCAATATTTTCTAAATGTTGAACTTTGTTTAGATAATGAAGTGCTAGTGTTTTTTCAAAATTTTCAGTAGCAAAAACTGATGACACAAAGCATCTATGGCGAGAAAGCTAAACACTAAGATTCTTAAAATAAGAGGAAAGATTCCATAGCATGCCTTGTATAATCCACAAACAGAAGAAATACTAAATTAACTTTGTGGAATATGCTTTTGCAAAAATGATTCCAATTTAGTAAATATTATCTGAGTCAGGTTTTTCTGACAGTGTACAAAAATTTGGCTGCAAAATTAGAAGCCAACAAGAAGAACTGGTTTCTAGCACCCATAGAATGAGATTCAGCAAGCACAGATGTTCTGAGTTCCCTTTCTCTGCAGTGACTATTGAAAGACATGAGCTGAAGATCCAGCTTTTGACTTCAGAATACATAGGAATACTGCCCAGTGATCCTACTTAATATTGTTCTGAAGATGTTTTTACAGGACTGATAATGGTTTTGATTTAAATTTAATTTTAAGGAGAATGTATTGTTTTGTTGTTAATATGAATATGCTTGATGTGTTTTTTGTTTTTTTTGTTTTTTTTTTTTTTCCCATATAGTTCTTACACTTGTTATTGATTTTATTTGTGTTAGCATTATATTAAACCATTGTGTGGTTAAAGTTGACTCTAATATTGTATATTAAGAACATGATAAGAAAGATTAAGTTATAAACATTACTGGAATATATTGCATAAAGGGGTATCCAGTAATACAAAACATTTCATGTAAACTGTGAATATTTACTGAAACCTTAAAATTGTTTTAATTTTAGTGATTTTGGTAATTAGATATGCAATTGATACCTCCTGAAGAAATTATGATTCTGTTCATTTTGCCTTTGAACAATTAGTTGCTAGCCATTTAGTTTTAATGCATATACCTTTTCAAAAAATCATATTCTATTGAGAAAACAAATGAAAAACAAATGTAAAACCAACAGCAAACTTCTAGAGTGACCAGTAAAGATTTAGAGAAAAAAATAACTGGATGTAAAGAGACAATTATGTCTCAGTAAGTAAACTGTCCTTTTGGCTTTATTCAGCTTTATTCAGAGAGAACAGGCAGTAGTAGTATGTTTCTTCATTAACTTTAATTTGTATCAAAGACATTATTCAGCACTTAACAATCAAAAAAATTAACAAAAAAACAAACAACAAGTAATAAAAAATGATCAGGGTCAAGATAAACAACATAACTGTGAAAGGGGATCCGTTAGCTGACAGTTGTCTTGCAACCAAAATAAAACAAGTAGAGGATACATAGGAATCAGAGATTTCCAAAGGAGAGGAAAAAAAAATACTTCAAACAGTGGTAAACTAAAAAAAAATATTAAAATATGACCTGTAAAACAGGTGAGGCTTTCATAAAATAAGATCTGAATCAAGATTTTCATAAAAGATTTAGGAGTAAATTAAGACAGCATTTGGAGATTTATCAGGACAGCTAAGAATAAGAGATTAATCCTTTCTTTAGACAGTCCTTATAAAATGCTATCCAGATGTATGAACTAACATTTATAAATGGTTTGTATTCTCTGTATAAATATGGTGTCTCAGTTGAAGGAGACTAGGTTGCCCCTGCAATAGTAAGGGAAATCTTAGGAAAAAAAATATCTATAGTGCCTGTCAGAATATTTCGTGAAATATATCACTTTGCTGAAGCGAAAAGATATTACAAAGATGTGCATAATACAAAATTAAGCCATATATTATAATTAGAGTCATTTCTACAGGAAACATTAACTCCATAGACTTTAAAGGACCTTTTGGCATAGTTACATCTTGAGAAGTATATATTATTTCATGATTATGGAAGATGTTTATGAAGATATGAAATTGAGTGATATTTCTTTAGTCAATAATCCAAAGAGTAACTTGTCAAGTGCTTGAGAAACTACAGGATAATGATTTCAAAACTAAGCACACATTACTGCTCATGCCTCCTTAGGAAACTACTTGCAAGCACATCTCTGAATATAAAAATATGAAATTTGTTCAGATAGAGGCACCTTGTCTGAAAGCTATTGATGTCATCTTCCCAAATTTATAAAAACATCTGGTTTACCACCTGGAATAGTGTATTGAAGTGGCAGAAATATCTTCACGAAAGATCAATATGGTTGTTATAGACTTTATGCCAAATAAAGTAGAATGAGTATGGTTAGTTTTGCTGAACTATATCAAAGGAAGTTCCTTGATGGCTAGTAGAGAGAATATAATTTGCTTGAGTTCAGGAAGCTACAAACAGGAGAAGTAAAAGCTTTCCTAACAGGAAAATATGCTAGTAGCTTATGATACAATAATTGTTTGGAAAATGCAAAACCCCCAAATATGGCAGCAGCTTAGAACACTGCAGTAAAAGTTTTACAATCAGAGATAGAAAATTGTATAGGATGAGGAGAAAAAAAAAAGAATGAAAGAAACAAACAAAAAACCAAAAAGAAGTTCAGGAAGTATATGGGCATCAATTGTTTCCACGCACTAAAGAAATGAATGAAGTCTGCTTTAATCCTTTTGGAAGTTTTAGTATTGTGAAAGCATTTGTGAAGTAAACAAAATTTAGTGTGCTGTAATATAGCCATGGTGTGGGAAATTGATACTGTGTACTTTGGGCACATAGTGGAACTAGCACACAGCTTTAAAATTAACAAAATTCACTGATGTTTGGAAGAGGTGTGAGACAGCATTGTGTATGTTATCTTTGCTTTCAGCTTTATTTAACATGTCACTCATGACACAAAAAAATAAGCTACAGACAATAAATTTGATAAGTTATGACGGAATGACCAACTCTCATGATTTACAACTAAAAATTAACTATATGTATATATAAAAATAATGTATATACTTGAAATCTTGAAGTATAATGCACGAGATATTTCTGATAATAAATATGTAAATATGCATTATGTTCAGTTAGATATTATAAGAAATACGTATGTATTTATCTTAATGGTTGGAATTTGACTTTGCATGAGTATACACCTCAGCATCCAAGGTTGATATTAGTTTAAGGAAGGGAAGGAGAAAGAGGGGAGGGGGAACACAATGTAAGAATGAGAGGGAGGGAAAGACAGAAAAAGTATCAACCTGCTTGAGTATTCAAAATATTTTTTACATTTAACAATAGGTCTTTTGAAGTCATAATCACCTCCATTAGTTTTAATTGTCCCATTTCTTCATCATACATGACAAAGATATTAAAAACTGAGTTTATTCTTGAAGGAATCCCAGCTGAGATAAATGTGTGTGATACTTCCATGTACTCATGATCTTCTGATCAAACATAACAAATAAGTCCATTTGTTTTCAAAAAGTCTTACTCTATGCAACAATATACATTTTATGCCTTACATGAACAGAGCTGGTATGACTTGCATTTGGTCAACACAAAGTACTGTAAACCAGACTAATATTATGTGAGAAATACTAGTTTCCATTCTGAGTATTTATTGACTGTCTATCTGAATTGAACCACATGAAAGATTAGAAATTTATCTTCCATGCACTATGTATTAAGGCATTAATTGCCTATAATTAATACTTTTCATTTTTTTCTTACTCTCAAATTGGAAGAAACATGTTTTTAAATCATCTCTAGAAAAAAAAAAAAAAAAAAAAAAAGGCATTCCTCCAACTCTCTCAAGTAGTTTCATGTTATTGTTTTTCAAAATTTTTATTTATTTTCAGCATGGTTGACAGTTGGCTAGTTTCCATCTTACTTTGGCATATTTTTAGCTGAGTTTCCTCTTGTTCTTCTATTCAACCTGGAGTACATAAGTTGCTGACAGTTGCATATGTCAAACCCACTTCATATGAGATATAATAAGCATGCACCTTTCAGACAAGGTGGTAGATCAGGACTGTCTGAAACATTCCAGAGAGAACATGTGTGTGTGGAGATACATGCACAGTAATATATTTGACATTATGAAACTGAAAAATTATTGGTGTAAGCAACCCTAATAAAAAGCATTTATTCTAACTATTAGGAAATACAAAATAGTAAGGGATTTATGGTAGATAAGATTTACAGGAAAATAAATGGCATTCTTTATAATTTCTCAGTTGCAAAACATACTGAGTGGGATCTATTAAATAACATTCTTCACTTCTATTAGTTTATGACTTTTCTCTTACTGTGATCAAAGTATGTCTCTTCTTACCACAGCATAATGTTATTCTTATCCCCGATCATTCCATGATGATAGACTATCAAGATGTCCTGAGAGAAAAAGCTAGGAAGGGTATAAGGTGCATATCACATGTCCGTTTATGATATGGAGGTACTTCACTTTACTTGGAGAGAAAATAAAACTCTCAAGACACAAATGAAATTAAACAGTATATTTTTGGGTGAAGATAAAAATGTATTTTTGGGGTCAACATACAAACATGATTAGCAACAAACATTTCATCATCAAACTCAGTTTCATGGAATTACTCATTGAACAAAGCTGCAAAAACCTGGAAACCACATCCAAGTATTAATTTTTTTTTCATGTAAATATATCTGCACACTGTGTATTTATATATTTGCAACAGAAAACTGACAGCTGCTGTGATACAAACAAGTCATACCTCACATGTCAAAAGCTTTCCAGCTGAGAGGCATTGGCCATGGGCACTAGATATTTGCATAGCCACTTAAGTTCAAAGAATGGAACAAAATTTCTAGGCTTTCATGTTGTATTGATTCAAAGGTGCCATTCTTAGTGAAGTTGTCTTTACTGTAAATCCTATGTGCAGAGGTTTCACACTGATAGACAGCTAAGTTACACCGTGCCATTCTCTCCCTCCTCAACAGAATATGATGAAAAAGTCTCAAACTAATATACATAAAGGGACATCACTTAGTAGTTACTGTCATAGGCAAAACAGATTCAGCATAGAGAGAATGATTTAATTTATTGTCTATTACTAGCAGACTAGATCAGTAAGAACTAAAGCAAGCTAATTATGGAATCATAAAATATCCTGAGTTGCAAAGGGACCCACAAGGATCATCAAATCCAACTTTCTTCTCAGAGCACTGTCCAAATTAGGCTTACTGTTAGCACTGTGGCATTCCCACAGCCCTGGGGATCCTCTTCTAGTACCTAACCACCCTCTTGGTGAAGAACCTTTTCCTATTATTCAATCTGCCACTCCTGACACAACTCCTTTGGGTCTCTCACTGTCAACAGAGAGAGATCCCTCCCTTTTCTTTGTGCAGAAGCTGTAGATCATCAAGAGGCTGAACAAACCAAGAGACTTCAGCCATTCCTCATACCTTGCACTCCACATCTTTCACTGCTTCTGTTGCCCAAACAACACCTTCTCCTATCCATTCCGGGCCTCTCTTGAAGGGGTATCCGTGGGACAGTGGTTTGTCCCTTCCTTCCGTCCGCTCTCGCAGAGCGCACCCGGCGTCACGCACGGCTCAGCTCTGACAGCGGCGGTCCCTCTGGAGCAGCTGCAGCTGGCTCTGCTCTCACATGGGCAGCGCTGAGCTCTGCTCACAGATCCCACCCCTGCAGCTCCCCGCTACCAAACCTTGACGCGTAACCGTTGTGCGGTTTTTTTTTGTTTTTTTTTTTTGTTTTTTTTTTTTTTTTGCGAAAAAACTTCGTTTACAATATATTTTTCCTCTTAAAGAAGAAAACATATTTTTTTCTTAAAAAATATCCCACATTTGCCCAACTTCAATTATGACTTCCAAAAAGTCTCTTTGACTTACATAATGTGCAAATCACTAATATAATATGCAGGCCACTTGCACACAGAAATGTATTTATGTACTCTTGCACAATGTAATTTAACTCAACGTTTTTTGCTTAGGAATTCAATTCTTTTATTTTTGATAAATCAGAGCCAATAATAGGGTTGTCTTTCTCACTCTATTTACTTATTTATTCATTTATCTTTTCTGCATTTCAGTCAGTTGTGTAGCGAGTAATTGAAATGCTGTTTGGAGTAAGTGCGTTTTGAAGACTGCAGTATTCATGTAATTTCATCAGACACAGAATCTGTAAAGAGAATTTCACACTCCACCCCTTTAAATTAAAGAGTTCATTTAAAAAAAAAAAAAAAAAAAAAAGTTTTCAGGCAGTAATTTATGATCTGCTATTTCACATCTTCTCTTTGACTTCATGAATTATTCATATATATTTAAGCCATTACTAAATGCATACAATACTGTTCTTCCTATCCAGTGAGAAGCTGCTGAATTCAAATAGAATTTGAACAAATAGCATAATCAGCAAATGTGTAACAATTATCACATTGCATCCTACAGCACTGGAGGTTATCTGATTTATGAGCATTACTTGTATTTCTTAGGAGTGACCTAAAAAAAAATACTCAGTAAAAGTTTATTTTTCATAATATTGAATTTTTTTTTGTTGATGTAACCACAGCCTTAATGCATGTATTTTAGAAAAGATTTCATTACATGCCATTTTTTAAGTGTTTTCAAATATAGAAACATTTAAATAGAGGCACAGTGGGGTTTATAAATTGCTTAAGAACAAAAGCTTTTAAAATACACTTGATATTTCAAAGACTAAAATAAATGTTTTTAGGAAAAAAAAAAAAAAAAGAAAAAAAGAAAAGCAATTAAATTACTCTGATTTCCCAAATATACAGAGGACATTTCAAAATAATATTATGAAAATTATCTCAAAACAGCCTTCTTTATTCTCCTTTCAGAATCCTTTCAGAATTTTTTCAGCCTGCTCTCTTGCTTCATTTATCATTCTAGTCAGAGGTTTGCAGCCTTCTTTTGTAATCAACCAAAAATTAGTTTGCATACATGCTTGTCTGTAAATTAAAAATTGGAGTAAATGCTTTATAAGTAATAGTACTTCAGTATCTTATAGATGTGTAGGATCTTGCCTCCTCAGTGTTGTCCGACTTTCAAAAGACCAAAGCCTTAAATTCTACAGCTACGTGTCTGAAATAAATTTTTCTCTCTGAGCAGTTTTTACATCCAGGTTAATGTTTCAAAGAAGTGCCAATGTTTCTCAGAAAGAAATCTATTATGTTATTACTTATTTAGAACACAGTGATGCTAGAAATTTTTCCTGCTCTAGGTGCATGCAACTGTGACAAGATGAAGTCCAGCTTGACCAAGATTAAAGTATGAAACTCCTGAAATTTTATAAAAAAGAATTGAAGGTACAGTTGTCCATAGTCAAACATAGTCAAACAGTATATAAAAGCTGCTAAAGTAGGGGACAATCTATTATTTAAGCTCTGAGTGAATGAGGATATGTAGTATAGTTATCCTGCAGTTAACCTGAAGATTCTGAAGATACAGATGAGTATTTAGGTGTCTTTTTTTTTTTTTTTTTCTTTTTTCCCGTTGATGCTTTTATTCTAAGAGAATATTGTAAAACTCCCTGAAAGAATTTTGAGCAGAATTCTTATTTCACTGAGCGCCCATGGCTTTATTTAAATGTTCCCAATGTCTTTTAGTGTAGGGAGTGTCATCAGGCCGATCACATTATTCTCATTCTTGGTAGTGCTCAGTTTTGACAGTTTTTGTCTTCTTGGTTACAAGATAAAGTTCTCTCCCATACTTCCAATTACTTTCAGGAGACAGATTTGCAGAAAAGAAATGACATTTTTTTCTCTAAAGAAGCATTGAAAAATAAAAAAGGTATGCCATTTTAATCTGTAAAATATCTGAGTAAGAAAGCAAGGCTGAGATTTCACAGACATTTTAAACTGGCATAGGGCACTTGCATTTTGCAAAAAACTGAAATTGAGTGAGCTGGTTTAGTAACTTAAACTTGCAAAATAGTTTACCTTTTTTTCATACACTTAATTTACTTTGTGCTAATCTGCCTACACACTAATGAGGCCAGGTGAGTGCTAGTTTTAGCAGGAAGGAAAAAGTAACAGCATGCCATCTGAGATGTGGAAATGGAGTTGGAGTTTCTGCACAGCAAACTATTACACTAAGTCTAAAGACAGTCCTAAGACCATTCCCTGTTTTGTGATAGCTGCAGAAGGTGCAATGGATCTGTCAGTGGCATGTCTACTGTCTGTTCTAAAGTACTGATGATGTAAAAAAAAAAAAAAAAAAAAAACCATCTTACAATTGGGATGCTGTCTACTTATTAAGTGTGCATATGTATTTATGTTTGCATTATGCTTTCTTAAGTATATTTTGAATGAGAGTTGTAATGAATACTGTGCAATCTTTGCACTCTAAATTTCACTACTATAGACTAGTATAAACTTTGTCCCCTGCCTATAGTTTTCAAAATCTAAAGCACTACAAAACAAAGAAAGAAACAGAGAAAATACAAAAACCAAACAATGATAAAAATGAACCCCTTCCCCCCCCCCCCCCCCCCTCCGAATTTGTAAGCAATGGTAACTTGAGTATCTCATTTGGTTTTATTGTTAAAATCCCCTAGTTCTCTTGAAGCTGGTTATTCACATCAGGCTATACAAATTATATAATATGAACATTTATTTTTTTTTTTTTACCAGGCCTTGGAGACTTGAGATTTAAACAGATCTGTCTTTGTAAGAGTAAACATGAAGCCATATACCAAGACAGAAGGCCTTTTTCTTCTGCTTGCCTGCATTTAATCTGTAATTGTTCATATAATTTGTACTGTAATAGTAATCACTTTTACATGTATAAAACTGCAGTTCTTCTTTCATAACTAAAACAAATTAATATATTTGTCTTCATTAGCTGAACATTCTGAAAAAAATAGATTATTTATTTTTATGCAGGTCAAACAATGTACTGAAACTAATTTGAGAATTTCAACTGCTTGAGCAGTTAATTTATTATTGCTGAAACGTATGATTGTGCAGCTAACATATTTGATGAAAGAACTGCATTTTTATAGTTACCTAAGAAGTATGAATGTGTTGAGGCATGGTAGGAGACCTTTATTTATATTACTAAAGGATTGCCAAAGCATTCGGTTTACAGTACTTGTTGTGAGCAGACTCAGAGAAGTGGAGCTTTGAGTAGGATTTTATTGGACAGATGCAGCTGAAGCAAAGACATCATTCAAACTTCCGTAGTGGCTAGGACCTCATCTATGTGCTGCATTGTGAAAGATTCATCTACTTACATAAAATGTCTCTGTTCTGTTCTATCACCACTAAATAGAAACAAACTACTGTGTTGCATCCCAGCACATAATGTTTACATGCTTTTGGGTTTTCTTGTTCTGTAAAAAAAACTGCAGCATCAACTCTTAATTGCATCTGTCTCGCATTTCCTGAATAAATATTACTCCTCCTCTCTTGCCTGCCAAAGTTCTTTAGTATAATTGCAATGCTTTCAGGCTATATTGAGGGACATGTGATAACTGAAATCATACTGACCACTGCCTTTCTAAAAGCTACAGGAGAGGAGAGGGTTCTGTTCTGCTAGGGGTAGAGAAAAAGTCTTAAAGTGGATCTTATCTATGTGAGTAAATACCTGATGGTGAAAATAGCGTGGACAAAATAATGGAAAAGAAAGTTGAAATTGAAAATTTTCCATAAATTTGAATTCTTCCTATCTCATCTATTCACACTTTTAAGGATACAATTCAGAACATTAGCTAGGATAAATGACAAGAGTAGCATATTGGCTTTAAATTGGTTATGATGTCTTACAGACAGACAACAGAATAAGTGAAACTCTGGAGACCTATGCAACAGCCAGTGTTTTTAAGCACTCTGAATATTTGAGGATTCTTATTCTCACCTGAGTAATAGAGCTGATGTCTCCTATGTCTCCATTTTCTAAAGGTCCACCAAGAGCAGACTGTCCCGCTTTGTTAGTCACTTATGCCATGTAACTAGGGAAGAGAAATCTGCATGGAAAACAAAAGAGCCAGCTTTTCTTATTTATTGGGAGGATTAAACTGAAAAAACTGGCTTCACTTCACTTAACGTTATGAATTAAATTTGTTTTCAAAGCTGCATTTCACAAAATCACAAAATGGTTGAGTTTGAAAGATACCTCGAGAGATTGTCTGCTCCAAACACTCTGCTCAAGTAGGCCACCTGGAAGCAGTTGCACAGGACGACATCTAGATGGCTTTTGAATATCTCACATCCATTCCATAATGTAGTACGCTGGGAGCTGGCTTGTTCTCTATACTCCTAAAAATACCAGGCTAATTGGTATTGTGTAAGTGGCTTGTTTTGCATCTGAGGACATCTTCGTAGTGGCATAATTTTTATTTATTTGTTTGTTTATTTGTTCATTTATTATGTTGAGAGCTCAGGATATGAACATCCTTCAGTTGGAATTGATTAAAAGTCTGAAATTGAGATAAAGAAGGATCTTCTCCCTTTTCGAGTTTGCAGGAAATACTATGTTTTCTTTTGATTCATTGCTTCACTGTCATGTGCTGCTTGTTTTCTATTACTGCCAAAGAATTTCAGTCCATCAAATACACAACTATTGCAGTAGCATAACTCCATGATATGGAAATAGTATTCAGTGATCCTAAAGAATGGAAAACTACTTGATTTTTATAGTGGATCCAGGAGCTGTGAATTGTCAAAATTTCTCACTTTCTTTGGATGTTGATTGGTAACTTCTGAATCCACAGGCACGAGGAACAAACCAAATTATTCTGACTCTTCTTTATTGCTTCTCTTTCATGCCAGTTAGAGAGGATTTTGTGCTAGGGAGAAAAACTACCTGTGACTTCCAAAATAAAAACAGTTCTGTGGAGCTAAAGTGCTTCTACTGTACCCACTGCCCACTGATAGGAATCTGTCCTATGGCATGTTGTAAATTTGGCTGACAGCCTTTATTGCTGAGTATGCTACATATTCCTGGAATGTGTTTCAGGGCTGGTGATACATGAGGCCCTGCATCAGGAAGGAGTTTTTCTGTGGTTCTTCATAGGCTAAGCATCTATTCAGTTCTTAATGAAAATAAACAATGTACTGATTATGATAGTATATTCGTAGGTAATTTCTTCTTGCTTAGGCAAAGAAAAAAATAGAATATTAAATAATGTTACAAGATAAAACAGTCTTGTTTTTAATAAAAAGGGAAATATAGCAGCAACAAATAGACTATAAATGATGTAGAACTATTCAAATTGGATTTTTCTGTCTAGTAAATGAAAATTAATATGTAGCTAAGTCACATGGGCACAAACTTCCAAATTTCAAAATATCAAACAATTTACAGCAATTTCTCATTATAAAATTCACCTGGAACAATGAAACAAACAAGTTCCTGTTTCAACAGTTTTTAATGAGTTTGTCAAGTGCTACCATTGCTTTTTATTTTTTCTGGCCAAATTCAGTTCTACAAGTCCCAGTATGTTCCAATTCCTTTTGCATTTAATTGGAAATAAATAAATAAATAGTCAGAAGATTTAATTAAATTAAAACTTAGTAAGAAGTATTCCCAAGATCAGCCAAATCAGCAGGATTCTAATATATTAATCTCTATACAGTGAAGTTTCAATATATCAAAATTATGTGTTCATAAGTCATGACTAAATATATAACTATGTGCATAAATCTTTACGTGCTGTGACTTCAGGGAAGCTAACTTATCTAAATATAACTTCAGTATTTCTGAGACTTTGTTATCTTACCTTGGTATAGATACTTCAGACAGAATTTTATACACATTTTAATTTACATTTAAAATTTTCATATTTAAGTTGTTATAAATTATTGCATTCTTCATTCATTTCGTTGATCATTGATAGTTATTAAGGTCTTCATAAACCATGTAAATAGAGAGAAGGTATTAAAATTGTTACAGCAGAAATTTTCATTCCTATAGACTGTAACTAAAGTGAGTCCAGTGTATAATCAATGGATATCAAGATGTTACAATCACAAAATAAACAAGAGAGTTAGGCAAAGTAGACTATGATAACAAGAGAGAATAAATAGAAGGCTTACCCTTATGCTAGGCTCACCACAAAACACCAGAAAGAGGGATCTCCAGATAAGATCCTTCCCCAGTGTTAGCCAGCTCTTAAATAGGTCTAGGAGGGGTGCAGCCTGGCTCCACCCCTTCCGGCAGCACAGGTGAATTGCCTTCACCTGTGCTCCTCTGGCTGACTCATGGCTCACCTCAGGTGATCAATCAGAGGTTCAGGCTGTGACTCAGCAGTTCCCATACAGTCCAGCAAATAATGTATAATTTTCTCTCCAGTCCCACTAATACTAGTTTATCATGGGGATGATTCATGGAGTTAATAGAGGAAAGAAGACAGAAAACCTGGGGAAGAAGAAGGGAAAGAATAAGCCTAATATTTCCATACAGCTTCTCTTTTTCTTACACAGTCAATGGAAAATTGTATTTTAATCTTTTTGTTTGAGGTTAGGATGTAGTTTTAAATATCTTGGTGTCTGTATTGCTGCTTCCTGCCCATGTCCAAGTCATTCTCCATGCAAAAATTAGTAAGATTTTTTTTCAACAGTAAGTCATTTAATTGACATGAGGTTCGTATTTCTACACATGAAAATTAGTATTACTTGTGCTTTCTATGAATCTGACATTTTACTCTCATTCAATTAATTTATTTTTTCTAATTTCTGCTTTATTGCTCCATTCTTCCTGATACTATATTTATTTTTCACGTATCTATGTATGCATTTGTCAAGGAGTATACCAGTTTCTATTTTTCTTTTTATTTTATATTTTATTTTTCTCTCTGAACAGTAAATTCTCTTCAGTGAAGTATTTTGCATTAAAAACACACAAACAGGACATGACCTGCATGCAATACTTCATGAAATGATTTAATTCATCTTTCACTTGTGATAGGAACAATGGTGAAAATTACCAATAACATAACATTTGATATTTACTTATAGACATTTTTCATTTCTGCAAGGAAAACTGCAGTTTTAAGTGTGTAGTGTGGATGCTTTGAACATATTCTCATCCACTGATCAGACCATGAAACTTTTAGCCATTTCAGGGTCTTCTGAGTTTACTTTTTCCAAATATTAGCTGTCTAGTTTTCAATGGATCTAACCTAGACTTGTAAAATGAGAATCAGTGCTTTTATATCACTGTGAATCTTTCAGTAAAATAATGCAATTGTAAAAATGAATGCTAGTGTTTTTCAAAGGTAGAATATTTTAAATATTTAATTTAACATCAGCAGTATACCGTGTTGCGTATCCAAAATTAATTCTTACTTGTAATATTACTATTTTTAAGACAAACTGTACCAAATGCAAATATTGCTGTAGGAAAAACTTGTAATCTGTTGACTACCCAAATATTTGTCCAAATTTTTGCAAATCACCAACAGCAAGTGATGCAAAAGTTGTTTAACTGAGTCACTATTCAGATGCATGTTTTAAACACAATCCTTATAAACTTAACTAACTGTAGACAGGATTATCCTGTGCTTTATGATTTCTGATTATTAATTCCTCTGTTAGTTCATTTTTAAGTACTTAGAAAGGAAGAAATTTGTATTTTTACAAAACTCGGCCTTAGAATGCATAAATACATGAACGATAGATGGTACTACCTATATACTGAAAACAAAAGAGTGGAAATCTAATGCAAATCAGTTTAACTAGGAAGTATCTTGTCAGATCAGAATATGGTGTAAAATGAGTTCAAAATTAACTTACATTATGTGTAGTACTCCTTGGGCTCTTGCAAACAAATCGCTTTCCTTCTTTGATCTGGATGAAGACAAGTGTCAAGAGTAGGGTTTTACAGAGTTTCAGAACAATCAAGATAGTCTGAAACTGTATAACATAGGATCCTGTGTGCACAAGAAAGCAGGAGGGAGTTTGTTTTTTACTTCTCTCTGCTTCCTTATAGTCCTGTGTAAACATAATGTAGCTCCTGGCACAAAATGTTCTTTTTTTCTAAGCAGAGATTATAAAAACTCAAGTTCTTGCAACTTTACTTTGAGGCCTTTGAGACCTTCCTACCTTTTATTTTGAAATTAAGGAAAAGCCCATAATATTTTGTAATGAATGGTCTTTCAGTGTTTTATTTCCATGCTGCCTCAGCAATCTTTTGCAATTAGATATATTCTCATGACAAGTTCTACATGTGCAATAATAAATTGAGTACTTTGTGAAAAGAGAAAAAATCCCCCCAGAATACCATATTTTCTCAGAATCTAATTGTAGAAATCCTATGAATGTTTTCGTTCAGGTCTTTCAGAATTAGTGAATATATATGAAATAGTGAAATGTCTCAGTATTATCGCTCTAAAAGAATTCTGAGTATTTTTTAAAGTTATCAAATGAGTGAAAACACTTTGTATTATTCATCCAAATGAAACACTGTAAAAATGATAGCTAGTCAGTAACACTGTTATGACAGAAAGAAAGAAAGGAGGGATTCTTCGTAGAATTGCATTCATAACACATGAAAAAGGGGATGCCATGATTTTTCATCTAATTCCCTCCCCCCTCCCCCCCCAATCCCCCCGGGGATTTGTTATCCAATTTAACGGAAATTTTTTTTTGTTGTTTTTGAAGGAGGAGAAGAAAAATGATGGCTTTGTTATTTCCTTAAATATTGCACAAATCTTAGCACAGAAAAATAACTTCTAACTGATATGATTTACTTTCTAACATTCAGAATAGTGATATTATTCAGCAATTAATGTAGATTTTAAAGTACTCATTCAAAAATCCTGTGTGCTATATAAAGGAGAGCAGATGACATATGAAGATATGACGCTACTCTGTGAACTTCTCTTTGAAATACTGAAATATTTTAAAGCAGCAAAATTTTCACATCTTATTAAAATATTAGATTATGAGAAAGAAGTAGCCCACAATAAAAATATGAAAATTCACATTCAGACACATTATCTTTCTGAATGAGCTGCTTGCTTCCTGGCAGTGCTAATAAGTATTTAGATGGTATCATGTCTGACAATCTATCAAATAGACTTTTCTGGCCTTGTCCTGAAACATAAGTTGATGTCTGTATTTTGTAATAAAATAATATAAAGTGCTTGTTGCATATCAGACTTTGGATCCTTTGATTAGCTTTAGGGTAGCAAACTAAAGCAACAGTCTATAGGTTTGTATTAAAGAAAATCTACTGCAGCATAATTAAAAGCCTGATGTGATTTATTTATTTATTTTAAAGAATACTCTTTCACTGGATTTAACAGTTTAATAGATCATAGGCTTGAACGTGATAGGACTTGCTATTTTCTGACTTACAGGAAACACCAACTGGATCAAGTTTTGCACATATTTACTCATATGTGCATGCAGTTTTGCATTTGTATGACCAGAGTGACTACAGTTAGATGTACATGGCTTTCCCATAAATGTTCTTGGCTGTAAAGAGGAGGGTATTATTTTTTTTCTGCAGCATTGCATTTATTTTATTCTTATCGAAAGTAAATTTCTTTAAAATGTACACCACAGTGTATGATCCGTGTGATGTCTTTAGGTTCCCCATATAGAGACAAGATCACGATAGCAATTCTACAGCTGCAAGAGGAAGGAAAGCTACACATGATGAAAGAGAAATGGTGGAGAGGCAATGGCTGCCCAGAGGAGGAAAGCAAAGAGGCCAGTGCTTTAGGAGTTCAAAATATTGGAGGAATCTTTATTGTCTTGGCAGCAGGATTGGTGCTTTCTGTCTTCGTGGCAGTTGGGGAGTTTTTGTACAAATCCAAAAAAAATGCCCAGTTGGAAAAGGTAAATACTGTGCTTTCCTATTTTATTTTTATTTATTGTCTACTTAAATAAAATTTAAAACATTTTATAGCCAAATGTAGGTGCATATTGATTGTTTATCATATAATACAGTATTTCTATAACAAAGGATCACAGCAAAGTACCCAAAGTCTTACATTTACAGCTTTTAATTTTTGTTCAATATGTTTAATTGTAGCCAGCTTTCAGGACAAGTGACTATTTCTCCTCTTATTCAAGCCTGAAAAAAGACAGCTTTTTACTCCTGGAAGTTCACTGCAGTTAATTTTATGGATGAAGAAGAAATCCGAAACTGTAATGGGAAACAAATTAAACTACAGATAATTCTGATTTTCAAAAGACAAAACTGTCTGTAGCTCAAAGTCAAACTATAAAAACGTGTCTATAGAAATGTTCTTTCTGAAGCTTATACTTGAAAAGTTGTCCTGGTAGCATCTGGAAAAGTTTACATCAGCTTAATTTTTTGTGGGTTTACTGCTGGTCATAATATAATGAAATCTGTAATTTCAAACTGACTTGGTTTTGAAAGTTCTAGTTCTATTTTTTTCTTACTTCTGTATTTCCATTATCACAATATTGTAACTGTGCCAATACTAGTAGTATCTTTTTGAAATTCTTAGCTGAAGTTACAAACTGCATAGAAAATAAACATCCCAATCCTTAAACAGCTCATGTTTAAATCTAAACTCAAACCATATATTTTATTGCTTTGACATTGTCTGAATTTTTTAAATGGAGAGGAACTGTTGTTTTTAATTACGTGTTAATTTATTGTTGTTCAAATTTGGAGGAGCTTGTGACCTCTGGTAGTTCTTATATTTCTATATAGTAAAATCAGATGTAAATCCAACAGTTATATTTTTCCAGATGCTACTGGTGAATTTTTGTAACTTGAATTATTACTCATAAAATTTAAGATTTGTCTTAACTTCATTTGAGGCCACCATGCAAGTGTCTTTTTATTTATATCTTGTTAAAGACATGTTTTCTAATATTTACTGTGTGAGGCCGTGTGAGGCCACAAGGTCCTGAACACAGTTTGAACATGGGTACATGCTATTAAAATGTTAAAGGACCATTTAGATCCTTTTCTTTATGATGCTTCAAACTCATTCAGTTCTGTTAATGTGCTATTTGAATGTTATGTTTCTGAAATGAAATTGTGAGGGAAAAGATACCAAATACCTAACTAACCATGTAAATCTCAAAAATTTATCCATGGTGGATATGGATTTCATATGGGAACTGGTATGATTTGGTTCAGCTTTTCTGGACTTTTAATAGACACTTAGAAAAAATAGGAATGTTTTGACAATAATCTTGTAACATCAGTTCTTCAGTGTTTTGCAGGGTGTGAATACTTAACGTACTTAATACTGTCAGCATGTTAGAATTTGTGTGAGGAAGAAGTAAACAGAAACTGTTTTCATTTAAGGAGCTATTTCTCCAAGCCCTAAGGTGCTGGTTTTCTGTGGAGTTGTTTTGTTTGTTTGTTTGTTTGCTTTAGTTTTTGTTGTTGTTGTTTGTTTTTTAATTTTTTAATTTTTTAATTTTTTTTGAGAGCTGGATAGAAATAGCAGTAAGTGCAGGTATCTGAATGTCTTGCATTTACTGTATCAAAAAGGATTAATCATAGCAACAAGTGCTGAACTAATTTCAGAATTAGGACTGAATCTGAAGCAGTTGAAAGGGTTACGTTTTCCCATTCTCCTTCCACCTCCAAAATCTTCCCTCCCTTCCCTTTCCCAAACACGCAACTATTGTCATCTCAGGAGAACACAGGTAAAATTTAGAAATGTAGAATAAAATGAATAGGAAATGATGTAAATCTCCTTGCATATGTCCTTCCCTGTACCACCCTCACCCACTCTTCTAGAACTCACTGTCTTTCACTAAATGACTTCTCCCTCCCTGCTCAAGAGTAAAAGATCCCCTTTGCCTAGGAGAGAGGAGTGTAGTAGCAGCCAAAGGGGAGACAAGCAGAACTGTCATCTTGTCTCCAATCCCTACATCTCCTCTCCTGTGACAAGTAAACCATGCAAATAACAAAGCCTTGGTTATCCCATAGAGACAGAGGAAACACCTTTTTTTTTTTCTAACATTTATTTCATTCTTTTAGACGCAGAGTATAATTCTGGCATTTGTGTAAAACTTGTCGGCGTTTGAAGACAGGAATGATCAAAGGTCACGTTAACAATCAAGGAAATTAAAGAAATCAGATTACTTCAACCGGTCAATATATTGAGTATCCTGAGATATAAATGAACATATTAACCAGTTTTCCTCCCTTGTAACATAAGAAATATACAGTTGCGCTTCCATTGTGGCAATGAAGAAGCAGTGCAGATTTTAAGTTTGTAATCTAGATAGTTTTTGAGCATTTTTGATGTCAGATTCCATCCTGGAGTATATATGTAAACAGAAATATTACCTGGTGTGAAACTGTTTGGAGGAGTGATATCTTAAAAGGAATGGAGCTGAGAAAAGCAGCAGACAAAATTTTATTTGCTAAAGAAACTGCTACTTCTAGTAACTGAAGTGGCTCAGAGCATCCATCCTGATGTGCTCAAAAAATCTGAAGGAAACATGGGACAGTTCTTGTCCTTCTGGGAAACAAACACCGGTAAGCAGAATGCCACCATGCATTCATGCCACCATAGCATTTTACAGACATAAAGAAATTCCTCTTTTATTCACACTTTTCAAAAGCAAAAATTATTTTGGATGTCATCACCATTAAACTATTAGTGATATTTGCTCTGGCCAGTTTGTTTGAAAAACAAGTGTCCTAATTTACTAGCTATTTTCTAGAAGATCCAGATCTAACGGATGTAAAACCTAACTAAAACAGTCAATTAAACTATCAAACAAATGATAATAGTAATAATACTAAAACAGCACCATGGACTCAAATATACTATGATTTATAGCCATTCAAAACTCACAGTCATTAGCACATCAAAGGTAGATTTGTTTGGAAAAAATAAATAGCAGATGTATATTTTATTATATTCGAACAGTTAAAAACGTCAAAAAACGTAAAATGATAGTGTGTGCTACCTTAGAGGAAATCTGGTCAGAGGCTTCCTAAAAATAAGATTCAGTGTGGGAAAGTGAAGTTTAAGGGAGATGAGTTCATTCAATTTGGAAAGGAAGGGCTCCTGGGAGACCTCATTGCAGCCTTCCAGAACTTAAAAGTTTACAGACATGAGGGATATTGAATTTTTGCATGGTCTGACAGTGATAGCACAAGAGGGAATGAGAAACATCCTGGAGCCACATCCAGCCTGATCTTGAATGCCTTCAGGGATGGGACATCCACAACCTCCTTGGGCAACTTGTTCCACTGTGTTACCAACCTCTATGTGAAAAACTTTCTCCTAATATCTAACCTAAATCTCCCCTGTCTTAGTTTAAAATCATTTTCCATTGTCCTATCACTATCCACCCACATAAACACTCATACCTCTCCTCTTTATACGTTCCCTTCAAGTGTTGTAAAGCCAAAATGAAGTCCCCCCAGAGCCTTCTCTTCTCAAAGCTAAACAAGCCCAGTTCCCTCAATGTTTCCTCATAGGAGAAGTGCTCCAGCCCTCTGATCATCTTAGTGGCCCTCCTCTGAACCCGCTCCAAGAGCTCCATGACCTTTCTGTACTGCAGACCCCAGGCCTGAATGCAGTACTCCAGATGGGGCCCCACAAGAGCCGAGTAGAGGGGGAAAATCACCTCCCTCTCCTACTCCTCCTTTAATGCAGCCCAGAACATAATTGGCTGCAAGCCATTCTGGGCTGCAAGTGCACACTGCTGACTCATGTCCAGCTTCTTTTCTACCAGGACCCCCAAGTCCCTCTCCGCAGGGCTGTTCTCAATGAGATCTTCCTCCAGTCTGTGTAAATGCCTGTGATTGCCCTGACCCAAGTGCAGCACCCTGCACTTGGCCTTATTGAACCTCATTAGGTTTTCATGGACTCACTTCTCCAGCCTGTCCAGCTCCCTCTGGATGGTTTCCCTTCGTTCCAGTGTATTGGCTGCACTGCTCAGCTTGGTGTCATCTGCAGACTTGCTGAGGGTGCACTCATTGCCATCGTCCATGTCATTGATGAAGATGTTGGAGAGCACCAGTCCCAACACTGACCCCTGAAGGACACTGCTTGTGATCGGCCTCCACCCTGACACAGAACCATTGATCACAGCTGTTTGTCTATGTCCAGCCAGCCAATTCCTAATTCATTGAACAGTCCATCCTTCAAATCCACACCTTTCCAATTTAGAGAGAAGGATGTGGTGATGGACCATGTCATAGGCCTTGCAGAAGTCCAGGTAGATTACATCCATTGCCCTTCCCCCTCCACCAAAGCTGTCACTCTTTCAAAGAAGGCCACCAGATTGGTCAGGTGCAATCTGCCCTTGGTGAAGCCACGCTGGTTGTCTCGATTCACCTCTTTATCTCTCATGTGCCTTAACATAGCTTCTAGGAGGATTTGCTCCATGATCTTCCCAGGCACAGAGGTGAGGCTCACCAGCCTGTAGTTCCCTGGGTCTTCCTTTCTACCTTTCTTAAGATCAGCCTAGGTGGTTTATCTTACATTTATAACGAATGAATCCTTAGCAGTTTGCAGCATTGGACCCAAAGTACACATAAGTAACTGTTAAACGCATACGAGTTATATACAGTATTTTAATCATTACCATAGTTTCTGTTGAAGTAACAATAAACTCTGAATGCTGAAATGTGATTTGCATGAGATACCATCTATGTATTCAGAGATGACAGAAACTTAACTGGTTTATCAAAACATATCATTTACAAAAATTTCAAACACCTTCTTCAGAACAAACCAGCAATGTTTTGATTTTGATAATGTAAGGATGGCAAGAATAGAAGTCTCTGATCTTATCTGGTTCAAAAAGTCATGCAGATTCATTGGGCTACAGAAACCATAGGTTATGGTAGTATTTGATCTTAAAAGCTTCAGAAATTGTGTTTTTTCTATAATTGGTAATAATTCTGAATTTGCTGTATAACTCACATGCACACTTTAGTAACATAATAACCTGAGTTGTATTTAGAATGAAAGAACCCCTCTGGTCCTACCTAGTATCTAGTCTCACTGATTTTTTGAGGGCTGGAAATGGGAAAGCATTGCCCTTATTTTTGGGACAATTGTGATATTCCAGTGGGCACACTGGGAATGGGCAGGGGGAGATGGCAGTTCTGGGGCTGTCCCAAGTGCATTCTTTCAGAGTAACCACAAGATGGTGCCTTCTATTTTATCAGAGAGCAATTTAATTGCTACTGTTTCAGTAGAGTTTATGTCACAATGTTCACTTATGTTTATTTTTATTTTTTATTTTTAGTCATGGCCTTTTTAAAAAAATGCTAAATACTTGGGCTCTGTTGTTTATTATGCAAACATCTAATTATGTCATCTGCTTGGAAACATGTTATTAGGCAGACTTTCTTTACCTAGCCAATTTTGACAATAAATGCTTTGCTATTTGCATTTTGTAATTGCTTTTACTGGTGAATGACCTACTCTTTGATTTTAACAGGCACTTGAAGGGCAGTGAATAAGCAAGGTTAGAAACAGAAGCCATATAAAACAATTACTACATCCTTTTTTTGTTGATATGTTTCAGTGTGTCATGGATTTATGTCCACTTCATATATTTTTTTTTGTAGAGCACACGCTATTATCATAAAAGCCAGGGAAAAAAAAATTACTTGTAGACCATTAATATTTAGCTTAATATATTGATGTGTCTCCTTTCAAGTATTTATTGACCTTTCCTTCATGTTTATCCTTTTTGGATAAAGCCTTTTCAGAGATAATTTCCATTTTGATACCACTTTAACACAGTATTTAGGTAACTGCCATAAAAGTAAGCAATGTGGTAGAAAGTACTTGTATACTGTTGAAAACTTTAGCACAAAATGGTGTAGCTGAGGGCAGTGACAAATGTCTGTTTATAGAACATTTGTATGTTGTCACCCTTGCAAGTGATTTTTCCTATCTTGGTCATAGTTTCTTTGGAAAAGGTGGCATTGGCCCACTTTCAAGAAGTAATTTTGAAAGTTATTTTTACTCAGGTAGGAGACCCACACCTTTGCAAGAGGCAAAGAGGAAACAAGAACTGCTGGGTTGAAGAAGCTTTGCTCTACAACCACATAACAATTGACTTTGTCCTCTCAAATACAGTTAGCTGTTTCCAATTTTGTTACATTGAAGTAGTATAAAATGTTAACATGAGCTTTATTTGACAAGGTACTTCTATCATCTGTTTGCACCAGGATAAATGTAATTCTTTATGACTTAGAACACTTCCTTTTAGAATGGGCAAAGTGCATACATGTAATTTGTTCTGACTTCTTTCGGGAAGAAGTTAATCCATATTGAAATATTATGAATTCTTAGTTGTCCACAGTATATGTCAGAAGTCATTATTTCCATTTCTTTTTTTGTTGTAATTGTTATCTTAACAACAATACAAAACAGAAACATATCAATCATTTCATATGAAAAAAAGAAAAAAGAGAAGAATTTTAGGATCCCTTCTTATTTTACAAGATTGAAAATAAATAAAGAAATATTACATTACTTTTCATCAAACTCCTTCACAAAATCTGCAGTATTATTGCAGTTCAGAGAATATTCCTAGTAGTTTAAAATCAAAAGCCTTTGATAGTTAGGACGTTCGTTTACAATAGTTTTCAAGCAACCCCAAAGTAAATCCCAGGACAGAGATATTTTAACTTTTCAGAAAAGACAAATTCAAAAGATTTTAAAGTTGAAAAACGTGTTCCTCAGGCTAAAATAAACAACAGAACATGGGAATTAATGGTAAATCAAAGTGAAAGCTTTGGGATTTATACCCCAAGTAACTTCTACACAACATAGAGTCAGTGATATTTTATTTGTATTGTCATGTCACATTTTGTAAAGAAGAAATCTCAGAATTCTTAATGTTGGCTGGGAAAAACAGCAGCAACTGTGGCAATTCATAAAAGTGAATGTTTTTTCAGCTTTAGCACATTGCATTGTGCAGATATGAGATTGGAAAACTGGAAACTTCTATCATCTTACATTCCCTTGAGCAACTAAATTTGGATTTACAGGCTTGCATGGTTTGTATTTGTGTATGTTGACAGATTACTTGAGGATGTAATTAAATGCCCTCATGGAAACTAGCCAGCGAAGTATTAGAAGATATTTTCTAATGAGGAAAACTTAAAAGTGAACAAACCCCCTAGATTTTTTAGAAAAGGATAGAAAAAGGCAGAAATGGAATAAATGGAAATAAACAATTTGACACATTATGACATTTTTAAAATCAATTGCAAACAATAAAACATTAAAAAACAAGATCTCTATTTTAATTGAGAATTGACATGTATGCAAAACTGCCCATTGCATAAGCACAATT
Source organism: Tetrao urogallus (assembly GCF_951394365.1). NCBI lineage: Eukaryota > Metazoa > Chordata > Aves > Galliformes > Phasianidae > Tetrao > Tetrao urogallus. Next base: position 69,107,249 of record NC_136814.1, on the reverse strand, counting down.
ATAGGAATGTGATTTCAGAAGGTTTACTAGCACTCCATGGATATTCTCTGAAAGATTGAGGCTTATATTCCAGGTCTCATTTATAGCATGTGTTATGTTTGACACAGATAATTTAAAGATATATAAAAATATATTCTCAACATGTCTTTTATTTTGTAGTAATTATAGTTCTTTTTCACTCATTAGTAGAAAGAGATGTGTTCCTCTAAACGTTAATTTGTCATGTCTGCAAATATTGTAGTATATAAATAGTAATATTTGCATTTTTACTTAATCAGCTATACTATAGATAAATGTAGTATGAACAACCTTAATATCAAGGTACTTCACACCTACATTTGCATCAGTGAGTTCAGAGTCAGACAACAATTTGTTCCAATGAACTTTTAGTTAGGTTGCTTTCACTTCAGTATGAGCCAGCGATGCTCATTTGAGTTACTTCTAATTTGAGAAAATATTCTAGACTGTCAGAAGAAACCATGTAATTATGAGGAAACTGATACTAATACTATGCAGTATAATATGATTATAGTAGAGTTTCCAAAACAATGGAAACCACTTCTGTTAAATTAATACTTTAAGTCTCTATGTTCAATATGATTTGAGGCCACGTGAGATTTTATATTAAGCTTATAATATCATACTGAACTATAAAATTAGTACATATTTTTACAGTGAATAATATACAGTGGACTTAAGTTCAGGAGACTTTTAAAAAGCTATTTGGCTACAATTATTCTTAGGCACTTTGTGTTTATTTTCTAAAGTTGCTCTGTAAGATAGACTGTCTATTTTCAAATTAAATTGTATGGTGATACATAGCAGTATTTAAATCCAGGTAGATTAATACCCCAAAACACTGATTACGTATTATCAGCAGTTCTTTTCATCATGCCTGAAGATCAACAATTCTGTTTCTTGGACAAATGAAGACTAAGTTTAGATTTAGGAGCAAAAGTGATTTAATAGGTAAATGAAATTTCACAGTCAGTGACACAATATCTCAGGAGACTGATTTCTCTGCTGAAGAGCAGAGAATATCCTACACAGAGGTGATAGGAAGATACAGAAGCATTAGGACGTTACATTGGATATAATTTTAAATCAGATGGGCACTACTGTACATGCTGTTGTTTATTTGCTCAGTGATATTTATATATCTGAAGTGCTATGAATAGCTATCAACACTTTTTAAGCATCTGAAAGTCACATGTAGGCACTGTTCCAGAGAAACTGGACTGCAATAATCCATTCTGGAAGAAGGCCTGTTTGTTTCACACCACTAGAAATTATTGCCACTATCTTAGATCCAAGTGACAAACTGTACTTCTTGCCATCAATCCAATTCGGAAACCTAGACTCAAACTTAGGAACCTGGAGGAACCTGAGACTGTAAGCTCAGACTCCCTTACAAGAGGAAGAACTGGGTAACAAGAGTAAATGATATCTTCTGGATGAAGATTACTTGTCCATTGTAGAGCCCATCTTCCATCATATGTCTTCAGCCAGGTACTGGAAGCACAAAATGACTGCACCATCCTGGTCTGACAAGAGAACAGGGCTGTGAATCATCTTCATGCTGATGATACCACAGCCCAAATTATTTCATTATCTCCCCAGTGGCCTCATATACTTGTTAAAAGGAGAGATGACAGGATGAAACCTTGTGGAATCCTGCATGAGAGAGAGCCCTCGGGGCTGATGAGCAATTTCCCTATGCCATCCTCTGGGATTTCTCTGAGTGGAAAGAGTGGAACCACACAAATGCAATCCCATCTGCCCCAGCCTAGGTCCACAGGTGAGTCAGAAAAACATCATGGTCAGTGTGACATTCAGAAAGGCTGCTGGCAGGAGCTGTATGAAGCCACCTTTGAAAAAGCTTTCTGCAGTGATATGAATTCCCCAACATTCATAGGAACTAGTATAGCTGCCGGGCTACACTCATGCTGGAAAGCGGGCTGAATGGTTTTCAGAAGACTGTAACTGGGTGTAGAGGATTTTTTTTTTAAACTAGAACTCTTGAATTCACCAGAGTACGTGTAACAACAATGTAACAACATTAGGAAATCAATTTTAGAATTGGAGAGTTGCTGAACTTGTTCTCTGGACATCGATTAACATTCTATTGAGCAGGTCATTCAAGGCAAGCTGGAATCACATTGTCCTACAATAATCTATGCTGCAAGTGCCCTGGTGTTTTTTCTTTTTTTCTTTTTTGAGGGAGGGCAGAGGGGGAGAGTGAGCAGATTGGGAAGGATTGGTGAGTTCATTTTTATTTTGTTTGATTGTTTGTTTTTGGCCAGCAGTGGCATGCTGTGTATCTAAGCTCATATACACAACCATAAAGTTCAGAAGATTTTTTCAGGTTATAGTACTGCTATTTTGCTGCAGGAAGGGCCAGTAAAATCACACTCTTTAATTCTCTATAGATAGCTAGAAAAGTCATTGGAATAATCAGTGTTCGATTCAGTTACAAAATGAAACCTCTCATGTCTCACCAAGCTGTATGGAAAAACTCTAGCTGTCTTGAATACATAGATATGATGGTGAAAGCAAAACTTAACTTACAGAACAACAATTTTCATTTTGTTTGATTTTGATGTCTGTATTTGAGTAGGTGATGGATCTCACATATACTTTGTCCTGAAAATTACTTCTTAAAATGGCTCCAAGTTCTAGTCCTACCAAATATGTAACAAGTGCTAAAATTGAATTTGAGAATGCTTAGGTAATATTTTAGCTAATTGTTATAAAAGTACTTTTCAGTGTATTTGTGTGTTACACTTACTTTGGATTGAAAATATACTACATCAGAAAAGTTTATAGCAAAATCTTTTAATGTATATACATATATGTGTGTGTACACTCTTTGGTTTAAGACTAGATACATAACTATGAATCCTAAAAATCTAAGTTTTATAAGTACACTTTAATTTATTTTGATAAGGTAATGCTTACATTCCATGAGGTAATTTCTTTTTCCAAGTTTATTTTCATGCCTTTAGTTTCTCATCTGTTTGCGATCTTATGTAAACACTTTGCTAGGATTTCTATTTCTTTCCAGGGGGTTGAGGCAGATTTTTCACAAATGCATTCAAAATATCTGGCATTCGGAAGGAAAAAAATGATTACAAGGGAAGGGCAGGGCAGAGCTGTGCATTGAATCTCAGCTAACCTCATGAATATGAAAAAAATTTGATTGATATATCCTGTTAAGTGCTAAAACACTGACCCATAACATAGCAAGAATATGCTGGATTACTGCTGCTACTGCTTTAAGAGAATTTAACAAGATTTCAAATAATATCTAACATGCAAGACTCGAAGTAATAATGAAATTAAACATAAATCTTGTAGTTTTGTGCTAAATGTTGATGGTCAACTTTATATTAAATCCATTAAAGAGGGAAAAATCTATAAAAAAGCAAACACTTGTGACGCTTATATTTAAAATAGATAGAATATTATTCACTTTAGTCAGAATGCTAAAAGTGATTTTAGCTTGCCATTATATTTTTGTTTCTCTTTTTAGAACATTAAAAACAAAACTTATAGTGACAGTTTTATAACTCTGTGTATAACAAATGCTAATATGTTTTCTAACTACCTTTCTAAATTCTTATAAAGCAATATAATGAAAAAAGTTAAATATTGTGTAATTTTCATATTAATACATGCATGCAAAGAAACATTTTTTTTTCAGGCTGTAGCACCATGCACAAGCTATGTAAATAGTTTGTAAACAGTGATAACATTCTGCTAAATGATTATCTTGGTTCTTCATGATTTGTGAGCTGTCAGCTGTGGCAAAGAATGAAAGATGAAAGAGGTATCTTTTATTTCTTCACACTTACAGAGATGAGAGTTTTTTGTTTTTGTTTTAAGAATTGCTTTGTATTAGAAGGCTAAAAACTACAGCTCTGATTAAAATTTTCTTTTGTGCACTTGAAGTCTTTTAAAACTACAGACATTTTTTCTAATGTTTTATAGTGCTTGCTTGCTGCAACAGAATAGTTGCACTTAATGGTGCTAGTGTTCAGCAATTTGTATGCCTTCCTCCAATTCCCCTGCTATTTGATTGTATCTAAGGTGACTTGGAGGCAGCATTTACTTTTTGGTACCATTCAGGAAGACAACTTATGATTTTGTAAGTGTTGGAGGAAAATCAATAATAACTGATGTTCTTGTAATTTGCCTGCAGTGTGGAAGCTAAGTCAGGGCAAAAGGTTATTTTAATTGAATTATGAAGTGAATCTTGTAATACCTGTTAAAATAGCTCATTTTCATGGTGTACATCAAGATTTGAAATATAACCTCCAAGTTCTGAAAACGTTTCACCCTTTTTCCCAACAATCTGAGTGGTCAGATGATATCAACGTTGAGACAGTGGATTATCTTTTCTGAAATAGTGCCTGAAAATGTATTTTATTTGTCAGAGAAAGTATTACATAGCTGCTTCTCTTTCACATCCTGTTCTTCCCAAAGATGTATTCCAACTTGTTCCTTGTAAGAACACAGAATTTAACTGTACAGAAAATTGTACTCTGACTGGAATAAAAAAGAGAGAAGGAAAGAATTTATATTTAAAAAGGTCAAATGTGAAGTAATCATTTGTAAACTTTTTTGAACATGATTTTTCAATATGTTGGAAAACTTTTCTGTATGGCACATTTCTCTGACAAAATCCAAAGAAAAGAATCCACATCATGAACTTTACCATAACCTTGAACTCATCTGTTTTAAAATGGATGAATATTTCAGTGAATGAAATTTTAAGGAAAAAAAATATATTATTTATTTTACTCAGTTTAATTGTATTTTTTTTTAGACATTTAATCATTTTAAAATAAGGCATAGCATACCTGAAAAAAGATACTAAATTAAGTAGTTAGGTTTATTTTATTTTATTTCATATAATGCATGGAGCTAATTTCACATGAACTTAACTTGAAAACACAGTGCAAGAATTTCCTAGAAAAAATAACTATCACAAAATTTTGTTAAGTACCCTTCTAGTACTGTAAATCTTGGCAGCATTTCTCATTTTATGGAGTTTTCCAATTGAGGTAAAATTTTCAAGGAATACATTGGTAGTTTTCTTCAGATGTTATTTTCAGGTTATTTCAGGATGCTGGCATTGAATACATGCATCTTCTTTCTTCTTGGTCTTTGATTGTAATCCTGTTCATACTGATAGTGTCTAAAACTTGATATCTTTTGCTAAGTGTTTGCATATCTGTAAAAAAACATTTTGGTGGATTGATGAATCTTGAAAAGCATTGACTCTGTTCTGTCACTTTTAAAGATCTCTTGGCAGAGAGAGCAAGGAATAAAATCTTGAAAGTTTTAAGAGCTAATGCATCATTTTTCAGTGTTTCAGCTAGGTCTTAATTCCAGAGGTGAGAGCAATATAATGGCTGCTGGTAATGTAACACTGAGACCTGCAGCATTTACTTCTAAACAAATTCCTGTGAAGTTCCTGAATTATGTGATAAGTTCTTCACATAGTGAAAATGCCAAGATCTGCATGCCTTAGTAATTTCACCTGTGAGCCTGTAGGAAATATTAAATTAAATATTGCAATTTGTATTGATTTCAGGGCAACTTTCAGTTCCATAAGCATAACTGCAGTTCTGATGTTAAGCAACAGCAATCTTTTAAAAATGAATTCTAGGAGAATTGAATACTTTGCTCCAAAGCACAGTTGAATGAAAGAAGATAGTTTCCTGCTTTCTATGCAATGTTAATCAAGAATAATTTATGCAATCTGGTGCATTATGGCTTAGAGCATTCATTTGGAAATTTCAGCGAACATCTTCACACAGTGAAAACCATAAGTTTCATATTTTATCTCAATACAGTGCATAGAACATTTGAAAAGAGATAGTTAATGAGTGTCCACTGGTGGATTTACTCTGTGAAGGCAGTCAGAAATGATGAGATTTTTCTTGAAATTTGGCCTCCAAAGAACTTACGCCTGATTATACCAAAGAAATATTCCTGATTCTTGGATTACAAATTTCAAATTTTCCTTAGTTGTGGGTTCCCTTTTCTATCACAAGTTGAATAAGTGTCATTAGTTTATTTCAAACTCAGCAGGAGAAAAGGTGTTTGAAAGGAAAAGTATCCCAGACAGGCTAAGATTACATTTTTTCTTCCTTCCTGCATATCCCCTGTTCATAAAAAAGATTTGAGAAGAGGGTATGTTCAGGACTAAGGGGATTCGAGTTGAGTTCTATCCTATGACTGAAGACAGAACTGAACTCACATTTGCACTCTTTTTTATTATAAAGATTTTTACTTAAATATACTGATGAAGCAGAAACTATCCCTGAAGGATTACTTCTCCCACTGAGTTCCCCAGTGCCTAATCTACAGAGTTACTAGTGCTCTCACTCTATCCCTTTCTCCCACTCTGTGTCCATTTGCTGCTTTTATATGAAGCAGAATAGGACAAGTAGGAGGAAACTGGAAGTAATTTTACCCTGATATGTTCTCATTCCTTTAATTTTACAGTCCTCTGCTGAGACACTAGAGTTTAAATCTCCTCTGGCAGAAAACACTATTGAATTGATAGTCTCAAATCTCGTGTTCAGCTCACACACTCCACCTGATGAATGGTTGCACAGATTAAGAGTTGCAATATCTCCCACACTGCCTAATTTAGTAGTTCTTGAATTTGGAACTGAATGTGGATTTTGAAAACACAATTTGAAATTAGTCTTCCAAAGAATTAGGTAGGATGAGTTCCTTAAAATCTTTCTGGACCAAGTCTCCCAGCTTGGTTGCTTTTCATGAGAAGCATTGTCAGAAGCTTGTCATGCTATCTCAGGCTCTAGAATATATTATTTCATAAATACATTTATCCACTAGCTGGTAGGCATTTCACTTAGAGCATGTGATAAAAGTGAAAAAGATCCCAAAATTGAGAGTTCTCTTTTTCACCTCTCTGTTTATTCCATGCTTCAGTTCTAAGACCAAGAATGAGCTAATAGCTCAGCACGCAATAGTTCAGAATTCATTCAAATCAGAGTAATAAGGGAGATTTTAAGTTGCTTTTCAAATGTGTTGTGCTCTAGGAAAAAAAGGAAAAATGGTCTTGAGGATCTAATTGAAGAAAACGTGTTTATAATTTTTTTCTGAATCCATAAACATGGAGATTTTTAAAAATATATTCTACAAAATAATATTTGGTAGTGGAAGAAGTGTTTAAATGCAGAAGTTTTTTTAGAAAAAAAAAATGAAGTAGATTCCTTTTTTCAGTAATAGGTCTGCATTTTTACAGTAGTTAAATATTAATTTAGGTAAATATTTCACTATATAGCTTACTGTTTTGTTAAGGATCAGCTAACTAAACTAAATAGAAATTAAATGCATTGTGTTGAAATATGGGAAGGGAAATTTTACTGAATGTCTAATATACACATTAAATTCAGATGTTATCCTGTAAAGCTAAACTATGTTAACGGAACATCTGTTTGAAATATTTTTATGTATCATGTGCATGCATGTCAGTAGCTGGAAGATAAATAATTGTAGACAAGGTGAATTTTTTTCAGTGAGTCATCACAGCTTGATAAGTCATTTTAATTATTATGCGATGCATATTTAAAAGACATTAATTTGTTATGAGCTCCAGGCTGAGACAAAGCAAACTTAAAGGATTGACATGGCTGTGCCAATGGAATGAATCTGCTTCTAGGCATTGCAGTTAGATACTTCTTACAGATGTGTTTTTTTTTTTTCTTTTTTTTTCCCCCCCTCTATTTCCCTCTCTAGAGGTCCTTCTGTAGTGCCATGGTAGAGGAGCTAAGGATGTCTCTGAAGTGTCAGCGTCGATTAAAACACAAGCCACAGGCCCCTGTTATTGTGAAAACAGAAGAAGTTATCAACATGCACACATTTAACGACAGAAGGTTGCCGGGTAAAGAAACCATGGCATAGAGCTGGGAAGCCTAACACCCCAAGCACAAACTGTCGTCCTTTTTCCAAACAACCTTGCGAGAATGTTTCCTGTGGAAATATGCAACCTGTGCAAAATAAAATGAGTTACCTCATGCCGCTGTGTCTATGAACTAGAGACTCTGTGATCTCAACAGTTGCAATGGCCAGACTCAAATCACAAGCATCATGGATCAACCGAGTTATGCAGGGTTACACTGTTCGTCATGGGTTTCCACCATTATGAATGAATGAATGTTCCATATGAGTTTTGTGGCTGGTTTCAAATGCAGTCTCAATGAGAAATTACAGGTTCCTTTTGAAGTTCAACCGTTGCCAGGAGATGGAGAATAAATATCTGAAATGCTACTAACCACAGAAGGAGTCTAGTAGAAGTAATATCTCAGAACTGTAGTGAAACAAGAAACCATAAGTTCTTCTGAACTTCCAAACATAGAAGTATTGGTTACTGTTGGTAGACTGTAACTGCCATCAGGACAGGTGGTATGAGCTTCCTGGATGGGAGAAATATTACAGCAAAGAAACATGAATCCATGAATAGAAGAATATACATGGAGATGCTCACCTGCTTTTTGGACTGTCTGTGTCACTGAACTAAGTAAATAAATAATAATTAAATAATTTTTTAAAAAAAACAAAAAACATTAACTTAAATTTACTTGGGTTGGAACTTTGATAAAAAACAAGAATAATCCATAATTTTGACCCAATTCTTAGAGGAATAAAAGGTCTGTGAGTACAAAGGAATCTATCTTACATCTTTTAGATAAAAACAATTACTTTTTTTTTCTTAGATTGTGAGAAGGGGGGGAGTAATAAGGACAGGGGAAAGGGGTGGGAAAGCAATGTGTTTCATGTATAGAGACTTGCATTTTAGTCTGAATGGGTTTTGAAGCCTTTGTTCCTGCTACTAATTGAACTCAATGGAGCCTGTGCAATTCTCATGAATGTTGGAAGTGGAATGGGTCACCTAAAAGAAGTGAATGTGGAGAACTTTAAGGAGGACTGCATTTTTCAATACAGTCACAGTACTAAATGAACAAAATTCTTGAGCAGTTTTTTTTTTTTTTCAAAAAAAAAAAAAATGTTCAGGTTTATTTGTGGAAATGCAAGATTTCTATGAAAATAGTTTTTGTATGGAAATTTTTGTAATACTTTTTATCAACAAAATAAGAGCATATGTTTCTGTCAGGGGTGTGATGCCAAGCATGAGTGGTAGTGCGTGAGCACCACCAACGTTTGGTGAAAACTATTTTTATCAAGAAAAAGGAATCTTAGAAGAGTCATATTTTCAAGTTAGATAATATAAAAACTAGGTGCACTACCACCACTGCTTACCATACAACACCCCTGATTTCCACTAGGCTGGTAACATGCTGTCATGAACAATAGTGTGTAAATGGTAAAAGACACAGACCTCTTGACCACATTGTGATAACAGTTAAAGTACCACAAAATTTAAAAAAAAAAAAAAAAAAAAAAAAAAAAGAAAAAAAAAGGGAAAAAAAGAGAAAAAAAAAAAGATTATTAAAGTTATGTCAGTTTTAGTTATTTTGTTTTTTTGCTGTGTGATTTGAGCAAAATACATACAGTACTTTGTGTTGGTACTGGTACTTACAACAACCTCAGCTTTGGTGCCCTAACCTGTTAATTCTTGCCACTAAACATGTGGCCAGTGTTTGCTGGGATTTCTGAGAGAAGCCAGTAGAGCACACCATGATAAGTTTTTGCTGGATCTAGCTCTTAGTTGCTACAACGTTTATTTTTATGCCCTGCCTATCCTGACTTCCTGAACTTAACATTTTGAAATACTGCCCTAAGATGCTGAAAGTTTCACTACCATCTGCAGTAAATTTCTTTGTATCTAAACAAAAAATAAAAATGTGTAGGATGGCTATATAGAAATTTTATTTCAAGAAAAAAAAGATGGTTAAGATGGCCTTTATATGGAAAATATTTCATTTGGCTATTTAAAACAAACAAAAAGAGAAAACCATAGAATTCTCATAAATAACCTGTCATTTGTAAGTAATGAGATCACTTGTTTACTGAGGTTTAATTTAACCTTATCATCATCTTTCTAAGACAAGAATATATGAAATATCACCCAAATTTTAGAAACTATGTAATGATATTTGGGCAAAGGAGGGAGGTTTGTGTCTACTACCCAGTTCTCATAAATCTTCATAGAGACTGAGCTGGCCATTTCCATTGTGAATAAGGACTGAGAAAGCAAAATCTCTGATGTTTGTGAGAGTTTCATCCCCATGTATGTGATAACAAAGAACAAGTTATCTTTGTCTGAAGTAAAAGCAAGATAAAAACACCTTCAGCAAAGATTCTGAAAATTAGTATGCTTACATAATGCATATTTAATTTTAAGTTAATTCTTTAAAATAAAAAGGGGAAAAAAGTAATTGTCATACAACATAATGAAAACTCCTACTTCTGATGGTTTGGAATGGAAAAAAATTGGCTATTGAATTTGTTTGATGATTTACAATAAAATTTGTAAAATCATGAAATAAAATGCTGTATTATATTCAGACAAATCTTTCTTTTCTCAATGAAGGGTGTTGAAATAAACAGAAATGTCATTCTCCCCCTGATGCACATGGCTAATTCCCATTAACATTTATGTGAGCCAAAGCAAGTGTAGTTGTAGAATATGTCCTAAATATTTAATTGGTTCAAAATCCCCCAAAGTACAAGAATCCTAACACAGAACTAGTGTGGTTTAATTAGGGTTTCAGTGACAATTTCATCCTTCCATTATTAATGGAAACACACAAAATAACTAGAGATTTGTATTTAAAATCCAGATACAGATTCATACTAGGATAATAAGATTATTTACAAAAATACAAAATCATAATATTATTCTGTTGTAATTATTTCTGCATTCTTTTACATAAAATTAAGACATTTAAGGCAAAAAAAAAAAAAAAAAAAAAAAAAGCTAAAAAACAGCTGAACTCCAAAGTAATAGTAAATATTGCTAGTAGTTCTGTATTCCAAAATGTTTGATGGTTCATTTTGCGTCACTGCTATGATAGAGATTGTCTGTTCTGAAGAAAACTTCTTAATTTTGAAAAACTTCTGAATGCTCTGACGGTATAAATTTCTACATTGTCATTAAAGTCAAAGGAATCTCACCATCTGAAATAAAGTTAGTATCTGGCCTATGAAGATTCAGAATCTGCTCAATTAGTCTGTTGATTGATTAGGACAGGATGATGGGTGCTTCTCTGACTGACCCTGAATGTCACTCAAAAGAAAAATTTTCAAGCAGTTATAATTCAACTATATGGTGGTACCCAGTGGCTGAAAAATGGCAGTAAAGGTTGAAAGGAACATTGTTTTCCTTTATCTTCTTCAAGAAAGGTACACATTCATAATCTTTATTTCTCATGCCTCAGCATGATTATACAGTGATAGACAACTATGTGGATATTATAGAAGAAAAGAGAACAACCAAACAACAAAAAATACTCTCTGGCTTTTTTGTTATTATCATTTGTCAAGGAGTAGTAGAAAAAAATCTGGTCCAAATAGTTAGATTCCATCAACAGAAATGTGATGCTTTATAATAAATGGGGATTTATGGCCCAATCTAGGCACCAAGAGACCACTTTCATATTATTCTTCTACTACAAATTCAAACACATTAGAGAGTATGTGATAGTTTCTTGTGAGATACTACTTTCTGAAATTTTCAGCTCAATTTTCAAGAATTCACAGAATCACGGAATCATAGGGTTTAGAAGGGGCCTCTGGAAATCATCTAGTTCAATCCCTCTTCTAATGCAGGTTCCATAAGTCTCAAATAACCTTCTATGTTTTTGTTTTTGTTTTTGTTTTCCTTTTACTTGTGACTCTCTGTAATAGCTTTTTTTTTATTTTCAACCATAGTCTTCCAAAAAAAAAAAAAAAAAAAATCCAAAAATAAAATTGTTTTACTCTATTACACTATCTAGTTAAAATTTCAGAATAGAAAATTCATGAAGAAAACATTACAGCCCAAACACTCAAACTGAAGCAGGAGAAAGGCCTGGATATATATTTCTATAATATATATATTATAGAAAATCAAAATGTTTTCATGGAAAAGAGGACATGATTAGAGAAAATGTCACACAAAGAGGTAAAAGGTAATGCCATGAAATCAATTTCATATTATTAATCTCTTAGGAATATTAGGAAAATATTTCTTGTACTTTAGACATGACTTTACTCATTCTCCAAATACAACGGAGTCTCCAAATATATCAACAGCCTCAAAGTATAATGATCAAAATGCTAGCTCCTTTGAAAGCAGAGGCAAAACTCCTGTTGTAGAGAAATTTCGATTTCGCCCAATACTTGAGAAAATTCTGTACTCAGTCAAATGTATACTAATAAGATATTAAGGGCAAAATAAAGTGCCAGCTTGTGTTCAGGTGTGCAGGAGAAACTGTGCTCTTTATCATATTGTCAAATATATGAAGGAAAAGGACGGATTGCTGAGATTGACCCATCTGGCATTCTAGATCATTGCTTTCCATCCTCAGATATGTTAGTCACCTTTTCCCTTCCAGGCTTACTTCTCTGCCTTCCCACAAGCACCTCTAACATTTTCAAATTTATTTTCAAAATCTTTTCTTCATGGCTCTCCTATAGAAGTTTTAAATAAAAATGAAGTTACGGAACCATCACATCCTCCCAGTTGTATTCACTAAGACAAACACACTGGCTTATCATGTAACTGTAATCTAACTGACCTTCTCTTCATTTACTACCCCCTCTGTCCCTTGCCTGTGTTATCTCCTCTTATTGTTCTTGTACTTGCCTAGACTGTAAGCTCTTAGGGGGCAGGGAATCTGTCTTTGATTTGTTCTATGAAGAACCATGAACTATGAAGCTATAGAAATAATAAAAAACTAGATCTTTTAAAATGATGTTTGAAGTAATAGTGATCTGATTGCCTGCTAGCATAGTATTATATTGTTACAGCTCATTGGCTCAGATCTCAATCAACATAAACAAAATCTAAAAAAAAACCTATCAGGAGCTATCACACTGACCCATCTTATTGGAAATTTCCTTCCAAGGTCAGGGTATAGGAACATAGAACAACATAACCATGTAACTTCTGTAAATGTCTTTATGGAAATTGGCCACATTAAAAATGGGGCATGTATGTTAACACATAAAAATTGTATGCAGGATGAGCTTTGTCAAACAAAACTTTGAATTATTCAAGCTTAGAAGAAGTTTGATTAAGCAATTTGTTAATTAGATGACTAAACACTGCCTTAATTGATTGTAGCTCCCCATTTAGTTCAAGAAGACTCACTGGCAAAAACCTGTACTTAATTATTTTATAGACACCCTTAGAAATGTTATATGAAAGATAATTTTAATTAAAACTATGTAAATACTTCTCATATTTCTAGTAGCAAGACAAGCTTTCTATGACTCATGGAAATATAGAATTGTGAGAATCTGAGGAGAGAGATTACTGTAGATAAATGAAAGGAAAAATGCATCATGTTTTATAGTGGATCATATCAGCTTTATCTTTTACATTTTTCTTCTTGAAGGAACAATGCCCTATAATGACAGAACTTTTATTTATCTATTTACTTATTTGATAAGGTGTACAGTGAGAATTATTTATAGATATATCTTTCAGAAGTTTTCAGGGCCAAGGTAATACCTTTCTTTCTATTTCATATATTGTGCACATGTTTTTTCCAGCTACTTAAAAGCTTTAGCATAAGCTAAAACTAATGCAAAATCTCAGAGCTCCTTCTTTGCCATGACAACAGCAGTTTTATGATAATGAGGTTCACGGAAATTGTTTTGAAGAAATCAGAGACTTACTCCTGCATTAAATATATCTAAAAATTTGTGTGAAAACATTGAAGACTGATAAAGGTTTCAGCCATTCTTTATGTTCCTTGAGTTACATCACCCATCAGAGAACAAATTCACAGCATTTTTTAAACTTATTTGGTTTTGAAGGTGCAAGTTCAAACCTTTTGATGGATTTATACTAGAAATTGTTTTTGCCAGTCTCCCACAAGTAGCCTGCTGTCTGTCCAGTCCAGGGAGTGAAAAGCAGCCAGATGTAGTGATGGAATCTTTTTTTTTTTTTTTTTTTTTTTTTGTGCAAACTGCTGTGCTTTATCCATGCTATCTGTCTGTGCCATTTAGACTTAAGTAGAACAATAAAAATTGTAATTTCTAATATGTCAAGCCATTCTGTGCATTAATGTAGAATCCTAAATTTTGTTATGTAAAAATTAGTTGTGGGCTTATCATGGAGGCATAATTCATATAATCATAGACTCAGAAATCACAGAATTACTGAGATGTTTGAATTCTGAATTGTTCTGATGAAGACCCTCAGGAGAGTGTCTGTCCTAGTGTTGGTGAATTAGAAAAGGTTGTTCAGGATGTACAGCTAATTTTTGGATATTTTCAAAGCTAAAAATGCCACAACATCTCTGCACCCAGTATTCAATCACACAGGGAAAAAACATCTCACATTTAAATGCAATTTTTTTTCTCAGCATCTCCCCAAATGACAGATACTCCATTCCCTTAATCACATTTGTGGTTCTTCAACGAAATACTTAAGCGTGTTAAGTCTCTGCTTCTCCTTTACTTAGGGAGACCAGCATTGGACCCAGCACTCCACATGTGTTTCCATATGTGTTTTCCCTAAGAAATAGGGAAGAATCATCTTACTTGATCTGCTGGCAATACTCTTTCAAATGCAACCTAGGATGCTGTTTCCCTTCTTAGTTGCAAAGGCACATTTCTGACTCATTTTAAATTTTACCCATTAGAACTCCCAGGCCCTTCTTTGCAAACTACTTTCTAGCTGCTGGACTGCTACCTGGAGTTCATAGCATTATTTCTCCGCAGGTGCAGGGTAATCATTTCCTTTTGTTCAGCTTGGTTCCTGTTGGCCCATCTCTCCAGCCTGTTGACATTTCTTTGAATAGCAGCACAGGCCTGCAATCAGAAACCTAATGTTGTATATTGAACATATTTGGTCAGGGTGCACACTATCCCCTTAGACAAATCATTAATATCTTAATGAATTTCTTAAATAGTACAGGACCCAATATTGACACTTATAGCGCACCACTAGTTACTCATATGTAGATGATGTTAAGTCACTGATCACAGTTTTTTGCCAATGGCAATTGGGCCAGTGTTCAGTCTAACTCACTTCACTGACTTGGTCCATACTTGTCAGTTGGTATTATGAGGTTTTTATGGGGGATAATGCTGAGAGCCTTGCTAAAGTAAAAATAAACAGTTTCCACCAATCTCCCCTCCTTCACCATGCCAGTCACCTCATTGTAAAAGACAGGATTTCCTTTTGTGAATCCACACTTACTACTTCCAATCACATTGTTATCCTTAATATGTTTGGAAATGGCTCCTAGGAGGATTTATTTCATCTTCATCTTCTCTTCAGGAAGACTGGAGTGACATTAGATTTCTTCCAGTTCTTAGACTTATCTCCTAGAAAGGATGATCTGTAAAAGGTTATGAAGAGTAACCTATTTGCGGTGCCAGCCAGCTCCCTCAGCATTTGTGGGTGCATCCCATCAGGTGTCACCAATGTATATGTGTCCAAATTATTTAAATGTTCCTAAACTTGATCTTCATCTACTGAGGGTCTTTTTTGTTCCACATTTTCTTTGGCATGTTTGAAGTCCAATGTTACCGATAAAGACACAAGAGGAAGAAGATAACTAAGTACTTCCTGATCTCCGTGTCCTTTGTCATCAGGTCACAACATCTATGCTGCAATAGTTCTCATGTTTTCCTTAGTCTTCCTTTTGCTGATAATGTATCTGTACAAACTCTTGTTGTTTTTCATATTGCCTGCCAGATTGAATCTAGATGGACTTTGGCATTTGTAATGGTGTATTTGCATACTCAGATGATGTGACTATATTCCTCCCCTTTCACCTGTTCCTGCTTCCACTCCTTGTAAAATTTGAGTTTAGAAGGGAACATTTTGTTCATCCACGTAGACATCTTGCTGCCATTGCTTGACTACATGAATGTGGAATAAATCATTTCTGAGCTTGGAGGACGTGATCTTTGAAAATCAACCAAATCTTCTGGAGTCCTCTTATCTCTAGCACTACTTCTCTTGGGATTCTGCCAGACAGACTGTGGAAGGTAATAGGCCAAGGTCTGTTCTCCGAATGTCCATAATTTTCATCCTGTGTTTTTTATCCTGACATCCATCATCTGCAGTCCTTGCTGCACCCAGCCTTCACATCCTCAGCTACTTTTTCCTTGTAAGTATGATGCTTAGTAGCTTCTTTCAGTTGTCTGCTTGCAATTGGAATATGCCAGAAAAGTCATGAACTTTCCATTAGATCATAAATATAATTTAATCTTAATTACAATATCTTTTAATCTTCATTCAGTTAGAAGTATTATTCAATAATTTAAAATAAAATTATACTCTGCATATAAAATAAAAAATATATATTTCTTCACAGATTTTTGCTGCTGAATCATTGCTGAACATTACCAAGAAAATAACAGCTAAATATATTTCCAACTGGATTTGAAGACGTTTTACTTGTCTGATTAGCCTAATAAGATTTCATCTTCTTAAAGGTGCTGAACAATATTCATTAACTCAGAATGAGCAATACATTTCAAAGGTCCAGCAGCTTTTCTTCACTGTACTGACATGATACTTAGGGCCCAGAGTTCCAATAGTATCCTGGGCTGTATTGAAAAAAAGGTGGCAGCCGGGCAAGGGAGGAGTTTGTCTTTCTCTGCTCTTCTCTCTTGAGGCCCCATCTGGAGTACATGAGGCTCACAGATCAGGAAAGATCTTTTGGAGCAGGTCTAGAGGAGTGCCACAAAAGATGACGAGAGACTGAAGCACCTCTCCTACAAAGACAGTCTGAGGGAGCTGGGCTTGTTCAATCTGGAGAAGAGAAGGCTCTGTGGAGATCTCATTACATCCTTCCACTACTTAAAAGGAGCTTATAAGCAGGAAGGAAATCAACTTTTTACACAGGTAGGTAGTGATAGGACAAGTGGGAACAGTTTTAAACTAAAAGAGGGGAAATACAGATTATATATTGGGGGAATTTTTTTCACTGAGAAGATGGTGAGGTGCAAGATCAGGAAAAGTTGTAAATGCCCTCTTCCTGGAGGTGTTCAAAGCCAGGATGGATGAGGTCCTGGGCAACCTGATCTAATGCTTGATTTAGTGGTTTGCATCCCTACCTGTGGCAAGGGTATTGGAACTAGATGATCTTTGAGGTCCTTACCAACTTAAACCATTTTATGATTCTGTGAGTCTATGACTCTGTGATTCTATGATTCTTTGTCTCCATAATTTCTTGGATAGTAGGATTTTAAATCACAGATTTTTTTGAACTTAATAACTTCAAGAGCATGAGTAGCTTTGAAATTAATAAGAGCATTTGAGATATCTCCATTATTGGTTTTAGACTCAGAAGTAAATGTCCAGGAAATATGGTCAAATTGGTTTTTTTAGTTCTTTCAAGGAATGATTCCCAGAATAACACTATTACCTATCTGCTCTAGACTCCTGCCTGTGTGTCCTCTATTTTAAGATTACTGCAGTGCTCTAATGGGCAGATGATCTTTAGCCAGCATCTAGCCTGATGGAGAAAGTGTGCAGTCCTTAGAATCGAAACAGCCAGTAATGACTAGGTTATTGAAATGTTATCTTGTTTTCAGCTCAAAGCTTTCTTTTCTGTTGATGGATATTATATTCTTGCTAGGTTCTTGTTTTATTTGTTTCGTTGTTTTCTTCCTTTCTTTTGTACACTGATTATTGTTATACAAACCCTTTAACTAACAGTAATATTGTAGAAACCACCTGAGAAGCAAAGTAGGCATTTTCATTTCTACAAGACATTGAACCAGCTCACATACTATCTTTTATTAGGTGATATACTATCTTTTATTAGCTGATAATTTCATGACAAATCAGGTTTACTTCTTTTCATTTGATTTGATTTGATTTGATTTGATTTCATTTCATTTCATTGTCTCACTTTTTTTCTCTTTTCCTCAGGTAACTGGTGTTTTTTTTGCTTGTTTGTTTGTTTTTCTAACGTTTTTCGTTTTTTAATTTTATTGCCATATGCATGTGAAAATGTAATGCTAAAGCAATGCAAATATATATATATATATACATATATATATATATATAAATAAGTTGTTTTCCAGAATGTTATGTCTTGTTTCCAAGACATTTCGATCCAAAAAAATTATGTGATGACATCTGCTTATTTCTGTAAAATGTAACAATTTGAGTTAAGGAACCACTTCTAGAACAACAGTTGTTCTAGACTCTCCTTAATGTGTTTAGTCTCTTCATCAAACCAAAAATCTGTTCTAGCAGCATGGATTTCACATGACCATTTTCGATTCTGCTGGAGATGCTGGGACATTACTGTATCTACATACTTAGCCTAAAGGCCTGATTGAGTTTCTTTGGAAGCTGGTGAAAAACACTATCAATATCATAAACCACTTTGTTATTCTTCAACACTTATTCTAGAAATACCTCTTATAGGTACTATTGTACTTTAAATACAACAGGAAGATACAGCAGGACTAAAGTCTTTGCTACATGCTCTCCATGGATGAAAAGACAGTAGATGGTCCGGAATGAGTCTGATTCTAAGATATAATTGAATAGCCCAATTTTCCATCTGATTATTTGGATGTTAGGTTCTTATCACATTATAATTAATATTGACACCTTTGACAATAAGAATCAAATAGTGTGCTGCCTGAGTGTCCTAAATTGCACAGATTTTAACCAGATTTATTTTTCTAACTTCTTGGGAAAACGTTATGAGACCTAGATAATTGATCTTGAACCCAATGAGCTTGGCACCCCATTGATTGGACAAATTAATTTTTAAAAACTCTCAGAGTGCTGCTCCTGGTCAGGCATTTTTCATTTGAACTCATAATGAAGGGGAGTGAGTATGCTATAATCATAGCATTTATGCAGCACCATCAATGAAAATAATGGGATTTTTTACGTATTTTTAATGTTTGTACTTCTAAATTGCAGTAATTAATACACATTCGACACTTGTTGGCATTCCTGAAGGCTTATTCACAAATCCTACGAACTGTACATATATATGTACTTATGGTTACACAAAGGCTATTTTCTTAGCCTCTTTAGCAGATCCATTTTACAGTTTTGTTGTCTCTTTTTAAAATGACAAATGACTTTTGGAAGATAAACACTACTGGCCATATACTGT
This sequence comes from Tetrao urogallus, assembly GCF_951394365.1. NCBI lineage: Eukaryota > Metazoa > Chordata > Aves > Galliformes > Phasianidae > Tetrao > Tetrao urogallus. The sequence continues at coordinate 69,087,987 of NC_136814.1, read as the reverse complement.
TTATGTACAAACATAGCTTAAGTTATTTGTTTTAAAACATGTCAGATGATGGATCTAAAATTACTAATATGTAATGAAAATATAAATATTGATAAATCCATTGAAGAGATGGCATTAAGGTCTCTATTAAAATTCAGTGTTAAAAAAAAAAGGAGACAAAATTGCCTATATTTGAGTGAAATATTTTTAGTGTTATATTCAAATTCTTTAATCCTTTTGCTAAACTTGTACCACTCTTCTTAAATCTATCAGAAAACTAATAAATTGTTGATATCAGATTTCATCATTTAATTCTTCTAAATATTCTTTTCAATAACCTAGATTTTTCATAACTACAATTCACCCACTTTTTTTTTCCATATTAATTACAAAATCCTTGCAGTATTTCAGATACTTTAAAGAATTTTTCTCATGTAACTAAATAATAGGCAATTTTTTTTTCTTTTATTCTGAAATAATAGATATTATTTAATATGACATAATGGAAGTATATCTGGAATTGTGGATATATATATTAAAGTACTCAAAGACATAACTAATGTCCAATTATCATGCATGCCATATGATTTTACTCAACACCTGTAAAGAAAATTCTTGGTTTAATTTTCCTTGTTATAGTTTTACTTAGTATATATTTCTAACAATGATCATTATTAAATTGTTCAATTTCCTAACATGCATTAGGATCTTGAATCCTTAGTTAATAGGAGCAGGTTGTGGCTGTGTGGCTACTAGAATGAAGCATAAATTCAGGCTGCTATCAAAGGGGAGATTTTCTTCTGTCACCATTTTCTAGGCTGTTAAGCACATTCCTTCATTCAGGCCATAGCACCTCACCAAGCCCTGGTCCAGGAGGACTGTCCCTACTACTCACGTTCCTGTGATAGACCTGCTTCGTCTTTATCTCCTTCTGTCTTAGTAGCAGTTTCTTTCCTTACTTATGATCTGACTTATACAGTCATTTTTTTCTCTTGTGTGTGGAGAAAATCAATACTGGTTAGTTCTCTGGCTGAAGCGCAGGGCTTGTCACAGGGATTGGAGCAACCATGGATCCCTCTCACAGGGATTAGAATGACTGCAGGGTCCATCAGAAAGGTTAGAGAAACTGTAGGGCCCATTACAGATGCTGGTGCAGATGGAAAGCCCATTGCAGGGGCTGGAGCAACTAACTGTACAGCCTGCTGCAGTAATTGGAGCAGCCATAGGGCCTGTGACAGGAACTGGAGCAAGAGTAGGTTCTGCCACAATGCTTGGAGCAACTGCCAGGCCTGTTGCAGGAGTTGAAGGTGATGCTCATCTGGCTGCTTGCCAGCCCTTACTGGCAGCTGCTCTGGACAGAGGACTCCCAGCAGGGTGAGCTCCCAAACCCTCTGCTGCTGAGAATGCAGGGCTGCTGAGAGTGTTTACCTTGCCCATGCAGACACCAGCTGCTCCAGCCAGCCAAGCCCTAGGTTTATGTTCCATTCAGCGGGAGAATTCCATTCTGCCTCTGACTTGCATGCAGCTGGAGGCTGCAAATAGAGCAAGGAGACTACAGCACAACATGGAGAATCTCATCACCTGTGCTTGGATTGGGGAAAAAATACAGCTGCCAATAGCATCGATGCTTTGGAATGGATTCAAGCAAGAATTATTCTTATCTGGATCATCTTATGTATAATGTTATTCTCCTGCAAAATGATCTCTTATTTTTAATTTCATTCCTTTTTTTTTTTTTTTTTTTTTTTTTTGGTAGTAGAAGATAGATATCCATATGTACAAATAATAAACATTCCAGGAAAAAAAAAAAAAAAAAGAAAAAGAAAAAGGAAAAGAAAAAAGAAGTCCATACAGCACCCCCCCAAAAATAACCCCAAAAATTTCTCAGAAAAGCTGTTTTTTTAGATCATGTTTTATTTATTTTTTTTTTATTTTTATTCCATCTCTTTTTTTTTTTCTTTTATAAGAGATAACTGTGAACTGCAGACAGCTCTTTTTATTTTATTTCAAATCCACTCTTCCCTGTGCTCTTCACATTCTTCTGTCCAGACTCTGGGACAGAAATCTCACAATATATGCTTCTCTTCAAATAGACTTGGTACCTTTTACAAGTTTATATTTATTTGCCTGCTATATTCTCCCTTGAATAACACTTCTGTACAGAAGACAGTCTTGGTTTTTTGGATGACATGTCTCAGTTACAACATGACATTACATTTTTTTTTTTTCCCAAACAGAAAGAAAAATATGTGCCTCAGTTTTGTAAAAAAAAAAGAGACAATAGAATGATACCCTCTACAATTGAACAGAAACATAAAATGAAAAACATTTTACCTTATTTGGTAATCATTTGTCCTTACAGCAAGATGGGACTCCTACTTTGTCGTTTAATTTTTGTACGCAAAAATACTTTTCCAGTATTATTCAGTTATAATCAAATTTCAGCTCTGATAGGATTTGTCTCTTTTCAGACATGGGGAAATCTCCAGGAAACATACAATCATCCAAACAAGTCCCACTTTCTGGATAGATGTGTCAGGTCCCAAACAAATTTTTGTTCACTCCACCCACACACAACACATAGCTTTCCATTGCAGAAATACTGACGTTAATTCAGCTTGCAGCAAAGTCTAATTTAATTCCTTGTGGTCTCAGTGCACCTGATTCATAAACCAAGCTTTGTGCTGAACACTCTTGGTCTGTAATCAAGATCCAGGAACACTGGCTCTTTGTATTCAGAAAGATGCTGAGCATCTCCATGTCCCAAAAGGATATTAGGCCTTTGTAAATCCTGCTTAAGATGTTCTGGAGTGGACAAAAGAACCCTACTACCCCCCTTTCACAGAGCTCTAGGTGGCTAGATGCAGGCGACAAATAGACTTCTGCAAAAACTGATCCTTTGGGTAATGAACCAAATGCCTCTCTCGTGACTTCTAGTGCATGGGAGATCTCTGCAGAAGCAGCTAGGATCTCTTTCTAATTATGAGCTTGTAGGGGAGGGATCTGAAGGTGCAATTGGCTTTTAATGCTGCTTTTTTATTACTATTCTAATTAGGAAACTTCATCTTTGGCTTATCTGAAAACTTCATCATGAACTCATGAACTTCATCTTAGAGTGAAAGCAAAGCTGCTTTTTCAATAATGAGGGGAAGACAGAGGTTAATGACTCTCTACATGAAATACATAAATAATGCAGAGAAGATTAAATAGTTTTGAGTCCTTCCTCACCTGTCATTCTCTTATTCTCCTTCTTTTCGTCTTTATCTTGATTGTTTTTTGTTTTGGTTTGGTTTGTTGTTTTTTTTTCCTAAAAGGAGAATCACTGTTCCTGGTATAATTCTGTATGGTGCATTGTTCTGTCTGTAGAAATTTCTGCTTGCAAGATGTACTGTGTCATTTGTAACTTTTCCTCTTCAGTTTGGGCTGCTTGTGCTTTCTCTACTGTGAAAAACATTATGTTCACGGAACATTTATTTGGTACTGTGAAGAGAGATTTGCTTAGCTGCTGTACAGAGAGAGACTCAGAAAATAAGACTGAAAAGAAGGAAGAATGTCTAATAATCTGTCTTTATCTTCACTTCGCTAACTCAATTCTGTTTAAGTATTGTCTGAGAAAGGTAATAAATGAGAAAACATGCCATCAAGGGATTTCCTGTAGAAGAGCCGATTAGTGACTATATTGTGGTATTTTCACACTTGCTGTATAAAGCTCTGTTCATTTTAGTGGCAGGGCAATCAAAGCACTGATCTGAAGCTAGTATTTTTAGAAGAGTCTTGCACACACCTAAACACTAAAATATGTACCCATATATCTTCATTCTGCTCAGCAAGGCAAGAGCAATTAAGGATCATTTTCTTGTAAGATGTTCAGCTATTGAAAACACTGTCCTCCTAATCAATGGTCCTGAGTAACTTCCACGATGTGAACTGCAGAGCTGACCTCAAACAGCATAGAAACCTCATGTTCGATACAGGACTACAACGTAAAGAGTTTGGTTTACCTCTCACCCTGGAAGATAGCACTACTCTTTGTGAGTTAACACAGGATAGCATGCTGAAATCACTTAAGCACTGATCTGAATGATCTGCTCAGAACTTAAAAATGTACTCTGTATTCCATTCCCCAAATATAAGAGAGCAGAAACTAGGAAGTTGTTTCCTATATTTTATTCAAAATGAAGAATATTTCTCAGCCCCATTTTTAACCTTTTGCAGCTTCACCTGTGGCAGTCCTAAGGATGAACATTAACACTGAATGCTTCTTTTGTTTACATTTTTGGCTTTCAGCAATATAATCTGCATATTGTTATGAAGACAGCAGTTTACATGTTGTACTCTTGGCATTTCATAAGCATGACTGGCCTTGCTCTTGACTTTTTTGAGTTCTCTGAAATATTTCTAGTATACTGTTTTTAAAAAAAGAAAGGTTTGAGATTTTGTCCATGACATTTATTCTAAGAAGAAACTGTTTTATGTTTGTGTTGTTCCAAAGAGACGTGCAAAGGCTAATGAAAGTGTGTCACCAAAGCTGCAGGCAGCATTCTCAGTTTTCATGGAGAATGATGCTGCGCTGTAATGCAGACAGCTGCCAACTGTAGCAAGATTACAGTGAACATTCTAATAACATTAGAATATCCAGCATCCAGTTCTATAGGAATGTAGATGAGAAAGAAAAAGGAAAAAAAAGGAAATTATATTAGTACTCTGTTAATTCACTGCCTGTTGGTGTGCAAGCTTCCAGAATAAAACATCATGTAGCAGCAGCTGTAATTCCAAATCACACGGCAAAATAAATTCTGGATGTAATCCTTATCCTTCTTACCTGTTTTCACCTTTTATTGCAGAGTAATCTCACTCTTTTATAGGGAATAGTTTATTGCTGCTTCTGCAGGCCAGCTACTGTAACCAGCACACACAAGTCCTGATATTCTTTGCTTCTTTGCAGAAGAAATGAGTAAAACAAATTATCTTAGCTCTCCCAAGTGATTCAAATTCCCCCTTGGTTTCCTGTTCTACAAAGATAGGTCATTGACAGTCCATCCTTAATCAACTCCATGACAACCGTCACTTAACAGAAGCTGAATAAATATGGAATAGCATGAGTTCCGTTCACATTTAAAGCCAGAGAAAACACTAATTTTACTGGGACAAAATGCTACTTTTTGCAAATGCAACAGAACAAATGGTGAACTATGCCATTCTTTTAGTTTACTCAAAATTTGCATGCTGAGTTTCAGGAGAGCTTTATAAATAACAGAGAGAGTCCTTGATTAAGGGAACTCTTAGAACTGAAGGGCCATGCTCTGTCTTGGGTTGAGAAACTGCACTGGATCTGATACAAAAGTCTGCAGTTATAGTACTGAATAAGCCTCAGAAATTTTAACAAATAGAAAAGAAATGCAAACTTAACAAGTATTTGAGATTAAAAAATATCATTTAGACTATGGGATCCTTGCCAACATTCCAGTAAGCCTGTAAAAACATTCCAGTAAAACTGAGCTGGTGAAGGTATAAGTTGAAAATGAAATTGGCAACAATGACATAAAGAGGTCTTGGATTAATTATTTATGTTGTTTACAAAACCCCAAATCCTGTTATGTACTTTAATGCAATTATGCAAGTTGTTACTTTTTTTTTTTTTTTTTTTTTTTTTTTTTTGTTCCGCATTCTTCTATCCGTTGTCACCAGAGCCTTAGACAAGAAAAAAAGCAACAGAACGTGCCCAGTTCTTTATATAAAGCACAATATTCCAGTGTGTATTCCAGTGTATGCTCTTTGGAAAAGCAATCAACCAGTAAGAGCAAGACACCAATTTGCAAAAAGGCCTGATTTACCTTTGTGTGCACCATATAAACTCAAGTGTAGACTCAGGGTATTTGCAGGAGCCATTTTCTAATTATTCCATTTTCATTTAATTTTGCCTTTTGTGGACTTCACTGAAACAATTATCATAAACAAGAGAACAGCTTTTTAGGTAGTTGCATGAAAAGTACGTTATTATAAATCACTGTTAACAAAGGGAAACACCAAAAACTGCAACAAAAATAAAAGCAGCCTGCACTTGTTATTCTGTTTGTAAAGGTACTGTACAAAAACTGTGTTGTGTAAAAGTTATTTGTTGTCTGACTTCCATTAAAAAAACAGAATTAATGACATAGCTAATGGTTTAAACCTGTGCAGGGGGATAAATCAGATAGACATACACACTGGTGCCAGGAGGCAGGTTGGAATCTTGCAATTTTTGTTTCATTGCTAACATAAGCCAGTTAGTGACTTCACAGGAGTTACTAACTTAAACGGTCCTATGAATTCAAGAAATTGTAAAACTTCAGTCTGGTTAAAGTGAGATTAAAACTGCAATGTGTTAAACAAAGAATAGCAAAAATGTGACACACAGTATGAAATTCTCCTTTCTCCAAATGAAATTGTCGCTAGTTGTAGTAAAGAACTTATAAAAAGATTTGGTTCTTGGGAGCTGTACATTCTCCTTGGGATCAAGCACTGGGTTGAGTTTGGAGTTTTTCATTTTGCTTCAGAGCCTATAAACCTCAATGAGGTAACAGAGAAAAGTTAACATAAAGGAGATGCTGTAACTTTTGCTGTAATAGGAACAAGACACAGTAGTGCAGACTATTGGTTACCTAGCTGTTTTCAGGAGAGTTTTCAGGAGAGGTTGAAATACAACTGCTTACGGTAAGGAAATCCTAAACAAAACAAATATTCTAATTGACAATTTCTTCTGGAGAAAATGTTTGCTTTTGAAGCATAATACAGAGTGAACCGTTTAATATTTTTTTTCTTTGTAATTGTGTCCATGTGGCTAATCATGCTCTTCTATACCAAAAATCACTGACACTGTAGAGACCTTCCCACATTGTACCAATTGGCCATCAAACATCCCACACAGCATGTCACTCCCAAAGCCATGTCACTCCTGAGGCACATATTTATTCATTGTTTCTGCAATAACTCTAGCCCTACTTTCTGGCAAGATATTATCCTATTATGTGGAAATGTAGTATAGCCAGGGACTATACCAGCTTTGTGAGTTTTTTGGTGATGGATGTGAGAGAACCCCATCTACAGTCAGTTCTTGAATCTCATCTACCCTATACTCTGGTTAGAAGAGATGCAGCAGTGAGATCTATCAGGAGAAGGGAAAAGACTGTTCATGAAAATTGCCCTTTAGCTACAGGTCAGAACTACGATGTTTTATTTTATATAAACCACATAAATCCTTAAGACAATAGCAATAAGACTTGTAGATGAGAAGAATATGAATATAATTTCTAATTTTTAATTACCTATGAAAAAGGAAAATGAAAACATCCAAGTCTAATAATAAGCTATACCCAATATATAAATGTTTCTAAATATAAAATGTAACAGGCTAAAATGCATGTAAACATGGCTACTTCTGCACAATACAGATAGAAAAGGTGATCACAAGGACTGTAATGCAATCTCTTAGCATATAGCTAGGACTGAAATTAGACCTAAGGACACTGAATTTCAGAAGAACAAATATTGAATTATGGAGGAAATAATGGGTGAAATTGAATGACTTTGAATAAAGGAGAGAAATTTAAATTTCTCAGGCCTAGAGATTATGCATGCCATCTACCAATAAATATAGTAAGTGATATGTGTTTTTCTATCTCTGTCTCTGTCTCCCCGTATCTCTGTCTCTGTTTTTGTTTCTCTTTCTGTCTCTTTCTTTACAGCCAAAGTAGATGAACCGGGAAATGGAAAACAACAATCATTAGAAAGATTCATACCCTAGGTTAAAAAAGGTAAGGAAACTTTTAAAACACTGGCAAATTTCTTCAGCGGAAAAAAAAACAAACAACCACACATACACAGAAAACCCCAGTCTGTGATAGAGGAGACACTGAATCAAAGTTGGGAGTTCTGAATATATAATTTGCCTGATATATAGATTTCCCATTATCTTATCTGAGCATGAAAACCCATTGAATAATTACTATGATGCTGCAAAATCAATTGCAGTAGCCTGTCCTGGAATTCTGAGAATTTCTAGGCCTTTAAGTCAGAAGATTTTGACTCTTATAGTAAACAACTGATTTCAATGCTTTCAGTATTCTTTGTCAAACAGTATTATTTTATTATTTTAGATCAGGTACTTTCCCAGTAAATGATTGATGTCCTGAATTTCTCAGCACCCAGACACAAGACTGTATAATCATCCTTTCTCTTGCTCTTTCTCTTTCATCTAATTCAAGAATCTTGTTGCTTTTTCTTTGTTCTTTTTCTTCTTTTTTTTTCTTTTTCTTTTTCTGTGAAGCTTTAGCTGGATTAAAAGATGATCAGACAAGAGGCTGAAGAGTGTTGTCTTCAAGTGGCACTTAAAACCTTCACATTAAGGATTAAGGATTTCTCTCCTCTAGATTTCTAAATGAGATTTAGAAACAGAATTCACTAAGTTGAAGTGTGTGTTAAGTTTAGACTTAATGTATGAGACAATTGTAATCATAGAATCATAGAATCACCAAGGTTGGAAAAGACCTAAAAGATCATCCAGTCCAACCGTTCACCTATTCCCAATAGCTCCCACTAAACCATGTCCCACAACACAACATCCAGCCTTTCCTTGAACACCCCCAGGCTCGGTGACTCCACCACCTCCCTGGGCAGTCCATTCCAGTGCCTGACCACCCTTTCTGAAAAGTAATACTCCCTATTTTTTTACATCCTTTAATGCATATTTGCTCATGATGTCTTTTGTTCTTCTTCTGGGACCTTTTCTTCTCTTTCCTAGTACATTTAGATTGTACTATTATTATTTTGTTGTTATTAAATTTATGTTGATATATTAATACTTTTAGCTTGTTCATTTATCCTGATTCAGAAGCGAAAAGTTCTTATCCTTCAGTTTTCTTGGTTCATGATGAGAGCATATAAACTCCCATGCTTTTAAACAGAGAGCTGAAGATACAAACAAAAAATCTATTTTCAACTTAATTGAACAGATATGATAAATGACACGGTAAGAAAATGCAATACATGCGAAAAGCAGGAAGACAATATAGATGAGGATAATTAGCACTTAAAAAAAAAGTACAGTTCAATTAAAAATTTCAATTAAAATAAAAAATCTCAGGCTTTGTGTGCAAGAGTTTCAAAAATATGCTATTGCTGAGGAATTACACTGAGATGATAAATTGTATTATTTTAGAACTACTCATAAGTCTCTTTCATATGAAGCTCTGAAAGTGTAACAGCAGGGTATTTAAATAAAAAGTCATACAAATGGTAGAGAGTCATTCATAAGACCTACATGTATCTCTTGATTAATATTTGCGTTCATCTTGTGAAATGCAGCAGTTTTTATTATTCACAGCACAATGAGTTGTGGTCCAACAACTCACCTTATGTCAAAGCATTACATAGTTATGGTTAGGTTATATAAAAGACATCTCTACCTTGAGTTGTTGGAATGGGTTTGGATAAACATAATCAACTAGTTTCCTGCTTTGGCAGGGGGATCCTGCTTTGGCAGGGGGGTTGGACTCGATGATCTCTGGAGATCCCTTCCAACCCCTACAATTCTGTGATTCTGTGATAACTAATTCTGAACATAAATCTCTTTTCCAAACATTTCACACTACTGGGTTTTTATGTTTTTTTTTTATTTTTTAATTTGATTCTGTAATATCTTCATATTTCATTTCAATATTTGATTTAAGATTATTCAAGATTTTAAGGATTCCAGTGTTTTTCACAATCATGTGAACATGCATGATAACATCCGATAGCGTACTGCAGGGGACTGATGCAGCTTTTCAGCACCTATCATCAGGTGTACTTGATAGTTCTTACCAAAAGGATGATCGGTTCTCTTTTAAAGTAACCTGATAGTGATTCAGTTGACTTATATTTCCAGGGATGAGAATTATTTTTCACGTCAGAATACTCTTTAAAAATAAAAGAATTCTTATTGCTTTTGTTAGTAGAGTTTATTGTGCGTGTCTTTATAGGAAGAGATTTTGGTTCCAAATCTCCACACACCTTTTGCTGTGTTCATTAGTGGTAAATTAGCAGATAATTTCTGGGCACACTAGGAGAGAAAACTCCATGGTTCCTAGAAGTGTGTTAGCACTCTCCCCAGGAAATTTCTATTGGGATAGGCCAGGTTGGATGGCCTATGGGCAACTCTGCCAGGGGGGTTTGAAGTTAGATTATCTTTAAGGTCCTTTTCAACCCAAGCCATTCTATGATTCTATGATCCCTGCCTTTGTTCAGAAGTGAGGAAGGACAATGGAATGGGATTTGTGCAGACTAACTTGCTTTAATGAGCTTTCTGTGACAGAAGACATTAGTGCCAGAAATTTCTCATCACTTGTTTACTTTATCAGTATACAAAGAGCTTTGGAGACTAATTGATTTAATTAACATTTCATGTAGTTTCATTTTATACAATATTACTTACTGTGGTGTAAGCATACAATTTACTGTTGCAGTAGAGCTATCTAATCCTGAAGCAATGTCAGTAAAAATCTACAAAAATATGGATACTCCTGAAAACATACGTTGCAGCCAGTTCTTTTAACCACAATATTAATGTAGATATTCTTGCACAGAAAGAAGGCTGCACATTCAGTTCCCCTCCCTGTCTTTCCCTTATTCAATGAAACAATATTAGAAAATGACGTGGAAGGTCTAAGTTCACATACCCCTATTTCGGAGGTCAGATAAGACTTTGCATTCTTCTGGAAAATTACAGAGATCAGGAGAGCTCTTGTCTCAGACTTTTGTGTTTGTGTTGAAATTCTTCAAGACACCAAAAGAATAATAAATAGAGCTGTGCTGAATGCCCTGCTTGCTCAATCCTTCTGCAGAATGCTAGTTGTCCAGTGGGGCAGGATGAAATGTGAGAGATTAAGGGAAAATTCCTGCATTAGTCCTCCAGGGCACAGGTTCAAATGAAGTCCCATTTATTCCATGTTATGGCAATACTGAAGTGGCACTGGCATTAAAATGGTTCAGAAAACAGATCAGGCAGATTCCAACAAGTAATTTTGAAAATAACTGTCAATACATAGCCCTCTCTGTTGCTTTCATACTGATGGCTAGCTAAACTCCACCACACTAATCTCTCACTTCCCTTTCTGAATAAAAGAGAGGAAAAAATTATGACAAAAAAACACGCGGACTGAGATAAAGACAGGGACTTCAGTCAGCAGTAATCATCAAAGGCAAGTGAGAATATAAAGATGTATTATTTTAGAATCATCTGCTATAGAATGCCTATGAATCAAGCATATTTTTTTTGCTACCTATGTCTGGATATATTCAATAATCATTTTAGAGGTCAAATAATCAGTACAGCAGTAGTAGTGTAGTGCTGTGACATTCTGAGGCTTTAAGACAGCCATAGCAGATAGTTTTTGTTAGATCAAATTTCCATAGAGTGAGAACATTGCATTTTTGATTTTTTTTCTGTTTTCTTCAGACATGTTCTATGTTACTTTGAACAGAAATGGCAGTGCACACAACAGCTCTCTTATGTTGTCTAGGCATGTAACGAATATTTTTCTTTGATGCTTCCACAATAATTACATAGCTTTTTGATTGCCAGTGTTTGCTGCATATAAAACTCCTGTTTTTCAAAGACTTTTTTTTTCTCTTTACAGACATAAAAATATTTATCTTCTTCAGCTTCTGCTGTCTTCTTGAGATTCCTGAGTATTCTTTGTTTTCTTCTGAATATTTGTAGTCGAGTAGATGATTTGATTGGCTGGTTTTAAGTTAGAAATAAATGGAAATATGTGAACAAAGAAAACATAAATAATAATAATAAATAAATACAAAGGTTGGTTAAAATAAAAAATTAGGAACACTGAAATGCTAATGAAATGCTTGTATAATATCACAAGCACTAAATGATGCATAAATAAATCTTAGTTCACCTTCAAATCCAGGGGAAAATTAATTATATCTAGGGATTTTTATTCCAGTACATGCAAGGTAAAGTTCTATGGGTAAATCTAGATCTAACACATTTTCTGATTTAAGCTTGTTATTGATAACCCAAGAAAAAATGGAGAATTTTGGTATACTGATACAAATACAGTTATGTTTGTTCATTTATAAACGTCTTCTGTTTTAAATAGTCAGCATATCCAAACCTGATTGAAATTTAAAAAAAAAAACAGTCTCTTGTTTATTGTCCTAGTTTCTGCTGGGACAGTGATCATTTTTTTCATAGTGTCTGGTATAGTGCTGTGTTTTTGCTTTAAGAGGAACGCAGCGTTCATGACACGCTGATGTTTTACATTTTGCTGAGCAGAGTTTTGAAAAAAGCCAAGGATATTCCAGTTTTATAACTTCTTGTACTGTCCTACTGCTGAGGGAGTTGAGAGTGCACAAGATGATGGGAGGGAACAGAAATAGGACAGCTGACGGAAACTGGCCAATGGGATAGAATCATAGGATTACTCAGGTTGGAACACCACATCCAGATGATTTTTAAACACCATTAAAAAAAAAATAAAAAAATCCAGGGATGGTGACTCAACCACTTTCCTGGGGAGCCTATTCCAGTGCTCAACAGCCCTTTTTGTTAAGCAGTTTTTCCCGATATCCAACCTAAGCCTCCCATGGTGCAACTTGAGGTCATTTCCCCTCATCCTGTCACCTGTCACCAGTGAGAAGAGACCAATCCCTCTCTCACTACAATCACCTTTCAGGTATTTGAATCATCACTTGTTTTGTGTACATCTATATATAGAATTGCTACTACATATAAATATAATATAAATAATATAAATTTATATAAATATATAATTAGAAATGTGTATATATTTATTTATATAAATATATATTATATTGTAATTATATATGTGTTATATATATTATATTTATATATTAATATAAATATATAAATAGAAATATATAGATAGAAAATTAAGAAATAACGGTAATTACAACTACATATATATATGTATATGCATATATGTATATAAGTGTATATACACATATACATATATATGTACATATGTATATGTGTATATGTATATATATATAAGTATATACATATACACATATACATATGTACATATATATGTATATGTGTATATGTATCTATATATAAGTATATACATATACACATATACATATGTACATATATATGTATATGTGTATATGTATATATATATAAGTATATACATATACACATATACATATGTACATATATATGTATATGTGTATATGTATCTATATATAAGTATATACATATACACATATACATATGTACATATATATGTATATGTGTATATGTATCTATATATAAGTATATACATATACACATATACATATGTACATATATATGTATATGTGTATATGTATCTATATATAAGTATATACATATACACATATACATATGTACATATATATGTATATGTGTATATACACTTATATACATATATACATATACATATATATATGTAGTTGTAATTACCGTTATTTCTTAATTTTCTATCTTAGTAAATAGCTTTCATCTCAACTTATGAGTTCTACTTTCTTTTTTTTCCCCAGTTCTCTTCTCCATCTCTCTGGGAAAGGGAAAATGAGCTAAAGACTCTCTCGTGTTTAGCCAGTTGCAGAATTAGACCACAACGTTTATATACACCACTTTTTATCAAAAACTCCCCCCTTAATGCTACTCAGACCCAGTACTCATTTAATTCTGCCTTTCTTAACTTTTTGGTACATAATGTCTTTTGGGTTAATTCATAGCAAAGTCATTTAAGTTCATTTCTGACTGCTAACTCAACAGTTCAGAAACAAACAAACAAAAATGTTCTAAAAGAAAAGTAACCCAAGTAATAAGCCTGGATTTTTGTAAGTATTAACTAACGATAAACAAAAGACCTGTGACAAATGTAAAACAAATATTGCAGAATTTAAGAGTCACAGAAGTAGAACTCTTTATAATACTTTTCTAATTCTGAGACAAAATATTCCCCAAAGAGTTTTTATAGCACTCAGTAATATTTCTCAAGAGAAATAAAAGTGGATAAGGCATTAGAGAAAATTCTATCATAATCTTTCTCAATCCAGATGTTTTAAACCTTCTTTGTAAGAAAAATAAATGACAACACTGTACTGAGGGTGGAAACACACAGCAGAAAAATAACAAATCCAAATGAAGAATTTTCGAAGAAAATGTTTAGAAATGTTCTGAAATTACTGAAGATGGGAAATGTAATGTTAGTAATTATAATATATATTACTAATATATATTATTACTAATAACTAATATATATACAGTATATATAGTATAATATATGTAATGTATTTATGTATAATAATAATATAATAATAATATTATTATTAATAATATGTATAATAATAATATAATAATGTATAATGTATGTAATATGTAATTAATTATATATGTATGTAGTATAATATATATATACATATAGTATTTTATACTATATAAAAGAAAATTACTGGGATTACTGGCTGGGAAGATTACCTCTGCAGTCTCATTCAGAAGGTTGCTCATCCTTAACCCCAGAAGAAGTTCCTTTGAGTGTCCTGTCTCTCCACTACAGTATAAAAATACTGATGAAATTGCCTTCCTAACTCAAGCCACACAAGGTAAATACTTCATTGTTGCTATGCAAAATCCAAGAAATACACAATTTGTGTCTGATTTCTAGTGGCCCCTAAATGTACAGAATGAAGTTGCTGAGTTTGTATAAATTGGAGCAAGAAGGTTTGTTCTTAGCATTGCCATGAAGAGCATCTGAAACATGCTATGAGACTCCATGAACAAACTAGTAATTTTGTTTTCTCCGATATTTTAAAAATATTTTTCAAATTGTTTGTTTTCAAATTGTTGAGGCCTAAATATTTTATTTTCAAGGATATATGAATTTTTAATTCCAAGATAATATAATGTCATGTTATCAGAACAGAAAGTACAGTGAAAGCAGATTAAAAAAACAATTTCAGTTTCAACCTCCACTTATGTATGTTATGCATGTTTGTAAATCTGGTTTTGATGTAGATGATGAATAACTGCCTTACTCTTTCTTTTAATGGCTCCCGGTAATGTTCTGGCCTCTGAATTATAGATGAATGTAGCAATGTTTAAAATCAGCATTTGAAGAACTGGGATAGATATAGATGCTAAAAAAATCCCTCAATTGCTTTGACAATTAAAACTGCATCTTTTTTTTTTTTTTTTTTTTTAAGAAAGTAATTATGTATTTTTTTGTGAGTTACAATTCTTAGGATGCTCTTTTTTTTCCTATTTCCAAAGAAAATTAAAAACTTTTGAACTCAGAAAGAACTGAATTGAATCTTATGTAGAAAGCTAAAAGATGCATGGTTGAAAACAGGTATTGTTAGTATGTAACTGTATTAATCAATAGAAGGTGCCACCTGTTTATTAGCAATTGATATTTAGTGTTATGACAAACTGAAAAAATAATAATTTGAAATACACTTTTGTGATACATAAATATCAATAACAGATGACATTCTTGCTTGTTTGTTTTAGGAGATGGTGGGGAAAATCAATTATTGGCATGAAAATAAGGGGTCTGGGTCTGATTCTGTTAAACTCAGTACCCACTCAGCTTAATGAGAGCACTTGTCAATTTGAGAGACAAATTGATAGAATTGTTGCATTAATTGGGTCAGTGTATCTGGTGTAATTATATATATAAGGATTCCTAAATTACATGTACCCCAATAAAATGAAACATGAAATCTTCATTAACTTTTGCGGTCATGAAATAAATACATAAACACTAGACTTAAGTACTTAAATACATCTTTTTTTTTTTTTTTTTTTTTTTTTAGCATTTCATTAAAAGACTCACAAAATGCTAAGAAAAAGATCTATAAAGCAAGTGGCAAGCCAGCATTATATTAAAGGCCAAATAATTCTTAAATCAAAGATCACTCAGTATAGAAAGCTAAAATAATCTTTGTGCAGACATTGAAATCATGCTGAATTAAATCTTTTGCAAATAAATTGTAAGATGATGGATCATTCTGAAACTACACCGTAGTACACAAACTTTGAACCTAGAGTAACAGATAAGTAATGAAGAAGAAAAGTTAAGTGAGTTTGAAAGAAAGATTTGGTTTTGCTCCAGTTATCAATATAAATAAATGACTGCAATTATGCAATATACTTTTGATTGATATTAATGAATCAGCAGCAAGCATCATCTGGATGTCCATGACTCAAGGTTTAAACCAAATGTTTCCAAAAAAGGTCCTCCTTGATAAATATTTAGGTGCCTTAGAACTGGGCTTACATAGGGAATTCTAGGTTGAACTGCAGCAACTGCACGACTCTTCTGAAATAACCAAGTCATTTGTAGAAGTAGTAATATTTCTAATTTTTAGATACCATCTTTTCCCTTTTGAGTTCTTTAGAGTAATTGAAAATATCTGATCAAACCTGGTTAAACATCCCTCCAAACCAGCACACAAAATATTCATTTATTGAGAGAACAGAATTAACGTTAGAACCTACTGACCACACCAAATTTTAAAGGCCAGACTCTACTACTTTCAGAAAAGCTTTCTTTTTCACATAGACTGAGAATTCTCAACTGTGTCATTCAAGCATACAATACTACTTAATAAGTATTCAGATTCTTAAATACCCTCTGATTCATAATGAGATAGATGATAGATTAAGCTCTAATAACAGCAAATAAAGAGAAGAAGATGCTAGTTTGAAGCATACCACTTTACCAGAATATATTAGCGAACTGAATTTCACAAGTGGTATCATCATTTTCTACCAGTGTTCTGATGAGATGATTTCTTTTCGGATGAGATTAAAACTTATATACGTATACGAAATTTGAATAGGTAAAGTGCTTGTCTCCTTGTCAATTAACTGCTAGTTTGGGAAGCTATATCATCATAGATTCTTTAATTATAACTAAACAAGGAGCTATTAATTATAGATTGACTGATTTCAGCTATTAATATGAACTACTCATTTCAGAGAAAAAAAAGTGAACTCAGCATTTTGAGGTATTTCATCCAAGTTGGACAATAAAAAATAAGCTAAAAGACAGACAAATTTACGGTGAAATAATGCAGAATATCATTTGCAATAGTACTGAGTAGAAATGTCAATTGTTGAAATGTTGTGAAAGGCAAAACTTTTTTTTTGGCTCAAAGCTCACTTCATGGGACCATTTTTGGTGATAAGACTCTAACTGACAACTGCAAATTATCTAGGGGGGTGAATGGTGGGTCTCACCATGCCACAGTACTTCTTTTAATGATTGAAAAGATAAGCAGAAGAGAGACAAGCAGTCTTTTTTGGAGGTGCAGCTTGAAGGAGCTGACCACTACAAAAGGAGATCATTCTTGTGCATGGCAGAGGAAAAACCTCTTAGGAAAGAACCCCCAGGGGTCTGCTTGCTACTACCATGTGAAGCTTCCTGTCTTTCTGCCATCCGTGGTGACCAGGTGAGTTTTTGAGATCAACAGATGCACTACGAACCACACCGTATGCATGGTGGTGACTATCTCTCTTGCTTTTGTTTTCTGCCTCTTTTCTATCGCTCACCTTCCCTTCTCAATCTCCCTACGCAACTAGGATTTGTAATAAACTGGTTGGGCTGACATTTGACCCGTTGTGTCTTAATCTCGTCATTGGGTACACATATATTAAAGATGCTTCTTTCCCTCTTGTAATTAGAGAGAGACAAATATTTATATTTAGGATCTTTTTTCTTTATAATGTGTAACTCTTATCTGAATCTTATCGGAACTGTAGTTTTGTGCAGTCAATCCAGTGTAACTTATTTTATTTGATTGAGTTATAACAAACAAAAATGTTTTCTTTTGGTAATAAAATAGCGATTTCCCATTTCCTACTTCAATAAATCGAAGATAAAGAACCCCAAAGCCTCCTTGTTTAAATACATAGTTGCAATTTAATCTGGCAGGCATCTTAGCACCCCACACTCACTCCACTTCCTGCCCCCATTCTCCCCCCTCTCCCCCAAAACAGTCAGGATGAGATTTGGAGTGGGTTGAGGTGAAAACGATCTACTAAAACAGAAAAGGAAAACAGAAACAAAAATGTGATGATAATAATATACATAGGTCACTACTATTTATTCCATTAAAACTGCAACAGATACAAAGAGCACAATAATACTATTTGATAGAGCACTATTTTTCAACGTAGTCACCACCATTTGCTATGCATTTTTTCCAGTAATCAACAAAAGCCTGCATGCTGTGCTTGTAGAACTGAACTGAAAATTTCCTAATAAGGATGCTCCAAGTTATCATTTTATGATAACTTCCTATTATTTTTCTTGGTAGTTATTTCTCTTCAACTCATTTAACATCCTTCTTGTCTAGCCTAAGTCAATAGTGACTCTGGAGTCACTTTTAAATGGAAATACATTTTTCACTTCTATCTGAGCTTCTCTCAAGGATGTCTTTAGTTCCTATCCGAATCGTGACATCCAGTATCAAAAATTTACTTCTGGGTAATTTTTGTTGCTTATCTGTATTTCAGAAGTAGCTTGACCTACTGACATCTTTTCAAGAAAATAACTTCAACAATCTGCATCATAGCTTCCTTGCTATTTCTAAGTCGTTTTCCTCTACAGGAAATGCACTGAAATCTGAAAAATCAGTCTCTTTCCATGAATCACTCCATTTGTAAGTGATATCTTACTCACAATTTCCTGCATATACATAAATTAATATATATAACTAACTGTGAAACATGCATTTTGGGAGCTAAGAAAAAAGTGTTTTGTTTGTTTGTTTAACAGAGTTGTGTCAGCTTTATCTCGACATGCATACCCTTGCAAATCACTGGTGAAAATGCATTGCTAATAGTGGTGACTATGTTGCAAAATAGTGTTAAGTAGCTGAGAATTTGCTCTATCCGATACTGTTATTGTGCTCTTTGTATCTGTTACAGTTTCTGTGAAAATAAATAGGAGACATTACTTTTGGAGTGACCTACATAGGAGCACTGTTTTTAGGTTCTTTCAGTCACTCTTCTAGACTAGTCTACAGATATAATGAAAGAGATTTGTTTGTTTTAAATCTGGAATGGAAGTAAAGTACTGCTTTGTCTATTAATCTTTCTTCCCATCTTCATGAAAAATAACTGAAAACTGTGTGTAAATTTTGATTTGATTCTGGTACAACTAATTAAATCTAGATCGTAGATGTAATTTGCTGCTGAAGTTGCAATTCCAGCCTTGACCATCTAAGAAGAATACTAATAATTTATCAGACCATTTATAAACAAGTTTTTTTGCTCTGAGAATGTGGACAAACAGCTTTTCCTACAGCTGAAGTTATTGCTTCTTTTAGGCTGGAGAAACTTTGATCCAAGAAATCTGTCTCAGTCGCCTTTTTGGTGCAGTGCATCTTATCCATAACCCTCACGTTTCATATCACTTCATATCCTTCACCATTTAATTGTTCCCCAAATACAGTATTGCCTTCCCCAACTCCTTTAAAGAAATTGCATTGTTACTTCTTTATATACATTTTGTGATTACTGTTATTTGGGTTATATCTATACAGTAATTTTATTGCTTGATTCCTTTCATAATGAAGCTCACAGGTTTTTCAGTATCTCTGTTTAAGGTTTGACAGCTGCTGTTTTATAGCAATAAGGCATCCAATAACACTGGATACTAACTATTCAGCAAGTACAACTTTACACTGCCAAACTTGGTCCCAAAAGATCATGATACTCCAGATATCATCAGTTCAGCTGGCACTATCTTGTATACAATCACCAAAATGAAAAAGCACAATCAGAATATTGTTATCATATTTCTCTTTCTCCTTTTTATTTATTTTTTGTTAGTTTGTTTTGTGTTGTGGTTTTTTGTTGTTGTTGTTGTTGTTCTTGTTGTTGTTTTTCTGGTTATGTCTCCAGCAATCAGAAAACTACATTACCTGCTTTTCTTGAAATTATCAAGTCTGAATACTTCTATTAACTATCCATAACTAAAATATATATATATATGTTTCAGGCTGGTGTAAGGGATGCTAACACTTACAGACTGACAGTTCTTTAAATAAGCTATTATTTTATACACAACAGATGGAGAACTGAGAGTCCTTGCAAGATTGTTTCAGTTTTCTTAGCTTGTAGTAATCATTTTCTTAGTGTAGTAATCATATACAAATTGTCATACTACTCTGGTCTTATTGTGTACCATGCCTTTACAGAGAAATACAAACACTGTGACACAAAAAAAAAGTTTACAAGGTCAAAATTACATTAATGCTTGAAATAAAAACAGAGGCAACATGGAGACAGCACAAGTATGTAATCAGTGCTGTTGGTTTACTAGATTTGTTAAAATGGAGGAAGAAATAATGTTGTCTGTTTTTGGCTTTTGATATTGTGAATTCATGAATCTCTGATAGAGTCATCTTTAATGCGACCGGTGCTTTTGCATATATAGTCTGTGTGGGAAGTACTTTCTCTTGACGCAGCAAGTCTGTAGAATAGAAAGAAATGTTCAAGAAAGTATTTGAAAGTACATCTTCTAAAAATTTTAATGTTTAATTAATATTTTTCTTCTTAAAATTATCAGAGCTATATACAAGAAAAATAAAACAAAAAAAGAAAAAAAAAAATTCTTACTCAGATTATTTTGATGGGAGCCTGAACAAAAATAGATTTTTCCAATATATTTCTACGGCAGGTCCTTAAGAATCTTCATGGGTTAGACATTTGAGTTACTGTGTAACCTCTTTACTGATCCTGCCTGTCTTAAATTATAATGCTAGAAAGCTAAACTATGATACCATTTACAACTTCATGGAGTATTTTAATACCCAACATGTTCTAGTATCACTGAAAGTAAATTTGGTACTGAAAAATAAGATTGCATATTCTTTGCCTTAGGCTTAGTCTACATCAGGAAGATAGAGCATCAAGAAATTTTTGGATATTACAAAAAATAATTGATTCAGTTCCACTCTTCTTTTGCCCTGATCCTTAAAGGAAAGAGCTGATAGGCACGATAATCTGTTTTTGTAGCTGAATAACCTTCATTTCTATCAAAAATGGCTTTCAGGCATTTTAAACAAAAATATTACTCTCTCAGATGATGGATCCAGTGACTTCAACACCAAAGGCATTATCCTAAATTTACAGCCAAGAATTAGAGCTCTAATTGTGAGAACCATGACAGTTCTTTGTACTGTCAGTTAACACTTTCTCTATGTACCATAATACCAACAAATTGCAGTTCTTCAGCTGTTATTAAAGAGCTTTCAAGTAGTTTTCTGCAACTGGTCCTCAATAATCTCATGACATGGCACTTCAGAAACTGAAAGCCATGGAAGTACTATTAAGATGGAAAATATGTAAATGAACTGGGAAGTCATTAACATCAACAAAACTTATCTTCCTGGCATCACCATTTTGTCAACAGTTTGGTGTGGAAGTGGATATCACTGATGTTCCTCAGGAGTCAGTATCAGAGCTGACACTGTTTAACCTATTTGTTGGTGACATGGACAGTAGGATTAACTGCACCTTCAGCAAGTTTACTGATGACACCAAGCTGCATGTTGTAGTCAATATACTGGAGGGAAAATGTGCCATACAGAGAAACCTTAATAGGCTTAAGAGGTGGGCCCTGGAGTTGTAACTTATCATTGTAACTTCAAGCTGTAACTTCAGCTTTTATAACTTAAGACAGGAGGAATCAATGAAGCAGTAACTCAAATAGTTAATTCATAGCCTTAGAAGTATATGAGAAATTTCATATTCTTGGAAATATATGAGAAATTTCATAGCCTTATAAATATATTAGAAAAATCTGTGCTTACTCATCCTTATGTTGAAGAATATCTTCATGGGAAGTATGGTTCAGCACTGGAACAAGCTGCCCAGGGAATATATTAATAAATAACATATTCTAGTATCATAGAAATCAGACCTGTGAGCTTTCTGTGTGCGCTGCCTGCTTCCCTAGGTATCATGAACTCCACCATTTCATGGTCACTGCAGCGAAGACTGGCCTTCACATTCCCTGCCAGACTATCCTTATTGGTAAGAGCAAGGCCTTCGTTGCTCCTCCATCACTTAACTAAGGAAGTTATCATCACTTCATTCCAGGAATCTCCTGGATTTTTTATGGCATATTGTGTTGTCCATCCAGCAGGTACCAGAGTGGTTGGAGTTTTCCATTAGGACAAAGGATTGTGTTATAAAACACTTTAACTTTAAACATATATTACTAGCCTTCAATATGGTTTTAAATGCTTAATATTTTAGTCTGATATCTATTTTTGGTTTTACTTTTCTGATCAGAGTAGAGTATCGGCTTTCGTGAGAATGCCATGGACTTACACTTAAGTACTTCTGGATTTCTATCACAGCTAATAATTGATATAGCTTAAATACTTTTTTTTTAGTGAATAGAAACAAGGAGAGCTATAGACCAGGATTTCTCAACAGCATCAAATAATTGAATTTTGCTAGCCCTCATTTATTCTGTTTTATCTACTTTGAGAGCATAAATTTTTATTTTCCTACCTTTTTATTTCTAGGCTTCTAATTTATATTTTTTGGTTAATGGAATTTTATTTAAATGATGAACATATAAGAAAGGAGGGGTTAATACTAATGTCATTAGTAAGGGCTATACATATAATCATAGAATTGTTTGAGATAGAATGAATTCTTAAAGATAATCTCATGTATGTCCCATGCAATGAACAAGGACATCTACGGCTAGACAAGGTTGCTCAGAGACCATTCCAGCCTGACCTTAAATGTTTCCAGGGCTGGACATTCCACCACCTCTTTAGGAAACCTGTTCCAGTGGTTCATTATCTTTATTGTAAAAAAATTTCTTCCTTATATTCAGTCTAAATCTCTTCTCTTTTCATTTGAAACCATTTCCCCTTGTCCTATCACAATAGGCCATGCTAAGGAGTCTGTCCCCTTCCTTCTTATGACCCTCTCTAAATACTGAAAGGCCATTATCAGGTCTCTCCAGAGCTTTCTCTCTTTCATACTGAACAGCCCCAACTCTTCCAGCCTGTTCTCGAAGGAAAGTGCTCCATCGCTTGGATTGTTTTTGTGGCTTTTCTCTGGATGCGCTTCAATAGGTCCACACCTCTCAAATACTAAGGACTTCACACCTGGACACAGTACTCCAGGTGAGGCTTCACCAGTGTAGAACAGAGAGGCAGGGTCACTTCACTCAATCTACTGACTATGCTTCTTTTGATGCGGCGCAGAATATGATTGGCTTTTTGGTCTGTAAGGGCACACTGCTGGATCATGTCCAGCTTACTATACACAAAGTGAGGTTTGTAAATGAAGGAGAGTGGTTAAGAATTAATTAAGTTGTGGGAAGTGGTGAAAAACTCCAGCAGCTACCAGGGAAACAGTGCTTGCTTTCTCTCTTCACTGCTTCAACTTGAATTTTCTCCTTATTACAAGAGAAAAAGCCCATAGCTTTTGTCTGCTATGTTTTACTGGAATGCAAATTACATGAAAGTAACATTCAAATAATGAAACATCTGCTTTAAACAAAATAATTTGTAAACAAATCTTCCTCTGCCTTCTATGTGCAAGACAGATTTCCAGTCTCTTCCTCAATATGGTGACTTGCAGTGTAACCCTGATTGCAATGTACACTGTGTAGTTCTGTCTTTCATCACATATGTGTCAGTTTGAGTAGTTTGAATTGTCTTATATAGATATGCATAATTGTTTCACATGACCTCATGTGCTCTCTCTCTCTCTAGTTATCCTTGGATAGGTTTATAGATCTTTAAAACTGTGGGGAACCACAGTTAATACCAGACAAAATCGTGTCCAACTGCTCCTGCGTGAATCTGCAATTAAATTTCTGCATACAACAGTGTTTCAGTCAAACAAATTTCTTCTTGATGTTGAGATTTTGGTCAGAATCACCATATCACATGTATATATTTAGTGCCATTATTGCTTTGGGTTTTGTTTGTTTATCTTTTGTTTATCACCTATTTGTAGGTTCTAATCCTAAATACCTTTTTTCTTTTAAGAAACTACATCTTCTCTGTAAAGACAACTGACAGAACTTCATACAAATTTGAGTGTCAGTAATAAGCATAACAAGGCAGTGTGAAAAATGGCGCAGGCAAGGAACCTGAAATAGCAGAAATAAAACATCTGATGATGATCTAATGGAAAACATCTGATTTTTTTTTTTTTTTCTGTGATTTTCTACTCAGCATATTGGTCCAGAATTATACTTTCTCTTTTCATTTATAATCTGCACACATTAAGCATCTGAGTACAATGAGTGGATTCCGCATTGACATTCACATTAACATAGGAGTATACATATAATTGAATCCATGAAGGAAAGGATTCTGTAGCTTTCTTTTTAATATTTAGGAAACCTTAAGTTCTTGATCAAGTTATTTTTTTTATCACTTCTAACCATTAAAAGATTCATCATTTTTATTATTATTCCAGTTGGGACCAATAAGAATAATGAAAGAAAAACAACTACTTGATTGTTGAGAAGACATAGCTGAGACAGGTGTTGCCTGAAATATGCAACTGCTAATAGTAGGGTTGCTTTAAAAAAAAAAATAATAATGAAAAACAATGGAGAAATATTTGTTCTCATGGAAATAATTTTTTACTAAAATTTTATACAAAAATAATGTATTTACTCTTAGTTTTAAAATTTTCTGTCCAAATGGACAATGTAGTAGTTTTGTACATTGAAATACTTTATAATTCCTTGCAACTATTTGTAAAAGTTATTCCTTAATGGAAATTAATTATTTAATTACAAATTTTGCATTTTTGGTTTATATATTTATATTTGGAATATATATTTATATATTTCATATTTGGTTTATATATTTATTTATATATATTTTATATATGTAACAAAAGTTTTCTATATTTTGGATACATCCATCTTTCTTCAGTTTAAAATGTTCTAATCGCTTGATGTACATCTGATGAGCAACAAAAATAATTCAGTGAAGACAGTTACATTCACTTTTAGAAGAGGGTGGAAATTCTGATTTATTATTTTCTCTACTTGAGTAGTTAACATTTTCTGGGCAGTTTGCAAGAGAAAAGCCTTAATTTTCATTCCACTTATACATAAAAATAACTTCAGTCACTTAAAAGTGTAAAACATATCTGAATTTTTCAGTTTGATGCAGTGGCTTAGAAACATGCCAGTTCTGTGGTCAGGCTGCTTGATGCATGCTGTTTTACTTAGCAGGTGACTTGAGAATAACAGCATTTATTTCATCATGTAGCTTTCCTTAAATTTTTTTCTGACCAAACTACTGTAAGTTAATGACTGTTACAATGAATGAAAAAGCAAATTGGTAGTGGAAGCTTTGGAAAATATTGGCAGTTGTTGAAAATATTAGAAAAACCTTCTCGAAAGAAATGAAGTTTTGTTTTGTTTTACTTTTATGGTAAATTCATTGTCTGACTTTGTTAATGAACTGTTTCTGATAGTACCAGGTAGTTTAAACCTTGGACTTCAGTAATAAGGGGAGCTTCTGGCATTACAGACAGCATTATAAAGAAAAATAAGAATAAAGCAATATCTGTATTATCACATTCCCATTTCACTTGTTTTGTTTTGAAAGACACTTTTTAATTCATTATTTCAAGCTTTCAGAGGAATATGAATTAAAGTTTATTTGAAACAGGTCCTTAGCTCCTGGAGTTTTTTCCCAAAACTCATTTGTATCAATGGCAGAACTCATCTTAAATACTTTTCAAATGAGATAACATACTTTTATATGCTCATTCTTATTACAGCTCCAGAAGCGTTTCCAGTTTAGAAAAGATCTCCCAAAAAATTTCATGCTTTCCTGTCTCTCTAAGACCTCATAGAGAAATCAGATCCAAATCTTTCAGATGACTACTTTTTGTTTGCAACTATTTAAACTACAAGGAACAGGTTTCATTACCTCTGCTACATTCATCTCTTTGGTTACCCATCCAGATCTTTTCTTTATGTAGTAAATAACTATGTATAATATTTTGTTTCATATCTATATTTTAATAGATGAGATGATTACAAATGAAAGAAAAAAGGCACTTGTATTTTGTCCTTTACCAATGCATTAACTGTTATCAGCAATGGACATTATTTTCCATTCTGAATATAAACATATGAAAGAAAGACTTTCTCTATATAATCAAAATCCATAAAGTTTTACTGAGCTTTTTGTTCAATGAACAATGATTTTGAAAAATAGAAATAATGTGTATTCTAGTATCTTTCACTAATTCTGTACAATTCTGTATGCATATTAAAAAACAAGACTGTGATTTGCCCTTTCTGCAGAGTAGAAGGACAGTTCAGTGCAGGACTAAGCCTCCTAAACCAGCAAGTAGAACAATGCAGATGTCCAAACCAACTCCTCTTGTGCCAGTGGGCATAAAAGAGTCCATAGGGAGAAAGTACTTTTGTCTCCTTCATACAATATGTTAATCATGTCAAGTGTATATACTTATAAAAAAATCTTTTCCACAGAATAAATGACAGAGATTATATCTACTCATAATTTAAACAGTGATCATACAGCAAACTGTAAGAATGTCAGAGTTCAATGCTCAATTCTTTCACAGAGTGACAGAATGGTTTTATGTTTTCAAAGACAGAAATTAATCCAGGTTTGCTTTTTCATAGTTACCTGAACTTACCTCATCTTGTACATGTTTTCTCTTTGAAGGCTTGTTTGTCCAGAAGAGCTGATATATATCAAAGTAAACAAAGCAACCTACTTTTCTATGCAGAAATAGAAGGAAATATAAGCCAGAGATATAGCTGTGGAAAAGAGGCCCTTGTTTTTGTAGTCTTCTCCAAGTGATCTTAACATTCTTCTGAGCTCAGTGAAGAAAAATAGAACTGTGTAAAAAAATTAAAAGAAAATGAATTTTCTTAAAGTAGAATTAAGCCTTTTAAAATATTCTGACCAAGTAAACTATTATAGATAAGATGTGAAAAACCTTATCAAATTACTGAATTGAAACATATTAAAAAATGATATGTAGACTTCTAAAGCTAAAGTTGATCCAGGCCATTTCACCCATTAAATAATTTTCTCATATTAATAGGATTTTTTAAAATGAGCAGTTAAATTATGTGCTTTTGTCATTATTGGTAATTATAGTACTGACGAGTTATTCATTAAGTAATATTGAGATAAAACAGTTCATTAGTTCATATAAAGTTAGCACGTAATATCGCGTCCCATTGAGCGATCCACTATTTTCACCCTTATGAATTCTTAGTATGATAAAAACTGTGGGAAAGACTTATTAATTTAAAAAATTCAGGATAATTCAGTTGTTAATGCTTTGTGCTTAGTATCATGAAGAAAAAAAAATTGTTCTTTTAAAAGAATAAATGAAAAAAAATCAGTTTTATAGGGAAATGATTTTAATTTTCATTAGTTTCTTTACAAATTATTTAAATAACAGCTTGCCTCTGTCTTTTATTACTCCTCTGAAAGCTTAAGAAATTGATGATAAAAAAATGATTAAGCAACACACTTGGACTGACTTCCCTTAAAACAGATTTCTGCTTTGCAGTACTGAAAGCTCAACCACAATCTACTTCATTTTCAGTTCATAGAACCATAGAATATAGAATGGCCTGGGTTGAAAAGGACCACAGTGATCATCAAGTTTCAACCCGCCTGCTATGTGCAAGGTGACCAACCACTAGATCAGGCTGCCCAAAGCCTCATCCAGCCTGGCCTTGAATGCCTCCAGGGATGGGACATCCACAACCTCCTTGGGCAACTTGTTCCACTGCGACCATCCTCTGTGTGAAAAACTTCCTTCTAATGTCTAACCTAAACCTCCCCTGTCTTAGTTTAAAACCATCTCCCTTGTCCCATCACTATCCACCCACATAAACACTCATACCCCTCTTTTTTATACACTCCCTTCAATTATTGTAAGGCCACAATGAAGTCCCCCCAGAGCCTTCTCTTCTCAAAGCTAAACAAGCCCAGTTCCCTCAATGTTTCCTCATAAGAGAGGTGCTCCAGCCCTCTGATCATCTTAGTGGCCCTCCTCTGAACCCGCTCCAAGAGCTCCATGACCTTTCTGTACTGCAGACCCCAGGTCTGGACGCAGTACTCCAGATGAGGTCCCACAAGAGCCGAGTAGAGGGGGACAATCACCTCCCTTCTGGTCACCCCTTTTTTAATGCAGCTCAGAACACAGCTGGCCTTCCAGGTTGCAAGCACAGACTGCTGACTCATGTCCAGCTTCTTTTCTACCAGGACCCCCAAGTCCTTCTCCGCAGGGCTGTTCTCAATGAGATCTTCCTCCAGTCTGTATAAATTCGTGTGATTGCCCTGACCCAAGTGCAGCACCCTGCTCTTGGCCTTATTGAACCTCATTAGGTTTTCATGGGCTCACTTCTCCAGCCTGCCCAGGTCCCTCTGGATGGTTTCCCTTCGTTCCAGTGTATTGGCTGCACTGCTCAGCTTGGTGTCATCTGCAAACTTGCTGAGGGTGCACTCTTACCATCATCCATGTCATTGATGAAGATGTTGGAGAGCACCAGTCCCAACAACAACCCCTGAGGGACACTGCTTGTGATCGGCCTCCACCCTGACACAGAACCATTGATCACAGCTGTTTGTCTATGTCCAGCCAGCCAATTCCTAATTCATTGAACAGTCCATCCTCCAAATCCACACGTCTCCAATTTAGAGAGAAGGATGTGGTGATGGACCATGTCATAGGCCTTGCAGAAGTCCAGGTAGATTACATCCATCGCCCTGTCACTCTATCAAAGACGGCCACCAGATTGGTCAGGCGCAATCTGCCCTTGGTGAAGCCATGCTGGTTGTCTCGATTAACCTCTTTATCTCTCACGTGCCTTAACATAGCTTCTAGGAGGATTTGCTCCATGATCTTCCCAGGCACAGAGGTGAGGCTCATCAGTCTGTAGTTCCCTAGGTCTTTCTTTCTCCTTTCTTAAAAATAGGAGTAATGTTTCCCTTTTTCTAGTCACTGGGGACTTCACTGGAGTCTTCACCTTCAGTTGTGTCTGAGCCACATTTTTTGACATATAAAGAGAGAGCATTTGTGAAACTTGCATCAAAACATTGCATGGCTAAGCTATGACTTTGTCTACTCTCTAAACTAAGTAAATTCATAGATTTACCATTGACTCTTCACCAAGTAATGTGCAAATATCATATATTTGATCAAATACAGTCTGAATAGCACTTATAGTGCCAGTCTGAGAACTGAAAGGGTTTTTAGCTTTCTGAAAAGAGAAGTAGTTCTTAGACTTACCAATTTTGGTGGGAAAAATAGAAATTAGTATTTCAAACTTTGAACAATTAAAATCAATTATATCTTGAGGGTTGTATTTCATTATTCATAATTAAAGTTTTTTTTTAAATTGTTTTTCTGCCTGATTCCTCATCAAATATTCTGTTTAAAATCCTGCTTGCTTTAATTGGCATTTTTTCACAATGATAAAAAATTCTATGCAAAATGGAAAAAAGGGAATAAGCTTTCTAAGAACGACAGTTTTATATTGCTATAGTGCACTTCATCATTCTTGGTGCCCTACTGAAAATAACTAGCAGAATTATTATCAATTCAGTAATTATATCTTAAAACAGGACTGTTAAGCAGTATATATTTCTCATGCTGCTGACAAATTATCACAATTGATAAAAATAGGTCTTGATAGGATATTTATTTTTGTAAAGATGCTTTCATAACTGAGATACTAACAGAATCACAGAATCACAGAATCACAGAATTGTAGGGGTTGGAAGGGACCTCCAGAGATCATCGAGTCCAACCACCCTGCCAAAGCAGGTTCCCTACACCAGGTAGCACAGGTAGGCATCCAGGCAGGTCTTGAACATCTCCAGAGAAGGAGACTCCACCACCTCCCTGGGCAGCCTGTTCCAGTGCTCCGTCACCTCACTGTAAAGAAGTTCTTGCGCATGTTTGTGCGGAACTTCCTATGCTGCAGTTTCTGGCCGTTTCCCCTTGTCCTGTCTCCACTCACCACTGAAAAGAGTCCGGCCTCGCCATTCTGCCCCCCACACCTTAGATATTTATAGACCTGAATCAGGTCCCCTCTCAGTCTTCTTTTCTCAAGGCTGAACAGACCCAGTTCACTCAGCCTTTCTTCATAGGAGAGATGCTCCAGGCCCTTCACCATCTTTGTGGCCCTCCGCTGGACTCTTTCCAAGAGATCCCTGTCTTTTTTGTACTGGGGAGCCCAGAACTGGACGCAGTACTCCAGATGAGGCCTTACCAAGGCAGAATAGAGGGGGAGAATCACCTCCCTCGACCTGCTGGACACGCTCTTTTTTAATGCATCCCAGGATGCCATTGGCCCTCTTGGCCACAAGGGCACACTGCTGGCTCATGGCCAACCTGTTGTCCACCAGGACACCCAGGTCCCTCTTTGCAGAGCTCCTCTCCAGCAGGTCATCCCCCAACCTGTACCGGTGCATGCAATTATTCCTCCCCAGATGCAAGATTCTACACTTGCTTTTGTTAAACCTCATCCGGTTTTTAACAATTTGTTTTCTTTTATATTACTCCAGTTCTGTAGTGTGCATCATATCCTCTTTTTATTTTTACAGAAAAGGATTTTCTAAGCGGTATCCAATCATTTTTTTTGCAAGCAGCTGTAAAGCAAGTTTCATGAAAACATCTCATCCTTTTTTTTTTTTTTCCATGAAAAGTAAAATAAATTGATAGAATTCAGCCACAAATGTATGCTCATTTTCTAATATAATTATTTTAAAGGTACACTACATTTTAAACGTGCATTTCTGAAGTAGCCGCTTCCCTTTGCAGGTGCTGCCAATATTGCATCAAGAAATCCTTCCAGAAAGTTTAGTAGCTGTAACAGTTTATGACGTAATATAAATAAACATATTGTAGGCTTAAAACTTTGTGCTACTGCCTGGCATATTTTTTCATCAGTTTGTTTGTTTAACTGACATGAAGAAGTGGAATGAGTGGTCCATCAATACATGACAGACTGATAGTGAACAGTCTGATTAGCAGTAAAGAGCAGAATATTTCAGTATGATGACTATATACGGCTATGAGAAAAATATTTTTGTGTTCAATAATCATTATCTCCATATGAAATGAAAAAAAAAGAAAGAAAAAAAATAAGAAGAGAGAATTTTTGTGTCAGTGTCCCAGCATAGCTCCATAGTTATAAATACAAAGCTTGCTCTGACAGTAATGCCTCCTACTTTATTATACTGGCCCACAATGTTAGAGATTAGTTTTTGTGGTATGGAAGTCAAGGTTGAACATTCCTATCAATATTCTGTTATATTTTGTTGCCATGTGACAGATGGCAGCAAAGGGTCAACCTGACAACATCTGACATGGGACTGCAGATGAAGCAAAGATGTGGAATTGAATTCCTCCATGAAGAAAAAGTCGAACCCATTGACATTCATCAATGCTTGCTGAACATTTATGGAGACCAAACAGCAGATGTGAGCATAGTAATGTGGTTAGTGATACATTTCTGTGATTATAGATGTTTTAGACCTCTGCTAGAATATGTTTTTTTAAATCAGTGGTTCTATGTTCTGCTTAAATAAATATAAAGAAGGATATGACTACACAATGCCATCTATAACTGTATGCCCTACAAAATTTAAACAAGAAAACACTCCACAGTACGATGCCTACTGACAAGCCAACTTCATAGCCTGACCAGGCCTTTTAAAATGATTTGTGTTGGCTGAGAAATACTGTGTCTAATAAATGATATTTTGGTGTTCCTGTACTGAGAATGGGCTGTGAAGCACTTTTGATGTCTCTAGCTTCTTACTAACCTCACTGAATCTGATGATTGGAAAAGACAAGCATCATTCTGCCCTAAAGATATTTCTGTGTTTTTGTTTTTGTTTTTGTTTTCCAGGGTATATCTTGGCATCTTCTATGCTTCATGACCAATGGAGCATATGCCAAAGAGGTCTAGCAATCCTAACATGCTACTAGTTGGTGTTTGACATTTGCTGTGCCATAGCACCGTCTTGTCAGTAACAAGGTAATACATGACACGATCCTATGAACCAAAACAGCAGTCACACATCCCTTCATTCCATCAGAAGGGTGTGAGAGAGTTCACAACTCTAGAAGGGAATGTGTAAAGCAATATCTCTGCCTGCTTTCTAACAAAATTTTTCACTTAATTAAAAGCCATCTGAGATGTATTTCTTATTTGTTTCTTTGAACTAATCATGTATAACTGCGATAGCTATGAGGGATAAACATTCTTCTTCTTACAGGAAACTTTTACATGGAAGAAGTGATATCTATTCACAGTTCTGATATATTGTAAGTAATTCTCATACTGTTATAATGTGTGTCATATATCAGACATGAAGGTTTTGCCCTTGCACAGTGACATCTCAGTCTTGTCCAATGTCTCCTCATCTCTTTATGGCTCAGGCAAGATTATAATCCTAGCTGTAACAAATAATAATTGTTCATAGGAAAAAAAATCAACCATGCAATATTATTATGACTAATATAATCATGAATAACACTAGTTAATGCTAAGGTAGATACTAATTCTCTTGGTACAAATAATGTTCTACATGTACATTCCAGTCCAATTGATTCATAGCCATAAGTGCATGTGGACAGAGTATTTCCACTCCTCTAAGGTACCTGGTCAAGGACCTTTTCCATGACAACAAAGTTCAACAAGAAAGGTAGGCAGTAAAGATAATCAAGACTAGTCAGTCACACTAATTGCAGGATCATCTGATTGAGGACTTCTAAATTGAGAGACCGTCACAAGGAACACACCTCTCAGTCACACTAACTGGCAGACTAACATGATAAAAATGCCATTTCCAGGAAGAAACCCTGGGCCCCTTTGCACTGGGCTGGGCCACAATGCCAAGCAGAAAG
Organism: Tetrao urogallus; assembly: GCF_951394365.1. Classification (NCBI taxonomy): domain Eukaryota; kingdom Metazoa; phylum Chordata; class Aves; order Galliformes; family Phasianidae; genus Tetrao; species Tetrao urogallus. The sequence goes on along the minus strand of NC_136814.1, from coordinate 69,055,043 downwards.
GTTTCTGGACCAAAATGTCTGGAAGAGAAAGCAGCAAGCTTATAGCAATTTTTCCCACCTTAACAATAGATATTAAAATAAAAACTCACAGTCATTAAAATTTTATGGCATATATGAGAAGACTGAAATTGTTCATACAACTACCTTACAGTTTCACCTGCTTCTTGAAATCTGATATAATATGAAATGGTAATAACATTAAAGTAAATTGAAATCTTGAACTCACCCCACCAATAGTTCTCCTGAATGTAAAAGGCAGAAAGAACCATTGTGATTACTTTTCTGGTATGTGTAATATAATCACAGAATATCATCCTTTCTTGCCTGATAACAAATTGATAAGTTGAAATGCATCTATGAAAAAAAAAAAAAGATATATCTTGATTCAAGCTTGTTGGTTCCACTCTAAGCAGAGACCATGTTCAGAATTAGGGAATATGAAATCACTGTAACTACAGCTGACTCAAACATGTTACAAGAGCATAGAGATAGGGCAGGTGTATGCCAGTTTGAAGCAGTAAGAGATTTAATGCAAAGGAATCAAAGAATCTTAGAATGGCTTCAGTTGGAAGGAGTCCCAAGGATCATCAGGCTCCAAAACCCCCACCGCAGACAGGGCCACCAGCCACCAACCTCCATATCTAATACTAGACCACGATGCCCAAGGGCCCCATCCAATCTGGCCTTGAACACCTCCAGGGACAGGGCATCCACAACCTCTCTGGGCAGCCTGTTCCAGCACCTATCCACTCTCTTGATAAAGAACTTCCCCCTGATATCCAACTGAAATCTTCCCTCCTTCAACTTAAAATCATTTCCCCTTGTCCTGCCTTCTTTTAGATACTGACAGGTTTTGGGAAATTTTTCCAGACTATACACATTAAGTGGAACAAAAAATTCTTACAGTATAACTGAAGCCTGAATGGGAGCACTATACAGACAAGTTGAGATGACTCCAAAAAAATTTAGAACGAGTGCAGGCATAGTGATAATTGTTATAACATGGCTGCATATGAGTTTGACTATTCTTTCTTCTAAGAAGAAGAACCATTACCTTACCATGACAAAGAACACACCACATAAATTTGTATGAATCCTTTGTTTTTGGCTCAGAGCTTTCTTTCCAAGGCATTTCTTTTGATAAGATTCGGACTTATCTTGGAGATGACAGGTGGGTGTTGCCATATGGCAATCAACATCACTGTGTGGAAAATTTTACATTTGAAGGATTTATTTGGAGCTGTTTGCCTTCGGAAGAGAATGCTTGGGATTGTTTAATGGCAGAAGATCTGGCCTGTGACATATAACTCCAGCTTGCTATGGGAGACTGGGGGATGATATCACTGTATTCTGTGAAGATAAGATACAAGTTGGCACCTCCATGCTCCCTCAGATCTGCTGGCAAGACCCGGAAGATGGGAACAAAAGGAGTTCCTTCTGAGAATCAAAAGCCAGAAGCTGTCACTCCAGAAGGAGCTGACTTGACCACTTTGGACTTATAAATAAGTTTGTACTGCCATTGGAAAGCATATCCATCATCTCCATAGTCACAGTCGTCGTCATCAACGGAACAACAACGCCTGAGAACCCATCACTACTGAAGATCAACGACTGAATTATGAACCACACTGGATCCGTGGTGGTGACTATTTCCCTCTTGCTCTCTACAAAGACTTTTTGCTTTTATTTCCTATCTTTTCCATTGTCCATCTTCCCTTCCTCATCTCCCTAAACAACTAGGATTTGTAATGAACTAGTTGGGCTAACATTTGACCTGTTGTGTCTTAATCTCACATCGGGGATGCATATATCAAAGAACCTTCTCTCACTCCTATAAATTGGAGTGAGACAAAAATTTAAAAAAAAAAAATAGTTGTAAATAAAATGATTGAAATACAAAACAAAGTTTGGTTTGACACTCTTAAATTTAATTCCATGACTATTATGTTTTTAACACTCTGTACGCTTTCCATTGCTGTTGTTTTGCTTTTCTTGTTTTTTGTTTTTTGTTTTGTTTTGGTTTTTTTAGCTATGAAGAAAAATATTTGGGATTATAGTCATTCAGGTCAATTAGTCATGTAGTCATTCCAGTATTTCATCTGCTTTTCAAACTGGTAATAAGAATTGCTATTTCTTTGTTGTCTGATCAGGTAGATTTACATTTTACATTTACATCCTTCCTTCAGGTATTTTTGGGGGAAACTTACAATTTTCTTTCACTTATTTGCTTTTAAATCTCAGAAAACCTAGTAAATTCAGTTTGAGGTATATACATTTGTGTTTTAGGTAAAACAAGACAAAAGAAACAAACAAACAAAAACCTTCTGAGTGAGATTTCCTGCATTCTTCACCACTTGTGATTTTACAGGCTCTGAGCAGGATATTTGAATTGCACAGCAAACACCATTGCATGCACCAGTAGCTGGTAGCAAATCCAAGAAATGAGACAAAACAAATAGCTTACTTCCCTGACCATACAGAATAAATAAACAATAGTCAAACTGAATGTTTTGAGGGGCTGATTATTCAGAAAGATGAAAATAGCTTTAGCTAAATAGATTGACACATTTTTGTATCGAGGTATTTTGCAAAATAAGTTTCATGGAAGGAGGAGGATAAAGATTCTGGATATTTTCAGTAATCTGATCGGTCTGCTTGCTGAGGACCTGTGTTATCAAAGTGGCAGGAAAGTAATCAAGTTCATTTGCATTTTGCAAGCTGTTTGGATTTTGGAGAGTAAGCAAATAGCGGTGATGATCTATAGTGCTGAAGAATTTCTGACAAACAGGTATTTTCCCAGCCATCACTTCTCAGTAAGTATTCACTGATGGTTAATTTTACATGGCTCAGTTCACTCGGAATGCAGATTGCTCTTCTTCCCCTTCTCATTTCTTCTTTAGACTTTTGCATATTTTGTCAGTTTGATATGACAGATTTGTAATAGTTGAAGGTGTATTCTTAACTGAAAAAAATCCTCCAAAACAAATACCAAAAACCTTTCTAAAAAACCCTTCATCAGAGGATTCAGTGTATAAATTGAAGCATAGATTTTTGCTACATATGTGTTCTACTTCAAAAGAAGAATGTAAAGAAGTACTTTCATTTTTTACTCATATCAGCTATGGAATTTGACTGTTCGGTAATTTCTCAGTTGTTAAGATATGTGGAATTGAATGCTAATAGAGGACATAAGGATGAGTTTTATTTTTCATATATCATTCACCATACTTTCAGCAGATGGCATACTGAGAGTTACTTCTTAATATTTAGGGGGAACCTCCTGTGTGCCACGAGTTGTGCCTATTACCTCTCATCCTGTTGTTGGCCATCACTGGAAAGAGCCTTTGCCATCTTTGCATCCTTCCTTCAGGTATTTATATATACTGGTAAAAACTCCCCTGAGCCTTCTTTTCTCTCGGGTAAACCATCTTGGCCTTTCATTACAGGAGAAGTGCTCCTGTCTGTTGATCATCTTCACGTCCCTTCATTGTACTGTCTCCATTTGCTCCATGTCTCTCTCATACAGAGGAGTCCAAAACTGGACACAGTGCTTCAGGTTTGGCTTCACCACTGTTGAGCAGAAAGGAAGGACCACCTCACTCGACCTGTTAGCAACAATTTATGCAGCTCAGGATTTCATTAGTCTTCTTTGTGGCAAGGTCACACTGCCAATTCAATGTTCAGCTTGGTGTCTACCAGCATCTTCAGGTTCTTTCCAGCAGCACTTCTACCCTGCAGAGTGGTGTCCAGCATATTCTTATTCCTGGGATTGTTACTCCCCAGGTGCAGGACGTGGAAATTCCTCGTTATGCTTCATGAGGTTCATGTCAGCTCATTTCAAGTATTCTTTGATAATATTGTATAAAGTAGATTAAGACCAAGTATTGTAGCTGGCAACAAGGTGCAGATTCAGAAGAGGACCTTGCATGTTCATGAACTTATCAGCTTCTTCCAACTATTCAGCTATATTGTAATAGTATCTTAACCTATGTAGTGTCCCATGTGCCTTGGAAACTACTTTCACACTAAAAACCATTCTAATGCCTCCCTGTAAAAAAACAAAAACAAAAACAAAACAAAAGCTGGTTTAACCTCTTCTGTTTTTGTAGTCATTTTTCTCTCCCAAAACAAGATAAAGTGTTTTATTTGTATGGTCACATCATCTTTTCAAGATATTTCTGTGTCTATCTGTCCCTTCAGAAAACTTGAACTATGTGCTTTTGGTTGCACAGTTGTTTAAATAATGCTTACTTCCTAATTGAGTACAAAGATACATGTTTTTCTCACTTGGAAGTTTTTTGCTGGATTTTGATTGTAAGTTCAAATACACTATTCTAGCACTTTACTGCTAGCATTTCATCGCTTCCTGTCAGAATAAATGTATCTAATGAATCAAGCCATGTAGAAAATAACTTCTAGCATTTTTTTTTCTTTTTCTGAAGCAAATATAAATCATTTCAGTGCTCAGCCCCAAGCGGAGATGATATCTGACTTTAAAAATAGCTACTTCAAAGAAGTTCAGAACATATTTGCATAAACCAGTTGTCAGATTGTTTGTGCTTAGTTCAAGGAGATGAGAATTAATTGTAAAATGCCATGTGGGGAATTTGTTCATACAGTGTCCATAGGGATGTACAACTTCACAACTTGAATTTTACACGGAGTGGTTCAAAGGACAAATTTTAAAATCATATTTCCCCTCCCATTATGGTTAAGTACACAGGCTCATCTCAATGGACTATAAATTGCTTGTGTTTACTTAAGCTCTGTTAATAATACTTGTCTAGAAGGGGTTCATATTTAGTGTAATTAGATAGCTGTTTCCTTTGGTGGTGAGTAGAAAACAGCAGAGGAAAAGGGGACCTGCTGGGGTATATATCCCAACCAAGTGAATATTATATTTTCCTATTAGAACAGCAAAGGAAAGCTAGTTTGAAAACATCAGTTAAATATATTGAACTGATAGGAAACATCAGAAAGTGGGCTATGTCAGAATGGTTTTCCGTGAGGAACACCTCAAGATCACTGAATTTAAAAAGAATCTTAAGTTTCCTATATACTTTTCTGAATTATTATTATTACACTTGGTTACAAAGGCTGCCCTTAATAAAATAATCAGGACAAATAAACAATCTATGACATTTCCAGGCACCTTAACATAACTGATTCTATTGCTGCACTGTCTCTATTGATAAACTTTTAGATTAGTCCCTGGCATGCTTTTGTTTCAGTCAACAAGCCTTCATCAGATGGAGTTTGGGAATGCATTTCCTAGGCAAAGTTCAGCAATTAGCATGGGATGATAGCAGATTCAAGTAGGGCATCTTGTTTTTGAAGTTAGAGAGATTAATGTATGAATAAGTTCATAACATTCCATGACAATTGTTCTTAGAACTGGAAAGCATATCTAGCCATATTTAATATATTAGTACAAATAAGAGTACAGAAGGGTCCAAAATACAGATCAGTCATAAATAACACAGATTGTCCTAAGCTGTTAATTTCATATGCTAAGGCAGATGCTTACTGATGAGTTATAGCAAAATTATTCCTTACATGATAAAAAACCAAGATGCACTGAGAAAACAGCTAAAAATACCCCTGTATGACAACAGAAATAAATTGAAATGAAGACATACCATTTTGATTGTTGTGCCATGTTTGATTAATTGATATTCACTTACTCATAAAAGCAAGTGTTTAGTTTGACACTGTAGTGAGTGATTGACACTGGGAAAATAATCTTTTTGATAACACTGTATGAAAAACTCTCAGGGTTGTTTGTTTGTTTTGGATTTTTTTCCTGGATGAATAAAGATGGAGTAGTTAGAAAGCTAGCAGTACTTTCAAACAGCTAGTTGCTGTACACAGATTTCAAAAATGAATGATGAATGGCTTGTGCTAAAAGATAAAACAATGATTTAAAATATTTTTAATTACCTGTGGCATCAGATTTACAGAATTTTAAATACTTTAAATGCTTTGACTTTTTCCTATAATTTTACCAAAGCTCTTCTCCTTTTTCTTGTAGTTTCTTTCCTTATTTATGCCTGACAGATTAACTTCTGAACAGAATAAGACTTGTTACCTTTTATATGATTTCTTTAAGTGACCTTTTTCACTTTATTTATGTGAACTTCAAACCAGTATGCTAACAGACTGGCAGATGCTCAGTCTTTATATCTCACCAAGGCATCATTGTTAAATATTTTTTATCCTTATTCTATTTTATGACATAAGGAAATGGAAGACGAGAGGAGAGGAGAGGAGAGGAGAGGAGAGGAGAGGAGAGGAGAGGAGAGGAGAGGAGAGGAGAGGAGAGGAGAGGAGAGGAGAGGAGAGGAGAGGAGAGGAGAGGAGAGGAGAGGAGAGGAGAGGAGAGGAGAGGAGAGGAGAGGAGAGGAGAGGAGAGGAGAGGAGAGAAACTTAAAATTTCAGATACTTCTCTGCTGATGCCTATAAAAATCAGAGAAGTGTACTGTGGCCATTTACCCAGCATTGTATTATATTAGGTAGGATGAACCATACATTTGGCATTGCTCTGATGCCTCACAGACTATAATCTTCCCTAAGACACCAAACAAATGTCATATGCTTTCATGAGTAAATTAAAAGTACACTGAAAAATATTTATTCTGCTGCTTACAACAGAGAGTGCCATATATTTCATCACTAAATAGAAATCATCGCTGCAAGAACTCAAAGAGGAATGCTGTGGAAAAGTACTCATTCTAGCCAATGAAACTTTTAAAGATTAATCAGATGATCTCCAGATTGAGGGACTCTGGAGGAATTTTTATTTGCCAAAATAAGCTCTGATTTTTTTTCTTTTCAATTTTATCCTTTTAAACTTCTGTGTTTTAAATAAAATCACATTCCATTATTCCAATATTAGTAAAGTTCTTAAGTCTTGTTTTGATTGGCTCTGTCATAATTAAAAGGTATATCCTTCTTAAATTTTTTTCTTCCAAACTAAATTGTATTATTTCAACTGCCTTTAAAAAGGCAAAAAAAATTAGAAATAGAGCCTGTTAAAAACTGCTGAACTGATGGCTTCATTGATGAACTAAGTCAACTCAATCTTAAGTCAAATTTTGAGTCATTTTTGAAAACATGTTATGTATCAGAACATTTGTTCTCATCGTGAGCAATATGACAAGATTCAGCTTGGCTTCATTAAGGAGAATAACTGTAGGAGAAGCACTGTTCTCACTGAATCTTAGTATTCTTGATGCTTATGATCTGTTGATCTCACACTGAAATAAATTACTTGAGGCAAAGTTCACAAACTAATAGAGTAGCAAAGCAGAAAAACTTCTAAAATTCTTTGCCTTGTGCCTTGCACAGTGTCAGGGCAACATTGGTAGACACTATGAGACTTGGCAGCATCCTATAAAAAATATTTAAATAATGGTAACATGGAACATGGCCTTCAATAAGCACAAAAGGCGAAGTAGATATGATCTTTACATAGCTCGACAGTACTAATAAAGGATAAAGAGAAATAGGAATGGAGGTGAAGAAAGCATATAACAAAGAAGGGATTTTTAGCAGTATTATTGGAAAGATCAGCCAAAAATTATCAAAAAGTAAACAACCAAACTCAAGGGTGGTTAGTCAGACAAAATAAGCCTTCAGCTGTAACCCAGGGCAACATTACATTTCTGTGCAAGTCTGCCAATATGCAGTTGAATCTTAACTTTGCAGCAGTCCATAATGCTCTGTGGTGATGAATGAATACTGGTGTGTTAAATTGGAAGTGTAGAAAACTGAATAGTTTCAAACAAAATTAATAGGTAATGATAAGCTCAAAATTTGTTCTTTGCATGAGATCTATAGCTAGAGGCTACAATGATAAACCGCCAGTTTTTTTCGGTAGTTGCAGACTGAAAGCATGGCAACTGAACATTATTTTGTTTGATAAATCTTACATTTTCCTTCCTTTAGTTTGTCTTGTAGAGCTAACTCCTAGATAATTCTTCAGATTTAGCAGTTTTTCTGATTATGTAAGAAGCGTCGTTAACCACTTCCCATGAGGGACCATGAAATTCTGTTGAGGGATGTGCTAATGTCCTCAAGGCAGAACCATTTCTGCACCACTGTAAATGGAGTCCTTAGTACCATGTACATTTTGTCAGCTGTCAAGCTCAAAATCACAGGGTTTTTTGTGCACTGATATGAAGGAAGGGCCAAAGGTAAAGCTTAAGTGATGAGCATATTGGCTCCAATAAGAATGCGTAAGGCAGGAATTATGCAGTCATAACTGATCCTTGATTTTGAATCCTAGCTATTTGCCATAGCATACTAACCTCTCCTAATTAGTTCAGTAATTTCAGTGGTTTGTTTTTAATTAAATTATTAGCAACAGCTGTAATCAGACTAATCTGAATAATGTTGTGATGAAATAATGATAATCACATTCACTAGTTTAAGCGCCTTACTTTCTGCAGCTTATACTTATGTCTTCTGATATTTGTTAGTAATAGGTGTCTTGCTTCTTGACACTTTCTTAGCAAAGAAGTTTCATTGGTTCTGTCTGAACAGTACCTTTTTTCCTGGGCACATAATCTTTAAGCATTAATGCTAGCTAATAAGGTTTTTTTCTTTTGTGGAACATTTCAACCACTTTCATTTGGAAATCAAATACTTATTCATTTCAAAAGCAGGTTTGTAGAAAGAAAGTTGCATATTCTTCTTGTGCAGGGTTTTTTTTTTTTTTTAATCTTGGTTTTGGGTTATGGAGTTCTTTTATACCTGTTTCTCAATTAAGGATGCCAGTCTCATGAGCTTTCGTTTGGAAATATCGTTCTTCTGCTGCCCTGTGTCTGACCTGAATATTTTATTAAAGACTTGTAAGATATTTTGTCATGGTCAAACAAAAGAAAACAATCTTCAAATCACCATAACTTCATAACTTTTCATTAAAACCTTTGTTTAATGTGGATTTCCTTGCTATTTCAACTCAACCCTGATTCATTTATTTAAGTGTCCAGTAGAAGCTGGCTTTTACTTGTTTAAACCGATATTGCATGGAGAAATGTTGTAAATTCACAGTGGTACTGCACAGGCAGTGGTACATAGATGCTTACTTTCTGCCATGACCTTTCACTTCTAGTGAAATTGATTCTACATTTACTAAAAACATATATTATTACCAGTTTGTTCACTTCATTTTCTTCAGATAGATCAGTTCTCTCTTTTTTTCTTTTAAATATCTTTTTTTCCATTCAACTGCTCCTTACAGCATAGTATCAATAATTACTTTTTTTGCTAAGTGGCAGTACTGAAAATTGATTTAGCAAAACATTTCATTTAATCTGAAATGTTTTATCTAAGAACGTCTTGATCTTTATGTCTGGTTCTTGGCTCCTGAGTAAAGACATGGAAACACTGCACAGTAAAGGGATGAAAATGTTATTAAAGTCTTGGTGTATCTGTCCTACAGTAGAAGGCTGAGTGAGGAAGCTGGGATTGTTCAGCCTGGAGAAGAAAAAGACTCAGGGATATCAGTGTGTGCAAGTATGTATAAGGGGGACAGTAAAGAAGATGTAGGCAGATTCTTCTAAGAGAAGTGTTAAGAGTCACTGAAGGCAAATTGCAGGTGAAGAAATTCCACTTACATGTAAGAAAAACATTTTTGCAATGAGGATACATTGAAACAGTTTGTCCAAAGAACTTGTTCAGTCTCTGTCCTTGCAAGTTTTCAAAGCTCATCTAGACAACATGCTGGGAAATGTTCTCTGATGATCCTGCTTGAGTAGTAGGGCTGTAATAGACAGTCTCAGAGGCCTCAGTGATTCTGAGGTGAAGTTGGTGTTTTTTGTTGTTTTGTTTTGTTTTCTTTCTTTGGCAAAATGAAATTAAAAATATAAAACTAAGTACTTCCTATAGTCTTTGGTGTCCATTAGTAGAAGTAAAAGAAGTACTACAGAAATTCTTCTGATTTGTGTCCTATAACCCAGACGAACATGGCCATCTAAGATGCAAGTAGAGACAAATACAAAAGCTGACTTGGGGTACAAGACATATAACGTGTTCCCAAACTTTCATATGTTAGGAAAAGAAGGTGTTTTAAAGTTATTGATATGTAATATTTTAAATACTTAAGATAATAATATTACACATTAAAATCAATAATTTTCTGAGCCACAAATGCAGCTTACTTAGTGGAAGATGTACAAGAATTCATACATGGCCAGATGAATTTGACCTGTAGTTCTCAAACCGAGAATAGTTTTCATCACAAAAAGCTAATGTTCTGAAAAGAGCTATCTCACTTTGGGGAACTGGCAAAGTCTACTAATTGTTATTTTACTTCCAGTTCACATTCCTAATCTAACATGTAAAATTTGAAAATGTAGATGGACAGAAGGAGACTATAAACCATAACATGATTACTTTCTGCCCGACAAACACAGGTGAAATTCTTACCACACTGTGTGTTTGTTGAATATGTACTGTGTTTCATTACTGATGCTTTGGAACTGAAGTAAGTTTTATTTAAAAAATATGACATAGACATACAAACAAATCCCATTATTAGCTAACGATATAAATAAAACATTTTGTGGCTATCAAATAGCTTATAATGATTCAGCTCTGCACTAGTATTCCAACCACAAATGGAATCTTGAATTTATTCAAATATGAAACTAGTCATGAGTGATGTTTGCTGGACAGATGTGGATATGGATTTAGCACTCTCGATGTTCACTGAAAATCCCTGGTGAATTATGTAGTCTTTGGCATCATGTTCTCTGATAAGGACAGAGGATTCTGATAGCTTCAGTCAGCTTTATTTAAATGAAATGTTTAAAGGAGAGATGGCTCTGGAGATAAACACTTGAGTAAATTCAGAAAGCATCCTAATCCTTGATTCAAGGATGTATGGAATTGGATACAAAGAATATATGGACAGATTGGAAGGAATTTGGCAACTTACTATAGTGATCACAGGAAAATGAGACTGTTTTGCCCAGCAGATGAAAGTGAGAACACCTAAGAATAAGAAAGACATAAAGGACAGAAGACTAAATGGACTGGATAGAAAATACATGAGAATATTTGCTTGCAAGCTGAAGAATAGTCTAGTCTAAAGAAACAAACAGGAATCCTAGACTTTTCTTTTGCTTCTTCTGTGTTGCTGGAGGAGGCCACAGTCCAGGGAGAGCCCTGTAGAAACATCCCCAGGCTGGAACAGTTGCCTGTGCAGAGGTGCTTGCAGTGGGAGAGGAGAACTGGGGGAGATGTTGCCCCTGGGGACTCATGTGGAGCACAGCCTGAAAGGTGGGTCATGTTGGAGTAGTGCTACAGCCTCTGGGAAGCCCATGCAGGATCAGTTCAGGATGAGTGGAGTGACCACGGAGGATGGGCAGAGATGAAACATACTGATCTCAGCTCCAATTCTTCATTCCCTGTGCCAGGTCAAGGGGAAGAGATGGAAGAGGGCAAGTAAGAGCAAAAGTTTGCTTAGTTTTCTTTTATTTCATACTCCTCTAGTCCTTTAGTAGTTGGCAATAAATTAAATGGAACCCTGTGGATCCCTTCCTACTTGGATCTTCTATGACTTTGAGTCTGTTTTGCCTGTGGTCATCAGTGGTAAGTGATCCTCCTGTGATCTACTGCTTGATCTACTGGTTGGCAACCATGCCCATGGGAGGAGGGTTGGAATTGGAGGACCTCTGAGGTCCCTTCCAACCTAAGCAATTCTATGATTTATTCTATGATTCTATGATTCTAACACTCTTAGTTGAATTTGCAATTGGAATCACAGAATCATACAATTGTTTGAGCGGGAAGAGAGTTTGTGGATGTTCCGTCCCTGGAGGTGTTCAAAACCAGGTTGGATGGGGCCCCAGGCAGCCTGGTGAAGTATTAAATGTGGAGGTTGATGGCCCTGCTTGCAGCAAAGGGGTTGGAGCTTGAGGATCCTTGAGTCGCCTTCCAACCCAACCCATTCTATGATTCTGTGATTTGAAGGGACGTTCAAAAATTATCTGTTCCAATTCCTCTGCAATGAACAGGGGCATCTACACTTTGATGAGGTTGTTTAGAGCCCTGTTCAGCCTGACCTTAAATGTTTCCAGAGTCTGGACTTCCACAACTTCTCTGGGCAACCTGTTCTAGTGCTTCACTACTGTTATTGTAAAAGACCTTTTTCTTGAGACTTGTATTCAGTCTCCGTCTTCCTTCTTTTAATTTGAAACCATTAATCTTACAATAGACTGCTAAAGAATCTGTCCTCTTCTTTCTTATAGTACATCTTTAGATACTGAAAGGCTGCTACCAGTTTTCCCTGGAGTCTTCTCTTCTCCAGAGTGAACAACTCCAACCTTCTCGGCCTATCCTCACAAGGGAAGTATTCCATCCATTGGATAATTTTTGCAGCCCTCCTTTGGATGCACTCCAGTAGGTCTACACCTCTCCAGTACTAAGGACTCCACATCTGGACACGGTACCCCAGGTGAGGCCTCAGCAGTGCGGAGCAGAGGGGCAGGATCACCATCTTTGACCTTCTGAGCACACTTCATTTGATGCATACAGCCGGTTTTCTGTGCTGTGAGGGCACACTGGCACACTGCTGACTCATGTCCATCTTACCATTTATTGGTACTCCAAAATCCTTTTTGGCAGGTCTATGTTCAATCCTTTCTTCTCCCAGCTTGTACTGATAGCGGGAGTTGCTGCAACCCAGGTGCAAGACCTTGCACTTGGTTTTGTTGAACCCCATGATATTTTCCTGGACCCACTGATTGAGCCTGGTCTTTCTGAATGGCATCCTGTCCCTTGGGTGTGTTGACAGCACCACACAACTTGGTGTCATCTGCAAATTTGCTGAAGGTGCACTTGATCAGACTGTCAGTGTTACTGATGAAGATATTAAAGAGTATCTGTCACAGTACTGACGCCTGAAAGACACCACTAATCACTGATCTCCATCTGGACAGTGAGCCACTGACCATCTCTCTCTGGGTGCAATCTTATAACCAGTTCCTTATCTGTCAAACAGTCTACCTGTGAAAACGAGAACAGCTATGAGGGCAAAAGACTTCCAACTGCAAGAGAGCTATGCTATCAGTTCTTTTTCCTTCTGTTTCCTCATGCTCACAGACTTTGGTCTTAATACAAGTTATTTTTGCTAGTGTTGTCAAAAAAACATTTAATTAATTTGCATCAACTACAGAATCCCCTTTGAGAATCCTCTGAAATTAATAGGATTTGATTGCTCGCACATCTACATGCAAGTTAATATGATTCAACAGACATTGCTTCTGTACATAAACAAGCCCTGTGTGAAATTATAATTACAACTAGTAAGTAGAGCAAGAGAAGCAAATTTATCTAATTTTCATGCAAGCTTTATGTCTACTTGTTTTTGTCTTTTAATTTCACTTAACAGAATTTTCTTTCTGCTCTAGCAGCAAGCATGAGGGAACACTGAACATTATTGAGTACATCAGTGCTCTATACTTCAATATGATGTAGAGATAATTTTAAGCAAACTCAAATACCATTGGATATTGATATATCTAGCCTTGTTCTCATAGCTAAACTAAATTACAGATATGCAGGGGAATGAATATATTGATTGAATGCAATAATATATTATGTATTATATATATTATATAATTATTATTATATATTATATATTATATTATATAATAATCATATAATTTAATATATTCAATAATGAATATTGAAGGGGAATGCTTTGCTGAAATGAGATTAGTGGACATAGCAGGTTTCAGAAATGATGGAAAGAAAGAAGGTTGTCATGAGGCTCAAGAAGAACTTCACAGTTTTACGTGGGCCAGACAATGTGAGAAATGTTAATTGGGAGGTTGCTTGAGGAAAAAATAATGTCCACACAAGGACATGAAGTAGAAATATGCTACTCTTGTACTCCTTGTAATCCTACTAATTGGATTCTAATCCCACTTTGTCTTTCCTCGAGGTTGTTTTTCAAGTTGTTGTTTGATGGTGTTTTTTCCTATATTAAAGTCTTGGAGTTGCTTTTCTTTCCATTTTGTTTTAATAATTCAGAGCTGTTTAACTGTATCTTATTGGAAAGATTGCAAGTGACGCATTTCAAGGGTCCCAGTGAAAAACTTTAGTGCCAATACCTGAAATTTAGACAAAATGTATCAATATATACCCACTCTGCAAAGTACTACCTGAAAATTAAATTAAATTTAAGCTATTTTCTGAGCTTGGGACAAACAGAATTCATCAAACCCGTCAGTAAAATCATTCTACAAGCTAATAATTGTACTGTTCCTCAGCACTGTAAAAACTATCATAAATTGATTTTAAATCAACTGATTAAGATTTAGAGATTTATACATTATATATCAATCCAATGTAGTACATTATATTAGTCCTTATAATATTTAAGTCACAGGAACAACAGCTGTATTAGAATAGTCCTGGCCTTTCTATAGTTATGAAGTCTTGCCCAAAGAAAAATTTTGAAACTCTTCTGCAGTATTTGTACAGATGGCTGCCACTCCCAGTGTTTTTGAATGCAGAGACGAGAATAGAAGAAAACAGACTTTTTTACTAGCCAATTGCTTAGACTTCATTGTGTGTCCTGAGATGGGGTGTAAAAACAATATGCTTGGGGCCCAGTGAATTCAGAGAAGACTAACAGAAATCAGAGATGATTGCTGCAATTTTTGATCCTTAAGGGAGGTTGTTCTCTTCTGATGTGCCAGTGATAAGATTTGGGAGATAGAGAGAGCACTTTTTCAGAAAGAACAGACCTGCTAACATCCAGGTGGACTGCACAGCAAATTTTGTATGAAAAAGTGCAAACAAAACTCTGTGTTATGGTTTACTCCAGCAGGCTAAATACCACACAACCTTTCAGTCACATCCCAGTGGGGGAGAGGATCGGGGGGAAAAAAGGTAAACTTGCAGGTTGAGATAAGAATTAGTTCCTAAGGCAGAACAGAAAGACAAATATATACATAAAGAAATGAAGCGACGCATAAAGCAATTGCTCACTACCTGCCAACCAATTCCTAATCAGCCTCTGAGCAGGAGCAGCTCTCTCGAACAACTCCCCTCAGTTTATTGTTTTTTCTATAGTGTCATATGGTATGTAATATCTCTCTACCATTTTAGGTGAGTGATCCTGGTTCTACCCCTTCCCAGTTCCTTATACCCCTCCAGCCTCCTCACCAGCAGGAGCGTATGAGAAGTGTCACTACATGACAACATCATGTAGTGCACTGGAGCATTAACTCTTTAACTCCCAGTGCAGTACATGATGTAATGATGTGAAACACCGATAACCAAAAATCATAAAACCATAACACTGAAAAATTGAAACATCCCTGGTTCCACACAGCACTGCTCAGCAACAACTAAAACATCAGTGCGTTATCAGCATTGTTTTTCTGCTAAAGCCAAAACACAGCATCGTATCAGACATTACAAAGAAAATCAACTTTGTCCCAGCTGAAACCAGGACACACTGTTTGCAGACTAAAAAAGCAAAATAAACAAACAAACAAACAAATAAATAAATATGCGACTACACTTCACAGTTCACCATTAACCCTGACCATCATTCCTTGCATGAGGAGAAAAGAGAGGAAAGTGGAGGTTGGAGGAGATGATGAATTTTAAGTGATGATGATGGTTCAATTAATTGTGCTAACTTCAAAATGGTTCTATGAAGCCCCTCGCTATATTGAACACTGTGATTGAATGGAAAAGAACTCTATAAATGTCAACTCAGAATCCAATTAAAAAAAAAAAAAAGATAGGGAAAAAACTTTATATGAAAGTAGTAGTGGATGTCAGTCATAACTCAAGGGAAGGCCTGAAGTAATAAACTAATTAGATGTCACCATTTTCATGAACTTTTGGAATAAAAAGATTTTTTGGAGGGTTTTTTTTTTTTTTCAATATTTATTATTCTGTGCAGATCTGCTAAGTAGCAAAGAGATTAATGGTGTCCAAGTACTGCAATTTCATTATTATAAAGGTCTGCACAAATTTTTTTAGCTGAAACAGTTCCAATTTTTCATTTAAAGGTGACATTCAAAGAAACTTAAGTGATTTTCAAAGGCAGCATGGGAGCCCATTGTATCTGAAGATAATAATAAGAAAAAAATATTGTAATTTAAGATGATAACTTTGGCCCTGTTCTCCTGTCTATACATAAATTATTGAATAGACAATACAAAAATAGGAGCTTTTATACAAAGTGAAGTGTAGAAAGGCAGAAAAAAAAATACAATATAAAAAGACAATAACATAAAAACACAATATAAAAAGTTCATTTAAAAATATAATAAAATATATATAAAATATATATTAAAAAATATAATAGAAAGGTCTTTGCCCCATTGGAATAGTTCATAAGCCGCCTTATGAATCATACTGGTTTTAGGAAATGAACAACTTCACTAACTGTGTAAACACTACCATCATTCTGAGCCATCAAAACTGACTGTGTATGTCTAATTTGCCCTAAAACTGAAAGGAAGGAACTGGAATAATTATTCCTATGACAATATTGCATCCTTCTGTTTACTTAGTCACGACAGTCATGTTTCATCTAACTTTGCATGCTGGCCCAGTATATTTGGTAAGTATGCTGAAACAAAAGCATTTTATATACTATACTGAGATTTCTTTAGAAGGTTGGGTTACAGAAAAAGAAGGGAATGTTCATTTATTGTTCACAAGAATTGCTGAGATGTAGGTTACTGACAGCTATTTTAAGAATAAAAAAAACTTAAAACTTAAAACAGTCTGTGTCTTAAAAATGCACTTTGTCGTGATCAAAAATCATAGAATGCTCCTGTTATAGGCAGGGACACCTCCCTCTAGATCAGGTTGCTCAAAGCCCCATCCAGACTGGCCCTGAATGATTCCAGGGAGGGGGTATCCACAACTTCACTGAGCAACATGTTCCAGTGTCTCACCATGATCACAGTGAAGAATTTCTTCCTTCCAGCTTTCCTATGGGGCCTCATCAGGTGCCGGAAGGCCGCTATAAGGTCCTCCTGGAGTCTTCTCTTTTCTAGGCTGAAGAACCCCAGGTCTTTCAGCCTGTCCTCATAGAGGAGGTGCTCAAGTCTTCTAATCATCTTCATGGCCCTCCTCTGGACCCGTTCCAACAGCTTGATGTCCTTGTGTTGGGGACTCCAAAACTGGACACAGTTTCATGAGAGTAGAATAGAAGGGCAGAATCACTTCCCTTGACTTGCTGGTCACACTTCTCTTGATGCAACCCAGGATATTGTTGGCCTTCTGTGCTGCAAGCCCCCATTCCTGGCTCATGTTGAATCTTTCATCAACCAGCACTCCAAATCCTTCTCCTCAGGGCTGCTCTCATCTCATTCTCTGTTCAGCATGTATTTGTACTTGGGATTGCCCCAACCCAGGTGCAAGACCTTGCACTTGGCCTTGCTGAACTTCACGAGATTGACATGGGCCCACCTCTCTAGCCTGTCCAGATGCCATCCTCTAGCATTTCAGCTGCACCACTCGGCTTGGTATAGTCTGCAAACTTGCTGAAGGTGCAACTCTCCAAGTGCGGCCTTATTCAGTGAGTGGTCCATCCATCAAATCCATTTTTATCCAATTTGGAAATCATGACATCATGTGAGACAGTGTCAAATGCTTTGCAGAAATCCAGGTAATTGACGTCAATGATTCACTTAGCCTAACTAACTTAATACGTTCAGTGTAGATTTCACTCTGGATATTGTTATATTTATATTTATTCCTCCTTTGTTGCACCCAAAAATCATGGTAACTAGGCTACTCTTCTTATCAAGGTACAGTACATTATGGATGTTCACACACATTGCAGAGGGAATAAATAGATTAGGCATAAAATTGTACTTTCCTATCATTGCTAATAAATGAATCATTAAAATTGTCTTGGTCTGGTTATTCTGTGCCTATGTGAGTGATATTTTTTATTTAATTTGTTTTAATGAAATCTGTACAAATAATATATTTGAAAGTATATTTGTGCTGCACAAATTGCAGTTGTCAGTTAAGTATGAGACTTTCCTTTTGAAATCATAATACAAACTTGGATGAACAGTGACCAGTTGTTTTTTTTTTTTTTTTTTCAACTACCTGAAAATATTTTGAACCATCTAAATGAAAGACACAGCTACTACAGTTCAATTCCTTCAAATAAAATATCCAGGATTACATGATCTAATAGGTCATTTTCTTTATTTTGAGTAATCATTCCCCAGTTTTGTAGAGACCTGTACAAGTACACACTCACCTTTGTGTATCCTCCTTTTATTTTGAAACATAACCTTAATACTTAAAATGGATTTCAAGGAATGAATGATGCTGAAGTTTCTTCATAGATCTTTAAAAGCCTAAAGCAAACAATTAAGTTTGACTGCAAGAGAGAAAATAAATATCTCTTTCATAATCCTCACAGATTTCTCATATCCTGCATCTGAATATAAAAAATGAAAAGCCATCTACATATAAATGTGGCAGGGGGGTTGGAGACTCATGATCCTTGAGGTCCCTTCCAACCCTGGCCATTCTGTGATTCTGTGTGACTGTGATAAATGGATAAACTCTGGAGGACAGAGTTGAAAGAGTCCATGCATAGACTGAATGTAATGATAAGGAGATTCTAACCACTGCTTATTTCTACAACTCAATAAAAAAAAAAATCCATTATAGTCTTTTACTGCTTATAGTGTGTATTACTTATATCACATTTATTATTTGTGTGACATTTATTTCAATGTTTCTATATTTTAATAACAATAGTTACCCATTTAATGTGATTCTTATGACAAGAATGACGGGAAGCATATACTGCATGGAGACATATGAGAGTATCTATGCATATGTCTTTTAGAGCCTAGCTAAAACGTCACCAATATATAAAAACTTGATATTCATTATTCAGTTAAAAGAACTAAACCAACACGCATACATAAAATTAAACAGTATTTTTAGGATGTTATTTTAGAGTCCGTTATTATTTGCTTTATTATTTTATTCACCTCTCATGTTTTTCCATTTATACAGGAAAGGCACATATTGTCATATATATTTCAAATTAAACATATCTATTTGTCTCCTTTGAAATTCTGGATGACTGTTTTTATTAATGGACGTGACATAGTTCTGGAAGGGAATCACTCTCCTAGCTGCTTACCTATGTCCCTCAATCCAATGAATCACATTGCCTCTTTAAGAATGAGAGAATACGAGAATCACAGAATAAGGATCTCTGGGTGTCCTCTGGTCCAATACATTTGCTCAGTCAGTGACACCTTTGAACATATCGAAGGAGGGACATTTCACTGTCCTTCTGATCAATCTATTTCACTGCTCAGTCCCCTCACAATAAGAAGGCATTATTGCCTGATGCTCAGATGGAACATCCTGTGTTTCAGTTTGTGCACTTGTTCTGGCCCTTGTCATGAGTGGAGTCTGCCTTGGTCATCTTTGGACATTCCCTTCATGTATTTATGCATGTACATTGCTCCAAAAGGACTGCCTTCTATTTATTTCCATGGAAACTACAATAGATACAAAGAGCACAATGACGCTACTTGATAGAGCAAATTTTCACCTATAAAACACTATTTTTCAGTATAGTCACCACTATTAGTCGTATATTTTGAATCTAATGAGATTTCTAAATGCAGAAGTCTTACATATGCTTTACAGGGTTAGCAAAAATTCTACTGGGTATCTTCATTCCTGAATTATCATTATATTAAAGCAAGGCTAGTTTCCTATAGAGCAGTTGTAGGTGCTTCTCGTTACTGAAGCACTGTAACACTTTATGTTTTAAATGAACTTTTGTTCTTTTAGCTACAGGCCACTTTTACCTGAATAATTCTTGTTCCAATGGCTAATTGCTAAAGTAAGTAAAATAGACAAAAGCAGCACTGGGCACAAAATTCTTGTATTTGCTAATAGTTCTTCTGACAGTTGAGTATGATCAAATATCAGGATTGATACAGAAACACTTTTTGCATGTGTGCATGTGTGTGTTTGTGTGTGTGTGTGTGTGTGTGTGTGTGAAGGTAGTTGATAGTGATTTCTGCATAATGATTCTCTTATTAAAGTCTCTACAGGTTCCTAGAATATATAACCTTATATCTATATTGCAGCTTCTGGTCCATGTATGAAACAAATTTTAGTTTTCTTCAATGAAGTTTTCATGACACTGTGTTCTGTCTTGTGAGTTTTGGAGTGTGCTTTTTTTCTTGATATTTCTGAGGAATGTTGCTTCAATCCAACTTAGAAGTTACTGTCTAATTATACAGAAGGTAAACTATAATGCAGTGATGTGACAGTTTCAGAACATATGCTCATAAGGCAATGAGGAAAATTTGGTTTTGAAATGATTTGCTATCAAGGAAGAAAAATTTAAAAAGTAATCAAATATACTAAATAACTGCATTTACAGGTTCTGCAAAATGAAAACTAAAGCACTGAAAAGTTAGAAGCAGAATGTAAACAAATAATTTTTAGACAATTAACAGTTTCCTGAAGAATATGAGACATAATTCACTTGGAAAATATCTCGTATTCTTGCAGTTACATACAACTATGTAATAATCTTATCAAAATTTTAATGACAAGAGATCTGTATCTAAAAGTTTTAAACTAGAATTGCATATGCAAGTTCAATCTTGTAATATTCTTCAGAACTTGACTTTTTAACTTTCACAGTGACGGGGTTCTGAGGATGTAATTTCATGGGGTTTTGACAAAGCAAATAGAAAATGGTAATTGTATAAGTCAGTGTAAAATGCAAAGGAGTAATGCAGACAGTTTCAACCTCTTCTGCTGTATCATGAAAACCTATTTCTGACATAGGGGACAACATAAAAAAATAGGAGGCATTACTTTTGAAACAGCCTTTCTATGGTACATATAGATTCATATTTGCAAGCTTTGTATATTGACTTGTCTCCTCTCTCTTCCCTCTTTTCCTATCCTGTGATGTTTCTAATTGTTTTTATGACACTGTTTTCTATTCATAGTTTTCTTTTAAAGAGATTTTCTGACACCACAGCTCATTCTATGTGTGCCTCTGTATCCTGTGGGAATTGATATGGGTATCACATATTAACTGCTGTGGTTTAATCCAGTAGGTGGCTCAGCACCACACAGTAGTTTTCTCGCTTTTCCCCTTTACTGTGCGCTGGGGAAGAAAATTGAAAATAAAGTAGAACTGCTGGATTGAGATAAAACTATTTACTAACATAGAGAAAAAGAAAAGGATAACAATTGTAAACAAATATATATGTATATGTATATAAAAGTGATGCAGAAGTTATTGCTCACTTCCCCCCAACTGATGCCCAGCTAGCCCCCTGAGCAGTAGAAGAGAGCAAGATCAACTCCTATCCCCTTCAAAACTCCTCTTGCTTGATGTCATATAGTATGGAATACCCCTTTGGCCAGTTTAAGTCAGTTGTCCTAATTCTGTTCCCTCCCAGCTCCTTGTGCCCTTTTCTGCTATAGTACTACTTAGCTGCAATTATAAACATTGGTGTGTTATCAACATTGCTTTTCTCCTAGAAACAAAACATAGCATCATCACAGATACTCTGATGAAAACAATTCTGTCCCAGTTGAAACTAAGACAGTAACAGATCATACTTACAGTGCCTGGCACAACAGCAACCTGCTGTGATGCGAACTGTCTCACCTCTGATTTAGAGCACATATAGTAAAGATTGAAAAAAAAAAAAAAAACCCCAAAAATAAATGAAAACAACTTTTAGAAACTTTTAAGAAGTAATTTTGTGTTCTTCTATTGGACCTCTTTTGCTGAAATGTTGCACAAAAACTTTGTTTCAAGCAAACTAAAGTTTCAGACTAAGTCAAGTAAAGTTGTATCAGCCAGAAGAAAAAAAAAAAAAAGATCTTGATAGTTCTATAGCAATTTCTTCCTCTTCCAAGTCTTTTTTTTCTAATTATTATTTTTTCTTCCCTTTAGAGCTCTTTTATGTGTAGCACTTGTTTCGTACTCCCTTCTTTTTTCCTCTGTTAAGCACATTTTCAAATTAGTCAAATGAGACAAAATATCTTCTCTGACCTTCAGGCCAAATTGGAAAGCAAGCCAGATCAGTATTTTGCAGTGGCATTCTCTACTCTTTACTGAGAAGTCTTAGGACTGATAGAGATGAATGAAGATTTTGGTTTAATTACAATGTTTTATGTTACTTATTATTAACATTAAATGAGCTGTAGTACATAAATGGAGAGGGAAATAACTTTCCTGCCAGAATACGTTGAACCATTTTATATGCACCTATAGAGGTGGGCAAACAGAAGAATGAAAAAAAGTTATTCTCCTTACAGCTCAACAAGATGGCTTAGTAAAAAGGCTTTGAGACTTTTCTGTGCTGACATCTTCACAGACAGGCAGTGCAGTCCAGTTTACGTTCTAGATTACAGCATTTGACTGTTAATTAAAGTGACAAGAATTGTTATGAATAGTTAAGAACTACTTCAAAATCAAATGGTAAAAGAACGCTGACGGGAGTACTAGAGACTTATTTCGTAAGTTTTCAGACATAAATGGCCATTTTGTGTTTTAAACACTTCAATGGAATAACACTGATCAGAAAGTTTTGTATATATTTTGAAAATTATGACTTCTAAACCAGCTCAGAATAGATACAATGAATATTCTCAGTTTTATAAAACCAAGGTACAGATATGCAGAAAAACTGAATTAATTTGTAGAGACAAAATAAATATCTCGAATGATTATTAAACAGCTTTTTTTTTTTTTTGCTATTTTTCTTTTTTTTTTCTTTTTTTTTCTTTTTTTTTGCTTTTTTTTTTTGCTTTTTTTTTTCTTTTTTTTTTTTCTCTTTCCATGTGCTATAGAGATTTTCCCATTTTCCTGTTGATTGTTTTATTTCTTTTTATGGTGTATCCCAAAGTCATCAGTGTGAAGCAGTCTAGGCATGGCAGGTTGCTAAGATGCTCTGACATTAAAAAAAAATCTAAAATTATTCCGCTGTTATTCTTGTGCATGCTTCAAACTAGGCACAACAGCCTAAGTAATAGAGTTTGACCTATTCAAGTCATGAAAGGATGGTCCTTGCATAAAGACAGAATTAGGAAGTATTTAATTTGAATTTAGAAACACTTGAGGGAAATTAGCAACATTCTCTACTGATAACTGGAAGTGTTGTATGCCAACTGGCATGGCAGAAGTCATGTTCAAAAGTAGTCTGCAGTGCTAACCACTGTAAGTTCAGAATGCAACTTTTTGAAGTCTTTAACTTTTCTGCCCCACAGAACATAGAATAGTTTTGATTGAAAAGGACATTTAAGATCACCCAGTTCCAAATCCTCTGCTATAGGCAGGGACACTTCCCTCTAGATCAGGTTGCTCAAAGTCCCATCCAGCCTAGCCTTGAACCTCACTGGACAACCTGTTCCAGTGTCAACACCCTCACAGTGAAGAATTTCTTCCTAATATCTAGTCTAAACCTGCCATTTTTCAGTCAAATGCCATTTTGTCTTGTCCTGGAAGGCCACTGTAAGACCACCCGGAACATTCTCTTTTCTAGGCTGATGAGTCCCAACTCTCTCAGCCAGCCCTCTGGTCATCTGATGGAGGTATCTTTGCTCAGGGCAAGGGGGATGGAACTAGGTTATTCTTAAGGTCCCCTCCAATTCAATCCATTCAGAGATTCTGTGAAATTACAATTGATTGGTGCAAAAAAAAAAAAATAATAATGTTAAATTTAATCAATTCTTCCTACACATGTTAAAATTCTGAAGAAACCTCACTTTAAGTATTAGTAACCCAT
Source organism: Tetrao urogallus (assembly GCF_951394365.1). NCBI lineage: Eukaryota > Metazoa > Chordata > Aves > Galliformes > Phasianidae > Tetrao > Tetrao urogallus. The sequence goes on along the minus strand of NC_136814.1, from coordinate 69,031,233 downwards.
AAATCCTTCTACTGCCCCCATTTTGCTCACATGATGCACACTGCAATGCAAAATGGCTGCTGAAGTGCCAGTGAAAACTAGTTCTACTGAGTTAAGTTTATTTATTTGTAGACATTCAGGCTTGACAAGAGAGCTAACCACATTAAAAAAGACTGAAAACTCTGCTAAATTGCAGCTGACACCCAAAATAGCTTATTTTAAGATGGTTATTTCTAGCCTTCACCATTGCCAATATTCTGACTTTATATATAGTCAGCTGTGTAAGTGTTGTGGACAGTATTAGCAGCTTAATTAGTTGTGCAAGCAGAGAAAATTATTTTCCTATCCCAAGAATTTCCTTGCTGATTCATAAAAATGCTGGAGTTTTACAGACATTACTGGTATCAAATTCATTAATAAATCAAAATGATGATCAAATATTTTTTTCTTATCTATGAAGATTGCATTGAAATGCTACATTATTTGGTTTTAGTGTGATTGGTTCTGCCCTTAAGAAGTGAAAAAGAACTAAGGACCTGTTATAACAGCATAAATCACTAATTTATGATGTTCTAAAACATGTCAGTGCACGGAAGATAATCCTTGAAGGCATGGAAGAGTTCCACCGTCATATGATATTTTATTTTGTTATTTGACTGATGATGTAAACACTGAGTTGTAATCTGCAGGAGAAGTTTTGTTGTTGGGCCTGCTGAAACAGCGCCTGAGACAACATCATTCAATAGTGATGGTTTTCTGGCTCAAAGTAGCATTTCTCTGTTTGATTGACTCATTTATACTGTATGCTCAGTGCTTCATTATTGTTTCAATGTCTCTTTTGCACTGGTTTTTATCTTATTTGTCTAAAATCATAAAACATACAGGTTATAAAGTTATGAACATTATGATGATGGTTTCAATTTGGCTTTTATATTTTTCCTAGTTTACTGCGAATGGTGTAGTTACTTGTAAATCCTTTTGTAAAATTAAAAATTTATTAAAAATACTGACTTAATTTTGTCATCTTGCTCTTGCACATAGACATTTTAATGTCCCTTGGGGTCTGTCCTATGAAGGGGCAGCTCTACTAACTGCACAGCTTTGGCAAAACTAGCATCTAAATATGTGCCTGGACATTAAAAGTCTACTACATCTCAAATGTAGCTAGAGTATCTTCTTTATCATTGCAGAGGGAACCCAGTGCTGTTAACCTGTTACTTCTGATACCCAAAAAGTGGTACTAACATTTGATGTTGGTGCCATTATACACTCCTGTGTGATGACAGTCAACCCTTTCACAAATTAAGAAGACTAAAATATAATTCAACCCTTAAACTGCACACTGATTTTGCTGAGGAGCTCCTCCAACTAATCTGAGACAATTGAGCCTTCAAAAATAATTCCATGAAATTCTACTAAGAATGCATCATAGTCATGTATACCATCAAAATAGGAGAGAACTGCTTCTGCTCAAGAAAAGCACAGTTTGGAAAGAAAATAAATGTATATTGACAGGACATTGCAACTTAACAGAATATACCTAATTGCCATTCACCCACAAGTACTGGATCTTTCAGGAATTTATCATAGGTCAGAACAAGTCATTTTCTCTGTTAAAACATTCTGAATGTATTCCAGCAGAGCGCTAAAACACGTATTTGTTCCACAGAGTTTGTACCTTTTATGACTAAAACCTTAATATAGTACTGATTCATTTCAAAAAGGCACAGTTTCTATATGGTCAGATAACTTTTGCATTTGATCTGAGATTCAATCACACCTCAGATATTTCCCTCAATCCTTGTTCCTCTCCTTATCTCCAAAAGTGAATGAGTCCCAGCAGCGATGAAATTGTGAACAATTGGTGAATATATTTAATATTTTAGCCTTCAAATTACAATGCTATTTTATTCTCACATTTTCTCCCTCCCACCCTCACTGAAAAAAAAAAAAAAAAAAAGAATTCCAAAACTGCTTAATTATTTTTCTCTTTTGTGACTATATTTTCAATCCACGTACTCCTATCTAGGATTAATTAATTTCTCTTTTATGTAAAAAAACAAATATTGTCACTTTAACATTTTAATCATTTCAAAATATCTTGAGGGCATTATTCTCTTAAAGTATATGTGTGACTTTGAGTACCCACTAATGAGTTATTCTTGCTCATCAAGGTGAAAATATGCCCTATAGAGATGCATCTAATTTTCTTTTCCTTCTTTGTCCTTTTCTTTAGCTAACTGCTTAGTAATGAAAGCTAATGAGGATATGACAGAAAAAAAAAAAAAAGAAAGAAAGGAATAAGTTTTAACAGTTAAATGAATCTTTCAATGATAGAAGAGGGGGAAAAAAAGCAAGAAATAGTATGCTTATAGCAATATTTTGTAGAATACTTAGTGTAATTTTAGAACTCTTTACATGTCATGTTCACCACAGGAGGACAATGATTTTCACAGTCCAGAATGAGTTAGTTATCCAAGAAGTGGCTGAGCTGCCTTTAAGCAGAAACACTTGACTTCCTTCTTGATACTGTGAAAACTTTAACTTGGAAAATGTCAAACCCATTTTTTCTTTCATAGCTATTATCCCTGCAAGGTTTTCCCAGTTCTCTTCTAACCTTGCTGTCAGCTCACTTTAATGGAATCTCATCAAGAAATCTTCATGCTCTTCTGCCCAGTGTGTGGTCTTCCTTCAGTTTTTCCTTAAATGAAAACCAGTAAATAGTCTGTACTGTTCATTGGGCATCTGCCTCTGAAGTGGCATGAGATCAAAACCAACTGAGACAGGAACTGATGGAAGAAAATTCACCACTGAGACAGGAATTGACAGAAGAAAATTTTAGTGAGCTGCTAAATTTTTGATATTTTATTTTAGATCTTTTGCTTCCAACTTCAGATCTGAAGCTAAATTTATATATAACTACTGATATGTAAGCACAGTCTCTTTTAAATTTTATTCTCTGTTACTGCAGGTCAGGTCTATCTGAACTTTTCTTTTACAATTTCAGATTATAAACCAATATTGTTTATTTAGAAGGATGATGTCATCCTTCTAAAAGATTACTGAGGACGCTGTATAAGTTCTGTTGCCTTTTCACTTCTGTTTTGATACGTTTCAGAGTGATCTTTCACCTAGATCAAATAAAAGGTGTTCAGGTTTTGGCCTGCCACTGACTTGCTGCACTGCCTTATATTACTTTAAGCAACTTGTATGGTATTTATTGTGTTATCACTAAAACTAGATCAATCTATGCCTGTGACAGAGGCAACAGGCCTCTGCCCTCCCCCCCACCCCAGTCCCACAAATAAGTGGGAAGGAAGGAAGGGAGGAAAAGAGCAGCTGCAACAATCTATGGAGGAAAACTTATTTTACTATAATATCGGAATACACGATAACACAATATATAAAAAATTAATTGAAATTGAGATTAATAAATCAGACAAGATGAGAGAGAGAGAGTTCCCGGGGCCGAGTCAAACCTGAAAAGCTTGGAACGGCTAGGAAAGCACCCTCCAGCACCCACTGCAAGGCAGCAAGAGAGCCCCCCCCCACCCGGAAGGGCCAGATCCCGTGACTTCTGTGACGTACAGGGATAGGTACTTGGAATTAGGGCAGTGACACTTTAATGCCCCGTATACTACATGATGTTTTGATGTGGAATACTGAAACCCCAAAACAAAAAAAAACATAGAACCATGACACATACATATGCACACACATAGATACGTAAACAATATGCATATAGACACATTAATATTTCTTGTGAATTGTATCTGAGCCTGAGGAGCTAGTTGACATAGGTAGGAAGGAGGTGTTGAAAAACAACGCTCTTGAAAAGGTCTGGAGCTATATCTTGAGGATGTCCCACCATGTAGATCATCTTTAGAAAGCAGGCTGGAGAAGTCCATATAGGGGTTTTTGGTGCTAGCTTTTCTGAATGGGGACTACAATCTCTTTGAGATTACCTGAGCCTCTTCAAGCTTTGCTGTACTGTGCTTTCAGGCTCTCAGACTATCAGTTTAAGGCCATCAGCCTTGCAATGTAGACCCTCAAGTCACAGGAGCTTGGTAATTTTTCAACTAGTAGACAACCCATTCCAAAGTTGGGAATACCATGGCGAACAGCTTCTAGGGTCAGCGGTTTTAAGAGCATATCCATCATGTAGGCTGATCCAGAAAAAAACAGTTACATGAACTTGCCCTAGCTTCTGATGGGCAAAGCTTTCAGGCTTTCTTTTAGATGTAGTCTTTGTTGATCTATACGAGACCTGCCAAAACACGGCAACAATAAATTGATTGCTCTAAAGCAGCCTGGTAGGACAGGATGATTTGACAAATGTGGCCAAATCAGAGATGAGTCAAACAAAATATTTAGCCTCAGTGAAAGACTCTTTAATGAAAATATTGCCCTGGGAAATATCTGACCAACTGTACTCAAGTTAATAGAGCCAGTTCTAACTAAGGTCATAAATATAAATAACGTGCCTGGTTTCATTAGAATTACTCCCTAATCACAGTGTTTTTATAACTATTAAGTAAAGTTTTTACAACACACATAATATTTCAGTTTTCCACCAGCAGCTTCCAGCAGTCTTTGTGTTTTATTTCCTTTTTTATACATGCTTTTTTGTATGTCTCTCATGCAACCATTTAGAGTGCAGTCCATTTTTTTTCCATATTGTCCATGCTTAGTTTCCCTTGCTATGCTTGAAGTGTGTAGCTGCCATAAAACTAGAGCATCACAGGTTGCAAGGAAACCATGGAAGTTCTATTTTGATTCTTATTATTTGCTTACATGAATTTCTTAAATGCTTTGTGAAGACCTCAGGAGCATCATGACATCAGAGCACAAAGATATATGCATATTTATCCTTCCTCTGTTTCTTAAGTTAGACATATCCTTATATATCTAATTTAAGTTCAATTCAAACTGAAATAGAGAAAGTGAACCTTACTGTAACAACCTGAATTCATGTAACTTATTAAAGAATATAACGTTATGACAACTAGAAAATATGTTAGCTCAAAACTGCGACCTTGAAAAACCATCTGCTGCACAGATCTTCCTTTGCATGTGGGTAAAAATAAGTTTTAAATGCATAGCTTGATTAACTTCTCTTGCCCATGTTTTATGAGGATTCATAAACTCAGTGTTCCACAACTTATTTCTCATCAAAGTCTTTACTAATATATGCTTTGAGATTTCCCTTTTTATCATTGTAGATTCATAAAAGAGACCAGGTTGGAAGGGAACTCAGAAGATCACCAAGTCCAATATTTTATGGGAAACTGTGCCTAGATTAGATGATGTAGCACCTCATACAATCACATCCTGAAAATCACCAGTGATGGGGATTCTACGATGTTCCTTGGGAGGTTACGTCAGTGATTGATTGTTCTAACTGAAAATCTTTTTTTTGTTACATAAAGATGAAACCTTTCTCTTGCACAAATTACCACTTGCTTTCTCCATGTAGGTACTTGTGAAGACAGAATTTATCATCTCTGTATTCACCCCTTTAAATACTGAAATATTGTGATGAGATTCCCCTTGAATCATCTCCTCTTCAGCGTGAAAAGATCCAATTTCTTTGTGTTAAATTGTTCATCAGAAATTTGAGAAGAATTATGATTATTTCTTCCTTTTTTTTTAACTAGAGGAAATCAATTTCATATCTATTTGCTAGATAAGGATCCTCACACCCCTAGCCCCCAGATCCATCACATAATTGTAGTGGAATAAATTTTCCATGCAAGAGTGAGTGAGAATCAAAAACATCCCTTCCTCCCTAAGCTGAGTAACAGGAATTCTTTCCCTGAGAATATGGAGGCATTGAATTTTCATCCTATCCTACAATTATTATATTAATAAACTAAAAGTGAACAAGGCATGGAATTGAGTTTAATGATTAAACACAACTGTTTAATCATTAGCATGTTCCTTGGAAGTTTTATTTCATGACAAGTAACACACAAACAAGCTTTTGCAAGGTTGGAGGAGAGCAAAGAAAGAGGGTTTGGAAAAGAGCAAAGAGTATGCTTGCCATGCAGTATGGTTGAGGGATGAACGATAGTTTAGTTGTAGCAATATCAGCAATATCTTCGTCCATACTTCTTACTTGCCTAACATAACGAAAGTATCTGCATGCCAAATGAAATTCAACAAATAAAGATCAGATAAACTGGAAAATATAGCTTTGAGGCTTCCTTCTTTCTTGAAGGCTCTTGTTCTAAAATTAAAATCTAGCAGACTACCCGTTATGGCTGAGTGGTATTAAATCCACTCTACAATTTTCAATGCTTATCTGTTGAGTTTGTGCTTGCATCTAGAACAAAGATATTAGACCAGTCCTACAAGGACATGGCAAGTGAAAATTGTAGACCATATCTTCTCAAAACAGAGAAGAACAAATTAAATGCACTTTACATGCATTTCTCTTCTATTTTTCTGGATACTATTTTAAAGTGCTTAATGTTTTAAACATATCATACAGGGAGATTAGCATTATGGATCCATCCTTGGGACCAGTGTTTAAAAGTTAAGTATTCAGACACTTTAGTTTCTAAACTCCTTTTGAATTTAAGCCAATGAGACTTTGTGTTTCTGAATCCCCACTGAATAATAGTGGTGTAGAAGAAGGAGAAAATTAAGTTTTAGTCAGACTATTTAAGAATAAATCATAACCCCAAGGATATAATCTTATAATGCCTCTGACGGGAGTTCACTGTGACTTTGATGAGGAAGGAAAATATAGAGCAATAGAATGCATCAAAGTACTTGAGAAACTTCCAAAGAAGCAGAGATAATTGGCATTATTCAATGTGATTTTCCACACAAATGTGCACAAGAACTTCTTTGCAGTGAGGGTGACAGAGCACTGGAACAGGCTGCCCAGGGGGGTGGTGGAATCTCCTTCTCTGGAGATATTCAAGTCTTGCCTGGATGCCTACCTGTGTGACCTGGTTTAGGGAAACTGCTTTGGCAGGGGGGTTGGTCTCGATGATCTCTAGAGGTCCCTTCCAACCCCTACAATTCTGTGATTCTGTGATTTTACATATGCTGAAACTATCTAAACATAGTCTGGTCTTAAAGTGTATCTTACAGCCCAGTAAGAAGAAAACTGAGCTTCAATGCCTGTACTGCATGTATAAAAACTACATTTAAATTAGGATAATGTCTTAAGTGTAAAAGTCAAAAATAATGAACAAAACTTCCCCTCTGCAAAAATAATTTTTTAATAGTGTATATAACTACCTGATGAGGCAAAAGAGTTATAAATTATATATTTGCAGCTGTATATTTTTATCAGAAAAATGTTGAATTCAATATACGTGTTGATTCTTCTATGCATTCGCAAATGCCAGTGCTGGTATGAGCTGGATATTCTACACCAAAATCTTGCTCTAAAGGATCAGGACTTAAAAAACTGATGCATTAAATACACCAGATGTTATATTTAATCATTTACCAATGAGTTTCCTTGAGCAGATCTGAATTTCTGTGAAAGGGACCACCTATTCTGCAAAGAGTTAGGCATTTGGGTATGGTTCAATTTCAGTATTTATTGAATTAAATACGCCACATTTTTCTTCAACTTATCAGTTTGAATATCCTGTACAATACAAAATATGAAATATGATAGTTGAAGGGGAAATATTTAAATTGAGGCACTATTTAATAAAATGGCATTAGTATTTTTTTTTTTACATCCCCTAGAGCTCTTATTCCCAAATTTAAAAGAAACAGCTCTTTGTTTCATAGAAAAATAATAAATCCAATGCTGAAGTTGTGCTATCACACACAGAATTTCTACAGTTATGTTCAATTTCACTTTCCTTAAAAGTTTTGAGTTGTGTGTTCATAGCAGTTAGCTGTTATCTTTTTCCATTCAGTTTGCTTCCTCCCATCTTACAGGGAACATATGATTAAACATGTTTGAATAAGTAACAATTATTTAGTATGCTTCTTCCTTGGACCATAGGCTGAGAAACACGATAGTAGAGTGTTTTGAAACATTTTGTCTCATTTTCAACCATTAGAAAACAAAAGTAAATGTTGAAAACCTGTGAAAAATATATTTTTCCTCTTGGGTCTGAAAACTGTGTTTGTGAGTGATTTCAAAATGTATTCAGAGAAATATGGCCTAAAAGAAAATTTTCACCATATATGACATCATACTGTCATTAGACTGAGAAGAAATGTCTTGTATATCAGATCTATTTTATTGTCCATATACATACACCCATGAACACAGAGTGCCCTAGCTTAGGTTTATTTCTACACAACCTGTTCAGTGCAGAGCTATTTCATTAATTGCATTAATTTATCTCTGCAAGGCTGGACAAATGACCAGCATAGATACTCTTTGGCAATGCAAATGACAATTGGATTTTATAGTCCCTCCAGAACAGATTAAGCTGTCAAGAAGCAAAAGGTGGAAAACATAATAAGTTTGGTCCATGTTTGTTAGATTTTGACTTGCTTACTGTACATCATGAATACCAGAAACTGCAACTCAGAGGAAGGAAAAACTAAGAGCTTTCAGAGATGACACTCTAGGATGCTGTAGTCATCATGCTGCATCCATTCCTTATACCTGCACAATCAGCTGCAAAGCATAAGTGGGATGATAAAAGCTAACTGGAAAACAATTTTCAATCCCACTGAGTTCATTTTATATCATTTATGCAAAAACCATGAAATATAGTCCATTTATCTGTATATAAGATAGGAATTCAGAACAAGACATTAATACTCTAGTCAGGTATAAGTTCCTGGATTCTTAAACACTTTTCTGATACAAGGTATGCCTGTTATCTCTGTTAGGTTTCCAAAGGTATGGCCTTTTAATCAGAAAGACAAAGGAGATTACAGCTTCTCTGTAAAGGCAGAAAATTCCTATAAAATTTTAACTCTTTGAAGATTTCAATATTCAGCATGAGAATAATGCAAACGATTTTTTCTGTGAATGCATCTGACAGTTTAATGGTGAGTCTGAGGTCATAATCAGAAATCATGATGTTTAATCATGAGATTAAGATTAATGGCTAATTAAATGGATATTTTATAAAGCACGAGGGAGAAAAAGCCATCTCTCAAAAATTCAATTTTAACACTGACTGCCAGCAGAACTAACAAACATTTTCCTCAGCTGAAACAAAACAGAATAAAATAAAGCAGGACAAAAAACAAAAAACAACAAAAAAACCCACAATCAAATAACTTTTGCTTTTAATCTCTAAAAGATCCAAGTCATTTTGAATACAGTATGTGTAAGGCTTATTGAGCAAACTAAACATTTCTGTCTCAGTGCACATATCATAATGTTTGAAATATTAGAAGTGCTGTGCATTAGATTAAAATTATATGCTGCATCTGAAGCATTACACTTTGACAGGACTGTACTGGCTAAGTTAACAAGAAAGCACTCCACAGAGAAGATACTAAAACAGTCTATTAGCTGTGCAAGCAATTATCCGGATATGCATTTGTGATGTTTTAAAACTGCAGAAAATTTCATTTTACCAATACAGCTCTGAAATACGACTGATTAAAAGATTGAGCTGTAAGTATGAAATTGTCTGCTGTCATTCTAACCCACCCTTTGTAGTCATCCTCTGTGAGAACAAATATCATTCAATACTATAGTTAAAGGCATGAGTAATGCCTAGATAAGTTTTGGCATAAAACTGATTAAACTACTCTGATAACATTTATGCTATAAAAAAGGAATGTAGTGAAGATATCTATGTGAGGTGATTTTGAAAGACCAAATTCATCACAAATACAATGTTTTGAGTCACTTCACTGATGGTTCAAAAACCTTCAGAAATTTAAATCCATCTGAAGCTTTAGAAGACTGAACCATATTATCATTACTAGTCATGGTTGTTCTAGCCATGCTGCTCTCTCAGCTATGTTTTACTAGTTACTTTTGTATTTTGATGTTATTTTTCTTTGTCGATAAAGAGACTTCAAAGAAGTTGAAAATAGCATATTCTGTTAAAAACCTCTCCTGCTGGATGATTTGCTTGCATGATGAATTATGACTCTCTTTGATTTGTCTGAAAACTCACAATTCTAATGTAAATCTCACATGAATGTTGGAATAACTATGTTTCTTCATAAATAGTTTTCCAGACAGGTGCTGTAGAATCCTCAACAGCAGTAGCTCATTGTGATTTTTTTTGTTTGATTTTTTTAAAATTTGAATGTTTTTTGCATGAATCTTGAGATTAGTGTTCCTAAGATTATATCATTATACCACAGAATTTTGTCATGGTATTAGCTGAGACAAAGGTAATTTTTCCTTTATAGTGTCTGGTATGATTCAGTGTCTTGGCTTTAGGAAAAATATAGTATTGATAACATATTGATAGTCTAGTTGTTGCTGAGCAGAGCCAAGGACATTTCAGCCTGTACTGTACTTCCATAGAGGGAACTGCAAAACTCACTGAATAAGTGATTAACTGCTATGTATACAAAGTATTTACACGGCGCTATGGTAACTTTTAAAATTAAAATAATTATAAATCTGAGGTTACTTCCAGAAGTAATGCCTCATATTTATTTCCATGGAATCTACAACAGCTACAGAGAACACAGTGACAGTATTCAGTAGAGCAAATCTATAAAACACGATTTTTCAACATAGTCTCCACCATTAGCTATGCATTTTTACCAATGTAGAACAAGAGCCTTCATTCCATGCTTGTCAAGATCTACACCAGTGGAGGTCTCCACTGTCACCACTTCTATCCACAAGTTACTGTGCTCACATTCATTGTTTGGTACCCATAAATGTTCAACAAGTGGCAATGAATGTCAGCAAATCCACTTTTCACCCCTCATAGAAGAATTAAATAACACATCTTTGCTCCATGGCATTTCATGTCAGATGTCAGTTTGACTAGCACTCTTCTGCTGTCTAACAGCAACAAAATTTATGGAGTACTGGTGGGAATTTTCAACCTCTACTCCCATATACTCAACATCTGCATCTTCCGTAGTGGGCCAATATTATAATATAGGAGGCATCACTTTTGGATTTATGCTGACTTTTATGTTTCTTGAAAATGCCAAATAGATTTAAAACTTGTTTTATTTCATTTCAGTAGATATTATCACCAGTTTGATATCTTTGAAATTCCTGTAGCATTTATTTATTGCTCATTAAATATAGGTTGCTCTAAGACCTTATCTACTGCAGCTTATTCCAAAGTGTATCTGACTTGTTACTCTACTCACTCCACTTTCTGTCTTTGCTCTGTGACCACCACCATGGAGAACTCTTTTGGAGAAATGAAAAAGACAAATTTCTTTGCAGCTCTTGTGTTCTTTGCTGTCCTTGTTATGGGCTGACAGCATTTTCACAGGTTTACTGAATACTCATTCACTGTAAATAACATTCAATTGTTTTACTTTGGCTTTGCTATAGGTTTCTCATCTACCTGCATACATTATCATTCGTAAGGCAATGCTTCTTTTCAAAAAGGAAACAGAGGAATCTTTCTCCATCTCATTTGTTTTGTTGTGTTTTGCTCTACAGTACTTTCCTAGGACGGCAGTGGAACACTGAGATATTTTTCCTCTCTTTCTTATACATTCATAGTTATTCACACTCAATAATCTGTCAGTTCACACCCAAATAGTCTGTTTGGTTTATATAATCTTGGATAGAGTTTCTCTTACTATTTCTTTTACTATCTTCTGCTTCTTTATTTATTTTCTTACTGATTAGCGGATATAGGGAGTAAGAAACTTCTCATTTTGTGTCATTCTATACTGTTTTCAATGTCTTGTCACTATTCAACTGCCTGACACACCAAATATTCCACAAAAACAAAGTTAACATAAAACTGAAACAGAAAAATACTCGTGTATTTGTAAACCATTATATCAGTGTTGTAGTGATTTTATAAAATGATACTTTATCTTTAAGCACCTTACATTTTCAATTTATATTTAACTCAGATACTTCTACTCCTTTCTTGTTGTCTGTAAGTACACTTCTTCTGTAGCAAGTGCAAATTTAGAGTCAAAACTGATATCAACTGTAATTTTCTGATATTATTTTATAGATGGAAAATCTACCTTGCACAGAAAATTGAAGGTGCCTCTCCTTTGCAAACCAGATTTTATCCAGATCAATTACTTGTTTACATTCTTAACTAAAACAATTTTATGTATGTTTTTTCCCCTATTAAAATGAAATACAGTATCCTTTCTCCCTTTTCAATTCCTTTAGATTATCTAAAGCCATCTGCTGGTGTAGGCCAGACATTTATTTGCTTTTTCCTTATTACTTTCTTCATCTTTCTTTCTATCTTCACTTTTCCCCTCCTCTCTCTTAGTTTTCAATTTTGCATGATTTTTTTTTCAGAATATATTTTTCATTTTGTCCTTTTTCTGGATGGTAAATATTTCTCTCAAATTTAATAGTAACCAGAATTATATATTTCTCATAAGAATAGTGAAATACGCTTTGGACATTAGAATTCAGTTTTAACATCTCCGTGAGGCTATCATTCCAAACTATCTTCAGAAGTCTGATTTCTATTTTCAAACTGATCCTTTCTTCTGTTAGATCTGTCAGAAATTTGCTTTAGGAGATTCTACATACTGCTTAAACTCTATACATTGCAGCAGAGTCCTCAATTAATTATTTATTGAAATTATTATTTTTTTAATTATTTATTGAATTCTGCAATAATAATAATGCTAGTCTTTCACTGGGGATAGTAGGAGACTGCGTTGGAAAGAAACATATATATATTACTATACAGCAAATAATGAATTTCTGAAATCTTTTGCTACGGAGAGGTCTGAAGACAGCAAAAATCAGATGGCTGAAAAAAAGTTTATACAAATTTGTGGACTTCAGGAACATATATCTATATTTTAACTATTTGATGTCCTCTAAACACCTTTATCCAGTGACTGTAAGCGACAACAGATAATCGCTTGCCTCGCATACTATCCCTAAATACCAAATTCAACTGGTATTTTCAAAACAAAGAATTATGTTAGATAGACCACTGCATTTCTACTGTTTAATTATTCTCTAGTTTTGGTCATTATGTTTTCTTACTGAGTACAACCAATTGACTGAATTCCTTATTCCTGTAATTATTATTACTATTGTTATTTTTATATATTTTATTTTTTTATAACCATGAATTGCAAAACAAATAAGGAAAACTTGAAGTTGCATAAAAATGTCTTTAAAAAAGCTGAGAATCACAAGTTGTAGACATCACTACTCTTCCATAAACACTATCACAATCTAGACAAGAGCCATCTCATAATAAAGCTAATTTAACACCACAGCAGGATAATTTTGCAAATTCATGCAAAAACATGTTAAAATATTTTTAAGCTCAAATAACCCATACAAAGCTTGGAAAATCCTAAGACTTGGTATGTTTTACTATTTCAATGGCTGGGGCTTACAACCAGCACTTGATAATATTACATAGCCTTGGCCACATGATTTACTTACTTCCAATTACTCATTTAGCTATCTTCTGTTTTAAGGTCCTAATAACTTGCCATACTCTTCTTCCTACCATTAGATTCGTGAATAGAGAAAAAACACTAAACTTTCAATTGACTTTCACTTTTCTTGCCTGCAGATCATTTCATCCTTATTTATTCAATTATTACAATTTAAGTCTTTTAACAGTAGAGAATTTATTGTCATTAATTGAATCAAATGCATTGTCAGCACTCTCAGACAAATATAAAAATAATATAATACCAAGTTTTAGGACATACATTTATTCTTTCACATAAATAAATTGATTTAGTGGGGTCTTTCCCCAAAGTACTGATTTTTTATTTGCAAGTTAGCATTTTATATACACTAATTACCGAAAAGACACACATTCCAACATTTATTTCTCTAGTGAACTTCACAGCAAGCAATGTAGATGCCCACTTGTGGGGGAAGATGTAACTGTGAGCAAGTCAGCAAAAATTTTGTCAGACTCCTTGATAGACCCTATCAGTGTGAAACCTTGGGAGTCTGGAGTGTAAGACAGAGAGCAAATGGTATCTGTTTGCGTCTAAGGGTAAACAGGAGGTTCTTTTTGTATGCATTGTTAATCTTATCACACTTAAGAAACCTTTCATCCTTTATCACTGTGCTTTGAGAAAAGCTAGGCCAATCAACTGATTGAAGGGACAGGAATTCCTGGCTTGTAAGTGAATGGTATATAAGATGTATGTTGAACACAATAAAGGAGAACTATTCTGAGAACTATTCTGATGCTACAAGAAACTGTGAGAGCTCTCTAACTCGACTGAGCCATGACACCCGCTCCTTTTTCCTAGGTGCTGATGGCCCATTGCTGACTGAAACAGGGTACCTGGTTACACAGGACAGTGAAAAGACTAAGGCACTAACTGCCTTCCTTACCAGAGGTTTTATTAGGAAGGAAGACCTCTCTCTCCACTCTCCCATTCTCCATCATTAGTTATATGCATAAACAGCTGGTGTTTTGATTTTCGTAATAAATCTAAGCTAAATATAAGCTAAGTATCTTTGTACCTTTAAATTTAATGATTCAACAGTATTAGAAAAGTGATTAGGTTCAACTTCATAATGTCCCTGAAGTTTCAAATATTATAATGGTGTCTAAATCAGAGAATATGATTTCACAGTTTGGCAATGTAATTGAAAGTCTGTACTGTAAATATTAATGTCCACTCACAATTACAGATTTGCAGATCTGATTGACCTGTATTTTCACTAGTTTTGCACTACTTTTTTGCTTCTGGTCAGAGGATGGTATTCATTTTACTGCTCCCCAGATAAAATGAAAGGGATTTAGTTTGTGGCTCACATTGCCAAGAGGCAGCTATTTTATTGATCTTTCATTTTCACTTAAAATAATATTTAGAAAAAGGAGAATTACAATTGTTTATGTAACTGATGCTCAAGTCAAGACATTTCTCTGAAGTTAGTTTTTAGTTCTATTAGGTTTCCATTGTTTTTTATTTTTATCTTCCATCTTTCTTTCCAGTGATGCAAAAAAATATTTTTCTTTGACTTTTAAATACACTGAAAGCAAAAATGCTTTTCTTTCTCACCTTTCGTATAATTAAACTACGTATAAAATTCCCTCTATGTATGACTTATAATCATTATAATTGTTTGATCCCCTGAGTGCGAATCAGCTGTGTTATAATATCTGAGTGCTTCCAGGAAATGTTATTAAATGATAAAGTTATGTTAGTGCTTTTGCTGTGTTACAGAATTGGGAAGCGAATATTTACACTAAACAACATAGTTCTGAGAAAACTCTGGGTGTGATATTTTGCCAAAATTATTTCAGTTAATACACGCACACACACACACACACACACACACAAAGGTATAGTGAAAATGGATGAGAAGAAGAAATGCAGAAAATGAATCTAGTAAGTGTAATTACATTTTTTTGGTTTTGTTTTTTGGTTACTTAGATCACCACTGTGTTCATAAAGCTGGGCATATAGTTGAAAACTGCTTCATTTTTTAGTCCATCCATTATTTCACGTTGTCTGGAATATTGAGAGAGAAGTAGGCTATTAAATTCATGTCTTAAATCCTAACTGTACAGTGCCAATTCCCAAGACTCATGTCTTATTTATTAGCAATCCAATTTTTTTCAGAGTTCAACTTGCTGGTTACTTTATTCTACCATGAACAAATAATCAGTTTTGTAGCTGGTCTCTCTGTCTGAGTTGTGTAAATCAGCGGCAGTATGTAACCTGGTTCAACTACTGATCTCTCTAGATCTCCATGGAACATTTTCTCTAACTGGGAGATTTACATCCTGCTGCTAAGTGTCTGCATTTCAGTTAGCCATGAAGTATAGCTTACAGGTGTCAAAATCCATTGAATGCTTTTGGCATTTTCATCCATTCCATATTTTTCTCCCTATGAATTATGCACGTATCTTCTTCCTATTTGTGCATTCAACATATTTGTGCTTAGCATTTTGACCTTAGCCTTGCCTTTATTTATATGTTTATTAATTTCTTTGTTTGCTTAATTTTTGGTATCCCATTCCATCTTTTAGAGCAGGTATGACTGTTTTGATGCATTTGATTTGCAGTTTGGTGAGTTGTGAATTAACAAATCCACTGAAGTTATGGATGAAAAAGGCAAAATAATTTAATATTTTATAATATTATATTATTAGATATAATGTATATTATACAACACATAACTGTTTTATGATAATATAAAATATTCTGTATAATCATTGGATAATACCAAGATTTTTTAAAGTTAGTGACAACTCTAAATTTCTTAAATAAAGGACAAAATAATATTAATAGAAATTTGTAATTTTATGATTCATGTTTAACACTTTATTTAATATTCTTTTATAATATTATTACTATTCTTTGCTGCTTGCTCAGAATATAAAGTAGTGAAGTAATACTGCTAATTTGCTTTCATTGTTTCTAGAGTCTCCTGCCAGGAGATTGGCATGCTGAAGGAAGATTGCAGTCTGTATTTCCAATATTTTCTTTAGCAAGTAATTCAGCAAGGCTAAGGTGTATGGCCTTCTAGTTTTCATCAAGTTTTGTGTAATGTTCACATAAGATCAAGTTACATTTAGAAAACTACCAGAGTATATGCTTAAAATGTCATTTTATGCAAATAAGAGATGCTTTATGACAAACATGCTTCTCTAGACAGAGCAATGGAAGAGAGAGAAGCCTACATGTTGCATGCTGGTCACAATACTTATCACTCCATTAGGTGATGATTAAATGTCTCTTTAAAATTAATCGGAGAGCCCTTATAGAGTAGAATAACAAGGTAAGCAGATTGGGAAATGCTGAAGAAAGCTGATTTATTAGCTTTCAGTGCGACTCTTCAGCTGTGGACTCTAGAATATTACTGAAGGATATAAACTCAAGAATGATACATCCGAGCCCTGAGAAGCAGGTGTAGCACATACACAAATGCGAAGTACATTTATTAGTTTATTCAATTGTATAATATCAACTTTATAAAAAATAAGTTAACAGTTTTTTTTCATCTTCACTCTCAAGAATGTTTATGTAGTTAGATCATTGTCACATCTTGCAGTATATGAAACAATTATAATTCAAATAAAATTGATAGTTTCACTTCACACTTTCAGAAAATAAATGCTTTAGAATTTATTCTAAATTCTGACCTGAATAAATCAAGTGCTTTAATTAAAATACGCTCTGCTATTTGTCATCTGTGCATAACTCCTAAAAGCAATTATTTTTCTGCTACATTTGAATGCATCAACTGAAATTACGTAAGAGGACTCCAAACAAGATGAATACCTTCAGAAATTTGGATGCATCTTCTGAGTGAAAAGTTCAGGATAAGCATACTTATTTTGAAATTAAATTTCCTAAGTAATAAACAGTTTTCCCTATACTTGTCTTTGTATTACAGAATATAGAGTGAAGTCTGAGAGTAATTAACTCTTCCTCCAGTCCTGTTGAAGCGATGGAGCAATTTTATTTTCTAGTTTGCAAATCAGCTATCCAGTAAAACTAACCAAATATTGAACTTATCTCATAGAATAAAGATTATTAAAGCAACACGATACACTAGTATACTTGAAACAAGAACAGAAGAATTATCCTATTATAAATGTTTAAATGTAAGCCTAGTTCTGAAACCTGTTTCTCAGAAATCACTCAGAGTCAAGAGCCTTTTATGGAGGAACTGAGGGGCCTCTTGGAGTATTCAAGGATTCACGATCCAAAATATTAACTGCTTGAGTTGATTTTATTTAGATTTGCTCTTCAGTGAACTCCATTATATGATTTTAAACCACGGAGAAGAAGTCTTTATTTTTATAAAATATGATATCTTTCATCACTGTTATATTAGATCTATCCTTCTGCAAAAATTAACTGATTTTATTTACTTGTCATACTTCAGAAATACAGATTTTACCTAACTCCAGTATTTTTAATTCCTTTATAACTTCCCTTCTGTAACTGTCAATAACTTGTTGCTGGAGAGATTCAGTTGTGGAAATTCAGTTATGCATATATATATATATATAAACATTTTGTAAAACAGATAATAGATACATAATAGGTAATCTATATTCTACATATACAAATTATATAATAATATATGATTATTAATATACCAATACATTAATTATTAATAATTGTAGTTAATAAAATATACTATGTATTAAACAACATTATGTATAACATGTAACATATTATATATATGGAATACATAAATTATATTCCTTAATATGCACGATATCTATATGATATATGTTGTATGGAATGTTTACGTACATTTATCAATAAATATCTCCATTTTTTTTCTCTACAATTTTCAGTGAGTATTTCTTACCAACTGAAGAGAGGACTTCCTCTTCACTAAAATCCACAAAAATTCTGCACATCTTAGTTCACAATCAGTCATGACTCACATGATATTCATCCACCTCCTGCTCTCCCTACTGTCACAGTTTTATGATTTCTGTTTTTCGGTATTCCACATCATAACATCATGTAGTGCACTGGGAATTAAAGTGTCAGTGCTCCAATTGTGGATACCTGTCCCTGTACGTCGCAGAAGTAATGGGATCTGGCCCTTCCCGGTTGGAATCTTACTTACTGCCTTGCAGGGAATGTTGGAGTTTGCTTTCCTATCCGCACCGAGCTTTTCAGGTTTGATGAGGCTCAGGAGCTCTCTCTCTGTCCTATTTTATTTGATTTATTAGTCTCAATTTCAATTAGATTGTATTATACTGTGTTATCTTGCATTCCGATATCATAGTTAGTAAAATAAGTTTTTCTCCATAGATCATTGCCACTGTTTTGTTTTTTTTTTTTCTTTCCTTGAGCCTGGCTCCCATCTCCCTCCCCTTCTCCTTAACTCCGTGACACCTACTGAAAAAGGATATTGTGCTGAAAAAATTACTAGATAAGGAGAACAATATTTCAGCTCAAGCCACAGAAACTCACTTTACATTTACATTTCACATGAGATGCAAGTAATTCAAAAAATAACAATTAAACTGCCTCTCTAAGGCTTTTTTACGGTTTACTCTAACTGAAATATTTGAATCAACTCATGATAAAATCAGTCTTAGTACTGAATTAATGCTTTGATCCAATCTGAGCTTAGACACTGAACTAAAATACTAAGTTTTAAGTGGATTATCTGTGTGCTACAAATATTAGCAGTGAAAAAAAGACAGAATAAAAATAAAAAAGACAGTTTTCCTGTAAGACCCCTTCAAAGACTATCAAGTTTAAACACAAGACAAACATCTTCTAGTCACGATCCATTCCACATTTAACTGAGTTGTCTTCTGTAGGTGTCAATGTCATAAATTTTTGCCCATGTAGGGACTTAAGAGTGATTCCCTAACCTGAACTTCTCACTAAGGCATTCAATACTATATAACCACAAGGGAATGGTGTAGCCTAATTCAGTTTTAAAATCCCAGTATGATCCATTTTGTAAGCTGATCTCCACTTTTCACAGAATCACAGAACGGTTTCTGGCCATTTCCCCTTGTCCTGTCTCCACACGCTGCAGAAAAGAGTCTGGCCTCGTTACTCTGCCCCCCACACCTCAGATATTTATAGACCTAGATCAGGTCCCCTCTCAGTCTTCTTTTCTCAAGGCTAAATAGACCCAGTTCACTCAGCCTTTCTTCATAGGAGAGATGCTCCAGGCCCTTCACCATCTTTGTGGCCTTCTGCTGGACTCTTTCCAAGAAACCCCTGTCTTTTTTGTACTGGGGAGCCCAGAACTGGATGCAGTACTCCAGATGAGGTCTTACCAGGGCAGAGTAGAGGGGGAGGATCACCTTCCTCGACCTGCTGGCCAGGCTCTTTTTAATGCACCCCAGGATGCCATTGGCCTTTTTGGCCACAAGGGCACACTGCCGGCCAACCTGTTGTCCACCAGGACAGCCAGGTCCCTCTCCGCAGAGCTCCTCTCCAGCAGGTCATCCCCCAACCTGTACCAGTGCATGCAATTATTCCTATCTAAATGCAAGACTCTACACTTGCTTTTGTTATGCCTCATCTGGTTTCTTGCTGCCCAGCTCTCCAGCCTGTCCAGGTCTCACTGAATAGCAGCACAACCTTCAGGTGTGTCAGTCAATCATCCCAGCTTCGTATCATCGGCAAACTTACTGAGGGTGGCCACTATCCCCTCATCAAGGTTATTGATGAAGACGTTGAGCAAGACCAGACCCAGCACCAACCGCTGAGGAGCACTACTGGTTATTTTTGCATTTGTACCTTATTGATTTAGAAGTTATTACAATCAAATATTAATACCTGTAAGAAAGTTTTACAGATTCTCACCCAAATTTCTATTGTGAGATCAGATCTCATCAGATTGATATTTCCATGGTTCGAGATACAGGATATGACCCGTTTTTGTCTCTTTTGTATACTTTTAAGGTACGTGATTGTTTTGTCTTAATAACTTCAAGTGAAAAAGTCTCATACTTTTATACATAACTATTACCATCCAGTGTATCCTGGACTGCTCATTGATCCTTGTCCTCATCTACTCTTTTGCCTACATTTAAATTTTTCAAAGATTCTTTTCCCTTGACACAAGCCATTAGAGCATCCCCTAGCATACATTTAATTCATTGGAAAACTGGATGATTGGTTTTATAGCTAATGTCTTTTTTCAAAAGCTAATACATGCCTGCACAGATGCTAAATCATCTCAACTGGAATGCATATGCCTGCAGGCCCTTATTTTTTGGCAAGATTTCTAGGCTATGTTTTAAAAGTATTTATAGAGTGGAACCTTCTCATTCTTCCCAGGAAGATACACCTTTTTCAAACTTGCACCTGTTAAAATATGCTAATTAACAGAAGAGAAGATGTCTAAATTTTAATATGTTGTTCTGTAGATCCACCAATGCCTGTTTATAATGTCATTAAATGTCCCGTAGACTGTCTTGCTGTCACTTTAGCTGTAGATTATAAGTTCTCCTTATTTGCTGAACAGGTGAGTTTTCATTTATATTTCAAGAAAATCACATTACTCATGCTGCTAAAAAAAATCTGGCATGTCTCATGATCTTCAGAAGTCTAGGGAATGATTCTGATTAAAAGACACTGTGAAGGGAATAGGTCTCTTACATCAATGATAGTAATTCTATTTTGAAGATGGTGATTAGTATTTAATATCATCTGAATTTTCCTAAGTTTCACAACAAAAAAGCTGCTTTTAAAACGGCAGACATGTCCTTGTCATAATGATGACTTTTGCTAAGAATTCCAGTGGGATACTTTTTATAGACAAAATGTAATACTTCTACTATGATTGCTCCTTCTCCCAAAAGCAAGCAAACTCATATATATGCAGAAATAAAGGAAACGATAAAAAGTTTTTTCTGCTGTCCTCTGGCAGACTAATCATCTGGAAAATGAAAGTCATGTTATGCATTTTTATAACTATGTTTCCTTATAGGCACAACATGTTACAACAAAACAAATACAGCATCTGTTCCTGCCGTATACTTAGTTTAAAACTTTTAAAATGCTAAGTAATTAGTTTGACTTTCTAGGTTCTCTGGAAACAGCACTACTAGGAATTTTCATCAGGGCTATCATAAAAACTGAAACTCATTTGGAAATTGAGGTTTGGAGTTAAGAAAGAACATTCTGGAATATTACAGTGATCTATGCTATTCAACCATGGTGTGAAGTCAAACCCATCTTTAATTAATAATTTCTATTTCTATGCATAGAATCATAATGGGAAATATTTTTATATTGTGGTAAACAGAAATGCATCCAATATTCAAGGTAAGGCCACAGCAATGCTAAATGTATTGTGATAAATAGCTCATTTAATCAATTGGCTATGCTGAGTTTAATACTCCAAAATGTTTTTTACCCCTTGATTGAGCCTGTCTAGATCACTTTCCGCTGAGGTGCTCTCCAAATACTTTTTTTTTTTTGCCAGTCTGTACTTATGTCTGGCGTTACTCTTTCCATGGTGCAGAACCCAGCACTTCTTGCTGAACATGAAATTGTTGGTTATTGCTCTATGCTCCAGTTCATCTAGATCCTTTACAAAACCTCCTATCTCTTCACACAGTCAACAGCACCTCCCAGATGAGTGTCATCAACAAACTAAGGACACATTCCATTCTAGATCATTGATAAATATGTTGAACAGAACTGGCCCTATAATTATTTCCCTTAAATAGACATTGATACATTCTAGATCATATGAGCAATTGATTTCAATTTATTGTCTGAGGGAAGATATTAATCTAAAAGTCTTTATTGTAAAAGTTGTGCAAGGCGTTAAAGGAAATGTATTGAAGATACGTATAAAAAAACATAATTTACAGTGTGTCTTCTTTTTTAAGGAGTAGATTTAACCTGTGCCTAGGTCTCTCATAATTCAGTCTATTACTTTTACTTTAGAATGATCTTTCAATAACAAAACTGCATTGAAAGAAATGTTGTAAAAGTAAATAATTTTATTGGAATATAATCACAACATATTAATATTTATATATTTTTTTTATACTCAAAGCAAAGGGAAAAAACACAGAATCACAGAATGGCCAGGGACCTCAAGGATCATGACTCTCCAACCCCCTGCCACAGGCAGGGCCACCAACCTCCACATTTAATACTAGACCAGGCTGCCCAGGGCCCCATCCAATCAGACTTTGAACACTTCCAGGGACAGGGCAACCACAACCTCTCTGGGTATCTCACCACTCTCTCTGTACAGAACTTCCTCCTGACATCTAACCTAAATCTCCCCTCTCTCAAGTCAAAACCATTTCCTTTTGTCCTGCTGTTATCTATCTTTTTTTAAAGAGTTGGTTCTCCTCCTGTTTGTAGGCTCCCTTTAGGTACTGAAAGGCTGCAATGAGGTCACCCTGCAGCCTTCTTTTCTCCCTCTCCAACAGGTCTCTGTCTTTCTTGTAATGGGGTCTCCAGACCTGGACACAGTACTCCACATGGGGCCTCACAAGAGTCAAGTAGAGGGGGACAATCTTCTCCTGCTCCTTTGGCCACCCCTCTTCTGATGAAGCCCAGGATATCATTTGCTTTTTGAGCTGTAACTTACAATAATAAATAATAAATAAACAATAACATAAAATATAATAAATAAATAAGTAAATAAATAAATAAATAGATAAAAATAAGTGAGTAGATAAATAAATAAATACAAAATAATAAACAAACAAACAAATAAATGACTTATAATAAAATGCTGCTTAAACAACCAGAAAAGTTTTATTTATTTATTAATATTAGGGTTTCCTTACCTCCCTTAACTGTATGTTTTAGTTGAGAGTAAATACTGTTTTATCAGTTCAGATGCAGTATAGTAAGAAGTTTCTTATTCATGGTGAAGTGTGTGCTAAGTCAACAGGGTACGAAAACAGGCTTCTTATTCAGTTTGATCTTTTGTATGTTCTTATAACAGAAGATTTTATATTTACATTGTACATACAAAAAGTGTGAATATATAAATATAGAATATTACAGTGTATGCACTTTTAAAAAAATAAGTCTTTGAAAACATAAGTAACATATAGGCAAGAAAAACATAACTCCTTAACAACTGATTTAAGATGCTTTCTTCCAATTAGTTATCCTTTATTACCTTGACCTTGACAATGTCTAAGGAGAACAAGTTTGAATGAGTGAAGCTGCTTAATAATTATATATATAATAATAGGATACTCGTATATACTCTGTAATAATAGAGTACTGTAAACGTCTTTCCTCTGGGAAAGGATCTAATTCTTTTTGATACTCTGAAGGGAAGTGATTTGAAATGAAAACTGCTATTGCTGAAGAAAGTTCTCTATACTACCAGCATGAGGCAGAGAAAGGGATTTTAAATCTGAGTTGTGTATCAGGATCTGATTTTGTTCTACATATATATATATATATTTTTTTTCAACCATTTTTAACTTTTCACCTGTGAGTAGACAGTTTCCTGAATGATTAGAATCATAGATTCTTCTGACATATAGCTGAAATCTGATTTTATATCAACCTCCTAGAGAAAAACATACATGGACAGTAGGACTCTTGTCAGTGAAACCTGTGCTCATGGACATGAGGAGACTATCAAGAGCAAATGGTTTTGTCAGTATGGCTGCAAATTTATTGCAACAAACGACAAAGCGGCGTGCTGTTCTCTATTAACTAAAAACTATTGCGTTGTCAGTAGTGATATTTATATGCAAAAATATTAAGCAGCATTAGCCTACAGGAGTAAGACTTTACTACTCAACAGGAGATAATACTAGATGTCACCACAGCTCCACTTAGTAACTGAATTGAAAATAATAGTCTTTAATTTGTTTAGATAATATTTGGTCATTAATTCAACTTCTGGTGACATAAGACCATATCAATCCTTAAAAAAAAAAAAAAAAAAAAAAAAAAGTATGAAGTGTATTTGTCCACAGAAATAATAGATGTGTGACAGAATCAACAGCTGTTCATACATGGTCAGAACCACCTTAGTTTTTATTAAGGAAGACTTTTAACAGAATATTAAGTTAGAAATATCATACTATATTATGTAAAGCTCAGACATACAGTGACCATAAGAAAACATGTTATGCACACTGTGCAGAGAGTATCATACCGTACTTGTCTCGTACTCTACGAACATTTGCAGATAAACTACCTTCGTTTTGATCTGCATTTAGGAAATGTGATGTGCAGCTAAGGTTTGTCAATGAGCCTCGAGTGTGGATACAGCTGTAGGCAGAACTGGCATGATTACCTGCACCTACCAAACCCATTTTTGCATTAGATAGTATGTTAAATCTTATTGTATGTTTAGTCCCAATATAGTGACTTATTGCAGTAAATGGAAATAATTTCTTTAAAAAGCAAACTAGTTGTTTTTAGTGAGTTCCATTCATGTCAGTATTTGAAAAAACAGTATACATAATTATGTGTACATATGTATTTTTTTTTTCTTTTTTTCTTCTCAATGTGAAAAACACTACACTTTTTTTTCCTGTGAGTTAGTAAATATCGTTCTTTCAGAAGACTAGTTTGCTTAAAAAGATCAGAAATAATAAAGCAGAAACTCAGAAAATTCAGATTTTTTTCAAATATTTTTTAAAATTGAGATTAGCTTAATTACCATAGTTTATAGAATTCACAAAAAAAAAAAAACAAAAACTCAAAAAAGACTAAGAGCATAGTGTGGTTATATTCTTCGATAATTGTTTTAGTATAAGACTTGGAATGAGAAGGACAGACAACATTCAAGAAGATCTATAAGGTGGAGTGGGTTCTTGATAAACATAATAGGATTTCCAGTGAGTATGAAGCTTCTCTGTGCTTTTTGAGGGACAGATGATCTGCACAGTCAGAATCAATATGTATTCTATTTCCTTGTCATTCCTTACTTCTTCTTTTCTCACTTTCTATTTCACTATTTGCCTTACAGCTCTTTCATCACTGAGCTCCCTGAATATCAAATAATAGCTAAATCTTCTGCTAATACAAATATGCTTCTTTGTCTTCAGTGGAATTATGCTAATTTTTACCATCTGAAGATGTGGATCTCTTTTTATTACCCGATTTATTTTATATCCCTCTTTCATATTTGCAAATAATTCCTCCACTAATATTTTTTTTATTAAGGAGAAAATCACTCGTACATCAGGAGCCTCATTTCCCTGTTGTTACAGAGTTAACAAGACAATAGAGAAAATCACAATTAAGCAATTGGCACATTCATTTTACTGAGCACAGATCTTCTGGCATTTTTCTGTGTATTCTTATCGTTTGCCTGATTGTTTTTCTTCCCTGGAGTTCTCTGTATTTTGGTAAAATAAGGTGAGAAGAAAGGAGTACTTTTAAGACTTACTTTAAAATTTTATTTCAATTTGGTTGGCATTATATAAAACTGTGTGATCACTACACCTCATGAGACATCCCAGACTTCTGTCTGAATACGCTACTTAATTTCAAGAAAACATGCATTAGTTTTTGACTTCTTTTGAAAAGAAGATGATACATTTTTGGGATCATTTCTTAATGTACTTTATTTCTATGACAGGAAGATTGCTATATTTGAATAGTTATGGGTGTTTTTTCCTTCTTTGTTGGAAAAGATGGCTACTAATCAATCTTTTAATGAGATGGAAAAAAGGAAGCAGAGAGGTGCTGCCCCTTCATCCCTGGTAACTAATGTCAGAATCATGAGAACAGCTCAAATCTATGCTAGACTGGACCTTAGGAATGTCGTTACTGCAAGGGTGGTCTAACACTACAACATGCTTCTTACTGAAATGTTTGATTCCCTGTGCCCGTCAGTGTTCAAGACACTTCAACTTTTGATTAGCCCTGAAGACTTCAGACAAATGGACTCCATGATCTCTGTAGGTCTCTTCCAACTGAACGATTTTATTTTGTACTTTCTGATGAAAATAAAACCAAGAAAAAGAACATTATAATTTGACTTTTAATGCTATGCTTTTAAGCACACACACACACACACGCATACACACATGCATACACACTCACCCTAGTCACATTATTTAGGGAATCTAGATTATTCTTCACCAAGCTTTTCCTCAGTCTTTGTCACTGTTGTTTTTTTTTGTTTGATTGATTTTTTGTTTTGTTTTGTTTATTAAATTATATATTCCCATTTTTATACAACATAGAGTTCACAGAGGAAAAAAACTCAAAGTCCATTCACTCTACTGCCAAGACTGTTCAAATCCAATCTTTTCAGTACTCCAAACCACCCAGAGAAAAAGGAACAAGGTGCTCTGCATAGCAGTTAATGAAATCACTTCAGAATATCTTGCTATTGATCATACTTTCTGGTGGAGACTTGGCTTTCTGATATTATCACAAGGAGAGCTGACTACTACTTATATTAGAAAAGAATGTTAAAAAATTATTATTTCTTTAGAAAGGTTAATCAGTGCCTTTGAAAAGTGTTCAAGGATATTTCATATTACTAAAATGATGTAGGAATATGGGTGCTTTCTGAGCACCATTCTAAGCTCTAGATGGGACAAATGATGACACAGTCTAGTATTTTGACATCCATGTCCACTTTGCAGATCTAATTATAAACCATCTGAGTGAACTGTATCCCTTCACAGCTAATGAAGTTTTCTTTGAAGAAAAATCCATAATTACATAACATAGGCAAATTAATTTATTATAGTGGATAAAAAGACTTGACCTTTGCTATCACTGCAGTGATGACACAGATATTCATGGTATATTAGTAACATCTACATTATCATATAAAACTGTTAAAACTTCTAATAATAAGTAAAACTTGAAGGTTGTTGATCACATAAAAATATTTCATAATAAATCTTGTCATAACTATATTAGCAATGTATGTTTGTTTTAACTGCACTGAAACAATGAACAGTAAATTCAAAATATCTATATAAAACACTAAAAATTTCAGCATGTCACTTTGACTTTCTATGCTGTATTTATCCCACATTTAAAGTAGTACAAGGGATGATTATCCTCTTAACAAAATGTTTTGAACACTGGAAAACAGTTAAAAGCGATTATCATCATGCTGATGAATTTATGATACTGTTACTCTAGAACTGTACTCATTGAAAATCACATTCTGCAAATACCAAAACTGTACCCTAGGATCTCAAGTAGGTAACATAGAAGACATTCAATCACCTCACATGAAAGGGTAAATAAGAAGTATGATATCCATGAATGAGTTGAGTCTGATCAATTAAATTTCCCAGTTGATTAGGCCTTTGATGAAGTACTTCAAGTATGTATTTTTAAATCCTGGATAATTTTTTGTAAATTCTGTTTTCACTTAGAAAAAAAATATATTTATCTTAAAAATAAACAGTAGAAAAGTAGAACAAAAAAGAATTTAGTCTTCCTGTGGATTCTGGCAGAACAGAGAATTTATAAGCTTAAGCATTAGAAAGTAACAAGAATATCACTTCATGATTCTGTTGTTGAATTTTCTTAATAATATTCCATTAATGATACTGATTGTTTCTGTATACTTTATATTATGTATTAGACTGATTTACATCTACCATACTTTAAAAAGTTTGTATTTCCTACATTTTATTGGTATTAATTAGAGAAATATATTAATTATTTTAATCTATTTTCTAGTCTCAGCACTTTGTACTGTCTACAGCAATTATTAGAGATATCTAAAGCAGTAACAACATTCAGTCATATCTGAAATGGAGTCAATGAACTCGTTATAGAACTATTGTTCCCTAACTTTCATAAGTAACACAGCATTTATTTATTTTATGTTTCGTAGCCTAAATTGCACACATTTTTGCTGCATGTTTTCTACAAATCTGTCACTATTCTTTTTCATTTAGCCCATGAAAGATCAAAGTTTGGACTTTCTATATGCTTAGTTTGATTAATTTCCTTCAACAAATGTAGTTACTGCTCTCTGGATTACATATCTATCAAGCTCCACTCTTCCCTGTGCTGCTTCTTCATCCTTTTCTATTTTACAAAGTATCCCCCCACACTTTTTATGCTCCTGTGAACATATTCTAGCCATTTTGAAAGAATTCATCTAAAAAGGCATCTGCAACAAAATGCACTACTCATTGGTCTGTTCACTATCTACATGTAGTATTATATGAATTTTTTCTTTCTACAGTACACAACCTGGTTAGTTGCCAACTTTCTGTAGTCAATAGCACATATGCTAAGATACACTGTGTACAAAACACCTGTTGTAGTTAAAATTTCTGACTTTCTGTTGAGTGCATAACCACATCCATATTTAAAATACCTGTCATATGATATTAGCAGATATTCTCAAATTATAAGGAAACAAATATAGAATTTTTATTCTGGCAACACCCTGACTGTAGACTGAGCTATAATAGCAAAAAGGGCTGCTTCTTCTATTCCTCACATTTCCATAATTAATGAGGGTTCCAATAATTTTAGCTAATTTGATGCCACTGTTGTCTTTTGTATTTAAAATGTTTTTGCTCACTATCTAGGGAAGTATTCTTTTTCTATTGTGAGCAATTGTGTGATATTCTTATTTCGCTTTTTCTAAGAACAAAGGTAACCAGTTATCCTGTATGGTAAACATGGACACATATTTGGGGGCCTGAAACTCCCTTATTGCTTGTATTGTGCTGCCTTTGTTCTAGAAAGGCCTACCAAAACAAATTTATATTTAGCTGCTTCTTGACCTTTTACTTCCCCTCACTCCATCAGCTCCAAACTAGTCAGCATACCCAGGAGCAGAGAAAACTTTGCAGACAGCTCACTGACCCATCATCCTTCCTCTGTGCTTGCAGGGTTGATAACAGGCAAACACAGTTTCTCTGTGTTCTGGGGTGACTGATGTTAAGCCATGTAATTATTCTAAGCTTCAGAACTGAAGTGCTGGTTCTTAATCAAAGGTCCTGGTTGCTTTCTTGAGTACTTGAGTATAGAAAATCTGTTTTAGTTTGCCTTGTAAGATGAATAAGAAAGGAACTTCTTCAGAATATGCAAAAAAAAAAAAAAAAAAAAAAAAAAAGACAGGATAATTCTTGGTTAGCATGTGGGGTTTGTCTATGGAGACAAGTACTGTACTTCAGTTCCTTCACTGTTTTGTACTATAATCTAAATAATTGTATTAAAAGTACTAATTTATGAACTCAGACAACGGAACTCAGGTTTGTATTTTCCTCGTAACTGCCTTAAGTACTTGAAAAAGACAAAACAAAACAAAAAAAAAACCTTTTGTTTTTTCTTCCAGACTTCTCCATCTCTCTATCTAAATAAGAAGAATATTCTCCAATCCTCTTTGTACTTACATTTCTCCTGAGCAGTGCAAGTTATGTTTTGATTCTGAATGACTGTGATGTGTGATAATATCATCATCTTTCCCTAATAAAACAGAGAAAAGAAAGTACTTACTGAAAGAAGTACAATGTTATAATCCTGCCACTTTGGCCCAAATCTCTCTAAAATCTTCCTTACGCATGTCAAAAGATCATAAACTGGAGATACAGTTTCACAGATACAACACAGATATATGTGTTGTTTACATCAGGCAAACCTTTCTCTAAACAGTAAGTGAGCAGTATTGGTTTTTTATTATTATTTTTAATTGCCATTTTGAATAAAGCATTTACCCAAATTATTTTGGATGCTAATGGCCAGAAACAGCATGCATCCCTGAAAAATGATCCACACACTTAGTTGTAAGGAAAATGTATGCTTAGTACTCCCTATTATCTAAGGGCACTTACTGCCTTTCCTACTCTTGCTAGTTCCCACCTTCTCTGTTGCTACTTTTTGTAGTGCCATTCAGAACTGCTTAATATATTTTATTGCCCATTGCATAGAACTGGAACATGTACTTCTGCTATTAGTATTTTTCTACACTACTTACTTACCTATTTACTCATTAGGGTTATAACACTGAGTTATTTTTTTCATGTATAAGATATGCCATTCATTCTTGGGTGTAGTTTGAAGTTCCATATATTTTCTGAGCCTATGTTATGCAAACACAACTTCTAAGATGGAGTGAAGAATTTCATTGACTAGACCACTTAGGAAAGCCCAGTTTCATAACAGAGCATACATTTAAGAATAATTAATTGTCCCAATTGTCCCATCAGATATTTCACTTAATCACCTTGTAGCAATTTTATTTTGGTAAAATCTCGTAGGCAAATAGGTATAGGAATTTTGTGTGGTATGACTTTCAGAAATAAATGTCTAAAGATTCTATCTGAATATGACAGCATTTCCTTTCCCATAAATGTTATTTGATGTTCATAGCATATTTACTTTTATCCAGTTCTTGCTTCTTCTGCTTTGAAAAGGGACATCTCTTTGATTTATCTTATCACATTTTCAAAACATATCAGTTCAATGATTGCATTAATTTTTCATAACTCCACTTTCATTTTCAAATATATTGCTTGTCAACATAATTATTTTCTATAATCAAATGAAAATATTTATATGTATTTTAAGAATCATAGATATATTAACCTAATTTACTTTTTAAAATTTAAATCTAATCACAAATTGCATTTCATAAATTGTAGGTGTCACTATTTATGTAAGAGAGAATTTTATGTAAGGATAGGAGAGTTGACACACCTTAAACTGATGAAAGTAATGTTCAAACAGGAAATAAACAAAATCCAAGAAGATGTTCAGAATAAAAATTATCAAAATTATCAAAAAAAAAAAAAAAAAGAAGAAGAAGAAGAAGAAAAATAATACCAGTTTTAAAATACTCAATCCAAACAAGAAAACTGAATGCCTTCTAAAATAACAAAGGCAAATGGGAGAGTTTAAGGAAGACAAAATGTGAAAGTCACTCTGTATTGTAAAGATATCAGATTCCAAATACTGTCACTAACTCAAATAATTTTCAAAGTAGGAAATGAATAGACCAGTTCTTGAGTGCCACTCAAATGCAGTTCTCTACAATTGAATCAGTTAAATGTGACTGCAGTACAACCGTGAAACCCTCTGGAAGGAATAGCATACATTCTAACTTTTACTTTCTAGGTTTTTGCTTGTTTGTTTGTTAATTTCACTCTGACAGCATCTTTATTTATATGCTTTTTGTACACAAGCTGTTTTGAAACATCTCTTTTACAAATGCGTACAATGTGTCTTCTCAGAGCTTTTCAGGTAGTGGAGAATTTCAATAATTTGAAATAAGTTACTTACATGATAAAAGATGTAACATCAAATTCACTTACCAGAACTACAGTTAATGTCATAAGTAATGTAAAAGTAAATGGATAAAAACTTTCAAAGTAACTCCTTCACCTTAAATTCCGAAATTTGTGAAGTTGGCACAAATCCTCTAGAAGAAGGAATTTTGTCACCTGTCAGGGAAATAGCAATAATAAAGAGAAAAGATTCAAGAACTCTTTTGGCAAACCTCACTAAACAGAAGGAAGTTGGAAGAGTTGGAAGAATTTATTTTCCTAAGTAGCAATACTGACACTGTAAAAAAAAAAAAAAAAAAAAAAAAAAAAAAAAAAAAAAAAAAAAAAGGTAAAAGGCTCAGGAGTTAAATGGAAAAATCCATGCTTTACTTTGGATATTTTAGCATTGGAAGGCAGAGACAGTTCCAGCTTAGTTGAAATGATACAGGACTGATAAAAGTTAAGCTGTGACCAAGTAGACAAGGCAGTAAAAAGAGTGTTTATGTTTTGTCAGTAATAACATAAGTTATAGATAGAATAGTTGCAGGAAGGAGTATAAACTCCAGTCAAGTGTGGAAAACAAAACAAAACAAAAAGCAGCTTGTTAGGTAGAAAAAGAAAAGGAAAACAAGACGCACTGATGAACAAAGGCAAATATGTTTCAGTTCACAGGTTTTGGGGTTGTTTTTTTTGTTGTTGTTGTTGTTGTTTGGGTTTTTTTGCATGCTGAAATGTATCATCTCTGAGTTCTGGATTTCTAAGTATGCAGTGCCTTGAAAATTGTAGGAGTTCCTGGAAGAAATGCTGGTGCAATTCTCTTTTTCCTCTTTCTGTTTGTTTAGCAAGAGAAGGATTAATAAAAACACAGGAATGGCATTCAAAAAAGCAATGAGGAAGTAATTGTTCAGTGTTTTTAAAGGTAATTAGACTCTGAAAAATATAGAAAGAATCCACTACATTTTTCGCAGGCTCAAAGGTGCCAGTGTTATCTTTACTTGACAAAACTTTTGAAAAAACGATTCTAAGACTGCAGATGGTTCTATACATATTTTTAATATCACTAGAAAAACAGAGCATCTAAGTAACACATTTTAGAACAGAGTCCTTTTGAACCTTAATTTTTTGCTTTGCACCAACAAAAAATTCACAGAACATTTTGAGTTGGAAGGGACCTTCAAAGATAATCTAGTCTAATCCCTTGCCATGAGCAGGGATATTTTTCCCCAGACTAGGTTACTTAAAGTCCATCTGACATAACTTCCAGCACCTAGAGGGACAGAACATTCATGCTTACACCAGGCAATTTGTTCTGATGTTTCACCACACTTGTAAAAACTTTTTTCCTTATATTCAGTCTGAATCTACCCTCTTTCAGTTCAAAACTATCCTTCGTCTTAATGCTACAGACCACCATATAAACTCTGTATTTTTTAAATGCTCCTTCTAAATATTAAGAAGTTACCATAAGAAGGCTCTTCCTGAAGCCTTTTAAACAACTTCATAAGTGGACAATCATCAACCTCAAATTTTTGAACTTTTTTTTTTTTCTTCCATACAGCCCACAGTATGATTGGCTCTCTAGGCTACAAGAAGGCTTGTACTAGCTTTTCATCCACTGGCATTCTCATGTCCCTCTCTGTAGGGTTGCCCTATATCAGTTAATCATCCAGTCTTCACTGATATCAGGGATTTCTCTGACTCAAGTATAGGACTTTATATTTCACCTCGCTGAAATTTATGAGGTAAACATGTATCCACTTCACAAGCCTGTTCAAGTACCTCTGGATGAAGTATTTTCTCTCTAACATAGAAACAGTACCATTTAGCTTAGTGCCATCCACAAACTATCGCAGAGTGCAATCAATCCCACTCTCTCCATAATTAATGAAGATACTAGAAATTATTCTCTTTATTACAGAATTTTGAAAGATATCACTCATTACCACTGGTTACCATTTGGACACTGAAATGTTGGCTTTAATTCTAAAAGTGTGGTTATCTATTCAATTTCTTATCCACATAACAGTTAACCCTTCAAATTTCTCTAGTTTAGAGGCACAAATGCTGTGAGGGACAGTATCAAATTCTAATGCAATAGAAAGCACACCAATGACAGCAGTGTAGCAAGGACCTAGGCTACAGCAAGTGGTGATTTGCTCAACTCCAACGGCTGTGGGAGCAGACATATACATAACGGAAAGAAGGTGAATTCCATGTATCTGAGTTCTTCTGGGTTGACTCTGCCTTCCCACTAGAGGCTCATTCACTATTTCAAGCTGTTACTTAGTATTTCCTATGTAGACATCTATGTAGAAGATATCAGTTGCCCTTCCTTGTCCATTTGTCCATTAATGGCGTCACTTCATCATATAGAGTCAAGAGATTATTGAGGCTTGATTTGCCTATGAAGGATGAGATTTGGGTACTTTGTGAAGATACTGGTCATTCTTTTCTTCATTAACATTCCTCAATGTGTGATATATTATTTGATACCAAAAGAAAGTTATAACCATTTTTATAAGGTACCCAAAAGTTAATAACAAAGTACTCAGTATGAAAATTACCTTGTTTTAGAAAATGACCCAAACTGCACATTGAAATCTGGTCTGGATACTGACTAAGTTTTAGTCTTGCACTGTAATTATTGAAAAAGACTATACTCTGCTTAGGAACCTGTATAAAGTTCATCTGAAGATCTCTGCCAATCTACTAAGAAATGTATTGCTTATGAAAAAATTGCCATAATGATTTCTGTCAATATATTGATATAATTTTATGCTGAACAAAACCTGTTTTGTACCATTGCTCATTTGGAATACCATTATTATCCATTTATCATCTCTAATACTTCAAGGCATAAGCAGAAAAGTATGTTATATTAAAATGCAAAGGTAAGGAATAACTTTGTAATTTTGAAGAAATTATTGCTAGATAAATAGAAAGTGATTTATCCCTTTCTTACATACTGCTCTTTTTCATGTTTTTCATGCTTGACTGGATGTGTCTATCTACAGTATGCCATACTATTCATCCTTCTCTTGTTACTGAAAAAAAGTTCTTATTAGTACCTTGTCTATTCAATCTTAACCTAGTTTTTATTAGTGTAGTATCACTTCAACTAAGCTATTGTACTAGAACTGTTTCCATCTTCAGAAACCACTGCATCCAGAGTATTTGTCAAAATACAGAGTATTTAGCATCTTTGTCAAACCACCATGCCAGCTGCTTGGTATCAGAATTAGAGTCAGAATTCCTCTCAAACTGATTTGCCTATTACACTGAAATGTATTAGTTTATATACCTAGGATATTAAAAGAAATGCTAATTTCTATGTGTTCTATCTACATTTTTCACATAAAGGTGGAAAACAGTAGAGTAGAATAGAAGTAGAATAGTTGGAAGGGACAGACCTACAAAGATCATTCAGTCTAATTGCCTGACCAATTCAGTGCTAGCTGAAAGTTAGATCATATTAGTAAGGGCATTATCCAGATGTCCCGTGCACACTGACGGGGTATCAACCATCTCTCTAGGAAGGCTGTTACAGTGTTTGGTCACCTTCACTGTAAGAATTCTTTTCCTTACCTCTAGTCTGATCCTCACCTGGTGTGGTTTTCTACCATTCCCACTCATCCTATTATTGCTTCCTGGGGACCAAAAGACCAGTGCTTCTCTCTTCACTTCCCCCCTAGGAAGCTGTGGAGAGCAATATCACTTGTCACTTCTTAGCTTCCTGTTCTTCAGCCTAGGCAATCCAAATGTCCTCAGCCTCTCCTCGTAGAACATAACTTCCAGCTCTTTTGTCAACTTCTTTGCTGTCCTCTAGATACATTCAAGTATGGTAATATCTGTGAAAAACAGAGCAACGTCCAATAGTCAAGGTGAGATCACAGCAGTACTAAATATAATGTGAAAAACAGCTCACTTGACTGGCTGGATGTTCTTTATTTAATTCACCCCAAAATGTTGTTTGTCACATTGTTTACCAAGGCATACTGCTGGCTCATGCTGAGCCTACTGTTGATCAGATCCCTTCTTAGCTGAGCTGCTTTCCAGTCACCCATTTCCCAGTCTGTACCTTTGTCTGGCATTATTCTGACCAGGTGAAGAACTCAGAATTTTCCTTTGCTGAACTTCATGTTGTTTATGATTGTCCAATATGCCAATCTATCTAGAACTCTCTACAAGATTTCTCATCCCTTCAGGAAGTAAACAGCACCTTCCAGTTTCATATCTTCTGCATATATGTTAAGAATATATTCTATCTCTACATCCAGATCACTGACAAAAATTTTGAACAGACTGAACAGAATTTAGGCCTTGGAAACACCATCAGTGACCAGCTGCCAGTCAGATGCAGTCCCATTCACTTTGATGCTTCAAGCTCTACCATTGATTCAGTAAACCCATAATAGTGTGGATTTGTTCAGCTCATCGTTGAATAATTTGTCCAGAAGGATGCTGTGATGAGTGGTATTATAAGTCCTTACAAAAATCCAAGAAAATTACATCCACCACCTTCCCTTCATGAAGGAAATCAAATTAATATGTTGATATTCTTTCAAGGTATTCTTGAAATACTTCCCCAGGTGTGAGGACCATAATTGCCATACGTAATATTGTAAAGGAAAAGTTTATTTACATAATGTAGAAATAAAAAATATTTGAATTATTCTGGGAATATAGAGGTTTGCATATGGAGCTTTAGAACCATTAAGTATACAACTTTGTTTTTTTGGGCAAATGAATGCAGTTCCTCCTTGCCAGATTTTGGATCTGAAGGTCACTGAATATCTTTGGGAAGAACAGTGAATTTGAAGTGGATAACCAAAAATATGCCTTGGTGTGGGAATTTGTGGTGGTATCCTTAAAGAATTCCTTACAGGAAGAGAGCAATAGTGGTAAGGGATAGCACTGTGTTCTGCACCTGAATATCAGACTTTTTCCTTCAAATAAATTAGTAATCCCAAGTTTTCTGAGGTGTTTAATCATTTTTCACCAATTCAATTAAAATTATTAGAGAATCTATACCTGAGTACAAAGTATTAAAAAGAGAAAGATTAGCAAGACAAGCAGAGCATTGCACTCTAGAGATAGATTGTCATGCTATTTTCATAATTAATAAATGATATTTAATTATTTGCTAGGATTCCTTTATTTTCTGTCTCTTGAGCAGAATGCTAGTGGGAATACACAACATGAATGATTTACTGCATATAAAACACATTTATTTATTTTGCTGTAGTAACTAATCAGTTAAAACAGTGGTTTTAATGGAGGCAGTAGCAGCATCTTCTTTCCTTCTTTGGTAGTCATAGTTGTTAGTGACTCCATGGATTATGGTGCATCTACATCCTAAGGAAAATGAGTCTATAATGGGAAGAAGGCAACTGCCGTATAAAGTCTCTTACTGATGACACAAATGCTAATGTAATCCTATGACCAACTTAAACATATTTTCTTTTCCATTATGCTGCCTCTCATTACATGATTATTACTTTTGCTTTTTCCAATATTTGCTGAGCATTAGGGAGTACATAAAGATTGCTGAAAAAAAAATGTGAAGATACATACACAAATATGACTGGAAAGTGTTACTTTGGTATGTTTTCTCTAGTCACGGCAGTTGCTGGGCACTTAATAAGGAGTACTAAGACTTATCTCCCTCTAGTGATAAAAGGCAGCAATTGTACTTTATAGTATAGTTTTTGCATAGTTAAAATGTCTTCTGATTTTCAGCTTCTTCCTTTATATAGAACTTCCTCGACCTTTTTTTTTTTTCATCACTGTAGAGTTACTAATTAGCTTATTTTATAAGCCATCTCTGAAAATTAATGTACCTTGTGTATGAAAAATTTTGTGATGAAAAGTTCACACACTACTGTTTCTTGTGAACAGATATTGTTTGTTGTATGATATGGGAGATTTTCTTTTTTAATGATTAACTCAAAAATACCAAATAATAATTATGTAATTTTTTTTTCCAACATATTTTTCTCATAGAGACCATGTCTCTATCCTAGTATTCAATAATTAAAGTTCAGCATTTGTACAATGTGTACAAAACAGCTTTAAATGAGTAACATTGCTGTTGCAGTATGGTGTATAATATTCTTTGCAGAATGATCCAGGAGCTTGTAACTGCTTTTACATAAAGGCTTTGGTTTGTTTTACAGAAAATCCCCCAAGCATCATGTTATTAATAGTGGTTTGTTAGATACCTTATTCTTTGTTGGATACAAGATGTCCTACAGAGGAAATTGAACCAGAATGTTTGTTTCAAGTGGACAATAAATGTGTAAATAGATAAATCTTAGGGTCTGCCACAAGTAAGTTATAATTTAATAATAAAATTATGATGACACAATACCATTCGATACCATTTGAATACAGAAAAAATCTGAATTCATCCACTTCATGCTTAGCATATTGGATGTTATTTGTATAACCTTTTGGTTGATGAGATGAAGGACTAATTATCATGATTAAGCAATCAAGAATAAATGCAACCCCTTCCTGTATCTTTTGAAAGTGAACAAGGAAAAGATAAAAGGGACTAAAGAAGAAAATAAGTGTGTCAGTGATGGAAGTCTGTTGTGGAGACATGGGAGCGTGTGGAGATTGGTTGTCTTTTTCACATTCATTACATTTCATCTTGCAGATCCTGCCCCTCTACTCCAAGCTGGTGAGGTCTCACCTGGAATGCTATGTCCAGATGTTGAGTCCTCAGTGTAGGAGAGATATAGAACTGTTGGAGCACATTCAGAGTAGTGCCACGAAAACAATCCATAGAATGAAACACCTGTCCTATGAACAGGCTGAGAGAGCTGGGGCTGTTCAGACTGGAGAAGAGAGGGCTGTGAGGTAACATGATAGTGGCCTTTCTATATCTAAAGGGGAGATACAGGAAAGAAGGGCCAGACTCTTTAGCAGGGTCTATGGTGATTGAACAAGAAAATGGTTTTAAGCTCAGGGAGGGTTGATTTATGTTAGATATAAGGAAAAATTCTTTTACAGTAAGGGTGGTGAAGCATTGGAACAAGTTGCCAAGTAATGTGGTTGGCGCCATGTCGCTGGAGACTTTCATGGTGAGGCTGGAAAAGGCCCTGGGCAGCCTGACAGATATCCCTGTTCATTGCAGGGGAGGTGGACTAGACGGTCTTCAGTGGTCCCTTGAAATTCTAAGGAATCTATAATGCTAGAATCTGTTCTATAACACCATTAAACTAACTGCTCTGTTGACAGGAAGAATAGCCTTAAATTTTCAAATATGCACACTACCAAAGTAAGCAAGTTCTGAAGTTCTCTCTCAGATCTACATAATCATATCTCTGTCTTAAACACCAATTTTCACTACAAGATCAGACCTGAAGATTTTTATATATGCTTAAGTTTGATAAAAGCTCTAACTTAAACCCTAATGCTTCTGACAATGATTTGCATTAGAGTATTTAAGCAATCTTGATAATTTCTTTTTCAAATTTAACATTCCATCACACATCTCAATTCAACATCTCAATCACATGAAAGATATTCCATAGGTGTGTTGACAATGCCAAAGTAATATAAATCATAGATTAACACAGAGTATGTGAATTAAAGTAATTCACTGATTACAACAGTGCAAAACAACAGAGGACATAAAATGATATAATTAGCCAGAAGACTGAAGTGGGGCTGAAATTCTGAGATCATTGTCTTAGACACCTTGGACTTCCAAGAGAGATTTTATGTGCGTAAAATAAAAATAATTTTAATAATAAAAATCATTTTATTCAAGAAAGTATAAATTACTTTGAAAATATAATCAGTGGTCTTTCTGCATTATTTCTGTTTCAAAGCAAGACCCAGGATTAAATATTTACTTAATTATTTCCAAAAACAACAACAAAAAAAGGTCATCTGTAGCTTCCCTATTTTATCCAATGATCAAGATCACATGATTAGTAGTAAGATTTCTACATAATTAATCAGCATAGCTGAAGAGGTATCCCAGCTACTTTTTATCTCTGGGCAGAAATCCAGTATTTCCATGGTAATTCACTTCAGGCTAATAGATAATGTCTCTTTAAACGTACTTAACCTTGACCTTATTAATATATCACGCAAGCCTAATATTGGTTTGTCCTTTGAAATACAGAGCTGTGGATTTAGAACAAGGACAATAATGATTTTTTTTTTTTTTTTTTTTCCATCAAAAGAAGCAGAAGGAAGAATATATGGTCAAGTAGAAACCAGAAAAGAAGGAGGAAGTTAAACTATTGGACTTTTCTCCAATAAGTAGGACAGAACTTGAGGAGAAGTTCCCTTTTCCAAACTTCAAGACTTGCAACAATAAAAAAGTGTCCTGTTCCGTGTTTGTTAATGATCTCTTGAAAGAAATATCTAGTTATTATTTTAATAACCCATACAATCTGATTGAAAGAGATTTTAATTTTCCTTTCTGACTATTGCAAATGTATTCTGTTAACTATCCCTATTTAGAAAACTTCCTTCTGCTCTTAACAGTTGCCAGAATTTGAATTTTTTTATTCTGGCTCAGGGTGCGTTTACCCTCAGTCCACCCCTCCTGTTCATATGGGGAGCACAAACACTGGAATTTGGATTCCGTCTTGTTGCCTCTTGTGAATTTTCCCAGATTTCTAACTTCCAGTCTAATGTTGATTATCTCCATTCCAATTCATTAGGGAAGAGCCGGTAATGTTAATATATTCTGACAACTTTCAGAGAAAGAACTAGTGTAGAAAAGGTCCTTTTATCACTATTTAGTGGCTAAAAAGTGACAATGAAGTAATGACTAAGTGGTGACATCATTACAAAATCAGCTTGTGTCTGAGAAACATTTTATGAAAAAAAGCAGATCTATTCGAAAAGCCTAGAACCTGTCAAAACAGTACAAATGGAAAAAATAAAAATAAAAGAAATCAGGTAATATTATTCAGCAACTTTTAGATCTGGCTCTAAATTAAGGTTTGTAGTGAAACTCTTATGTCTATATTTTTATTAAAGAAAATAAGTCTATATACTACTAATAGAATGCTCTTTATACCTTTTAAAAGAGATTGATTACTACTTTGACATATTGTTAGTGATCTTTCCAAAGAACAAAAGAACCAAAGAAGGTTGTTAAAAAAAGCCACATCAATTGATATAAAATTGAAGTAGCGCTTAATATATTTTATTCAGCAAGCAAGATATACTAATATCTTTACAGACTGAAAAGAGATATTTTTCAGGTAGAACTATAATCTAGACTGATAAACATGAAGATTTGAAGAGGCTCATCAAGACAGCAAGCTCTTCTTTAGCTTATTTGATGCAAAGCCTACAGTTTCCCCAAACGTGAAGAAATGATGTACAAACTGTAAAATTTGTAAAACAATTAAAACAAAAAAACAACAAAAAATGCCATCAACTCTATTAGAGGCCAACCACAAATTATAGAAAAAATGAAGCCTTAAAACAATTTGTGGTGTGTTTTGTGGTATGTTATGATAGAATTTGGTACCTTATTAAGAATTAACAAATAAGGACTTTTAAAACAGTCTTTAGTTTTTAGACTCATGGTAGGGATGAAGTACCACAAATATATCATCTTTTGGTTTTCATCAAGCTTTAAAAGATTACATTACCTAAGACTTTGTTACTGTATGTGACAACAACTGAGAATTTTGTCATAAAGGGGAATGATCTATGTACACTGGGTCTTTTTCTTTCTTTCTTTCTTTTTTTTTTTTTTTTTTTTTTTTTTTTTTTTTTTTAAAGAGGATTAAAAGGAAACATCATTTCATCATTATATTGCCATTTTAATACAAGTTAGTCAATTTTCACAGCTTAGTGCTAAAATTTCTACAGATTGAAATCAGATACTTTCTACTGGAACTACCTTATGAAAAATATTCTACAAAACTCTTCAGGCTGAATTTTAGGTGCCAAGTACAGAGTTAGGTGGAAAGAAATCCTGATAATATTACATTTATATACACACACACACATATATATATATTTGTAATCTTCTTCAAAGATTGTAGTTAAGTTTAAGTACACACTGACCTTAAATTTACTAAATAAATCTATCCTGATCAGTGGCTTGTACCACTAATGGGCAGTTTGAGTGAAGGATCACTCTCCACTCATCTACAAATAAACTTTACATGAGTATTTGTAGGCAGCATTTCTCTCTTTTAGTCTGGACAGGCTTCAAAGTTGTATAACAGTAACTATCATTAATCACTGTTTTACTGTGCTAGATTGTTTGTATGACTTGAACACACTATGTGTGTGTTAAACAAAATCAATTGACACATGGTTTTGAGCTGATGACAGGAACACAAAATACAATACCATAACCAATATCTTGTTTGAATTTTTGATCCATTCCTGATAACCATTAGTAAATTTCAGTAGTAATTATGTTCTTAGTAAGTTTCTTTTAGCTCTTAAGCCACCCTTAAAGAAAAACATAGATCAGAACTAAGAGATTATTATTTCAAACTGCACAGAACAAGTCATAATTCCACTAGTTGTAAAATAATTTTGAACTATTGCTGTTACTTTATGTGAAAGCATATTAATAAGAAAGAGTTGTTAGTTTCACATCAGTTCTCACTTTTTTTAATCCTCGTATAATTTCATTAGATTATTGTAGCTGCTGCAGTCACTCGGAAGTATTGCTAGCACATTACTGCCATAGCAATCATCATTTTAAATGATGCATGATAAAATGAGTGTAAAATTAAGATGAAAACTAAGCCTATACTATATGAAGAGTAGGCATATTACAGTATGTAAACTGAAGATATTCATCCTAAGATGAAAAAAATTGCATGCCAACTAATTCTTTCACAGAATAAGATTATCTTTAGTGACTTTCCTAGATTTTAGACAATTGTATTGTAGAAATCCAGCCACATCCCATACTTAAAAAAAAGAACCATCATTTTTGAAGTTCTTTTTTAACTCATCCTTTACAGCACCTTTCGTATTCAAGGGTTATGCAAATTATGGTGACTGGAACAGAAAATAGACACAGGCCAATCTATCCAAGTTATTAATACACTCCTAGAGATGTTGCTCAAGTGGACATTTGTGTGACCTACCTAAGTAGTAAGATACATAGAAGTCAATGTCTTGCCTAAGCCTCTTTATAGTTCACAGTCTCAGGTAATGTTCCTGCTAATTATGACATTTATAACCTAAAAAATACCAATCATTATATGGGCTCTAAGAAAATGACCTATTTTTGAAGAGAAATGGGGAAGTGAAAGAACAGTATGTTGCCAGTATTTTAAACATTATTTATTTATTAACAGTTTTTATTCTGATTTGAATGCTGAAATTTTTTCCCCCTCTATCTGCTTTTTCTCCAACTACTCTCATAATTCTCACACTCATAAAAATCTCTGCACTAGTCCATAGAGCCTTTGCTCCTTGTTGACCATATCTAACCCCTACAAATTAACATTAAAATCCAAATTTCTGTCAAAAATGTCTCTCCATGGGATGAGTATGGATGAGAGTCAATACTTTAAAAAAAATTAGAACCATACAATGCTCTAAAATGTGCAACCATGTTACAATATAACTGTAATTCTTATGATTCTCAACCTTATTGACTATTTGTCACACTCTGTCTTGGTGCAACATAGAGCATTTGGCTGATGAATTCTTTTAAAATTGAGTCAAGCAAGGTGCTGAACAGCTGGAGCTCTAGCCAAGAAAGCCACTACAGCAACAGAAATTAAATGTGCCTGAGTACATTTCTGGTTATGAGCCAGGTTTCTCAGTACCTTGCTGAGTTTTGCTAATAATGATTTATGCTTTATCAATAGGTTTATGTTCTTAAGTTGTATGGGAAATAATAGTAATAGATACTCTGCAAATTTGTTTGTTCTGTAGTAACACAAAGGTTTCTGCAAACTGTCTCAACAGCAAAGTGAA
Organism: Tetrao urogallus; assembly: GCF_951394365.1. Taxonomy (NCBI): domain Eukaryota; kingdom Metazoa; phylum Chordata; class Aves; order Galliformes; family Phasianidae; genus Tetrao; species Tetrao urogallus. The sequence goes on along the minus strand of NC_136814.1, from coordinate 68,987,617 downwards.
GATAAATCAAAACTGTTCCAAACAATTTGTCCAGAAAATGTCAGAAATCTCAGAAGTGGTATAATCTACACTGCATGAAGTAGTCAGCTCAAGAGTTAATACTTCTGTAAGTAGCATGATAAAATTCAATTGGAACATCTTAGACTTAAAGGGGAAAATAACCGGATAAATTATATTTATGATCGAATTTGAAACAGTTACAGAAAAAGATCGGTCTGTGATATTTTAAAGTTCACATCTGGCATTTACATTTTTGTGTTTTGACAAGTAGAGATAATACGTAACTCTATGTGTAATACAAATTAGTTGTTTTCTGTGTTTTTGTTTTTTTTTTTTAATCATAGTGGAGACTAAGTGCTGTGGTGAGAGAGATGAAATTGTATCCTAAATTTTTAAAATTTTTCTCAAGGCATATGGAAAAAGTTTAGATATTTCTGCAGACTGAAAAAAAAAGCTGTATGAATATGCCTCATTTCAGTGCTTTTTTCAATATAATCACAGAATCACAGAATCGTAGGGGTTGGAAGGGACCTCCAGAGATCATTGAGTCCAACTCCCCAAAGCAGGTTCTGTACACCAGGTCACACAAGTAGGTATCCAGGAGGGTCTTTAATATCTCCAGAGAAGGAGACTCCACCACCTCCCTGGGCAGCCTGTTCCAGTGCTCCATCACCCTCACTGTAAAGAAGTTCTTGCGCACATTTGTGAGTCCTCTGCTGGACTCTTTCCAAGAGACCCCTGTCAAAACTTCAGTATCTGTCCAAACAGTAAGATATCTATGTTGTATTTAAATTTACTCAGGAAGTTCTGCTTTTTTGTGTGTGTGTGCGTGTGTATGCTGAGATTTAGCCAACTGGATCCACCTCAGTATGTTTAGTAATGACTTAAATCTTAATCCCAATTTTTCTATTACCCTGTCACAATACATTCTGAATAGTTTTAATGGAAGAAAAGGATATGTGTTAAAACTGTTTATTGCTCATAAAGAGAGGAAAAATGTATTAGGACTTTTTTAGAGTTATTATGTATGTATTTATTTAATTATTTTCCCTGAGAGAGAGTAGTATTTCCTGAGATAGAAAAAAGCAAAATCAAACCAAATCACTACCACCACCACAAAGACAAAAGCCTCTACACAGACGATACAATTCAACTTGGTCTTAACTTAAAATCCTACTCTTCTGTGCAATTTACATTAACTAGAATATTTTTTTTTTCTTGTACTTTTGTCTTAGTTTCAGCTGGGACCGAATATTTCATAGTGTGCCTGGTATGATGCTATGTTTTGGTTTTAGGAGAAAAACAATGTTGATAACACTCTCATGTTGAGTTGTCCAGCAGTGTTGTTTTTCTCATCTTCTCATACTGTCTAGCCAGCAATTGGACTGTGGAGGGACAAAAAGAGCTGGGAGGACACAGAATCAGGACAGATGATCTAAACTGGCCAAAGGAATATTCCATTAAATTAGTATTTTGAAAAAGGGAATTGTTTTGAGAAGTAGTTTCTTTGGGATGGGAATTCATCTGGATTTATCCTTGGTTTACTTTCAGCTGCTTTGTTTATCATTCACCACATTCTACTAGTTCCTTCTCTATGTGGAATAAAATTCTTTAAAAATCCCTGTCAAGGAGAGAATTCAAAACTTCATTTTTAAAGCCACTTACTTTTTTTTTTTTTTTTTTTTTTTTTTTAAGATAAGCAAAGCATAAATTTTCTGGAAAAAAAAATTTTTTTTGGAAATATAAATAAAAAAAAAAACAAAAACAAAAACAAGTTTTTCTCTCCTGAGTATATGCCAGACAGATTGCATTAATCCTGTTCTTCATATATTGTGCCCTTCTGTGAAACCTGACAATGAAATAGCTTTAAAGGAAACCCAGGCCAGATGAATTTCTCTTAGGTATTTTGCAGCTAGTTTAGCAGTCATGATGTTTTTTACGTGTTTCTTAACTAAAGTAGTATTTGGGGAATTCTTCATAGAAATTACTAACAGTTATCAGTGTTGAGAAGACTGCTGAAAATGCTGTTAACTTTATCAGAAAGTTGATAAATACTGAGGGTAGACTTGCTTATTGAAAGAATGCTTTTCACCGAGTTGTGAATGTTCTGTGACTCATGTCAATGGTATCTTGTTCTACAGTGATATTGGGTATGTTATTTCTTCCTCTAAGCCAGATAGAATTATTTGGACTTCTTACTTTGATAGCTGTAAGTGGATGTTGCAGAATAATTACAATTTTATTGCACCATCAGAAAATATATTGAAAACGAAAGCCCTAAATGTCATCTGGGAGATTTATTGAAGGGCTCACTTCACCAAGTTGGCAAAATTTAGCCACAAGTGCATATTCCCCTGTAAAATTGGTTGTATTAAAGCTAAAATCATTTTTTTTCCCACATTACAATTTTTCTTGAACAAAATCCAAATAAAATGAAGGCAAGAAAGAAAAAGGTCAAAATATTTGATCATCAGAAAAGTTTTGTTGAACAATCTGGGATACAAACATGAGGATGAACTTTATTGTGAGGGTGGCAGATCTCTGAAACCAGCTGTCCAGGGGAGTTGTGGAGTCCTCTTTTCTGGAGTTATTCAAGAATTGCAGACGACACCAAGTTGGGAGGGTGTGCTGACCTGTCAGAGGGAAGAAAGGCAGTACTGAGGGACCTGAATAGACTGGATAGATGGGCCAAGGTAAACTCTGAGTTTCAATAGAGCCAAGTGTTCGGTCCTGCACTTTGGTAACAACAGCCCCAGGCTTGGGGTTGGAGTGGATGGAAAGCTGCCTGATGGCAAGGGACCTTGGTGTACTGATGGACACTTGGCTGAATAATCCATAACTCATCTTGTGCCATGAAACCACAGTCTTTTTTTGTTTATAATACAGTGTCACCAGGGTAGTCCTTGGCTATGCTGGATACAAAACCTGTAAACAAGCTTGATTAACAGAGTTTATATATGTTGCAGAATCAAAATTTTGGAGGGTAAGTGACTGGTTAACATGCAAATTAGTTACTACCTATGAAAAAGGGAAGAAGAGTTCAGTTTAATCATGTGAACAAATTTGTAGACAAAAGAAGGAAATTTACACTATACATTTTCAAGCTGATTCTGTTTTTTCCTTTGCAATGTGTAATGTTTTCTCCCTCTACAGATGAGAAGAAACACAGGTATTGCACGAGATCTTCTTGATAGGCCATAATTTGTGTGTACATTATTCCAAAAGGTGAATTCTGCTTTCTGTGAGCTTTCTTTTGAGAATATTAATGGAAACCAATGACACTGAAAATAACTTCTCAAAATCTGTGAAACACTTTTAGACTTTAATAGACAATTTTTTTCTTAATTAAAAATGTCTCACTTTTGATCAGACAGCTCTCCCACCTGTTCTTTTAGAAAGGCTTTCCAGATTGTTAGATTTAATTGTTCCCTTCAGAATAATTATGATGGAAAACAATTCTGAAAACAAACACGTTCCCCTGCAGCCTGAAATACTGCGTATTCATGCTCATCTACAATTAGTGACACTGATTACAATCTGAAGTTTAAATGAAGACTAAGTCATCTTCCAAGTTTTTCATAGAAATATGACAGAGAATTTTGCATACACAGTGAAAATTTAGATAAACAGGATAAAGATTACCAAATTATCTTAAGGTAGAAAATGTCCAAAAAATCTATACTCTAAAAGCTGCACTATACAGTCATTTAAATATACTTATTAAAAATAACCCCACATATTTATGCAATTGTAAACTAATTCATATTCAGCGGCTTTATGTTTTAAACAGAATTGCTTGAAAAATATTAAAAATTGAGTATATATGAAGCTCTTTAAAGTGATAAAAGTTTAAGATGAGACTTTACACTGTTACAAATGCCTGCTTACAGTGGTTGGCAAATGTGAAGACGTGAAAGATTTTCATTTCATACTCCGAGTTTCTATTCAGCCATTCAGTTGGGGCTAAATCTTCTCTATTGATGTGAATGTTATAAAAGATTTATATTGCAAAGTGTGTGTACAAAAGGTAGTCTCTAGTGAAAACGAAAAGCAGGAAGATTTGTTCCTCAGCATAATTTTGAATGTCAGGGACACCTTTGCCAACAGTTAGTAATTCTTTCACAACTTACCAATAACAAAATATTAAATTATTTGGATGATAAGAAGGAAAAAAAATAACCACAAAGAAATGTTACTACACAAATTCTGTATTAAATATCAAGTAATTTTGAGTGTAAGGGAAGAGATAGCATTCTCTCTGCTGAGATTAATGATCCCATACATCATGTATTTTAAAGAAAATACATAAATAAAAATAAAATACACATAGGCATATCAAAATGTAATGTAAAACCAGATTTAATTAAGGAGGCTGATTTGTTCTTTAAAGTATAGTTTCAAATACATATGTTCTTAAAATGGTACTAGTATATCTGCCACCCTGTACATAACACTTAAAAAGTGAACAACACAACTTGAGATTTATCACATACTTTCATGCCTTCTTAGAGGTGTAAAATATATGAGGTCTCTGTTGTCAATACCACACTTGATCTTGCTGAATACCTTCATCTGCATTTTTCCAAAGGATGATACAATGACATTGACAAATATGTTGGTAAGGAATAAAAGTATGGGTACAGAGGCAGTTTCTGGCTTCATTATTAGAATAGAGAAAGGTAACTGTGGACTTTTGTCTTTTGAGGAACCTTACATATGTAAAAAGATAAATGATCTTTTCAGTTTTATTAATGTATACTAAATAGGATGCAGAAAACTCTTTAATCAATTCTTTCATAAATTTTCCTGGTAAAATTTAAGTACATATACTCCTTTCCTCATAAATAAGGGAATTTCATATATTTATATTAGTTTATGCACATTTAAAATCAATAGAGAATTCCCACAACAATAATGCAGCTTTGAAGATTATGTACCATTTTAATGTATAAAAAGAAAACTATCACCCTATATCACACACTGAACTCATTACCTGGGCAGTTCACTAAATTCAGGCTTTCATGTTTCTCCCTTGCAGAAAAAAAAAAGTAGATACTGTATATGTCACGTAATTATGTTTTGCTTGTGCTGATGAGATTCTTTAACTAAGGTCTTTCCGATTTAACTTTTAACTGGTCTAAATAAAGCATTATCTGAGAAAAAGGAAATTGTTTTAAAACTGTAACATATGTAGGAATTCAATTAGACACCTTTGCTTCATATGCACTTCCATGTCAGACACCATTGTATCAGACTGCCCCTGTGGTGCCATCTGTCACATACAAACAAAATTGGATGGAATATTGACAGAAAGTTTCAATGTTTACATCTGTACTACCAACATCTGTCACTAATGTCATGGGCAAATACAATAAAATAGGAAAAAATACTTTTGAAGCAGCCCTCATATTTACTACTCCATGGATGTCCAACCTTTTGACTTGGTCTGGGCTGCACTAAGTAAGGAGGAATTGTCTTGGGCCACATGTACATAGGTTGCCATGGAAATAATGCCTCCTATTTATTTCCATGGAAATTAGAACCAATACAAAAAGTACTATAACTCTATTTGATAGTGTACATTCTCAGCTACAAAACACCACTTTTCATCATAGCCACCACTACTAGCTATGCATTTTTGTGAGCAATGAACAAGAGCATATATGCTGTGCTCTTAAAAACCTGCATCAGCAGAGGTAACCTGCTGCTGCTGTTGTCACTGCTGACATCCGCCATTTAGCCTCTGTAAACATTCAGCAAACATCAGTGAATGTCAGTGGGTGCCCCTTCTTCATGAAGGAATTCGATTACACATCTTTGCTTCATATTCACTTCCACGTCAGACACGAATTTGTCACATTGCCCCTCTGCTGCCATCTGCCACATGGAAACGAAATGGTAAGGGAATATTGATGGGAAGGTTCAACGTCTACTCCCATAGAAATATATAACATAGTTCATGTATATAAGTAACAAAATTTATTTTAATCTTTATTCAAAAAAAAAAAAAAAAAAAAATAAGAATGAAACAAAAGCATAAAACTAATGTGATATTTGATCTTGTTTTTGTGAAATTAATATATCAGACTAGTTCATTGGATGTAGCTGCAATTCCTAGTGTTCAGTGTTACCAGAGATTTTTGATGAAATTTTACTCTTCCTTTTCTTCATTCTTGAAAACATTTGTGCACAAATGTACGTACTGCCAAAAAGTGATGATGTAAATAAGAAATGATTGTGAAGTGAGGGATATTTTTCTCAGGCAAAATAGGTCTTATAAAAGTACTATAAAAAGACATGATCAAGTTTTTCTTTAAGTTGAATATCTGATTGTAACTCAGTACATTCCATTTGCAAATTTGCAGGAAATTTATGTGAAATGTGCAAATATATTAAACAAACGACGACTTTTTAAGCAATCTTGAAATCTATTTTTTATCAGAATGGAAAACTATGCTGCATATTTTTTGCTGTTCATGGGACAATGGTTAGCCAATATATCAAAATGCACAAAATTATTTGCCATAATTTGCATTAGCACTTCAGTATGTTCTCCCCTTTTCTTGATTTCAGCCCAGGCAACATTAATGGTTTGGCTGTTGCTGAGCTGGGCCGGGCTGCTTGATGGGGAAGAGTTTCCACCATGAGGTGTGGGATAGGGGGTGGCCACAGGACAGGGCTGGGCCACATGAGGCCTTTGATCTGCAGGTTGGACGTGCCTGTGCTAAGGTATGATTTACAGCTTTTTAAAGTTTGGATTAGTTAGACAAATATGTTAATTTATCTCTGTATATTTGTTAAGATAAATAAATCTTTTTAAAGCCATTTAATTAAGATTTAAAATCCCTTATTAATTCTTAATTGAATGCTTGTCTGACAGACATACTGTAAATAAGCATTTCTAATACAGATATTAACTTCCAAATTATTATTATTATTATTTTTTTAATTGAAAGGAAAAAGAATTTGTGAGAAGCTAAAAGATGACAAAGAAAGGAGAATGTGAGAATTTAATGTAGTTTTACAGAATAGGAGATGAATATGCAGAGAGAAATCTGTACCAGCTTTCTCAAGATATCTTAGTTAACTGAAAGTAGATAACTGAAATATTTTCATTTGAATTGAATTACATTGTTCACCTGTGAAAAGTAATTTATCTTTATTCATAATTCATTACATAGTTACCAAGCCACTTCTTATCCTTTACATTTTGGCCCTTTGGATTTCTAACTGCAAAGTTATGACATAATATGTCTAGAAGTCTGATTTTTTGCTGATTTATAGCAGAGGTGGGTGGATTACTTTTCCCTTTCTGAATGCAGAGCAGGACTCTTTCCTAGCAGATACCAAAGAGACATCAGTGTGTGTCTTCTGAAACTTAGTCACTGGACTAAATCTTGTTTGATTGTATTCAAACAAACATTTCAGTCACTTTAACAACTTAAAAGAATCCAGATAAGTTTTTTCTGTCTTAAATCTTTCTTACAAAGCAGGGAAATATCAAGTTGTCATCCAAATCTGGGAAAGCACCTGGTGAACAGTAGACAAATCAGGCATATTACGTATATTACTTCCTATTGCCCACTTGACAATTTGAATGTTATGTATGAAAGGAGTCTCCTTTCTACTTTGATGAAAGTCCAAATCACTTGCTGTCTAAAACAAACCTTTTGATACCTACAAAAGTGATGTGTATTAGACCCTTCTACATTCTTGGATCCACTGTCCAAATGGGAACATCTGTTCCTTCTGTGGCAGTGCATTTTAATCCTTCAAACAGAAATTATTCTACTACTGTGAGACCTTGATATTGTACAGACTACTAGTTCTAGTCATTCCTAGAAAATACTGAAAAAGTAATGTTTAATAGTTAAAATCATTTGTGGGGAACAAGATTCTTTGAACCAGGAAGGGAATTCTGATTGAAGTTTGATAATATGAATTCTGTGAATGTCACCTCTGTTTTCAGAAACAAAAAAAAAAAAGAAAAAAAGAAAAAAAAAACTTAGTAAACTGCAAGAAATTAAATAAATAATTGGAACATTCTCCGGTTGCTGCATACTTATTTCAACTATGTACTTACTAAAAGTTCTCAGTCCTATGGTGGCTTTATCATATAATTGGGCATACCCATAGTGTCAACTTTGATATTCATAAAAAAAGTGCATATAGTCATTTGTTATACAATATCTGAACGCCTTAGCTGTCTTCACACTACTCTACTGAATACACCATCTTGCTCCAATTACTGTAGGAGATGGTTCAACATATATACCTGGAGCAAGATTAAAGCAACAGGTGAGGCCAAGATGTTGCCCAAACAATTTATTACAAATTCTAGGCAGTTAGGGAATGCAGGAAGGATTGGGAAGTTAGCAACATGAAAGAGAGGAATCCTAGTGAATGGGTCATCAAGTGGAAAAAATCAACACCATGGATTCAGTGACTACTCTGATCCATAGGGGGCTGCAGGATGGTCAGTCACATCCCATTGACCCACACAGCTGCAAAGGGAAGTTGACTTGCACAGCTGGAAGGGGAGATTTTATCCTCTTTGTTCTGCTTTTGTGCATATCTGCTTGCTCAAGGCAATAGCATCTGCTCCCCCTGTGAGATGATTGGCAGTTGATCATGCGCCAACCATGTGCCTGCTATCTGGCAGGCCAGTGGACATGTGCTGACTCCATAGTGGTCTTTCTCCAAAACAGCCCCAAAAGTTGGCCTGACTTGCAATCATCAACCAAGAGCTAACTCTTTCTGGTTGTTCAATCACAACAGTTCTTATCAGCCTATCATGATCTCAAGGGGGTGCCACTGAACAGTCTCTGAGAAAATAGTGCTTTCTTTCAGCTTCTCACATATACATATATGAAACTTATGTGGTGAATTTAGATATTGATGTAGTGATTGAATTGCTGTCTTCAAAAGACTGGTAAATCATTCTGTTTTCATATTTCAAAAATGAGACATTATTGGAATGTCAAATCATTAACAATACATAAAGTTTGGTCTTGATTATTATCAGCTATTATCACTACATATTTTATTAGTTCTTAATAAGCTTATACTACAGTAGCTGTGAGTAGACAACATCAGAGAGATGATATAATGTATCATGTATTAACAGCTGCTGATGGTCTTAGTTTGAATTGACTTTTTACATCATCTGATAGTGATAGGACAAGGGAAAGGTTTTTCAACTAAAAGAAGAGAGATTTAGATTTGGTATTATGTGTTATTCAAGAAGTTGTATATGCCCTGAAAGTGTTCAAGGTCAGTTTGGGTGGGGCCTTGGGCAACATGATGTAGTGGGTGGCAACCCTGCCCACAGCAAGGAGGTTGGAACTAGGTGGTCTTTAAGGTCCTTCCAATCCAAGCCATTCTGTGATCCTATCATACATTGATTCTATGGCTTCGGGACTCTTTGAAAGGAAAACTGGTATGCAGCTGTGCAACTTCTTTCTCCCTCAATTAACCTAAAGTGTACTTGGTATTCTTTTTCCTCTTTACTTTCTAAAACAAAATATGTGATTTCATATACTGTAATACATTTCACCTTATTTTTTTTGGACCAGAACTGTTCTGGTTTAACTAGGAATGTTCTCTGCTAAGTCTGCAGAGTATGTCTGTTTCTTTCAGACAGTTTTTCTACTTGTTCTTTATCCTTTGCAACTTGCAGATATTACTACTTGCAAATCATCTTTGTCACGGAGTTGACTAGATCAATCTATGTCCGTGACAGGGGCGACAGGCCTCTGCCCTCCCCCCCCACCCCAGTCCCACAAAAAATGGGAAGGAAGGAAGGGAGGAAAAGAACAGCGGCAACAATCTATGGAGGAAAACTTATTTTACTATAATATCGGAATACAAAATAACACAATATATACAATTTAATTGAAATTGAGATTAATAAATCAGACAAGATAAGAGAGAGAGAGAGTTCCCGGGACCGATTCAAACCTGAAAAAGCTTGGAACGGCTAGGAAAGCACCCTCCAGCACCCACTGCAAGGAAGCAAGAGAGCGCCCCCCCCACCCGGAAGGGCCAGATCCCGTGACTGCTGTAATGTACAGGGATAGGTACTTGGAATTGGGGCATTAACACTTCAATGCCCCATACACTACATGATGCTTTGATGTGGAATACTGAAACCCAAATACAAAAAACAAAAACAAAAAAAACATAGAACCATGACATTCCACCCCTTATTCTACATCGTTACATCATGCTTAAAATATATATACATATATACAAACAAACAAAAAATGATTAAAATGCATTACTCACACATGGCTATATATATATATATATATATATACATAGAATTACTGACTGCACTCCCCCGGCATCAAGTTTCCTTGTGGTACACATTGGACATCCCCATTCTTCTGCATTACCCACCAAGTGGATCCTGGTCCCTGGGCAAAAACTGTACCACGGAGAGGTTTGCCCTTTCCAGAAGCTGGAAGAACCCAAACTACCTTTCCTCACATGTTCTTTACATGTACAATGGGGACTTTATCTCCCTCTACGGTATGTAGGGAACTGGATTGGTTAGGACCATCACGATTGATAGATCCTCTGGTATTGACTAACCAGGTGGCTTCTGCCAAATGCTTCTCCCAGTGCTTAAATGTTCTGCCACCCAGTGCTTTTAGCATAGTTTTTAACAATCCATTGTATCGTTCTATTTTACCAGAGGCTGGTGCATGATAGGGAATATGGTAAATCCACTCAATGCCATGATCTTTGGCCCAAGTATTTACAAGAGAATTTTTGAAATGAGTCCCATTATCTGACTCAATTCTTTCCGGGGTGCCATGTCGCCACAGGACTTGTTTCTCGAGACCCAGTATGGTGTTTCGGGCAGTAGCATGGGGTACTGCATATGTTTCGAGCCACCCAGTGGTTGCCTCCACCATAGTAAGCACATAATGCTTACCATTGCGAGATCGTGGCAAGGTGATATAATCAACCTGCCATGCCTCCCCATATTTGTACTTTTGCCATCGCCCTTCTTCCCAGAGAGGTTTCATCCTCTTGGCTTGTTTGATGATGGCACATGTTTCACCGTTATGAATAACCTGTGCAATGGCATCCATAGTTAAGTCCACCCCTCGGTCTCTAGCCCATTTGTATGTTGCATCTCTCCCTTGATGACCTGAGGTCTCATGGGCCCATCGAGCTAGAAATAATTCACCCTTGTTCTGCCAGTCCAGGTCTATTTGAGCCACCTCAATTTTGGCAGCTCAGTCTACCTGATGGTTGTTTTGCTGTTCTTCAGTAGCCCGACTCTTGGGCACATGAGCATCTACATGGCGCACCTTTACAACTATAGTCTTTGTTCGGGCAGCAGTGTCTTTCCACAGTTCAGCAGCCCAAATAGGTTTACCCCTTCTTTGCCAGTTATTTTGCTCCCACTGCTGTAACCACCCCCATAAGGCATTTGCTACCATCCATGAGTCAGTGTAGAGATAGAGCATTGGCCACCTCTCCCGTTCAGCGACATCTAAGGCCAGTTGGACGGCCTTTACCTCTGCAAATTGGCTTGATTCTCCTTTCCCTTCGGTGGCCTCTGCAACTTGTCGTGTGGGGCTCCACACAGCAGATTTCCATCTGCGATGCTTTCCCACAATACGACACGATCCATCTGTGAACAGGGCATATTTCTTTTCATTCTCTGGTAGTTCATTGTATGGTGGGGCCTCTTTAGCACGAGCTACTTCTTCTCCCGGTGGTGTTCCAAACTTTTTACCTTCAGGCCAGTCCATGATGACCTCTAGGATTCCTGGACGGCTGAGGTTCCCCATCCGTGCTCGTTGTGTAATCAGTGCAATCCACTTACTCCAAGTGGCATCAGTAGCATGATGGGTGGAGGGAACCTTTCCTTTAAACATCCAGTTCAGCACTGGCAGTCGAGGTGCCAGAAGGAGCTGTGTGTCAGTACCGACTACTTCAGAAGCAGCCCGAACCCCCTCATAAGCGGCTAAGATCTCCTTCTCAGTTGGAGTGTAGCCCTCTTCTGACCCCCTGTAGGCTCGACTCCAGAATCCCAGGGGTCGGCCTCGGGTCTCTCCTGAGGCTCTTTGCCACAAACTCCAAGTGGGACCATTCTCTCCAGCAGCAGTATAGAGGATGTTCTTTATACCCTGTCCCGTCCGTACTGGCCCTAGGGCCACGGCACGGGCTATCTCCTGTTTAATCTGTTCAAAAGCCTGCTGCTGCTCAGGGCCCCATGTAAACTCATTTCTCATTCGCGTCACATAATAAAGGGGGCTTACAATGAGGCTGTAGTTTGGAACATGCATTCTCCAAAAGCCCACTGCACCCAGAAAAGATTGTGTCTCTCTTTTGCTAGTGGGTGGAGACATAGCAGTGATTTTGTCGATCACATCTGTCGGGATATGACGATGGCCATCTTGCCACTTTATACCTAGGAATTGAATCTCCTGGGCAGGTCCTTTCACTTTGCTTCGCTTAATAGCAAAACCAGCACTCAGAAGAATTTGGATTATTCTCTCTCCTTTCGTGAAGACTTCTTCTGCTGTATCGCCCCACACAATGATGTCATCAATGTACTGCAGGTGCTCAGGAGCACTGCCCTGTTCCAATACAGTTTGGATCAACCCATGGCAAATGGTTGGGCTGTGTTTCCACCCCTGGGGCAAACGGTTCCAGGTATACTGAACGCCCCTCCATGTGGCATTACAATATAGAGTTCAGAGTTGGTGGTTTGTCCGGGTTCTGGACATCCAAATGATCACCCTTTTCCTATCCCAAAAGACAGTGCTTCGCTTTAACTTCTGAGGAATGTGTCTTGAACTTTTTATTTGATGAGAAATTCTTATCACACCTCCATGGTGGCACAGAGTTGACTAGATCAATCTACATCTGTGACAGGCGGCAACAGGCCTCTGCCCTCCCCCTCCACCCCAGTCCCACAAAAAATGGGAAGGAAGGAAGGGAGGAAAAGAACAGTGGCAACAATCTATGGAGGAAAATTTATTTTACTATAATATCGGAATACAAGATAACACAATATAACAGAATTTAATTGCAATTGAGATTAATAAATCAGACAAGATGAGAGAGAGAGAGTTCCCGGGGCCGAGTCAAACCTGAAAAGCTTGGAACGGCTAGGAAAGCACCCTCCAGCACCCACTGCAAGGAAGCAAGAGAGCGCCCCCCCCCCCACCCCCACCCCCCACCCGGAAGGGCCAGATCCCGTGACTTCTGTAATGTACAGGGATAGGTACCTGGGATTGGGGCATTAACACTTCAATGCCCCATACACTACATGATGTTTTGATGTGGAATACTGAAACCCCAAAAAACAAAAAACATAGAACCATGACACATGGACTGCCATTTTCATTCTGGCTTGCAGTGTATCATGACATCTCATCATCAGTAATAACACAGTCTAAAAAACTGTCACCTTTATCCTTGCATTCATTCAACAGGTGTTGTCAAAATTTTATGTGATGTACTTTCCATTCCTGTGTAAGAATTCCTGAGGCCCACCTGGTGCAAACTTTGGAGTATTCCAACATTGCCTCTGTTTCCAGTGCACTGAAGCCAATATATAATTTGGTATACAGTTCCATGGTTGTAATCCTTTGTTTTGCATGTAAGAGTTTATTAAGTTCTTCATTTGGTGATATGACTTCTGTGCCTGACCCTCCACAATGCAGTTTATCTTTCATGTAGTTGCTGCCACTGCTGTAATACATCATCCACCACCTCACTGCTAACAGACACTGGTTGGTCTCTGTAAACATATTGCAAGTGTTGATGAATATCAATGGGGGTAATTTTTTCCAATCTGAGGAATTCAGTTTCACACCTTTGCTTCATGCACACTTCATGTCAGACACCATTTTGTCAGAATATCCCTCTGCATCCATCTGTCACACAGTAAAAAAATGTAATGGAATATTGGCAGAAAGATTCAACCTTTACTGCTATACCACTATCATCCACCGCCAACACCATGGGCTGAGATAATAAAATAGGAAGTATTACTTTCACAGCAGCCCTTGTACAAGAGTGTGAAAAAGCTAGTACACTTATTATTTTAACTCTATTCCTTATAGAGAAGAGATCAATTATTATTTTATATTTAATTATAGGAATAGATTTTAAATTATGCTGTATCTATATATAATGAGTTGCTAAGTTTTAGGTTAACATGGTTGTTAAATATGGTGATATAAACCATTTCCAATTTGTTTGCTGAAAACATAAAACTTTTTTCTTAAGTGGTCAAAGGGCTACAATCAGTGCATTAGATTCTTATGTTTCTGGTTATTTCTGACTGTTCAGGTAGTGGACGAAAATCTGAAATCTCTCATAAATCCTGTGATGACAATTTCCCTAGAGTGAGTGAGCTGTCAAGCAGCTGTAGATTAATTATAATCAGCTTCTATAACCTTAATCTCTGCAAAAATAGAGATTGCCTGAAATGGACAATATTCTCTGTATCCTTAATGAGCATTGGTCCCTGTGAACAAAATCCATATGGGAGAAATCAGAGTAACACCTTGGATAATTTGAGTCATCCTGAACGGCAAGTTATGACAAGAAGCTCTAACTGAAAATACATTTTCTTCTTATTTTAGAAGAAAAAATGTGAAGTTTCTGTTGCGTACAGATGGACAAGGATGACCAAAATAACACTTCTGTGCTACTTGTATGACAATTCATTTTACTGCCCAAGCTTAAAATGCTTGCAAGCAATAATGTGCTTTTTTTTTTCTTGACTCTTGAATGTGGTTGCTAGAAAACATGAAAATATAAAGTAGTGCGATTAAAAGTTTCTTACAAAATACCATAAACTAAATAATTAAACAGATTCTTAGTCTCTTTCCAAAGGAATAATTAATAAACAAGCAAAACTGATACCCATCAAATGAAAATCGAGGAAACATCTTACAGAAATTACTCAATTTTTAGAAGTCCTTTAAAATGCTTATTTTCAAGATTTGAATATTAGTTAGGATAATGATTTGTCTAGGGAATTGTTTAGTCTTATATTTAATCATGTAGTTAATTTCCTAATGAGTTTAAAAGGACCATGTTACCACAGTGACGTATTAAGAGTTCTTTTTTAACTTTGATTTATTTGTTTATAATAACAGTAACTTTCTTTTGTTATGTAGGTAAAGAGATATATCTGTAATTTTGAATAAATGCTCAGTTTTAGTATTCATCAGTCACATTATAGCTTTAGGCTTCTGAATAACTTTATCAGTATCATTTTTATTTCTAGTTACTTACAGGAAATCTTCTTGGACACTGCTGTCCAAGTCTCCTTGGGTAATTTTTCTGAAAGTGGTGAAAAATTTGGTCTTAGCATTAATAACATGAAAACAGGAAAAAAATAAAATAAAATTGCCACCTACATCTCATATTCCAGCTGACATCACCAGTAATGATTATTTGCTGTTTCCAATGTATAAATTACCTATTTAGAAAGTAATTTGATGCAATCTGACTTGATAAAATGAACTTCAGTCGTCCACAGGAAGCAGTTTTTTGAAATACACTTAAGTTTGATTCTGGGGGAAAGAAAACTATTAAATAGGCAAGAAGAATGAATGCCTGCCAGGTGACAATTCAACATATCTTCTGTATGTGTCAAATAGCTGGTCAGTATGTAGTCACTACATTAAAAAATTGAATCTCTTCCACTAAATTTGTTCAAAAAGACCATGAAATTCACTGGCTTGCATAAGATATATACCAGAAACTGACTACATTAAAAGAGCAAATATACCAGGCATGAAAGGAATGGTGATAAAAATTCAATCGAGGTGTAAATGAAGTGGTTGGTTCTTTCATTTATAGAAATTCTACAGTAAAATTCCCACTTAAGAAAAAAGACACGTCAGCAACTAACAGAAAAAATGAGGAAGAAAAAATTATGTATTTATCGACAACTGGAGGCAAAACAAACAGTAGTTTCTCTTAACTCATGATGGCTTGAACAGATTTGAAATAAAGTTATCTGTTTAGGAGAAGTAAAGGCCAAATGGGTATGAGAAAATAAAAAAAAATATTTGCTTGTGTTGTATGGGGAACTTAATCTTTTTGTCAGTAGACAAACATTCATTTCAGCTCTGAATTGCATACCTTTATGAAGATTTGCAATCATTTAATTAAGTTATAGACTTCCAGCAGTGATTATATACCTTGCTAATTTTGAGTAACTTCCCTGAAAGTGAGGAAGAGAGGTCACTTTTTTGACGATGTCTTTTAAAGTCCTATATCTTTTTATGCAATGCCTTTTAACAGCATGAAGTGCACCTGGGACAGAGAAGTGTGTGACACAGGTACTGACTGAGATTCATGTGAACGGAGAACAGCTCAGCAGAAAAGAATGTGGGATTATTGGCTGGTAGTAGGCTTAACATGAACCAACAGTGTGCCATGGCACCTAAGTAAGTTGTTTCACTCTGATTTATAGGAGGGAGAGGAGGTTCTTTTAATATCTGTATATATGGTGTGAGATTAAGAAACAATGGTTCAAATGTTGGTCCAATCAGTTTATTACAAATCTTAATCAGGGAGATGGGGAAGGGGAGGACATATACTATTATGAATTAGGGTAATGGGGAAGGAAAGGAGGGTGATAGAAAATATAGGAAAGAAGAAGCAAGGAGTCTTCATAGGAAGCAAGAGGGACATAGTCACCACCATGGATGCAGAATGGTTCATAGTTGAGTCATTGATCATCAGTAGCGGTGGGTCGTTGGGCATTGTTGTTCTGTTGACGATGATGGTGATCACAGTGATGATGGCCACTGTTCAATGGTAGTACCAATTTATTTATAAGTCCAAAGTGGTTGAGTCAGCTTTCTTTGGAGTGACAGCTCAAATCCAAAGCGGTTGAGTCAGCTCTCCTTGGAGTGGCAGCTCCTGGCTATGGGGTCTCAACAGAAACTCCTTTGTTCCCATCTTCTGGGCCTTGCAAGGAGATAAAAGGGAGCAGGGATTCCCCCCTGCATCCTGTTTGTCACGGGACATGATGGTATCATTCCCCAATTTTCCCATACCAAGCTGGAGCTATTTAGTCACAGGCCAGATCTTCTTCCAATAAACACTCCTGAGCACTCTCTTCTGGAGGGAAACAGCTCTGGAGGAAGGTGCTTTCAAATGTCCACAAAGTGATGTTGATTGCCACAAGGTAGCACCCATCATTTGCATCCTCAATAAATCAATCAGAGTCTTATCACAAGAAATACCTCAGAAAGCAAGCTTTGAGCCAAAGAAAAAACAAAGGATTCTCACAGAAGTACACCAGGTTTTGGGGTGCATTAAAGACAGTACACCCAAGTGGTCAAATGAAGTCATTCTCTCACTATATTTAGCATTCCTGTAATCTCACTAAGAATACTGGATGCAGTTCTGGTTTTCACAATATACAAAAGATCATAGAATCATAGAATATCCCAAGGTGGGAGGGATCCATAATGATCACAGAATCACAGAATAGCCAGGATTGGAAGCGACCTTAAGGATCGTGAATCTCCACCCCCATGCTACATGCAGGGCCACCAATTTCCACATTTAATACTAGACCAGGCTACCCAGGGCCCCATCCAGTCTGGTCTTGAACACCTCCAGGGATGGGGCATCCACAGCCTCTCTGGGCAGCCTGTTCCAGCACCTCACCACTCTCTCTGTAAAGAGCTTCCCCCTGACATCCAACCTAAATCTTCCCCCCTTTAACTTAAAACCATTTCCCTTTGTCCTGCTGTTATCTACCCTTTCAAAGAGTTGATTCTCCTGTTTGTAGGCTCCCTTTAGGTACTGAAATGCTGCAATGAGGTCACCTTGTAGCCTTCTTTTCTCCAAGCTGAACAAGCCCAAATCAGACCATATGACTGAGAATATTGTCCAGATGCTTCTTGAGCTCTGGTAAGCTCAGTGCCTTGATCACTTCCCTAGAAGCCTGTTCCATGCCCAACCACCTTCTGGTGATGAACCTTTTCCTAACAACCAATCTGATCCTCCCCTGAGGCATCTTCATTCCCTTGGCTCCTGTCACAGTTATTAGAGAGCAGAGATCAGTGCTGTTCCCCCCCCCCTCCCCCCACTCATGAGGAACCTGTAAGACTCCATGAGGAGTCCCCTCAGCCTCCTCTTTTCTAATCTGAACAAAGAGACCTCAACTGCTACTTACACATCTTCCCATCTTGACTGTTCACCATCTTTGTAGTCCTCATTTGAACAATCTCTGATAGTTTTATGCCTTTTTATTTTTTTTTTTAATTTGGCACCCCAAACTGTGCACAGTACTTGAGGTACTGTACACCAGTATAATTTTGTCTCTCAGTCAGCTAGCAATGCTGTATCTGATGCATCTCAGGATACAGTTGTCCTGGCTGCCTGATTAAATGCCAAGGACCTTTAGGGCTACAGAGATGGTTACGGACCTTGGGCATCTCCTATATGAGGAATAGCTGAGAGAACAAGGGTTGCTCTGCTTGGAGAAGAGGAGACTGAGAAGACATACTATAAAAAGTTAAAGGGTGCTTATAAATATCTAAGGACAAGTGTTAAGCAAATGTTGACAGGCTCTTTTAAGTGGTGCCTTGGGTTAGGACAAAGGAGGACACAAAGGAAATTTCATACAAATATGAAATAAACTTCTTTACTTTGAGGATGACAGAGCTCTGGAATAGGCTGCCCAAAGAGATGGTGGAGTCTTCTTCTCCAGAGATATTCAAAATCTCCTGAATGCTTTCCTGTCAACCTACTGCAGGCAACAAGTTTTATCAGGGCTCCCCCAGATAGATGACTAGTAGGACTGATCTAGTAGATGATCTCCAGAGGTCCTTTCCAACTCCTAAGATTTTGTTACTCTGAAAATTAAAAAGTGAATACAATTGATAACAAAAAAAGGATGAGACCTAAAGGAGGTAAGCCCCTTCCCTTGCTACCATAAGAAAATAACATAATGTGTAACTACATTAAGTGAGATATCATTCTCTGCTAATCTCTTGGTTTTGAGAAGCAACACCAAGTTCCATGCAGCACTTTTTTTCATCTCTTACTTAAGTTTCTTCTATTCAGCAAGCAGCAACTGGGAAGCTGAGGAAAAATGCCCAAAAGATACTTCTAAAGAATCATATATCTTCTTCACTCCAGTATTGTCAGTGTGAACTGAAATTTTCTTTATCAAAGAGATTTTTAAATTTCTTTTAGTATGACTTCACGGATATTGAAGTGTATTTATATTTAATTAAAAGTTTTTTCTATATAGGTTTCTTTTTCCTGCAGAATAGGATAGGATAAACAGAGATGAAAGTGCAATTTATGTATATATGGACATATGTGTCCCTAATTTATTCACTTTCCTTGAATTCCAAGAGAACAATATAGACTAGAATCCTTCAGAGTCTTACTATATAGTCTGTCTTCTTCCTCAGAGATATTTGGGAAGCAATTACTTCTTGTTGTTATCAATAGACCTAGAGGAAGTACAGATCCTCTAATTCTGATCAAAGACTGCTCACTGTCTTTTATTCTATATTTAGATATAACTCTTGCTACCAGCTTCTAGCAGCTTACAATCCTGACATATACTTAATATCAGCTCCCAAATTTTCATTAGCTGACACACTAAAGCAATAATGTGTCTTTTTTTTTCCTTTCTGTTTTCTTACCATTTCTTACCTTTTCTTACTGTCAGTATGCATAGCATCTAAGAGAGATGAAGATTTAGAATTAATATCAGGAGACAAATCTGCCTTTTTCCTTTTTTCCTTTTTTTCTTTTTGAGAAGAGAAAAGCAATTTATTTTCTATTTATTTTACTTTCGGAAATTATAGGTGACCCTGTGCATACTTCTCAGATATTTTCTGAGGTAGCTGTTGATCTATTTATTCTGGAGATCTTGAAAGATTGAAAGAAACAGGGTTGAAAGAGACTTGCAGATAGCATTGTTTTTACAATGAAGTATGATCAGCTATGCTTATATCATTCCTGGTAGAAGCTTAACTACTTTCTTCTCTAATAAAGGTTTCAGTGTAAAGTTTGCAATACTTTGTTTTTTTCCTTTGCTGGATAGCAATAAATGCTTTTTAAAAATCCCTCACCCTCCCCCACATCATTCTCCCCAAAAAGTAAGAAAAACAATACCCTGGCTACATGGAGTTCAGAATATAGATCCAGGAGTACCACAGCCTACAGCTACACAGCATGCAAAAAATAGGTATTGATTCATATCATAAACTCACCACAGCAAAAGCAAGTGCAAAGGCAAAGACAAGTTGGCAATTACATGCTGTACAGCAGTACTAAGGAAAACTGACCCCTACACATTCTCCCTTCCCATAGTGTAATAGTATAATAGCTCTTCACTGAAAAATCCTTGCATTTTGTTTGAATAGTTAACCTAATGCAGAAGTCAGATGCCCCAAGGGAGTCACTCATTCCTGTGGCAGAACACACGGGTGTCCAATCTTTTGGCTTTCATGGGCTTCATTGAGTGAACAGGAATTATCTTGGACTGCATAAGCAAAACTCACTCAAAAAGTAATGCCTCTAGTTGTTTGTGTGGAAACTACAACGGATATAAAGAACACAGTAATATTATTTGATATTAGAAAACACTATTTTCCAACATAGTCAACACCACTAGTTCTGCATTTTTTCCAGTAATGATCAAGAGCCTGCATGCCACTCTCATAAAAAACTGCAACAGTAGAGATGAAACATTGTCAGTGTTGCCACTGTTGAAACACCCCACCCGCAGCCTCACTGTGCTAACATCTACTGTTTGGTCTCCATAAATGTTCAGCAAGTATTCATGAAATTCAATGGGTGCAGTTTTTTCCACATGAAGGAATTCACCTTCACACCTTTGCTTCATATGCACTTTCATGTCTGATGCCAATCTGTCAGAGTGACCCTCTGCTGTCATTTGCCACATGGCAACAAAGTGTAATGGAATGTGGTGGGAAGGTCCAACCTTTACTGCCATCCCACCAACATCTGTTTCTGACACCATGCCTTAAAATAGCAGGCATTACTTTCAGAGCAGCCTTAATAAAATATAGGATATAGTTCACGTATATAAGTAACAAAACTTATTTTAATCTTTAATATTTTTTATTAAATCAAAAAAGACAGCAACAAAAACACAGAACTAGTGGGATATTTGACCTTACTTTTGTGAAATTAATGCATTGGTCTGGTTTGTTGGCAGTGGCTGCAATTCTTAGCGAGGTCTCCAGGTGTTCCTGACAGACTTTCAATGAAATTTTACTCCTCCTGTGCTTCATCCTTGAAAACAGCTGTTAACAAATGCTCATACTGCAAAAAAGTGATGACATGAATGCGGTTTGATTGTGGAGTGAGGAATGTTTTTCTCTGGTAAGAGAGGGCTTATAAAAGAAAGAGACGGTCAGATTTTTTAGCTGAATGACTGAGAATGACTGATTACAACTATATACATTTCATTTGAAAATTTGCAGATATTGTATTTATATCAACTGAAAATGAAGTTGCAAATACACAAGCACACGAAGTTCTTTTTTTAAGCAATCATGTCATCTGTTCTGAAATTTTGTTATCAAAATGAGAAGGCTGCAATCTCTTTGATATCTGTGTACGTTCAACTGCATTGAAGTATCTATTTCCATAATGTATTTTTCTCCAGATATTAACATGTTATTTAATCCTAGCACTCATAAAAAGTCTCAGGAACTTATATTCTTATATTACTTATATTATGTATGTTACAAAACCTTATAACACAAGGATTTCACCTTATCCTAAGAGACATTAATGTCCTTCTTCAGATTCTTGATGTACTTGGAAGGTTATTTGTCCTTTAATTCTTGAATTTTGAACTGGAACTGCCTGTCTATTTCTGAAAAGGTAGGTATGGGTGAAAAATAAGTGATAGTTCATGATTTTTAATACAGTTTGTTTTCCTTTCTTTGGTTTTTATTTTCTTGTGTGTGTGTTATTCTCTACTCTGTTTTGTCTGCTTTTCTTTCATTTTTCTGCTCTGCTTTCTCTTAGTACAGTTTCATAGTTTTCCAGTGTGCAGTAAAGAATGGGCAATTGTTTAAAATACGCTAGTTTGTACTCTTCATTCTTTTTTCATTTTGCAACGATGTTAATATTTAAAATATTTGTTTCTGATTTTAAGAACGATCTGAAACAGACTTTCCCAAGACAGCACAAGCCGATTTGAGCATGATGTTATGAAACCAACACATCATAATATTCAGGCTACTTCTTTCCAAGAATGGAAATAACTATTTAAAAATAAATGATTCTACTTACAGCCGAGTTTGATGAAACCTTTAAGTAGAATAAAATGTTTTATTTTTCTCCTCTCAAGATTCCAGTTTCTTTCTTCAGTACAACTTTCAATTAATAAGCTCTGTGTAAAAGACTTCTCTGAGTAAAAAAAAAAAACTGTTTGGTTTAATGTTTTGTCTGAAATCACCACATTCAGTGATAAGTTTCCTTGGTTTTATCCGGCTATCCATGCTAAAGGTTTTTTTTTTTTTTGGTGTATTAACATAAATGTATATATTTTGTGTATATATTTTTAAGAACATGAAATTTGCAACTTAACAGTTCTGGAGTTTGTCTGATAATATACATGTAATATATATGTTCAAATTAATAAAAACAAGCATTTATTAAAAAAAAAAGTATTTCTGCATTACGAAAGTCTTCTACATTAAATCTTTCAGAAAGTAAAGCATTAAATCTGTGAATCCAAGATTCACAGATTGTCAGAGTTTGAAGGGATGTCTTCAGTTCATACAATCTATTCAGTGAAAACAAGGAAAGCAGGATGCACAATGTTGAATTGTGTAAGATCGAATCTGATGAGTATTTCTAAGGACTGAGATTGCACAATCTCTATAGGCTACCTTTGCCAGTTCCTGAGTACCCTCACTGAAAAAATTGTTCAGATGGAAATCCATGTTTTTTGTTCATTGCCTCCTGTTTTGTCACTACAGAGAAGAATCTGGCTCCTTCACTGTAACACTTTCCCATCAGAAGGGAGTCTTCTCCCTTCCAGACTGAAAAATCTTGGGTTTCTTTGCCTCTTTTCAAATGACAGATGCTTGAATACTTTAATTATTTTAATGGCTCTGAGCTGGGCTCAATCCAGTAAGTCTACCACTTTTTTGTATAGGAAAGCCTAGAACTGCTTGCAGTTTTTAACTTGAAAAAGATACCAAATTTGTTACTTAAAAATGAAATATCAAAACAAAAATTTTATGTCACAAAATATCTCATTTTAAAATAAGAATATTTTTTACATTGGATTGTAGTTTTCAGAATAAATTAAAATATACTATGGAAAATTCTAAGTTTCCATGGTAAGGAAAAGCTAAACTACAGCAAATAAATCAGTCATCATTACTTATCCAATTTGTCTGGAATTATGACATATCAGCATAATTAAAAGTTTTTTTTTTTTTTTAATTTCACATGATCTCCAAATATTGCATATTAGTATTTTTTATTTATAAATTTATCCTTGGGATTTCAAAAGATCTTGTAGCTTTTAATCTACCGTGACTAATTAGATATGTTATAAAAGCAAAGAAAGATGATTAGATTTTATATGCTAGAACAACAATGCAGAAATAAGCTTTTCTTTATTAGGTTTAAATTATATTACTTAGCTTTATTAGGCTAAGATTATGCTACTTTTAAGTACCTAATTTACTTCTCATAACAGAAAAAAAAAGTATGGAGTCAATGAAACAGATACTTGCAAACCATCAGTTTATTTTCTAGCAGTTAAATAGGGATAATAGCTACTTTCCCTTTAAAATGCAACCAGTTTACTTACTATTTATTCAGAGAAAAAAGAAAAGGAAAAAAAATAGACAAAAGTATTAAATTTAATGAAATTGCATGCGAATGAAGAAGTAAAATTGGGTGATTTAGTAGACTGTCACAATACGCACATCTCTCTTCATGCCTATAGTAAAATAAAATCTCATCAAGATGTGCATTAAATCTGTGACTCAGCTGTTGTACTCTAAAAATCATGAGAATGGCAACTTTTCTGTGAATGATCTCTTAAGCTGTCTTTTTAAGAAAGACTGCTGATATGCTTTTATTTTACAAGTGCAAGTAAATTGTATTAACTGGATTATAAAAGGCAAAATGCTACTATTACAATTACAGAATCACAGAATCACAGAATCACAGAATTGTAGGGGTTGGAAGGGACCTCCAGAGATCATCGAGTCCAACCCCCGTCCAACAATTACTTCATTGCTAGTAATAATTGAAGTAGTAATCCACCCCAATCAATGTCAGTAATTCAGATTTGCTTCTGAGAGAGATTAATATCTATACATTTCCAAGGGAAATAGATAAATAAACAATAAAACAGAAAAGCCCTTACAGTTAAAGAATTACATCTTATACTTTTCAAATGAGTCTTGAGATTTCATCACTATTCCTGAAACAAGCCTGAAGTCTCTAAAGCTTTTGACTTGGTGATTATTCCCAGAGAAGTTTCTCAATGCCCAAGAGAAATATAATTCCTGGTCTGCATAGCTCTAGTAAATGTGCAGTTCATAGTTAGCATACAGGGAAAAGACACATAATGATTTATAGTTATAAAGTTCTAGAATGAATTGGAGGTATTATCTCCAAATTGAGAGCTGCTGTTGTATACAAAAAATACTCTTTCTTCTTTCTTTTCAAGATACACTGCAGTAGACAATCCCACAGAAATCAGATGTAGCATAAAAAACAGCACATATGATTTTTAGGAAAATAAAAGAGAAAGAAGTAGAAAAATATTCCTCTCAATCATTCTTTTATTTGCCTCTTTCCTCCTACAATTCAACCATTCTCTTCCAATATATATACAGTTGCACTTCCTCACATCATTTAGATTTTGAATTGTTATCCATAGTTCAATCTATTAAAGTAAAATGTAGGATCAATTGTGCTTTTTACACTTCTTATACTTCAAATTTTATTTTATTTTTTTGGTTGGTATTTAAATAGACCTTCTAAACCATGAAGTTATTGGACATAAGTGATATGATTATACAATCTATAGCAAAATAAAATGTTTACAGAAACTCAAAATAAATGAACTTTAATGAACTTAGTACATATCTGGGGAATGAAAGGTCTTTTATTATTCAGTGATACGTAATTGGTAGAATTTTGGCTTTTAACTGCATGCAATTCTTGTGAAACACTTGCCTACAGACACTCACTTGCCTAAAATACTTACATTTCATACAAAGAATTTTGATAACATCTGCTCCCACAGCATTCCTGTTAGAAGTTTTGACAGTTTTGAAAACACTTGTCAAATAATCCCACAGCAATTCAAGGTATGGAAGAACCAAAAAAGTCTTTCTCCAAAGCATAACTTCATGAAAGAAAGATGTTATATCTGATAATCTGTTACCCAAGAAAAGATTTGTTCTAATTTATTTACTTCCAAAATAAATGCCAAAGTTTGAATTTGTATGAAATTCTTCTCCCAGAAAGATATGGATTCTGCCTCAGTGACTGATATAACTTCTTGTATATCTCAAATTGGAAAGAGTATGAACCCACTCCACTTACACTTACGCGCAACAAACTGTATTATGAAGACTATAAACAAAAAATAAAAAGGATCGATACACATCAGATTTCCACCTCAATTTTGATATAACAATAGAAGAAGACACAAGGAAGCCCTTTCAAACAGGCTGACTTGTGCTGTGCTGTAATTTGTGGCTATGCACTGCCTTTTTTACAAAGAAGCTTAGCAGGTTGCTATTAAAGCCTTTTAGCATCTTAAGTTCTTATGTGTTCTAGAGAATGGGCATTGTGGAAATTAGTTATGACTGCACTTTATGATGCTTTGTCTATTGGAATAGTTAATAAATTACCTTGTTTCATAAAATCTACAAGCAAAAAAAGCCCATGGACTTCCATCAGTATAAATCCAGAATAGCACAGTAATTAATTATTCCTAAGGTTTTCTTTCCTTAGTTCTTTAAACAGGTTGATAAATTGGCTTTGACTGTAATATATCTTCATGTAATTTATGTTTTGGAGAAAAAGATTACTGAGTTGATAAAGCTCATAACAATTGCCAGTTTTTCAATGAATCTTTTCAGAAAAAACAGCTAAATTTATGATTACATAAATTTAACCTTAGAGGATTTTTTTCACATTTGAATGTCACTAATACATTCAGCTGTTTTACATCTCCCTAAAAATAGTATCTTTTGATTAGATTATCATTCACTTATAGAATATTATATGGAAAAAAAAGAAGTCAACTGAAACAAATTGATAATTGGACAAAAGAAATTATGTAGAAATTTTAATATTCATACAAGAGCAACAAAACTGACTGTTTTTAGGCTATTTTCAGAGAAAATGTAAGATGATTATCCACGAAAATCACATTAATAAAGGAACTAATTGTCTTTCTTTTATCTTGCTTGCGCGTATTCTTATTCTATATACTGGATATATTTATTAAATTTCATTTTCAAAATAACTGTGTTCGGAATCTCTCTACTCTTTTATGAGCCTCTATTTTCTCTTAGCATTTTCTGAATTATTTTTTTGTATTTTAGAATTTATTCAGAAAATAAAGTCCGCAGTTATGTCAGTTACTTTATCCAAAAATGAAAAATTCCCCACGCTGTACTTAAAGTATAACTATAAGCACAATTGTAGGTTTTGATAATGATAGTTTATCATTAGGTTTATTTTCAGAGCATATATATAATGGATCTTAAAATCAACAACATTGTGACTAACCTAGGCCGGCCAGCACGTCCTCAAGAAATTATTTGCTATTTCTATAAGATTATAAATGGCTTTACAAAGAAAAAATAACACATACTTGACATCTATCTTGGAGGAAAGTTAAGTCTGCTTCCTTTCATTTCTGGAATAAGTTAGTTCATCCATAAAGACCTAGCTCTGTAATGTGTTTGCTAAATTATTAAATTAATCCCTGATTCATTTACTGTGCCCATCTTAAAGCACTACTGCAGACATGGCAGACATCCTATATGATGCAGAAAATTTGTACCTCAAGTTTTTCATAAAATGGGGTTCATAACATTTTCTATTAATGTAACAAGGATAAATACAATTTTATTTGAGGTACTGAGAAGTGTGATGGTGAAGATACTCAGCTACTGTTGACAGATTGTATTCTAGTTAACAGTGCAATCCTGATGCCATTGACTGCCACCTGTGCAGAGGCTCATGTCATATTAAGCATAACAGTTGAGAGGCCTGGAATCATACAGCACCAGACACCAATACAGATATTCTCAAAAACAGTCTTCCATTATTTAAAGCTGTTCTCACTTCAGATAGTAAATTTAGCTATATATTTTAGATATGTATGTATATTTAATATTATAGCTTTTGAAATGAACCTATATTGACTGAAACCAGTCACACTTTGTTTAATCTTGTAAAAAGCTATATAGTCTCATTCTGTTGATTATGCCAGACTCCTACTCTCTTTCTTTCCTCCTGCATTATGATCAGAGTGTCCTAAACAACAATCTGCAGAAACAATTTCCATATCAGCAGCTTCTTCTTTGGCAAGCTTCTCTTGCAATTGTATTGGTAACCTTACAAATGCTTTTGGGTCTCTGAGAAACTAATCTGCTATGATGAAGGAGAGGATACTTGAAACGCTTGAACATAATTTTCTTTTAATTCCTTTCTCTTTTGAAATATTTAGACTTTCCTGTTATGTGTGATATATGTTTATTTTGCAGGAAATTTACAACAAATGGAAAATGCATCTTCTGCTTCTACAATTTCTTTGAGCAATGATCAACTAACCTTACACCTCTGATTTCTCCAGTTGAATATCATGGCTTAGAACTTATATAGGAGAACTCTACACTAATGGTCACATGAGAAAAAAATACAAGTTCAGAGATTTTACAAGAAATACTATGCTGTGATTTCCCATCTTTTGAAAAGATACTGCCCTTGGTATCATATAGGAAAAGCCCAAGATGTAATACTTAGGAAAATGGTGAAGACTGTTTCAAGTTCTGTTTGTCACTGTAAGCTGTTCACATGAGATTTACTTCAGAATTTGATGCTGGGTTTAAGAGGCAATACTTTGATAATCAGGTGAGAGCTGCAGAAGTAAATTCTGTGAATTAGCCTACCCATGTTGGACACAGCGAGTTCCACCCAGTTCCAAAAGAAGTAAAAAAATGAGCCAATGAAAATGAGACAATGAAAAATGATATTTCCTCTGTGATAATACATTAAGAAAAACTAAAAATTTATGTGAGAGTGAGAAGTGGATAAAAAATGAGAGAAACAACTCTGCAGACACCAAGGTCAGTGAAGAAGAAGGGGAGGAGGTGTGCGAGAGCAGATACCCTTGCAGACCATACAGAAAACCATGGTAAAACAGGTTGTATCCTTGCAACTCAGTGGAAGACCATAATGAAGCAGATATTTACCCTGCAGCCCATGGAAGCTGCAGCAGGCGGGCTTTTTATTGAAAAAAAAAAAAAAAAACCAACTAAAAACACACTTGTATAGTAATATAAAGTAAAAATTAATGCTTTCTATCTGTGCTTTATTATTATAGTTGTAGTAAAAACATGATACAACACTATTCAGTTTGTTTACATTCTAACCTGAAAAAGTGCAATACTTAAATTTGGTTAAATTAATTGTTACGATAAATTTTACAGTCAAATCACAAAATTGCAGGGGTTGGAAGGGACCTCAAGAGGAGGTTGGAAGGGACACCTGCTAAAGCAGGTACTGTACAGCAGGTCACACAGATATATATATCCAGATGTATATGTGTCTTAAATATCTGCATAGAAGGAGACTCCACAACCTTTCTGGACAACCTGTTCCAGTGATCAGTCACCTCTACCATAAAGAAGTCTTTCCATATAATCTTCCACATAAAAACTGCAAACATATTCTCTGGTTGAATATTAATTAAAAAACGGAGGTTGACCAGAGCAAATATTTATTACCAAATAGCAATATGGGAACTGCTTCAATTTTCCTGCAGTATATTTAGAGAAAACACAGTAACATTCCATGTCAAAATTCCCCATAGAAAAGAAACATGAATGTGTGGGAAAAGGTGCCAGCCTTTAGTTTCAAGTCTGTTTTCTTTAAGAAATGTCTCCACTTAGTCTGAACTTAGGAAGCTGAACAGATAAGAAAATGTTGGCATTTCCTAATTGTAAACAAACATTACATATATGTAGGTTGTTCCAAAAGTAATGCCTTCTATTTCCATGAAAAATACAACAAATAAAAAAACACAATAATACTATTTGGTAAATCAAATTTTAAACTATAACACACTATTTTGCAAAACTGTCATCACTGTTAGCTATGCATTTTTTGATGATCGAGGGTCTGCGTGCTGGGCTCATAAAAATCTGAATGTCTCTTCAGAACACAGTTTGCTTTTCATGTTACTGTTTCCACTGTGGAAATGCACAACCCACAGCCTCACATCTCACAGTACATGTGCTGACAACCACTGTTTGGTTTCTGTAAGTATTCAGCAAATGGAAATGAATGTCAAGAGATGCATTTTTTTCCACATAGAGGAATTCAATTGCACACTGTTGCTTCATACAGATGTCAGATGCCATTTTGTCTGAACTGCACCTCTGTTGTCATCTGTCATACGGCAAAAAAAATTGAATGGAATGTTACTGGGAAGGTTCAATCTCTACTGCCATACCACTAACATCCTCCTCTGATATCACGGGTCAAGATAATAAAACAGGAGGTATTACTTTTGCAGCAGCCTTTGTATTATTTTCATTATTTTAAAATGTTTACCAGATAAACTTCTTTGTACCACAAGTTGTCTTAATTTATGTGTTTATATGAATGACCTTGAGAGGATTGTTTTGCATCTGAAGTAGTATTAAACCACTGCAACTGCTGTCATTTTCTGCTTCCAGAAGCAAAGTGAACAATTTTACCTACCCTGTAGTATAAATCCTCAGATCCATTCTATGTGCCACTGTCTGCACAGTTGTACAATTCCCATGTATTTGCCATGAATTTTTACACCTAAAAATGTTAAAAACACTAGGAAAATGGGTTCACAATAAGACTATGTGCATGTCTATGTGTATATTTTGCCATGGAAAAATGCAGATTGGGAGTTCAGCTTGAATATATGAAAATGTAAAATTTATTAAAAAAATAAATAAATCTGCGTCATTTTTTTAATAATTTCAGAATGAGAAAAAAATGAGAAAATCAATAAAATCATATCATGCTATTATTCTACTTCCCCTGCTGGAGCTTTTTTTCTTTGCTATTTTACTGTGACACAATCGATGAAAATTTTATATTACAGGATATTTCTGTGTCCTTCAAATTGTTTTAAAAACATTATGAAGTGTAAAAATGCAACATCTATCATTGCATAGTCTGATTCTAATGTATATTCTAGAGCATTTAAATTTGCGCATAATAAATGCATCTGATAAATGCCTTAATCTTAGTTTGAAAACAGTATTTGAGTGGTTGAGAGAAAATGTCTGTGACAATCTTGTGATCTAAATGTGCTTAGCATTAATGATTAACAGCTTTTCCCACAATCAGTAGTTTCTTTATAATATAAGGATTATATTGTTTTTTTTTAATTATAAATTTTATGTTGCAGAGCTTTTTTTTTTTCAGTTATGTTGATGAACATCTGAAATATAGCACATCTGCTTGAATTACACTATTTGTTGAGACAAGAGAAACACTAGTAGAGAGTCACTGAGCACCCTACTGAATTAGGGCCTTGGCATGTTCATTTAATCTTCATGGAATAACATTATCAAGTAGAAATTTTCACACTAGTTGGTATACCTCGTAATTCATCTGTAAGTCCAATAGCATCAGCAACCTGTACATTTGACTCTGATGCAGATGGTATCCATACTGTTAGTATTTTCAACATTTCTTTACCATAAACTGAATTAAGAGAATTGAAAATGATAATTTCCACTCAGGCTCTTGAGATAAGTTTTTTTAGTATCTTGCTATTCTGCCTAAACTGACACTGCTATTATCATGACATTGGATATTGTATGAACTCTCAATATCTGCAAATGTTACATTACTATGATTTGAAATTAATTGCTAGTTTCAAGTCTTCACTTATTTCAAAAGACAGATGGGACAACATGTATCTGCCCTGGAGTGCACTGAATAGCATGGTTCAGATGATTCCTCATCTAATCTGGCTTTCCAATACATTTTTTCAAATTTAGAGTAGTAAAATATGTTTTTACAGGCTTGTCAGCCCTGAACATCTACTGGAAAGATCAATAGTCTTAAAATAGTCCAGATACAATCCACTGGTTCCCAACAAATCTTAGTCTCTATTGTTTGTCTTTTCAGCTGTAGGCTGTTAACCCACAGAAACTGGAAACACACACTTCTTTTCCTAGGTATGGATATACATCTTAACTCTATCTGTTACTGCAAGAAGACACATCAGAGTTACAAGGAGGATTCAAATGTATCAGAGATAACTGACATATTCATAGTGATACCCAAATCTCCCCTGAAACTCTAACCCTAATGATATCTACTGTTTACAGTTGATTTTTTAAATATGCTGTTGAGGTGGGGTTTTTTGTTGTTGTTGTTTGTTGTTTGTATATGGAATCTTTTTGAAGGGATTGATAGCATAAAGGATGATGAGATATTGCGCAAGAATATCAGTACATTGAAAACTGGAAAAACAAAATGGAGAGGACATCTATTATAATCAGGCATGGTGTAACTATAATTGCATTTCTTGCTATCCATATCCAAATTGGCATATCCTTTCGTGGCTGGAAAGGATGGCAGGGAAACATTGTACAGTTAGACTAGTAAAGTCTTGTAACATAATGTTCATAAACTCAGTGATCACAAGATCGCTTTCTCTCCTTCTCTTTCTTCTTTCTTCTCTCTTCCTCTCTCCTTCTCTGTCACTGTAGATTTTGAAGTGTGAAAGAAACTAAAGTTTTGCAGTCTTGTGAGAAAACATTTTTGATAACAAATGCTAAACTGGACTATTGTCAACTGAAGATAGAAAACTAATCTAAATGTATCCAGACAAGTAGAAAAGTAAACTACAAAATATCTCAATTAATGTTAAGTTCTAATTAGTACATGAACAATTTTTTTATAATTAGTTTCTTATATCGATATTTTTTCACACAAATAAATAAATAGATAAAAATTACTATTTTTATTTACCTTATCTAGCTTCAAGTTTTGTTTAGGTTTTAATCAGAATTTTACTTAACTTTAATATTTATTCAAAAGTCTTCAAAAATCTACCTAAAAATTGATCTTTCTTAAAAAGAAGTTGTGATTTGCATTTATCTCAGAAAATGGTGAGCTAAGGTCTGCATCACTCCTCAGAGTCTTGAGTAGCTCAAGAAAAAAGAGAAAGAAGAAAATTTAAATGCAATTGGAAGTAACAACATCCTTCTCACTTTCAGCTGTTCGATACAACAACAAACCTGTGTAGGTGGATACTTTTCTCTTTTCATTAATTTTCTTTTCTGCATGTTTTGTTCCATAAGTTTTGTGATCTATTTACTATTTTTTTATTACTTTATTTTCATTTTAATTCTAATTCTCACAGATACTTTAGCTGGAGAATTTAGAGTCTGCTTCAAATCTGAGATTCCTAGGAGAATCACTAATCTCACTTTCACTTAGACATTTCATACTTAGAATAGATTCCAGTTATTCAATCTAAATGTTCAACATCAGCACTCCAAGGCTAAAAGGAAGAACGAAAGCCTGTAGATAAAAAGCACAGGGTAAACAGTAATTTATCATCTTAAAATGATGCAATTGGAATTTCTTTAAAAATCAGCATTTTCACTAAACTCAGTTAAAGATTCAGAAAAGGTGATCTCTCTCAAGTTTGCATCTCTAAGCATCCCTGCACAAGTCTTTGAAACAATAAAGTTTATTACACTCAGCAAATTTGCTGACAACACCAAGCTGAGTGGTGCGGTTGACACAGTGGAAGGAAGGGACGCCATTCAGAAGGACCTCGACAGGCTAGAAATGTGGGCCCAGGGGCTGGAGGAATCCCAGGCATCCATACAGACTGGAAGGAGCAGTCCTTGAGAGCAGCCCTGCAGAGAAGGACCTGCGGTCCTGATAGATGAAAAGCTTAACATGAGCCAGCAGTGTGCTCTTGCAGCTTGGAAAGCGAATGGTATCCTGGGCTCCATCAGAAGAGGGGTGGCCAGCAGGGACAGGGAGATGATTGTCTCCCTCTACATTGCTCTTTTTAGGCCCCATCTGGAGTACTATATCCAGGTCTGGAGCCCCCAGTATTTACTCCAATTCTTAAAAATAGAATTGTAATAAATCGGTTAACTCTACAGGCCAAAATACATCTGCAAGAGTTCAAGATGAAGAACTGGTATCTTCCCAAAGACTGCTAGAACATGAAATGTCTCTGTGAAATACATAATTTTGAATATCGTCTAAGCTCAAGTAGGGAAAAATAAAATTACCAGGGAAAGAAAAAACAACCCACATTTTAGAAGGGAGAGAGTGCTGCAAAGTATTTTTTTCCCACAGCAGCTACAGCACAGTGTAGTATTAAGGCATTTCAGAGGGCATGGAACTTTGTTTTACAGCAAAAGTAGCTGCAGTATATGCAGATATGATATATGGATTTTTATAGGCTATTCAAACAGACCATCATTTATGTTAAGCCAAAGTATTCTATTGTTTTATGAGGAAAAGCAACTTGTATATAGTAGCAAAGATTTCAATCTATTATATAAACAGATTTAAAACAGCACTAGTTGACATCACTGAACTCCACTCATGTACTTGTCATTGCAGTTTCCATAGAAACTACTATTGCAAAAGAAAATGGTGAAATAGAATAGAAAGACCTTCAGAAAACAAATATAATCAGAAAAACAACTCATCAGAATTAGCAAGATATAGTTTCCAATATTAGTGTCTTAACTGCAATTAATCTGTGTATAGAAATCAAAGTTAATGGCAACTGTGACAACATGGCTGCATCAATTGCTTTGTTGTTTGCAGAGTTAGATTCTAGTCAATGTACTCAAATGTTGTATTAGTACAGTTGTCTTAGCATGGTGTTTGTTTCACGTGTTTTCCTTGGGGCAGTTGGGCATATATTACATCATAGGGAACAAAAAATGCCTTTGAATACAGTCAAAGTCTTCCAGATTTCAACTTTCTGAATGAATGAATTGATTTCATATGAAAACATCATTCTGATTTGCTTTCTGATCTAATCCGCTGTATACTTCATTCCTGTAATACACTTCATTTAAAACACTTCTTTGTTGATTCACTTATTTGGCATAATAGAAATAAAAGTTCTCTTTAGTATTTGTTACTACGATAAAATTGCTCCCAGCATTACAATAAAACTAGATATGTTTATTATGTAGTAGTAACTCTTTGTAACAGTGGAACATGCACTAAAATGTCATTGGTTTACGTATTAGAGTTTGATATTATCAGTCCTATGCTACTTACAATCTGAAAATCCTTACAAAGAGCATTTCCAGAGCCTCATCAAGTTATGATCTGGAATGTACACATAACTGTTGGCAGATACTTGCACTGTTCATATTTGAATTCAATACAACTCACTTCTGTACTGTGCCAAGGATATTCGTATGTCTGTGATTTGTAAGAAAAATGTATTAATTTTAAAACTATGAAAAGAAATACAGGTTAATTTAAAAAAACCAAACAGTATACTTGCCATCTCTTAGTTAAATAGGATGTACAACATCTGATGTACAACAATTTTAACACAAATATTAATTCTTGTGTCATTCTTGGGTTCTGAACATTGTTTCTGTTTTCCTGATGGAAAAAGAGAAACACTGCTTAGGTCCCAAATGATTTATTCAAAGCTGTGTGCAGATATAAAGTACAAAAAACACTGAATGCAAATCAAGTGCGCATGAAGCAATGGTGTTCCTCACTTCATCCAATATTTGGAATTGTAACCAAGCAGTGAGGACCAAACTCAATAGTGAATAGTATAAAATATTATAAGAAAGAATTATATTGTACCTGTACTATGCAGAAAAAAGGAAAAACACAAGGCTGTATATGTAAACTTCTTGCAAGTATGAGGAAGACATGTAGGTAAGTATTCTTTTAAAAATTATTAGAACAAATCACAGATTATTGTGCAACAATGAGTAACATGAAATTCTTTAGAGGAGTGTCACAGGGTTATCCTTAGACGTAAGTCCGTGACAGGGGGGCACAGGCCTCAAGAAGAAGACAGAGGAAAAAAAAGTGGGGGGGGGGAGAAGGGGGGAACGAACGGTTAGCAGGTTAGCAGCACCAGGCCGGCCCCGGGCCACGTGCGGGAGAGGGGGAAGGGCAGAGAGCTAGCAGATAGTTTTAACAAAGAAAAAAACATGGCAACAATCTGAGGAGGAAGGGTAATTTAACTAAATCAAAACGAGAGAGACAAGAGTATCAAAAAGTGAGAGTTGAGCCACAATAGCGTGCGGGAAAGCTGAGACGGCTGAGCCGGGGCCAGACGGAGAGAGGCAGATGCTCCGGGTCCGGTCCGCACCTCCACCCCACTTCCTCTTCCCGCCAGGTCCTCCGGGGATGCGCCCCTTCCTCTCCCATCAAGATATTCAAAGAGTCCACAAAAAGCAGTAAATGGAACCAAAACATTAACTCGTTAACTCCCACTGGTCCACATGGTGTTCTGATGTGGAACACTGACAACAAAAGTCACGAAACCACAACAAAGAGTTTCTTTTAAGAATTTTTGCTCCTTTATAGGTAAGAGGAACTTTGGTATTAGTAGTCATTGATTGATACACTTAGTGGTTTTTAAGGTCATCAAAGTAAATCCATCCTCTGAACTTCTGTCTTCCTTCCTACTCCTTTCCTCCCACCTCCCCTCCACTCCTCTACACTTTTCTTCTTCCTTTTCCTTCCTTCCTTGCTCTTTCCCTTGCTCTTGCTTTGTTTCTATTTTTTCTCTCAACCTTTTTGTTTGCTTAGGGTTCCATTTTATCTGTCATTTGATCTTTACCTTTAAAACACACCACAAATTTGATCTCTGTGAGCAGAAAGGGTATTTACTGCCTTATAAAGAATATTTGTAATATTTACCCCTGGAGCTGTCTTTACAACTTACCACTTCAGAAAAATCCTAAATAGGCAAAATCATATTTTGATTTTACAATAGAAAAATTTTTAATGATTTTCATACTTCAACCTAACAAATTTGATGAAATAGCAGATACTTGCAGTGAAAATGAAGCAAGTATATAATATAAAGTATTATGCCTAATACATAGAAAAGATTCTGTTCGCCAAATATTCTCCTTTTTGGTAGGAATTGGTGACATTTTCGTATACCAGTATACCATGTTGATAGATTCTACAATGTTCTATAAATACAGGATATGCATCCAAGGAATAACATTGTTTGAGTCATTATACAATCATGTCCAGTCACATTTAGTTAAAGAAGAAAATACTATATAAATCAGGCTCTGGATTATTTTATTTATTTTCGTACACCTGTCCCTTTAACTTATGCTTGGAGCGTACAGATAATCTGAATGAAGACAGCAAAATCAGAAACTTGCACTGGACGTAACTGTGGGAAAAACACGAATTTTCTGGAAATATTTTTAACATTTGATAAGATCCAAGAAATTTGGTTTTGGGAAAACTTTTCTGAAGATGGGAGTTGAATGCTGCTGTAGGGAAGAAATTTCTTATCAAGTAAGTTTTGGCCAAATGATAAGCAAGGAACATTTACTGTGAGTATTTGATGGCAATACTACTTTTAGTCAGATGACAGCTGATTTCGATCTGATGTGTCTAATCCAGATCTAATATCAAATACCAATACATTTTATAATATTTTCTCAGTATTATAGCTCCACAGATTTCAGATGTTTCTAGTTGTTCAATTTCTTCTTTTTTTTTTTCTTTTTTCTTTCTTTCCAGAAAGATTCTAGATAAACTGTTGACTCTAGAAAAGAGTAAAGAGCGATTGCTATAACTAATCTTTTATTGGAAATCAAGGAATGAATCCAGAAGAAAAGATACTGAAGATGGGTGAATTAATAACTTGGAAATAATTTGTTCTGGTCATAGAATCAAAAAGGTTGATTAAGATTCTCAATCTAGTGAGCAAGAGAAAACAAAAAAAATTAAGCTGTATTCTTATTGTTCACCAATATCTGAGGCTTAATTTAAACTCTAAATTTTGCCTGTTTCTTTTTGCAGATGAATATTCGAAGTATGCGGGGAAAAAATGAAAAATATAAGCTAGAAGTTTGTTTTCAACATCTCCAGTGTAATTTAAGTTTCAATTGATGAAAATGAGTAGAAAGGAATTTCTTCTTAATGTCTTCCAAAGCTTATAGTCATCCTGTTATATTTGGGAAATGTTAATGACAAAAGGATATTTCTACTCACAAAAGTGTGGTGGCAGTTGATTATTTTAACCACATTGGTTTCTCTTTATTCTTGCTAATCTCTCATAGAATAAATACAAACGAATATTTCATATTCTATTTTATGTGTTACACAGAATTACGATACACTTTCTTCTTTTACAGCTTATGATGTTATCACACCAATTAGGTTTCATCTATTATTATTAGATATCATCTATTATTATTATTTTGGGAATACACTCTGTTGAGTGAAACACTGGCTGGATGGCTGAGTCTAAAGAGTTTTGGTCAGTGGAGTTAAATCCAGTTAGCAGCCAGTCATGAGTGGTGTCCTCCAGGCTCAGTACTGGAGCCACTCCTATTCAACATCCTTATTAATGGCTTTGATGAGGGATTGAGTGCACCCTCAGTAAGTTTGCAGATGACACCACGTTGGGAGGTAGTGTTGACCTGCCAGAGAGGAGAAAGGCACTGCAGAGGGACCTGGACAGACTGGATCAATGGGCCAAGGTTAACTATATGAGTTTTAATAGGGCCAAGTGTCAGGTCCTGCATTTTGGTCACAACAACTCCAGATAACCCTACAGGCTTGGGAAGGAGTGCATAGAAAGCTGCCTGATGAAAAGGGACTTGGTGCACTGATGGACAGTTGGCCAAATATGAGTGTGCCCAAGATTCCAAGAAGGCCAATGGCATCCTGGTTTGTATCAAGAATGGTGTGATGAACAGGATTAGGCAAGTAATGCTGCTGCTGTATTCGGCACTGGTGTGGCTTCACTTCAAGTTGTGTGTTTGGTTTTGGGCACCTCAATACAGAAAGGACATTGAGGTGTTGGAGCAGGTCCAAACAGGGGCAACAAGGCTTGTAAAGGGACTGGAGAAAATATCCTATGAGGAGCGACTAAAGGAACTGGGACTATGTATTCTGGGGAAGATGAGGCTGAGGGGAGACATTATTGCTCTTTTCAAATACCTGAAAGGTGATGGCAGTGAGAGTGGAGTTGGTCTCTTCTCACTGGTGACAAGTGACAAGGGAAAATGGCCTCAAGCTGCACCAGAGTAAGTTTAGGTTGGATATCAGGAAAAACTTCTTTACAGAAAGGTTTTTTAAAAAAATTGGAATATGCTCCCTAGGGAGGTGGTTGAGTCACCATCTCTGAATGTGTTTGAAAATCGTGGGTGGGTTGTTAAAGTTAGGGTAGTATGGTTAGGCTGTGGTTGGACTTGATGATCTTGATGGTCTTTTCCAACTTTAGTAATTCTATCATTCTATGGTTATAATATACAATAGCTTTTAATATCTTTACTAATGTTCACATCTGAATGAAGGACACATAAACACTAAAGAATGAACCACCACTTGTTTTGTTTTTCTTTCTTTCTTTTCTTTTTTTTTCCAAAACCATCATCTTTTACATGATTCCAAGATGAGATCCACTATAATAAATATTACAACTGAAAGGGAATTATCGCACAGGTTAATATATATATATATATATATATATATATATATATATATAATACACTGACATTCATTGTGCCTCAGTAAGCAGTCAGCATAAGGACTGCTGACCACTAATCAGGTACTTCGTACACTTACAACACTTACAAAAGGCATTACATTTGTATAAGATTTCAAAGTACTATCTGAAGATAAACTCATAGTTCTCAAACTCATAGTTCAACTATTTCTGTATTTTATTTTCATATCAAGAGGTACATTCACACACTTTCTATATTCTATTAAGAAATGGATATTAGAAAATAATTTGTTTTGTTGTTGTTTGTGTGTTCTTGTTAGTCTGGAAAATAGGAGTTCTTGTCTAGCATAAAAGATGACATGCCTAGTAGAAATCCATGCCTCACATTATTTTAATAATCTGTCATGAGTTGATTCAACAAATTAAGGTGACTTTTTTCCCATAAAGCATATTGTATAATTTTGTTACCAACAAATAAATACCATCTTATTTGTTGAAGGCCAATGTATGAATAATTGTAGAATAATAGTTAATTATCAGTTGGTTTAAGAATATGCTCAAAATATGCTCAAAAACCATTAATTTATAATTAGGTTTTATGAGGGACTTTCTTACTACAGAATGTAACAGTAGTTCAAATTTATTATAATAAATATAGTTCCCAAGTGCAACTGGGTCACTGGTTGCAGAAAGGGAAATTTAGACACCTTTAATGGAGATAACAGTTAAAAGTAGTGGAGAAATATGCCTTTGATTACACTTTTATTAATTGAAGGTTGCCATAACAACTGAAGGTCTGCACTGAAAAAATTACATTTACCATTTACAAAAGAAACCAGTTATTCTCCATTGCCCTTATACTAATTTTTAGCACTTACACATGCACAGCATTTTTAAGCAGTGCCAGTTTATACCAAGAAACAATGAAGATGAAACGGATATGAAATAAATGAAAATAATAGGAAATACTAAGCAGCTCCATGACTCTCAATTAACCAGTGCAATGCCAGGTGTAGAAAACTCTGATTTCAGTATAAAATTAACTTGTACAAAGATGCAGTAAGGTGTTTTGAAGAATACTCATAAAAAAACATATGAAGTCAAAAACAATATGAAGGACAACACAGTGCTATGCCAGATATCTGCTTGTACAAAAGATCTTATATTTTGGTTCCAGTTTTTTTTGTCTTATGATTATGAGAATTAATTCTGCTTGCTCTCAAGCAATGAATGGTATGGTTTACATACAAAATCAAAAATTAACTTCACAAATATTCTGAACAGAAATCTTATTTAATAATTGAATTCAGTGAGAGCCATTGGCAGAACAGAGTTTTCAGTAG
Source organism: Tetrao urogallus (assembly GCF_951394365.1). Lineage (NCBI taxonomy): Eukaryota > Metazoa > Chordata > Aves > Galliformes > Phasianidae > Tetrao > Tetrao urogallus. The sequence continues at coordinate 68,947,309 of NC_136814.1, read as the reverse complement.
CAAAAATATTTAGAAAGCTACTTTACAAGAATCAAAATAAAGATCAAAAAAGAAATAAAGAAATAAGTTAAATGAATACGCTGTAAGGAGGAAGCAAGAATAATGTTTATCATTTTCAGAGTATTAGCTGAAGACTAAAATTATCATTATTATCAAACATTTAAATTTAGAAAAATGGAGATATTTTCACAATGTATTCCAAGTTCCACTGTTTAAGAAACCAATTGCTACCAAAAAAATTAAAAATAATGCTATATTATAACATTTATATTAGTAAATAAATAAATAAATGCATCTATATTAGCTGCCATTTGTGTATATATAAATATGATCCTGGCTTTCTGTTTGCACACACATCTGCTCTCTTATTACTGCTCTTACAAAATATTCATGGTGATCTGCATGCTCCTTTTTCTCTACCAGACTGCCTCCATTTTCCAGTTTGTAGAGCTATGTTTTCAGTTGTTTAGCCATTTAAGAAAATATATATAACATTTTCCTACCATTTTACTTTCTCAGGTTTCAGATAGGTCACTCTGAATGTAACGCTTCTTAATTATTTCCATGGAAACTACAACAGATACAAAAAGCACAATGACACTCTTTAGTAGATCGAATTCTCAGCTACAAAACACTATTTTGCAACATAGTCACCACCACTGACTATGCATTTTCACCAGCAATCAACAAGGGCACACATACTATGCCCATAGAAGTCAGCATCAGGAGAGGTAACCCAGTGTAGCTGTAACGCTGAAAAGCACCACTCACTCTCCAAGATTATCCAGTCCAACAATCCACATATCACCAGTATTTCCCACTAGAACATGTCCCTCAGTACAACATCTAAACATTTATTGAACATCTCCAGTGATGATGACTTCATCACCTCCCTGGGCGGCCTGTTCCAGTGCCTGATCACTCTCTTGTAGAAAAAGTATTTCCTAATGTCCAAACTGAATTTCCTCTATTGAAACTTGAGGCCATTCCCTCTAGTCCTCTTGCTAGTTATATGGGAGAAGAGGCTGACCTCCTCTTTGCCACAACCTCCTTTCATGTAGTTGCAGAGAAAGCTAAGTATTCCCCCGAGCCTCCTGTTTTCCAGACTAACTAATCCCAGTTCCCTCAGCTGATTCTCATGAAGTTTATGCTCCAAATCCCTCACCAGCTTCACTACACTTTTACAAACACACTCTAGGACCTCAATGTCTTTCTTGTTGTGAGGGGCATAAAACTGTAGACAGTAGTAAAAGTATGGCCTCACCTGTGCTGAGTAGAGAGGGATGATCGCTTCCCTGCTCCAGCTGGCAACACTATTTCTGATACAAGACAGGATGCCATTGGCTTTCTTGGCCATCTGGTCACACTGCTTGTTCATATTCAGCCAAGCATTGACCAATATCCCCAGTTCTGTTTCCTCTACACAATCTTCCAGCATCTCTAGTACATAAAAGGAATTAAGTGATACAGTGTCTCAAAATAAGTCACTAAAATTCTTTGCAATTCATGGAAAGAACTTGATGCTTCAATTTTGAACTCCTTGTGTTGCACATAGTGTTGGAGAGCTACATAACAGAGCTGAGGATGAGAGAGAATACCCTCTGTTAAGTTTTACCGTTTCATTGATCTCTGCTGTCATCTTCACTGCCTGAACAGTGGCCTAGACAATTAGCATGTGTATTGATCTCTACATGTGCGTAAATGAAAATATTCTAATGTTGAAAATCCTACCCACTAAGTCTTCAGCAATTAAACGTGATGCAAAATGTAGTCATACTTAACTATTTAGCTGCAGTTACATTACCTGTTTTCACTTCAAAAGTCTTTTTTTTTTTTTTTTTTTTTTTCTAGGTCATGAAAGGATGACTGCTTTTTCTTTTAATTAAAGCACAGCAAGTGGTTATGTTGTGGTAGGTACGTTATAGCATTTACCACAATGTAGCGATCTAGTTTTATTTTCAAGCCTTTTCCTTCCACCTTGTATGAAAACTAAGCAGACTTTTCATTGTTATGCAGGGAAAATAACAAATCCTAATGAAACTTTTCTACTTTGTCATATTGCATTTAGAAGAAAGTATAACGATGTATAGCATAGCATTTGTGATTAGGGCTTTCACCTAGGAGACTGTAAGTTTCTGTCTTTTTCTCAAGTACAAATTAAGTTCAGAACCATTTGTTTTTATGGTCAAGATTAAGATATTTCATTTTGACTTATATACTTGCCTACAGTTTTAGGAAAAGAAAAAGTAATGTCTTCAACAAAGATGTAATTTTTTCCAAAATTTTTTGTGACATTGAGTATTTTGGAATGACTGGCCATTGAATCAAAAATATTCTGAATTGGCACTTCTTTTTGTGTCTGAGGATAAGCCAAGTTTTCTAGCAAGAAATAATGTTATCTCATTGTGAGAGGACACAGAGTATTCAATTCAGCTAGCAAAATATCAGAGTATGCTTAAATTGTAACACATTATTAAATCACAATATCCTAGGTTTGTGTGCTGTAAGTATTGTCAATATTATCATTTTACCAGATACACTTATGTTTTATTATGACTTGAAATTCTGACCAATCTGTCCATTGCCTATAAAAGTATAATCTCCAGAAATTGTATCAGGATCTATAAAACAATATACTTTATATAAGACTTTATGATATGTTGCCAAGGAGTCCCCATGGATTCTTTTGCAAATACTGTTTGCAAAAGATGTACTTTGACAAATCTACCTGCCAACTGCTGGAACTGTTCAGCGTTGATGAAAATAGCTGTTTAGTCCCTGAGCAATTTGGCACAGGCATCCTGCTGTGCTCTTTTGAATATTTGCTTTGAATTGTTTTGTTTCTGACCATATATGATGCATTCACTACTTTCTGCTCAGTGTGCTGGCTTGCTGCTGTGACCTCTCGCAGGAAATCTTTGGGAGCTGCAGGACACATTTACGTTCTTAAATGATTTTTTTCAGTAATGACACATGTGTGTCAGCATTTTCGCCTGCCCTTTTTAATAAGCCCTCTCTTGTTTGGCTTCACTGCTGATTTTGCTTTTAGCTGTGGACCCCTGATGAGCACAGGGTCAACATTCTGTGCTTGGTATTTTCTCTCTCCACAAATGTGCTTTCTGTAGATTCACAGCAGTAATGATTTTGCCTTCTTCCTCATTTTTAGTGTAAAGTTCATTGTAAATGAATTATGACATTTAAATAGAAGGCATTCACAGGATTGACAAGGGAACTTCCTAGAGCATTCTTTTTATTCTGGCAGTACTTGCATGAACTCACCCAGAAAAAGGTTGAGCTCTTTTGTTCTTCAGTCTACTAGATTTACAATTAAAATTTCAAGTCTGTTAGGCAAAAAACTGAGTTTCTGACAGCAAAAATATACAGGTATCTTATATTAGTTTGATAAATTTAACAGAATAAATATGTTGTTTTTAGTTGGTGACCCTACTATTTATGAATTGTGTGGAGTAACTGTTTTGAGGTTTGCTTTAATTATTTCTCTATTCTTGTCCAGGAAATTTTCCACGGAAGATTTCTCTCCATAATCTCAGTATACCAGGCTATAAATAAACCATGGAATCTTAGAGGAAGAATTCTCCTCTGGCTCATGAGTACTTCTAATCATATACGGATTACACATTGGTGCATAGTATCACTTAGACCATGTAGATTCTTCATAATTATTAACAGCCAACTATGAATTAAGAGTGTTTTGTTGTATTTAGCTAAACTTATTGTATATTTGATATAATAGAAATACTAAAGCATAACACAGTTCATTGCTAGGTTATGATTTTAGGTCTTCCTTCTCTGTTTCAATGTTTCAGCTAAGTTAGAAAAGAGATGTTTTAGGATGCCTTTATGTAGCCACATAAAAAAATGGCAAGAAACTGATATCTGGAACAAAGACAAAATTTCACAAACTACTTCACATCTCTGCTACATAATGGTAGTTTAAGGGTTTTGTTTTGGAGAAACCTAGCTGAAGAACTGATTCCAAAGAGAACTAGAATAAGCTAGTGAGGTAACATATTTTATAACTTTCACGGCATTTTCATTGCAATCTGAACTATGACTTTGAACACAAGTCTGATTCCAAGAGGCAAAGCATGGATCTCTGAGTGCCATAAAATGGAATATATGTGGAGATGCAGGTTTTACATTTTTATTTATTTCTTATGTTACTGTCTACCAATCACACAACAATCACTTCTTTTAAGAAAAGGCAGAAAGTACCACAAAAAGAGAAGAAGAAAAAGAAAAACAGAGAGAAGAGAGCACAGGGGACATGAAGGTCAGAAGAGGAGGAGAACATTCCCTGTAGCCTGTTGAAGACCGTATGCTAAAGTGGATATTCCCCAAATGCTGCAGCCCATGGGAGAGCCTGTGTCAAAACAGGGAAATAACATGAGTAAGAAAGAGTGGCAGAGAGAAAATGCTACATATACTTACTATTACCTTCATCTTCAGGCTTGTGTGTGATGAGGGGAAGTGTAGAACTTGGAATGAGGGAAAAAAATAATCCCCATGTACACCCATGGAAATGGGTTTCATTTCAGACCTCAGATAATATAAGAGGAATTTCTTTAAAAAATGGCCAGCACAATAAAAATTACAATGTCTTACTTAACCTCAGCTTGCTTTCAACTTGCCTTCATTCAGTAAAAATCCATGAATGGGTTTCAGTAAAAAAATACCTGTTTTATAAGGCAAGTTAAAAGTCGTAAGTTTACAAAGAATGTACAGTTGCGTAGAGGAATATTATTTCAAAGGCTTAGGGAAATCTGAGGGAAATTTTATTCCAATGCAGGCCTAGTTCAGAATTTACATTACTTATTTAATAGAAGCATAGACTCATAGAATATCCTGAGTTGGAAGGGACCCATAACGATCATCAAGTTATGTTAACAACCATGCAGGTGTAGATATGTGTGCAGACTAGGCTGATAACTATGCAATTTTTTTCCTCTTTTAATCATTATTATAAATCAATAGAAAGTATAGTAACTTTCTAATGCCAAGTACTAGCTTACACAGTCAGGCAATAGAAGAAATTTGATTTGCTGTACGTGGTAAAATCCATAATTAAATACTCTAGGAGGGGGAGGAATACATAACAGTTTTTTATTGCTGAACGAGAAAAATAATTTTTGGATGGATACCTAATAAAAAAAATAATAAAATAATTTAAAAAGTGGCGGTTTTGGAGGATTTTCCTTTCAGACACATTAAACAGTGGTCTGAAGTGTGTGTTCAAATATGTTTATGCTGTTGCAAAACAATGATAGATCTGATGATAGCGGAAGAGCTGACAAAAGAAAATTTTATTTTTTTAATATTTTTTTCAATTGTTTATTTCAGTATTTATGTGTGTGCACTTAAATGTTGTTCCAACATTCAGGCATCCTTACAGACTTAAGTATCTGCTTTGCATTATTTAAGAGAAATATTTCTGAGTAATTTCACACTTCTGAGTAATTGAAATACCTAAGTTTAAATTTTGATTTTTAATTATCACATTTATCTGTCATGAAATATTCCAAGTGGTAGTAAATGGAGAAGTATTCCTGTCTGGTTTTTATTGTAATATAAACTAAATTCCAAGTACATATAAAAAACACCCATTTTATTACTATTTTTTAGTTTGAATATCAATAGCTAAAACAATTAAAACAGTCATGGATATTTAATGAAAATTTGCTTAAACTTAATATGACTTCAATACATGTCACTGTTCTGGTTATGAAAAAGAAGATGTTTCTAAATTCAACTCGTCACAGTAATTGGTTGATTGCTCCACATCTGATTTAGTAAAATGATCAAGAACAAAATGTAAGCTGTTTTTGTGTTTGAAGCAGTTATGAAGGGAAGTATTTATATAGCATGTAAAGTCTATTTGAAGATTTTTCTTGTTAGAACAGACAGAAATCTCCAAAAGACGAGAATTTCTCAGCTTACTGCAGAATTTTTTACTAAACATGTGAACTTAAATGACACCTCTTAGTTGAGTAACTATAGCAGTATCCATAGAAAGAAAATAACCTCTCTTCTAATTAAGCTGGTTATGTGAATATCTTCTGTTTAAACAGAAAATATGGCATTTTTGAGTGAAATATTAAATTGGTCTGGATCCTCTAGTTCTCTTACAAAGAAAGTTTGGCCACAGCAGCTGACATACTCATCAAAAAAAGGGGTCATCATAAGGTTTGAAATTCTGATTTCTTTCTTCTGAGGAAAGAAATTGGTAGTCAGCTGAATGAGGGAAAGAGACCTTTGACTATGTCTTCCTAGGCAGGTAGGTTAGGTTTAGTTTTTCATTTATTCCTGGATATAGGTTTATAATACTTTTACAACAAAGTATAATACATAATAAAATTTGCTTTTCCACTTTACCCAACTGCACATACATAAAATGTGACTTACTTTTTTTCTCCACCCGAAGGTGTAGTATATACATATATATACACTAGATCTCATAAGAATGCTTCAGTTTCTCAGTACATATTCCTTTTCATCAAAGAATTAGTAGACTGGTTCCATGGCTTATATTATCCAGCAGGAGAATGTTGGTATTTGCAGAATCAGGGGAAAAAAATCTAAATGACTACTAGGCATCAAAGATTGCTGAACATAAAATTAGAAATAGATAATGTGCATTTAAACCTTGAGAGGTATGGGGATTAAACATATAAAATTTATTCCTTGAAGATTTTCATATTATAGCACCAAATCACATAGTTTAAAGATTTTTGTATGTAGGACTTATTTATCTACATTTCATTTATTTTCCTTAAGATATAGGAATATTATTGTAGTGCATAGTTATTTTATTTTAGTCTCAGTTGAAGAAATATGTAAGGAAGATGTTAGTACAGAATTTAGAATTAGAGTATCATAGACTCATAGAATCACTGAATGACTTGGGTTGGAAGGGATCTCAAAATTATCTAGTTCCAATCCTCCTACAGTCGTCAGAGTTGCCAATCACTACACTGGTCTCTAGATCAGGTTGCCCAGCACTCCAGCCAACCTGGCCTTGTATGCATCCAGGAGTGGAGCATCCACAGCTTCTCTGAGCAGCCTGTTCCAGCACATCTCCTCTCTCAGTGAAAAATTTCCCAAACATTTAATCTAAATCTTCCCTCTTTTACTTTAAAATCATTCCCCCTTGTCCTATACTCATATAACGTTTGTTTTCCCTACTGTTTATAAGGTCCCTTTAAGAATTGGAAGGCCGCTATCAGTTTTCTCCTGAGCCTTTTGTTCTCCAGGATGAACAAGTGTGAGAGATTATTCTTTTATGCCTTTGCCTCAAAGCTTGCTGATGAACAAGTCCAAGCAAGTCCTGGGCAAGGGTTGAGAAATCTTTTGTCTGGAGAACACTGATGGACAAGTCCTGGGCAAGAGTTGTGAAATCCTTTGTCTGAGGGACACAGATGGACAAGGCCAGGGGCAGTGAGAGAGAAAGAAGCTACAGATTAATGTCCAGGAAGTGATCTTTTGTGTGGGCTTATCTCGAGGAAGATGGCCATCCCAGGAGGTGCTGCACACCTCCTGCACACTTGCTCAAGCACCCAGGAATGTCATGTAGACAGGAAAAAAGGGAGGATAAAAAAAGGGCAAACCACCATGACGCTAGGTTTTCTGACAGCAGATTCCTCACAAAGAAGGGTTTTTCTGGCAACAGATTCCTCATGAAGAAGAACGGGTTTTTCAGGCATGAGAAGCCTCGTGTTCTGCCCTTCTTCCTCTGGGACCTACTCTGTCACTTCCTGCTGCCTGCTTGCTGCCCAAGGCCGGCCATGCTGCTGCGGCTCTCCCCCTGCACTTTTGCCTTGGACCATTGGGACGGCGAGCAACAGAACTGCTGCTGGACCTGGTGGTGACTATCCCCCCTTTATGTAATTCTTTCTTATTTCCTATCTTTTCTATTGCCCTCTTTCCCTACTCTAATTCATAATAGTCACTGTCCTTCCCTTTCCTGTCTCTCTGATTAGGATTTATAATAAACTAATCAGACCAACATTTGAACCATTGTTTTTTAATCTCACACAGGGTATACAGATATCAAAGAACCTCCTCTCCCTCCTATAAATTGGAGTGAGAAAACAAGCCCAACTCCTTCATCCAGCCTTTGTAGGAGAGATGGTCCAGCCCTCTGATAATCTTCGTGACTGTTCTGGACCCATTCCAAAATGGAATATACCTGGATGTAGTACTCAAGATTGGGCCTCAGGACAGAGCAAAACTGCATAATCACCTCCCTTGCCAAGCTGTCCACCCTTCTTTTGATGTAACTCAGAATACATTTGGCCTTCCAGGCTGCAAGTGCACACTGCTGGCTCATGTTAAGTTTTTCATCTACCAAGACCAGTAAGTCCTTCTCAGCAGAGCTGCTCTCAAGGAGTTATTTTCCCTGTCTTTACATATGTCTGGGACTGCCCCAACCCAAGTTGAACACCTTTCACTTGTCTTTGTTAAACCTCATTAGTTTCACATTTGCCCATCTTTCAAGTCTGTCCAGATCCCTCTGAATTGCATCCCTTCCTTCTATAGTGTCAACTGCACAAACTTGCTGAGGGTGCATTTGATCCATTAACTATGCCATTGATAAAGATGTTAAAAAGTACTGGTCCCACGATGGACTGTTGGGAGATAAATATTACTTGTCCATCTGTACATAGACCTGCTGATTATGGATCTCTGGCTGTAACCTCCCAACCAATTCTTTATCCACTGTATAGTCCACACTTCAAACCCATATATCTCCAATTTAGAGATAAGGATGTGGCATGGGACAACATGACCTGGCTGTCAGTGAGGACTAAAGCAAAGAATTCAAAGGGGGTACACTCTATTTGACCTATTTCCTCTGACCGTTGTACCTGTAGAATTCCTTTTTATTTTTCACCTCTCATCCATCTGCGCCTTGGCTTTCATGATCCCATCTCTGCATGTCCAGATGGGATTTAGAGGCAGATAAAAAGCATGATTGGACTGGATTGCAATGTTTAGGTTTACTTTTCTGTATTTTTTAAATTCTAGGAATATTTTATTACTATTATTATTATTTTTAAATGTATGTACAATGAGAATACTACCACTGCTTTTAGCAATTGAAGTAAGTAATTTCTTTCTTTTTAGCTTCATGTATTAGGAATATGAACTCTATATTCTACTGACTTTTCTTCTACCCAATCGTGTGTGCTTTTAATAAATGCAGTGGGCTATTCATTCTTCTTTTGTTAGCTCTACTATTACATTTAAAAACCACTATATCTGACTGTATTCTGCTGTCAATGACATGATTCCCTGTAAAATACTTTATTATTGATGCATGTCAGATTATCCTTCTTGAAATTATGTAATTTACTTCTAAATTGGCATTTGTATTTAATTAGAAACTAGATTTATTTTTTATCTTATTAACACAAACATTAGGGAAACATTAGTTTCCCTATTACTTATTAGTCTACATGCTGATAAAGGAAGCATGGAACTGATAGTTATAGAATTAAAAATAAAAAATATAAATAAGTGAGAAGAGAAAGATGAAGAGAAAGAGGGAGAAAGAGAGAAAAATAAGATGTACTGTGAGTTAACATCAGAGTTCCTGTCCTCTGAAAAGAAGTTAATTGATTTAAAATAAAAACAGAATGAACTGATATTTAGTCTACACTCCAGACATTTCTCTATATAATTGAATCACAAAACAGTAGGTGAACTGGAGGCACAGAAGGCCTTGACTTGGAACATAAGTCATATTATGAATCTTATGGAATGCCATGAATTCATATTTAAATTCTATTTCTACGAACAGTTATGACTGAAAGATTTTAACTTGAGGTCTTCTTTTCTTCTGCTTTCCAACACAAATTATTTTCATGCAGTTCTATAACTATTTATTTTTAGGTATTTGCCATACTAAATTTTACCATTCCAGGTAGTGTTATGGTATAAAATAGGATTGATTATCTGCAAAAAAGCAAATGAACACAATTTTATTTTTTTTACTGGGGGTAACCAAAGAAACACAAAAATATTATAAGAACTGTCAGATTTTCCATTTGGTTTTTCATTTTGTGCTATTTTTTTTTTTTTTTTAAGCAGAACCATGAAAGTTAACACCAATAACAGTTTATATATATACATATATATGTATACATATATAACATTCTTTTTCGCGGACTGTTTATACATTAACTTTCATATAATCAGAAAAGGGTATATACAAATCATTAATTAGATGTTTTCAAATTATTGAAGGTGGTGAAACTGTCTCACTTAAAACTGGTTTGTGTTCTTTGCCCTCTGCAAAGTCTTGTATCTGTAACTTTTGTGGGAGATGCATTTCATAAATTGTTAATTATGCAATGCGGTCTGAATAAATGGTGCAGTGCAAATGGGCAAAATTCTTTAATTCTTTTTCTGGAGCTAAATACCCTTGTGGAGTTCCATGGTATTAATTTCAAATTGAATCTACTAAGTAAAAGGGATAAGTTTTCTACTTCTCAAGGAAGTAATAGTATCTGAGGAAACTACTAACAAACTTCAGTCTTGATAAAAGAAAAAATAATGGAGCTCAATTTCTGCAACATTAATTTTTCAAGACTCATTATATCTTCAAATTATAAGGGTGTGCAGAGGTTTCTTCACTTATACCCAGTCAGAAACCCCCACATTTCTATATTTTAAATAAGAGGGCATTTGAGAACAGGCTTTTGTATAGCTGTGATTGAATGAGGAATTAGAAATCCACCACCTATTCCTAATTTTTAAAGCCAGTGAAGCTGATAAATAAGTAAATAAGTTTTGGCATACATCCACTGAATGCTGGGGAAATATGCTGCAACAGGCAAAACCTTACAGATGGAAAAGCAACAATGAAATAAAGCAAAACAAAAAAGTGACATACTAGTTTAAGAAAACAGGCAACAAGCTTTGACATCTACAACTAATAAAGCCAATTACCTTTTTCCCCAGCTTGTCTTCTGAATTAAAGTTTTATACTGCGCATATGACATTTTTATTTTCAGGATTCAATTTGTTATACGCTTCCACAATTATTATTTGAGCCATAGAAGTAACCTGAAAGATAATCTAGTTCCATCTCCATTTGTTATGGGCAGGGACCCCCTTCCACTACTTACTTTGCTCATTCCACCTTGTTTTGAATTCTTCCAGGCATGTTGGTCCATGATGTCATGGCTAGATGTTGGTGTTATGGTAGAGAATATTGAAGCAGCAGAGGGACAATCTGACAAAATAGTGCCTGATATTGAAATGTGCATGAAGATGTGTCGCTGAATTCCTCCAAGCAGAAAAAATTACACCCATTGATATTCATTTATACTTGATTAACATTTACATAGACCAAACAGTGGATGTTATCACAGTGAAGCAGTCGGTGGTGAGTTTCAGCGGTGGATCTCCTCTACTGGTGCAGATTTTTACAAGTGTGGTATACAGGCTGTTATTCATTCATCACTGGTGAAAATGCATAGCTAACGGAGTACCTGTTGCAGAAAGTGTTTTGTAGCTGATAATATGCTCTATCAAACAGTTTTATTGTTCTCTTTGTGTCTGTTGTAGTTTTCATGGAAATAAATAGGAGGCATTACTTTCAGGGTGACTTAATGTACAACAGCCAAGAAGTTGTTTGTGTCTCTGACACATTAATATTTTGTTTAATATTTTAATTTAAATATTAAAGAACAAAAAGTGTGGCACTTGTGAAGTTTTCAATGTATTCTCTCTTAGGATAGTTTTTTTTCCTCCATTATTTTAATATAATTCATAAAAATAGTCATTCGCATACCCTTTGCTAATTTAAATTTGGTGTCAATTATATTTATATTCTGTGCTATATAAAATTGAGTGTATACATAAACTGAAATAAGAAATTACAGCAGTGAAGTGCAAGAAGACATTTCCTGAATGAGATTGTTCTGCATTTAAAATGTGGAATAAACATGTTATGTTTTCCAGTACTGTTGCTGTTGTATTAAGTAGAACGTCTGAAGGAGAAATGACAGGGTTAATATCTATTAGCCTTATTACCTAAAATCTAAAGTCAATTTTTCAAAGATGTTTTTCATATTTAACAAAATGACAATTTCAGAGAACTTTAGAATATCTGAACTTTTAAAAAAATCTCCTGAAATACTTATGGAAGGGAATGAGAAGCAAAACAGATGAAGCAGATGCCACCTTTTTAGTGCTTTTTCTTGGCAGCATTCACAATTCAGAAGAATTCAGCTATTCCTTTTTGTACAACTTAAAAAATGAACTAGAAAAGAAGTACACATTATGTATCATTATGAAGTTCTGGAATATCTGAATGTTCTCTTGTCAGACTAGTACCCTGTAGCTGAAAGCCAAATCTCTTGACTTTGACATAATAAAAAAATGAAAAAAAAATATGTTATTGTAGTATGCATTGGTATAGATATCTTTATATTGAAATGTCTTTAGATTATTGCTAAATATTGTCTTTTGACAAAAGACAAATGTATTTTACACATTTTATGCTAATTTACCAATATCTAGATTATAGCATAGCAGGAAGCACCAGATATTTCAAATTCTAAAGGCGTTTCTTTTTGCTTGACAAGAACTAATACTATTTCATTTTCTAGTATATTTATTTATATCATTAGAGAAAGCCAAATTTTCATATATGAAGGAACCGTTATTTATACACTACACTAGTCAATAAATAATTTCATAAGATGAATAAAGAAACTTTTCACATGATTTTGCTTGATCTATTTCAGAGATTTAGTAAAATGATTATGAATTTAAATTGAAATTAATACTACAGGTGTGAGGAGATCTTCTGGAACTTGTGAGAAGAAAGTCAATGAGACTTTAAATAAAATCCTCCCTGTCCATAAGATGGTGTACTTTTATTTTATTTCCCCAGTTACTACTGTCCTGATCCTTGCAGCAGCATTATTATTGCTACCAAACAAACAAACAAAACAAAACAAAACAAAAAAACAAACAAAAAAAAACCAACAACCCAAAACCATAGAATCATCATTCTCCTTTACAGAATTTTTTTGTTTGTTTTATTTTCATGACATCAAGATAAAGACAGAAATAAACTGAAACATTGAAACATCTAAGGCTATTTTATGAGATGGAATCTAATCTCTTTCAGGATGTTTTGCACTCTTTGCCTCAAGCTGGAGGTGAAAATGCTCTGCATCTTCCTGAAGGAATTCAAGTCAGAATCTGAATAAAGTAATAAAGTAACTTCAGGTATTTACAGAGCAGACATCTACACTTGTGATTGTAGAATAGAAGCTTGTAGACTCCTTCTATACTGTTGATTGGGAAAGACAGAGAGTTCTAAAGAGCAATTAGTCTAATCTATCAGAGATATCCAAGATGCTTATTTCTAGCTGTTTTCTACGATGTGACTGCAGAATAGTTAGCTCATTTCGTTACGTAAATTCTACATCTGGTATCTAAATGAAGCATAATGTGAGAAAGACATGAAAAGGCCAGGGCAATCAATTACAGTAAAATTCTGATGCTTTTAAACTATTGAATATTTGACACCTTTTCTCAGTAGCTAATAGGATCTGCATGTTTTTAAGTTCTTGTATCTACTTTTATAATCCTGTACGCATCCATATATTTAAAAAAAAACTTTTGTGCAACACAGTTGCATAGAGCTCAGTTTATGTTACTCAGTAGACTATAATGCAAAACTGGTTCAGTGTAATGTTATGCCTGACATGAGTTGACCTCTAACAGCTGGACTTAGGTCAGTTCAGCAATATGAGGAACTTGAGACACTCTGAACAGTTGAGACAATCTGAACAGCATATATTTGATTCAATAATGTTTGTTCAACCAATCCATGAGTTGATATCTAGTAGAGCACATTAGAGATGTAGGAAATAAATGACTCTGATGGGCAAGAACAACTTTCAAGTACTGATGATTTCCATGTAAGTCAAAATTACATAACTGAAAGAGAAATAACTACTCTAAATATTCAGCAGTTTGCAAGTTTATTTCAGCTATTCAGACACCAAAAAAAAAATTGTGTCAAGGCTATTTAGAATTGCATCTTTTCATCTGCGTTTTTCTTTGATGCTGAGTTCTTGAGAATTAGTAAATACTACTCAAGATTTGGTCTTGGAGCTTTGGTATGATGCTGCAAGTGATGAAGCTTGACAGAACTGCAGTTAGGAAGTTGGAAAACATTGAACTTTCTGATTTAATTCTACAAAGAATGTGATAGTGTTTATCTCACTGCAATTCTTTGAGTTGATTGATCACACATTTGTTTGGTCCTCAGGAGAAGTCCTGTTGCTTATCCCACCAGTAATAGTAATAAAAGTATAATTGTAACTAATTTTTTTTAATTTTTATTTTTTTAATGTTAGAAGGACCACAATGGAAAATTCAAATTATAATTACTTTTTAAATTAGCAAATAAAAGCAACTTTTTGTTTTAAGTGTAAGACAAGATGAATAAGCTATTGTTAACTAACAGTGAAAAGGGCACCATTTTGCTACAAAAACTAGTTAAAATAAAAATATTTTTTAAAAACAGAATCATAGAATGATAGAATCAATTATGTTGTAAAAAATCTTTAAGCTAGTTTCATCCAAATATCAGCCTGACCTACTGAGCCCATGTTCACAAGACTCACATATCTCCAGGACTGGGGACTTCACTACTTTCCTAGGCAGCCCGTTCCAATGCTTAACCACTTCTCCATAAAGAAATTCTCAATTTAATACTCTTTTGGTGCCACATTGCACCATTACCTCACAATTTTCTCATCTGAGGAAAGAGACTGACAGCCTCTTTGTACAGTAAAATTTTGTGAAGTTAATACAAACACACTGATATAAAATCGAAGATGTGACAGGAACACACAGAGACTGATTTTATTTTTGTCTAAATTTAAGAAGTAAGCATATTAAACAAAACAAGGAAAATCTTTATAGAGATGTTCATCTTCCTTCCATATCTGATTAATTCAAGCACTTTCAATGGCTTGTTGAGTTGTAACAGAATCTATTTAGTCCTGTTCAGGTTTCTAGGAAAGTCTTTTTCCATAAATTCTGAAGTTATACTTTCTCGCAAGACTCCCAAACTTAACTGTGCTTTAGAATCATTAGTATATAGTTCTCATCTACTGTTCTTTATGTATCTAGTAATCACTACAAAATTTCACTGGATGAACATGGTCAATTGCCTTTAAGTAAAGGCAGCACACCTCCAATGATGATTCTCTATTGTGCTCTTTCAACATAACAGAAAGCACGGTGCATGAATAGCTGAAGATGAACTTGTCAATACCACTTACTATTAATCTGCTATACTAATTGAAAGGTGGATACTTCTTGGCAAGTATCTGACAAAAGCAGGCATCCACTGTGTCATGTCAAGAGGAAGCACTGGTACTGAGTAGATACGCAGTCATCCTTTGCAACATGGGGACACATCTCGAACTTTATATTTGGATTTTAGTTAAAGCCTGGAAGAATGAAATGTAAACTGTTTACAGAAATTGATTTTAGTATTAATTGTATTTACCACAGGTATCCTTACATAAGGAAATTTCTTTTTTCCAACTTACTGAATTCATGGCACCCAAACTATCCTGTAAAGAAACAATTCTAATGTACAGTTATGTGCATTACAAGAAAAGTGGCCCCATGAGTATCTTTGGAACTCATCATAGAATTTCATTAATTGTTCCATTATTTATGTGGCCTGAGAGAAGGAGATTTGAATGTTCTTCAGCAGTTTTTAACTTCTATAAATGTGTCAGAAACCTTTCTTACATTTCATATTATGTAGAGAAATATGATTTTTCTCTAAGTTCCCTTTAAAATAACATTATTATACTTAAGGCTTTTTTTTTTTTTTTTCTCCCATCTCTGATTTTTAAATATTTATTTCATTTGTATTTTTTTTTTTCCCCTAATCACTTCACTTACAAAAAAATAGCAATTTCTAAATTTCTAAGTGAGCTCTATGGCATAAAAGGAATGAACATTGAATGAAAATGAAAAGGATGAATGAAAATGAAAAGGAAAATGAATGAATGGAAAGGAATGAACTTGCTGATGATACGAAGTTGGGAGGATTGGCTGACACGCCTGAAGGCTGTGCTGCCATTCAGCAAGACCTGGAAAGGCTGGAGAGCCCGGCAGAAAAAAACCAGATGAGGTTTAACAGAAGCAAGTGTAGAGTCTTGCATTTAGATAGGAATAATTGCATGCACCGGTACAGGTTGGGGGATGAGCTGCTGGAGAGGAGTTCTGCGGAGAGGGACCTGGCTGTCCTGGTGGACAACAGGTTGGCCATGAGCCAGCAGTGTGCCCTTGTGGCCAAGAGGGCCAATGGCATCCTGGGGTGCATTAAAAAGAGCGTGGCCAGCAGGTCGAGGGAGGTGATCCTCCCCCTCTACTCTGCCCTGGTAAGACCTCATCTGGAGTACTGCGTCCAGTTCTGGGCTCCCCAGTACAAAAAAGACAGGGATCTCTTGGAAAGAGTCCAGCGGAGGGCCACAGAGATGGTGAAGGGCCTGGAGCATCTCTCCTGTGAAGAAAGGCTGAGTGAACTGGGTCTGTTCAGCCTTGAGAAAAGAAGACTGAGAGGGGACCTGATCCAGGTCTATAAATATCTGAGGTGTGGGGGGCAGAATGGTGAGGCCGGACTCTTTTCAGTGGTGAGTGGAGACAGGACAAGGGGAAACGGCCAGAAACTGCAGCATAGGAAGTTCCGCACAAATGTGCGCAAGAACTTCTTTACAGTGAGGTGACGGAGCACTGGAACAGGCTGCCCAGGGAGGTGGTGGAGTCTCCTTCTCTGGAGATGTTCAAGACCTGCCTGGATGCCTACCTGTGCAACCTGCTGTAGGGAACCTGCTTTGGCAGGGGGGTTGGACTCGATGATCTCTGGAGGTCCCTTCCAACCCCTACAATTCTGTGATTCTGTGTGAACAGATATAACAAAATTTCTAGTAGTAAAGCAAAGCAACTGCCCTCATTAAAAAAAAAAAAAAAAAAAAAAAAAAAGCAAAAAAGCAAAGACTCTTATTTTTGCAAATCTCAAGAATATCTATAATACTGATGTAATTATGTATTTATTACATATTTATCCTGAATAGCTTTTTCTGTCTTTTTTAACTCTTCCTACGCTAAATCTTTCATTAAACATTTGTAGTAGCAGAAAGCTAAACCTACTGAACGTTAGTAAGTGCTTCATGAACTGCTGTGGAAGCTATAAGAATTTAGCATATGTTATTATTTTAAAAAATTTCTTACAATATCCAAATGGTCTATAAAAAAGCGAAGTGAGATGTAGTATCTAGTGCCATAAATCTATAGTCAATATAACTGGAATGATAGATGGTGAAGCATAGTCGTGCTGTCATGTTTGTAATGCATGTTGCTTTGTGCGTTTTTTGCAGCAAGTGACATGCCATTCATAGTTCACCAAGTGATGAAAAGGTGTAGTCAAAAAGCAAAAATATTTTGGGTAAAAGAGGAGAGATGTGCTTTTTAAAAATGGTAGACAAGGCCATCATGCCCTTACATATGAGGAAAAGACTAAGAATATAATGAAAGATTATATTAATATTTTGACTGATTTGATTTGATTGATATTTGTTTGCATATATTTTAAACAGCAATAACTACAGAAGTTTTCCTACTCATGTAAAACTCCTACATAATTCAAAGAGTAGTATTTTTCCCTGGATTCCAAATATTTCTCTTTGCATAGCGTGTCTTCACTGATTTAGATCTTCAAAATAATAGTTAAGATTGATAATGAACAGAAAGCTTTTGATTTGAGAAGCCTGTCTGGAGCATACTTACATCTTAAAAGACTAGAAAGAAAAATGAATAAAAAGGATAGAAAATTCTATGAATTTTCATTTGTCCTTCGGTTAACACTGGATTCTTAGTCCATGCATGTTTGCATTTACAGCTGTTGCACTTTCTGATTTACTTTTGAACTCAACTTTTATTCCCTCCCCCCGTATTTTGAAAATAAATAAATAAATAAATAAATAAATAAATAAATAAATAAATAAATAATGGTTTGAAGCAGAATGTCCCAGTTTTCTTGTTAATGCTTAGTCTTCTGGAACCTACTTCCATGTAACTTCTGCTAAGATTGTTCTATGCATATTTAAAGCTTTTTGGTACAGTACATTCTGGCCATGAAATTTCCATTGAAGCTGAAGTGCATTTATTCTTGCATACACAACCTCATTTTCTGAAAAGTTACTGATTATTCAAGGCTAAGTATTGTTACACTAAGTCTGCTTGTTTCTTCAATTTTCTGGGGAAAATAATATCACTTAAATAACTGGTTTTTATATATGCATATATATATATGTTAATTATTCATGGGACAGCAGGTCTTCCTCTCAAATTTGAGAAAGTCTCATTCTCAAGATTACCAAAAGACACATTTGGAGTAGATAGAAATGGTCCTTGCCATTGCCACTGCTGACTGTGTCTCTGGTTATTTTTAGGAAGCTGCTAGTCTTTTTTGACCAAAACAGTACTGACACCAAGACACCAATGACTGTGGACCAGTGTTCTCCACCAGCAAGAATGTTTTAGTTGGTGTCATTGAGGACATCATTAAAATCATTGAAAGTGTACAAATATTTGGGAAATATATTAACTAACAGTAGTAACTCTCATGTAAGGAAGAGGTAAAACAATAGCAATAGTGTGTGTGAAAAGAAAATA
The DNA here is from genome assembly GCF_951394365.1 of Tetrao urogallus. Classification (NCBI taxonomy): domain Eukaryota; kingdom Metazoa; phylum Chordata; class Aves; order Galliformes; family Phasianidae; genus Tetrao; species Tetrao urogallus. The sequence goes on along the minus strand of NC_136814.1, from coordinate 68,928,559 downwards.
TGTATAATAGAAAAGTTGAAGATTTCTAACTCTATCTTCACATCCTTTGCATCTTGCGCATTTTAGTAAAGTACAGCTGCTAACATCTCAAAACAAGGAATTTCTAAAATAACAAAAGAGCATCACGTAAGACTGAACTGTGTCCTTTTGCATATTGCTTTCAAAGCATACGAAGTTGTTGACTAATAAGATATTTTAATGAGGGTAATAAAAGAAAAATAAAAAAAGAAAAGTAAAACATGTAAAAGATGTAGCAGATGAACTATTTCCACTCATTCTATAAGATATTTCTCAATGTGCTAAAAAAAAATCCAAAATGTAGAGGTATCTACGCATGAAGTATCTACTACAAATATGTAGGTTATTCAAAAGACTGTGTAGCATTAATTAGTACACCCCTCCCCCCTCCCACTCCCCCCAAGGACTGGAATAATATAAAATACCAAAAGGTACAAATAGAAAACAGATGAAAATTGAAAAGTTAACCAAACAAAAAAACAAAAATCACTTTTACACATTTTATTTTTCATTCTGTATATTTCTGTGTGCTTTACATATGTCTTTGGATATATCATCTTATTCCAGAATTGTAATGATAAAAAAGGAATAATATTACTTTACGTATGTCTTTACTTTGGAACAATAAGAAGGCATAATTTGTTAACCAGAAGGTAATAAGTACAAAAAGTTAAATATGGAGGAGGTTCCCAGCTCTGGAATCTAGAGAGTTTAGTTTGTTTCTTTTTTTTCTAATCTCTCTACCGTATACTGCAACATCGACAGCCCTTCTGCTGGTTGTCCTGTCTTCAATTTGAAGAGGAGCTGATTAGTTGTCCAGGAAGTAGTGCAACAAATCATGTCTGCATTTGGTATGATAGAGTATCAGGACCCTAGAAAATGCCAGGGAGGATAATTGTTTTTTTCTAAGTAACTCCATGACAACGCAGCTGAAATATGCTAAGCAGTGATAGATGGTTAGGTATTGCAAAAGAATAAATGTAAAAATGTCTTAATGTGTCTTGAAATGTGTTAATCTTTACATACAGGAATAATACACAAATGAAATAGTAAGTGCTGTATAGAAAGAAACAGAAATTCATCTGCATTTATTTTGATAGAGACAGATAAAGAAGTTCAGGGTTTTCTTTTAAACTACTGCAAGAAATACATGTAAGTACATGAAAGTACATGAAGAAATTAAAAAATATATATATTAAATTTCTTGTGTGCAACATTGTTCGATAATCATCTACTAAAGAGTATCCTTTAATATAATAGACTGTGTCAAAGCTAAGTTGTTTGTCTAGATAAACCACTGGTCTGATCCATTATAATGATTACTATGTTTCTAAGACTTTTTATTTCCTTACTTTGATCTGGATAATGTAGTTTAATGCCTACTTGTTATCTGGAGTGAATAATACTTAATATAATATAAAAGGTAACGCTTACAAAGCGTTTTACTTTTGAGTTGTGAAGTGATACACTGACAATTTCAGCAGTGAATTGATTTCACAAATGACATATTAATAGTTTTCAAATACAGAAAGATCTGGTTATACGTGTTCAAAAAGCTTCTGTAAATGTGGTAATTTTGTCCCATATGAAGACATTTCTTTGTAATATATGCTTATGTATATGCTTAACATTTATGAATGTTAAATAAAGCCCAGGCATTATCATTTATCCTCATTTGACACGACGAAAAACCTTCTCTCTCGGAGAGTGGTGAGGCACTGGAATGGCCCGCCCAGAGAGGTGGTGGAGTCGCTGTCTCTGGCAGTGTTCAAGAGGTGTCTGGATGAGGAGCTGCGAGATATGGCTTAGTAGCTTGTGGTAGCAATGGTAATGGGAGAACAGTTGGACTAGATGGTCTTATAGGTCATTTCCAACCTTGTGATTCTGTGATTCTATGATCTAATCTATTTATTTATCTATCTTGAGGATCTTGTGTTGGACCTGATTTTCATATATATAAATAAGTTGATGGTTTTTACCTATTAGCCATCTAAGGCTATCACTGGAAGGTCCTAATATGAACTGTCTCACAGGCCATAATTTCTTTTGTGGGCTTTGTATGCATATTTAAGAATAATATGGGAGATCTCGTGGAGGACCGTGGTCAAAACATTGTATCTGCTTCCAATATGTAGCAATTCTGGTACTCCTGCTTCCTTCAATAGTAACATTGCAGTATTTCTGAACTAGGAAACTGTATTTCCCCGTATAATAATAATGGCTAGAATGGATACTGTTACTTCAAATGTGATGTTTCAATCTACGTAAATGTAAACCTATGTTACAAAATGAGTTTCTACAGAGTTAGAAAGGTAGAAAGAGATGAAGTGCTTAATCTGTCTTCTGAAGAGTCTTGCTGTTAACAGTCTAAATAAACTTACTTCCTACACTCTGCATCCAGATTCCAGGCCCAGGCTTTAAAAGCTCCTTTATGAATGTATATGACAGTTCTTAGATAATGTGTGTTGTAAGAATAAATGAATTCTAAAAAATCTGAAACTATTTCCCGAAGTTACTTCTACCAATAACTTTACTAGAGATGGCAGTTTATGTCTTAGATACATCACTAAATTAAATTCACAATTATCTTCCATCTTTCTGTGATACAAGGAACACTTAAATTGAGAAATTTAGAAGGTATAGCTAATATTAATAACCTAAACTGCACAGTATCATTAAATTAAATCTTTTCAGAATCAAGGTAATTAAATCAAATTCCTTATGTTATACTATTACAGAAAGATTTCCTTCCTATCAGAATATTTTGATAAGAGATATGGGAATTTACATTAAATAAATAAGCCAGTACATATATATCATTGATGTGGATACCTTTATAAAAAGCAAACATTATATGAAGAATAGAATCTACATTGCAGCAGTAATACAACCAGTAACTCATACTAATATCTGGAATACTATGTAGGAATACAAACATCCTGAAATACATAGACTGAACCTCAGGAAACAGGCATGCATCTTTAAGTTTTTTAGACTTCATTTAAGACTTCTTAAGAAAAATGACCAAAATCAATAAACTCTCAAATATACAATGATTAATCAGTAAAAAGTAGGTAAGTTAAACATTCTTGCAAATTATTTCAAATTATTTAAGGAAAAAAGGTTGTGGAAAAAAAAGCACAAAGTTGTCACTTCAAGCATTTATTAACTTATTATTCAAATTAGTGATTTAGCTCAAGGCACTCATTAATGCCAGATAGATCTGGCTGAAATCTTAGCATTATTTATATTACTTTTATCAGAAATGACTACTGTTTGAGGTTATGAAGAGAAGAACAAGATTTTATTTTCCTTTTTTATCTTTTAAAGAAGGAATAAATGTTACAATATTAAAAATATTTAAATGGATGAAAATGTGAAGATTTCAACAGTAAATGACACTACCAGAAGAACCATTAATAAAGTTGTTAAAAAAAAAACAAACAAACAAAAAAAAAGAGCCTACAGATCTTTCTGTTATTTTTTTTATTTCAGAAAGGAATGTTTTAATACTATTATCAGAGTAAAAAGCTTAAATTACAGTTTCATTCTGATGAAAAAAAAAATGAAAAAAAAAAGGAGAAGAAAAAAGCTTTTAAAATCTCCTAAAACCACTTTCCAAATTATTCCTCATATTTGCTTCATTTTCCTCGCACCCTAGAGAAAAGAAGTAGATGCATGTGCTGAAAAATTTTACGAGCACTTCACAGATACTTTCTTACAATCTTATAACAACTTGATGGCAGCTCTGATGTGGATGTCACTTACTATGCCTCTTCTGTGAGGTTAATTAATAGCCTGTGTAAATGCCTAGATATTTTCTGAATGTCCGTTTCTATTCTGCGTCATCACAGAAAAAAATATATATCTATATCTTGCAAACACACAGCAAATTGAAAACTGGTTGTAGGGACCAGTTTTTGTTCATTCAAAAATAATAAATGGAGTTCAAAAATTCAACACATCTTCTTATAACTGCAATTTCTCAGAACTGCTTTAGGGAAAAAAAATATTTCTGGCTTATCGAAATATTTACTTTCAATATTAGAGATCATACCCGTATCTCTGACCACATCTTGCAAGAACTTCTTTACAGTGAGGGTGACGGAGCACCCTCCCCTGCCCAGGGAGGTGGTGGAGTCTCCTTCTCTGGAGATGTTCAAGACCTGCCTGGATGCCTACCTGTGCTACCTGGTGTAGGGAACCTGCTTTGGCAGGGGGGTTGGACTCGATGATCTCAGGAGGTCCCTTCCAACCCCTACAGTTCTGTGATTCTGTGATTCTGTGATCTTCAAATTTTACTCTAGGCTTTCTATGTCTCTTGTTTTTAGATGTTTCAATAGTTCAGACATTTCAGTATTCCTTTTTTCCCCAACTTATGGGATTTTAGTTCATCCATATGTTAAAAACAAAACAAAACAAAACAAAAACAGTTGAATTTTCAATATAAATCATACTTCAATGTGTTTGCAATAAAATATAATTCCACTAAAATAACTGCATTTATTGATTAAAACCAAACACAAACGAACATCAAACCCACTCCAAGTGATAATTTAATAAACTAGTAAGACTGTGTAGAAAAAAAATACTTCAACTAGCTAGAATTTTCCCATAGAAGTATTTCATATTCAATAACATGCAGTTGATTATACTCAAGTTGTGCTTGTTCTTGTGCTTATTACCAAAACATTATAACCTCTCTGACCCTTTTCTGTATATTTGACCTAACTGTTGTGAAGACATAAGATGATGTGATGACATTCAAAAGACAGAAAGAATTTACTCAACAGATTCTGAGAGCATCTGTAGCTGGTTGAACTTGGACAGCTGCCAGATTTCCACCAAGCTGCTCTCTCACTCCCTTTCTAAGCAATACAGAAGAGGAAAATTAAATGGAAATCTTGTAGGTTGAGATAAATACAGGGGGATTACTCACCAGGTACCATCATGAGCAGAACAGGGTCAACTTGGGGAAGATCAGTTTAATGTTTTTTGCCGACTGAAAAAGAATATGATAGTGAGAAAATAAACAAGCAATACCTAACTAAATAAAAATTCCTTCCCTTCCTTCTCCCTACTCCTGTTTCTCCCCTGGTTCATTGTCACTCTTCTACCTTCTCGTCCTGAGAAGTGGAATGGAGATTGCTGATAGCCCTTAATGCTCAGTCTCTGTTGTTTCCTATTAATACTCTAGCTGCTCGAACAGCCTCATGGAGTGGGCTGGAACTGAACCTGTTCAAAAAGTGGTAACTTCTGGACTCTTCTTATAGAGGCCTCCACCGCAGCCACTTCGCACATAAACCTTGCCACATAAACTCAGTGCAGCAACAAATATGGCAAGAAAATAGGTTATAATTTGAAAATATTTATCTTTTCTAGAAGATCAGCATCATTCATCATTTCCATTGTCAGAGAGCCACTTCCAAGAAAGCAGAAGTCATCACATATAACTTATTTGAGAAGATGAACACCTGCTGTCCTGCTTCCTTCTCCTCCTCTCTACCTGTTTTATAGCTGAACATGTCACCATATGGTATGGATTATCTCTTTGGTCACTGAATCAGCTGTCCTGGCTGTATCTCCTCCGAGTTCTTTGCTAACCTTCTAGCTCTTTGCTAGTAGAACAGCATAACAGGTAGAAAAGTTCTTGCCCATATGCAAGCACTCCTAGAACTTAACATACGTTATCTAAAAATACTGAAGTACATTAGAAAAAAATAAGAGAGAAAAATAATATTTTTTTCTCTAAATATTATGTGATATATGTGATAATTCTTTGTAAATGGAAAACATGTGTTCTTGATTTCTTCTAGGTGATTTTTCTTGCACCGGGCTTTGAAGAACATGTTTTAGTATGCATTTGATTGAAATTTAGAAAGCAATAGTGTGAAACAAAACAAAACAAGACAAAAAACAAACAAACAAACAAACAAAAAAGGTGGAAGATAATATTGAAAAACATAATGGTATTGATTAAATACAGCAAAGTATTTAAACTAATCTAAAACTAAGTGCAACTTCAGCTGGAGTTGATGTGACTTACATGAGCATGGTCCTCACTAATGTTAAAATATCAAGTAGCTCATTAACCTTTCCTTTGTTACAGAGTGATACCACTGAGGAGCTGGTTGGTTTTTAATTCTAGTATATAGTGTATGCTAATCAGGAAACACGGGTTTACTCAAACACACATCTTAAAAGGGATTTCTACATGTTGCTGCAGAATTGATATGAATTTCATAAACTTGAAAATTACCATTACCATAACAACCATGAAATTATCAAAAGCTGAAAAAGGAAGACAAGAACTATTCTAGCTATTATTTCCTTAGTGAAATTATAGTATTTTTGTTCCATTTTTCTTTTCATCATAACGTTATGGACCAAAATTATTTGCTCCACGAGATAAATAATAAACATAGTGATAATGAAAGTAATAATAATACTGAAATCCTAAAAATGCTCCTTTATTATTATTTACTATTTATTACTAACAGCAAAAATTCTTTGACTTTGTAAAAATCTATTTAAGTATACTGTCATGATTTGCGCAACACATTTTAATTTCTCAGTTAATATCTTACGCACCAAAAACGGTGATTTGAAATGAAATTTTGAATTTGAAATGAATGAAATAAATCTAGCAGATGTCTGGGAAGTTGAAGTCCCCCACAAGAACAAGGGGCAGAGACCTTGAGCACTCCAGCTGTGTGAGTCATTCCACCATGTTTCAATGATGGTGACTATATTACAGCTTTCCAACCACACAGTGGCCTCCGGCTCTTCCAGTTTATTAACCATTCTGTGTGCATTAGTGTATAAGCACCTAAACTGGGCTTCCTTTTGAGTAGACCTAATACCCTCTTGACCATACTCAGGTATCTCTGTCTTGCTCCAATATATATTATATATCCAATTTTCCATCTTGCTCCAATTTATAGGAGGGAAAAGAGGTAGAAGATGTATGTATACCTGATGTGAGATTAAGAAACAATGGTTCAAATGTTCCAACCAGTTTATTACAAATCTTAATCAGGGAGATGGGGAAGGAGAGAAGGGCGATAGAAAAGATAGGAAATAGAAGCAAGGAGTCTTCATAGGAAGCAGGAGGGAGATAGTCACCACCATGGGTCCACCGTGGTTCATAGTTCAGTCACTGATCTTCAGTTGTGATGGGTCGTCAACTGTTGTTCTGTTGACAACAACATTTCAGTGCTAGTACCAACTTATTTATATGCTCAAAGTGGTCAAGTCAGCTCTCTTTGGAGTGACAGCTCAAATCCAAAACGGTTGAGTCTGCTCTCCTTGGAGTGGCAGCTCCTGGCTATGGGGTCTCAACAGAAACTCCTTTGTTCCCATCTTCTGGACCTTGCAAGGAGATAAAAGGGAGCAGGGATTCCCCCCTGCATCCTGTTTGTCACAGGACATGATGGTATCATTCCCCAATTTTCCCATACCAAGCTGGAGCTATTTAGTCACAGGCCAGATCTTCTTCCAATAAACACTCCTGAGCACTCTCTTCTGGAGGGAAACAGCTCTGGAGGAAGGTGCTTTCAAATGTCCACAAAGTGATGTTGATTGCCACAAGGTAGCACCCATCATTTGCATCCTCAATAAACCAGTTATTGTCTTATCACAAAAAATACCTCAGGAAGCAAGCTGTTAGTCAAAAAACAAAGAAGGATTCTCACACCATAGCCACCAACCTCACACCAACAAGGCTTGTGAAGGGCTTGGAGAATATGCCCTACGAGGAGTATCTAAGAGAACCGGGGCTATGTATTTTGGGGAAGAGAAGGCTGAGGGGAAACCTTCTTGCTCTCTTCAAATATCTGAAAGTGACTGCAGTGAGAGTGGGGCTCATCTCTTCTCATTGATGACAGGGACAGGACTTGGGGAAATGGCCTCAAATTGCACTAGAGGGGATTTAGGTTGGATATCAAGAAAAACTTCTTTACAGAAAGGTTTGTTAAGCACTGTGATGGGCACACCAGGAAGATGGTTGAGTCACCATCCCTGAATGTGTTTAAAAACCATTTGGCTGTGGTGCTCAGGGACATGATTTAGCAGAGGGTTGTTAGAGTTAGGGTAGTATGGTTAGGGTAGTAGGTTGCAATTGGACTTAATGATCTTTAAGGAATTTTCCAACCTGAGAAGTTCTATGATTCTATATTCTGTGTTTTCCTGTATCTAGATAACCTCTTGGATCCCTGAACTGAAGACTCGTATGGGAGATCTTCTCATCCTTTCCCGTCAGTTTGGTGGATAAGGTTTGGTGTACAGAAAATTGTGATGTTGACATTGCAGCAGATATATTTTAGATCTTATGTATATAATTCTTATCAATTTTTTCTTCCATAATAAGTATATATGCTTTATACTGTACATAGGATGAACATTTTAAGATAGCATTTATTACTTATTAATATAGTAGATATAGAAGGGAGTTAGAACTATATGATTCCTTCCAACACAAACCATCCTATGATTCTATGAATCTATGAGTCTATAAACAGCTCTTTGTGTCAAGCTTGTGTATCTGATTAATGCTGTTTGCATGAGGTTACAGACAGCCTGAACTGGAAACTTGAACTGCTTTAACCTCTCACAAGCTCCATTTGACATATTACAGTGACTTATGAAAAAAAGATGGAATAGCAGACGATAAAATTTTTCCTGGGACATGCAACTGAGTTTTTTCCTATGATTTGTTGTTGTTGTTGTTCTATACCAAAATACAAAATATTTATGCTATATTGAAAATAAAAAAATTACCAGGAAATTCTCATGCCATCTCACACAGAAAACATCAGTCATGTCAGCTAAATTTGCCTTTACGGCAACACAGTACTCTGTGATAATTGCATACTTTACTGAATGCTTGAGCATCTTTGAAAGTCAAACGGCTTAATGAGACAAAGTTATTGTTGTAGGATAATAGGTTGTTTATTTGAAAAGACAAAGATATTTTTCAGTCACCTTTGCAAATACAGAGGACTATTTTGCTTCTTTGAAGTTCCTGGAGAAAACAAAACAAAACAAAAACGGGGAAGAAATAGATTTTGCATTTTTTTCTCAGTCAGAGGCATGAAAAAAGAGTATGGAATTTTTTTTTATTAAAAAAAGGAAAACATAAATAAAATAGTATAGATTTTAGCGTTAGATTTAGAAGAACTCCAGTGCTGACACAGAAATTCAGACAGATTAAATATCTGCAATTTAAGAAGTAAATGTTCCCTGATGTAATCCAGCGGCACGTATTTACAAAACCACATGTATCAGAGTTCTTTAGCTATGAAAACAAATAAGATGAGCTTAGGGGATTTTCAGCTTCCTAATGTCCTTATCAAACTTTGTATCGAAAGCTCTTAAGTAATTTATCTCCATTTTCTGTGGTGGGGATCCTAGACACAGACTTTCAAAGTGGATTAATGAAAAACACCGATTTCTGATTTCCATCCTTTCTATCTTCTATCCCATTCCATCTTCTGATTTCTTCCGTATACTTCTTCAAAGTTATCTTCTAAAAAAAATTACTTGACATTTATTAGTGATTTATCATTTACTTCTTCTTTTAGAGGAAAACACACAGAATCCTTATACTTAGATGCACAGAAAGCCATAGTATTGTAAGTGCTTTTAACATTGATTCCTATGTTCGTCCAAGCAAAGAAAAAGAGAAAAATCCTTCATTCTTCCAAATACACTGTATTTTCTGCATGCAAGTTTATTGAAGAAATCTGACTAGAAATTCGGAACAATAACCAAAATGCTTTTTTTTTTTTAATTATTTTAAATATATTTAATTATGAAAACTAATGTTTTTGAGCTGCAACTTAAACAGGTTTATAAAAAGATTTTCCTGTTCTTTTTAATCTTGATAAATTTAGAAATAGCTACTTTGAGAACACTGTGTAGTATATTTTTTAATTTCTTTGCTATTTACTACTCTTTTATGCTTGCTGACTAGACCCTTGAATTGCTTCCATATATGTGTGCTTTGAATAAAGTCTAATGATCTCCAGAAAGGAGTCACTGAATATCTTCAATGATAGTGAAAGCATTTTAGCTAATAGTTGAAGCCAAAAAGTCTTATAATAGGTTTTGCTTTTGTTTGTTTGTTTGTTTGTTTGTGTTTTGAGGGGGGGAAGCTGCTGTATAATGGTAGAGTAAGTGTACAAAGTAAATAAAAACTTTGACAGTGAAGTCATAGTTCCCTCCCTCCCTCCCTCCCTCCCTCCCTTCGTTTTTAAGGAAATTATAACATAAGAACCCAGATTTATAAAAATGTATTTAAACAGAGACAAAGGCTGTAATGAATTTAATAAAGTGCAACATCATACTCTGATGTGATGGAGCAAAAAATGAACAGTAATGATCAGTTTGAATCAGCTGAAGGGAAAAAAATCTGGAAGTCTAACATTCTACGTTCATGCTCTGTTGAAAAAATAGCCTGACTATTACTTTGAATCAGGACAGATTTACTATTGAGTTGGTCTAGAAATATTCATTAAAAAAACATGGTAAAGAGAACATTTTAAGGTCTGTGCATAAATGCCTTAAAAATTAGGAAATTCATTTCCAGTGTGCACATATTCACTAGATACATATTTTATTTATACGACCATTTATTAATTCTTTTCAGGAGAATCCAGCTTGGTTATTCTTTGGGGATGGCACTTGCATAGTTTGGCTTGAAATACAAGCCTTGAAAAATTCGCTGGGGTAAAACTCAGAGATAATAATTTCTGACATCTAGGAAGTCTCTCCTGAATTGATATATTCATTGCAGTTTTCCAAAGGATTACTTCTTTTCCTAATCTGTGTGCATTTTCAAAAGGACAGAAAAGCTGATATCAGGAAACTGAACAGAAGTTTTCAGAAACTGCCCAGACTAGGACTTGACATGGAAAAAATGCATACGTTGTACTTATGTTACTCACATAGACAATCATGCAGTTTCTTTTTTTTCCTCCATTCTACAAAATTATAAAACATTTTTACTGAAATTTGACAGAAGTCTTAAAGCAGATATCAAGTATAGAATAATTTTTCTCAAATTCTTAGATACTTTAAAAAATAAAATCAGTAGAAATCCGAGTCCTATAATAATAAATGTTGACTACTAAATTAAGCTTGAAATAAGCTTTAGCAAAATTATACACGACTTTTGCAGAAACTAATTCATAATAATCACATAAATAACATTAAGATAGTAATGGGATTACTTCAGTATAAATCAATAGGTAACATTCATACTACAAATCAAAAAAAAATTAATATAGAAATATCCTAACTTTGGAAAAACATCATATTTTACTTGGTCTTTTTAATGAAACAAATAAACAAAACATCTTATGTGGAATATTATGTAGAATACCCATAATTCAATTCACTTAAAATCATTAGTGATAGCAACTGAAAGAACTGCCCAAAGTCTGGAGGAAAGCAAATGTCACTCCTATCTGCAGGGTCTCTGGAAAGGTAATGGAACAGCTAATCTTGGAAACAATTTTCATTTCAACAATTTTACATGATGGAGGAGGAAATCATCAGGAGTAGCCAGCATTCACTGAACAAGGAGAAGTCATGCCTGACTAACCCGATAAGTTTCTTCAATGAAATCAACGGCTTAATGAATAGGAGAAGAAATTGATATTGTTTTCTTGCTCTTCAGTAAGATCCTCATAGAGAAGTTGCTGAAGTATGTGCTGGATGAACAGATTGTAGATGTATATGGAAAGAAAATTACCATGTCACCTAAAATAGATTTTTTGTGGCTGTCTTCTGGGATGAGCCTGGAAGGACTGTATAGCTTTTATTTTACTTAATATTAAGTTGCTTCAAGGGTGACACATAGCCTGCTTCTTAAAGTCTGATTCATTTGCCTTGAACTTTGCATTATCATCAGCAGCTTGGAAAAGAGTATGTAACATTAATATCCTGGTTGTCTTACTATTCATGTCTTTGTAAGGTAAAAGTCAAAGCTGAATTAAAGCCCTCTTGCATGTAGTCTTAAACTGAAATCTCAAAGATAATAAAATTCACCATTTTGAAAGAGAACAGTGAAGAATTTTAATATAGTCAGATTGTAAAAAAGGAAAATAGCATTTAAATTATTAGAGACATAAAATCTACAAATAAATCACATTGATTATTTTAAAAAATCAGTCATTCCATACTTTTGAAAGATGGCAGATTAAAGTAAAAATATCGCTTCCGAATTCATTTCTTTTACTTCCACACTGTTCTGTTTCTTTTGGTCCTTCAGTATATCATGATTTTAGCATTCATTTTGTGTTACACATTTGTATAGTAACTATTTCTTTCTTGACTATTTTAAAGCATGCAGTGTTAAAGTAAGATACTAACATGACTTACTACACATCATATAGATGAATATACTGCGTATTAATTATACTTGTTGTCATATCTTTGTCTTTGGCAAATAAAATAAAACTTGGCAAGTAAAAATCTAAGAAAATTAATTGTAGTTCAGATATTTCTGTGGGGGTAAAAATATCAGTGTCATATCCAATATGCATTTTTAAAAATACATTTGCAGACTTCAAAACAAGTGATGTTTTGCTTTGTTTTTTTTTTTGTTGTTTGTTTATTTGTTTAAAAAAAAACAAAAGAAAGCAAAACAATTTATTTTGCTGTGGATGACACTTCTGGAAAATTTACTACTATTTTGCTATAAGAACTCAAGATCAAAAAACAAAATAATTTCTGATTTTCTGTGAAAATTCAAATTCATCTGTGAAAATCCCTCCCTATGTGTAAACAAAAATTACTAGAAAACATGGTTTTCTTCAGTAATTTTCAGTGATCTGAGTATACTTGAGTGACCTAAAAGGCACTCAACAAATACATATGAGTTTCATTATAATTTGTTCTGATTTTGTTATAAGTTAAAATTTCATCTTATACTGGGATAGTAGCTGAATTGTTCTGGTGATTTATAGAAGTTTTGATTCAGATAATGTTTGTTTACTTTTTAGCTTTTCTTTTTTCCCGAACATATTTACTATCTTGTTCCAGTCTTGCATATATTGGTCTTATCTATTCCACTGCCTTATATACATCAGTACAGTTATTTTAGTTGATTATGTTTTCTGTTGTTCTCAGTGATATCGAAAATGTTCTTCATGCTGTTGAAAACCTGTGAAGAATGACAAATTTTAAGACAGAAAAATCTGTATGCTGTAAATAATATGTTCTAAGTTGTTTGTGATTTCTGTTCTAATACTACATCTTTGTTAAATATGACTATAAACAATTTTTTTATATCCCTTCAGCACAAAAAAATCCTGAAAGTATTTTGTTGTCATTTCTTTGTAAATGCAAGCTTAACTCAAAATTGTGCTTCTCTCATCTGAAGTGAGATTTCTGTATTTTTCTTTGATAAACTACTATGGAGGCACAGTCTAAAAAGATAATGTTTAGATAGGGTTATATTCACACATTATGGAGAGAAAGTGCCCGGAGGTCTATGCCAAATGCTACTGTGTCCAGTCAAAAGTGAGTCTATATGTCCTTACAGTGACTTCTGATTCCAGAGATTTTAGATGGAGAGAGAAGAAACATCTTTTTTTTCAGGTCACTGTGAGATAGCAAATGTAGGATTGATTCGTCTCAGATGACAGTGACATCTGTTCATATTGGATTGAAAGCACATGAGTCATATTCAGTATGAATTAAACCTATGGTTTGGGTTAAAGTTGTCTGCTGTGATTGACAGCTAGGTAATAAAGAGTTTTGCACATTCAAAAGACATTAGGATCCTGCTTAAAGGAAACAAAAAAAGAGCTTAAATGAAAGTCTTCAGTGAATCAAAAAACAAGATAAATCTGCATAGATTGGAAAATACTAATAATGAAATTAAATTAGGAACTATGGAATCAGTTGTAAGACATTGTAGACAACAAATAATCATAAATTAAAACTAAATTCTGGAAGTGCCAGAAGGAAATCTTTTCTCAATTGTGCACTAACTCCACTAACAATTCATTTACAATTACTATCAGATTTGCAAGAAAAAGAATTCTTGCAAAAGGTGTTTGCATTCTCTTCCTGCCACTTCCACTTCCACTTCCCTTGCCCCTTTTCCTTCCCTTTTCCTTTCTTTTTCTCTTACTGGAGGATGAGTCCTTAAATTATAAAACTAGTATTTCTTTCTGGAAGTGACTCTCATTATCTTATCCATAGATCTTCCAGATTCTTCAAAACAGTATGAACAAAATTTTACTTCTTGTGTAGTTGTTTTTGTTTGTTTTTTTTTTTTTTTCCTAAGTTAAAATGTGTAGATATGGTCCTCAATTTATAAAACTTTCCAAAGCCTTTTAAAAAAGATCAGAATACTCTGGAACATGTATTGCAAACTTTTATTGTGTTATGTTTATGTATCTGCTAAACATTGATGTCTAAATCCAGCTGATGATGTGCAATATGAACTATGACATTATGTAGAAATCCATAGGGACAGCAAGTTCTGTGGAATTGTACTACATAATTTTGTGTTCTGTAACTTTTTTTTAAGGTTGTGTTTACTTAAAAGAGTTGATAAATATCACCTGTGTACATATCAAATAGAAGGATATAATATGCTGAAAGAAGGCATTCAGTACACAGGTTCATCTGATCCTGATTCTGCTATATATGCAAACATCTGCTTAAGCTTCACAAAGATTTTTCACAAATATATTTCAACAACTTTTTTGAAAAGAACAGTTTATACAATGAAATCCATTCTCACTAAGTCTCCAAAATATAATTTTGGAGTATTTCAGAATATTTTCAAAGTATTTATCAATAAATTCAATGATTCAGCAAATTCTGGTGTTAGAAAAAAAATCTTTTAAGTGATTATTTGATTACTGATTAAAGTAACATACAATCAGTGACTGAATCACACATCAAATGGTTTTATGACCTTGGAGATGTGAAAAATAACATCTAATTAAGTAGGAACATATGAAAAGGAATACCCTCTGACTGTCATAGAACAGTGCAAAAACAACTGAATTTCAAATAGTAGAAAATGATGAGTGCAGTCTGTCATTTTAAAGTCAAACCTTTGTAATACACAACTTTCGGTATTTTGAATTTAGCAGACAGCACCAATTATAATACAGCACACAAATACATATCTTTAGGGTTTGGGGAAATAAAACACAGAATGTCCATTATAATCTATTTCAATTGTTATATACAAATATATTTTGTTTGTTTCACTTGTCTGAGATTTGATTTTTGTTTTGGTTTGATTTTGAGTTGGTAGACAGAGGATGAGAAGTAAAATATTGTTCATGTTGTTAAACTCAAATTTATACATATCATGTTTGAGGCATTTTAGCAACAACTGTAATCAGCAGTTCACAGCCAGAGCTATGTCTTATATATTCATTAGTTCGTGGCAAAAATTACCCTCAGAATAGTTCTAAACCTTGGAGTTTGCAAGAATTGTATACTGGATTTCTGTAACTGTGGTCTTTTCATTCTTCTATCTTCTTCATATGTTGATAAACTTCAAAGATGAGATAGTATTTTTTCCAAATTTACCATTAAATTAGTCTTCAAATTATAAATAGATACTCTAAAATGCCAAGCAGAAAATTATGCAACAATCCAATTTCTGATCCAGGAATGAAAGCAGAGCCATCCATTCATTCATGTCAGCAAAGGGAAACAAATAGCAACTAATTCATTCAGTCTGTGTATATGATGTCTTTCACTTATTTATAACCTTTATACATTTTAATTAAAAAAAAAAAAAAACAAAAACCAAAACACAGAAATTGAAAGGAATCCTTTCTCAATGGCATGAGCACACTGTTCCTCACTAAGCCAAGTCTGTCTCTTAATACATCTTCTCAGCTTCCTGAATATAGAAATGAACTTCATGAACTTGGATGACACTGTCCTAAAAGATCTTCCAGATTTTCTTAATTCTTATACTGGCATCCTGTTTCGTCCTAACTCCCTAGCTCTCATCCATCCTGTAAAATATTACATAGTTTGAATTGAAAACACATGAAAAAATAAATTACAGGTCAAATGATTTATTGCCTGATCATCCAGCAGAACTTACATCATAGATGTAATAAGGAAGACTTTGAAATAAGAATGATATACCATATTTTCATAATCATCATCTTCTGGCTAAGGGTCATAATATGGCTGCCCTTAAAAGAATGAGATAAGCAGCATAGACTTTTTTTGTGAAGTGAGGATTTTTAAAAAGAGAGATATTGGCACAAAATCTGTTGAAACTTGTTTTACTGTTGGACAAGGCATTATAATGCTCGAGTTTCCTGGGTGATAAATACATTTTAAAAAAGAAAAACAAGAAACAGATGGCAAAAGAAGAAAATAAACGAAGAGTGAGTGCAATGGAGAAATCAATAAGCAATGGAAAACAAAAACAAAAGAACATAAACATCCAAAAGAATATTAGGACTAAAAATTAATATTTTTATTCAGAATTATTTTAAAGTCTTTCAACTTAACCGTCTCTTGCTTTTACCTGATATTCCCTTTAAAAATCAGAAGTAGCAATTAATTTCCAACAGTCTTATCTTATAAATCATTGGTATCATATTTTCTTAAATAAATTGTTAGATGGGACAGAAATAAATGAAGGCTCAAACTAAATGATCGCAACTCTGAGTAAACAGGTTAGTGAGATAAAAATAAGTTAAATTAAGTACAAAAAAGCAAACAGTACACAAAATAATGAATCATAATTCTGGGACCTGAGAGAGATAGCTCACTTTCAGTATTTTTGCTCTTAACCAGATTTGAGTTCTTAAATTACACTTAGTTTAACACAGTAACTGAAATAACTACTTTACTTGGGGCTGTTTAAGAAATATTTACTCATTGACTCTGGTGTTACTGATCTCAGTATTGTGTAGAGATTTAAGAATGTCAAATTCAAAGAAAGGTCAGGGTGCATATTTGGTGTTTACTGCTGTGGTCCGTGTTTTTTTCAATAAATATACTTGTTAGTTGACAGTTTAGCTTTTGAAACATTAAAATGCCAAATGAGGTCAGATATCATTCTTCTGTATTACACTATTTTATTAGCAACAAAATGGATTGTTAAAACAGATAAATCCCTGATTAAATTATTTGTTCACTATACTGCCTAGACAGATGCACACTCAATACACAGAGTGACTTCAGTAGTTAATATTTATAGCTGCTATCACTGAGTGTAGTGAACTCTGACAATTGGATCTGCTGAACTGAATTCTGGAATTTGCTACGCAACTGAGAGTCAAATAAAGAAAAAAATAACTGTACAGGACAGCATTTTAGCTATGTGTAAGCTGTAGTTCAGGTTGTTGCCACTTATAATTTGGCTGATACAGAGTGAAAGTGGATCAAGGATCTTCTAGAGGTATCTTATCCAGTAAAATAAAATGAAGATGCAAAGATTTGTGCTTCTTTGTAACCTGAGCATTTTATTAATTCGCCTTCTTTGTCTTATTACCAAATTTGAAATTGTTGCAACACATTGACTATACTACATTATGCTGAAAACAATTCCAGCTAGGTATTCTTGTAAACCTGTTGGTAACAGCATAAGATTGGTACTTGTTTAGACATGAAGAACGGTGTCATACTGATTCTCTGGAAAACAATTTGAACACGAAATAATGCGGTCCAGACAGAAGAAACATATTGTGTCCTCAAAAGCTTTGCTTGGTTCTCCAAGTGAGCTTAGTTCATTTGTTTTTTGTTCAGAGAAAGTTCAAGATGACAGTTTTGCCTTTCTCTGTTTCTCTCTGTATGATGGCTATTATAACTGTGCTTAAGAATGAGATTATTTTTAACACACAGATGATTAAGAACAAAAACTGAGGAAAAATTTTTCTGCTATTTTTTCAGATCTTAAAAAACTACAAATTTGCATTTTCCTGTTTTATAAATATTTTAGTAGTAACTGAATTGTGATGCTAGTGATATTGTTAAGCTGCCAGAATGTTCAGCCTTAATACAGAATAACCACTTCACAAACTAACCTCTTTCTTAAAATAGTTTGAAAAAAATATTGACAACAGTAAAACATAAGGTGGAATTTTTTTATTTTTTTTTTTTGGTGAAGCTTCATAAAGATATGAAGCAGATTAAAGAAAAAAAAAATAAATTCTCACATCTTCCTATGCTATGTGCGAGCTCTAGTGCTCAGATTATGAGGTTTTATTCTCTGAGAATAATGAACCTAGCATATCATTAAGTGAAAGCTTCAGTCCTGAATTTACAGCATTCTTTGCTAGATAAGTAAGCTGCCATGTGTACTAATTCTCTTAGAATCAGCTAAAGTTGCTACCAGAAGATGCTACTGAAATAAAGAATCACACAGAAACTAGGTGATATTGGCAAACACATACATACACTTGTATTCAAGATGTCTTCCAGATGACAATTTCAAATGTCTGAAGATGTATCTGTAGCCTTTTGAGTGGCTCTTAATTTTTATTTTTCCTTCTCCTACAGATGGAAACATTAGTGTGGAAAACAAACCATTCCTACCATACCCTCTGTAAGCAACAGTAAATTTTCTTACAGTACCAAAAACAAGGAAGGAATATGTTGGGAGTCAAATTTTACTGGAGGCTTAAAAACCACCGCTATAGCCTAAAGAAATTAGTAATGAATAACTGTTTGTGACAAATCATTCCTCCCTCCTTCTCTCCTCCCTCCCTCCTTCCTTCCCTCTTTTCTTTCTCTTTAATTGAAGGAAATTGTATACTGACATCTTTTAGGAACAACTGCAAAATTTCTGTAATATTTCCTTTTTATTCTCCTTTTTTTTTCCCCCATAGATGATAAAACATTAAATGATGATAATATATATTTTTTGCTTACATAGCACCTTCCATCCACACCAGTATTAACATAGATACAAACTGTCAGTGAGAGGCTTGGGATTAACAAGGATGAACAGATACATTAATTCTCTGTGTTGCAAGAAGGCAGTGAACTTTCACTTTGCAGGAAGAAAATTTAAGAAACCATCAGCCATTTTTCCATTTTTGGTGCCATGAATATTTCTGACATCTCTGAAAATGAGTACCTCTTTTTTTTTCCTTTTTGGTTTTGGAGCCTTATCACAAAATCACCACAGTTCTTGTGTCAGGTTCATAGTTCATATTCCACACCTTCGAAAGATGAAGGGCTGAGTCAGCTATATTGCTGTCACTTGATTTCTTTGACATTTACTGCTTGAAACTCTTTCCTGTCTTCTGTTCCTGTGATTATGTATTTCAGTCCAGCTTGTGTTCTAAGAAAGGCCATAAATCTCAGAGTAAACCTCAGCTAGACAGATACCAAGGTATTGATACATCAGATACACAATACACCATGATAAATACTGGATACTTCACATGGGGCTTTGGACTTCTTCATGTGTTATCTACCATAAAGGATGAGTCATTGTCTCTTCTTTCTTTCTAAGACATAATAAAATGTAATTAAGGATAAAAAAAAAAGAATAAGATGAAGAAAAGATATTAATGAAAAATTCCACTACAGTGTAATCTCTATGTTTTTAGCCATTATGCTGAAAAATCAGCATTAACAATTATAGAGGATAGTTGATTAGTGAGAGCTTCATAAAAAGTGACTTCTGATATATCTTTGTCCCTAACTGAAATAGCAATTGGTTATATATAACGGATAAGACCCACGTTAGCTCTTTATTACCTAATGTAGATTTGGAACGAGTATTCCAACTTCAGAAACATTATTCTAGGTTTACAATGATTTGAATGATGCAAAGTTCACCTTTGCCTCTTTAAAGAGTACTTGGTATTTCTTCTAAATATGTTCTAAAGTTCATATTAGTAATTTTTTTTTGCTGTCAATTCTTTTTTTTCACTATCATTAAAGCTTTTAAAACTCCTCTACATTTTCTGTGATTCCTTTATCTCTAATGCAGTTCTAAGTCACTCAGGGATATAAACCTCCTTTTTGACCACATTAGTTTTGCTGCTCTTTTAACTTTATGCATTTATTTATGCTTACATAGCTTTTTTCTTTCTTTTTCTTTTCCTAATATGACCTACCAAGAATAGGTTCTCCATTTTCCACTCTTGATTTTTCATGAATTATTGAATTTCAGACATTTTTATTCAACTTCTTTCACATTTCTTCCAAGTCAGCTTTTCTTAAAGTGCAATATCTTTGTGTTTGCTGACCTCTCTACAGAACCCCATCAGCATTTCAAACTTAATGATATTATAATAATGGCGTCCTATGTGCTTTCCAACTTTAACCTTGTTGGTTTTATATCAGGAGCCTGATTTTCAATTATTTGGCCCTTTAGACCTCATTTGCTTCCTGTCCAACTTATTGTGTAAAAAAAAATTTTTTCAAATCTCTTATTATCTTTCCTATTTCTATTTCATTAGTTAGTGTATCAGTAAGGAAAATTCATAAATAAGTATTTTATTGCTATTTTGGATAAATACCATTTTTGTATAAAATTTTTGTACTATCTTCCTTTTATATCTGTCTATAACAATGTAAAAAGCATATTTGCATTTTGAATTATTCAACTTGGTCCTTACTGTTTTGTGATATCAGACAAAATACACTATAAGCAATTGAAAGACTTTCTCCTGTTCGTATTTCTGGCTCCACATATGTTATCACTTATTAATCTGGACTAAACAGGCTACTTGAGAGCTATCAAGAAAAGAGGCAAAAATTGAGTACCACTATCAAGCCTTTACTATCCATACAAGTTTCAATAATAGTTAGTGTTTTAGAAATTTGAAAAAAAAAGTCTGTCTAGCCCATCTGCCTCCCCAAATACAGCCTATATTATATTTGGCAGACTTTATCTCTAATTTTACTGTTACTTTGTTCAAGCACTGTATTCTTTCTTATTTTCCTTCTTCTATTGTGATTCAATTTAAAAACATTATCTCTTGTTCTGTTCACCTCTCCGTGTTAAAAATAGGTCATTCTCCTTCTGTTAAAATAGGCTCATACCTATTATTATTTTCTCCTCTTCTGTAGTGGTAATCATTCCAATCTTTGCTTGTAGGTCATGCTTACTGCACATCTCATAACACTCGTTCCTGTCTTTTGGATTTTCTGCATTTTGAATTTAGTATCAACAAAGGTCATACAAATTACTTGTTCAATTTTAAATGGCAGAAATAAAAACATGGTATCTGAAATTTAGTCATCTGAATCCATGCGGATTGCCTTATGTATCTTCTGTACTTGAGGAGCAGAAATAAGTATATTCATAGACTGGTTCAGATTATCTGCAACTAAAATAGAAAGATTGACCATTAAGCACATAAATGAAAGAGTTTCCTGCCAGGTCAGATTCCCAGTGAGCATACTGTAAGAGTTTTATGCATTTTAGGAATAAAAGTAGTTTTAACAAGCAGAAAGGAGCATACAGTTGCTGCTGGTAAGGGTGTGCAATACACTGCAAAATCCAAGCTTAAAAGCATTGAACAATTGTTTTCAACTTCTTGACTTAAAGAAAATGACAGCACAACAGGCATACAATACAGAATTCCAAACAACAGCTTCCAATACATATTTGAAAAGCCTCCTCAAGTCGATATACTCCTCTATGAGATATTGTGTCCAGCTTTGTCACCCAGACATTTTAATAGATGGGTCTCAAAATCACAGCCAAGAAAACTATTAGAGGAGAAAGAAGTACTTGTATACTATACCACCTGCACACACAGAAAAAGTAGAGATAAAATTTGTGAAGATAATTGGCGTTATACACTGTCCCTTTCTAACTACAAATGTGGACATCTACAGCTGTAAAACTATTTGGCCTATGAGTAAATTTAAAAATTAATGAATACTTCTGTTCAAAGCAAGACATGGTTTACATAGTTCAGTGTGAAAGTTTCAGCTGAGAAACCAAAAAACTGATCTTCGAAAATTAAATTGCTGTTTTTTATTTCTAAGCCCTTCTTCATGTACATTAATACAACATTGTATTGATTGCAGACTTTTCAATTAAAATTACAAAGAGCAGAGCATTCAGTGATAAATTAGGGTGCAAAGCATGATGACCAGTATCTAAATATAGATTTTAATCTATAAAGGATTTATCTATTTTATTTAACATTATCTGCTTGAGGGGAGAAAGTCATTACAGAGGGACCTGGACAGGCTGGATCAATGGCCAAGGTTAACTGTAAGAGTTTCAATAGGGCCAAGTGTTGGGTCCTGCATTTTGGTCACAACAACCCCAGGCAACCCTATAAGCTTGGGGAAGAGTGGATAGAAAGCTGCCTGATGGACAGTCAGCTGAATATGAACCAGCAGTGTGCCTAGGTGGCCAAGAAGGCCAATGGAATCCTGGCTTGTATCAGGAATGGTGTGGTGAGAAGGATTAGGGAAGTAATGCTGCCCCTGTGCTCGGCCCTGGTGAGGCCTCACCTGGAGTACGCAGTTCAGTTTTGGGCACCTCAGTACAGAAATGACATTGAAGTACTGGAGCAGATCCAAAGAAGGGCAACAAGGCTTGTGAAGGGTTTGGAGAATATGCCCTACCAGGAGAGACTGAAGGAACTTGGGCTGTTCAGTGTGGGGAAAAGGAGGCTGACAGAACTTATTGCTCTCTTCCAATACCTGAAAGGTGATCGCAGGAAGAGTAAGGTTGGTCTCTTCTCGCTGGTGACAGGATGAGGGGAAATGGCCTCAAGTTGCACCAGGGTAAGTTTAGGTTGGATATCAGGAAAAACTTCTTTACAGAAAGGTTTTTAACAAAACTGGAATATTCTCCCCAGGGAGGTGGTTGAGTCACCATCCCTGAATGTGATTAAAAACTGTTTGGATGTGGTGCTCAGGGACATGATTTAGTGGAGATTTGTTAGGGTAGTATAGTTAGGTCATGGTTGGAGTCAGTGATCCTTAAGGTCTTTTCTAACCCGAGCAATTCTATGATTCTCTGATTCTGTGAAGGACAGAATATTAGTTTGCAAATGCTCTGGCTGTGCTATGTCCTAACTCATACTAAAAGAGAGAGTGAAATATTTTTGCTTTACAGGAGGTAGAAAAATTTTAAAGCATAGTAAAAACATAATTAAAGCTAGAAGACCTATGCATAAGCATAAACATAGGCATGACATTCTGTCCAAAATCTAAATTTTAATTAGTACCAGAAAGCAGAAAAATTTAGTAAGATAACTTGATGTTTTTTATTTCACCTGTCACAGTGGAAAAAAAATATTGAAGAACTTCTCTAATCATACCTCAGATTGCTATAACTTATATTGATAAAAATGCTTTGATAAGAATTTTAACTTTTTTTTCCAAGTAAATACTTTCTTACTTATAATTCTTATTGTCTATATGAATGAAGGAAAATGCATTTTAATGCAGTACTAGATTTAATTAAGTTGGAATCAGTTACTGTGAAAGATATGTTTTATTTATATTGATCAGGATGAACTGAACGGTAAATGAGTCGGCTCTCTGTCAGATTTGTAAGGGAATGGCTGAACAAGATGAAGGTTACTGATAACTCCATTTTTATGCAAGTAAAGTACTCTGCTTTTCAAAGAAATTCCTTGGTGGTGACTACAAATGCCTCTGAACTATATGTATGTGCTTTTGAGAAGCTATCCTATATATACTCATTCCATGCAAAGTAGTCTTTCAGAAGAAAAACAAATATTTGTAGGAAAAACTTTGGAAATATTCAAGCAGTTGCAAAGTGACAGATTCTTATTTGGGACATCTCCTGTAGGAATTCTCACCCTAGTCCTACAAAGAGACATGTGAATTTTAAGGAGATAAATTATATTTCAGACTTTAGTAAGACTGGTATATCAAAGAATGTATTGCTGTTGCGCTGCGTATAACTTATTTCTGTAAAATGTGTATAAATAAATGCATATAAATATACATACTTATCTACAGAATGCATACCTAGGTACAAAATTTGCATATATCTACAAAAACATATATGCAGGCTTTTTATGTCTATATGTCATTTTTATATTTTTACGTCATTTGTACATAAAAGAAAAAATTCTCATTTTTGATAGAGTTTTGTGGGATTTTATAGGAATATGTATTACAATGTACAATTTTTATCATGTAGGCTAAAAAGGGAGAGAATGCAGAGGACAGTATCTAATAAAAGTTAGTAGCATTCAAATGTCATTTTTTAAAACACTGGCACTTCTGTAAGTCAAATTCAGTCAAGATTTAGTAACTAAATTTTGGGGAAATATTTACTATGAAACTGCTACAGAAGCTGCCACAATAACTTAGATTTTACTATTTCTTCATCAATTCTCATAAAATTTTTACCTACAACAATGACAAATCAATAAATGGTATAACAAAACTGAAAAAAGAAAATACCTTAGTTGTATACATTTCTCATGGATATACATTCTAATATAAGCAAATGAAGGAATTTTGTCCTCACAGAATATGCTTTTAGTCACAGGATCATAAGACTTAGTGTGCAGTATTTGCACACCTAATCCTATTAGATCTGATATAAACTGACAATTATTAATTGTACAGGCAAACCATTACTGAATGTAATTAGTCATCAGAAACACTGCTAAATCAATTAATCACATAACATCTCTATTTAATTTCACGGTTCTATGGATGTTAGAAAATAGTTCTAACCCATTTACTGATAAGGAACACTTATTTATTTATATAAAACTGGTTTAATTTTAGTTTCAAGAATGAAGAGAAAGGCACTATTTCGGTATGCATGCACAATGTACAGCAGAAAAATTTTACATAAAAAAGAAAAAACAGCTAGACCAGTGCCGTATTAAATGATAACAGAATAGCATAACAGAGCAAAACACAGAATAGAATAATTCAGTTGGAAAGGACTTACAAAGATCATACAGACTGACTGCCTTACCATTTCAGAACTAACTGAGTGTGTTATTGAGGGTATTGTACAAATACTTCCTGAACGCTGATAGGCATGGGGATATCAACCACCTCTCTAGGATGCTGTTCCAGTGTTTGAATGCCCTCAGAGTGAATAAAGTTTTACTAATGTCCAGTCTGAACCTCTCCCGATGAATCTTTGTGCTGTTCCTTCATGCTATATCATCTGTTAGCAGAGAGGAGAACAGAAACTCCCTCTGCACTTCTTCTCAGGAAGTTTTAGAGAGCAATAAGGTCCAAATGTTCTCAATTTTCACCGGACATGTTTTTCATCCCTTTTCTCAGCTTCTACGTCCTTTTCTCAATGCTTTCAAGTGCATTAACTCTCCTTTTATGTTGTAGAGGATAAAACAGTATGCAGTATTTTAGAAGAAGACACACAAATATATTGTCAACGGTTTAAGGGCTGGTTCGGTCCGGTTCCGTGACGAGCGGGGCAGAGGGATCCGCAGATCCGCGCCTCTGGAAAAAAAAGGAAACAGGAGACCCCAAAATAATTAAAAACAGCGGCACCGATCTGAGGAGAAACAAACTAATTTACTAAAAGTATATTATCGGAATGCAAGATAACACACTATAATACAATATAATCAGAATTGAAGCTAATAAATCAAATATAATGAGAGAATGTCCGAAAGGTGGATAGGCCTCACCACAACACTGAGGTGAGATGCGCAGTCCAGTTGAGCAGCAGGGAGATGGGAGCAGCGCCCACGACGAAGGGCAGGAGAGAAAAAGAGATCAGGTGACCTTGCCAGGAGTTAAACCTCCTCTCCCTGACCGCAAGGTCCCCTGGGGAATGTAGTTCTTCTTCTCTTCAGGGCAGGTACCCAGGACTTGAGCATTGACAGTTAAAGTCCCAGTGCCCCACATGATGTTATGATGTGGAATACCGAAAGCCAAAAATCACAAAACCATGACATATATACAGCAGGAGAATAATCACTTCTGATTGGCTAGCTATGCTGTGTTTAATATACTCCAAAATGTGGTTTGCTGCTTTGGCTGCCAAGGCACACTACTGGCTCATGTTGAGTTTACTGTTGACCAGTTTTCTTCTGTGCTGGTCTCCAGCCACTTGTCTCCCACACCATAGCTATGTACAGTATTACTCCATCCCAGGTGCAGAACCCAGCATTCTCTTTAATTGCCAGTGTTCCAAGCTACCTAAATTCCTCTGGAGACCTGCATTTCTCCAGAGAATCAACAGCATCTCTGCAGTGGCCTTGTACTGGAGGCTAGATAAACTTCACCAAACTACTCTATCACTTCTCATGATTAAAAAAAAAACAAAAACAAAAACAAAACAAAAAACAGGGAAGAAAATGTGATAAAAAAAGGCTCAAGAGTTGAGCTAAGGACAGGGATATTACTCATCAATGACTATAATGGGTAAAATTGACTCAGAATAGAGAGATTACTGTAATTTATCACCTATTACTAACAGTCTGGAGCAGTGAAAATGAAAAGCAAACTACAAACACCACCCCTGTAAGCAATCTTACTTACCTTCTCCCCCTCAACTGACACAATGAAATGAGGAATACAGATTGTGGTCAGTCTGTAATGGCTTGTCTCTGCTGCTCCTACATCCTCCTTCTCTGTACCTGCTCCAGCATGGTGGTCCTCCACCTGAGGATGCCATCCTTCCCAAACTGACCCTACAAGGCCTTCCCACAGATTCCATCTCTTTGGGCATAGCTCCAGCTATAGTTCCCAGGGAGCTGGAACTTCTTCTCCGCACTTGGAGCACTTTCTGTCCTCCTTGGACAGAAGGAGACACTTACTGTCCTCCCCCCACTGACCTTAGTGTCTCAGGGCTATTTCTCTCCCATTTTCTCACTTCTCTCTTCCAGCTGGTGTTGTGCAACAGCTTTTCCATTTCTTCATTATACTTTCCCAGATGCACAACCAGTACTGTTCATGGCTCAGCTCTGGCCAGTGGTGGGTCCCTTTAGGCTCAGATCTGATATGAGGTAGTGCTGGGCTCTGCTCACAGAGACCACTGTCCAGCCCCTTGCTACCAAAAATCTTGCCATGTAAACCTAATACAACTTTCTGTTTAGTACTACTAACAAATTTACCAAGGATGCATTCCGCATCTACATTCACATTATTGATACAAATTTTGAGCAGAACTCACGGTTGATTATTGTCCCTGTCAACACCTCTATCTACCAACCAGATACGACACCATTCAATAAAAAAATAAATAAATGAGTTTTACCAAATAGGTAACAGCAGGACAAGGGGAATTGTTTCACGTTGAAGGAGGGAAGATTTAGGTTGGATGTCAGGGGGAAGTTCTTTACCAAGGGAGTGGTAATGTGCTGGAACAGGCTGCCCAGAGAGGTTGTGTGTGCCCTGTCCCCATCCCTAGTATAGATCTGTGCTACACGAACTAGCAGAGAAAGTCACAGGAACTGAAGTAGCTATTAACACAAAGGTGGGAAGAGAAAAATTGGCGGTGAATAACGTTTCCAAATTTTCACAACTCACTCCTGAGAGCTCAAGAGTGGGATTCAGTGAATTCTCCATTCTCTCTACTTTTCTCCCTCTTTTCTTTTAGTTTAAAACCATTCCCCCCTGTGCTATCTCTATCTACCTGTCCAAAAAGTTGATTTCCCTCATGTTAATAAACTCTCTTTAAATACTGGAAGACCACAGTTAGGTCTCCCCACTGCCTTCTCTTTTCCAGGCTGAATAAGCCCAGATCCTTCAGCCAATCTTTGTAGAAGAGGTGTTTCAGCCCTCTGATCCTCTTTGCGGCTCTCCTTTGTACCCTCTCCAAAAACTTCACATCCTTCTTGTGCTAGAGGCCCCAGACTTATATGCAATACTCTAGCTCGGGCCTCACAACAGCAGAGTAGGGATGGACAATCAACTCCCTTGATCTGCTAGCCACCTCTCTTCCAAATCCAGGATACAATCAGAATTCCAAGCTGCAAGAATCCCTACTCCAGGTTTCTAATTGTTGTCTCAGTCTACATTTTTCATGTATCTATAATTTTCCTCTCTGGGATTCCAACTCATTTTTACTCCTTTTTCAGACCATTTCTATATTCACTCTTTCAGGAACACTGTCTTTCTCCCAGCCAGCTGAGCTTACTGCTGTTTCCCCCCAGAGGTTTAGCATTCTGTGAATGGTTGACCCTGTCTGGCAAGTAAACCCTCTCCCAGTCTCTAATTCACTTCTGACACCAGTGGGATGCAGAAGAGAACTTGAAGGGAAAGGTTGGAAAAAAACTTGAGTTGAGGTAAAGATAATTATCAGATAAACCTCTGATGTTGTACAAGCACAGTTTAGCAATACCAAAGCATTAGTGTGTTATCAACACTGTGTTCATTATAAATTTAAAACACAGCAATATACAGGACGCTTTAAAGAAAAGTAATAATACCATCTCAGACAAACATAGCACACATTTGCTGTTCCTGAATTTAAAAGGGCAGTTTTCTCAGTACTATGTACACGAGCATGGGGTGCAAAACTCTGTCCCCTTCTCTCTATTCCAGCTCAGTTCCTATGCTGCAAACACAAACAGTTGTTTCTAGAGAAGTCTTACTTCTAATCTAGCCTTGTATTTGATACATTCAATACAGACATGCTGAATATTTTAGAAGAAAACTACTTGTAGACTCACAACCGTATATGAATTTGCCTCAGATTATGTTAGCTGACATGGGAAAAAAATCGAAAGTACTTGTGTCCTTGTTTTGTTTAATTGTTAGCGGAAGTTTTAGACAAATCATAAGGATCACTCCCCATTATCTAGCTGGTCACTGCGCTGTGGTCACCTTGGATCCAATCTCCCCTTCCCTCTTGGAGTGTCCTTATGGTATAGCTGGAGAAATAGGGCACAGGAAAACATGTAAGTAACATCATAAAAAAGTTAAAGAAATTGAAATAAATTGAATGGTAGCCACTCACTAGACAGGTACTGTTACTGCTGAACAACTTCAAGGAAAAGCCAATGCAGTTCTGAAACTGTGAAAAGATACTGTAAAACCTGTTTTCATTTACCAGCAATGGCAATATTGAATTTACTTTAATGGTTGTTACACCTATTAAAAAGAATATCTTTGCCATATTCTTTGAAATCATAATATGCATGTTTATTTTCCTATCTAAAACTTCTTGTTTTCAGAGTAAGTTAATAAGTTACAACATTGTTTATTTTTAGCAATCCACTCAGTGGTATTAATTCAGACCTGCAGGGTGCTGGTCAGTTAAAAGGATCAATATTTTGCGTGAGCATGTATTGATAGAAATTCTTTTTCTAAAACTGTTGGATCAGGTAACTGACACATTTGTTAAAGCAGATTGAATTACTCCTAACAATAATAATAAAATACTGTTAATAAGCTCTTTTTAAGTACGGCAAGGTCACAGTGAAGTCTTCCTTGTAGCCTTCTCTTCAGAACAAGCCTAGCTTCCTCATCCTGTCTTTATCATAGAGATGCTGCAGCCTTGTGATCATCTTTGTGGATCTCTGGACCTACTCCAACAGCTCTACATCTTTCTTGAGCTGGGAGCTCCAGGCCTGGATGCAGTACTCCAGATGAGGCCTCTACCTGTTGGCTGTCACTCTTTTGGTGTAACCCAGGATAGTCATGCCCTTCCGGACTGCAATCACCACCGCTGGCTCATGTCCAGGTTTTCATCCACCAGAACCTTTCAAGTCCTTCTTTGCAGGGCTGCTCTCAGTGAGTTCTTCTCCTAGTTTATACACATAGGACATTAGGATTGTCATAACTTAAGTGCAATACCTTGCTCTTGCCCATGTTGAACCCCATTGAATTCATATGCTTATCCACTCGGCTTTGGATGGCACCCCTTACTTCTGTTTTATCAGCTGTGTCACTGACCTTATTGTAATCCACAGATTTGCTGAGTGTGGACTTGATCCCATTCTCTATGTCACTGATATAGATGCTGAAGAGTACTCGTCTGAAGATGGACCCCTGGGGACAGCTCTCATGATTGACTTCTGTGTAGATACAGAGCTGCTGCCCACAGCCCTCCATCTGTGATCATCCAACTGATTCCTTATCCACTGTTTGTGCGCTACAGATAACTTTATAGTTGCTTGTAGATAACCTACAGGTCTTAATGATGAATTCTAAATACTTTCTAAGCTATTATTTCAAATTACATGTTAGCCTTTAATTTACTATTAAATTAAATCAAAATTAATTTAGGAAAATTTGTTGTGTTAGATATTATAAAAATAATGTAACTTGTTTCTAACTTCTGAGATGTAACCCAATCCAGATTTAATGTTTCCAAATACTAAAATGTAATGAATAGCAAGAAAGATTACTTAAAAAGGGAAAAGAGGAAAGCACAGTAAGATTATTATAAGAAGTTATGTTAAAAAAATTGTTGTTAAATATTGTCATTCTGATATGAAAATATTTTTTTCCAACATATTCCAGTAGGTAAATCATGAAACATTGGAAGGGATTCACTATGATCTTCCTACTCCTAACTCCACACAAGATCATCCAAAAATCAAACCACATAGCTGATTGTATTGTCCAAACACTTTTTGAATTCCATCAGGACTGGTGCCCAGTTCTCTGGGGAAATTGTTTCTAATGATTTTATGATACAATGAATTACTAAGAAAATTTTTTTAGTGAATGTTTTGGCATGATGAATTCTTCATACTGTGTAGGCATTTACATTTGCATTTAAATAAGTACTGAATCTATTCTTATTTAATTAAATTTAATGCCCATTAAACTACAGCAGTTGTTTTTCTCTACACCAGCATCTTGAACCTATGCTGAAGCCTTTTCAATAATCTTTCAAATACTGTTTTTTAAGCAGACATTGAAAATGGATAATGAATTATAGTAGTGTGGAATGCAACTGAACTGTTTTACACTGTCAACTACAAAGGTGATCCAAAGGTCTCATTTCTTTCTTTTTCTTTGTGTGTGCATTTATGCTTTATTTCACCTTCTGAGCTTTTGTTTTTAAATGTAGATTTGTTACTAAGGGTTAGAAAGTACGTTCCGGCTTTTGCTTTGGGAATGAAATGTGAAGTGTAGATAGTATGTGGGCTTAACTAAGCGTCATTTAAATGTTTCAGACATAGTGCTAATGAAAGTAATGACAGTATGAAAATCGTAATATACAGTTATAGTTGACAAATAATTGTGGCAGCCTGATACTTCTCACTTTCTTTCCTGAAAAGAAAATTAAAAACAGGATAGTAGTTTCTTTTCTCAAACAGGAATCATAGAATGGTTTGGGCTCAAAGGGATTGTTAAGATCACTTGGTTGCAGTCCCCTTGCTATAGGCAGGGACAACTTCATCTAGAGCAGGTTGCAAAAGCCCCATCCAGTCTGACCTTGAGTGTTTTTCCAAGAAGGGGGCATTCACAACCTCACTGGGCAACAAGTTCCACTGTCTCACCAACCTGACAGTGAAGAATTCCTTCCTAATATGCAGTCTAAATCTGCCCTTACCCAGTTTAAAACCATCTCTCTCTCTCTCTCTCTCTCTCTCCTTGTTCTGCCACTACATGCCCTTATAAAATGTCCCTCCCCATCTTTCCAGTAGGTCCCCTTCAGGTACTAGAAGGCCACTATGAGATCTCCTCAGAGCCTTCTCTAGGCTGAAGAGCCCCAGAAGAGCTTTCTCAGTCTGTCCTCATATGGGAGGTGTTCCAGCCAACTTAGTACCTTTGTAACCATCCTCTGGACCTGCTCCAAAAACTCCATGTCCTTCTTGCTAGAAAAATTATTTATTGAAGCAATTTAGTCTAAAGATCTTAAAAGCAATAAGGAATCAAGATGCATATCGCTCAAAATTGTGCAAATTCTGCCACTTCTGGTTTCCTAAGGGATTACTTAAATACTTTCACTAATGTAGTTTGTAAAGGGCTGCAAATCTCACAGGAATAATAAACTGTAAATTGAGTATACTCAGAAGGCCAAGAAGTAGTTGAAAAAGTTTGTACTGTCAAAGTAAATAATTTTGATAATTACTGAGTGGCAAACAAATTCAGTCATCTCAAGTAAATTTGAACAGAATATCAAAAGTTCTTAGATTTAAAACATAACAAAAGCCACAAAGACAGACATATGGGTAGAAATTATATTTAAAATAGATTTGACTCTATTTTGCTGCAGTTCTTAGTAAGATTTGATCAAAAACAAAGCATGTAATAACATTAAGTTTCAGAGAATAAAATAACTTTAGGTGAGTTAGAACTGAAATTTAAGTTTAATGAACACTATTTAGGATTTTTGTATATTTTTTCATCTCAGCACATCAGTGCAACATTTATATGATGACTTCAACTCAGTGACAAAGGCTTTTAAATGTTGAAATTCATGGCAATATTATTACACGGAAAAATAATAAATACTGTAATTATGTGAAGAGGAATAAAAATCCTGGGGGACTCTACTTGACCTAGATATTATAAAATGTTTTACAGAAAATAGTAATTAAAGAGAAAGATAAATTAGAAATGTTTTTCTATTGGTACTCCAAAAGCATGTTTTACCAGAGTAATCTGAAAGCTGTCTTTAGTCTAAAGAACTTTAATACATACAATCTACCCAATTTCAGTAAAACATTTCAGTTTAGTGTCATGTGGGAAATTATTATTGAAGCTGATGAACAAGAGATTTGAAACTGCATTTGAGAATAATTAGCTGAAGGAAAGATAGCAGAAAAAAAAATTGTTCTGAAAGGGAACTATCAGACTGGAATTTGTTACCGCAAATCCCTTAAAGTTTATCTACGATCACTTTCAGGTCAATTTTTATAAATAGCTCACAAAATATTTTGGTAATGAAGTATTCTAATTATATAGTGATGTGAGTTTCTGTTAAGATAAAAGAAAATATAGGTTCTGGAAAGCTTTTCATGATCTTGGAGGATTGAGTAATATTCTGAAATTAAAGTGTGTTAATGCAAGTCCATGTAAGGGGTAATTTGTAGATCTTAAAAACCTACTAATGCATACCACACAGAATGTGCGCGCACACACTCACTCATGCATGATATGAAGACATTCTGAGTAGAAAGTGATCAGAAAGAGGTTGCTAAAGCTGTCTGTACACCTGCACTATGTAAGAAGTTTCTAGAAGACTCTGTGAATGAGGCGATTTTTCAAAGAGATCAGTTTTGTATACTTTACAAGAGATTAATACTATATCCAAAGAAGAAAATGAATATACTATATTAATTATATATTTTTAATTATTAATTAAATATTAAATAAATTAATATAATTATATTATAAAATGAATACTATATCCAAAGAAGAAAATGTCCAACAATCTACCTAATAAGACTAATTTAAAAAGGAAAAAAAAAGCTGTATTTTTATAATTACTTCTATCCAGAAAATACTTAGATTTAGTGTTAGTTTAGGACATCCTTCTAAGAAACAAGCCAAAAACTTCAGTTACTTTCAAAACTGAGCAAGGCTCATTCTAAAAGCAAAATACAAAAAAAATTAGATGAAGATATCAGTAGCATATAAAGTTCCTTCTAGACTTTGTGTCTATGAAATGTTTTATCATTACTTGTCCGTATATATCAGAAGGAATTGCATTAGAGCTATCAATGGTGTTATCTGATGAAAGATTATAGAAATTTAGCTATTGTTAGACAATGATGTTTACAGTAAACATTTTCTGTATTATGTTTTGGATCCTTCAGTTTCTGAATCCTGCATCAAATCTTCCAGTATACTCCTATGATCATAGGTAGGTTATGGCTGTAGTTACATGGCTCACTCTGCTTGCATCTTTGAAGTGTTGACCCATTAGCTTTCTTTCAGTCCTGTAGAGCTTTCCTATTGTTTCAAGACTTATTGAAAAATAAAAAACAAAAAACAATGAGAATTGTCGAGAGTGTACTTCAGCCAACTATTTTAAAATTATCAAGTATAAAGTGATGTTACAATATCTACCTTTGGTCACTACTGCTTAACAACCTCTAGAGTTACTGTAGGAAGGGAAGCTATTTGTAATTCATCATCAATTTCATCATTTGATATGACTATGCCATCTTGACTTTTCCTAAGTACAAGAGATCGTGTGTTTTTGTTTCTTCTCCATTACAACTGTCACATTTGTATATATTTTTTTCCTTATGTTAATGGTAGGATTTCTTCTGCAGTTGTTAATTTCTTGTGGAAAATTTCAGCTTTCTGATTTATACTCATTGAATCCCATTCCATTTTGTCTGAATCTAAGTAACTAATGCACTTATTTATGCATGATTTTTCTATACATTTAATTGTGTCTCTAAATTTAGATATTGAGGAGAAAAAAAAAAAAGCAATCACAGAGTAATTTATCTTAACTGCAGTGCCAATGCTGTAGAAAAAACAACTGAAATCATAAGAAAAAAAATCCCTTTTTGTATCTATGTCAGTATTTTGTAGGGTAAGTTTTCCATTCCCAAGTTGTTACCTTAGATTCAGTATTTCCTTCCTGCCACTAAAGATTTCCCGTTCTTCTTCCCAAAAGTTCTTGCAGAAAGGGCATGTAGCCTATTTTTGGAAAATCATATGGGTATCTTAATTCTTTATGATAATTTTAATAATGCCAACTGCTTTCCTGATACACCTGCGAAAATATAAATATTAATATTTAGAAGTATCTTATTCATAAATTCTTTAGGGAATGTTCTTATACTTTTATTTTCTCAGGCACTTTATGAAAGATTAATTTGAACAAGTGTTCATTATTAATGCAATACTTAGAAGCTGATTCATGTCATTCTTAAGCAAACATTAAAAATAGGTCATACGACTCATGCCTGTCCATTTCTTTTTACTGCCTCTGAGTGTTGCATCAGATGGAGGCTTACATAGTTACAAGAGGTGAAACTTGTTTCCCAGAACACTTGCTTCACTCAGAGTGTTGCTATTGCTTACCTTTTAAAAAACATCTAACAACATCTTATTCCAGCTAAATTTCACATCTTATTTTATTTTCCATGACCAGTGTGTCTAGTGCCTTGGTATTCATTATTACAGATGGTTTATTTAAAGTCACCTATACTGTGCCTGAAGCAATCTATATGAGCCACATAGTCCTCCTGATTTGTTAGTATATCACAGTTCTAATGTGTGGCATGTTTTGAATATTTGTTTTTTAACTCCTGCAGTCTTCCTGGATAAAAGGTTATTATTTTGGTTAAATCCCTTCAGGGAAACCTTTCACAGAAAATAAATAAATTCATCCCTACTAATGTGCATTGACATTCACATCCACTTATGCATTTCTGGTACACTCCCCCTTCCCTCTAGTCAGAGAATTTTTTTATACTAGGATGACAGTATTTATCATGAGTTCTTCAGCTAGCTCAAGTTATATTTCTCTGGTTTAAATTATTTTGGTCATTTTTAATCAGGAAGGAAACAGTTTCTCCTTGAGTTCTTAATGTCTTTTAACAATTACTTTATATTTTTTTTTCATATAGGAGTAAATTTATGGGGTCTGCATGATGCTTTGGTGCTTATTAGGGTCAAACTATAACAAAAGATTTTATGTAAACTTCATAAGTAATGTAAAGTAGTTAACATCTACATTCAAAATACACTCCTACTTCAGGAAAGGGCAACAAAACAACATTCACTTACAGATATGTTGTAATTAATTTACAGATATTGTATTTCTTTCTAGATTTGATGCCCTAAATAGAGTTAATGTTTATACCATTTTATCCTTTATTAGAGCACCAATAGCTGTCTTTTGGTTTTTTAGACTGGAGTGAGATGAGACTAAGAAATGTTAATTTACAATATATTTAAAATCATGATTAAATTACTAAAATTCTAGACTAACAAAACTCAAACATTTAGGTATTTATCTGAAATATGTACTTCAGTATTTTTCTGATTGTTCTACAATCAGTAGTTTTACATCAGGAAGTTTCACACTCTTAGGGTCAAAATATAATGGACAACTTTGCCTCTATAGAAACAAAACTCACATCTTACTCCTGATTTTTTATTTGCAAAAATTATGATCTGTCTTACTATGAAAGCAACCTTCAAAACATTTTTACTTGCTATGACATAGCAAAAACATTACATGAATGAGTTTTACAGTATGTCAGTTCCTCCTCTGAGTGCACACTATTATTAATGAAATGAATGGTCACTTTAGATACACTTTTATATCTGAGGTACTAGTACCATTACAAATAATGATTGCGTTAGATGTATTTGATCTAGAAACTGCTCAGGCAATACACTTCTCATTAACAGTAGTCCTTAAAATATATTCAATTGAATATATTTTTCCCCTTATTTTAAGATATGGAAGTTTATATTGTTGCTGGGGTGGAGTTGGTACAAGGCCCCTTCTCTCCAGATACAGCAAGAAACTTGCACAATATCTTGAGAGAAATGCTCACTAATATTAGTGGCCATCTTTTGGTTGGAAACCTTCCCTTCTGGTCTTTGTCCATTTTGATAATTTTTCTGTGAAAAAAGTACAAATTTGTCAATTTTCTCCAGATAAGTGACTATGTAGACAAGATATCCTTAGGAATTAGGTAGTAACTAAAAGGCAGTCACCCTTTCAGATAAATCTTCAATGAAACTGAGACCTATTTCCATTCTTTCCTAAGAAGGAAACTGGTTATATTGCTAATCACAAAGGTAATATCAAAAATTATATCAGTTACAAACATTCAAAAAATACATAGTTTAATTTGGTTTAAGAACTTCAACTAATTGAAAACTACGCTGATAATGAAAAGTTTCATGACTGTTCTTCATGACCTACACTTGTAGAACTGGTGAATCATTATGAAGTATTAAAACATTTCATTATATCTCATGTCTTACTGCTTTCAATAAGGGGTTTTTGTACCAGCTTTTTTTTCTTTGGAGTAAAAAGAAAGTGGGGAAGAGGAGTTGCTAATAATTTAAGACACTTTTAAGTGGTTTAGTGACATGGTACTGATGTCTGATTTTTAAAATATTGGTAATGTTACTGTAGAAAATAACATCATGTGTGATGTCTTCACCATGATCACTGCTTTTATTAACTGGAACGTTATAAACCTATATATTTTTTGTATAATCACTTCCACCCCACTGTTCTTTGCTGAATGTTGTTTTGATCTGTTTTAGTAAAATTTCACTTAGAATTTTATTTGCTTATCTTGATTGTTACACGTATGAATACATTTCGTCTTACCATCACAGTTCAAGTAACATTTTATTATTGACTGTGAATTCGCAATCTCATCTCAATACTGCTTGTTGTCTCTTGTATTGTATACTGTGGCTTTCTAAATCACTTCTTTTTAATCCATGCAGAACAACCAATGTTTAATTCACAGAAACTTTTGCCTAGTTCTAATAGGAAGTTATTTTTTATTATATTTGTTTCAGGTAACAGCTAATTCTCCCCTGATGTTCATCATAGTATTAACTATAAATCTATCTGAAGAAAGAGTTTCTCACGTTCCCATCAAAACTGGTTTAATCTTCCTAATCTAAAGTACAGAAACTTACTGAATTATGTACACAACTGATGCATGCATAAAGCTCCAAACAAATAAAAAGACAATTCACCAATATCAAACAGAAGGACAGATCATAATCAAAGAATATTCTCAGAAACCAAAATGAACAAATTTGTGTTATTTGAGCATTGGTGAGCTCAGACAAGTGACTAGCAAGGGAAGGAATAATCAGTGACATCCAGCATACTCTCTAGTCAAATTACTCTAACTGCAGGACATATTGCAGTTCTTTGAAAATGGCTGTTCCCCATGCGTTTGATATATTTGTAATGTGAACTATGACACTATACACTAGATTTATTAGTTATAGCTACAGTCCTTTCACTAATTACTTGAATTGACTAAGAGGGGAAAAAATTTCATCATTTTTTGTTCTAGATTCAGATCTGCTTCTTTTTCTCTCCCCAATAAATCAAGAATAAAAATACATCGCTTATAACCTACTCTATTTGATTTGTAACATCAAGATTCAGTTCTCATATATACCCAATACATCCCCTGGATAATCAGACTAATTCTATCTTATGTATTTAAACACCACTACCAAGTTACCTTGCTAAATTTTTATAAAAACTTGTAAATGTTACAGAATAGGTGTTATTAGAATTAACTTCTAAGGGTTTTGTTTGTTTGTTTGTTTTTGCTTAAAATAGTTTAATTGAAAAAAGTGAGAATGGAAGCTGATATCACATCTATGATTACTATATTTTAGTGAAGATATTAGACTAAGGTCTAGAGAACAAATCAGTAGTAGTAGTCTACAGAAAAATGGAAAAAAATTCTATTATTGCTAACAATACATGTTTAAGACAAGATGAAACTTTGAAGCCCAACAAATGGCTTTATTATTTGATTTTATAAAGAAATATTCTTTAAATTGTCAAGCTTACACATACCATTCAGAATTCATCTGCAGAAGAATTTGTAAATAGCTTTCTATGTGTTTGTTGAATAGAATTGTGATTAAATGTTATTAGAATGAAAACTTTGAGAATGTTTCATGCCCTATTTTTGATTGCTAAGTTTTATAAATCGCTATTAACTGCTACAACCAACATATAAGTTCTTTTAATTGTTATTTTTCCCCAAGAAAAAATTACTAAACAGTTTCCTGACAATATTGCAAATATTTTCTAATTAAATACATTTTTATTTCTGTGAAGTGCAATAGTGGACAATTATAGAAAATTGTTTGGGGAATAAAAGAGAAGAGAAACAAATAACAGCAAAATGGAGTGAAACGGAGTAGAAAGTCAGCTGGGAAATGAATACTGTTGTCAAGCTCCAAGGATGTGCTAGAA
This sequence comes from Tetrao urogallus, assembly GCF_951394365.1. NCBI lineage: Eukaryota > Metazoa > Chordata > Aves > Galliformes > Phasianidae > Tetrao > Tetrao urogallus. Next base: position 68,889,774 of record NC_136814.1, on the reverse strand, counting down.
AACAAGGGAAGTTTAAAACAAAAATCAGCCATTCCACTATGGCAAACCAAGCTGAACATTTCACTTGATTGGTTTGATAAAGGCCTATCACAGCCAAATAAATTGACAGATATAGACCTACAGAACATAAATAAAGACACTTGTCATCCTCTATTTATTACTTTTATCTCATAATCCTTGAGAAGTATCCAGATTTAAGTATGTTGAAATTTTTTTTCTTCATCTTTTAGGCTTTATATTTGGTCTCTCGATTTGTACTACGTAGAAATCTATAGTTTGGGGACATGCATGCATTTTACACTGAATCAAAATAAACAACAGGCATACATTTTTAGTATAGTCTAACATAGTTACCTATCACCTTAATACTTTAAAAGCAGAAAATGAAGTTTTAATTAACTCCTTGGAATTATATTGGGGATTTATTTATCTGAGAGAAAACATTAGGTTTTATGCTACAGAGTTCATGGGTAGCATGCAGAATATTCCTAGGACTTTCCTTTGAAGAGAATTACTTTAAAATAAATATTGCTTAATAATTAATGATTGGAGTATATTAATATATTCCTGAATCGGCATACTGGTCAAGTACTAACTAAAATAAGTTAGTCTTCACCTAGCTAATGTGAACTGATTTTTTTTTTTTTTTTCTCATAAGAAAAAAAAAGATAAAGAAAATACTTAAATGTAAAAATAACAAGCTAAGAAATTACAGAGGAATGATACAACTTCAAGCACAACAGGGCAAGGGGGCTCCTTTCTCCCCTTACAGGGAGAAGGAAAGAGAAACAATCCAGTTAAGATAAGGATAGAGAACAAATTTCCTACAAATTGTAAAATAATAAAAAAGTTACAATTAATAACTCAAATGGGAGAGAGAGGAAGCCTATGACCATGCTGCTGCCCCCAGGGCTGCTGGAACCCAAAACAAGCTTCACCCCCATCACCTGAAATTGTAAATCTTGTGGAGGCCCTTGGAAAATGCAGTACATTTCAGTCCATCTTTTTCTTGGAGAATCAGAATTCACATGAGACTGCTCGAGAACACAAGACTAGGAAGAACAGCTCCACAGTGCACTTTGCCCCTGCATCCAACAGCCTGTCACAATGTCATAACGCAGAATGCTGATTTAACCAGGACAAGGAAATATATGTATATTAAATTTTAAATGCTATTTCTAAATATTGTAATGAAAAAAATTTCATAAAAAGTAAAAAAAATAATTACACTAAGTACCTCAGGTTTGTAAGAACACATTAAAATTTTCAAAGCAAACTTCCATGGAAATCCAGCTATATTTTCCTTGCAGGGAAGATAAATTTAGGAATTTATTTTTCTCTTACTCTTCTCAATAATCCTTCAGAATCTTAGTATACCTTCAGCAGTTTTTAAAAAATACGTATATTCATTGCGTACAGATAGATGTTTTCTAATCATATAGAGGGTACATACTTTGTTATCTGTATATTTGTATGCATATGAGGAAAAAGTGAATTAGTGCTATTGCATCTGTTCTGGTCTGCTTTGGATGCAGTCCACTTTCTTCAAAGATGCTTTACATTCATACCTACAGCAGTGTTGTTAAAACACAAATGCTTTAGCTGTTGTTTCGCAGCTTCAGAGCTTTCTCTGTCTCCTCTTTCCCAGAGTAGTAGGCTAGGAGGGTACCAGAATTTGGGAGGTACACAACCCAACCTGATTGAAGAGCCACTCCATAATACTGCACAACTTAGAGATGCCTCCTCAAAGAGAGGTCGAATGAGGAATATTCACAACCCTCTTCCCAAGGGAAATGCTTATTTTCCTAAGCAGAATCACTTGGTTTCCTGGAAATGGCAAAACATCTGCCAATGAGAAACAATGAATGAATTTCTGCTTTGCTTACGCACACAGATTTCACTTTATCTATTAATTTTGTCATTATCTTGATCCATAAATCTTCTTGTGGGCAGGGGAGAGGAGTGAATCTGAAGTCAGGCGCATATTTAGCTGCTAGTCAGGACCAAACCTCCAGTGTCTAACAAATAAAGCCCAGTTATCCTGCATATGCAATATAAGTACGTATTTGAGGAAGCCAGACCCCACACTGGGGCAGTGGCTCGGTGTGAGAATCCTTCTTAGTTTTTTTTTTTGGCTCAAAGCTTGCTTCCTGAGGTTTTTCTTGTGATAAGACTCTGAGTGACTTGTCAAGGAGGCAAGTGATGGGTGCTAACTGTGTGACAAAAATCGATATCGCTTTGGGAACATTTGCAAGCCCCTTCCCCCAGAGCTGCTTGCTCTGTAGAAGAGCGGAAGAGAGTGCTCAGGAGTGTTCACTGGTGGAAGATCTGGCCTGTGGCCAAACTGCTCCAGCTAAGTATGGAAGGCTGGGGGATGATACCATTGTATCTTGCGAAGGCAAGATGCAAGTTGGTGCCTCCCTGCTTCCTCTTATCTGCTGGCAAGGCCCGGAAGATGGGAACAAAGGAGGTTCCTGCTGAGATCCCAGAGCCAGAAGCTGCCACCGCAAGGAGAACTGACTCAACCACCTTGGGTTTGAGCTGTCACTCAAAGGAGAGCTGATTCGACCACTTTGGATTTGAGCTGTCACTCCAAAAACAGCTGACTCAACCACTTTGAAGCATTGAAAAAGGGCCATCATCACCATGGTCGTCGTCGTCGTTGGCAACAGGACAACTATGCCCGACGACCCACCACTTCTGAGGATCAAAGACGGAACTACGAACCACGCTGGATCCATGGTGGTGACTATGTCCCTCTTGCTGCCTATAAAGACTCCTTGCCTCTCCTTTTCTATCTTTTCTATCGCCCTCCTTCCCTTCCCCCATTACCCTAATTCATAATAGTGTCCGTTCTCCCCTTCCCCATTTCCCTGATTAAGATCTGTAATAAACTGGTCGGACCAACATTTGAACCGTTGCTTCTTAATCTCACGCCGGGTATATAGATAATAAAAGAACCTCCTCTCCCTCCTATAAATTGGAGCGAGACACTCGGGCACTATTTTCAGAACAGCTTCCTACATACAACTTATATTTAACAAAAATAAGCATCAAAATAAATATTTTCTACTCCACAGCATATTATTTTTAAGTGTAGTATTAACATTTGAGAATACAGAACTTTAACATTTTATATTTTCACATGAGAATATATAAGAAGTTGATGTAAATTTTAGTATCTGGAGTAGCACTGATGTTATTTTATGAGGTTATAGTTTCAAGTTTATGAGCTGATCTTGGGGCAAGCAAGCATTTGGTGTTTATTCAGGTAAAAGACATTTACCCATCTATGTAATGAGAATTACAACGCAAGTTACACAGGCTTGTGGTTGTGGAAGTTCATAGTAATGAGTAATATTTTACCAAGGCAATCAGTAAGTTAATTTCCTAAATAACGTTTTCACAGAAATTGATTTAGTCTTATAGCCTCAATTAACCAATGCACTTTCAGGTATACTTTATTTTAAGTCTCACTAACTTAATGGTTGCCTAAATATCTTGACTGACTAGAAGAGATTGGTGTCTCTACATCAGTTCTGGTAATTGTTGCTCCATCCTGACAAAGGTACTTTAATCGCAAATACATGTTGATGACATAGCGTACCATACTGGTATAGTATAGAGTACTAGAATTTCCATGAATTGTTTGTATTAGTTCACATGTTGCCAGCTACCCTCCAACCCACCACTAGCTCCAACTGTTGTTTTGTGTTTTTCTGTAGAGCTTTTATCATAACTTTTCTTCTCATTCTTACAGTTCAAGACAATTCTTCTTATCCTCATCTTTCCCTAATCTCTTCTCTCATACTTTACTGTTTTTTCTGTCTGTCTTTGTTTCAGCAGTCATGATCGGGGTGGAGATATTTACATATTGCTGCACAGGTTCATCTAAAGAGTGATCTATTCTACTGACCATAAAGGGAAATCTTAGGTTTCTAATAGAAAGAATTGGACTGACTGCCACTGCACAATCAATGAATGTACAGATGTTATAGTTATGAGATATACCAGAGACCTTGGATATACAGCTATTATACCAAAGTAGAATAGATAGAATGCATACCTGCATCCTAGGCTTGCTATGAAACTACAGCAGAGAAGACCTCCAGAAGAGACCGTTCCCTACTGGTAGTCAGCTCTTAAATGGGTCTACGGGAATTGCCTTCACCTGTGCTCCTGTGGCTGACTCATTGCTCACCTCAGATGATCAATCAGATCATCATTCAGGCTGTGATTCAGCAGTTCCCATACATGCCACACAGTATCATATCAGGTCTCTGGGTCCAGAGTACTCAGAAGGATAATGTGTGTGTGTGAGAGAGAGAGAAATAGACTAAATAGACTTGCAGCTTCAGTGACACATTCTGTGAATTCGAAAGAAAAAAAAATAGAAGATAACTGAACTGAAAATGGCAAGATTTCAAAGTGATAGGGGGTATATCTTGTCCGATTAATTTGTAATGTTTATAAACAGAAATTTTAATATTTTATTATTGGGCAGAGTGACTCCAAACCAGAATACGAACATTATGTAAAGAAATAAAAACCATAACCCTGCCAACTAATAATTCTCTTGTGTTTGCTGATATCTTCCTCACAGCACAGTCTCTGATAGAGTTCTGAAAGCTGAAAACAGTCTTGAAAATGTACAGTGGATTTGAGGGTCTATGTGCATAAGTGCATACCATGTTACATTATTAGGACAGATATTAAATTTTGGCAGCTCCATTAAAAAGAAATTATTATTTACCTCTACCAGTGTTTCAATACTGTAATTAATAAAGCATTAACAGGTTTGTTCAACACATTTGTTTAAATTCTGTAACATTATAATGTGAACATTAATTTTAGTTGAATTGACTAATGGATTAATGAAAAAAGATGATTATAAGATGATAAATATATATTATAGCATTATATTATTAAAACTGTGATTGTCAGAATCCTGAAATTTTTCGAATTTGAAAACTCCTCTGGAGATTGCAAAAGACAGCACGATTGCACGTGCACGACAGCATGAATATATAATATTTTGTGAATGAAAAAATCTAGAAGTACCTCAGCTTCAATAGAAAGTTTTCTTAAATTCAGTTTGATATATAATGTTAAGCGAGGAATTGCTGAAACAGTCAGTAGAACTTTGTTTAGAAAAAAATAAAAGTTGCTTGCAGTATTTTCTACATAGAAAAGGAATCTCATCCTTTTCTTAATTCAGCTTGAAGTTTGACTGAAACAAAATTATTGACAATAATTTATGAAAATATTACTAAAGATGAAAATCAACAGTACTCAGAAATTTAAATATTTTTATTTCAATCACTATGTAATCATAAATGGGAGGGCAGGGAGGGAAAGAAAGACAGAGGCCTCTATCTTCTAGGAATTTAATATTTGTGTTTGATTATTTCTCATTGTCTATTAAGCCTGAGCTACAGTTGTGAATTCTGGTGTGACGGCCACAAGTCTAAGATTTGGGTATGGCACTGGTATATCTAGCATTAGAGAATTTATCCATTTGACACAATAAACGTGTGGCAGAACGTTGAACTGATATTGGTTTGTCTTTCTCAGTAATATCACCTTTCTCTTGCAGGTACTTAAAATGACAATTTTAAGTTAGGGACATTTCTTCCTAATGTGGAATTAGGAAGTGCAGATGTTATTCAAAAGATTTCTGCACAAAGATTTATTTTACTTACTATTGTTTGCATTCTGTTAAATCCAAAGTGAGAATTGCCATTTGTCATATAGCAGAAGGCACAGCATAACATAAACAGCTTGTTGCATGAATTAAAATATTTTTCCTTGATGAGAAAAAGCAGTCAAACTGTTGTCAGTGATATCTGTTTCCTGTATACTGTCATTTCAATAATTCATGAAAACATTTATGCTTTCAAATACTACAATAAAGACAGTTGTAAGCATTCTTACAGTTTTTTTGGGTTTTTTTTGCAAATTGTAGTTTGCTGCCTACATATACATATAACAGAATTTAAAATATTAATTAAAATATTTATTGTCCATTTAAGTATTTTAGCTCCTTCTCTGATACTGTACTTAGAAATAAAACAAAAATATATTTCTGTAATAAATTCCCTAAAAGTACTTGCTAGTAGAACTTACTATTACCTCTTTCAGGAAGCTATTTTGCCAGCAGTATCCCAGGAAATTTATTGCTGCCATGGATTTTACAATATGAAATCAATGTAATTGTTCTTTGTTTGAACTCTGAAATGTCTTTAGGGCTGCTTTTAAACATATATTTTTTGCCCTTTTAAGCTGTCAGATTTCTTCCATCTCTTTAAGACTTTTTCTTGGAAATATTTCTACAGCAGTCAAATTCTACTTTTTTCCCAGACCTCATAAGTGATGAGTATGCAAACATGACAACAGGTCTGAAGTCAGACATCACATTACTTGATTCATCTCTTGTTCAGTTTCTTAGTCTTGAATGAGGCTGATGTCTTCTTCCCTTTCAGGAATATGTTATGTGCTGTCACACTCACTCGCAATTAATACATGTCTGTTACAGTTCAATGGCTTTAACAATTGCAAATCTCCAAATATTTCTTCAGCTTCTCCTAACCAGGCGTTGCCATGGTTTCCAATCTGGTAGGAAAAAATAGCATATTCTTTTCTTGACAACTAAGTTGATGATTATTAGTTCTTTGTTTTACAGCACTAATAAATACACTCACTGATAAAAACTGTGAGAAAAGTGATCATTCCATTAAAATCATATAATTATGCATAAATTCCTCATAATTCTGAATGGAAGCATCATATCATCCAGTTTATTTTTAAATACAGGCAATAAATGAACGGGAAAATTTATGAGAAACATCAGGATATAACCTCAAGATTGAAATTCTAAATTGATAATGAATGAAAATAAATGTTCTTTCTGGACTGATATTAGCTTACAGGAATGTAAGAGATTTGTTTAGTAGACTGCCCTCTTAGACACATATATTTGGGTTTGAATATTACTTTGGTTAGAGAATATACATTAATTCAAATGAGGTATGTTGTGCAAAAACTGAAGGGTCTTCAAGTTAAGGCTATTGGGTGAATTAGCTTAAATCTGCAACATTAATTGTATACACTTAAACATTAATTTCTCACCTGGTATAAAAATTAAAATACAATTTATGTCAGTGTACTTACTGTCATAGTTATTCAGATACGTTACAAATTTTTTAATTCTTTTTTGCATATCTAGTGAAGAATTTATTATATTATTGCTTTTTAGTTTCATATAACTTATCAGAATTTACTTTTATTCACATATCTTTCATTATTTCTAGAAATGCTATAATTATTACTTTGAGCATATAAGAATATGAGAACATAAGAATATAAGAATTTTTACCTAAAGCTAAAAATGTATATCTGACTTCTCCAGGAAAATATTTAAGAATTATTTGAAGTTTATGAGTTGTCTAAATTAGTACTACTTATACATTTAAAACTCAAACTTCTAGATTCACTGTTGAATCATCCTTTTGGAGAGCTAAACAGCTATAGATTTATAACTGTGCTATATAGTGCACAATAATATAAAGTGTTTAAAAACTTAATATAAAAAATGAATTCCTGAAAAATTTCTTCGGATGAAAAGCATTCAAAATTGGAATAGTTACAAGCATTCATGAAAGAACATTTTTAAAGATCTATTACATAATTAGGGCAAAATTTAACTAGAAAATAGAAATCCAACTCCAAGTTTCTCTTTTATTTACTTAAAAGTTTACTTAAGAACTATAATGAAATTCATGTCAAAATAAATCACATAGTGAGATTTGATGGAATTAAACTAGTGGATAAATTTTTATGTATAAATTTATATACATATTTTTGCAGTACTCACTATTTACTCTGAAAAACTGGTAATTTAGTTTCCTCTTCAGTTAGGCAGAAACAGATCCAGGACAAGGAGGAGTAGGGGAAAAGAGAGGTAAAAGATTAACTTGAAAATTAAAAATAAATAAATAAATAAAGATTAAGAGAGAGAGAGAGAGAGAGAGAGAGAGAGAGAGAGAATGAAAAGAATGTATATAATCAGCCTAAATTTTATTCCAACACAAATATTTTGAATATTTATCAATCTCTGTATATGCTACTATGACATTTTCCTTAAAAGCCTAATCAGTTATTTTGGTAGTTATGTCTGGTTTTAACATATATATATTTGGTGACCAAGGTTGAAGAGCTTAAATTGAGTTTTAAAAACATGAGAGTCAAGTTAAAAACTATAAAAACAGTAGGGCAACAATATAAAAGACCAAACATAAGGACATGCTTGTAATTTGAAAATTATCATAACTGGCCCTTATTTTGTTCTATCCTCTTCTTTATTCTTGAATGCTTGCTGAAAGCAAAAGTAAAGACAGTGCTCCATATTCTTGTTCTCACTATTCTGAAAATTTCTGTAGTCTCAGGAAGTTATGGTAGGTCAAAATATGTATATTTTTTTTCTGTGACAAAGTCACTAAATTACTGACATACAAAACAAAACAAACAAATCTCTCTGGACTTACATGGTCTGAAATTGAGGTGGTAAAGAAGGCTTTTGGGACTCTAGTATTTACAAATTAGATTATTGTCTCTTTTAGTCAATAACTGAGGAAAAGCTAATGCTTCCTTCCTATTGAAAATATATTTTTACCTTACTGAGGTTCGAATACCTGAATGAAATAAGTACTTCTTTTGTTTTTGTAATACAAGCATTACGTCTTCATGAAGCCTTCTCTTCTGTAAGCTAAACAAGTCCATCTCCCTCAGCCTGTCTTCATAGTAGAGGTGCTCTTGATCTCTGATCATTTTTATAGTCGTTCTCTGGATCTGCAGAAATAGCTCCATGCCTTTCTCAAGCTGAGGACCCCAGAGTAGGTTGCAGTACAGAGTACATAAGATCTGAACAAAAGCTTTTGAAATTAAGATGTGTTTGCAGAAGATGTCCTGTCAACAGCAGGTTTTTGATTGTTCTCATTGAGTGAAAAAGGTGGTAAGCTGAACATTTTCAGATCTCTTCACAAAAGTAGATTAGATTTATCTACTCCTATACTTCCACCCCTGAATCTAAAGAAGCTATTTACACTAATATCACAGGATATACTGGTATTACAAAGGACATATATCTATAATTTTTTTAATATTGCATATCCTTGGTTTCTTAAGGCATTGTATTTTCCACATCGGAAAGAGTAGAGGGAGATTTACCTATCCTGCATCATTCACTTCTTATTGCTTGAGTAACTTCTTATCTGGATGTCCTCTGAATCTTTCATGTTGAAGACAGAATAAATAGAATATTAACTTAAGCATTAATATTCAACCAGAGTATGAAAAATTTAAATGCTGTTTCTGATTGATTGCAGATTTTCTTTTTCCCTCCAATAATAAATTATTCACCTATATCTTTGTATTTTACATTTTACTCAGCAATGTATTCATTTGCATTTTGGATTGAAAAAATGATATTATGTGAATAATATAATGTGAATATAAGTAATGTTAGCAATTTTTCCATTAATTTCTATTCCAGCATCGCACTTTGTTTTCAGGAAAAAAATAACCTACGCCAACTCATTTGTATTAAAGAACAGAAGAATAGAAGAATAATGGCAGTACACAATGTTATTTACAAGTACATTCAGAGCCACATCATTTTCTTTCAGAGATTAACAAGTTAAATAAATGCAGGATAAAACACAATTAATCTATTCAGTATAATGAAGATTAAACAGAAGAAAAAACTTCACATTTTTTAAATTATCACTTGAATATGTTAGTTTTCTGATTAATAGGATCAATAACTAGAAGCACAAGAGTATAGGAAATTATATTTTATCCTTTCCTATCAGCTAAATTAGATGATGATTCTGTGAAAATGAAGAGTTTTGCAATATGTACACTAAGTGCTGGATCTAATCAGGCCATATAATTATTATTTTTCTTCTGCAGTTTGTAATAAGCTTAAATTCTTTAATTTTTTTTCCTGGATATTTTAAGCTTCATAGAGGAAAAAAACCAACATTCTTCATTTTAAAAATATTCATAGTTCCTAAACTCCTTAGGTTTATCCTTTCACTAAGGTGAGATTTTCAAGGGACTAACAAATAACAGCTTTCACTTGTTAAACAAGAAAATAGCTCAACTTCTTTGTAAAGTAGACTAAAATTCTCTCAATTGTGAAATGAAATTTATCCTTTCACTTCTGTTGAGCCATGGAGGAACTACTTTTGTTTTTTCCCTTTTTATTAAAAAAAAAATTACAGAAAATATAATCTCAGTTCTTGAATGGCATTCTCATGTCAAATATTCCACTAATTTTTTTGTTTTTTGTTGTTCTTTTTTATTTTTAATTTATATATATATATGTGTGTGTACAATGACAGCTATGACACAGTATCTGCAGACTCAAGTCAAACTCAAGATGTGTTTTAGTGAAATAACTTTTACTGATGAAAAATGTAAAATCATGACTCACTTATTATTTTGCATTTTTCGTTAGTATCACCCCAGTTTTCCAGATCATTTAATTCATCCTCTTTTCTGGTCCTACAATTAACTATTTCTGTCTACGAATTTTGTATTATGTCCTACTCGCAAATCTCAATATCCTCATTTGTACTCCATCAGAACTGATTACTTCATTTCATTGTGACCAGAACTGACTTTGGAGTACCACAGGACCAAAATCAAATGTTGCGTATGTCTATATTTGTCAGTATCTCATCTTTTAATATATATAACAGTGAAACCCTACTTGAATCATCTAAATTAAAAATCATCAATTTCATTTCTGAACCATGATCACTCTCATAGGTACGTAGCATTTATCTTTACTGTGATAGTATTTACTCACGTCTTTCTTTTTTCATTGTTTATTTGAGGTATTTACCAAAAATAATACATCTTCTTTTATCATTCATGACAGAAAATGCAGTTCTGGACTAAGAAGAAATTTACCATTACAAGTTATTCACAATTCATTTAATTAACATCCAAGTTTTACTCTGGGCTTTACTGCATTTCTGACTACATTTGGCCTGTAGTGTTCTTGTGTTCAGTAATCTTACCTTCACAATGTGTTGATGGACTGCACGTATTTTTTATGGAACACATATTTTGACAAACCTGGTGATATTAATTTGTCTCTCAGGATCTTTCTCTAATAAATCACTGGCTGTTGGACATACATGTGAACTCTGTCTTCCTTATTTTCATTGTTCAGAAGAGCTGTAAAAAAGCAAGAGATGTGAGGTGACATGGCAAACATGATGTCACTTTTTCCTCCTTTACTATTTGGAATGTAAAAAAAAAAACAACCAAGAGAAATAAATGTAGAAGATTGTGTGACCTCTATAAGTTTCTTCCAAATTCTGGAGAAGAACCAAAAGATGAATCCAAGCACTACTGCATAGTATCAGCACAATACAAAGTACATTAGGCTGCTTACAGGTAGGAATTATCACTCCTGAAATTAGCTAAGAAAAATTGTTTCTTAAAGGTAGATAAAATAATGATGTTGGCATATGTTCTCAGTCTCACTGAGAGTTAAATCTTATTTAAAGGGCAGTCAGTAGCTTTCCAGTGGTGATCTCAATCTCTGTTGCACGGGTCTTTGCAGTGGTATCTTCACATAAATTGTCAGAATTTGTTTGAATTTCCTTACTTTTGATCAGTTTTTTAAATTGAACTAGCCATGGTTTTATACGTCCACCAGCATATATTCCTAATTTATTAGTGTTGTTGGAAGTTAACTACAAGTGAAACATCTCGTTGATACTTTAGCTAAAAGGAACAGGCTTTTACATGACCTATTCTGAAGGAACTCTACAAATATCTATGCATACAGTGGTCACCTGCAACAAAGATATTTTAGAATGCTACTTAGGTTGTCAATCAATATCTTTACTGATACAGACTGGACTAGACACATCAGGATTCATGTTTGAGGAAATTTGTAGCAATTTTTGAGATTTTCACCAGGCGGGCTCCTGCAGCAGTCAAGTCAAATACTTAATTGTGAATGTCTGGTCAGTCATCTAGTTTCATGAGAGATTCACGTGCAGTTCAAGTTTCATAGCTCAAGTCACAAATAAGAGAGAACTGTAATAAAATTTAACTTAACAATTTTAAAATTACAAAAAGCACTTGTGATTTATTAATTCACATTTAACATATTTTGCATATTTGTATGTAAGAACTTTTCCTGCTGACAAGATATTGATAAGTAGATTTGGGTTTAAAGGTAATTTACAGAGTTTGCACTGAAATACATTTTGTCTTATGAATAGTTTGTGATTCCACAATTCCTTTTCCAAGTCATTTTCATTGCTGAGCTGAGTGCTTCATGCTTAGTACAGATTTTACTATGTCTTGGCTCTTTTTATAGAATATATTATGTCTTATAGAATATATTATGTATGTTGACCGAACATAACACAGGTAACTTTTTGACTCTGTGTCAAAAGAATGAAATTTTAACACATTCATTTTAGAAGAGCAAATATCACAGCCACTTCACCCATTGTTCACTTTTAGCAAATATTGCTACTTCAGATTTCTACTTTATTTTTGGCTGGTGTCAGTGTAACCTGCAATTTCTGAAAGAGCACGTAAGTCTTTGAAGGAAGATCACTTAGAAATCAATACCAAGTTTCAAGTTTGGAAGATTCTTCACCCATTTACAAACCACCATATTACAACTTTAAAAGCTCATTGCTTTCACTTGTATTCAGAGTTTTGTAAACAACTTTCTTCTGCAATATCTATTAGGTCTGACCTCTGACGTTAGATTTTGAGAAGACAAGGTTTGAATCTTGGCATCTTATTTCAAAATTTTCCAAAGCAGTTAAAAACAAAAAAGCATCTTAAAAAGACAGCTTTTTTATTGGATAAACCATGAATTGTGAGTACTGGCTGTGCTTTGAATGAAACATCAGAGTTGAACCAAGTTCATTAAATAAAACATTATACTTACTAATATAGAAGGATACTATGCATTATTATTTTGATGCAAAATTAAACCATTTAAATATTATTATACATAATAGGTGGATTCATAATAGAATTTAAATAGAAGAGGCATAGTTACAGTTAAGGAAATTTTAATTTATTTTTGAACAAATTTTCATTTAAGTGTTTATGCTTATACATAAGAGATCAAATGTGAATAAATATGTGGCACTACTTCTCCAATAATCTTCTAGTACAATATAGAGATTATGGACGTGCATCAAGTCTTTCCATACAAGCCTAAGAGTGTATTCAAACTTCTCACAAAGTCCCAGGTATGTTTCAGTTTCAATTGTCCCTTAAAAATAATTAAAGAATCACACATTTTTTTTAAGTGAATTTGATTCTTAAGCTACAGGAATACGGAGCTCTCTCTCTCTAATCAGAATCATGTAAGAGAACATGGTAATGTGTACCTACAGCTATTGTGTTGGCACATTTTAAAGTATATGAATTTATCCTGCAAGTTTGTGATTCTCTTTTACCTTGCAAGCCTGAAGTCTAAAGTATATGAAATTCCATTTTCTTCAAACAAATGTTAGCTGTATTTTTTTTCTAAGAGAATTTTGAGGACATATTTTTAATTAAGAGTGGCAGAAGAAGCAGTACTGTTTACACAAATTCTAAGTGAATTACTTGCTATAATTTTAATGCACTTCTACTGGATTATCTTATTTTTGTCTCTATTCATATCTACTTATCTTTCAAAAAAATATGGTATGATTATATTTTACGAGTTATTATTTTAATTGCCTGTTTTTAATTTGCAGAATTTTTGGAAGTTTCCGAAGACTGGTCTTAAAGAAATTGCTTTATATGTTTTATCCTCAAGAAAAGCAGACTGAGACAGAATAGAAGGCACTGAAAGCCATTTGCATTCCATTCTTTTGATTTTGCAATCTTTATTTTATGAAACATTTCAGTGTAAATAGTTCAGTGCAGAAAAAGTCTAAGGCATCCCTGCAACTTCTTAATCTGGCATGATTGTCACTTCATGTAAGGGTAATCAGAGATTGTTTCAGTTTTGATATCTTACTAAAGCTCAGCTTCTAGTCCCAGAAGAACTTTTCTTATGTGTTTTGCTTGAGCAGAAAGCGCATGTAACTTTAAGCTGTGATCTTATTTTATGGGACCTAATCAATGTCAGCTTTGCTGTTGTCAAGATTTTATTTTATTTTATTCCCAGAAAACATATCCAAGCATGTAGATTCTCAAAAAGGTTATGAAAGGTTTGTTCTGCTCCCCCTTAACCTCATCAAGTTTGTACATACTTATATCACTCTCTGGGGTTGAGGCTATGTACTTACACTACTCTTTCTTTGTATGGATCAAAATTATGTACCCTTCCAATGCCGGGATTTTCAGTTGTTTCACTTGCCTAATTTTTATCCATAATTTGTTTGTTCTTTTTGCATTACACCTTTGTTGTTGTATTTATGCCTCAAAGCGACAAGCCATGTAAGTAGAATTCTTCTATTGGCACTATTGGCAATATATCCTTTCAGGCTTCTAGATTAATACCATATGGTTTATTACTAAAGCTATTAAATGGGGGAAAGGAAAATTAAACCCTAATTTCTATCTGATGATTTTATGTTCAGGCACTAATTTTGGGGTTGCAATATCAGTTAGCACTTTTCAGGACTCAAAACAAAAAATAAAGTAAAATAAAATAAAAAAATCCTAAACATGACCTTACTGTTACATAATTGCTAGCATTATTTTCTGTTTTTTAAAAAAATAAAAATTATGTACTAGTACTCCTAGCTGTGCAGAGATGATTATCATGTCTATTTATAATTGTGAGATTCAATCACTCTTCTTTGAGTTCATTCATGAAATAAATCAATTTCTATCTACAAATTATAAAATATAATATAGGGAGATTTTTTTTCCCTGCTTATAAATAAACTTCTGTGAATATTCCCCTTACATTCTAAGTGCCAAATTATACTGTGGGAAGCAATGATAATGTGTTGCAACAAGTATTTAACTAAGACCTCACAAGTTCTTAGTGGTTAGAGTGTAATTGGAGAGTATGGTTTCCAGGAGCATCCACTTGTTTGTGAAACAACAGATTGGGAACAAAAGAGTGAGAAAGCTAGGGTGATGAGCAACTACATCTATTTCAGTTAAAAGCCTAAAAATAAAAGATTATAGAGCTGTATTTTAACAGTCATCTATATTTGCAATCATTTCTGCATCTGTGAACATAAAAATCATCTGTCTATATAACAGATACATTTTCATCTGAGGTTTCACTTCCACATCTCTAAAGTACATTAGTAACAAAATAGTTTATCAGTAAAAGCCAGGGTCCACTAAATTTGGTAGTAGCTTTATCAGTTACTTCATGATGACTAAATGTGATTCATATCACCTTTTCCAAAGAATCATAGAATGGCCAGGTGGAAAAAAGACAGTAATGATCATCTAGTTTCAACCCCCTGCAGGGTTGCTAACCACCAGACCAGGCTGCCCAGGGCCACATCCACCCTGGCCTTGAATGCCTCCAGGAATGGGACATCCACAGCCTCCTTGGGCAACCTGTTCCAGTGTGTCACCACTCTCTGTGTGAAATTTTACTATGGCAGCTTAGAAGTTTGTTCCACTAAATGATTGGATATACTGGACTCAGGAGTATAGGGTTTTGTTTTGTATCTGTCTGCTTTTTAAGCATTAAAAATCTGCACTATGGTAACAAGGGGGCAAGACTTCTGCAATACAAACAAATGAAAAAAGCCAACATTACTCTAGATCTCAGAATTTTTTGTTGATGTTTTATTAAAATCTGTTTTAATTTTAGTATAACTTGATTTACTTTTTTTTAATTTATATCAAATATGTCTCTTTCAGGAATTTAAATCCAGAGCAATTTCTATTTGGTAATAATGTATATAGCAAAAAACATAAAAATTATTCAAAAATGACATTTTAAAAATGAGTCTTTGATAGAAAAAGTACAAAAAACACCTTGTGAAAACAAAAGGTGTGAAATAGAAAAGATATAATGTAACAGACTTGTTTAAGATATTACAACACAGTTGGCATAAAGCTGTGTAACAGAAGATACTGAATGTGGCACTTGAATTAAGAACTGAAGCAAATTAATACTTTAGTTTCAGTTCTTTGTAATTGTGATTGAAAAAAATCATTTCTGCCTAAGTGCTGAAGCACAATTTTGAAAATAGAAAAGTGACTTCTCAAAAACCATTATTTCAGAGAATATTTCTGAGGATTAAGAAAGATCGTTTACACTTTTGTATACCAGTTCCTTTCGAGTTCTTTCTGTGACCTACCAGTGACAATCATGAGATCAGGAAACCAGATTTTCATTTTAATTTTATGTATAGCAGAAGTTTGAATTGGATATTTGGAAAAAAAAATTCTCAGAAATAGCGTTGAGGTATTGGAACAGGCTGCACAGTGTGGTGTTGGAGTCACTGTTCCTGGAGGTTTTAAGGAAAAATATAGATGTTTAGTGACATAGTTTAGTAGTATGATGGTGATGGGATGATGGTTGGATTACAAGATCTCAGTGATCTTTCTGACCTCAGTGATTCTATGATTCTTTGTCTTGTGGCTCGTTTGCTCATGGTGATAGAGTTTAACTTATCATTGGTAAGGAAGACAGAAGAAGTTAATTCTGTTGGTTAGTAAAGTGATTTCTTGATTTTTTAAAATTATTTTCCTGTTTAATTTGAATGCATATTTTATTATTTTCTTCAATATTATAGTCAGAGAAGCAAATTTTATACAATTATCAGCTTTTAGAGTGACAGTACAACTTATTTAATAAGTTTGATTCAATCTATCATTCATCCAGTCTAACATACCAGGTAATATTCTTATAGGAAAAAAATGGACTGAAAAATTATAACAGTATTTTGCCCTTATAAAAAAATCTGTTATCTGTTTCTTAGCAGTACTTACTTGATATTTTTATTTTCCTAGCAGATTTTAAAATAGAAAAATATATATTTATATTTTTTTCAGAATCATCTCAGCATCATGACTTATTGTGCTTAATATCATTGAAGGAGACAGAGATGAGAATGACTGTGTAAAACAATAATTCTGGAAATATTTTTCTTTGCAAAGTCACTTATTAAGTAGACTGATATGAGATGATTCTGTGTACGTATATTATTGTACCATAAATTGGAAATTAATACTATTTTTTCTGTTAGTATCAGATAAAAAATGAAATATTATTATGTCAACCTGTGATTTACCCACTTTCACATTTCTGATTCTCTGAAGCAAAGAAAAAGATATGACAGAAGATCTTGGGATCATAAGTTTGATGAAGAAATTGCTGACATGAATGTGTATGCAGTGTAACCTGAAAGTGAGCAAATCTGACAGCTTTAGTCAAATTAAGGGAGTTTATTTTGTTAATCTCCTTAACATCTCTAAAACTAAGTCAGTAGCCATATTTCCATCCAATGTACAAACTTTGCTGTTCCTGCAAATCTTATTAGTGCTTTAGTTCTTCTGAATATTTTTTGTTGTTGCTAAATTAGTGCAGGATTTCAATTAAAAAATGAAATTTCCAAATCTTTCTGTTATCTGCAGTATGATGAATATCCTTGAATTTACTCTCCACCCGCTACAATGCTCCATATTCTAAATTCACTCTGTCTCCATACACATAAGCTCATTTTATATTGTATAAAATGACAGCTAATTCATAAAATTTAGTAGTTCTTCTGAAAGTCCTAGCATAGATTTCTATCGTGCAAGGAATTCAGATATTCATCTTTTATTATTTCTAGTTATTTAATATTATTGGTTTTACTTTTTAGCTCATTCTTCCCTACAAGAATTTCTTTCAAGTTGCATGGAGTGAAAAGATTGATGCATTTCAGTTGAGAAAGTATATAGCATGCTCTAATTTGTCATTAGTTATTTTGAAATTGGTTTTAAATGAACAGTGAAATCTCAACTGTTATTTATTAATATTCCTCAGGCAAAAATAAATTTTGTTCTGCACTCTAAAGTAGCTTTGAGCCATTGTGTGAAAATTTTCTACATCACTATTCTGTTATAAAAAAAAAAGAAGAAAGAAGAAAAAAAAAGTGATCGGACAATCTGTCCAGAAAGCAAGAAAAGACAATTTTCTGTTCCAGTCATTTACCTTCAAGTGACAGTCCTAATGGAAGAGGGGAATGTATTTGATGCGAGTTTAACTAACAGCGTTGAGCTGGCTCCAAAGTCACTGCTTTACTTAAAGTTAGAACTACGTCAGCATTTTGTTGGGCTCAACGTAAGGAGGATTTCACACAGGTCAATCATTTGGAGTGTACTAAACAGCAGATACAGTAATTATGTTTGGCAGTTACACTGCAGGCATCAGGAGTTGCAACCACAAATCAGTACTGCTTACTCAAATATTCCATGACTCTTCTTATCCCTTTTTCAAAAGGATGCCATCATTCAATGAACTGAACATTATGTCACTATAAAAAATATAACACTATGCTACAGCTCTAAAAAGCTGAAAGCCACTTGAACTTATATCATTCTTTACTCCTTTAAGCTTAGCCACTTTTATATTTTTAATTGTTTTCATGTAAAATAAAATCTTTACTAGCTTTACTTACTGAGAATCTTATATGTAGAGGAGTACATCTTTTTTTTTTTTTTTTTTTTTTTTAAAAGAGATGAATATCATTAATAGGAACACAGCCAAAAATGACAACTGCAAAAGTAAAATCATGACAAGACTGATCTTATTTGAATAGAATAATGTACATATTTTTTCCAGCTCCTTAGTTGAGTTTTAGAAAGCTTTATGTATTGTTGACATTGTCAGAAGGATATATAGGAAACCCTGTCTATACTATAAAGCATTGTATTGGCCTTTTAATTAAGGAAAGAAATTTCAAATGTGTTGAAAGACAAACTGATTTCTTTGCAAAAGTTTAACTGTGTCTTGTAAGTCCAGGAGAGTCCTGATTGTCCGAGTGGCAGCTTTCCATTTCTCCTTATGGCTAGAAAAAGTTATACTGGAATTAAAGTACTTTTGATATACTTGGCCTCCTTGGCAAAAATTGCTTTCTGAAGAGCTACTTTTTTCTCTTTCTTATAGCATTTTCTTCATAATTACAAGACCAACTGAGAAAATGTTACATAAAAAAATGTTTTATGTTCCTTGTAAAATTTAGATTGATAGTTATCTTCATGTAAAGAAATATTTAATTACTCTCCTATTAAGACAAAAAACTTTACAAGAGAAGTAAGGAACATGTATTACACATTCCATCCATTACATTCCACAAAATAAAAGTTTGAAAATAATATAAAATAAAATGTATTGTTTTTTAAAATTACAGTTATATAAGCAAATTAAATTCTTGTTCCCATTAAAAATCATTCAACATAAAACAATGACAGAAACAGCACTGTGTTTATTGCAAGAATGCACAAATATTTGTCGATAGCTTGCATAATTACCTTTTTCTGCCAAAGTAGTTAGGTTACCTGTACATCACTGAATTGTGCAATTCAAGTATGAGCAATTCAGTATTAAATTTTACAGGACTTTAGCTTGACAAAGCTGAAATAGTGATGTTAAATATTGAACACTTTCAAACCAAGCAATTGCTTAATGTTTAAATGCTAAATTATTAAGTGCAAATAGTTTTAAGCAGTGTTGACTGTTACATCTCTGTCATATCTTATTTTCTTGGCATCTTCCAGTCAAATTATTCACAACTTAGGTGAAGTTACACTTCTGGACAACTTCAAATGATTTGGTTTTCATGACTTCTTAAAGGATTCGTTTTGTTAGATGCTTAAGATTATTCTGCTCCAGAACAGAACATTCTGTTCTCCTAACAACTGTTTTAGGAATGTATTCATCTGTGAAGTGATATAAAAGTGATAATGGTGTAGATATTTACTATTTGTATTCAGAAAAAAGAGGTTGCATTTAAACTTTGTTGCAATAGTACCTATAAAATGCTAGTATAGAAAAACAAGATTAAAAAGAGATGGAACAACAAAGAAAAGATATAGAAGTCTGAATGATTACTTTGGAGTTTCTGACAAAGTGAAAAACAGAAGCTTTAATGAAGTTGCCTTTGTTTTAAGGACTCCCAGTCTGTTTATTCCAAAATTCTATACCAATTTTATTACTACAACCTCTATTCAGTAGAGATGCCATGTATATTTCTATGATCTTTATTCCAGCTTTTTGCATTTCACCATGGATTAAAAGCATCATAATTCTCTGAATTGGCCTTGTAATTATTGCACCAATTTGGAAAATAACAGTGTTCTCATGTGCTTCGTTAGTATGTACTTGAAGTACAAAAAAAATCTCAGTGGTGAGTGATGAGCAGAAACATTTCCTAAGATTAATGCAAAAGTCATGGAAAGGTGGAAGTCTTGAATAACATATTAACGGATTTATTATTCCTATCGCTGCCATGAAATATAGTGTAAAATTGGATGTCTTTCATTAAGACATTATAATTTCTATTAGTATTATTTCTACTACTATCATGATCATTACTACTACTATTGCTTCTACTACTAAACTGGGGCAATTCAAGCTTTTGTAGCATACCTAGGGGTTGATACTCAGTCCAGTACCACTTCAGAAGTTCTGAAATTACCTTAATGTAACAGAATATTTCCTTATCAAATTTTCAGAGAGTGCAAAAGTTTGAGGAACAATTGACAGACCAAATGGTTGACCCACCATTCAGGAGGAACTCAGCAGGCCATAGAGATGGATTAACAGAAACCTCATCAAGTTCTACAGAAAAAAAATGCAAAACCTTGCCTGGGGAATAATAACCCCATGAATGGGAACATGCTGAGGGCTAACTGGATGGAAAGCAGTTTTGCTTCATTGTTCTTGTGGACAATAGTATAAAAAGAACTTGAAATCTGCCAACGTGACAGGGAAAGCCCTGTCTGCATCTGGGTCTGCCTTGAACAAAGGGTTGTCATCAGACTGACAGAGGTGACAAACTCCCTCCCTGTGGCTATCCCTGGTGAGACACATCTGGAGTGCTGGAACCACTTCAGATCTCCTTGGTAGGACACAGATAGGAACATAATGAAACAAGTCCAGTGAAGAGGGACAGAAGGACAAGAACATTTGACAAACGTAGAATGGCTAAGAGAGCTGGAGTTGTTCAGCCTGCAGAAGACCAGACCTCAAGGACAACTTAACAGTGTATATAAATACCTAATGACAAGGAGAAAAAAAGGATGTGTCAGACTCCTCTAAGTTGTGCTCAATGAGAAAAGGCAAAAGGCACAAACTGAAATACAGAAAATAAAAACCAAAAAAAAACCTTTTTAATACCAAATGCTAGAAATGTCAAATGCTAGAGAAGGTTTAATGGTTTAAAATGGTTTTAAAGGTTTAATAGTTTTAAAGGGTTTAATGTCAAATGCTAGAAAAGATTGCCAAGAGAGAAAGGAGCCTACATCCCTGAAAATATTAAAACCCATCAGGATATAATCCTGAGCTTCCCTATTTGAAGAGAAATGGTGTAAGACTAGGTAATATCAGAAGTCTCTTTCCACCTCAACTATACTGTGATTCTATGTCTGATTATTTCAGTTCTTTTAGCTATCTGGTTAATAGCTGTGGAGTGATGCAGTACCACAGTTATTCTGAATTACTGTCAGAAGCTGTAATTTTTAAAATTCTTTTTCAAAGAAGTGAAAAATTCCATAATAGAGTCAATACTATTTTAAAATTTTACCCAGGAATCAGGTAATACTGATTATCTTAAGAATTTTACCTGTTGTTCCAGATTTCTTTTTTTCCCAACATTTTCCTGCTTAAAACAAGAAATGCAAATTAAATGATGAAAAACTTGCAGTTATGTTTGAATTCAACATTGCAATCTAAATATTCAGATCAATGAATAGAAATGATGAAAACATCCATAACAATGTGAAAAAAAGACCCAATGTTATTTTAGAAGCTGTTTTTGAATTTGTAGATATTTAGATTTTAAATCCATGGACAAAGTAACTGACTGAGAGAACAAAATACTGTTAAGCCTTTGACAAATTCTTTAATATTTAATTAATCAATTTTATCTTTACAGACTTGGTATAATATATTTATAAATCCTCAGCTAATTTAAAAATGTTTGATAGTTGTTCAAGAATAAAATCTGTGATATGTGTTGTCCAAGTTACTTCACAAAAGAAGTGAGCCTTCAGCTATCTCTAGCTTGCATTTCTGGCTGAAATTCAAAATAAATTATTTGAATGAGGAAGATATTAGAACGTCCTTTTTAAACTCATTATTAAAACACAATTAATATAGACATATGCATGATTGACGTTTTTCAGGAACACTTTCACTCACAATTGCAAATATTTTCCTTTAGAGAGTAACACGAGTGATAAAAGACTTTTAAAATCTTGAATGCAATAACTCATTTAATGATTTTACTCTGTGGACTAAAAAGTTTCTTCTTATTATTTTCCCCCTTTTTCCCTTCTATTCTTGAACTGTGCTCCTTGATGTAATATGAAATTATCTGTGCAAGTTAAATCTTGATTGTTGTGACAACAATATTCTCAAAATGACTTTTATTTTTATTGATTTTCTGAAAGCTCCCAGTAGTTTCGGCATCCACACTCAATATATGAATCTGTTTTCCCTATTGTTTTTCACAAGAGATCAGATCAGCTTATTCAAGAATCCTAACTCTAGAAGCTTGAGGATTACTGAGATCAACTCAGCATCATTTCCCACAAAATGAAAAATCATCTCAATCTACAATGATGAAAATCTGGCATTTCACTGTCTGTGAAGTAACAATGCGACACATAGTGATCAATAAGGAGTCTGAAATATTGCTCATTGCCAGAGTTCTGTATATCTTCCCCTGAAATATTCAATACTGAAAAAGACTGTTGTAAAAAAATAAGGAGGGAACACTAGGCTGCAACAGACTAGTGCTTTCCTTCTTTAAGCAAACTGATTTGAACAGTTTGATTTGCAACCGATTTCAATATTTCAGAAAGATCTTATGTGAACCAATGCTACATAACAGTCATTATGAGATTATTTGATAACCCTAGAAGGTTAGTTCATATCATGCTCTGATCTGAAAGGGCTTTGCAATCGCAGTGCGTAATTATAGCTTAAGGCATGTATTTAAGGTGGCCCTGCTTGTCATGTTTACGAGACTCGTGCCCTCTGCTCATAGATCTGTGTTAATAGTTAGGCCATACATAGAAAAGTCTTGCAAAAATAGAAAAATAAAAAAGAGAGAGGCAAAAGAACATGAAGGGAATAGTCCCTTAACGAGTGTGTATAAATCTTACTAACTTTTAGTAGAATGCTGTGCTACTATTTGGAATTGTCTCATTGCTAGCACTTTCATCAAAATAGAATAGTTATTACCACAGAGAAAAGCCACACATAGAGATCTTCTAAGCATTTTGACTCATTCATCAGTAAAGCTATAATTACACTGGCTCATTTAAATCTTATATAGTTAGATTATTAGCTTCTGGAGCTATTTTGGCTTGTTTTGTTTTGATTAAAAAAATAAAATTAAGGAACAGTGAAAAGAAAAATATTGGCTTTATTTTCTTTCTCAAAGGGAAAGAAAAAATATTCTGTCTCAGTAGACTCCATGCTTGCCTCAACTGAAATGCTTCATTACCAGGTAGGGAAAATAATATTACATTTACTCTACAGAACTTCAGCCTGAGCATCTCCTATTAAAGGCCTATGGCCCATTATAGAAAATAATTCACTTTAATGAGATAGATCTCAATTCTTATTTACAATACTCAACAATAAAATGCATATTGATTGCCATAGTAGAAAATTGTACCCTACATTGTTTCCAATTCAAATGGAAATTGTGAGTGTTCTCCCTATTTTTTAGGCAATTCATGTATATTGTTCAAATAATTTTTATCTGTAGGATCATCATGATGTGTGTGGGGGGAGGGGAGAGAATATTATTTTCAGTGATCTTTTCTAAGTTTCTAAGTGCATTTTACCAAGCGTGATCTGAATGAATCTCTGCAGTAATGCTAGAAGTGTCATCTAACCTGGATGACTCAAACTTGTTGATGACTTTATACACTGCTGTTTATAGACTGTCACTTTTGAGTACCAACAACATTAACGAAGGCTTTGTCTAAGGGCTAAACACACAGTGTAGTGAAAACATTGGGTTTTTTTTCCTTAGCATCATGCACACAAACACACACCTCACATGCTGTATAGTAGTATTGTGGCTAATACAGCAGTTTACCTTATATATTGTGCATATCAATGAAGCTCACAACTGCTAAAGAAACACCTATGAAGAATTAGTATCTTCCATTTTGATTCCAGCCATTTTGATTTCTTTTCACTTTCTGAGGATTCCTCTTGTAACTATTATGTTCTCATAAATTTTTGGGAAGATAAAATAGCATATGCATATCAAACCAAAATACATCAATATTTTGCCCCCCATTTCTAGTTCTGGTTCATTTCTCAAGAATAAAGAAAGATGTTATTATAAAACACCCTATAATGAGATTCCACATATTCCTTGTGGCATAACATCCCGTTTTTATTTAATAATGATTCTATTTCATTGTACTTTTCAATTAACACAGCATCTTACTTCACTGTCTTTACTGAACAGCAGATAACTAGAAACTACTATAATTCCATTAAAATCAGTAGTTCAGCTCCTAATTTACATTCCTTGAGATCTAATCTAAATAAAAGTGATGTTGAGAGTAACCACTTAGATTATTTTTACATGCAGATCTCAAAGTGTTTGCAAATAAGAATTATCTTTATGATCCTTGTTTTGCAGAGGAATTATTGAGCACAAGTAGTGAAATTGAACACAGGAGGTAAAGTGATTTGTTCAGTGTGTTCAAAGTGTTTTTTAAGAATTTTGTACATCTGTTGTTTAAACAGCTTTGCATCATTTTAAACTTCTCACTAAAACATTGGGCCCCTGCTATATCAAACTCGACATTAAATATGTCATCTTTAAGTAAGTATTTTTAAATCCTTTTCTGACCAGGCCATGGGTTGACTTATTTATGATTGTCATTGTTATAATTATATTCTTAATTACAAGCATTACATCTACATACACAATATCAAAAGGTCAATATTATTTGTAATGTCCTAAATAGATCTAACTTTCTCATTTTGCAGTTTGCTGACAGCTCTGAAAATGTCAGAATTGCAAATTCAGATCAGCTCCTGCTAAAGTGAGTGGTGATCTTTCCCCTCTGCTCAGCTCTGATGAGACAAATCTGGAGTGCTGGGTTCACTTCTAGCCTCCTCAATACAAGACAAACAAAGTCAGAGTGAGGCAAGATCTATGAAGATGATTTGTGGACCGGTAACACACATGAAATAGCTGAAAGAAGTGGAGTCGTTCAGCCTGGAGAAAACTAGGATTAGAGGCATCTGATGACTATATGGACTATATAATGACTATAGACCCTAGAAATCAAGTCATGAAAATAGTAGAGAATAAGATCAGAAACATCTATTTACTCCCTTTCTGCAAACAAGAAAAAATTCTAATAGCTGAAATAAGAACAAAAATTATCCTTAGCATTATTCTTTCTTAGCATGTATAACTCATTTTCACAGGATATAACCAAAGAGTAGAATTTATCTGGAACCTAAAAAAGAATGAATTTTTATGCACCTAACAATCATCAGAACTAATAATCATTTAAACCAAGAGTATTGGAAACAATACATTATTCTAAATCTAAGTATGGAAACCAAATTAAAATAATTGTGATTATGAAGCAAATTTACTTATGTGAAGAATAACTTTTGTTATTACTTTCTAACATGAAATGAACCTCATAGGTATCTGGACAAAACAAATACTGTCATTAATCTTACTGATTTACTTTCATCATATGAAAAGGTAAATGTAATTTCTGATTATAGGAGGAGACAAAATTTTATGTTTTAATAAAACAGGTTTTATGCTGTTTTTAAAGTTATCCAGAGAAATCTTGACTCTACAGAGTGAGTCTATTTGGAAATTTATCATAGTAGTACTTATACTTTCTATATGCCAGATATTCAGGTAACTAGTCTCTTCAAGCACCGTAATTTCTCATCTACATACATAAATATTAGATTTCAGCCATGGTGGGCAGCCTGATGCCACCCCAAAGTTAAACTTGGAAGGGGATGAAGTGAAATTCCCAGCCATAAGCCATCAGACCTGATTTTTTTTCTTTTGCCTGTGAATTAAAAGCCTGTCTTTCCCTGGTTTGGAAAAGGAGATAGGACATTTTGTGGGGCAGGAGAGATTTTTACACAAACCTGTTATTAGTGAAGGCCATCAGCAGTCTTTTCTCAGAGTCTTAGGTGTGTTGCAGCTTGCCTTAAATGGTTGTGTAATCCACAATTTTTGCACCAAAAACTTTTCTCAAGGTTACCATTATATCTGTGAGTCAGCTACTGTGCTAATTCTACACTAGACCCTTTTTAATTTTTCTACAGTGATGTATTTTCATATTCTATAATCTCTTTGAAACCTTCCTCAAGATCTCTCAGCAGTGTAGAGACCCAAAAATTGATTTTCACTTGCAAAAGGAAGGTAGGAATTAAGACATAAATTTTACAATGAATGTAACATCCTCAAAGTAAACTCTGTAGGTGACCTCAAAGATCACATTTCTGCATTGTTCTCTCTGCCTTAGTTTTAAATTAGTCAGATTTCTTGAATCTTGTCTTAATAGAAAATGAAGAGAGTTGATTTTTTTATAGTCCTTCTACCTGCTCTAATTTTCCTTTTCAGGTAGCTTAATGGCATAGTATTTCCTTATCTGGGCTGTTTAGAAGGCTTTTATAATTTATTTAATTGGATAGTCAATTTCTCCACCAAAATTTCCAGGCAATTCCAGTTTTGTCAAATTTCTTTCTATGATCCATGACTGCAATACAGTGAGACAGATATCACTCATCTTGCATCACCAGGATTTCACATACTTATATGTTCTTGATTATGTTTGGATTGTGTTGTAGATGTGTTTATCTGCACTCTAGTTTCTGAATGAATCTGGAATCAATACAGAAAGAAAGTCATGCATCCTTTCCCTTCTGTCCAGACATTCTTCCTTATTATGCTCCTTTACTTTGACTAGAGCTACTGATGTGCCTCCTTAACCTCCAGCTTTACTCCCACTATTCTCATGCCCTATGGGATGGCGACCACCCATGAAGGCATAGAGTACACTGGAGTTCCCATCATTAAGTATCTTGTTCCCCTGCGAAGGCAGTCCTTCAATGCTCAGATACAAGTGATTTATTTGTACTTTAAAGTCAATCTATATCCCTGTCAGAATTATACTGCTC
This sequence comes from Tetrao urogallus, assembly GCF_951394365.1. Classification (NCBI taxonomy): domain Eukaryota; kingdom Metazoa; phylum Chordata; class Aves; order Galliformes; family Phasianidae; genus Tetrao; species Tetrao urogallus. The sequence continues at coordinate 68,862,392 of NC_136814.1, read as the reverse complement.
TTTAATTTAGTATGCCACTGTAAAATAAGAACAATTTTTACGTAGGTCAATCAATTTATCTGATTGTCATTCATGTTAGTGTTCAAAGGCCAATGATATGGCTTAGTCTCTTGTAAACAAATTATATATATTTTTTAAGTACTAGCCTAGAAGTGTTTCTGCTTCCAGAGTTCCTAGAAGACATGCTGTCTGGTTCAAAATAATATTACTATCCTAACACAAACATCTAAGATCACACTAGAACCAAAAGTTAAATATATCACGAAGGGAGATCTGTTTGTAAGACATTTTTCTATCTGGTTGCCCTGGAAAAGGTAGAATTTGCATAAGATGTGTACTGAATAAAAAAAAAAACATTGTGAGACCTATGAAATCTATGAGTATTCATCCTTATTTTTATTATAATCTTGATTAGATTTGTTAACCGGTAACATGGAAGGGATTCATGCAGTACTTTGTCATTCAAGGAATATGCTGAGTACTTTTTCCTCATTTCCTTCCAGTCCATAAAAATTCACTAAAATGTACCTTTCTATTGCCCATTTCTCAGTACAATACATACATACACACACACACACACACATATATATATATATATATATATATATCTCACAGTAGGAAATCTATCCTTGAAGAATTGGAGACATCTTTTTTAATTCTTCAGAAGAGAGAGAATGATAATGGTTTCTGGAAGTGAAAAACTAGTTCTGAAGGTACATAATATATATATTTCAAATAAATATATATTTCAAATAAAAAACCCTATATACTTGGCAGGATGGTAATAGAAATATATTCTTACATGTATTTCTTTTCCTTTGGTGTTTGGACTTACAATTTTCTGAGGAAGTGAGATTAACAGTTTCTTGCTATTCACACAGAATGTATCTGTCTCCTCACAGAAAGTTGGCTTCAGAGTGGTTATAATGAAAAAAATAGATTATGGGACACTACGTCCCACAGGAGGTGTCAGACTTGAAATACGGTAGACAGCTTGGAAGGTGAATCTTCTAGAGTCTGAGAAATCATAGCTGTCACAGTTGAGAGCTTTCTTTGACAGCAAACAGCCTTTTTTCTGACTAAGTCATCTAAAGAACAGAGGATGAATGTTAACAGAATGTTACATCTGTTACCCTCTCTTTCCAGTTTTCTTCCCTGTGATTTGTGCAAGAATGATGCCACAAGTTTCAAGATACAGGCATTTGATGGAACATATTACTACTATTATGGTCCTCTTGTCCTTCATTAGTGAGGAGCTGTCAGCAGCTTGGAGTGCCTGCTGCCTTCTTTGCCTGTTGTGTTTGCCTGTTCCTCTTGTCTTGTGAAATATGGCAATTTCTTGCAGATGAAACAATTGTTATGGGCATATTTATCTTAGTCACCTTTAATACAACTTTTTTTCTGAAAGATCATTCTGTTCATTCTTCATTAATTTTCGTATTTCCTTGCTCTGTTGGAAAAATTTTGTGGATGAACTACGTATCTGTGAGCTGCTTGAAAAACTTTGACACTGATCTACGTACTCCAGAACTTTAAACTACAGTCTGTGATTGCAGGATTACTAAACTGAAATATAATTTTACACAGATTTTCATAGAGTTAAAATACATCTCTAAAGAAAGAAAAAAAAAGTGAAAGTATGCTTTCAGTAGTAACTTCTGGAATAATATATCTTGAAATTCTATATAAATATATAGCTTGAAGTTGTACTCCTTTGAGGGAGCTGCTGAATTAAAACCTGGCTCAGAAAACATTAGTTATTCTATTCATTCAGTTAAGATACCTCACTGATTAATAAAAGATGAAGAGAAGTCACCAGTATGAGGAAAATTATGACACTTGCTCCATTCCGTTAGTTTATGGCAACCATACACTACTGCTATGAACTTTAAATCAGAGTGAAAGCAGAACACTGTCCACTGAATTGATATTATTTTAAAAATATTTCATTACAGAATCAGAGAATGGCCTGGGTTGAGAAGGACTTTGAAGATCCTCTAGTTTCAACCCCCCTGCTATGGGCAGGATTGCAAACCACTAGACCAAACTGCCCAGAGCCACGTCCAGCCTGGCCTTGAATGCCTCCGGGGATGGGGCATCCACAACCTTCTTGGGCAACCTGTTCTGGTGCATCACCACCCTCTGAGTGAAAAACTTCCTCCTAATATCTAATCTAAATCTTCCCTGTCTCAGTTTAAAACATCCACCCTTATCATATCACTATCCACCCTCATAAGCAGTCATTCCTTCTCCTGTTTTTATGCTCCCTTCAAGCAGTGGAAAGCCATGATGAGGTCTCCCCAGAGTCCCCTCTTCTCCAAGCTAAACAAGCCCAGATCCCTCAACCTTCTTTCATAGGAAAGTACAGAGAAGGCACTTAATATTTCTCCTTATAACAGAAATTTTGTGCAAACTTCATCAGGTTTAAGGCCCAAATTTTCTCATTTTTCTGACCCAGATTCAGTGCAACTTCTGCTACCTTTTAACTCTAGATTCCAGGATTTAAAAGCTGCTGGAACTTCTCCAATGTCAAATAATTAGTATGATAGTAAATTGTTACATTCTGCTTCTATCACACTTTAAAAAAATATTCATTAGCTTCATGGGAGGTGGAAGAGAGAGCACATTCAGATTCTCAACAGAATTCCAGATTTTCTGGAGATATGTATTGATAAATCTTTAAATCAGTGCCATGCACACTGCTCTGTCACCCTGAAGACATTATTTCAAACCTAATTCAGCTATAGTCTTGGCATTAGCCTAAGATAAGAGTTTTAACTTCTTCGGTCATTTGTTTCACAGTGACACTTGCCTTTGCTTAGCAGTCCTGGTTTGAACTTCAGTTCTTAACTACCTTTTAAGCTAATCTCTTAATTTGTCTTTTCCTTATGAATTAAGCCTTCTCTTTTTTTTCTTTTAATAGGTCTGTGTGGGAATACAAGAAAGACTGGTCAGAGCAGAAGCTGCAGAGCAAGATAAACATCATGAGGAAAAGATGCTGAGAGCCAAGAACACCTCCAGAAGAGGAAAAACAAAGTCAAGTAATCTGCGTGATGCCTGTGCGATAACGACCCTAACTGGAGGAAGAGCACATGGTTAGGAATAACATGATTTTGATTGGATAAGCACCTGCATGCACTGTTAAGGAGTGTTTGTGGAATGCTTTGTTGTCATGTAAAGAGATATGGGAAAGTTGCAATAGAAAACATGGAAATGCATAGAAGGGATGTCAGAACTTGCAATAAATTATTTGTATCATTCACATCTGAGTCTGTGCCTCAGATGCTGCAGGTCTGCTCTGTACTTCCTAGAATAATAGAATGCTCTGGATTGGAAAGGAACTAGATAAGAATATAGATGAATAAAAAAAGAATAGTGAAGTGAGAATGATTTAAAAAGCACCAGCAGAACCTAAAACAAAGATCCAACAGAAGAAGTTTTCAGTATGGAAGTTTCTTTCACAATAATCAAATTCCTTCTGAAGTGTTGCAGGAAAGTATATGATTGCACAATGATCTCAACTGGCTTCTATTTAACATTCAGAACGCAATACTGTTCGGTTTATATAAATTCAGCCATTTTGGATTGTGATTTTAGAAGACTAATATTTAGAATAAAAAGGTTAAAGAAGCCTGACTAGCACTACTTCATTCATGCAAATTATTTTATTTGAATAATAATGGGATAGTTAGTTTCACTCTATGACTTACTCAAGCACGTAATTAAGAAAAGTGCACCTGAAAGAAGACAGCTATGGACCAGAGAGATGTGAGTAGAGGAGTCTTTTGAGAAACAGATATTCAAATCCTTCTGAGTAAGCGAAGCTTTTTTTCTGTTCAATGTGTTTTGATCCATGTTATTTGAAGAATTTGGGTATGAGTCTGCTTTATTTTTGTCTTTAAAAAACTGCATGGTATGTGCAGAACAGAAGCTTTCTTTATGTCTCAGGCTAAAAAGTTTGGGGAGAAGAAGAAATATATTTCCTTTTATTAAGATATATATTAAAATAAATTAAGCAATAGAAGAGAAAAGAGCAGCTGGAAAGTGGTGAGACACACAAACACACACACACACACACAAAAGTGAAAAAGAAGACCCTAGGTTCTAGATGAATTTAATTTCTAAACTGTCCAGTACAATGAAAAAATGAGTAAGATAGTTGAGGAATAACTATGGTGTCACACAACTTAGCAACTTACTAGGGTAGGAAAATCAATAATGTCTTGAAATAACAAAGACATTGTAGCATAGAGGTTGTAATAATGTGATGAAAGACGTAAGTGAGCTGCTGGGAAAAAATACATATAAATATACTAACAAAAAAAGAAGGAATGGATTAGCCTTAACCAATACTCAAGCTCATACAAATTGGTGTGATGATTTCACCATAAACTCAGAAGAACACTAGAGATATGGTGATATCTGGGATTGAGTACACCCTTGGCAAGACTGTGGATGGCACCATGCTGTGTGATGTAGTCTACACACCTAAGGGTAGAGATGCCACCCAGAGAAACTAGACAGGTTTGAGCAATGGGCCCAGAAGATCCTCATGATGTTTAACAAACCCAAGTGCAAGGTCTTGCACCAGTATCATGGCAGTCCCACTATCAACACAACTGGGAGTTGTAAGGATAAAGCATAGCCCTGCCAAGAAGAACTTGAAAGTACTGGTGGATGGCAAGCTGGGCAGGAGTCAGCAGTATGTCCTCACAGCTCAGAAAACCAACCATATCCTGGGCTGCATCAAAAGAAGTGAGACCAGCAGTTTGAGGGATGTGGCTCTGCCCCTCTGCTCTGCATTGGTGAGACCTCCCCTGGAGTACTATTTCCATATGTGAAGTCATCAGTACACGAGAGACACAGACCTGCTGGACTGCATTCAGAGGGCCACAGAAATGAATAGAACACCTCTCTTGCAATGACAGGTTAAGAGAGCTGGGGCTGTTCAGAGTACAGCAGAGAAAGCTTTGGAGAAACCTGATAGTGGACTTTCAATTTTTTTTTCCTCAGATTCTCTCCTTCATCCCCCTCAGTCAAAGGCTATGTGGCATTTAGCTGTCTGCTGGGTTAAGACAGAACAGAAACATTCTACAAACATTCTAGAAAGACTGATCTCTCGAATGGTAATAGCCACTTGGAAACAGTAATGATATCCTTTCTTTCTACCCAGTTGTAACTGCACTGTACCCCCCATTCCTCTTTTTACTTTTCAGTTTAGATAGCAGAGGAATCCTTTGATATTGTGAGTATGGCCTAAATCCTAATAAAAAAGTATAAATAGCCAATTGATCTTGTTGGTAATATTTAAAAAAAATGTTCAAACTCTCCCAGCAGTGTACTTTGCTGAAAAGAGCTGCAAAACAAATTAAAACTGAATGAGATGATTTCATGACAGGAAGCAGAAAGAACTTGTAATGTTTGGTCTAATTGCGGATGACTGCTTTCTTTACCATGTCAAGAATTAAAAGGGAGTCATGATAAAATAATTTCTTTTAATTAAACATATAAGCTTAAGGCTGTTCCAGTTTTCAACATAGAACATAGCTTTCATTTGTGATGCATTCTCATAAAATCATAGAGTTGTTCAGGTAGGAAAAGACCTCAAAGATCATCAAGTCCAACCACAACCATAGAATCACAGAATTACCAAGGCTGGAAAAGACCCACAGGATCACCCAGTTCAACCATCCACTGATCACCAATAGTTCTCACTAAACCATGTCCCTCAACACAATGCCCAAGTGTTTCTTGAGCATCTTCAGGGTCAGGGACTCCACCACCTCCCTGGGAAGCCCATTCCAGTGCCTAATGAAATAAACATATAGAAATTTACCTCATGAAAGTGAAACCTGCATCTCCATTGGTGATTTAGTTTCACTTCTAATTAAAGTACTAAGACAGAAAGCCTTTTACTATTGGCAATTTTAGATTAGTCTGCATATAGGACTTTGCCTAATGTCTTCTTTAATTTTGTGATCCAAAACACTGGTTCTGTTTTATTTAAAGTTTCAAACCACCCTCTGTTCCACTGTCATCAATACTCACATTTCCAAGAATGGAGACAAGAATAAATCTGTCAGAAATTGAATACAGACAGATACTGTTAGCAGAACATGTCTTTTAGATAAGTGCTGGTTGTTGATAAGTGTGGTAAAATGTAAGTTTCAGTGAAATCAAGGACCAAAACCAAAGAAATCACTTGCATTTTCCCATCTTGTCCATCTAACTTAAATATAATAATACACCCTGGGATTTTGTTAATAAGATGGTCACACTCCAAAGCCCTTAAGCTAGAATTTACAAAGTTAAACAGTTCAGTGATTTTATTTAATCACCATGGCATAAATGCAGAGGTGTACAATCAATGAATATACATATGATATAGTATATCTGAGAGCTTGGCTTATATAGCTATTATACTAGAGTTACTATACACTATATAGTTGTTATACACTCATCCTTTGCTGAGCTTGTGTGGGAAACTCCAGTGGACGGGATCTCCAGAAGAGATCCTTTCCAACTGGTTGCCAGCTCTTAAATGGGTCTAGGAGAGGTGGAGTCAGGCTCCACCCCTTCCAGCCTTGACCTGTGCTCCTTGCCTTCACCTGTGCTCCTGTGGCTGACTCATTGCTCGCCTCAGGTGATCAATCAGAGGTACGTGATTCAGCAATCCCCATACAAGAGATCAAAGGAGCTATTATTTTCAGAGGCAGCCACATTAGTAGAAAAGCAGAGTAGAAAAGAGGCTAGTTTACAAAGTTTATGCTAGGAAAATGAGTACTGTATGGTCTTTGCTAACAGCAGTAACTTTTCATTTCTTCCCAGTTAATATGCTAAAAAACATGTTAGTTTGACTATTCAATTCTTTCAAAAGTAAGAAATACCTTATTTAGGAATTCTCTTAACAATCAAAGAAATCATTATCACAGTAAGAAAAAACAGAGATGGGTCAAAAGAGTGGTGAAAATCTACTATGAAAATATGCTGAGGGACCTGGGCTTGTTCTTACTATGAGTGTGATGAGGCACTGGAAGAGATTATCCAGAGAAGTTGTAGCTACTCCATTCCAGAAAGTGTTCAACGCTATGCTGGATAGGACTTTGAGCAACTTGATCTACTGGAAAGAATCTCTGCCTATATATTCTATCCCTGACTGTGAAAAGCAAGAAAATAGTGGAATCGTTTTCCCCACATGATCGGTGACTTGCTGCTACACTTGCCTGAATGCATATTTTGACAACAACCGCATAGAACTTCTTTTTTCTTCCAAGGAGCTTTGAGTTGGCTGGTAAAGAGAAAATGTGAATCACCTCAATCATTAGCCCCCTGTTAAAACTGAGACAAGACTTTTAAATGGGACTCATTAAAATAATAATTTTCATGGGAGTTATATGTTATCTTGACGTACAACAGTCAATTGATAGACTGAAACCTGTAGCAAATACATCAAATACAGCTCTATTTTATTTTTTCTTAAATCTTTAATGTGCAAAGCATTTATTCCTTCAAATACACTGTATTCATGGGCTTACCTGTTATCAAGATATTAGCCATTAACAAGTTGAAATTCCAGGATAACTCTGCTTGCTTTAACCTCATAGAAACATACCTGTAAATGGTCACTCTTGATTCAAAGGAAATGCAGATGAGAGATTTTGAAAGGAGGGTTTGGCCAATGGGCCTAAAAGGGTCAGTTTTACTATTTCTTTTTTTTTTTTTTTTTTTTTTTTTTTAAATAAAACTAGGAGATAGGGATAGTATTATTCAAAGTTTGCTGGTGGATGTGTTTCAGGCTCTATTTTGTCAGCTTGTATTAAATATAGCCTTTCTCTTTTGAATATCTTTCATGTGAAAAAGGTCTAATAGTTTAGTCTGCTCTACCTCACTTTTAAGAGAGAGGGTTTTGCAATATATACCTATCCAGCATTTCTCTTCCCCCTGTAATTAATACAGTTAGAGTCCCTTAACTTATTCTATAGCGTACTGACATGGGCTAACACATAAGCCTCTATGGTTCAGAGTACCCAATTATACCTGCTGACTGTCAGCTGGTAGCCATGGTATCTGCTGGCTTTTCTGGTTGTTCTCACAGCAATCTCAGAGCTTAAATAAGCTCAGATACTGTCTCAGCTAGTTCAGAATTCATACAGCTCTGGCTTTTGCAGGGGGATCACACTGCCACTCATTAGGGACTGAAGAACAAGGCTGTGGAGCCCAGAGGGCTTTGTGCTATGCCAACTACCTATTACAGGAACAGGAGGGATGTATCTTTCTTAATCTCACACAGCTATCTCAAGAAAATTTCACAAAATTCCAGAGCTTTTATTTATTCAGCTACTGTTCATCTAAATCTGGTATTAAGTTGTGTCTGATTATTCTGTGAAAACTGTCTGCTGACACTTCATGTTGAAGTTAAGATACTACTTCTGTCTTTTTGCTATGGGTCCAATTTCTTTTGAGATTTTGGATTTATAATGTCAGTCACTGGATTTATACAAATAAGCATAATTGTCCAAGCATTCTCTGACATGTGAATGTTATTTTTAATGTGTTTGTAATTAATAAATATATATCATAGAATCATAGAATTTTTTTATTTGGAAAGCATCTTTAAAGATCATCCAGTCCAACTCCCCTGCAATGAACAGGGACACTTACGGCTAGATCAGGTTGCCCACCTCTCAATCCAGCCTGACTTTGAATGTCTCCAGAGATGGGCATCCACTGCCTCTCCAGGCAACGTGTTCTAGTGCTTCACAACCCTTAAAGTCACCTTTGGGAGGAAGGTGACTCCATCCTCATTCTCAAATAACCTATTAGAATTATTTATTTTCTTAAAAATTACCACCTCTCTAATCAGATATCTACATTAGAGTTTTAGTTTATATTTGGAAAGTGACAATAGAGTTATAGATATTTAAGATTAAAAATGATAAGAAAATCTTTTCCTTTTTTTTAACTATATATTTTAGTGCTTTATGAATTGGTGTTCTGTAAGTACATCTATAAAATGTACAATGCATTTTCTTTATTACAACCTATATTAATTGAACTTTCTAAATGCCTGTTGGATCTATGGATAGCTTGCTTTGCATCTAATCATGCCTATAACAGTAATGTTACATGGATGCCCAATGTTTTGATATTCAAAGTGAAAAAAAACCTATATGTAATTTTGTGTAATCAGCTTTTTCTCCAAATCAAGGCTGGTGAAGCAGGCAATTCTTGATTACCACAATCTATTACTCATTTTCTTTCTATTTCATACTTTGATTTTTCCTCACAATAGTTTCAGGAAACATATTCTATGATGAGAAATATCTCACCTTAGGGACAGTGTAGTTCAACCCCACCAGAACCTCAATAAAGCATTACTATGTTTTATTTCTCTGTGGTACTAAGTACATGCTAACACCAAGGCCAAAACCATAACCCACTGGAAAAGGAGTAATACTGAAATTTCCTGCTGAGATCCTCTCTGGTATTGGAGCTTTCACAGATTCCACAGAATTAAAAAATGATATGATTTTTCTGTAGAGTAATTCATACATAATAAAGGAGATGCTAGTAGAATGCTTGATATGTGGGAGAAGAAAGGAGCACATATCTGAGGAATCAATAACTTTTTAACTATATCTTGGTGGAAAAATTCTCCTGAAAAAAAGTTCAAAAAAAGTAAGAGTACTGCTATAAGTCAACAAATACCAGTTCATTATTTGCCATTGATCCTACTGTTGGAGATGACAGCAGTATAATGGAGTCATTATTTGGTGTATAATATATTCTGCGTCCTACATTCTCTATACATATTTAAATACACATATACCTATGTACCAGTACACAAGACTTTGCAATATACTCCTGATCCTTCACCTGTAACACACTCCTGAACTCCAAGAACCAGTAGTTAGATAAAGTACAGGTAAATCCACTGAATCACAGAATCACAGAATCACCAGAGTTGGAAAAGACCTTCAAGATCATCAAGATCAAGTCCAACCATTCACCTATCACCAATAGTACTCAGTAAACCATGTCCTTCAACACAAAATTGAACATCTCCAGGGTCAGTGAATCCACCACCTCACTGGGCAGTCCATTCCAGTGCCTGACCACTCTTTCAGAAAAGTAGTACTTCCTAACATCCAGCCTAAATCTCACCTGGCTCAGCTTGAAGCCATTCCCTCTAGTTCTATATTAGTTACACGAGAGAAGAGGTCATCCCCCAGCTCACTACAACCTTCCTTCATGTAGTTGTAGAGAGTGATAAGGTCTCCCCTGAGCCTCCTCTTCTCCAGACTGAACAATCCCAGCTCATTCAGCCGTTCCTCATAAGGCCTGTGCTCCAGACCCCTCACCAGCTTTGTCGCCCTTCTTTGAAACTGCTCCAGGGCCTCCAATGTCTTTCTTGCAATGAGGGGCCAAAAACTGGACACAGTACTTGAGGTGCGGCCTCACCAGTGCTGAGTACAGGGGGACAATCACTTCCCTGCTCCTGCTGGCAACATTATTTCTGATGCAAGCCAGGATGCCATTGGCCTTCTTGGCCACCTGGGCACACTGCTGGCTCATGTTCAGCCAAGCATCAATCAATACCCCCAGGTCCATTTCCTCTATGCAGTCTTCTACTTCACTTGTTTCGCAAGCTTTAATATAGATGAATTATCTAGAAGCTTATATCTGATCATCTACCAGGGCTGTTATACCCCTGAACAGTACCAGAAACAACTATATTTGTATTCATTTCTTCTCAGAGAGAGTAATTTCATACTTTTATGATTAAGAATACAGCGTAAAAGATTTTAAAATCAATACTGACCTTTGTTTTTTTCCAGTGCTATGAAAGTATTTCCCATGAAACACAACCTGATCATATTAGTCCAACAAACTTGAAAATGTCACATTTCATCTAAGTTTATTGCAGATAATTTCTACTGCTTATTTGGAAGACAATTTGAATCCCTGACAAAAGAAATAAATATAAAAATTATACAAGCCTGTAAATCTATTACATGAATAGTAATTTAATGTGATGGAAAAAAAAAAAAGCATACTATCCAATGTGTTATAAAAATGTAGCTATGGGAACATGTAATACAATGTTTTATTATTCCTCAGAGAAGATAAAAGGAAATGGAAACAAATTTAATTATTTCAAACATGAGAGCTGTGTATGAAATTACACTATAAAGAAAAATAAAAACAACAAACAAAAAAACCCCTCAGTTTCACTACGCCAGGATGGAGGATGATGGACATGGCAAAAAATGTCCACTGTAACTTATCAGTGGATAAAGTTGTTTACAGTGTTTTAGACCTAATTACATATTGCAGTGTTTTCTCCCTACAGAGGGCTTCAATTTTTATACATAGGTAGGCAGATACTTTAATGTCTGCAGAGGTGCAAGAAATGGATAGGGTAATCCTTCTTTAAGCACAGAGAGTACTGTCCCAGATATTTCCTATATTCTTTTTGCCTGCTTCTTCCAGACAAAGAAGAGCCTAGGTAAAGGGCTATCAATTCTAACTGATAAAAATCTGAAGACTCTGAGACTCAAGAAAAAGTTTTGATGAATAAGTTCATTTCCTTAAAAGAAAATTCCATCCATTTGTATTCTGACTTACAGAAACATAACAGAAATGGCTATAGTTTAGTCATATACTGCATGGTTTTACAGATTTATTGGGCAAATCTTAAGATCTTAAGGTTACATCATGACATTTAACTGCAGCACTGCATAGTTTGTCACATAGATCTGCACAATGCAAAAGAGAGCAGCTAACAGAGATGCAGTGTTCTTAAGAGATTTTCATTTTTTTTATTTAATTTAATTTTAATGACATAATATTGCTCCACATTTGCTCTGCATCCTGAGATTTTACCTTTTTATTTTGAATTAATAACAAAAATCACAAACACAAATACAAAAAAAGAGCACTAGTGTGATGATGATGAATAAAGGGACACCAGTGCTGTAAACAGTGTATCCAGGCATATCAAGTTAAAATTAAAATTTCTTTGACTCAAATATCTTGAGCAAGTCCTCTTTGGAAACAGATTAGTTATGCATTGCTTTTATTGACTGGCTCCATGCAGTCTTCAACAGTAAGAAAATCATCAAGACATAAAATAATAACTCTCCTTTTAAAACAAATACTCTGCCTTCAAATATGCATGTGGCTGCTGCAAGAGTGCCTGTGTAACCTAACTTATTTTTCACCAAAACTGTAATTGCACTTCATACTGCTTCAAGTTGATTATTTTTCTTTAAAGCAGAAAGACTTTTTCCACCCATACCACTGAAGTCAATAATGCATCCTATTGCATTTAATAGGTGTTACTTACTTTTAGGCAGAGCAGTTTCCTTTCTACAGTGAAAATCTTGAAACGCTGGTAGATATTATATTTTTTTTCTCTACATATTAATTCATCTTGACATACAATTGATGTTATTATGAAACTGCTACATCATAGAACAAAATCACACCATATATGGAATCTATCTAGGCCTACTATGTTCACATGAGCTCCTATTTATAATACATGAATTTCTTATGGTGGAAATCTCATAATTTTTTATTCTTAATGTTTGAAGACCACACTGTCGATTTAAGAACTGGTAAGGACACTTTTTAAAATGAGTTAATCTTTATAGCTATTTTAGCTTTGAGGAAAAGAATACATCATTAAAGAGAGGTTCACTTAAGCTTTTGACTAAAACGTAAGTCTCTCAAAGGAATAAACTATTGGTCATATTGGAAGGAAAGCTCATTTCATTATGAAAAGGTCAAGGACTCACACTAGTTGATTGAACACCCACTGGACATTAAATAAGGTGTTACATATCTTATACACCTGTTTTATTATATCTATAAAGGATTAATTAATAAGCCACAATAAATAAGATCAAAAATTGTCTTTAATCAATCCTTAACACTTTCGGAAAACTAATGTGATGAAAAATATTTAGTGTATTTCAGAAAGAAAAGTTGTCACAGAATGACTGATAACTGTAAGGCTTGGAATGGATCTCATGACATCATCTAATCCAATCCTCCACGAAAGCAGGCTCTGTAGAGTAGGTTACACAAAGCATCTAGGAAAGCATCCAGGCAGGGGCACTTCACTTTTACACACATGTGAAAAGGTAAAAGATGAAGACTGTTTCACATAGCCTATAGAAACATTTTTCTTCCAGATCATTCTATTCTTAAACATGATATGTTTTCCATAATATTACTTCTTACAGATCCTAATATTCACTATTCTTTGTGATATTAAAACTCATGAAATATAATAACTGGTGAGACCTTGAGGACAGAAATCAAGTCAAGATATTTTCTGGTTTTACAAGTAAATCTATGTTATTCAACACTGAATGATGTGTGAGAATGCTGCTGTCAGATTTGCTACCAATATGCATCATTCTCCTTTGTAATCAATATTTTCAATAGCTGAGGACCAGCAAGGGATTAGAAGTGTGAGAACATTTAGCTGCTTGTCTTGCTATGCTTTGTCATTTAACTTCATTCTAAAAGCTGCCTTCAGATGTCAATGAACAAATGAAAGATAATATGGATCAGTATTTCAAATTAGTCTCTTTCTCACGTTGATATTAATTTTATCTTTATTTAAGTCAATTCATATTGTATGTACAATGACAACTAAAAAATAGTCAATACTAATGTCAATAATCATTTAATAATTGCATTTAGTTTTCTGCAACATCTATATTTATAGCTTTATACTATTGTACTTTTTCTCAGATACAAACAAATACTCTGCTATTTTTCATGTATCTATTAAATGGTATTAGAGCACTCGAGTGTATTATACGTATAATATTTTCAGGGAAATATATATCCTACAGTTCTAATGAGCTACCGCTGTTATACTGATAATATTCCTTACACTCCTTGTAAAACATACTGCACCTGAAAATTTAGTTCCTCAGAAATAAAAAGATATGAAGTTTTTTATCATTTTAAACAATGTTTTGCCTCAGGATTGTACTGACACTTCACAAAGTGAGAATGCTTTCCAGGACATTTCTTTAACATGAGTAATTAAATTAATGTTATTGTCTCCAAACTGCTGACTACTTTATGCTTTTTTTTTTTTTTTTTTTTTTTAACTTTTATACTATTGAAAGTGTTAGCTCTTTTTAAAAAATAGCATTGCACCAGTGACAGCTATTAGTCATCCAATTCTTTTTTTACCTCTGTACAATCTGTATTTCATTTATATGATATTTATTTCTTTTGCCTCAATAGGTAAATGTTTTTTTAACCTTCTTTAAAATTTTCTTTTCTTTCTAGGTCAATTCTATTTCTCCATGCAACTACTGAGTCAATCCTTTACCTTCTTAGTGTTATGCAGAACCTATGAATAACTTTCTCACTATTCATAATACTGCCAACCGTGCAATTCTCTCTTCACAATGAAGTATTTTTAAAGTCCATATAATTCCGTGAATATTGCACACTGCCCCTATAATATATCAACATTCATTAAAATCAGATTTCAGCATCTTCTCATTCATCTCTTTAATAAGTTCCACATACAAGTGAACAAGATCTAATTGTATACATTTTTTAAACTCTGTAAGTCCTGTTTGGAATATAATAATATCTCAATTCTGGAACTTGATTGAATTTTATTTACCTTTTTTTATTTAAATTGTAATTGTAATTTCTAAAAACATTCTAGTAGACAATTAGTAGCATATTATTTATATCACAAGGTTATAAAAATTGTCACCAGTCTTGGATCAGGTTCCACATTAATAATTTATCATATTTAATCCTTGATTAGACAAGTTATTCAAAAGAGTAGACATCACTTTCACAGAAATACATGTTTAGATGTCAACTTACACGTATAGATAAGGTAAGATGTTCTGAGATAATAAACATTTTTCATTTTATATTTTAATTGTGAAAAGGGATTTAATTGTGAAAAAGAGCAGATTCAGTTCTGTTGAGATCAAATGCATATTTGTGCAGCTCATTATACATATGATGCTTGAATGAAGTTAATATTTGCTTCACATTCTCTATTTCACCTTTTAACTACCTTAATTTTGAGTCCTTTTTTTTCTTATTTTCATCAGTCTGCTATTTTAAGCAAGAAAAAATAAAATATTTAAGTTTATTCTATTCTCAGATTTTTATATTTCTCTATTTTTATTTCTATTGTTCTATGGTAGTTTAAAATAAATGATTTTTTTCTGAAAATTAAATACTGTGAAATAAAATATTAACTGCACAGAAAATTATAAAAATGAGAAAGCAAGCCAAAATAGTTAGAGAGATTTTAATATATTCATGGACAAAATGAAGATAAAAAGAGAAAAAATGGAAAGAAATATGATTTAATAGTTGAGGCCTTGTATTATTTTTTTCTTTAATTATAGACTTAATAATACTTCAAAAATTGCATATAAGCAAAAAAATAGTAGTGCTCTGGTATTCTCCTGCAAATCTATACCTATGGGCTTTGTGAGTACCATTCAATTCAGTGGAAAAAAAAAAGAAAAAAAAAGAGAATTCGTGCGTATTTGTATATGTGTAAGTATAAAACTCTGCACAATAACCTCATATATAATACAGTACCAGATATGGATACAAATCCAGCTAGCAGCAGGGGAACAGAGAACAAAGGGATGTATGGTTTTTAAACTGTTGATCATTAGCCACTCTTCGCTGTATGGCCTCCGCTGTGAGCAAGATATGGACACATCCTGCATATTTTGTGGCTATGATTTGTGCTTACTAGCTGTACTTATGCTTGGAAGGTACCAGGACTTTTGATTTTACATTAAAAATAAAGATTCTTAATTTTTATTTTTTTTTTAATGACAATATTTTTACAGGTAAATAAGTTTAAATGATAAGTTCCAGATTCTTTAGAAAGGAATGTATGAGGTTAGGGAGCTATAGCATTCCTTTTAGGGTCTGCATGGAATCAAATTCAAGGCTCTACATTGTACTGGAAACATTACTTTTAGATTATGGAGGCTCATAAGAATTAAATTCTGCATTGTCATCAACTGGAAGGTCAGCTGAATTCCCTAACTTATACTGTAAGCTACTGATTTTCTGGCCTGAATATTTCACATAAACTCATATCAGAATACTCCTGCACTCTTTACTTCATTCATGCTGCAAAAAGAAGAAAAATAACATGCTAATTGGAAATGATAAAAAATCAGAGCGAGAAACTCAATGCAATTACCCATCCTATTTTTAAGATTTCACAGCTTATAGCTGACACATTGAACTGTGACTTAGTTAAAGACAGTCTGAAATATGTAAAAAATGATCTTGCCCAGCTTTAAATAAGACTTAAAGAAATGTTTAGACGTCTAGTCTTTGGATGGAAACAAATGCAGCTATGCATTAGAAAGTAATTAATACAAATAAGAGGATCCGGGTGTATGGAAGCTTTATCCACCATTCAGAACACTTCAATTATGCTCAAAATATAATTTGGCCACATATTAATACTCTGTATTGCAGATTATAGTTACCATATTGCTGAAACATATTAAAAAAAAAAAAAAACAAAAACCAAAACCAAACAAAAATAAATAAAGTAAATAAATTAGAAATCACTAAGATATCCATACATTAATGTCTTTTCTGAAAGAAAGTAATAAATAAAATCACTTATTCTCCAAAAAAGAGGTTCAGAAATCTCAGGACAAAAATCAGTAGACTACAAAGAAGGTAATTTATATCATTGCCACCAGAAACAGAAAATAAGTAGTTTAAATAGAAAGTAAGTAATTCACAACAGTTAGAGAAGCCGATAGAAATCTTAAAAATGCATGTTATATTCTGCATAATTTTAAGGAAATATACTTATTATTTTAGTCCACTGTATAGTTGAATTTCTATTCATAGTACTCACTGTTGATGTTCTTTTTGGTCCTATTTTTTAAGACTATGCAGTAAACTATTCAGCATGAGCAGCAGAAACAAATCTCTATTCATCATTGTTTATTTATGGAATTGAAAGAACACAATTCAATGCACTGGAAATTAAATGTTAGTCATCATACAACTCTGCCTAGATTGGAAAAATTCATCAGCATTTCGACTTTGTTTTCTCTTTATTCCAGCTTTTTTCTTTCTAATATGAACTTGAATATTTTAATTGACAAGAAACTAATTCCAGTAAGTCATTATGATCGAAACATATTTACTTCATCAAGACAAAGAATTTGACAGTCACCTAAGGAAACCGTAATGGGTCATTCTACTCTCTCTTGAACATGGAGACATACTTGCTTGTCTTGCTTGTTGCACATGTGATGTGCCTGCACATTGTGGATTATGTGTATTATATGTATTTATTAAACATCAAAAGCATTTGGTATCTAGATTTACAAAGACCATAAAAAATAAAGATAGTATCCCAGCTATATTTTAAAGGAGATCGCTTTCTCAAGAAAAGACCCATCTAAAGTGAATGTTTTTGTCTCTATTAGGCATTGATTGGACAGGTATACACTCCTTTGGGTAAGAAACTGGCTAGAGGACTGTGCCCAACGGGTAGCAGTTAATGGATTTAAGTCCAGCTGGTGATCTGTTACAAGTGGTGTCCCCAAGGGGTCAGTACTGGGGCCCATCTTGTTTAATATCTTTACTGATGACCTAGATGAGGGGACTGAGTGTACCCTCAGTAAGTTTGCAGATGACACCAAGCTGGGAGGTGGTGTCAATCTGCCTGAGGGTAGGGAGGCCCTTCAGAGGAATTTAAATAAGCTGGATTGCTGAACTGAGGTGAATGGGATGAGGTTCAACAAGGCCAAGTATTGGGTTCTGCACTTTGGGCACAGAAACTCCATGCAGTGTTATAGGCTTGGGGACGAGTGACTGGATGACTGTGAAGAGGAAAGGAACCTGGGGCTGTTAGTTGATGCTCAGCTGAAACATGAGCCAACAGTGTGCCCAGGTGGCCAAGAGGGCCAATGGCATCCTGGTCTGCATTAGAAATAGTGTGGCCAGCAGGAGCAAGGAGGTGATCATCCCCCTCTACTCAGCACTGGTGAGGCCGCACCTTGAGTATTGTGTTCAGTTTTGGGTCCCTCACTACAGGAAAGACATTGAGGCCCTGGAATGTGTCCAGAGAGGGGCAATGAAACTGGTGTTACTTTTATTCCTGATTCATACGTTGCAATAAAAAGTTGCAACATCTGTAGAGCACGTCAGAGGAAGAGCCTGCACAGGTTAAATTCTGTCCCCAAATGATTTAGCCTTGAATTATGAGTTTCTGTGAATCTTCAAATGATCTTCCATCTTACTATAAATGAAGACGATTAAACTAAAGGCACAGATACTTGTTTTTGCATTATTAAAAAAATATGAATCAATCTTATTTTTTTCCTATGTAGAAAGACATACATTCAGACAACACTTCATATTCTTTGTGCTCTTCAATGAACACGGTTTAGTGCAGTCAGTGAAACATCGTCCGATATACATCTTGCTCAAAAGCCAGCCATACAAGAAAGTTGTGTGAAAGACAGAAGCATATAAGTATTCAGCTCCAGGTGCATTTTTTGAAGGTTGAGATTTATCTATAGTGATCACATTTCTGTGTTTACAATATAAGTCCTGTCCCAGTTAAAGATGCCTACTTCTTTATGTTAACGTGCTACAATATTTGCTACTTGCACTCCTTTTATATTCAGTGAACTTCAACTATGCATGGAGTCTAGGGACTGACTCAGCTAACTCAACATCAGATAGGCATCCATTGCACCCATATGATTCCCTAACATACTTGGAACATGCATAAGAAGATTACGGATATCAGTCAATATATATATGAAACCTTCTCCAGTGGGATCAAGGAAAATACAGCAATACAAATGGCAGTAAATGCCTATTTTCAGAAATCTGAACATCTCCCTGGAGAGATCTGGAGACTTATTATAGGGTATGTCCAAGTTTGTTTTCTAGTCTTCAGTCCACAAAACAGACATTTGTTTTATTGGTTGTTATAATAACAAGTGTCATAACATCCTTTATCCTTTGTCCTTTAGATCATTAAAATAATATGTCTATTAAAGATGTAATGCCTGGAAGAGGTTAAGATGAATAATAGCTACGTTTAGAAGTAGTAAAGGAATGCTACTATATCTCTACTTGCAGCATACTTTCAATATATAGCACTTACTTCAGCCATCTTACAGAAACTAAACAATATCCCTAGTAAAATATAAAACTGTACTGTGTGGGGAAAAAAAAGATGAAAATTAGCATTTCAATTAATTTATTTCTATAATCTACTCCCCCCCAAAAAATCACATACAAAATTGATAGCTATTTTTATGGCATTTTTCTACTGTTTTCTCAAGGTTTAAAAATTTTGCAGTCATTGACTGACAGTTACACGCATCAACTGTGTATAAGCAATTTTAATACAACAAATTTATCTATTTGTACCAAGTTATAAACTCTTCTGTTGTAGTTGAGATCCACTCTTTCAAGCAGCAGTGGCTAAAGTATATCCTGCATCACACGCTGACAATCGACTTCTTTCTGAGTTATTACAATTGAACTTGGAGTGAGATCTATCATCTGTAACTGGAACATTTACAAAATTACCAGCTCCTTTTATATGTAGAACAACCTAGACTCCATTCCAAGGGTAGTGGAAAATTCATTCAAGGGAGAAACTACATGAGATGAGTTGCATTTGGCTGTCAGCAATTTAAGAAAAAGGTATAATATGTAAATTTGCTTTTTGTGATTTCTACATTAATACTAAGAAAAGCTTTAGAAGAGAATTATCTGTCATGATGTATTAATTTATTAACTTTGTAAACGCTTTCAAATATTTTACAGTACCTGTTGTAATGACATTTAAAATTGTGGAAATAAAAATAATCTAATTTTCAATATGCCAATATAGATAAAGAAGCACAATGCCTACAGGATTATAAAAAAATGCAAATTAGTTGAAATATATAGTATCCTGCAAAATCTTTATGGTTTAGATAGTGTAAAGAATTATTTTAAAATGATGAAATCTATTTAGTGAAGCTGAGAAACACATTGAAAATGTTTTGGTCACCTGATTTCTTAAAAGAAGAAACACTGGTTTTCAAATTCAGGTAGCTGAATAAATGACCCTTAGTAAAGCATCACGTCTAGAAGTCCCTATATTTTAACATAGCTCAACCTTTAATATTTACCATTTTTTCAATCTAGTTCTATATATTTTCTAATGAATATTCTATGGTTTTAGAGGTATTTTAGATTAAAAATTACTCAATCATTGCTGTACAGGTGAAAACAAAATAAACTGTTGTTCATCCTTTTTAACTTTATCTGAATAACCATGATACTCTCCTTTTGACATTCAGACCCTGAAGAAGTACTGTTTTTTGAGGGGAAAAGATGTAGTTATGACTGTAAATCAATCCTTTTCCTTACCAGAAATACTTCACAAAAGATTACAGCCTGCTGTTAGTTTGCACAGGAACTGATCCATACTGTGAAGTGCCAGAAACTCTCATACATTCAGCTTTGAGTGCCAGCAAAATGTCAAATCCCAAAATGGTAGAAGGAAACTATTTGAACAGTCCTAAAAGAATAATTTTTAGCTTCAAACTAGATGAATTCAGTCTGTTGACTATCCACTAAATGTGAGTGAAGAAATATTTCATCTAATAATCTGGAATGAATGTTGAATTCTGAGATTGATATGTAGTTTGACATTAGAAGTGTTAAATACCTAGGTAAATTAAATGTTCAATTATACAATATAGAATTAATAAAATGAAATTATCTACGTGCCAATTTCACAGAAGTCATCATGCCACAACTTTCTGTGAAAATTTTTCACTCCTAAACTTAGGGATGTATACACAAATGTGAATATAGTTTTATACTTGCATATATGAAATATAAATCAACGTAGGCAAATTTTCCAAAAATCAAAGAAAATATTTTTTACGTATTTTTCTTAAAATCTTCCATGTCTTGTATTTTCAGTCTCTTTTTACTTGAAGAAGACAAAACAAGTTAATGTGATGGGTTGATGCTCTTATTCCTATTGATCACTCACGACAGGGTGAAAGTGCTGTAGTAGAATCCTCACTTTGAAAATGAGTGTTGGTATTAAGGTCACTGAAGTAGCAATAAGTAGAACATGCTTGGTTTCTACATCTAAAACATTCCATTTACTTACGGATTAGAGAAAAGAACAAACCCAGTTTGATCATATTGCTGTCCTCAGTGGAAGTCTGGCTAGTTCAAGACCTGTCACACAACACAACACAAATCTGTCAGCTTTGGCAGAGATGAATCATAGGAAAACAGTATTAGAACAGCAGAGATACTGTAAGTCAGGAGTGGATTGCCTTTTGCAGAGATGTATAGAGATGTTAATGCACAGTGCCTGTCAGCACTGTGCCTTAAACCATCAAGTACTATAAATCTCATTTTCATGAACAGTAAAATCCACCAAACTTACAAAGAAAAATAAGAGCAATAAAAAATGTTTTCCCTACCCCAAACACAGTTTATTCTTTATGAATATACATATACATGTTTGCAGTCTACTTTTAAAACATGGAACTGTCAAGAACTGAGAAAATGAGAGCTAGAAAATATGCAAGGTCTTTTTTGAAATAAATAATAAAAAGTAAAGGTTTAAACACAAACATAAACCATTTCCTAAGGCTTCTGAAATACAGTATGCTTGTTCTGAAAATCTTGTACCCTTGAGGATCTCCTCTATAAAGCAGTGGGTAAATTTGCTTTATCATCCCCAAGGGATGTGTTTTTTAAAATTACCCTCTAATATAAATAATATAAAAACAGTATATATGAGAGAAAAAAATACCTGGTTTGATATGTGTTCAGATGCAGTAACATTACAGAACTGGGAAGATTAAGAAACTGTATTCACTTAACTACTTTTGTTCCTTTTTTTTCAGAAGATATTTAAATTTTAAAAAATGCTTATTATTTTGCATGTTAATTAGATTTGATTTTTCTAAAATTTTATAGATCTGTTCGTAAAATATAATCATTATTATGATTTCTACATAAATTACATGATTTATCAAATCATAAATGATCATTATTCAATTTTAAATCAGTAATACTAAAAATATGCCAAGAGATAACTGATGTGCCTCTTCTTAGCATTATATAATAATTACTCTTTCTGCTTATTTCCTTCCTATGTTGTTTTCTAATGTTGAATTAAAATGAATTCTACATATTTGGAGCCAATTTTATCACAGCAAACTCTATGAGTTTAGGAATGAGTTTAGGAAAATCATATAAAAGATTTTGTAACAAGGATATGCAATTTCAATATGGTACTAATGTGCTCTATGATCATACAATATGTATTTGTATTCTGCATATAGCTTACAACATCACAAAATGCATATCATTAAATTGTTCATACTCACACTCTTGAAATGGGCTTGATAGATAAGGGTAAGTAAGACAAAAGAGAAGATTTGTTTACATAAAGATTATTCTAAACTTGCCAGAAGCATTAGTAAAATCTCAGGAGAAGATATAAAAGCAGGCAGGCAGGCAATTTTTGTGCCTCTCATCTCTCTGCTATTCCTAGAGTTTACATATAAGAAGATTAGGAAACAATACATAGACACAACTGAAAAGCTTCCTAATGAAAACAAGTTTGCCATGTTTGATGGCTTATATATATTTTATTTTTTGACAGCAACATAATGGGCAATGACAATTTAATGCAGTAAGAAGATTTTACTTTCTAAGCAAATTG
The DNA here is from genome assembly GCF_951394365.1 of Tetrao urogallus. NCBI lineage: Eukaryota > Metazoa > Chordata > Aves > Galliformes > Phasianidae > Tetrao > Tetrao urogallus. The sequence goes on along the minus strand of NC_136814.1, from coordinate 68,839,606 downwards.
TTGGGGGTAGTTCTTTTTCAAAGAAAGAATTCAAATGACATTGGAATAACCTAATTCCAGTACTCTAAAGAAGCAGATAGGCTTGATAGAAGTGATTCTAGTCTTTCAATGGTTATTAAATTTTTCCTCTGAAATTTTGGAACTTCAAGTATCTTGAATGATTTGGGCTGTATATGATATCCATGGGCACTGTCACAAAAGTCTTATTTTGGCAAAACTGAGCAGCATAAACATCAGATATTCAGAAAAATTGAAGAAGCCATATTAAATCCATCCCTTTGACAAAGCAGTCTTTACTGATTGAAGTAGAAAAAAATATTCATACTGTGTTAAAGTTAGTTATATGAAGTATATAATTACTTCTTGTCAGGAATATATTTACAGATTCATGATTTTTAAATATGAATATAAATCAGATAACTTTCTTCTATAATTTTTTGTCTGACAATTCACAAATTCAGTAATTCTTAAAGTGAGTATCTTCTAATCCCTTCCTTCCATTTTCTTGATGATATTTTATAGTGGAAATCTGAATTCCTTGGGCCGTTGTGAAGACATGTGTACATAAACCATAAGTAAGTTATTTGCACAACTCATGGTAAATTTGACTTCTTTTCCAAACAACTTTCCCAACATTTTAGGCTAAAATTCAAAACACAAACTCCCATTAATATCTGCAGGACTTCCACTGATATATTGCAGTCTATCAACATGGAAAATAAGTTTAATTCAGATACCCTTGCATAACCACTGTAAAACCTTTTTTTTAAACAGTGTTGTAGCAGTATTGACAGGATAATCTAAAAGATAAGGATGAATTCTATTAACCAGGAGAATATGAGCTACTTTCATATCATAGATTAATAGAATCTAAGAATGGCTTAGGTTGGAGGGGTACAAAAAGATAATCTAGTTCCAACATGCCTGCTATAGCCAATCACTAGATCAGTTCTACCCAGGATGGGGATCCAACCTGGTCTTAAATGCCTCCAGTGATGGGGCATCCACAGCTTCTCTGGGCAGTTTCTTCCAGTGCCTCACCAACCTCCCAGCTAACATCTAACTTAGTTTTCCACTCTTTTAAAGCTATTCACCTTTGTCCCACTACTATTTGAGCAAGTCCAAGTTCTTCTGGATGACATACTTTCCTTCTGACACTCTTAACTAGCACAGTATAAATATGTTTCTGCTATTGGTAGTTTTTTTTTTTTTGTGTGTGTGTGTGTGTATGCATTTTGTTTTTTAAGGTATATATTGGAGGTATTTCAGAAAAATCAATGTAAATGCATTGCTTAATTAAAAGAAAAAAATATTTGAAATTTGTTCTATCTGAGCTGAATAAGTGAATAATTGCTGCAAAAGAGGAGTAAAATGTGTAATGTTTGTTTAAAAATGATTCCAGTTGAATGGCTACTGTTGTCCTGCTACCCTGTTTTGAACAGTAATATTTGAATGATTTGCTTTCATTCATAGAGAACAGCCCCAGTGAAAAAATTATTTGTATCCAGAGTCAGATGGAGAAATCTCAATTTATCTACTATTTTTATGGTAAAACCAGGAGATGAGGGCCTTTGCCACTGAGCAGGGTCTAAAACCTATCACAAGATGATCTCTTGAGCTATGTAACTACAAGAAGGTCTTTGAATCACTCAAGCAGAAATGACAGAAACAAGGGAATACAAGTAGCCTACTCTGCTACACTTTCATTTGAATGAGTAAGCAAGGGCATGGTAAAAGTTCATTTCTAATTTCAAATCACAGTTAGCAGTCAAGGGGGCTAATGACTTTTATTAACAGTTATTTTCCATTTCTTTCCATCTTACAATAAAACTCTCTCTCTTACTTTTAAAACTTATCTTGCTGATTTTGCTGTCTTTTGTTAGTCTTAATGTGTGTGTGTATGTGATATTTATTAATGCACTGTCATGCAATTCCATCAATATCTCATCTTTCTTCTGGCAAGTGAATGTTTTACTATGCCATATTCCTCTGCAGCTGGTGAACATGCTCAGCTAGGCTCCTGTAAGGCTTGCTTTTTCCTATTTTTTTCTTTCATTTTTTCATGAGAAAACAGGAACGGCAAAATCCTGCTGGTTTCTATTTTTATATATAGATTTCTTCTCTAGAGCCTAAGTCTTCATATTATTAAGTGTGTTTTCTTTCCACCTCCCATGTTCTCCTTCCAAATGAGACAATACTTCTGGCTACCTGATGCCAGGAGATTGAATGATGTCCCATGCATTGTTCAGGTGCAGCTCCTTCTCAGCCTGTCTCTGAAGTTGTTGCCCTTAGAACAGCTTTTGATCAAAGTAATGATCTGAAGGCAAGCATCAATTAACTATCCTAACTGTGTTGTTTGTAGACAGTTGCTAATTATGACTGTTGATTAAAGCTAATAATTGTGTAGAACATGAAAAATAATGAAATGTAAACTAATAAAAATAATATAAGATGAGGAAAAGAATTTGTGAAGATAAGACAAGGATCTTCAGCTTACTCTCAGCAACCTCAAGGAAGGTGAATGTTTTGAACCAGAATATTTCTGGCAAATGGGCTTTCAATCCATTTGTAGACCATTGTTGTTTGTAGGCTCCTTTCAATAGGGAGCCTACAAAAAGAAGGGGAATCAACTCTTTGAAAGGGTAGATAGCAGGACAAAGGGAGATGTTTTTAAGTTGAGGGAGGGGAGATTTAGGTTCGATGTCAGGGGGAAGTTCTCTGCTATGAGAGGGGTGAGGTGCTGGAACAGGCTGCCCAGAGAGGTTGTGGATGCCCCATTCCTAGAGGTGTTCAAGGCCAGATTGGATGGGCCCCTGGGCAGCCTGGTCTAGTATTCAATGGGGAGGTTGGTGGCCCTGCATGTGGCAGGGAGATTGGAGATTCATGATCCTTGAGGTCCCTTCCAACCCACGCCATTCTGTGATTCTGTGAATCTGTCAAAGGTTTCGAGGCTGGTTCGACCCGGTTACGGGACCAGTGGGGCAGAGGGATCTGCGGATCTTCGCCTCCAGAAAAGGGAAACGGGACCCCAAAATAATTGAAAACAGCGGCAATAATCTGAGGTGGAACAAATGATTTACTAAATATAGTATTAGCAAAGTATAATGAGAGAGAGAGAGTTTGAATGGTAGATAGGCCTCACCACAATGCTGAGATGAGAAGTGCAGTCCAGTTGAGTGAATGAAGAAAAGCAGATGGCAAAGCGCAGACGGCAAAGAGCAGGCAAAGAAGAAGGAATCAGGTGACCTTGCACAGAGTTATATCTCCTCGCTGACCGCAAAGCCTCCTGGGGAAATGTAGTTCTTCTCCATCGGACAAACATTCGGAACTCGAGCATCAGAAGTCAAACCCCCCAGTGCATTACATGATGTTATGGTGTGGAATACTGATAACCAAAAATCATAAAACCATGACAGAATCTAAGCCTTATAAATTATCTGTGACATTTCAATGACATTGAAAGGCTAATAAACTAGATTTAAAATAGTTTTAAACAGGAGTGGTAAAAGCAGAAGACTGACAGAGATAAAAATCAAAGAAATTTCAACTGACTTGTATAGGATTTCAAGCAGAGGAAAAAAAGGAGAAAATATATAATTTTCTACTCAATTGCAGATTGGTACTCTTCTAAAGATGGAATTTGGTTTTATTTAAAGTGAAACAAATATTGTTTCTTCCAAGTGCTCCAGAAGATGTCTGCCTGAAAATCTCTCTGTGCACATACTTATGTTCATGAGCTGTCCAAAAATTTATTCCAATAAGTGTGTGTCAGCAAAGCACTCCTACCTATATACATGTTTTCAGAAAGATGTTCACTTTTAGAATAAATGAGTAAATAAGAAGATAATTGCTTATTTGGCAAAGGCAGAAACATAAGAATAAACTACCTCTTGTGTAAACAATTTTCTTTATTTTATATTGTTTAACAGATTCAGCTAGTTTATCTTTCAACATACTATTTTTCCATTCAATTTTCAACAAAAAATATGTTTAAAAAAAATAATTACATACTGGGCAACATAACCAAAAGCACTAATAGTATGTAATTTTACTGCATGCTTTCAAATGGCCAGAGAGAATTCCATGTTAACTCTGCTGAGATCATTTCTCCCTGCCTGGATTGCCTTCTCCTTAACCAACGTACTCTAATTCATTTTGAAAATTAACTCTCCATGTCCTCAGATCACTTATCTGCAATGCAGGCTTTTGGTAGATCAGTACAGCTGTGTTTGAAACTGCCCTTCCAGATCTCTCAAAACAACAAATCCAAGCACTTTGTGCAGACCCACACATCAGCAGGTGCAAGAGAATGTGTACACATAAGGAGGGATCTTAAAATATTTTATATACTTTATTCACACCGTAAGATGGCAATTCCCTGAGAGGGCAGGACTGTAGAGAGCCCTCAGAGCTGGAAGAAATGCTACTGCTCACATCTGGACAAGGCAAGTCCTTTCTCACTTTTTCTCGATTAAAGTATACATTCTTCCTTAACACTTTCAAAAAAGTCCTTTCTTTTGTAAATCATCTATTGCTGGAACAGACTAATGAAGTTTTCACTTCCTTTCCTCTTTTCTAGCCTCATCCAGCTAGCTTGATTTAGCACTTATTAAAAATTTTTACTATCAGTGTATCTTAATATATTTTAAATAATAAAAGGGGAAAAAAAAACTTTTCCTTTTTCTCACTTTACAGTTGATGAAGACTACAAAAATGATTTAACAAGAGGACAATAACTCAAGAGCTGATAAGGGTGGAACACAAGGACAAGAGACTGCGGACATAAGTTGAAACAAGAGATGTTCTAAGGGATGCTCTAAACATGGGAACAGATTACCCAAACAGGCTGTACAGTCTGGTGCTTAGAAAGACATAGCCCTGAATAGCTGGTCTGATCTCAGAACTGACTGTGCTTTAGGCAGGAAATTGAATTTTGGAAAGCAAAGCTTTTTTATGTCTCAATCTGATTGCTATTTATAGTCTTCTCTGTCTCAGTTTAAGTTTTAATAATTCTCTATATCATTTTAAAAGCTTATTAATGTTAGAAATCATTTCATATAATAAAATCTTTAAAAAAACAGTGTCAAATTTTAATTCCTTACTTTCCTTCTAAGTATTAACAGCAGACTGTTGGCTTAACCATGTACTTAAGTTTAATTAATACGCTGCTTCTGTTTTTTCCAGATAATTAATGAAGATGTTAAAATCTGCCTTAACATGTTGCTTTGATAATACTCAACAGAAGTTGTGAAAAATTACCTCTTTTGTTGGAGTAACCCTATGTGTTAATTCCTTATAATAATTGGAACTGATAGATCAAAATTAGATGAACATCAATTAGCTTCAGAAATGTCTGAGAAACTCATATTTTTGACCTAATATTTTATTTACATTTACAGACAGTTCAAATTATTTGAACAATCACACACACACAAAAAATTAAAACCTGTAATCAGTGCAGTTTCATCTTCACAGATGATTTTCAGGAAATTTAATAAAGAAAGAAAACATAAATATGACAAATGATGCCTAGAGCTTTACATTTACAATTACCTGTCAAATCCTTTTATTAAAGTAGTTGAATGTTGCATATATACAGATCTAATATAATGGTAAATGAAGTAAATCTGCTTCTCCTCTTAATTTGCATCCTGGTAGAATGTCTGGAGTATGACAACTGTTGATTCTAAAGAATGTAAGAATCTGTTCAAAATGTGGAGACAAGTAAGCTGTACTATCTTTTCATGTTTCATAATGCAATAAACTTGTTTACAATATCTCTGTAGAAGCAGATTTTCCTCTTCCCCCTATCTCATCTTCCCCTTAGCCACAATGGAAGTAATTCATGAAAAATATTCATAAAAACTTTATCAGAACTATTTTCTCAAAGAGCAAAGAGGAAAATAAACACTCAGTTCACCAGTACTCTAATGAGACTTCTCAAGTCAGTCACAAACACGTAAGATGTCTTAGGGAACTATATTCCCCAAACCCTTTGAAGAATATGCTTTAAGTATTCTACTCTCCTACTGTCAAAAACTAATCTATAAAATATGGTCTCCAAAGAAATAATAGCTGAAGAATTTTTAGTAGTTACTGATATGATATTTAACTATTAACCAAATTGCTGAATTGCTATGTTGGAAGAAACCCTTTTGAGATCTTACAGGATAATGTCACTGTCAGCCAAACAGGATGAACTAGAGCGCATTGTCCAGGACCATGTTCATGGATGTTTTGAATACCTCCATGAGTGGATATTCCACAACTTCTCCACTTCCTCCTCACACCTCTTTCCCCAAAGAAATTGAAACTGGGGTCAGTCTATAACATTTCTTTTATGCCACACTCAACTCCTCACACTTTTCCTCTGCTCCAGAATGAGTCCTGCACAGGCTGTTTTCCTGCAGGATAGGTACTACTCCTTAGATTGCTATATTTAGATTGTATTAATTTCTCCTAATTGGTTCTGAATATATTTCAAAGAATCACAGAATTATAGGGATTGGTAGAAATCATTGAGTCCAGCTTCCCCCACCAAAGCAGGCTCCCTACGTCAGGCTGCACAAGTAGACATCCAGATGGGTCTTGAATATCTCTGGAGAAGGAGACTCCACAACCCCCTTGGGCAGACTGTTCCATTGCTCTGTCACCCTCACCATGAAAAAGTTCCCTTACATATTGGTATGGAACTTCCTATGCTCAACTTTGTGGCTATTACCCCTTTTCCTGTCTCCACAGATCAAGCGGCAGGCATTTACCCAGTCTCTAAATTTCACACCAATAAATCTATGCAGTTATGCTTCTTTTCTTATACATCCTGTCTTCATATTACACATGGTAGAATTATAATAGAGTAATGGAGTCATTATACGGACTAGTGAAACAAAAATTTGATCAAAAAAGAAAAAAAAGGAAAAAATTATACAGCTATTTATACTTTCTAGAAACCATACATACATCTTGAAAATTTGTTTAATTTTGTGGCTCTTCCATAATCCTTAACAATGCCTTTACAATGCAGTTAAAAATAAATAAATAAATAAATAGGTAGATAATGTATAAGGTAATTCCCACTCATTTCTTCTCTACTAAGAAAGTAAAGCAAACAGCAACAACAAAACATTTTATAACTTTTAAATCTTTCCTTTTAATATTTTTCAGGAGACTTATTTTCATCCTTCCTCTAATTCCCAGGTTGTGTCTTCAAATCACTGTACATCTAATATTGAAAACTGAATTGTCATGAATTCAGACCTTTTTTAATGCTTTGTCTGTAATGCAAGATCAAATGACACTGCTTCTATCCATTTTATTAAATTTTGGATGACCATTAGATAAGGGAGTTAAAATCATTAACAGTTAAAAGTAAGCCTTTAAGAATGTGGAAAGAAAAACTGATATAATAGTTTCTAGATTCTTGAACTTATTTAATATCGACATCCTATCTTCCCATGTATAGTACAATATAATTTAGACATTTTAAAATTGAAAACTGAAAGCAAATATATTTAAAGACTCACAGATTTCTAGGTCAAAAGATTATGCTTGTGACATAATAAGGAAGACGGTATTATTTTAAGTAAAATATATATATATATTTTATTGTGTGTCCAGTAGTTAAGGAAATTTCAAGTTTGTGAAAAAATATAAAGCATATGATAAAAACAGTTAATTCTAGCACAGGCAACCTTTCATGTTCTTTGCATCGGTATAGCCTTTATAAACCCCTTACCTTCATTAGTGTAATTTGTAATGTAGAGCTATAAAATGAGAAGACTAGGATCTTTAGCTTTTAATACCTAAGCACATTTTCTTAAAGGAATAAGCCACACAGATCTAATACACAGAAGAATTAGAAGCTGGAATAACAAAATTTAAAAAATAAAAATTAAAATAAAAAAAAAAAATTAAAAAAATTAAAAAGCACAAAAACAAGGAAAGAAAAAAATAAAAAGTACAGGAGTAATCTGGTATTCACATCTTGCTTAAGGGTAGTGCTCTTTTTTTCTATCTTTTTCTATTTTTTCTTTTGTTTCTCTTTTTTTTTTTCTTTTTTTCTTTCTTTCTTTTTTTTTTTTTTAAAGAAAAATCAATAATATCTCCCAGGTTCTCTGAAACAAGACTTTAGTGGCTGGAGACTGTGTTGAGAGTTTCAAGTCAAACAAAAAAAAGCCTCTAAGAAACAGAATGCCTTGAAGTGTAATTGAAGTTTTGCTCATTAAATGCAATCCTGTGAAGACTTGACATTTCATCAAGTTTTCAGCTAGACGTCCTAAGAAAATAAGCTTGAAAAAAGCTGTACAGAGGACTGGGATTTCTTTTACAGTGTTAACTTTTGACATGAGTCTTACAGATATTCTCTCCATTTTCAAGAAACCAGTAGTGTAACTGGAAAAGTTTTAGCCACGTTACCCAAGAAAAGCGTAAAGGAGCTTTCTCTGCCATATTCATTATCATAGAATCATAGAATCATAGAATCACTAAGGTTGGAAAAGACCTAAAAGATCACCCAGTCCAACCGTTCACCTATTCCCAATAGCTCCTACTAAACCATGTCCCTCAACGCAACATCCAGTCTTTCCTTGAACACCCCCAGGGTCGGTGATTCCACCACCTCCCTGGGCAGTCCATTCCAGTGCCTGACCACCCTTTCTGAAAAGTAATACTTCCTCATGTCCAGCCTGAATTTCCCCTGGCGTAGCTTGAAACCATTCCCCCTGGTCCTATCACTAATGACACGAGAGAAGAGGCCGACCCCCAGCTCACTACAACCTCCCTTCAGTTATAGAGAGCATATAAGGTCTCCCCTGAGCCTCCTCTTCTCCAGGCTGAACATTCCCAGCTCCTTCAGCCTCTCCTCATATGGCCTGTGTTCCAGACCCCTCACCAGCTTCATTGCCCTTCTTTGAACACGTTCCAGGGCCTCAATATCTTTCTTGCAGTGAGGGGCCCAAAACTGGACACAGTACTCGAGGTGCGGCCTGACGAGTGCTGAATATAGGGGAACAATCACCTCTCTGCTCCTGCTTGCAACACTGTTTCTGATGCAAGCCAGGATGCCATTGGCCTTCTTGGCCACCTGGGCACACTGTCGGCTCATGTTCAGCCGAGCATCAATCAATACCCCCAGGTCCATTTCCTCTACGCAGTCCTCCAGCCACACCGCCCCAAGCCTGTAGCGTCGCCTGGGGTTGTTGTGGCCGAAGTGCAGGACCCGGCATTTGGCCTTGTTGAAACTCATCCCATTGGCTCCAGCCCAGCTCTCCAGCCTGTCCAGATCCCTCTGTAGGGCCTCGCTACCCCCAGGCAGATCCACGCTTCCAGCCAATTTGGTGTCATCTGCGAATTTACTGAGGGTGCACTCGATGCCCTCATCGAGGTCATCTATAAAGATATTGAAAAGGACAGGCCCCAGCACCGACCCCTGCGGAACACCACTCACGACCGGTCGCCAGCTGGATTTGACTCCATTCACCACCACTCTCTGCGCCCGGCCCTCCAGCCAGCTCCTCACCCAGCCAAGAGTGTACCCATCCAAGCCTCTGACTGCCAGCTTCTGCAGGAGAATGCTGTGGGAGACAGTGTCAAAGGCTTTGCTGAAGTCTAGGTAGACCACATCAACAGCCTTTCCTTCATCCACCAGATGGGAAGCAGATGCTAGAGTCTGTCACTGTTCTAAGTACTTTATTGATTTCCCTCTCTAGACAGGCTCTGAATTTTTGTTAAAAAAAAAGTCTTTTGGTAAACTGCACCAAAATAGACTTTCAAAGAAGATGTGAGATTCATACAACAGGGCCTTAGAACAAGTGGCAACTTGTTCTGTTTCCACACTTCTGTTTCTGTAATGACTGCAAAGCTAACACTGTTCAAATATTTCAGCCCATAGGCAACTGTGAAAATTAACTCTGCATCTTCAGCTTCAGGAGATTCAGGTATGGTTTCTTTATTTATTCCAATGGGAGTACTCTTTAATACTATCCCTTTCCCCACCTTACTGATTATCCAGTAGATTTTATCTATATCATTTCTCTGAACAACAGTCCACATTTGAAGCCTTTCTTCATTTGTTTTTCTTCTTATAGAAGATTAATGTTAATTCTTTCTACACAGATCACTGGTCAGCTTTATATAGTCATTCCAGGCAGGATAAACATGGGTCTCCAAATTTTTTGTGCAGTTTTTGTGCACACAGCATCCATGTATTTAAGATTGTTTGGATTCACTATTTGTTAAAGATATTTATGCCACATTATAAATAATTTTTATACAAGTCATTTTTTTTTCATGAAGACTCATGTAATGTATAGAAAATTATTAAAATTTTAATCTCAATCATATCATATCCGGTGAGTATAAAGCCTAGCTATGATGAATGGCTAATATATCTCATAGTTTAGACACTGAACAGATATTAGAGAAAAGGAGGTGAACTAGAGTAGGATTGTTGATTCACAAATAAAAGTTTCATCAACTGACAAAAAATTGACACCCGCAATAAAAGTCTGAGCATTTTGAGAAGCAGGTTCACTTGCAGGAGAAATTAATTTATTAAATCAAATCTAACTCTTTGGTAGCAGTAAAGTCAGCCATCCAGTTTGCTGTATAAACATTCTCAGTGGTCAAGGGTCTGTATTTTTGCAGTTAAGAAAAAAAAAACAAACACTTTAGATCATTTCTGGACACTGATTTTGCCAGGAACTGAAATAAATATTTCCAAAAAACTCAGGGGAAAACCACCACTAACAGATTTGACTCATCCAGTGAGATGAGACTGAACTGAGTACAGTATCTCCACCACAAACACTATTTAGAATATCCCAGTGCTAAGATGACCACTTGCAGTGTTTCTGAGTTCACTACAATTTTGCAACATAGGACAAAAATAGTAAGATCTTGAGACTCTACTTTGAAAGACATCTCATAAGCTGAGTTGTTTGTCTGACATGAGAAATTTTGGACTGCTTGCTTATCTACAGGTGTTCTGGAAAAGTCAAGTGAACCTATAGTGAGGCACTGTTTATGAGTTTAAAATATCTGTTTACTATATCTGCAAATAGCAGGGGGATTGAAACTGGATGATCACTGTAGTCCTTTTCAACCCAGCCCATTCTATGATTCTATGATATGATTCTATATGCACGAAAGGTTCTGGACACATATAGCAGAAAGTCTGTGGAGGTATGACTAACCAGGTGGAAGTTTGAGCCCTCCTATGTTTCCCAACAAAGCCTATGAATACTTTCTAAGCCAATACTTTGCTAAAACCAAAGAAAAACTCATCCAAACAGCATAAAATTTATATTTTTCTTTATTTAGGTTCAAAAATCCTGGATAGATTTTTTCCAGATGGCTCTTTTCATGGTCCAGCAACAATATGACTAAAATAAATGAATCGAAAACTTTCCTGCACTGTGTATCTCACTTCCATTCCATATGTACAGTTATGATAAAGACAAACAAATACGAATCACTGTCAGAGCAAAAAAGAAACAGATTGAAAAACAATGAAAAATCATATTAAAAGTTCAGTATTTTTAGTTGAACCATCCCAAATTTTATAACAGTTCTAAGGTGCTGTAATACTCTGTTTCTATTTTGCTTACTTCTGCTTCAGTCCTACTTTTCGTATTCCAAGGGTACTTCCTTCTAGACTATATTAGTGCTGCTGATCAGCTTACTCAGAGTAAGTGTCAGATATGCCTAGTGCCTTTCTAAGACTAATCTTCCAAAGATGTTAAACCATTTTTGGTATTCTGGATAGATTAAAATGCATATTATTCTTAACAAAACCAAGAAATGTAAAACTGGCTCACGTCTTTCTGTGTTGAATTCTAGGATTATCTGCAAGAGGCTTCACAGAACTTCAATTCATTTCCTCATAGTAGTTAAACAATTTTGGTTTACACACACAAAAAAATTATTCCTTTGAAGTAATACTTTGCAGCCTGCATAGTATAATTTAAATATAGGATGTCAAATGCTTTGCACAAGTCCATGTCATCTATCTGGACTTGTGCAAAGAATCTGACATTGTCCTGCATGACACCCTTGCTACCAAACTGGAAAAAAAAAAATGGATTTGATGAGTGAAGTACTCACTGAATAAGGAATTGGATGGATGGTTGCACTGGGAAAGTTTAGGTCAATGGCTCAATGTCCAAGTGGAGACTGGTCAGAAGTGGCCTTCTCAGGGATTAGTGCTGGGACTGGTGTTATTTAATATCTTTATAGATGATATTGACAGGGGGATCAAGTGCACTCTTAGCAAGCTTGCAGATGACACCAAGCTAAGTGGTGTACACTAGAGGGAAGGGAAGCCATCCAGAGGAACCTGGACAGGCTTGATGGGTGGGACCATGCCAACCTTATGAAGTGCAGCAAGGCCAAGTAGAAGATCGTACATCTGATTTGGGGCAATCTCAAGCACAGATACAGGTTGGGTGGAGAATGGCTTGAGGGCAGCCCTGAGGAGAAGGATTTGGGAGTATTGATTGATGAAAGATTCAACATGACCTGGCAATGTGCACTTGCAGCCCAGAAGGACAACCATATCCTGACCTGCATCAAGAGATGTGTGGCCAGCAGGTTGAGGGAGGAGATTCTGCCCCTCTACTCTGCACTCTTGAGATCCCACCTGGATAGCTAATGGTAGTGACTATGTTGAAAAATAGTGCTTTGTAGCTGAGAATTTGCTCTATCAAATTGTTACCGTGCTCTTTGTTGCTGTTTCCACAGAAATAAATAGGAGGCATTACTTTTGGAGTCACCTAGGTATATGTGGCCCAAAACAATTTCTATTCACTAAATGCAGCCCAGACAAGCCAAAAAGTTGGATATCCATGGTTTAGTATATTCAGATTTTCTATATTGCTTGAGTGTGTGGATCTGCGAGGCCTGGAGTTGTTGGGGGTATCTGTGTGAGTGCACGGGTGGATGGGAGCTCAAAAACTGCCTGTTAAAGAGGAAGCATCTTGGCATCATATGCAATGAGGCAACCTCAAGCTGTTGAAACCATCTGTGAAGAAGAGAAGTGGGGGATGGGGGGGGAGAGGGAAGTGGGTGTGGAGATGTAAGCTTCAGACATCACCAAAAAGTTTCAGTCTGGAAGGCTATGTTCTTAAATAGCAAACTTGCCCCAAATTTTTTCACTACAGACATTTCTTGAATACTAATTCAAAGGACCAATGAAATTTCTTGGTGGCAGTTATCTGGGTTGTTTGGCAAGACATATCAGACATCAGGAGTCTCCATACGTCCTGTGTATGATGCACATCACAGACTCACAGAGATCTGTGTGCTACAACAGGAAGATGCCTTTTGATTTTGAGTTTGGAAGTTGAAAGACAAATATTTGAGTCGTCCAAAATATCCTCTCTGAAATTTCACCAACCTTCTCAATCTCCGCTGCTGAATGAACTGTCGTATCACTTTGAGAAAGGAAAGTTGATCTCTTCTTTCTTTACTGTATATAAAAATATCTCCTTTTAATCTTTCTAACACGTTTCTAGGTGGATTTGTACAAACCATTGTGTTGTTCCTTGCTTAAAGCATAACTAGCAAAAGCCCTCTTCACTTGCTTTCTTTTTAAGCAGCTTCATATCATCCTTTTCTAAACCCTTCAAGGTTAATGTCCATCTCATCTGTGGTTGCATATATATATAATAAATGGAGATTCCCACTGCTGTGCTGGCTGCCATCCTGGCTTCTGATCATTTGTTTGTTACATTTTTCACACTAGCAATGTCATTCTCTCATGTTTCCATTTCTGTGTGGAAACAATTAAAATTCCCTATTTCTATTTTAATTCTTTTCTTCAAGCTTATCTTTGTAGCAATGCTAAAAACCACTTGTCAGTGATTAGCCAGCTGGTGTGACCACTGCTTATTACACTGGTTACAGCTGTCTTGCTGCTATTTTTGGGTTTCCTCTCCATCTGTCTTATCCACCTGCTGTCTCTCATTTCAAACTAAGATTTTAAGCTCCCTGGACAAAAACTTCCAATTTGTTATGCTTGTACACTATGTGCATAGTGCATATATAGCACAGTGTGTCCTTAGCTATACATTCTCTTTCAGTTTAAACAAATATGCTCTGAGCTGACTAAGATAGAGAGACACTGCAGATTCTGAATTTCAAGGTGGATTTACATCTTCTACTCAGTGTTACAGAAGCCTGAGTTCAAACACTGCTGGTTATCTTGGCAAACAACTGGGGAAGTAGGATGAAATAGCAGTAGTTCTGTTTCAGCTCCTGACTGTCATGACTGCTCTGCAGCAAAGAGCTGACACAGCAATGGAAAAGTTGTAAGAAAAAACATGAACTGTTAGAGGAAGGACAAAATCTGTGCTTTAGGCTTTATCCTCTTATTTGGACATCTAGCAATAGCTCAGATTGCTGGATTTTTGATGCTGTTTTTAATATGTATAGGTCACTACAAAAGTAATTCCTCCTATTTATTTCCATGGAAACAGCAACAGATACAAAAAGCACAATAACATCATTTGGTAGAGAACAAATTGTCAGCTACAGAATACTCTTTCTCAACATTGTCCCCATCATTAGCTATGCAATTTTACCAGCAATGAACAAGAGCCTGCATGCTGTGCTCATAAAAATCTGGACTGGTGGAGGAGACTCACTGTTTCACAGCTGCTATGACAAGCCACTGTTAAGAAAATATTGCCCATAGTCTGTCTTTCATTAGTACAAGTCACACAGCTTTCCACTGGTCTATACCATAGCTGTGGTAGGACACTGCATCCAAGGTTAGTGATGTACTCCATGGTCTTCAAACTAGAATGGGTCCTGGCATTATCGGCTTGCAAAAGGAAGTTTGTCTTCTTCACTGATCTGATTCTGAATATTTGAGCTGTCAGCATAGTCAGTGTCACAATGTAGTAATTAGAATTGACGATTTTTCGGGGTTCTAGGAAATTCAAAAAAGATCAGATCTTTCCTATTCTAAAAGACAACACACAACACTTTACTCATTGAGGGCTGTGTCTTGAACGTTTTTTTAAATGGCAAATTCGATTGAGTGTTTCAAAAGCACTTTCATGTCAGACACCATTTTGTCAGACTGTCTTTCTGCTACCATATGTTGCACAGCAACATATTTTAATGGATTACAGGTGGCAAGGTTCAATTTCTACTGCAGTATCACCAGCATCCGCCTCTCATGTCTGTCTCGCTCCAACTTACAGGAGGGAGATGAGGTTCTTTTAATATCTGTACACCTGGCATGAGATTAAGAAACAACATTTCAAATATTAGTCTGACCAGTTTATTATAAATCCTAATCAGGGCGATGGGGAAGGGAAGGAGGGCGATAGAAAAGATAGGAAAGAAGCAAGAATTGCATAAAGCAGGGATAGTCAGCACCAGGATCCAGCAGCGGTTCTGTTGCAAGATGTTTCAAAGGTCCGAGGCAGAAGCAGCAGTGGGGGAGAGCAGCAGCAGCGTGGCCTTGGGCAGCAAGTAGGTAGCAGGAAGAAGTCGCAGAGCCAATCTGGGAGGAAGCAGCAGAACTCAGGTAGCAGGCCCAGGAGAGTCTGTCAGCATGCAAGAATTCCGTAGTGAGGAATCTGATGGCCGACACCTTTGTTCTTCTTCAGCATCGTGGTAGAGTGCAGAGCAATTCCAGGAGGGAAAGGGGCAGGTCATGAGGCTTCTCATGTCGGAAACCTCTTCTTCTTCATGAGGAATCTGTTGCCAGAAAAACCTAAATCTCATGGTTTTCGATTCCTCTTTTATCCTACTTTTTCTCCTGCCTAAATGACATCCGTGGGTGCTTGTGCGAGAGTCATGTGAGTACCCGAGATGGCCATCTTCCTCGAGATAAGCCCACACAAAAAACTGATTCACGGCCATTAAGCTGCAGCTTATCTCTCTCTCCTTGCCCCTGGCCTTGTCCATCTGTGTCCCTCAGACAAAGGATTTCACAACCCTTGCTCAGGACTTGTCCATCAAAGTTTCCAGACAAAGGATTTCACAACCCTCACCCAGAACTTGCTTGGACTTGTTCATCTGTGTCCCCAGCAAGCTTTGAGACAATGATGTAAAAGAATAATCTCTTACAATGTCATGGACCAGCATAACAAAATAGGGGGCATTATTTTCTAAGAAGCCCTTGCATACGGAGAAAATTCATGAGCCTTTTACTTGTAGTTTTCTTCTTTGTGAAGCTTCAGAAATTATTAATATTACAATTACACCCATCAGAGATAATATTAAGATTTAGGATAACCTTAATGTTATGTATGATTTTTTATACTGATTTCAGTGTTATTTTTCTGAAGTGATAACTTCATTTGTATTGTGTTACAAAAAATACATTCCATCCTAAAGTTTATATAACATAAAAGAAATTAGATTAGATACAAAAAGGATGGAATATTAAAAAGAAAAAAAAAAAAAAAAGACAAGGCAAAAACTGTAAGTACTTTTAGGTTTTGAGTATTTCTTCATGTTTTTTGGCATCTGTTCTGAGAAGCACTTCCAAGGTAGAATACATCTGAGCAGCATCCACATTTCCTACCTTGCTTTCCTCCTTCTCCTCTGAAACACCCCACACACCATGACTTCCATGCACAGAAATCATAGACACTGATGGCTGAAGGATAATAGTGAAGTGGTCCTAGAGATCATCTGATCTGGGTGATTAGGAAACTTCAACCCTCAAGCACTCTGCAGCTTTCCCCAGTAAGTAGTCATAAATTGGTACACTGGGGATTAGATATTTTAGTCCTAAATGGAGAAAGGAAAAACAAGAACCAGGGACATGAAACTTATCTGTAAATTCATATGAGATTTGAGAAATATTTTCAGTTTTCTTTTTCTTCATTAAACACAGAGGAATTTGCTCTTAGAATATACTGCTAAAGGGAGTAATATAACATGCTTCAGTTGACCCTAGATGATTTTATTGCGCATATGTTTTGGTCAGCTAGAAAGCACTAAGATAAAAACAAGTTTATTTTGATGAATATATTTTGTGCACTTTCTACAAAATTGACTCTCTCTTTCAGCATTAGATGGATAGATTTCAGTATTAAAAGGTTGAGTCTACTGCTTGACAAAGCAAAAAGCATTCAGGGTTTAGATTGGGCTTTAATGTTTGAGATTTCCTAATGCTGACTGGTCCAATATTAGATATGGAGCTTGGTGGCAATGCATGAAGAAGGGGGTTGAATCTCTATCCTCCTTGAGATCCCTTCCAACCCAAGCCATTCTATGATTCTATTATTACTGTCCTTAGGTTAGTTTGTTGTTCCTGTCTACTTTCAATTTAGACACGTTAACAAATAAAGGCATGTAAACCCAAGCAATGTTTTTTCCCCATCTTATTCCCTTTTGACTCTTGAGAAAGTACACATTCTCATCTGATATTTAAAGGGTCAGAACATAAATTTCTCCAGATTGGAAGGCAATTAGGTAAGTTAAATTTGCAAAAAATTGTCTCAAAAATAAGAAAAAAAAGTGTCAGTCTATTTGCCCATTAATGTGAACACCTAAAATTTTGAGGTCCACAGTATTTCACCTAATAGCATTCATCAGCAAGGGTACTGAGGTTGACACCCAGTGTTTGACTTAGAATTTGATCAACTGGAATTACTAACCTACATGAAAAA
Organism: Tetrao urogallus; assembly: GCF_951394365.1. Taxonomy (NCBI): domain Eukaryota; kingdom Metazoa; phylum Chordata; class Aves; order Galliformes; family Phasianidae; genus Tetrao; species Tetrao urogallus. The sequence goes on along the minus strand of NC_136814.1, from coordinate 68,821,973 downwards.
CAGAATAATCAAAATACTATATTAGCAACCAGCCTGATACGGAAAGTGGAAGTATAGTTTCAGGTGACAGAGATTTACAGTTCCATTAATTCTAGTAATTGCCCTTTATCTTCTTACTGCAGTAACAATACAGCAGAATTGCCAGGTCACAGCTTGAACCAATGTTTGAGCAACAGGTAAGAAGGCGTGACTAACCCAGGGAGCTCAGGTCCAAGCAATGCACCTGAGTGACCAGAAGGAGTAGACTCTCAGTCCACCCCTCCTCTCCCTCATTTAAGGTTTACAGCTGAAAAAGCAGCAATTCTTTGAATAGGGATTGCACTCATCTTGAGCTCTCACCAGCTGTTGGAAAGGATAATCTATTTTTTCTTTTTTGTTATCTTCTATTGCTCCATTGTGCTTGTATCACATTAGAAGGGACTGTCATTGCCTTCTTTGCTGTGTACATAATATAGTTTTGTTTTTGTTTTAATAAAAATGATTAAAGATTTCACAGTGCTGTTGATTAACTTACACTTCATTATTTTTCAAGACTGTTCTGAGTATGCTCTGTATCAATATATTTTTTGTCATTTTAAGGAATGTACCTATATGAGTAATTTAATAATACTTACCAAGTAATATCTTTCTCTGATTTAGGTCTATTTCAAAGTCAATAATTTGTTAAATTAATACATATTGAAATGACTTCTGATGTTTTTCTTTTCCAACATATTATTACCAACATATAATAGCATATGATATGTTACGGAAAACAAAAAAAAAAATACTGAATTAAAAAAAATGAGAAAATAAGTATAGAACATAATAAAATAAAAGAGGAAAAAGAGAAGATGAAAAACCTACATTAAAAAAAAAAACAAAAAAGGAGAAAAAAGAAAAAACACAGCGAATCAAATTGCTTTCAATCAGTAAATTCATAGTTGTGTCCTCATGTTGCAAGCTGTCTCCTAATTGACCCTAGCTATAAAAACTCATTGAGTGAAGAGGGCAGATGGGTTCACTATATTATTTTCTTCTCTTAGGGTAGCTGTACTAAGATAGCTGCTCAAAATTGTGTGAGTCTACAGTTTCTAGGAAGAAGAATAGATCTCAAGAGTTTGACACCAATGTGAAAAATTTAAGAATGGCTTCTACAGAGCTATCATATTCCAGAGATACATTTTTGCAAGGTGCTACTTTCTACCTCAAATATTTCTCAAGGAATGTTTTTCTTTACTTAGTATTCAGAAAATATCTTTGTAACCTTGGGGATACTTAGAAGGTACCACACAAACTAGGAGACTACTTTTGTCCTTGGTAGTTTATATAATCAGTGTAGCAAAGTCAAATAATTATTGTTCTTTATTCATCTTTGTAGCCTCAGATTTTTGTCACAAGCAAAGAGAGCCCAAAGTTACCATCTTTGCACCCTCTTTTCTTGGCTTCAATAAGACTTCAATATGCAATACCAGTGAAAGAGAAATGCTATATTTCTTATTCAAACGAATCTTTTGAAGTCAGAGTAGCTATCCTTTTACAATGCATATCCATGTCTTGAGTCACCTGTTAGCAGCCTTGATAATGAAAGATGCAGCGTATTTCTCGATAAACACCAGTTAGTCTTGCCATCCTTTAAGGTTTTTTTTTGATTTTGTTTATTTGCTTTTTGTTTTTGTCTGTTTGTTTATTTAGAGCATTCTGTCCAGCTGTGTTGTGGTCTGATCAGTATTATCCCTAGCTTTAGCAAAAACAAGATAAGTTCCAAATTGTTTCAGAGAAGGGATGCAGAAGAACTTTGAGTTGCATACATGATATTTTTTATTTTGTTTTGTCGTTAATTATTAAGAAGGTAGCTCATATAGAAGTATAATCATGTATTTGAAGAAGGAAAATGTAGGAATGCAACAAAAGAAGGTCTTCCTTATTCCCACCTAGAGTAGAAATAAGTACTCATGGATTACAAACCTGAGTGCAGTAGAAGACAAATGCAGTGATACATTCTTGACAAAAAAGTGAAATAATGTCTTTCTTCTACTATGAAGAGGACATCCAGAACTCTTGATGATTCCTGAATATGGACTTAAGCTTTGAACTTTTCATAGAAATGAACAAGACAAGAAACAAAATTGATATTATATAAAGAAAACATAAACTGTATAGGAACAAATAAATATTTATGAATTAATCCATTCATTCAATTTCTCTCATCTCAGATATCCAGAGGCTGGCTTAGAGGAACTATGAAAAGACAATTGACAAGTTCCAAGCTGCTGTTCTTAATGAAAAGCAATTTTGAAAGCCTAGTTATAGAAATCTATTGAGATCACATAGAGAAGAACTGAAGTCAATCTTCTGCAATACAAAGAAAGGACCTCTCTCCCAACTGCTGTTGCACAGTAGTTTTTTCCTTTTCTTAAATCTGCTCTCTCGGATCACACCCAGCATTGCTTATGGCTCAGCTATGGCAGGCCTGAGTTCCTTTTCGAGCAGCTGGATCTGATCTGATGTGGAGCAGTGCTGAGTTCTACTTACAGAGTAGAATCTGTGCTACTCCTGTAGCCCTTCCACTTGCCAGGTGAACCCAATATAATTCTCAAAACCAAACCTAATCATCGAAGCAAACAAATACACACACACTAAATAAATAAATAAAAACACAAATGAGATGGAAAAAACAAACACCCACAGAAGTCCCCACAATCTCTCCCTGGCTAATCAATCGTGATAATAAATAATTGATGCTAAACTCATATCACTTTGATTTTAAACTATATTCACACTATGACATTAGAGCTTCAAATTCTGCAGAGGGGGAATATTATTTGTTCTTTCTGTTCCAGCTAATGTTCTTTTTTTCCAATTTAAATTATGCAAAAGAGATGACAGAGATAGAAAAGTATAATTGACTTAATTTGGTTTAATTAAATGCAAAAAAAAAAAAAAAAAAAAAAAAAAAAAAAAAAGAAAGAAAGAAAAGAAGACACAATTAGTTAATGCACCCTAATGAATTGAATTATGAAACACATTTCTCCCAATGGGGGAAAATTATCCCTGTAATGGGAAAAGTGGATATGGAATAAAAAAGTTAACTAGCAGACTGTTTTTTCTCCCTACTGGAGTGACCAAACCAGAGCCAACAAAATGTTACAATTACATTAAATATCTACACAAGTATTCAGTGTCTTGTAGATAAATTCTTCCTGGTGATCCTCAATCCTAAAGCTATAAAAGTGGCCACATTCCTGACTTCTGACAGTGCTCCCTGGCCTTAATTCAGTTTTCAATTTGTCTTAGTCAGTTCTTATGAAACTGTGGGTTTCAGAATCAAACTGAAATGAAGTACAAAGAAAAAAAATGCTGAAAATGTATTAAAGTAATTTTATTAATTGAACTGTAAAACAAGAAGTTAATTTGTGAAATATAATAATAATAATATTAAAAAAATAACACATACTTTAACTGCATTAATTTTGACTGTTTTTCAGTGCTGTCTAAAAGCACTGATTTTCATAAAAATAAATGAGTAATATAAACTTCTGACAACTTATAAAGAGTATAAGTTTTGATTCTCTGCATTTACTAAGAAAAATAATTTTAAATGTTTTGAGCACTTCAAAATACAATCAAATGTACACTAAATAACTAAAAAATTCCAACCTTTTTGATTGAAAGTTTTAATAGTTCAGTTGGAAAAAACATCCGTTACATTTGGAAGTGCTAGATATTTTCAGTTTTCTCCCTTTTTCATAATTGTATCTCACTATTTAATTAAAGAAGAAAAATATCTGGTTGTACAACTTTAGTTTTACCAATTAAATTCTTCTAATACTTAATGTATTTTATACGTTTAATGTCACAGAAAATCAGATTCAAGACATTTTTTTCTAACGTGATTACAACTGCATTATTGAAAAATTAGAAACTTTGTATCAACTGAGTTTTAACTATTAATTCTAATTGTTTCCTTTCATCATTTCATTTGTTACAGTCATTTTTCTCTGAGGTTTTATGATATAGAGAATTGCAACTATCAGGGAAAAAAAACCCAAACAAACAAACAAAAAAAACCAACCACCTGCAAATCCTCTTCATGCTGAAGTGACTGTCTCATTGATTTCAACTGTGACAAAGAGTGTCAGCCTGTACAGCCAATGCTGCACCATTCCTAGATCCACCATAGACTGGGTGTACCACAGCATAAAACTTGTGATTTTCATACTTTCTGAGACCCCTTTGTTTGCTACTTAAATATTACATGTAAAATGACTCTACATCCATACTGGATAATGTTTTCTTCCTTCCCTCATTATTTTCATAGCTGAAAATGAACACACAATACATGTGAGGTTTCCAGAAATGGATTCAATGCATTTCCAAAAGGGCTTATAAAACTTCTGTGAAATATGTTACATTGGGAGTTAGCTAGATAGTACTAAAAGCTATTTATATATTGTTTAGCATAATGTGATCTAGAAGCAGTGGTGTTCTAGGTCAGAGGTGAGAATAAACTGGACCATCTCTATCTGATGACAGTGACAAGATCCAGTTGATAGGCATGGAGCTGTGTCAGTGGAAGGTCAGGTTGGATGTTAGGGAAAGGTTCTTCACCAGAGGGTACTGGGTAATAAGGAACAGGTGCCCAGGGCAGTGCACATGGCCCCAAACTGATGGATTTCAAGGATTGTTAGGACAATGCTCTCAGACATAGGGTGGTGCCCTGTGGACCCAGGGATTGAACTCAGTGACCCTTGTAGGTCCCTTTCAACTGGGGATATTCTATGATTCTATGATTTTATTTGACTGTAAAGGTGTTTTAGTTCTTTTTGTTTCTATAATATTTGGGGTTTTTCATTGTTGCTATTGTTTTGTTTTTTTTTAATTCAAATAAAACTAGAAATATAAAATGAATCAGAGGTAAATTAGACACTATAACTAATATTTTTGATAAAAAATAAGAGAGATCCTGTTTATCTATTAGTAATGATGACAACTCCCATACGTGTATTTATGTACAAAGAAGGACAAGGCTTGTGAAGGTCTTGGAGAATATGTCCCACAAGGAGTGACTAAAGAAACTGGAGCTATTAGTCCAGAGAAGAGGAGGCTGAGGGGAGATCTTATTGCTCTCTTCAAATACCTGAAAGGCAATTGCAGTGAGAGTGGGGCTGGTCTCTTACCAATGGTGGTGGGTGATGGGATGAGGGGAAATGGCCTCAACTTGCACCAGAGGAGATCTAGGTTGGATATCAGGAAAAACTTCTTCACAGAAAGGTTTGTTAAGCACTGGAATGGGCTCCCCAGGGAGGTGGTTGAGTCACCATCCCTGAATTTGTTTAAGACCGTTTTGTTGTGGTGCTCAGGGACATGATTTATCAGAGGGTTGTTATAGTTAGAGAAGTATGGTTAGGTTGCAGTTGCACTTGATAATCTTTATGGTCTTTTCCAACCTGAGCAATTTGATGATTCCATGATTCTATGACTGGTGTGTTATGATTGAAAGTTACAAGGTTTTCAGAAAGAAAAAGAGATGTGGGGGTGGCATTGTATGTAATGGAAGTTGGACTGTACAGAGCTGTCAGTTGTTGATCACACACTTGAGAGATTCTGGATAAAATTTTAGGGAAAAGCAAATAAAGAGGATGTCACTGTGGGAGTCTACTACAGACCACCCAGCAAAGATGACGCCACCAACGAATTTTTTTTTTAGTGAGCTAAAACAAATCTCTGTCTGATCAATGGCTGTTGTTCTTACAGGGGACTTCAAATTGCCAGAGCCTAGAGCTGGAATCAGTTCTCTTTATGGGTCCCTTTCAACTTGAGATACTGTATGATTCTAAGATTAGTGTCCCTATTTACCACTAAAAAAGAACAGACAAGTATTCAGCAGCCAAACGTAAGACTGTGTTATTATACTTACAGGAATAAAAATGTACTTTCAAACATTAAAGACTTGAAGCCCCAGCCATGTGATCTTCACTGATCAGACAAAATGATGCTAGACAACCAGTTCTGTCTTTTGCTTTATTTATTTATTTTTTTTTTTCAGATAAATGGTCTTTCTCATTGTGTGGTTTCTAAGTTCGAGTTTCCTCAATAAGAATTTTAACTACACTAATTTTTATGCCATCCAGAAAGCCTAATTAACATTCATATTTGCAGTGACAATACATGAGCATTTCTGTTTTTCTGATCTGGAGCACTGACAAGGATATCAACACTTCTCCATTTCCTGCCAAATCATATTTAACCTTTTAGTTCAGTTACTACTTTCAGTCCAGTGATGGCAACAAGTATTTCAACAGAAGTGTTTTTCTAGTGGGTGACTTGTATTGATTGCTCTGTTCATTAAATTAGACTGCTACCTATGCTTGGGAGAATTCATTTAAAGTTTGTTTGATTATGTCTAAACTGAACCATGGGCAGTGAAGCATAAAATGATTTTTGAGAATGTTTTGGCTTAATAGATGGCTGGTAAATATTTTTTTCACACATTTAAGATACTTGTCTATGAAGTAATTACTGCACTGAGCAAGAGCCTCTATCCTATTTACGTTAGGATTGTGAACATGATCAATTTCTCCAGAACCTGCATACTGGTCTGACTATGTAACAATAGATAAATGAAATAGGAGCAGACATTTTCTAAGATGAATTGAGATTTCTGAAAAAAAAAAGGAAAGAAAAAAAAGATGTAAGGATTCTGCTTTCTACCTATTTGGTAGTAGCTTGGCAGCAGTTCCAGAAAGAGCATCCATCAAGAACTAGGGATGAGAGATTATGTATTTGACATGTTTGGAGCCAACACCTTAGGTGATCAAGTCAGTAGATGCATGTTTGAGAACTACTATGTCTATGGATTTTCTAGAAAAAAGTGGAGAGGGATGTAGTCAAAACATCAAGCATTAGTTTCATTATGCATTAAATATTTATGCGTAATAAAACTGATAGTACCGTCAGAAAAGGAAAAAAAAAAAAAAAGGAATTATCAAAGATCATCAGTCCTAGTTATCCTGAGCATTCAAAGTGATCTACAAAATGACTTCAAAAATAGTCACCATTTCTGAGTATATTCTGAGCAATTTGTTAATACTCTCTAATAGCTAAGATTAAGATGCTGTATGTTTGAGTAATTAAGCACAAACCTTAATAAATATTTCTGTGAAATGTTAGGTGGTGAAAAACAGTACATGACTGTTAAAATGTAGCTATATCCAGCATTGTAGTTGTGGTCAAGAAACTAGAAACTTTTGCTTTTAGTATAGGCTTTGCACCATGCACCCCTACTATTCTTAGGTTACTGCATCTATGTAATTTTAGAAATTCCTGTATTGAAAGAAGCATGCTTTCAAAACATCAATTCCTGAGAGAATAGGTTCAGCTCTCAGTAGCCAAAGTGTTATGTATAGAAAAATTCACTTTTAACTCAGCAGGGGAATGAAAAGTCATCAGCAACTTGATAGTTTCCATGGATGCACAAATTTTCTTGTCAGAAAAAACAAAAAAAGATTCTTATAGTCCAGGAGATTAAGCTTTTACTTTCTGTGATTTTTAAGTTTTTGAGAAGCATCTGTTTCTTTCTACAAGAATTAGGCCTCTTAGTTTAATGTACATATGAAAAAAAAAAAACTTGCTACATTATATCTGAGGACTGGGGAACGATCAAGGCTTTGATTTCAATTTACTACTGTGTTTAAAAGTCTCTAACTGAGAGAACAAATTAATAAAATGACATTTATTTTTATCCCAAAATGCAATGCAATGTAGACTGTTGAAAATATTTCCTTCATTGTGTTAGAGACCTGACCTGCCAAATTCCAAATTTCACCAAATCACAGAATTGTAGGGGTTGAAATTGGCCTCTCCAAATTACTGAGTCCATTGAGGCATCTAAATGGATCTTGAATAACTCCAGAGACTCCACAACCTCTCTGGACATCGTGTTCCAGTGCTTTGTCACTGATAGTGAAAAAGTTCTCCCTTGTGTTAGTGTTCCATTTTCTACCTGTTCTCCTTTGATCTATTGTTTCACACCACTGACGAGTATGCTCCCATCAATTTGATTCCTGCACTTCAGATATTTATAAACTGTGATGAGATCCCCTCTCTATCTTCTCCAGAGCGAAGAGTCCAATGTCTCTTAGCATTTCTTCATAAGGGTGAAGCTCTAGGCCCTTCATTACCTTTGTGATCCTCTGCTGGATTCTCCCTAGAAGTTTCCTGCCTTTCTTGAACTAAGGAGTAGAGGACATGAACCTGCATCAACATGCAGGTGATGCTCTTCTTGCTGTATCCTAATACACCTAATATACGTTATTTGTACAGATACCGCTAAAAAAAGAACAAACATGAAATTTAAAAAAACAACAACAACAACAACAAAAGACTCTAATGCTTTGTACTAATCACTGGGAATTACCTTGATTTTCTCACTGCACAAGAAGGATTTTATTGTTACTTTTAAATAATAGAATATGCCTTTTGGGGAGCCACCTATATATTATTCTGTCAAAGTCAGATATATGCATGGCCAAAATTTCTGAAGCTTAAAAAAAACAAAATAAATCAAAACAAAGAAACCCACATAATTGTATTTGCTTACATTTTCTGAGACTGACTTCTTTGGGCAGATCATCACAATTGTTCTTATTCTCATTATATCAGAATGAGATTTTCTGACATATAGAGAATATCCTGAATAGTATAAAAAATAATGTTGCTAGGGGGAGCAGAGGAGAGGCTGCCACTGTGTACTCAGTTCTGGTGAGGCTGCACCCTGAGAACTGTATTCAGTTTTGATCTCCTTACTACAAGAAAGACATCGAGGACCTGGAGTGCATTCAGAGAAGGACTTGAAAGTTGGTGAGGGATCTGGAGAACAAATCTTAAGAAGAGAGGCTGAGAAAACTGGAATTGTTTAGTCTGGAGACAAGGAGGCTCAAGGGAGACCTTGTCACTCTCTATAACTACCTGTAAGGAGGTTGTGACAAGATGGGTGTGGACTAGAAAGAATAACCTGAAGTTGTGCCAGGGAAGATTCAGGTTGGACATCAGGAAAAATTCCTTCTTTGAAGGAGTGGTTAGGCATGCCCATGGAGATGATGGAGTCAGTGTCCATGTAGATGTTCAAGCAATGTTCAGATGTCGTACTGAGGGACTTGGTTTAGTGAGGATATATCAGTGGTAGGTGAATGGCTGGACTAAATGTTCTTAAAGGTCTTTTCCAACCTTGGTGATTCTAGGATTCTCTGATTTTAAGTTCCACAAACTATATTGTAAATTTATATTCACTAACATGGAATAGCATACAAAATATTCATGTGTACAGAACACACTTTTCCTTATGGTTTATAGGAAAGCAAGATTCACCAAGAGGTATCAATATCATACAATTTCAAAGCCAAGTCTGAATTTTTAACTTATTTTTATCAAAATTCTGTATGTAAAGCAAGAAGCCCTTTTTTGTTTTGCTTGGAAATAACTTTTAAACCAGAATATTTGCCAGCTATTCACTTAATATTATTGAAAGCATACACACACACAAATATGCAAAGAACCTACCTTAGTAGTGAATTTCTAATGCTGTTGGAAGATTCTCACAATATCTACAGAAAACAATTATTGACAACCATGGCTATCATAAAATCTACTTATTACAAGATGACAGTCATGCTTCCATTTTCACATGATTATTATGAAAAGGATAGGCTCAAGTTCTTTTCCCAGTATCACCTTGTAAACAGTTTAGTACTGAATCAATACAAATTGACCTAAATCTTAAGTGCTGTTGGCTTTTTTTTTTTTTTCTATTTGAAAAAGGAAAATCCTATCTATGTCATCAGTAAAAAAACGTTGTAATACTATTCAGAGATCACTGATAATCTTTATTTCGACTCTATATATAGACATTTATTTTGAACTACAAATTTCTACTAAAGGTGTTTCTCATATTTTATTTATCTTGTGGCATTCCTACATACACTGATTTTTATTTTTATATTTAATTAAAAGATATATTACATTTATTTCAAATTCCAATATCAGACTTCATCAAAACTGTTCTGATTTACAGTGGGGAATCATTTTAAACTTGGCTTTTTAAATAAGAGCGCTACTCAGGTCACCGTGAGAAACAAGATGTTAGCTAATTCAATACTTCTGTCTTTCCAAAGAGACTGATTATCATCCTAAAATTATCTACGCTAGTAGTGTTTTGTTGATGATATCCCTAGAGAAACATATGACAGATGCCACTCAGATTTGCAAAACATCGTTTCTGTTTAGCTGCTCAGCACTCTGTCTCTTAGAACTCACAACAACTTTGACACATAAAATGGCTAATTTTCCTCTGTGTAATAATAACTGATGTTTTTAAAGTCCACAAAATTGTTGTCACAGGTAGTTAAACATTTTTCAGTGAATTGTCAGGATACAAATATATTTTTGCTGTCATGTGATAAATATTGTGCAATGTTCAAGTTGATAAAATATTTAAAATACAAAAAGCAATTATTTCCAAATCTTATAAAAACATTATAATTTAAGTGTGCCTTTTCTGACAAAATATTAACAGGGGAAATAGTTCAATTTTGGGGATCTCCAGTTCCCTTTGAAAAGGAGAATGTCAGGAGGGCATGAGGGATAAAATGCACAAAAGAGAATTATTTTTAAGTATTGGAAACATTTTTTAGGTAAAATTTCAGTCATAGTTCACTTAAAAGGATGAAAATTTACATTAAAGCAGTTATATTATAGCAGCACAAATTAATGTGATTAACAGTTACAGGCTTCTCAATCTTAATTAATTTGGCTAGATTCATGATAATAATTACCATGTTTTCAGAGAGATGTCTGGAATAAATAAATAAATATGAGGAACGTAATTTGACCTCAGAGCCGTAGCATCTCTACACATATACTAAAAGTGTTTGGTAATCATTTGACATAAGATTTTCTTCTCTGTTTTGCCCACGAGCAATATTTCCCTTTTTATTCCTCACTATTATTTCCTCTTTCTCCTCTCCTTTATTTTTTCCTATATTTTTCTGTATTGTAACCAAAACTGCTTCACCAAAGGCCTGACAAATGTGATGGCTTTTTATTATGGAGTTACAGTGTTCAGTAGATAAAGAAGAACAACTGATGACATCCACCTGGATTTGTGCAAAGCATTTTACACTGTTCTGCATGACATCCTGGTCACCAAATCGGAAAAAAATGGATTTGATTGCTGGACGACTCGCAGAATTGTAGTGGTTGAAAGGGACCTCTAGAGATCATCTAGTCCAATCCCCCTGTCAAAGCAGGCTCCCTAGACCATGTTGCACAGGTAGGCATCCAGGCAGGTCTTGAATGTCTCCAAAGAGGGAGACTCCATAACCTCTCTGGGCAACCTGTTCCTGTGCTCCAACACCCTCACTCTGAAGTTCTGATGCACATTTATGTGGAACTTCCTATGCTTCAGTTTGTGGCCATTTTCCTTCATTTCCTTACTGCCATGCACAGCCAAAAAGAGTCTGGCTTCATCCCTTTACCCCCCACACCTTAGATATTTATAGGTATTGATCAGATCCCCTCTGAGTCTTCTTTTCTCAAGACTGAACAGACCCAGGTCACTCAGCCTTTCCTCATAAGAGAGGTGCTCCAGGTCCTCTATCATCTTTGTGGCCCTCAGCTAGACTCTTTCCAGGAGATCACCACCTTTCTTGTATCGGGGAGCCTGGCACTGGACAAAATACTCCAGATGAGGCCATAGCCACACCAAGGCAGAGTAGAGGGGGAGGATTACCTGCTGGCCACACTCTTTTTAATGCACCCCAGGATGCCATTGGTCTTCTTGGCCACCAGGGAACACTACTTGCTCATGGCCGGTTGTCATCCACCGGGACTCCCAGGTCTCTCTCTGCAGACCTTGTCTCCAGCAGGTCATCCCCCAACCCATACTGTTGCATGCAGTTATTCCTTCTTATGTGCAAGACTTTACATCTGCTCTTGTTAAACCTCATCTGGTTCCTCTCTACCCAACTCTGGATACCCAACTCCAGGTCTCACTGAATGGCAGAACAACCTTCTGGTGTGTCAGCCATTAATCCCAGCTTTGTATCATCAGCAAACTTGCTGAGGATGGACACTATCTCCTCATCAAGGTCACTGAAGAAGATACTGAACTAGACCAGACCCAGCACTGACCGCTGAGGAATACTGCTAAATGCAGGCCTCCAATTGGACTCTGTGCTGCTGATCACAACCCTCTGAGCTCTGTTAGTCATTCGGTTTTCAACCCACCTCACCATCCACTCATCTATTTCACACTTCCTCAGCTTCATTATAAGGATGTTGTGAGAGAGAGTATCAAATGCTCTGCTGAAATCAAGGTAGACTACATCCATTGCTCTCATCCCCCCATCCACCCAGCCAGTGATGACATCATAGAAGCTACCAGGCTGGTCGAGCATGATCTCCCTCAGGTGAACTGATGATGGCTACTCCTGATAGCCTTCTACATTTCCAATTGCCTGGAGAGGGCATCCAGAACAAGCTGTTCTATCATCTTGCCAGGGACAGAGGTGAAGGAAATTGAGAACTTTCACTAAAGCCACATGAAGTAGAATTTGTTGGCATTAGAAGATCAAGATAATTCATAAACAGTAGTTTAGATTGGACAGAGCATCAGGTTATTCATCTGAATTCCTCTTGTGAACTACTAAAATGGAAGTGCTTTTTCTCTATATTATTTTGCAAATCATGAAACATATTTGGTCTTCCTCATTCACTGGCTTATTAACATATAGTTTCAAAATTTTAACAAGTGAAAAACCTTGTACTTAATTTGTTAATTTTTTACAATATAGAAAATATAGCATATTAACAATTATGCAGCACATTGTTACCGGTTTATACATTAAATGGTATTTACAAAGATTATATACATTGAAAAAATAATTACAGATGCAAATTTTAATAGGAAAAACACAGCTTGTTTAGGAAGCAGGGATTTTTTTTTCCCTTTTTTAAAAATTTCAAAATATAATTTCTGTGATAATAGTCTAGATGTATTTTATTAAAATGATGGTATGTTTAGATAACTTTGGACAAATTCACTATTTTTAAGGGCTTTAAATTTTTTTGTTGTGGTTCTTTATGGAGTTCAGAAATGATCCAGCTTCTTAAAGCAAAAAGTTGGTTTTTTTTTACAATCATTAAATTTTCTATCAAACAGTGGAACAAATGGAAATTATTAAAGTCCCTCAAAATATTATCTATCCAAGAACATCCTGAGTTAATCCTTACAGGGAAAAGCAAAATGATTCTGTTTGAAAGTGAAGACTATATCAATCAGCAAAAAAATTAATTAAAATTATAAAGAAAGATTTGTTATGGCCTTTAAGTATTAAGATTCAGGACATGAACTAACCTCCTTTAATCAAAGAATCAGGAAATTCTGTGTTCAGTTGTTTTCTCTGCAACCGAATGGTGTACAAACCAAAGCGACAGACAGTGAACAGAGACATGTCAGTAAGAAGGTTTCCTAAGAATTTTGACATGAATTCTCAAGAAAGGAAACATCCAAGCCTGTCTGCTACTCTTACTTGCAGACTTCATCTGCATTGTGCTGGGTGTAAAGATAAAGACAAGAATTTTTTTTGGCACTCTAGGCAGCTCTCCAATTACACCACCAATAACAATAGAAAGATATCCTGTAATCTCTCACATTTCAAACTGTGTTCCTTTAAGGATCTGCAGGATCTAAGCATTCATGAGATGTTGTAAAAGTACAATTTAGAAGCTATGCATCTACATTCAGTAAGTTTTAATAAATGTATCGTGGTAGTGAAAAGGTTTACATTTCTGCTGTGGAAGGAAGGGTAATTATGATGAAGTTGAGATAGGAAAATTTGGGAGAAAAAAGCTCTGAAAAAAAAGGTGAAATTAGGCAAATTAAATCTACACCATTCGACAGCTGTACATTACCTATCTAGGCCAGAGGGTCCTATTACACCCACCATATAGTCTGGTGGGAACACTTGTGACTTCCACTTGGTTTTGGTTGATGAAAGCTGGACAGTATAGACAACATTTTCCTCATTGTGATGTCATCATAACAGCTGTGGAGCAGTAGGTCACCCCCTGTGGTGCGGATTTTAATGAATGCTATATGCAGGCTCTTGTTCATCCTTGGTGAAAATGCGTAACTCATGGAAGTGATAATGCCAAAAAAGAGTGTTTTCTAGCTAAGAACTTACTTTCTCAAATAGTGTTATTGTACTCTTTGTTTCTGTTGTAGATTCCATGGAAATAAATAGGAAGCATTACTTTTAGAGTGGTCCACACATATATTTGGACAATTAATATTTACCTTTTTGTATTTTGCCACCTGGTTGCCTTTTCAGTTTATACTGTAAATCATCAAGTGTGTAGAACTTGTACAGAACTTGGCTTCCTATGTACTTACACAGACATACTTTGTGCTTTTGTTGCTTAGCTAAAGACAGGCAGGAAATACATAAAATGATCTAAATACTCCATGTAAAGTAGAAAGAACTGATGATTTACTTTGCCCATTCCTCCAAGATTTTCAGACAGGTTTCTTCCAGATTATGGTATGAAGGAACTGATGAACTGATTTATGGGAGTATGAAAAATAAAAATATTTCTAACAAATTTACATTTTTTCCTGTTTTTTTTTTTTTAATTTTTTTTTTTCCCTGTAGTGCTTATGATATGGTTAATATCAAATGGATACTGAGAAGCTAGACTTTCCCTTTCAGAAAGTGTTTTTGTCATTTTTGTTTGCAAACGTTTGTCATGTAGAAAAATAACAAAAATTTCTCAAGCCCTGTCAAAAATTTCAGACTTTTTTCCTGTTTAACCATACACACATAAATACGAATTTTGTTTCTGTTGTTGGATTTCCTTCATTTTCTGAAGATGTTTAATAGGAATTATATTTGTTCATTTTTTGTTTTAATATCTTTATGTTAATAATATGTATTTTAATGGTGAGTAATGTTTAAGGTTCCCCACAACCTCCTTTAATTTGTACACAGTTGGAACTAATTGTGTCTAATACTGTGTTTATGTATAGCTTCTATAATGTAGAATGAACTTGCTGAAGTGCTACTTGCAGCTGATAGAGGCATGTATGAGAAGAACAATGAAAAGAAAGTTGGATATCTGCACTGCTGTGGAGAACCCAGACACTTCGAGCCTGAGATGATCTGTGACCCTCTTTGACTAGTGGAGGTAGGAGATGTTCCTAATTATGTTGTTCTCCAAGTGGTGCCAATTCTCCAATTCTGTCAGAGAGACATGAAAGTAACTGATGTTCCCTGCAAAGAAAAAAAAAACAACAAAACAACAAAAAAAAAAACCAAACAGGTGAAAATGCCATGCCTGTGTAATGTCATACTTGAAGAGTATTTGTGGGGAGTCACTTCTGTCATCTGTAATGAAAGTCTGACAAGATCAGCTAATGGCCTTTAAAGCTGCAAACCTGAATGTTTATGAGGCTGTGAACTATGGCTCATTTTCATAAGGATCATCTGCCCATGACCCAGGTCTCAATTTTATAAAGCATGACTGTGATTATGGAGGAGCAATGAAAGCGAACACTACCTCACAATGGACAACCGCTGAACAGCAGAGATTATTAGGTCAGTGAGTATATTAATTCTTAGCATGGTCTGACTGCTCCCAATCATTTCCCATACCAATACAAATATTTCAGATAATAAATACTTGTTTGCTCATGAATTGTATATAGAGAAAGAATTACAAGTCTGTTCATTGTCCATTGAAAACTAGTTACTCCTACACTCAAATTCACAGAAAATTTGTTTTTTATTGACAAATTCTATCTGAGTCACTGCAACAGGCACAATTTTCCATACTCTATCATGCACTGTTCATATCTACATCCTATATCCCACCACAAATCCTCCTATATCTTTGAAGGAAAGAAGGACTCATCTCACACATCTTCACTCATAAAAATTAGTGCTTTAAATTAGACAGCCAAGGTTCCCATCCCAGTAATGAGGAGAAAAAAATCCCTTTAATTTTAAAGCATATGTCTAAAAAGCAATTCCTGTCTGGAGAAGCTTTCTCCATTGATTAAAGCAGGACACATAAAAAGATTCAAAGTAGATAAAACCAGCTGATAGGAGATGAGAAACACCCTGGGAGTTCTAGAAATGTTGAGAAATAGATTACTCATTAAGTTTGATATCTGGTGTGAATTTTAAGTTTAATATTGTCTTTCTTTAATGATAGTGGGAGAGAACAGTAGCATTTAACTATTGGTGGTAATGCTACAATGTGAAAATCTCCAGCCATGTGTTCCATAGGCTTGGGATTTTAATTATGCTCTCAGAATAAATTATTTTGCAATAAATACAACTGCAGATAAATTCATGCAGGTATAGAAGACACCTCTCCTAAAAAAAACTCATCCAAATAGGCAATCAAATGAAGTCAAAGATCCCACTTCCTTCTAATTTTATCTAAATGTAACAATAGTTCAGCCAGAGTATCTAATTTAATAAAATATAACACAGTTCTCTTTAGTACCTTGTTTTCCATATAAATAGTCCATGTTCCTGACTGTTAATCAAATACAATTTAACAGACTTTTCTAAATGAAAATATATTTAATAAAATTCCAATGAAGTTGCATTATGTTTATTTTCTAGTCAGAATTAATTGCATCTCATAAAGAGAATATAACATAAGGTGAAAGTACAGAAGTTGAAAGTAATGCGTCCTATTTTATTATTTTCACCCATGACATCAGAGGTGGATGTTGGTGGTATGACAGTGGAAGTTGAACCTTCCTGCACATATTCCATTAATTTTCATTGCTGTAGCACAGATGGTAGTGGAGGGAGAGTCAGACGAAATGGTGTCTGATAAAGGAGAGCATATGAAACAAAAGTGTATCACTGAATTCCTCCATATGGAAAAAAATGGCACCCACTGACATTCATCAACTCTTGCTGAACATTTATGGACACCCAACAGTGGATGTCAGCACAGTGAGGCAGTGAGTGGTGCATTTCAGCAGTGGTGACAGAAGTAGTGTGTCACGTCACCTGGTACAGATTTTTATAAATACAGCATGCAGACTTCTGCTCATTGCTGATGAAAGTGCATAGCTTATGGTGATGATTATGTTGACAAAATACCTATAAAACACTATCTTATATAATGTTGTGGCTTTTGTGTGGGGTTTTTGTTTGTTTGTTTTGAGGAGGAGAGATATTGTTTCTTTTGTGGTGTTCCTTATGTGCTTTTTTTTTTTTTTTTTTTTAATAAAAGGTGCTAAGAGTGTTATTCTCACAAGTAATGGTAAGAAAATCTACTCCAGGGTGCAGAATCAGCTTCTTCTCTGAATCAACTTCCGTATTTCTGACTAGAACTTTTGACATCAGCAATTAAATTGCTTATACCCTGAAGTTTCTTTCTCTGCGCATGCTTCAGCTGTAATTCTAAAAACATCATTTGAGCCAGCATATATAAATCAGCAGAAAAGATATTATATCCAATACTTTAGCTTGCATATTGAAGTATTTATTTTCTCTGAACACACTACTCATGTAAAATGATGACATCAAATATATCACTCAGATTTCTGATTGTTTCTTTATCTGCTAAAAGCTTTTTTGTTTTAGTCTAATAGAATGAATCAAATGCACATTAAAGGCTTTACATGTAATACTTCCAACTATCACTTCTATCTAATACAACCAGGTTTTTTTTCCTTTTATATATAAAAGTTCTGGAGTACCCTCTAAGATATTATTCTGTCAACGTCTGTGTCTCAAAGTTTGCTGGATGGACTTGTTCAAGTCCAGACAAGTCCCGAGCAAGGACGGTGAAAACCTTTGTCTTAAGGAGACAGATGGACAAGTCCAGGCAAGCCCTAGGCAAAGGTTGTGAAATCCTTTGTCTGGGGGAACGCAGATGGGCAAGGCCAGGGGCAACGAGAGCAAGATGAACTGCAGCTAAATAGCTGTGAAGTGCTCCTTTGTGTGGACCTATCTCAGGATGATGGGCCATCTTAGAGGGTACTCAATGACTCTTGCTCGAAGCCCATCCTTGTCACGAAGCCCATCCTTGTCACGTAGGCAGGAGAACAAGGAGGATAAAAGAGGAACTGAAAACCACGAGAGAAGAATTCAGGGAGAGAGAGGAATTCCGGAAGATAGAGGGATTCCTGAAGATTGAGGTGATTCCTGCATACTGTTGAACTCTCCTGAGCCTGCTGCCGAACTGCTGTTGCTGCTTCAAGAATTGGCTCCTCGACTTCCTCGTCTACCGGCCTGCTGCCCAAGTCCGGCCACGCTGCTGCTCCCCGTCTTCTGCTGCGTTCTGCCCGTGACCTTCAAACACCGTGCAACGGGACCGCTGCTGGATCCTGCTGGTGACTATCCCCGCTTTACGCAACTCCTGCTTCTTTTCCATCTTTTCTATCGCCCTCCTTCCTTTCCCCGTCTCCCTGATTAGGTCTTAGTAATAAACTGGATGCAACAACATATGAACCGTTGTTTCTTAATCTCACACCGGGTATACAGATATTAAAGAACCTCATCTCCCTCCTATAAATTGGAGCGAGACATACCCACAACTCCAAACAGCCTAAGATCCATTAACCATTGTACTCTAAAATGGTCCAAAATCTTTGAAAGGAAGAATGTAATGAAAGGAATAAATAAATAGATTGCAGAGAGTACTGGGTATGTTAAAAAAAAATCAGAATCAGGAGGAGTTTACTATCTGTCACTCTGCAATGGCAAAGTGAGTTCCAGCAGAGATCTTGCCTAGAACAGCTCCAGTTGGAGAAAATGCACTGTATTGCTTAAGGAGCAAAGTGGAACCCTAAATAATTAAAATGTATCTATAGATACAGTACAGAAAAAGCAGAGAGATGAGAAAGCAGCATCTGCATGGTACCAATCCACATGGTGTGAATGCATGTGTGCCATTGAGGGAAGTGTGTAACTCAGTGGGAATGCAGGATGAACATTTCTGGGCATTAATGATAGAGGGATGTTACTACTTCATAGTAATAAGTTAATGATATCTAAGTACCTTGCACTGCAGTCTATCTGTACTGCTGATTTTCATCTGCTGTATACAGGACACTGATTAGTAGTTTATTTTGGTTTTGATAATATAATAAAATTCTTCAAAATATTTCAATCCATTTCAAGTCAAAATCTTGTCTATCTTCTTCTGTTCTTACCTGATCAAGTTTGTCAAAAAAACAGTGACATGAAATACATACATACATTTGAGATTTAATCAAAGAGATCAGCCATTAAGAGGTAAAGTTCCAGTGGAAATTACTTAATTGTTCTTATTTTACTAAAGAAATTAATAAATCTGATCACTGTTAGAGTGAAAAGCTAAGAATTCAATTATCTGCAGAAAAACAGATTTGAAGTGAAATATTTTTACTAGCACTTCTGAAAATAAATATATTTTATTTCCTAGCAAATGTGATTTTTATGATGCATTTGAGTTAACTGGTAGTAATACATGACCTCAAATATTTGATAAAGTTCAGTTTTCAGACTTCCTTTGAGTGAAATGCAATATCTTTGTTGTTTTAGAACACTTTTAGAGATATGTATGTGTCCTGCCACTTCTACCTAAAAAAATTTTGAAATATTCTTTTATTTTGTTAATATGTAGATCACAAGATAATATGCTTCTTGGTATCAAAATGTGTGTAGCTTAGGATATAAATTTTACATCCCCAGTAGTGCAATTTTAATCTGGATATCAGTTATAAATATTTTAACACAGTCCATTAATATGGTTCTGCCGAGTGACTACCTTTTCCTGTAGAATCTATATATTCCTCCTGCACTGTATCACATCTTCTGTTTTTTATATCCGTTAAAATAAATATTCTCTTTTAACTGAGGTTGAACTAGCAAAACAATATTTTTTTCTATCCTTAGGCTTTTATTTGAGTAGTGGTGTTACTCTGTCCAGGTTCCAGGTCTTCAGAATATTTTTTGAGTTAAATGAGCATGCTAAAGTGGTATTAAGTGTTCATTTGATATTCCTGTTAGACAGAAGTCTCGTATGGTTTCTTAATATTTCTTAATAACTTATATTACCTCACGAAATATCATACAGTGTTAAATGTTAACAGTTCCTGTTTTGATCTTAAAATTGCTATTTTCTTACAGCCCCTCCCCAAGGTAATAAACATTCCTCAATGTTACAGACCTCTTCAAACTGAAGAAAGCTAACAGAATGGGGCTCAAGAGCTCTTCAGGTAGGAGTCAGTTTAGTTTCGCAGAAAATGTGCAAAGCTATGACAATATGACAGTCTATGTCTATGACAATAACTCCTATCTGGAATTTCTCAGTGGTCTGTTGCACACCTGCAAACCATAATGTAAATGGACTCCTTACATACAGAGCAATAATCCCTCATATGGCATTATGTTTTGTTTTGTTTTTTTCAAGGTACAACCTATCCAACTTTAAAGATAAGCTTATTCTGATCAAAAAGAATCAATGGTTTTGATTACTGTGATATTTTTGAAGTGAATTTCTTGATCAGTCCTACCTTCTATGCTTAGATTTCCATCACGCCATCTTCTCTGGACATATGTACTTATTAGAGGTTTACTGTACAGGATTTTCGTTTTAACTAGACATTTAATTTGCATTGCAGGATCTTGAAGTGTGATTTTCAGTGCGATCTATAGTGTACCTCTGATGTGAAGTTAACTTTCCAGTGGAAGTAAAATTTGAGTTATTAAAATCATTGTACAGGTGCATTAACTCTGGCCTCCAGTTATTTCTCTGTTTATGTGGCTATGACAGGCAGCTGCTGTGAACTTTGTTTCAATAGACACAGTGTGAATTCCCAATTTATAAGTATAGTAAATCATAGTAAAATTAGCTTCAATCTTTCTATATTTACACTGCATCAGTCAGTAATGCAGGTGATCCCTCATTTTCCTAACTTTATTCTCCTCAGTTTAAGATAGTTGGAATATTCAGCCCAGGAGAAGTACTCCACCAACTAATGGGCATCTGACTAGGCAGGAGTCTGAAATAAAGTCCTCTCAATTAATTCAGGAATATTCAACTCTTTCACTCTACAGATCTGCACGTATTAAACTTTTCTGCTTGCTAAAACAAATATAATTGTACTCTCACAAACTACAACACAGGCACTATAGGGCTCAAATTAATCCCTTCTAGCTCAGTCAGCAAATGAAGTTCTCTAATTCATGAGTTACTCTCAATTTCCTTTACAGTTAAGAAAGAATGATTCAGGAGCTTTTGTCTATTGAGAGTATAGGAAGCCATAGCAGAATATGCTCCTAAATTATGCACTTTGTTAGATGCCGAAAATAGACTGGAATGAACCTGAATTGATTAAAGCTTATTTGGGGACAATACTGTAGATAAACTGGAGTCATAGTTTTAAAGGAAAAAATTCCTTAGCTGGAAAAACTCTTCAAGTACAGTGCAAATAACTGAAGTCAGGCTTAGAATGAAGTTTGAAAGTCTTACAGAGCTGGCAAAGTACTTCTGAGTCACTGTCAATTTTAATTACTTTTATCTGTAAAGATAATAGGTTTTATTTACATGACGTTTTGTAACCAAGAAAACTACTTTCTGACATGGTAGAGTAAAGCCCTTTTACTGTTTGAGCTGTCTCAGATTCATTGAGTGAACAACAAAATAAACAACAGAAAGCTCAAAGCAAGCAATTTAAAAAGAGAAAGAAGGAAAAATTTTAAAAACATTCAAGTGTGAAAACCAGAAATCAGCAGAAAATTAAGGCAGATAATCCAGGTTGCAGAACAGACAACTTAAAATCATCAGTTCTTCCAGATACTTTCTTTGATACAGGAATATTGTCCACAGGCAAATGTACATATACTAAAGAATGTGCTCAGGATAAAACTTCAGGATAGTAGGTTCAGGATTCAGAACCTACTACAGATATATCTCACTGCCATAGTTATATTTATCAGTAAGTCAATACATCATTTTTTCAAATTAACTATACTTTCCTTATGACCAAAAAAGAACATTTTCACCAGCAGCTGAATACTGCAAACATTGAAAACTCCATAAAGAACAGACAAGTTTTTTTTTTTGAATCAGAGTCGTAGAGGTTGGAAGGACCTCCAGAGATCATCGAGTCCAACCTCCCTGCCATAGCAGGTTCCCTACACAAGGTTGCACATGTAGGAGTCCAGGCGGGTTTTGAATACCTCCAGAGAAGGAGACTCCACAACCTAAATAGAAAATTAAAACAAAAATAGAATTCCTAGGCAACTCCTAAAACTAAACATAGAATTCCTAGGCAAATCTTCAACTTTTCCATTTATTTTAGCCTAGCTTTCTATGTCAGTTTTCTCTGTTTTCATGACTAGGACGTGATTTTGAAAAAGATTACTACTGAAAATTTTGCTTACTTCAGAAAGACAAAAAACGCTCTTTATTCCTGTTTTCTAACTGCTTTCAGTTTTCTGAGACACCTAAGCACTCATGGCACTGATAATTCAGCACCTAAAATTATGCAGATAAGTAATAGATATTTATAGTTTAATTGCCTCATCTTATTGCAGATCATACCATTTTTGTAAGGCAGATTATTTCTGTTGTGCACAGTACAACTGAAGAGTCCAAACTCTAGTCCTAGTCAGATTGAAATGTACAAAATTAATGATTGACTGCACAAGATTTATAAATTACATCTCTCTACATGAATATCTTCCTATTGTTTCCAAAGCAATGGTATTATAGTTTCACAGAAATTTGAAAACACTTAAATATTTTTTATCACATGTTACAGTTTCAACCACAGTACACCAGAAGAAAAGGGGAAGGGAAGGGAAGGGAAGGGAAGGGAAGGGAAGGGAAGGGAAGGGAAGGGAAGGGAAGGGAAGGGAAGGGAAGGGAAGGGAAGGGAAGGGAAGGGAAGGGAAGGGAAGGGAAGGAGAAAGGGGGAAGGAGAAAGGGGGAAGGAGAAAGGGGGAAGGAGAAAGGGGGGAAAGAGGATGTCAGAATGAAATAAAGGATCAAGTTGTCATTCTGGAATTTCATTTTTGTATTTAATTGAAAGCTCAAAAACAGAGATTCTAGACCTGTTACATGTGTGGAGTTGCTGCTGCTAAAAATGGAATAATTTCAGCGTAAAACTATGCCTTTAGTGTACCTACACATCAGAAAAGAATTAAAAAAATTCTGTTTGAGAAAGTGAGGTTGACATTAATCACCAGCTGCATGATCTTTTAAAAAGAGCAAGGGCAAGTCCCGGATTCTGTGCCAGGGATGAAGCAATTCAGAATATATATCCAGACTGGGAAGTGAGTGGTGGGAGAGCAGCTCTGCAGAAAGAGCTCTGAGGATTCTGGTTGGCAGCAGTTGAATCTGAGTCAACCATGTACTCTAGAAGCTAAAAGGGCCAACTGTACCCTGGGGCATCAGGAACAACACTGCCAGCTGGATGAGAGAAGGGATTTTCCCACTCTTCTTTGTACTGTGCAGCCAAACCTTGACTTCTGTGTGCAATTTTAGTTGCTACAATATAAGAAAAACATAAAGCTACTAGAGAGTGAATAAAATAGAGGAACAAAGACAGTGAAGGATCTAGAGGTCAAGACATATGAGAAGCAGCTACGGTTACTTGGTTTTTCAGCCCAGAGAATAGGAGACTGAAGGGAGGCCTCATGGTGGCCTACAGCTACTCACAATGAGATTGGAGATACTGGCACTGTCTTCTCCTTGATGGCATCAACAGAACTCAAAGGAACCGCATGGAGTTGTGTCTGGAGGGGTCAAGATGTGTGCTAGGAAAAGGTCCTTCACCAAGAGGCTGGTCAGGCACTGTAACAGGCTCCGTAAGGAATTACTCACTGCACCAAGCCCGACAGTTCAAAAGTCATTTGGACGATGAATGATCTCAGAAATACAGTTTGAATTTTGCATCCTGTGTATAGCCAGTAGAAAATCTCTTCCAACTCAGGATGTTCTACCATTCTACGACATTCTACATGTCTTTATTGCTATAATAAATATAGGAAAAGTAGATCAGGTTTCCTCACTTCCAGGAAGCAAGAGTGGTTTGACCCTCAGAGAAGACAAACTGGGAGCCAAAGGGAACAGGCAAAAAAGGGCTATAGCCTCATTAGCAAAGAGTGCATTTCCACTGTATCCAAGCAGGAATGGTTGAGCAAGATGGCCTAAAGGTCCCTTCCAACTCAAACTATTCTATGATTCTATGAAGGCTGATGTAATTTTGTAGAGCTGCAAATCAAAGCTGATTTTGAACACAAGTAGCTTGTACTCTGATACAGTGCAGCTGGTGTACTCAGGCTTGCGGTATTCATTCACATCTCATTTCTCCACATTTTCAACACATGTTTTCAACTCCATATAAAGTAGAGAGATCACCATTACAAATTATCAAATAGTAAGAGGTACTGGAAGAAGAAATATGGAAGATGAGAGCTAAGGAGAGACAGATGATAACTTAATGAACAAAAATAAGGATGAGAGTACAAAAGAATTTAAAGGTGACTGAAAAGAAGGTTCTTACAAACCTAGATTATATAAATGGAAAGTGGAAATATTTTGCATATATGTCCACGTGTTCTACAATTGTCTATGATATACAACTTTGTGTTCTATTGTGTTGATGTGAAAGCAATTATATTAGTGAATGGGAATTAGGTCAGAAAAGGAGACAGAGAGTGAGGGGAACAGAAAGAGGGTTGTTAATAAGGATGTAGCAGATTACCTAAGCAAGATATAAACAGCTTGAAATTGGAGATTGTACTGGTTCTGAATGGAACCGAGTTAGTTTTCTTCACAATAGTCTGTATAGTGTTGTGCTTTGTATTTGTAGGTAAAATAGTACTGATAAAAAAACAGTATTTTAGTTATTGCAGAATGATGTTTGAAAAGTGACAAGGTATGTTTTATTTCCCCCACTCAGCTCTCACCCAACAAGTAGTTTAGGGGATGAGCAAAGAGTTGAGAGTAAACACAAAAAGGATGTCTGACCCAAAGTGATGATAGGAATATTCCATACCGCATGATGTCATGATCAGCAATAAAATGAAAGCGGGAAGTTCATGGTTCGGCTTTATTTTTTTTCCACAAGTAAGCACTAGATAGCTTAAGACCTTATTTTCTGTACTTTACTTGTAAAACTATCTTCTTAAAAAAAGGTTTTCTTGCTTTTGCTCTCTGATTCTCTTCCCCATCCTGTCTAGCAAGAGTGAGAGAGTAGCTGTGTGACAACCTAATTTGCCAGCTGGGGTCAACCCACCACATCACTTGAAATAACCTTAGATACCAGAAGACTATACCACACAAGCCTGTGGCAGCCTAGTTTTTAATTTCTGAAGCCTTTGCATTTAATGAAAGAGATTAATAGACTGTTTACAATAGCTACAAAGTACAGCACGCAAAGCTCGTATGCATACTATTCATCATGTCAAACAGTCCACCTTAATGTCTAAAGTATTACAGGATAAAGTAATTTTCTGCCTTTGGCCTCTAGTGAATGTGACAAGCATTCCCTCACCCCCCCCCCAGCCAATCTTACTTGCTAAAGGTATGTTGATCACATATTTTTCTTTCAAAAGCAAATGTGCAAATTCATCTCCATTTTATTAATGTGCTTAAATTAAGTATTTACAGAAGACAGAACACTGAAAAAATCCATAAACAAGAGTAGTTTATCATCTCCAACTAAAATTCATATGCAATAAATAAATTAGTTTGTATGCAAAAAAAAAATAAAAAAATCACATTTTGTAACAGCCTTAGTGTAATTAACTATCAACTGTAGCAGGTTGAACTCATGAAATTAAGAATTTAGTTAAGAACTCTTTCTGGTTAAACCACCTATATTTTCTATTATCTATATTTATATTACACACTAAACTTTTACTGCATCATTCTTTCAATTTATCCATTCATGATCACATATTTTGTAAATTTTGGCTAAGCTCTTCATAATAAAATCAGCTTCATCTTAAAAATCCCAACACTTTTGTTTATATGATGGTATAGAAAAAGAAATACGTTTTAATGTATGCTAACACAGTATATGCAGAACTTAGAAGTGGTTAATCAAAGAATCATGGAATCATTAACATTGAAAAAGACTTCTAAGATCGCAAGTCCAACCATCAAATGATCACCACTGTGCTGACTAAATCATGGCTCTGAGTGTCCTCACCTCTAAATGTTTCTTGAACATCTCCAGGGATTATGATTGTACCACTTCCCTATGCAGCTTATTCCAATGCTTGACCACTCTTTTAGAGAAGAACTTTTTCCTAATATCCAAATTGGATTTTCTCTAGTGCAACTTGAGGCCATTACTTCTCATCCCATTGCTAGTTACTTGGCAGAAGAGACCGACACACATCTAATGATATCAGAACCCAAGTAGAAGACATTTGATTCCACTTGAATAAATTTCTTTTTTGCAGGCCTTGCAATTTTTCCAAATGATCTGTGCATTCTGATACTCTTACCAGATTTTTTTTCCTCATTACTTGCTTTACAGGCAACAAATGTGCTTAAAGAAAGATTTTATGGATAAGTAATTTGTACTTATAATACTTCCCATAATCAAATTTAGAACCAAGAGATTAATTTCTAGACTTTCCTTATTACATCATCCTAGTAAAGTAATAAATGTTCCACAAAAATTAAAACCTCCTCAACACAATTCTGTGATACTAAAGCCAAGTGCCATGGAATTATTTGTTTCTATACTATTTGATCGAAAAAGTTTCTGTGCTGTTCTAATCTGAAAAACTGCTTGCAAATTGTGCTAACAGAAGTAAAGCTTATGCAAGTGATTATATTAAATATTTAGCTATATTGAGTTGACATCAAGTTCTCAAAGGCATTCTTTTGTTGTCCTTAATTTAATAATGTAAATATAGTCTCATGTATTTAAGGTATGTTTTTCTTAACCTACCTTTGCTCATCTGTATCTTCTCTATCTTCTCATCTCTCTTCTGCAATTTTAGCCCCATTCCAGCATGGCACGGCATGGATCAAAACTTCTGAATAATAAAATTATTCACTCCTTTTTATTAATATCCTTACCCTTATCTAGGATTTAGTATCAATACCTATGATGATGCAGATTGCATTTCAAGTCATTTTCAGCTTTTTGCACCACATTCTACCATAAATCTAAGAGTTAGTCGAATCTTCTGTGGTTAATCTGCTGGAACTACTGATTCACATGGATTCAATTAATTGAGTTTGAGTAGGTTACATAGTTCAGTTGGGCAACACTTTAGCCTATTTTTTTTCTTGTTCAATAGATGTTACTCCTTAAAACAAATCTAAAGGTAAGTACTAACTTTTATTTTGTCTTCAGTATCAAATCCATGAAGAATAAACCCTCTGTTTAATTTAGTTCATAGGTTTTATTTTTTGATGAAATAACTGTTTTCATAAGCATCTGATGATTACTGTCTACCATTTCTAGTACCTACACTTTCTCCTTTCTTTCATTCCTCCCTGATATAGTACTTCGATTTTTACAATATGAAAGTTAATTAAACCTAAAAATGAGGGGAAAAAAATCATTTCATAGATACAGCAACAACTTAAAGTAGTTTTTTAACATGTTGCAGCAATGGAAATAAAGAAAGTAGACAATGCATTATGATTTAAGATCTTGATTTAAGAGCTAAGATTTCAATTTTTGTTTAGAAAATTATTTAGGCATTAGAAGTGCAGACAAATTTACATGACACATCAATTACAGAAAAAAATGTAACATTTTATGTAGTGTTTTATAGACAGATATGAGAGTATGTATGAAACTACTGTGTCCTTTAAAGATAAGGTTTCATACCACAACTACTTGTTTGTTAATAAACAAAACATAAGAGGTGAGGCAGCATAGTGAATGCAGAAACTCCTATTTATATGATAGAAGTTCAGGTCAGAAACATGAACAAAGACAATTTTTGTAGAGGAATCTGAGTACCTGTAAGAAACTAAATCTGCATTTATTTAAAAGATAAATAAAATTTAAATACAATACTGTTTAGTAAATATTTTAAATCTGTTATATTACCAATCATTATTTTTGAGACATGGTAGAGATTGATTTCTCCTTCCATATTGCCTGCCCTGTCATTTCAGAGCAATAAGGAAAGAAAAATGGAGAAGGTACCAGAACTGCTAAGAAAAGATTATGACTAACTGTGCTAATAGAAACAGGAAGAAATAAAGGGTTTCAGTAACTGGGGAAAGGTCAAGAAAGCGTAGGAAGATGTTTTGAGCTGGCAGTCTGAAATATTTCCACTGAAATTTTGGCAGCTGAATGAAAATTGCTATGAATACAAATCAACACAAGAGTTGAAAATGGAAATCCTGAAATCTAAACTAATCATTTTGGCACATTCACCAGCTGGAGCAGCAAAATGACAATTAAAATCACTGACTTAATATTGTTAGACACAATAGTAGCAAAAATATTGGCAGAAAACCATGTGGTTTTCTATGCTACACACCAATGTGCATTAACTATTAATTATGAAAGTAGAATCTAAGAAACAACCGATAAAAAATAAAACAAAATAAAACAATGTAAAACAAATCTGTGAAGTTCTTGATAAGCTTGGAAACAAAAAAGCCATTTTTGGTATCAAGAACCATCTTGATATAAAGGTTTCTAATATATCTAGTTTACATTAGATTTACTTCTCCAAAATAACTGTCATGATAACAGTATAATGAATGCATACTTAAGCCATGATTTTCTGAAAGATTACTCTTTTCGTACTTTTCAAGCCAATGCTGGCAGTTTGTCAAAGCTCTGCACTACTTTCAGCGGTCATTCATCTGCAGGATTCATTCTGCAGTCCCACTTGCCTAAATATCTAAACATTTTATATCTAATCTAAACTATTGATTGGATCCTAGCAGTCCAATTGATAGCTCAGCATTGTTCAATTATTAATGATTATGAGGATCATGTTCTTTTTAAGCTCTCTTTGAGTCCACAACTGCCCTACTTCAGACTTGAAACATATGAAAGATCACAGACCTTCTCAGTTCTGTTTTCTAATAAAGAATGGTACTCTATGAGAGACTGGAACAATATGGCAGATGCACTAAGCACTTCATATAACTAGCTTTCCATTCAAAAAAGTGGTTACTTCAGGTAGTAAGACACAGTACTCCTGGAAGGGCTTAAAACTTTCAGCTGAGAGTATTTTCCTATTCATGAAAGTACCACGAAATGACATGGAAATGACATGCAGAAAAAATAAAATAAAATTCAGTCATTCTTGATAATTGTTCTCTCTTACACAAAATCCTCAGTACAATGATGGATTTGCACAAAGCAACAGATGTGTTGAAGGGCATGTATCCAAAGCTGAGTAGGTGATATCTGTGGCCAGGAAAAGAGGGATGTTAGGCTCAAGAAACTGCTACACTAATATCTGATAGCGATTTATTGTAATGGCTTTACTGATTATTGCGTTACTGATTACCGACTACGTGGTTCAAGGTTACTAGAAGACTTATTTAGAAGAATGAATATATGTTATGCTTTTTTAACGAATACAAATTACCATCCCTCATTTCAGAAGAATTATGTTTTGTATAAACCCTTAACTGACTATTCAAAATTCTAAAATATTTAATCATTTACGTAAGTTAAAGGACAGGTTTTTCCTTCATCTGAGCTTCACTGACTCTGGCCCTGCCTTGCTGATTTGACATCCAGGCCCAATCTTCAGCCTTCCTCATCAGATTTGTTTGGTAAACTCCAGGCTTTTGGCTGACCCTGATTATTATCAGCACACCTACTCTTCTCATATTGTTCAGTCAGCGTGGGGCTGTGCCCCTGCTCTATCAGCCCTGTTATCACTCTTCAGGCTTCCTTTATCTTATAGGAAACCACCCAACACTCAAGATTAGTTGATTTTAATTGATGGCAAGTACATATTTCCTACCACTTGTTAGAAAGCTATCTTCTGTTTCCCTCTGGACTGAATTTTTTGGTGTTGAGTAAGCAGCAATACACAGTAAAGATGCCTTGGTAAAAGTACATCCTTTCCTATAATATGTGTTTTTCATTTACTATTTTACTACTAAATATCAGTAAGTTATTGTCAGAGTTGACTTTGTAAATAGGAAATAGTCCAATAAGGTACTGAAAATCCAACCAGAACCACACCTTAAGAACAATTTTTACCAATCTTCCACCTGCAAAGCTCACAAGATTTCTGTGAAGCCCCACTCTGAATTATTTAATTGAAAAATTGAGTCGGTTAGTGAGAAAATTGGAGCTAAAATGCCAGTAACATGCTGGCACATCTGGGTTATCTTTTCTTTTAAGTATGCAGGAAAACAGTCCTGACTACACTCCATGATGTCATGAAATAAAAATTCACAGGATTAGCTGCACAAATATGAATCCAAATCAAGACACCATGTATCTGATAGGAATTCCAAGAGAATTTTCTAGACACTTTTTGCTTTCTAGTCCTTTCAAATATTCTGTCAATTAATTTGACCCTCTCGGGTGTCCTCGCATCCATCGCACCTACATGTTGATTATGATTATCGTCAGATCTATCTTCAGTTTTACAAATTTCCTACACATCCACATGTGATTACTGTTGAATCAATAGAGAAGTTACTATAAAACATCAAGGATTAGAAGAACTGGCGAAAACACTCATTCTATCCATAAATATGCAAGAAAAATGATAAGAATCTGTCATATTAATGATTATGCCCACATTATTTTTCCTCATAGTTTTTAATTGATTAGGAATTACTTAAACCCCTTCATATGAGCTGTCAGAATCTTTTACATTTTATAATCAGAAATCATTTAAAAATCTAAATCTCACTTTTTATTCTTACTATGTTGTTGGCCTTAACAGATGTTGGTTGTAAGATCTACACTTTACTTAATAATTGTGAAAAGGAAGTATTTAATTAGGTAGAAATTTTCTATCTTTCACTTTCAGTGAATAATTTCATGACTTTGACATTCTCAAAAAATTATTGTAAATTAAAAAGATGTGAGCTTTCATTGCTGAAGTCTTATTATTATGCTGTATCTTATTTATAAATTTAACCCAAATACTTCAGAATTATTTTTCAGTTGTTACTATTTATTTCATAATTAGAATGAAGCCAGAAATGCCAAGAAAAATCTGTCTTGAGAACAATGCCAGCAGAAGACATTATGAATTATGCATTTTCTGTTCTCCCTCTTTGCTCTGAAAATTTAGTGATAACTTAATCTACTTCTAGGTATATACCTTAATATTCAGTATGACTGTTCTAGTTTTCCAATTAAAAAAAAAGAGATTTCCTTCCTTGCCAATAAGATATCTCCCATAATATATTAATATATATTATAGGATGTAATATTTTTTTTTTTGTATTTTTAATAGTTAATAAGGCATATCTACATTTACAAGAATAAAACAGGATATTTGATAAAATTCAAATGTCTGGGAACTAACTAACTAACTTGCACAAACCGTGCAAGTGATTCTACAAAAAAAAAAAAAAAGTATCATAAATAGCAGAATTCAGCATTTCACCATTTTGTTTCTTTTTTTTTTTTTTTTTTGTTTTTTGTTTTTAAACATAGAAGCAAATGGTGGTATTTCATTTTGTCAAAATATATTGTAATTCTTCTATTATTCAACTTCCCTGAAAATATTTTCCAAAATAGGCATCTTATAGCAAAATTATAGATTCCACTCAGTCATGTGAGAAAATTCTGCCATTCTCATATAAACATATTCATTTAATGTACACAAACTATTATCACTTGGATTTCTATATATATATTGAAATTGTATATATTATATATGAATTATTTATATATATGTATAAATTATATATTAATATCTAGACCCATGCACATTTTCATATATACATGTTGCAAGCAAGAAGTCTGTACTTGTAATTCAAATATCATCTTCATTAATAGAAAAAGCAATGATACAGCAAATTTGTAGTTGTTCTCAAGTTTATAGAGACTTAGTTGTAACAAAATTTTCTACATCCTGGAAAACCTATATATTGCATTTCTACTGAAAATCAAAAAATAATTAGAAGTATTTTTGTAACATGAAAAACACATTTAACTTGTTATTTTTGCTAATAAGTTTTACCTTTACAATTTCTATTTACAATTTCTATTAATCTATTATTTTATTTTTTTATTTTCTATTAATCTAGCAGCAATTTGTCCACTTCATTCAGATTATGGTGTGACGTAGTTGGATGAGACTTTTTAAACCTTAGGCCTATTGTAAGGTTTATTACTAACTGAAGCATTTCATTTTGCTTTCCAGAGTATTTAATTTCTTTCATGAACTGTGCCACTAGAGAGTTTGATATTTTTTAGTACTTTGAAGTGAGAAACACAGCTATTAAGTACAGACAAATAAAAATTACTTTGAATATGCTATGAAGCATTTTTCTCACAAAATTGTGATCTCGTAAAGTTGTATATGATATCTGGGACAAAAGCATATGCATGTAAGTATATATATGTATGTGTGAACTAATTGAAAATCACTGTCAACATCTAGGATTAACTGCATGAGATCATAGAATCATAGAATCATAGAATCACCAAGGTTGGAAAAGACCTAAAAGATCATCCAGTCCAACCGTTCACCTATTCCCAATAGCTCCCACTAAACCATGTCCCTCAGCACAACATCCAGCCTTTCCTTGAACACCCCCAGGCTCAGTGACTCCACCACCTCCCTGGGCAGTCCATTCCAGTGCCTGACCACCCTTTCTGAAAAGTAATACTTCCTGATGTCCAGCCTGAATCTCCCCTGCCGCAGCTTGAAGCCATTCCCTCTTGTCCTATCACTAATGACACGAGAGAAGAGGCCGACCCCCAGCTCACTACAACCTCCCTTCAGGAAGTTATAGAGAGCAATGAGGTCTCCCCTGAGCCTCCTCTTCTCCAGGCTGAACATTCCCAGCTCCTTCAGCCTCTCCTCATATGGCCTGTGTTCCTGACCCCTCACCAGCTTTGTTGCCCTCCTTTGAACAAGTTCCATGAGTATAACATATAATATAGATAATGTATAATATTTCTTCTTGTGCTGTTTTGACATTATCTCATAACTAAATAAAAGAAAATATTTAAATCTCTGCTTCCACAAAATCTGAGTATACTCAGCTCTTTGGCGCTGATTGAGATACTGACAGAAACAATAAGTGTGAATTTTAACTTCAGTTAAATCATAGTAAAGCAATTATAAGTTCTGACAGTTCTTGGCTCTATATTTCTGGCTTCTCTGCCAAATATGTAATCCCAAGAACTAGCATAATTGGCCACAGAATGTGCACATAATAATTATACTACCACATGTAAAGGAAATTCTTTGTTTATGTAATTTCATTCTTGGAACTGCTAAGTTATAAACTCAAGATCTGTAGAAGCTCTGATAAGGCAAATAAGTTACTTGTGTATTATGCATAATCTCAGAAAACTGATGAATGCAAATGATGTTTTAAAATATTTTAAATATTATAGAACAGTCAGAAGTTGATCTATAAATAATCACTACAATGAAAGTCTAGGATAATTGTTTAAATACTGTAGTTTTAATTAAAATATAATCTATCAAAAAATCTCCCACGAGCAAAAAAAATACAAAACAAAAAAAACAACCACAAAGTAAAATAAGTATTCCTTTTTTTCTAAATAATAATGCCATTTGCATTAGAAAATATAAAATACTTTTTCTAAGCTGTGATCTTACCAAGGATATCAACAGTCTGTACGCATGCCATAAGCTTAGTTTCTAGAATGTGATTACAGGCTTTCCTCATTTGTATATTCCTGAAACATACACTCTTGTTCCCCCCCAACTCCCCACCCTTCCACCCCCCCCCCCCCCAAAAAAAAAAGGTGAAGAGAAAGCACGCAGGAGCATGCCCTTCTTTCCAGAGAACTTTCTAGAGATGTAAGAGTGTACGTTCTTACATACGTGAAACAAGGAAGTGACCCGATTCTTCTTTAGGTAATATGAAATGTCTGAGTTTGTACAAGAGAGATACAGATAATATGAAATGTCTCTTCTTTTAATAGAGATCCTGGCAATTTTTGCCATGAATTTCAAAATAACTTTTCTTAAAGGACATGTTTCTAGATGGTGAACTGAAAGAATAGGCTACTCCTGTATTGCTGAAACCATAGACTTAATCACCAACTTTCTGGAAATTCTTAAACTGAAGCACTGAAACAGGAATTTTCCATGAACTATGCAGGAATGTTTACTTTCATAGTGTCCTAGCCTGGATTCTGGTTACCTTTTGGTGATATTTTACCACAGGAATTTTGATACTAATCAGGTCAAATCCAACAGTGGACGAGGAAAGCAAATAAAGAAAATGAATAGTAAATATATATGTATTTTGTCTCGATTAATTTAAAAGTAGACTTTTTCATATTTTTTTCTACAAGCCTTCTACTCTATGTTAGGTACTTAGATTGGGATGTTTATTACAGAATGCAACCAGGCATTCACATATCTACTGGATGAAGTAATAATAAGACTGCTATCTGAAATTTCCAAACTGGCATCTTGGATTGGAGGAAAATTAACCTTCTTTCTACCCCCATTCTCTTTCTCTCTTCCCCCAGTCCTTAACACTATTTATAACAAAGTTGTTTGTTTGTTTGTTTTTCATTTGAAAAAGAGGAAATAATTGAAATGTTTAATTTTAAGCAAGTATATATATATTACCAAATGAAAGTGAAAATGCATAAAAGTCCCTCCATCTAGTTAAGATAAGAGCACAATTACTTTGTCTATAAGTCTTTTTCTATTATCATTAATCATATCTGGACATTAACTACTGACTTGACATCTGAATTACAGTGTTCATTCTCATCATCTATCCAAATGAATAGATCAGGACATATGCCTTAAATTAAGCAGCTGGATGGACAGACTGAGAGGAAAGTTGAATTTTTAGAAGCAGATAACCCTGTAGTTGCTGCCAAATTATTAACTGGGATAACAAACTATTGTTAAAAAAAAAAAAAAAAAAAAAAAAAAAAAAAAAAAAAGTATAAGGTACCTAAGAACTGATTCTTGGGATATTTTGGATCTATAATTTTTCACACACATAAATGAAATTACAGCAAGTCAGTCAATATATATCATTGAAAAATTACAGTAAATTTTGCTGATAAATGTGATTCTGGGTGAAAATGAGGCGATCTTCAGGAACTTCCTCTCAGTTCACTGAACTAAGGAGTGGAAACAGATACTGATTTTGTAGTGATATACTACATTGGTAAGAAATATACTTCATTGGAAGACTTTAGGTAGCTTTACTGGGTTAAAATTGTTTCTGAAGTTATTATAAATATTTTTCTGTTCAAAAATTTTCTTTTGTTCTAGAGACTTTATGATCAAAATATACCTGTATATAAGCTCACTTCTTTTATTCCGAATACAGTTTGAAAATGACTATAGTCAGTTTGATTAATCAAAAATGGACTTTTGATTTGTAAACAAAAAGGACTTCGTCTTCAGTAGCAATAATGAAATCAACAAAGCATTTTTATTCTTGATCAAATTCTGATTTTGGGGGTTGGACTCGATGATCTCTGGAGGTCCCTTCCAACCCCTACAATTCTGTGATTCTGTGATTTTCTGAAGAAAGATAAGATAGAAAAGACAAATAGCTGATGAAGTAAATTATTTAAATAAACTGGCCATATCAATGTACTAAATACATGTTAAATACTTGACATTTTCAATATTGCATTACCTTAACTTTAGTATAGATTTTAGAGCTCACAACTAAATATTAATGGAAAGATATTTATTTAAAATTATCATGTAGCCAGTTACTTTTTTGTCTTTAAACAGTAATCTTTAAAGTAACACAATACAAAGGTATCTATTTTCTGTAATGATACATCTTGGTGACAAATATCTTTGCACACGAGTCAAAATTTTAAACTCTACATTCTCACTTGGAAAACAGCAGGAGAAAATGCAGTTGTAAGTAAACTTTAGATCTCTGCTAGCTCCCCACGTTATTTCAGTTGGGAAAATAAGATCTATTCCAAAGGAGAAGAAAGTCTTTCCGGATTGATAAGAAGTCAACAGCATTTTGAATTTAAAGCAGGTAGTTGACAACCTATCATAATGCTATTCTATTTATTATATTATATAATTTAAAAGATCAGTGCTTCAGTCAAGATTTTATCATGACAGTTATCTCAAATCCTACAGGAAAAACAAACACATGGGATTTCTTCTTTTTCCTTGGAATCATACAGCATTAAATAAGGGGTATTTATAGGATGAGTTGTCTATTTGAGCCATTCTTTCTTACTGAAAAGATGCTACCTCTGCTCTTTTAGTTTAAATTCCTTTATTCCCAATTTTCGCATGGCCATGAAAGAAGATGGGAGGGAATTATGCTTTAGCAATGAAGGCCTTAATGGCATCTCAATATGGAGGAGAAACATAATTCAGAAGCATAATTCAGATTTATGCTGTAAACATAGAACACAAATATACACCAACATGGATAACTGGAAGCCATTCTTTTCCTTATCTCCCAAGTCATACTGATTGGCAGTTAAAAAATGTTCAGAATATTCAAAAAAGTTTATTCAAAATATTCAAAAAAGTGCAGTCTGCAGAAACTACTTACCTACCAATGGAAATGATACTCTGATTTACACACAAAGGAAATGCAGAATGATTTCTTCAGGGAAGTGTCTGCTGAGGATCTTTTCCTCACACTTCCCTAGTAAGCATTACATAAAAAGTTAGTGTCATTTTTTTTGTTTGTTTGTTTCACTGGGTATTGTAAAAAGCATTGAGCCTATCATCATTTTGCTATGTCTCCCATACATTACTTGTTTACAGTGACTTCTTCCTTTGAAGTCTCTTGCACATATAGTTCAAGACATTGCATCCACTCACTGTGCTCATGGTGGTAAGGATTTTTTATGTTTTAAAATTCCTCAACTTTTTACAAGTCTGCCCAGCCTGCCCCCTCTTCCTCCTCATTATAATGTTATATGTTCAAGGGCCGCTCTGAAAGTAATGCCTCCTAATTTATTACATTGGCTCAGGATATCAGAGGCAAATGTTGTTGATATAGAAGTAGAAGCTGAACCTTTCCACAAATATTCCATTACATTTTGTTGCCATGAGACAGGGGCAGCAGAGGGGTTGTCTCTGAAAAAATAGTGTCTGACATGGAAGTGTGAATGAAGAAAAGATGCAGAACTGAATACCTCAACATAGGAAAAAAAAAACACCACTCATTGACATTTATCAATACTTGGTAAAAATTTATGGAGATGAAACAGTGGATCTCAGCACAGTAAGGCAGTGGGTGGAGCGTTTCATCAATGGTGACTCAGTCTGGAGAAGAGGAGGCTCAGGGGAGACCGCATTGCACTCTACAACCTCCTGAAGGGAGGTTGTGGTGAAGAGGGATTTGGCCTCTTCACTCAGGCTACGAGCAGGATACGGGGTAATGGCCACAAGTTGTATCAGAGGAGGTTTAGATTAGACATAAGGAAGAACTTTTTCTCTCGGAGGCACTGGAATGGCCTGCCCAAAGAGGTGGTGGAGTCACTGTCCCAGGCAGTGTTCAAGAGGTGTCTGGATGAAGTGCTGCGTGATATGATTTAGTGCTTGTGGTGGCAATGATGATGAGGAGATGGTTGGACTAGATGATCTTGTAGGTCGTTTCCAACCAAGAGCAACATTCACCTAGTCTCCTGGGCCTTCACCAGAATAAACAACTCCTTTTTCCTCAGCCTCTCCTCATAAGACTTGTGTTCCAGATGCCTCACCAGCTCCATTGCCCTTTTTTGGACATGGTCCAGGGCTTCAGTGTAGTGAGGGGCCTAAAACTGAACAGAGTAAAGAGGGGCAATCACCCTCCTGCTCCTGCTGGCAATGCAGTTTCTGATACAAGATGGGATGCCACAGGCTTTCTTGGCTGCTCAGATACACTGCTTGCTCATGTTCAGGGGAGCATTGATTAACACCCTCAAATCCATTTCCTCCATAAAGTCTTCCAAACACTCTGCCCCAAACCTGAAGCCCTGCCTGGGGTTTTAGCCAAAGTTCAGGACGCAGCACTTGGCCTTGTTGAACATCACCCCATTAGCCTCAGCCCAACTATTCAACCAGCCCAGATCCCTCTGTAGGGCCTTCCTCTCCCAGACAGATCAACACTTCATCCCTGCTTGGTGTCATCTGCAAACTTAGTGAGGGTTCAATCAAAGCCCTCATCCAGGTCATCAATAAAGATATTGAATGGATCAGTTCCAAGTAACAACCCTTGAGAAACACGACTTATTACTGGTCATCATCTGGATTTAACTCCATTCATCACTACTGTGGCCTTCCAGTCAGTTCTTTACCCAGCAAAATGTGTACCTGTCCAAGACACAGGCTACCAGCTTCTCCAGCAGTATGCTGTGGAAGACTGTGTCAAAGACTTTGCTGAAGTCTAGATAGACTACATCTACAGCCTTTCCTTCATCCACCTGGTGGATCATTTGATCACAGAAGGAGATCTGGATGGTCAAGCAGGATCTGCCTTTCGTGAAACCATGCTGCCTGGGCCTGATCTTCAGACTGTCCTGCACATGCCACATGACCTCACTCAATTATACGTTGCAGTGCAACTATACATTGAGATATTTAAGTACAGTTGAAATCAGTAATGTTATTTATATACTAAATGGTATTAGCTTCCCACTAAGGAAAGAACGAACTTACACAAGTCATACAGGCCATTCAGAAAGGTTTAATATTATCTGAAAAATCAAGGGAATATTTTTAGAAGAGAACCTCTTACCGATCTCTAATCCAGTTTTCCAAAACTGAACAAAGGAGTATAAGTGTTAGAGAGGTTTGAATAAAATATTTACTATAATTCTACAGAAGATTTATAGATACAGAGATACAGGTATTTGTGACATCAAAGAGTATAAAAACAGTTTTATTTTTCTGTCCTAAGTAGTTACATGTACTGCTGCAAACCAGACTTTCTACAAATGATCGTTCTATGAGATGGAATGGTATCTCCATTTCTCATTAGTATTGCATTATTCTCAGCTTTTGAAAGATAACAGGTATACAAGGAATGAATAATTGTTCAGGAAAATAACATGTTCAGCATTTTTAAGAGAAGGTCATTTGTTGATATTACCATTGAATATAATTTTAAATTTGCACTCAGAACATACTGTGAACAAGAAGGAACTCAAGAAATAATAGAATATGTAGCAAAATCAATTAGAATGCAAATTAAATGTTTAATCAGAAGAATAATACAGACATCCCAGAAGTTGCTTAGCTTCTTTTAAACTAGGTTCTTAAAAACTGTAAAGATCAGAAGTCATTATGTATATGTATGTATCTCTGTATGTACAGGTATATTGATATACTGATATATATATATATATTATTTTATTTTATATTACCACACTATTGTGTGTTCAATTATCAATGTTTATGAAAATCATATTAAAGTGAAAGGCATCACTGAAATCACTGTGAAACCATTATTTTCCTGCATTTTAGTTCTTAGAAATGCATATCTTCCAAAAAGAAACTTTCTACATACTTTATCAGATATCCTAAACACACCTGAAGTATAATCATCTCCATTATGACTTTTTGGTGGAAAAGATGAATGTATGTATAATATTTCATTACAGTATTGATTTGCAAAAACTTCACTCCGCCATAGGGAGACAGTAATCTGATCTGCCTTTATCTGTTTATTGCCTCAGACAGTATACATGGAAAAACTGCATTATTAGGCAGAAAAGATAGCTTAAAGATAGTATTTGACTTCTGCAAAGAATTTCAATTGCATAGGAAACCTTTGCTTGAAGTAGATATTTTATCTAATCATAATACTTCTGGGATTTTGACCAACACTACATAGTAATTTTGAATAATATTTTATGCAATATACTTAGACAGAATACAGTTCAAGACTGAAATCCAAATTTTTAATTTTTTCAATAGTATGAAACATTTTAAGACCAGGATTATAGAATCACAGGATCATAGATTCAGAGATTCAGAGATTCAGAGATTCAGAGATTTATAGAATCATGAAACGGCTTGGGTTGGAAAGGACCCTAAAGACCATCTACTTCCAATCCCCCTGCCATGGGCAAGTTGCCATCTACCATATCAGGCTGCCTGGGGTCCCATCAAACCTGGCATTGAATGTTTTCAGAGATGGGACATTTACAACTTCTCTGAGCAGCCTGTGCCAGCGTCTCACTACCGCCTGAATAAAGAATTTTCTCCTAATATCTATCCTAAATCTTCCCTCTTCTATTTTAAAAATTTCCCCCTTTTCATATCACTATCAGACCATGTAAAAAGTTAGCCTCCCTCCTGTTTGTAATCTGCCTTTAAGTAGTGGATGGCCACAATGAAGTCTCCAGAGTCTTCTCCAGACTGAACAAGTACAGCTCCATGAACCTTTCTTCATAACAGGCTTCCAGCCTGATCATCCTCATGGCCCTCCTCTGGACCTGCTCCAACAGACTTATAACTTCCACGCATTGCAGGCCCCAGTCCTGGACACAGTACTTCAGCTGGGCCTCACAAGGGCAGAAATGAGTTGTATAATTACCTCCCTTGCTCACCTGGCCAAGCTTTTCTGATGCAGCCCAGGATACAGTTGGCCTTCTGGGATGCAAATTCACACTTCTGGCTCCCACTTTTTGTACTCCAGAATATCCAAGGTCCTTCTCTGAAGAATGAGTTCTCCACCCGGACTGTATCCATATCTGGGTCTGTCATGACCCAAGTGCAACACCTTGAACTGACATTGTTGAATTTCATTAGGTTAATTTGGCCCTTTCCTTGAGCTTGTTCAGGTCCCTTTGGATGGTATCCCTTGCTTCTGTTCTATCAGCTGCACCACTCAGGTTAACAGCATACTTGATGATCTGGCACTCAATTTCACTATCTGGGTCATTGATAAGAATCCTGAAGAGCATAGGTCTCAGGGTGGATCCCTGAGAGTCTCCATTCCAGACAGGACTTCACCTGGACATAGAGCTATTAACCACAATCCTCTAGCTGCAACATTCCAACAAATTCCTTATCCACTGAACAACCCACCCTTCAAATTCATGTATTTTCAAGTTAGAGATAAGGATGTGATATGGGACCATTTCAAAAGCCTTCAAGAATTCCAGATAGATGACAGCAGTTACTCCTTATTTCTCTTTTCGTCTTTGTGGATAAGTGTCATTTCAAAAAGCAGAAGGCATTTCTGTTTTCCACCAAGAATTTACTTCAGTACAATTCCTGTTTCAGTAAAAGACAGTATCTCACAGCTGATATTCTTGTGTGTCTGGGTGTCTGCCACACAAACATTCTGCTCAATATTCTTTTTTTTAACAGAATGACAGTAGAAGTCTTTAGATAAAACTGAGACTGAGTAAATAATTCTATTTTGAATTATTAGAGGATTCCATAAACTAGTAACTGATAGTACTAGGAGAGCTCCATTGTGGTAATCTAAACTGCCCTTATTTATAATGAAAGTCATGAATCCAATTGAAATAAAATCTAATATTTATCAAAATTTGCAACTAATAGGCGCCCTAGAATTAATAGTGACATGAGGATTCATTTACTGCATTTGTGAAATTTGTATATCTATAAATAAGAAAAAATACTGTTAAGTATATAATTTGTATTTGTTAACCTTGCATGTATGGAACTGATGAAAGTGCCAACAGTGAAGAGGTGTATTATAACACTGTTACCATATAGCCATACGTTACTCTTAATGAGTTAGTGAGACATGAATTTCAAAGGTGAGACAATGTGCAGTTGCATACAGAAAAAAAAAAAAAAAAAAGGAAAAAAGAAAAAAAAATTTACAGAGAAAATATAGAATAGATATAAAGACTGCAGGCAGAGCAATGTGCAGTACACATTGTAGGATGACTGAAAAATTAATAAGTTATAAGGTATCAGGAGCAAATACCCAGCTGCCCACATGCATTTACCCTTTATTGAGAGGAAGACTACAGCATAGAAATATCGGTCCAAGACAGGATAAGTGGAAAGAAAGAGGACAAACAGATCTCCATTCAAAGTTCTCCTGTTTAACAGCTCTCGATCTGTATCTTCTCTGTGGATGAGAACCACAGCCATCACTGTTAACCAGAAATGATACTAACTGCATGAATGCACGTAAGACAGCTCCATTATATGGTATAATCACAGCTGACTTAAAATGGAAAAAAAAAAATAGATTTTGTATATGTAACAATTATAATTAACGTTAGATAAAAACAGATCATTAACAAAAAATATTTAGTATAAGATTTAAATTAGAAAAGTTCAATCTTACAGTTTAAAACTGGTTCCATTTACAATGATCTCTAGTTGCTGATACATATGCATACATATGAATATATTCTAAATTCTAACATGATCAGTGGGCTGGAGCACCTCTTCTATGAAGAAAGGTTAAGGTAACTGGACTTATTCAGCTTGGAGAAAAGAAGTCTCTGGGAAGACCTCATTGTGGCCTTCCAGTACTTGAAGGGAGCATATAAACAGGAGGGGGAATGGCTGTTTACAAGGATGGATAGTGGTAGGACAAGGGGGAATGGTTTTAAACTGAGACAGGAGAGGTGTAGGTTAGATATTAGGAGGAAGCTTTTCACACAGAGAGTGGTGACACACTGGAACAGGTTGCGCAAGGAAGTTGTGGATGCCCCATTCCTGGAGGCATTCAAGGCCAGGCTGGATGTGGCTCTGGGCAGTCTGTTCTACTGGTTGGTGACCCTGCCCATGGTACGTGGGTTGATACTAGATGATCTTTGAGGTCCTTTTAACCCAGGCTATTCTGAGATTCTATGATTCTATGATACTATGATTCTATTGCAAAATAAATTATGCCTACATATATGTTCTTAAGTGACAGCATCAACTGCACTAACTGGGCATCTAAACAGCAATCATAGCATTACTCTCCTTCCTCCAATGACTGTATTTATTAGGTCTCTTTTGGTTTCCTTCGATTTCTGTTGATTACCATGATTTATTTATTTTTTATTCTTAGTTAAATTGTGGTTATTTACGTGCAACTGTTTTACTGAATTAAATTCCAGCCTTCCTGATCAATTGCTCAAACACAGAAAAGAAGTGCCATTTTAAAGGCATTCAAAATGCAAGATGTGAAGCAGCTAAACAGAAGCCAGGAACTTCTATCTCTTTAGAGTGGAAGATAAGGATCATGCACAACATCTCAAGCCATTCCGAATAATAGCACAGGTCTTTGTTTTAGCCATCGCTTAATTGCTGCAGTCTTATTTGCTTACTATAAAGTCTGAATGTATCTGGCTTTTTACATCAGTCATTCATCTAACCTTTCTGTAAAATGCATATCCTTATAAGTGTACCCTATAATATATCTAGGCCTTTAAAACATGTAAGCCAGAGACAAAGTTTTCCAACACAGAGAATGAAAGAACAAATGACTGTGAAATTGTCTCCTGTAGTAGATTAGATGGGTCAGAAAACAAACAATTTCAGAATATTTTTGAAATAATCTGTATTTAAATACTTTTTTTCTG
This sequence comes from Tetrao urogallus, assembly GCF_951394365.1. Classification (NCBI taxonomy): domain Eukaryota; kingdom Metazoa; phylum Chordata; class Aves; order Galliformes; family Phasianidae; genus Tetrao; species Tetrao urogallus. Next base: position 68,778,316 of record NC_136814.1, on the reverse strand, counting down.
TTCCTGCTGGCATAAACTTTTTCCCAAAGATAATGTCTTGTTATAACTTATGATATCATGTAGTTACCTAGTGATTTTCCTATTTTTTTTTTCCTCACAGAACTAATTCACACTTCAAATTTAAAAAGCAGTAGAAAAGAGCATAAGTAGCAAGATGTTTCTTGTTTTTGTTTGTTTGTTTGTTTGTTTGTTTTCTTTTGGAAGGATTTATAATAATGCTATCTTTTAAAATTCATTTGTTTTATAAACCCTGAGACTGGAGACTGTAATACCCACTATTTGTCTGGAATGGTAAATACAGCAAAGGTAATTTTACCCTTGAAAAAAAGATAATACTTTACTCCCTATGACATTAATTATATTTTGCAGATTGCTAGTGACATTTGATCATCAGAGCAAATAGTCTGACATACATAGAAGTATGTACCAGCTTGATGTTTAGATTAAAACCAAAAAGTTTGTTCTTGTTGAAAAGGTTCAGTGGATGAACAGAATCATTTCATCGTGTTAAAATATCTCTCTAATGTAAGGTTGTTTTTTGTTCAAACTATGTTGAAAACTTTGAATCATTTTCTTTGACATTTCATACAAAGGCTGTTCTCTGATGCCAAAGTTAATATCAGCCCTGCTTTCCCAGAAAACCATATATTTTTAGATCTACTATAAAACTCTTCTGCAGGAAGTATTTCTTCTTCTTTTTCAAAAAGAAGAGATCATTTAAGAACAGAAAAAACATGAAAAAACTAACTAGATATTGATAGACATGTCTTATGCACTTCAAAGAACTTCTGATATAGAAATGACAGACACAGACTGGGAGAGGAGTATCTGGAGAGCATCACAGCAGAAAGGGATCTGGGGATGCTGAACAAGAACAGAATCCACGTGAGCTAGTAATGTATCTTGGACCAAGAGGCCAAACTGCATCTTCAGATGTTTTAAACACAGCATAAGCAGGCATTCAAAAGAGGTGATTTTTGCAGCTTCATAAATTTGGTAAAAGGACTGGAAGGAACATCGGGGGGGGGGGGGGGGGGGTAGGGTAGGAAGGGACTGAGAGCACTTGGATTATTTAGTCTGGAGAAAAAGAGGCCAAGAGATTACCTCTCTGAAACATCCTGAAGAGGGGAAGAAAAATTTCTTTATGATAAATTTGGTAAAACTCTGGAACAAATTCCCTACACAGATAGGTGATGCCTCATGCCTGTAATTTTAAAGAAGCATTAGAACAATGACCTGAATTATACACTTCAACTTCTGCTTAGCCTTGAAGAGGTCAGACAGGCTAACTCAATGACCTCTGAAGGTCCCTTCCCTTTTCCGTTATACTTCATTCTACTCCACTCCGTTGTAAATAGTTGGTGCCAAGAAATGCTGTTTGTTACAGAGGTGTTCTATTGAGCAAGTATTCGGTATTTCTATTCCCACTTTTTTTTCCTGTAATTGTAGGATACTGCTGTCTTGTAAAGTTTTTTACGGAAAAATACAAAGTTAAACATACAGCAGAAACAACAAAGCCTACAAAATTACAAAATTGCATAGTTCAAAAGTGAATAATAAAATACAACACTCTGGATCATAGTATATTTAATTAAGTGAAGAGTATGCTTAATGTTCTTGCATGTTTGTTGAAAAACAATTATTATTTGACAAATATTCCTCAACTGTCCAGTGTTCTTGACAGTTCAGTCTGTCCTCATGCTATCTTATAAGAAAGCTAAAGCTTTCTCTGTAGAAGTTAAAAATATCATTTTTAGAATTTGGACTAAACTCTCATTTCTTAAATATAGATTTGTTTCTAAATGGGCTGTATGACTGATATCAGAAATGGTTTGGAGGAGTGGAGGATCTTTAAAGTGTATTTTTACACAAAAATTTTAAAACCAAGCAAATTACTACTGAAAAATATTTTGCCTGCTGTGTGCATGAAATGTTGTGCTGGAAAATAATAGGAAGTACTATTGGCAATTTATTGAAAAATGTTATTTATGGAAATTGTTCCAGCAGAATTTTTCTGTCATGACTTAATGAATCTCCTTTTACAAGCACAAAGTTCACTGAGTTAGAGATATCTAACTTGGAGGTTAATTTGTTTTTTGTTGGATTTTTTGTTTGTTTCTTTTTGATTGTTTGTTTGTTTCTTGATTATACTAGAAATGCCATCAGAAAGTAGAATAAATCATAAATAAAGTGTCTTTGGACATGATTGTGCTGCTCTCTCTGGATTAAAATATTCTATCAATTGACATTTATTTCATTTTAGCTGTTTTTACCCTTACGATTTCCCACATCTGTTTCAGATACCTTTCTGTACTTGTTTATCCCACGTTTAATTTGGAAAATTCTTTATGTGGTCCCAGAGAAGTTCTGAGAACTGAGAATCAATTCCCAAAATAATCTTAATGATCTTCCACTTCTTTCAAAAAGATAGAGAGATCCTGAAGCATTAGAATCTGGTTATTAGACAATTTTCATAAGAGGTAATTTTAGGTCTGATTCTTTTATCTTTTTTTTTGTATCTTTTTTTTTTTTTTAATAACATCATCTATTTCTCTTGTATCTCTAATCTCCCACAGTGCTCTGGCATTCAGAACATTTAAATGCTGATTAAAAACTCAATTAGGTAAACCTATAAGCATGATTTTCTCTAGACTGAAAAGGTATTTCATATTGATATGAATATTGATGAATCATGATGATATTTGGCAGAATCAGAGTTGATATATATTTCTATCTGTGAGTGTATTTTGCTAATATTTCAACTACATGTCCATCCCCTTAAAAAAAAAAACAAAAAACAAACAAAAAAAAAACCACTTTTATATCTCTCATGGCTTGTCGCTCATGTGTTAGATTAATGAGCCATATGATGTAGGGGATGTATTGTAGCATTGCATAATTAGTGCATGAAAAAGTGAAGGGGAGGAGAAGACAACAGCATGTTTGGAGAAGTTATGGTGCAGGGCAATGAATTAGAAAAAAAAAGAAACTTCCTCACCCGACTGGAATTTACTAGTTCTAGCTATGAAGAGCAATATATTGTAAGATGTTGCCAGAATCAAGTAATGAATTCTTCTCATAACTTTATTTCCACCAGGATATTTTTAATATATTAGATACTTCAAAAAACATAACCATTTTCTCTGTGTTATTTCTTCCTCACAGCAAAAAAAGAAAAAAAAAATAGAAAAGCTATGCATTCATAAAAAAAACTTTCACTATCTGGTTTGAAGAGAAAAGAATATGTGTTGTGTATAGCACAACAGTTAAAGTCAGTTTGGTGTATTAAATTAACAAAAGTGAAAAATAAAAAAAACTAATTCATTTTAAATCAAATATTGATTATTGATAAATCTCATAAGGGGAGTAAAATACAAAGGAGTAGATTGCAACTGATGAATGAATAGATCTAGAAAGTAATGAGATAATGAGATATTTTTCACTTAAGGTTTTTAATAACAGTGGGAAAAATGCATCAGCTGAAGGAAATAGACCCACCCAGGATTTTTACAAACTTGGGGACTTATTCAGATTTTCATGGCTTTGATTCTTAGGTATAGTTTGAACTCTTTTTCCAGCATTACCTGTTATGAGACGTGCATTATATTCTTAACCTCTTTTGTACTGTAAACTAAAATAGTTTTTTCTTGTTGCCTTGATTGCTTTTTACTCCTAAAGCAAAATCCATCTCAAGACAGTGTATTACTCACATATTCCACACTATAACTGAAGAAGAATTAGTTGTTGCTTTTGCCTCTTGCTTACAAACATATAGCCTTACCAGTAAGAAAATAGACTTACTAGGAATGCTGGAAAGCTTGGATCATTCTGGTTTAGAACATCATTTTCCAGTAATCAATATGTAAGATGTATCTCATTTTTTTAGATTTGCTATGCATATCTCTTTTTCAAGAAAGCTTGAGTTTACCACAATAACAGGAAAAATAAAAATACAGGTCAGTCCATTTCAACTCAGTCCTTCCTCTAAACATGATTGATTTAATTGAACTTTTAATTACATCTAGGTGACTGCGTAAGAACATATTATTATTTTTTTTTAAAAAAAAAAAGGTAATAGGAAAGTGTCTGTCTTGAAGGATCATGAATTAGAGTGGTTGTTAAAGTAAAAGCCTCATTTAACAATTTATCTTTTTTTTTTTTTACCAGTCTCTTTAAAGAAAAAAAAAAAAAAACAAATAATTTTAAACTATTTTCATGATGATCACTTGTCATGCAAATAAGTAAGCGTGTCCCCAAACTACCAGTGTGTTCCACTGTTTAAGGCAACAAGCATGTTGCCATGCTATAAATATTTGAGACATCTTATTCCGCAATATCAACATAAGAGGAAAAAGAAGTTTCACAATGGCTCTGGCCATAGATCCATTTCAGTTGTTATTTCCTCAACAATGATAGAATTTGTGTCAATAATTTAGTGGCAAGGTTCTTAGAAAGTTACTGTGACTGTGTCTCTTACACTAGTGAAGAGACTCATTGCAGTTTATCAGTATAGGGAAATTAAAGCATGGAGAGAAGGGAGACCGTTCCTGGCACTATCACAGTCTGCACACGTTAGTTCTTAAGTATTCACAGAGAATTCTGCTCGTTATTTCATTTACAGTGATAGCTCTGTTTATTAACTTTGTAAGATTTATGTGGCTGTGTCTTTTATGTGCTAAAAGAGCTATACACCATTAGTTATTGTTGAAAACATAAAGGCTTTGTTTGCAAATAAGTTCAATTACTGATAAAATGATAAAATAATTTTACAAGGTTAATAAATGTCTTAGCATAACAGCATTTGATTATTTCCAAAACAAAAGGTACAAGTGTCTAATTTAACTTTTGAAACAGATGTTTACAAATTATATAGTTCAATAAGTTTGCCAGTCAGATATGAAGGGGGAGTATCTTTTGAAGGTCTAAATTGTTTTCCTACTATATTATTCTCATGGAAGGTAATTTCTAAGCCCCCAAATGCCAAGTTTAACAAATCGCCACTCATTACATCTTGCTTCCTTATTTGGATATATTACAAACACATGTACTTGTAAGAGAAGTAAATAGGCCTTCTCTCATAAGAAGTGGTTGCCTAGTCACCCTGCCCAGATACTAGATGATCTTTGAGGTTCTTTTCGTCCCAGGCTGTTTTGTGATTCTATGAAAAGTGTCATCACAAGTCCCTCATTTCTCTTCACACAATGTCCAAATTCTGATTGCTAAGATAGCGTTAATGCTACATATGAAGTTCTTAATTTGTATATGAGTCATATTTGAAGAATTCTCTCAACTATCTGAAAACTATACTTATACATCTAGGTACTTTCTGTTGCGTTGGCCTTACTGATTCATGATTTACTCCCTTATATTATAACTAATTATTTCAAGAACACGGCAGATAAGATTTGAATTAGAGCTGCGGAAATACCAACAAACTTCTGTTGTAAGAAGTAGTAGTAAAGTACTGTGAATTCATAGTTATATCAGATAATTAGAAAGGAGATTACAGCATTGAAAGAAAATATTGAAAGAAAGATACCATTCCAAAATATTGTTTTGTTTTGTTTCCTTTTCTTTTCTGAAGGTATTTTACTTTAATACATTTTTTTCAATGCAATTCATTATTTTTATATAAGTGAATAAAAACAGGAAAATATAAAATTGCTGTTGTGAGGCGATATTTAAAAAAAAAAAAAAGAGGCAAGAAAATTTCTCAAATAAAATAATGTTATAAAAGCAAGGTGCTAGAACTTCTTTTTTGTGTTTTGAAGTGGTTGTTGTAATACTGATCTAATTTCTATAAAGTTCCTCAAAACATTTAGACATTCTCATGCATAAAGCCTACATATTTCAGTGTGAAGAAAAAAATGTAATACAACATGACATATGTTACTGCTATATGACATAATCCATAGTTTATCAAGGTAATTAAGATCTTGGCAAATTTCTAGTCACTATTGACCTAGCTGTTATTCTTGTTACTCTATGTGTTGGCGTTGTATTATTACTTTTAAAGGAATCAATGTATAAAACAATGGATGATGCATTTTGAATGAAAATTTTCAGTATTATTGCAAATGCTTGAAATCTTACAATGGGACACGGGATAGGGATTTTTATTTTTATTTTTTTACTATTACAGTAGATTTTTGTATTTAAAACTAAATGTTTTTATGGAGGATAAATGAGAAATATCAGACTGTAAATCTATATCAAAAATCTGTATGAATAATAAGAATATTGTTTGCATATTCTGACTATTTTCTTTCTTTAAATATTTCTCTACTGGAACGCCATTTGAATCTTTACATATTACATACTACTATGCGAGACTGTGGAATTTCTTTCTTATGAAATACTCATATCTTGACTGGACAGAGATGTGAACAATCTGATCTCACTGAATCTCTTTTCAACCAGATAATCTCTGGAGGTTCCTTTCAGTCTATGTGATTCTGTGACTACATGATTACAAACCGCATTCCAAAAGTAATTTCATCCTAATCTTACAAACTATATAATTGTGGTTTAATATAGCAGATAGCCGAGAACCATGTGGTCATTCCCTCACTCCTTCACTTCCCAGTGGGAAGGGGAAGAGAGCAGGGAAAACAAAAAACCAGCAAAGTAAAACTTGTGGGCTGAGATAAAACTATTCAATAAGATAGAAAATGAAAAGAATAATAATTATGACAAACATATATATATATTTTTATATATATATATAAAATCTATATAGGTGTCAATGGTTTACAGACTGGTTCGGCCCGGTTCCATGACCGGTGGGGCGGAGGGATCTGCGGATCCGTGCCTCCGGAAAAGGGAAAAAGGGGACCCCAAAATAATTGAAAACAACGGCAATAATCTGAGGTGGAACAAACTAATTTACTAAATATAGTATTAGCAAAGTATAATGAGAGGGAGAGAGTGTGTCTGAATGGTAGATAGGCCTCACCACAATGCTGAGGTGAGATGTGCAGTCCAGTTGAGTGAATGAAGAAAAGCAGACGGCAAAGCGCAGACAGCGAATTGCAGACGGTGAAGAGCAGGCGAAGAAGAAGGAATCAGGTGACCTTGCGCAGAGTTATATCTCCTTGCTGACCGCAAAGCCTCCTGGGGAAATGTAGTTCTTCCCCATCGGACAAACATTCGGAACTCGAGCATCAGAAGTCAAACCCCCCAGTGCATTACATGATGTTATGGTGTGGAATACTGATAACCAAAAATCATAAAACCATTACAATAAGAAATGATGCACAAACAATTGCCACCTTCCAACCGTTGCCTAGCAGTTGACCAGCAACTCCCCTGAGTGGTAGAAGAGAGCTCCTACTTGCTGTCATGTAGTATGGAATATCCTTTTGGCCACTATATGTCAGCTGTCCTAATTCTGTTGTCCCTCAGCTTCTTGGGCCTTTAACTGTGAATGGCCTTAGTTCTGTTAAACCCTGTATTACCAGTAATAACTGGTGTGTTATCAATACTGTTTTTCTCTTAGAACTAAAACATAGCATCATACAAGTCTGTTGTGAAGAAAAAAATTCCATCCCAACCTAAACTAAGACACATATTCTTAGTAACACTGCTCTTCGAGTCCAAAAAATACTTGATATTCAGCAACTAAAATAGGTATTAGATTTCTGCATGTTTCCAAGATCTAGTCCATAAGTTCAGAGATAGAAAGGATTTTTTTAAATTAAAATGAACACTAGGAAAAAATAAAAGATCCTTAGTGAAACCCTCTGGTGTTCTGTGTAGTGAATATATTCTGTTTTGACAAATAAAATGCCTTTGAAAGATTACAATTCATTGGCTCTTTTCCTACTGTTTTGTTTGTACAACTAAATAAAGCAGGATAAATTCTGCTACCTGACATTGAGTTGGAGCAGGTTCTGCCAGAATGGAAAACATTGATACCCTCATGTAGTTTCACTGTACTATGCATGAGGTTAGGCTCTTCACTCTCAATACCAATGATCATATTAGAGTACTAAGGGACTGTAACTTAGCACTGGTCAAAAACATTGCAGGAATTATAGTAGATGTGGTAGAGGAGTGTGGGACAGACTTTCACTTGAGCACTCTAGTTCATTTAGTTCATTTAGGCCAGGCTATCTGGCCAAGCATATATCCTGAAATGTCTTGCAATGGACAAGAACCATTAAGGGTTTTCACAGTCCTGCTTATACTGTCTGAAACAAGAAGATACAGGAAAAACAAAGAAAAAACACTCTTGGCAATTCAGTATTTACTAGGTTCATCTGTATCTCCTGTTCGGTTATAACAAAAATCGAGTAAGAAAAATGTTTGTTCTGTGTTATTTTAATAAGACTGCCTATTCTTCTCTGGTGTTCAGCTTAGAAGGACATATTGATGTGCTGTTGAAAGAAAAATTCAATAATTTTTTTTTTTTTTAAAATTCAGCTTTGAGGATGCAAGAGTGTTCTGTCATTTTTAAAGATTTATATTAGGAGGATGATTGTTTGTCTTAAGCTAGAGAATTACAATTGCAGTAATTAAAAAAAATCTTGATTTTTAATTTAAAAAAATAACAAAATAGACACAGTGTAAGTACGACAGTGGCATTTATTCATGTCAAAGAAATTGCTTTAGCTGGAGGCACTCTGTGAACAGAACCCTAGGATGAAGTGGGTATCCAGAACCAGTCCAAACTCCTTAGATGAGCAGGGAATTTGGTGGGAACAAGGCAGCCCCAGCCCAGGAATCAGGCACATCATGCTAATGAGGTCAGGAAGAGGCTAGGCTGGGACACAGACCTGCAATTAGGCCAACCTGAGAAAGACCAGGCTATGCGGAGCAGTAGACAAGTCTTGCTGCAGCCCCACTGGGGAAGGAGTTGATGGCCCCAGAGGATACACGTTGTCTTGGGTTAGGTGCAGTAGCCATGGAGGAAGGGACTGGGCAAGGGAAGCAAACTGTCAGTGCCCTCAGGACCCAAACACCTTGTATTAATGGAGAGCTTCTGCAGAATTAAGAGCCACCGAAGTTTCTAGAAAACCAGTTGTGGCAGTATGCAGCTGCACATACAGTGCAGAGATGACAATAGGAAGCTTGTTTTCAAAAATATTAAGTAAGAAAAAAAAGATACGAACCATAGCTTTTAGACAGTACTTCACCTTTATTAATTATGTACTCTCAAAATCAAAATCACTTCATGAAAACAATCTGTAACTTGGTCCTGTTATTTGTGTATGGTTGAACTTGTCAAAAGGAAAGTGTAATAAGAAGAAATCAATTTTAAGTCAACAAAAGCCATATAGGTCTGAGAGAAAGTCCTGCTTAATTCTCCGGCCTGAATATAATCAATGCAATTGTTAACTAAAAGTTCTGCTTTCAGGACTGTTTTCTTGGTTCCACAGTTTTCAGTCTTTTGCTTTCAGTTACATTTATGCAATCTGACTGAAAGTAATGGAGTTGCACAAGTGAATCTGAAGGCAATACTCAACCTGCAAAAACCTTTATTATTGATGATCCATGAGTCAGATAGAAGACAAATAATCTTCCAAATCCCAGTCCTAACTTAAAGGGCTGACAGCCAGAAAAGCCATTTCAGTAGTAACTGGAATGAATTTGATTGAGAAATTATGGGGGGAAAAACACTATTGAATGTGACAATACTATTTTTATAGAGAGTTTTCAGAATAGCCTTGCACTGTAAGGATTAATCACATCCTGCTGCCTATTCCCTATCTGAAGGAAGAATACTCCATTTTGATATTACAATTGGTTGCCATAGAAATGATAATCAGTTCCAAAAAAAAAAGACTGTGGTTTCAGGTGAAGCAAAAACTGTAGGAACCCTTAGCAAACAAAGAGCTATCTATCTTACAAGTATCAGTCATAACAGATGCAAAGAACAGAAAATGTATAAATATTTTTACCTATACACACGCATATAAAAACAGGGATTTAAGAGCATGTTTTTCACTTCAGGAAGTACAGCTCAATTTGGTTGCAAAGATAGAGCTGTGCACATTACCATTTAAGACCCTAACCATTTAAATTCAAATTATAGAGTAGAACTTAGAATTTGGCAGCAAAGAAAAAAAAAAGAAGAAAAAAAATATATATTTGTTTACCAGATTAGACCTCCATGTTATTGAGAAAGTAGCCCAATTTTTTACTCTTGATTGTATCATTTTCTTGAAAATTAGAGAATTTAAGGAGGAATACAAGACATTTAAGGCTTTTCACATAATTAGGCATTGTTTTCCCTATCTTTTAGTGTCATGAAGAAAGAGTCCACAATTATTAGAATTATTTATATGCTCAAGGTAGCATATGTTCTAGTAAACAACACTTCTATCTACTACTGTACTTACATCAGTGATACATATTCTGGTGCTCCATCAGGGCAACTCAGCCATATTTTGTCAAGCACTTATTTGGTTTCTCAGGATCTGTCTGCAAGCTGGCATTTTTTTCTTGCCTGCTCCATTCAGCCCAGACCCCTGCTAGAAGATATATCTGATCACAGAATAAAGAAGACAACTCTGGTAAAGACCTGATCTACAAGCAAGAGAATGCTGCCTGCTGGGGACTCAAAACCAGGGTGTGTTTAGGGGGTGCCAGAGCTCATCCTTGTCACTGCTACTCCCTACTTTTATTTCATCGGCTTATTAATGATACTGCCAGGGCAAACCTAACAGTATCTAAGTGATTATAAGGCTCTGAAGGCAATAGTCAAGGGCATGAAGGCCCAGCTGGTGTTCTACTCTCCTGGTAAAGCTAAAACATATGAAGAGGACACTAATAGAATAGCTTGAGAACTGTTGTTGATAAGAGCAGTTTGGATTCTATGACTATGGGGCCCTGTTTGCAGATCAGCCTCTGTATGAGGAGATAGAACCTCACATAATTGGACAAAATTGTTTTTCCAATAGCGTGGCTGGACTCATAAGGAGGGATCTAAGAATGATAGAGGAGAGAGACTAACTGACAGCCCTGTGAGTGGCTGATTGAATATTTGGAGTCCCTGGAAAGAGGGCATGAAATGATGTGACAGAGAGGGATCACAAAATCAATTAAAAAGACCTTACACGAGGTTTTCTCCAGCTCTAGAATCATCAGCGTACCATTCTGGAGAAATCTCCCAAACCTTTCCTTGAAACTTAGGGTGCTGGAATGCCTCCCTAAGATGTCTATTTAGTAATGCATGCAGTTTGGGTTAAAAAAATCTCAAAAAATAATCATGAGGCAGTTATCTCTTGAAGAATCTTCATTTTACTGTGCTACTTCTATTTTATGTGCTATTCTTAGGAGTTTTAAAAGAAGGAGCTAAGCTCTATATTTTCTAATCTTCTATTTACATATCCATCAGAAAAAAATATTTTGAATTTTTGGAAGAAAGAAGACAATAATGTCCCTTTATTTTCTGTCAAGGATGTTTTTATTTTTTTTATTTTTGTTCTTCATAAAAGGGAGTGTCCTTCTGGCATACAGTTATAAATGAAAAAGCTAGAAAGAGTCAGTGCAAAGTGTACAAAACTGTATTCCTTCTGAAATGGTGTAGCATATTCATTCCAGAAAACAAGCTGGAATTTTCCTTTCCTTCTTTTCATTTCCTAAATACAGTCTGACTGTTTTAAATGAATACTTGTAAAACATTCTCATTTATCATCAATAAAATATGACTCATAATTATGCAATAAAGTTTCATAATGACTAAGAAGTTATGAAGTTGCTTTGGGCCTATATATTGTCTTGAATTTGTCTGAATATTTGCTAATAATAGCTGCAAACAGTGAGTAAAACCAGAGTTCTGCAGTTTCTTTTAATTAAACAGGACTTACAACACCATATAGCAAGTGCCTAAGTCAAACAAAAGCAGATATGAAATATGAATCAGCAATCTATCTCTTCTTTTCAGAGGAATTTTCCTGAAGTTTCCTGAGGTTTTCTGTTGTTATTCCTTGTACTTGAAGAGCCATACAAAACCAGGAACAATTTAGAGAGAAATGCAAATATCAGTAACTTCACTTATTCTGCGACCACCAGGATGATTGTAGAGGCGGCTGCTAAGCTACACCATGCCACTCTCTTAGTTCTCCTCCTTAAAAGAACAGGGGACAAAATATGATAAAAATCATCTGAAGTAAGAACAGGGAGATCGCTCACCATTTACTGTCGCAGCCAAAACAGACATAGCATAAAAGATTAATGCAATGTAGTGATTATTACTAACAATTTATAGTACTGAGAACTAAAAACAAATTAATGACACTTTCCCCTCTTCAACTCTTTCCAACCTTCTCCCCTCAGGCAGCGCAGGGGAACAATAAATGATAGGTTGTGGTCAGCCCATAAGCTCCAGGCACTGCTTCACACAGGTCTCCACAGGCAGTATTTCCCCCAGCTTGCTTCACTTCAGGATGCTCTGCAGAACTGCATCTTTGTCCTGGGCTGCTTCTGCAAAGATACACCCCTCCACTGTGCTAACAGCCACTGCTTGATCTCCATAAACATTTAGCAAGCATTGAAGAACGTCAATGAGTGCCACTTTTTCCACACAGAGGAATTAAATGACACACCTTTGCTTCATACAAACTTCCATATCAGATGTCATTTTGTTGGAATGCCACTCTGCTGCCATCTGTTGCATGGCAGCGGAATGTAACAGAATAATGTCAAGAAAGTTCAACTTCTACTTCCACCAATATACACCTCCGGTGTGTTTATAGAATTCACCCTTCATTTCATCTAAAAAGTCTCCTTTTTGCAAATGATGTTCTCTATGGGTAAAAGAATCCACTCACCTCGAGAATATATACATAGCCAGTGAATAATCCTTTCCAGTACTTATCCAGTTTAGTTCTCTGACAATTACTATTTCACCTTTATATTATCATCAAAATAATCTCTTTTTATATGACTACTATAATGATTTCTTCCTGGGAAACTTATATTTTCTTTGTAGTTACCTAAAATAAAATGACAGGCATAGGCAAAGCATATTTATGGTGCTTCAGTTTTTCAATCCTATTTTTACACTCTCATTAGAAGATCATACTGAGAGATATGTCACTGCTGTATCTATTTATTTATTTGCCAAAGCTATCACTGGTGGATTTGTTATGAAGGAGTCATATTTTCACCAAAAATTTTTCAACTGATATCACATAGTCAGACATGTCAAACAATGTATTCATTACAAGGGAAGAAAAAAAATTGTCCTCTGAGCTAGTGAATAACAAACTATGCTGTGTAAAAATATCTCATTATCATCTGTCAAAATCAGGACTGGTGATTAGATCCGTAAATACACATTCCAGAACTAAGTATCACAAGTGGATACAGTTTGTTACATAAGTATGATAGCAAGACAAACCTTAGAAGAACATATTAAATGTATAGAATATGCTCAGACATTATTTAGTGGTAGAATTTTCCTCCAAAGTATAAATAAAATCAATATAAAATTAGCAAAGATATTCACATCCTTATTTATCTGATTATTTATTTATTTATTTAAGTTACATTCTTGAAGTGTGTCTTCTAATGAAGTGAATTCTTAAGAATATTTGAGGACACTTTTTGTCTGTGATAGTCACGACTTTCTTGCACTTCACTGTTCAACATGATAAAATGAACAGAAATCCTGAGAAGCCAGGTTACTCAGACTACACTGAGTATTGTCTCCTCTCTATGTACTACAGAGATGTTTTTACTTTCATTTTATAGTGCCAGTAGAGCAGGCTAATTCCTAGCTGTCAATTATTAAATGGGCTTAATGGTCCTAAAGAGCATTTTAGATAAAACGTTTGTTTATTAATTGGAAAAAAATGTCCGTGTTTTTTGGTCCTTATATCTCTTAATAAGCCCATGGGACTTGATTGGGATTCACCTCAGAGTGCTGAAGGAATTTGTGGACTTCATAACTGGACCTTATTTAGAAAATTATTTAGAAAATAATTCATTATATATTATATATTATATATTATACATTATACATTATACATTATATATTATATATTATATTGTATATTGTATATTAATATGTTATTATTATTATTATTATTATTATTATTATTATTATTATTATTTAATATTTAAATAATAAATGATTGTGGGAGTCTGTAGGTGCCTACTGACTGGAAATTAGCCAGTGTTATACCTATCTAGAAAATGGCTTGAAAAAAGATCCAGGAAACTTCAGATCTGTTAGTCTAATCTCAGTCTCCAGAAAGATTGTCCTGGGAAATACTGAAAGACAACTAACCTACTCTTAGGCACAGCCAACAAGAATTCAGCAGAGATAAGTCCTGCCTTGTTAATTTCCTTCCAAGGTTATGCATTTGTAGATGAAGGGAAGGTGGCAGATGTGTTTTTTCTGCATTTCAGTGAGGCCTTTCATACTATTCTCATCCTTTTGGCTGTGAGATAAGCAGGTTAGGGAAAGCAGCTCAGTAAAAAGGAGTCTGGGTGTGCTGGTTGTCAGCAGGCTAAACATGATGCAGCAGTGTGTCCTGACATCTAAGAGGACAAATGACATTTTAGGGTGCATTAAACACAGCATAACCAGCTGGCCAAAACAGGCGATTTTTCCCAGTGCATTTCACATTAGCTTAGTCTTCCTTTGAATATTTTTTAACAGTTCTACTGTCCACATAAAAAGCATCCAGAGCAGGGCAATGAAGATGACAAAAGGGCTAGAAGGCACTTTCTGTGAGGAGTGGCTGAGGGCACTTGGATTGTCTAGCCTGAAGAAAAAGAGGTTGCGATGTAACATCAGAGGTATAGACTCCTATGCTATTAATTCTGTTCAATTCCACTGTTTAAGTGAATACAAGAAAATACTCCTGGTTGCAGAAGTCATTTTGTATGTGTGTAAATATTCTTTATTTTCTGTATTTGTTTTCATGTTGTTGTAGGATATGAAATATTATGGAGGAGAGGTGCCTTAAGACTGGAGGAAAGACAGTGTCACTCCAATCTTCAAAAATGAAAACTAGAGGCCAATCTGTCTCACCTCCATCCCTGGGAAGCCGACGGAACTTTTTCTGGGTGTCATTTGAAGTGTGAAAGAAAAGTATAAAAAAATAAGGTTATCAGGAGTAGTCAGCATGGATTCACCAAATGAAACAATGCTTGACCAATCTGTCAGCCTTCTATGACGTTAGATGGATTGAGGACTAGCTGACTGATAGAGCTCGAAGTTGCTATTAGTGACAGTCTAGTTGTAGACCTACAGCTAGCATTGATCCTCAAGGGGGTGTACTGGATCTGATCTTGTTTAACATCTTCATCAATGACCTGGATGAAGGGATAAAGCACACCCTCTGAAAGTTTGCTGATGATACAAAGCTAGAAGGAGTGGTTGATACACTAGAAGGCTATGCTGCCATTCAGCAAGACCTGGACAGGATGGAGAGTTGGGCAAAATGGAACCTTATGAGATTCAAGAAGGGCAAACATAGCTTCCACCGGGGAGGAACAGCTATATTAATCTGTACAGATTAGGGGCTGGCCTGTTAGAAAAGAGCTCTGTGGAGAAGGAGAACCTAGGTGTCTCGGTGGACATTTGTTGGCCATGGGCCAGTAGTGTGACCTTGTGGCCAAGAAATCCAATCCAAATGTACTGTTGCTTGAATTGCATTCACAAAAGGCCAACAGGCTAATGTTCTTTTCCATTATCCTGTTTGTTTTGTTTTGTTTTGTTTTCACTCTCTCTTTCCACTTATTTTGTATTGTATCACAAACATTTGATCTAAACTACAGCAGAGAAATCCATCTGAAAATAACAAAAACAGAAACAACAACAAAAAAGCAAAGCAAACAAACAAACAAACAAAAAACACTAATCAGTGTCCATACTTAATTCATCATCAAACCGTAGAAAGGTCTGTGAAAGACTAAGAACTTCAGGAAAGAGCTGGAAGTGGGAATCTTTTGTTACCTTTGATACATGCAAACTGATACATCCTTCCCAGATCACACACAGTAACTGTTCAGTTCTTTGATCTACAGAAATTTAGTTTCACCTTCTAAATATGCTAAATATGCTCACCGGCAGATCCTTGGCTGGTACAAGGATGCCCAGCTTTGACAAATTTGTTGGAGCTGTGCTGATTTAAGTAAGAGTCATAGATTAAGACAATTCACAAAATAAAACTTAAAAACAAAACAAAACAAACTTTTCTAGTTGAAAACAGTAATCTTAGGTTATAATTATTTTGGTTTTTCTTTTTTTCTTTTTTGTTTAAAATTTGGATTATTTTATTTGTCTGACAAAGTGTTCTCTATCTAATGATTAGCCAGAATACATATTGTGTATTCCTAGAGAGATTCGTATAATTTCTAATATAAATTAGATCACAGGGGAAATAGAGGTCACTTTGACATATGCTTTCACAAATAATAATTTATCTGCTTTTAAATTCTTGGCAATATTCTAAAAAAAATTCTGCTTAATCTCCCCAACATTTTATATTCAATCTTAAGGCTTCTGCAAGGTCTGTGTCTGTATATGTAATCTGTAAAACACTGAAATTGTTCCACCTAAACTTTTACATTTTAAATATGCACTTATAAGACTGATATTAACACACTGTTATTTGCTTTCCATTTTAAACTACAAATTGAACCTTTTGTATTACTGTTCTGTATCTGAACATGACGTTCTGTGGGCCTCTATTAGTTTTGATTGGTTACCATGGAAACTGGAAAGAGAAAAAGAGAAGGCAAATATGTTTGTATGTTTAAACATAATGAGTTACATTCTTTCACACATTTCGGGGAGAAGGGGGGGTCTGGGGGAAGGAAAAAAAAAGAAAAGAGAGGAGACATAAACCAACACACACACACACACAAAAAGAGAAAGAAAAAAACAACACAGAGTATAGAGACAAAAACTTAGAGATGGGCCACAGTAAATCATGTGATTTGGGCAAGATGGAAGATATTCATAATTTATATTGGCTTCACCAATGGCTTCTGTTGATACTGAAAACATGAATGTCACTGACAGTAAGAGCTAAAGTCATCTAAAATCTTCATCAATCTGCCTACCCAGCACAAACTGGGGATGAGAGTAAAAGATGAACCTGACAAATTATGCTGAATAATAAGACTTCAGAAAACAAGTGCTTGTTCTGGAAAGAATCAAATCCTCATTTCCTGGAGCATGTCAAAATAGTCTTAGCTTACAGTGACATTTTGCTCTTATCAATGCAAATTAAATTAAAATTAGTGAGTAAAGAATTTATATAAGATGCAAACTTATGAGGACTTTCAGTAACAAAATGAAGAAGAAAAAAAAGTGATAAAGGTGAGCCTTGTAAGTCCTATTTACAGTTTGGAAATACATATGAATTTCATTTTCCATTGAAATTTTTTGAGAAAAAAAAATTGAAAAAATAATACAAATAAGAAATGAGCTGGAAAATGACAGTGTTATTTTATATTGCTATTTCTTCAATTGGATAAATTCAGTGGTAGCTTAAAATGCATTCCATCTGGAGAAAACTGATAATAGGTGAATCCTATAACTACTACACTATATATTTTTTTATTTACACAGTATATTTGACATAGATGCCCTGCCTTTATCTAGAATGACAGTACGCATTTATTATGAAAACTCAAGATAATTATTTCATAGCTCTGATTAAGTAGGATGTTTGGATCATTTGGGCATACAGGGAAGAACTAGGTTCTAGCTGTTCACAGTGTACCTTGCAAGGAGTCCAACAGATACATTTGCACTTCCCATCCCTGTCTCCACTCCACTGCAAAGATCAATAGAAATGCAATTATTCAGAAGAAAGGAGAGAGAGAGGATGGTAGATATAGTGAAAACAGCAATGTTGAGATAATACATGTATGAGTTGCCTACTGAAAAATGTGTATCATAACAATTTATAGAAAGAAAAAAAATCAAATTAAAGGGCACCTGGATCCTTCATATACACCATTTCGTGAGCAACATTGGTGGTAATTGGAAGGTTGGACTAGATGAGCTTAGAGGTCTTTTCCAACCTTAATGATAATATGATTCTACGAAATGTAAGTTGTTTGAACTTGACTTTGTCCTTTGCTTCCCACTGGGTTACTGTAGTGTTGGAAATTCAGACACTCCGAGCAAACACAGAGCCATAGTTTCCCCATTCTTCCTTGACGCGCATAGTAGGAATCAGAAAGAAATTGTAGGGGTAAACACTTTTGGAGGGATATCATAGAATCATCATAGAATCATAGAATATTTTGCATTGAAAGAGACCTTTAATATCACCTAGTTTCAAGCCCCTGCTATAGGCACACGCACCTCCCTCTAGACCATGTTGCTCACAGCCCCATCCAGCCTGGCCTTGAATGCTTCCAGGGAGAGGCATCTAAAATCTCATTGGGTAAACTGTTCCCATGTCTCACTATCCTCACATTAAAGAATTTCTTCCTAATATCTAATCTAAATATACCTTCTCCCAGTTTAAAACAACTTCCCTTCATCCTGTTTTTACCTGCCCTTATATTTACACGTTTATATGGCTATTCATTTATTTTTATTGTGGTGGAATTGCTGTCCATTATGTGAAAACAAAAAAGAATCTCTCATCTTAGGAAGTGAAAAACTTAGAATTTTTTTACTTGTATGGATTTCTATCCCATGTGACAACTTATGCTAATTCTTTTCTGAAATCTTAATTCAGTCTTGTTTGGGAGAGAAGACCACCTGAAAACAAAGCATCCATAGATATGCACTGAAAATGGTCTCTGTGAAATATCTAGGTTTCTCTAAGCACATGCATTTGTGCATGTAAGTTAAAGTTTGACTGGACATCTTCAGTACAATCAAGTTTTACCATTCTTAATTAAAACTTGAGTGATGGAGTTTCACAAAATCAAAGAATCTATGACTCTATTAAAATCAACACTAAAAATTTCACTGTCTTTTACAGAAACATCTGTTTATAAGTGAGTATAAAAAACAATTTTCAAAGTCTTTTTCAGAGATGTTAGTCAATTATATGCAATGTTTAATTACTTTTAAATTAGTAAGCTAAAAGGGGAAATTTAAATATTTGTGCTGAGAGTGTGGATTGATATTTTAATGAAACAAAAATGTAAGTAAATTATTTCTGTTTACCTCCATTAAGATCTGTGGAGGAAAAGCACTAGACTGAGTATGGACAATATCAGTCCAACAGAATACATGCTAGGACATTAAAGCCTTGGGAAAAACAAACAAACAAACAAACAAACAAACACAACAAAAACTGCTTTAGCGCATTTTAAAGTGACAAAATTCTTGTTTATATTTAATGAAAACAGTTTGCATATTCACACTGGTGATATGTGCTAACACTGCTTGACATAAAGAGCATGCACCCATAAGAAATGTTAATACAAAATTGTGTAAACCAATCTCAGTGAAAATAAAGTTATTAAAAAATAAAAATAAAAAGCCACTGAAAACAGTCCAATTACTGAATTTTAAGATGATAAATTACATTAAAAATTGTTATGAAAAGAGAACTGCTGTGTAGGATTGAATGTCCAATTCATTTACTGTTATTATCTTCAGCTTTCACATAAGAAAAAAAAAAAGTAATTCTGATAAATTATTTTGATATTCAAACAATTTTTCCCAATTCAGAAGAATTAGTATAACGTCACTAAGTCGATGTCAATTTCCATTATCAAGAAATACTACAGAAACAACTAGGTAATTATGAGACTGTACGTGGCTTGTATTCTCTTAATGTACTGATTTGTAGTATTCTGATCAAATGATATTTTCCTGTAGGTGTGTTTCTGGAAGTGTTCTGAAGCACCATAATGAAAGATTATATAAAATAATCTAAATAATACTTTGATTTTTAGTGAAGAAAAGCGCCTCATGGTTTCATAGATTTAACATAGATTTAATGCTTGAAATAACTAGTATGTTATATTATATAAACTTTCATTACAGTATGCTGAAAGAAAAATGAGAATTTCATCAAAAGCAAGATCCATATGCAATTAGACATTCCTTCAGATAGGCACTTTTGTAAAGATAACATATACTATCTCATGAAACTGCATGTCTCCTGTTTCACAAAAAAACAAACAAACAAAAAAAAAAAAAAAACCACCCCAAAACATTCCCAGATACAATCTCAGTATTTCAAACTGCATATTTCTTCTAGTGTGTGATGGTTTCATGATTTTTGGTTATCAGTATTCCACACCATAACATCATGTAATGCACTGGGGGAAGTATGACTTCTGCCGAATGTTCATCCGATGGAGAAGAACTACATTTCCCCAGGAGGCTTTGTGGTCAGCAAGGAGATATAACTCTGTGCAAGGTCACCTGATCCTTCTTCTTCGCCTGCTCTTCACTGTCTGTGCTTCACCATCTGCACTTTGCCGTCTGTTTTCCTTCAGTCACTCAACTGGACTGCACTTCTCACCTCAGCATTGTGGTGAGGTCTGTCTACCATCCAGACAGACTCTCTCTCTCTCTCATTGTATTTTTTTGCTAATACTATATTTAGTAAATCATTTGTTTCACCTCAGATTATTGCTGTTGTTTTCAAGTATTTTGGGGTCCCCTGTTTCCCCTTTCCTGAAGGCGCGGATCCGCAGATCCCTCCACCCCACTGGTCACGGAACCGGGCCGAATCAGCCAGTAAACCATTGACATAGTGATAGTAAAAAGTCAGATCAGGCAAACTGATCTTAAAAGAGGTCAAATTAACTTTTCAAATTTGAAGTTTTAAATAGACTGTAATGTTCAATGTAGACATTTAAATACTTAAATATTTAGATATAACATTTAAATACTGAAAAAACACACAGTTCAGAAGATAATGTTGAGTTTGTATTTATTTCATACAGCATTATTTATTACATATGCAGTTTACAAGGTAGGCAGTTACATTAATCAGGAAAAAAAGGAAAATTTCTTTCTTTAGTATAATTAATTTATTGAAATACCTGCCTTTTATTTCATCCTACTTCTGAGCTTAATAATGAGCTTAATACTGTATTATATTCGTGTTACAAACCATAAGGTTTGTAAATACATTTATCAGAAATGATAACTTATAGCGCAGTATTCAATAATATTACAGAGAAAAGGGGTAACATCCAGGGTTGTTTTTGACCTTTTTTTTTTTTTTTTTTTTTTTTTTAACAGTTGTGATATCAATATGGACAGGTGTTACTTTTATAAAAATCACAGGGTCAAAGTAGAACTACATTTATTTTGACAGAAATGTAAATAATTATAGCAGATGTATTTCATTATAAAAAAGATGTTTGTTATTACTAAGGCAGAATTAATTGGTGAAGGAAATAATACTTTATTATGACTTTATTAATCTTTTTATTATTAATCACTTTAGAAACAAAATTCAGATTCAACACATTTGTATTTTCTTTCATATTTTGTGAGAAAAGAAGACTAAAAAGGACCAGAGAAAAAATGCATCACCATTTTTCTCTCCTATTGGGAGAACATCTCTTTCAAAACAATTAAGTCCATCTACAGATGATGATATCCTTTTTTCCTGTAAAAGAAAGAAAAAGAAAATGAAAACTATAACTTTTAATTTTCATGACTTCTATTAAGAAAAATCTCTCAAAGGAATTTTAACACGACTGCTTGTTTAGTGAGGCTTAACAATTTCTGCATCACTCAGGGTGTTAAGGGGGCAGACTTCAATTATTTTTCCTCAGATAAAATATTTGATGAGTCAACGTTTTCAGATTTTATAATTTACTAGTATAATGGCCACAGATACCAAAATTGCTGCAGGCTTAGATAAAGTACAATCAACAGATCTCTATTTTCTACAATTTGATTAAATTCTTAACTCTAACCTCTGTCAGTGTTGCCAGAAGATATAGGGAGGAGATCCCTCTACTCAGCAATGGTGAGGCTGGCTTTAGTTCCGAACTCCCCTATACAAGAGAAACACAGACATAGAGAGTTGAGTCCAGTGAATGGGCTTGAATATGATGAAGGGAATTTGTAGCTCCATAACTACCCTGTGAGGTGAGGCTGAGAAATCTGTGATTGTTCAGCCTGGAGAAGGGTTCTGTGGTTCCCTGTGTCAGAATTAAGAGGCAAAGGCCACAAACTGAAATGCAGGAAGTTCCATCTAAACATCAGGAAGCATTTATTTATTGTGTGGTTGACTGAGCCTAGTACAGGTCACCCAGAAAAATTTTGGAGTCTTCTTCCTTAGATACGTTTAGAAACTCTCTGGACATGGTGCTCCTGCTCAAGCAGAGGCGTTGGAGTGAAAGACCTCCAGAGCTCCCTTTAAACTTTATCCATTCCGTAATTATGTCTTGTCTTAGAGAATATGCTTTTCTAGGTTTCTCTACTTATGTAAACCTTGTTATTGACTGCAAGATAATATGGAAATACTCAATGTCCACTTACATGACAGCAGAAAAATTCTGACAGGCACATCTTTTAACAAAAGCTTCCAAATGACATGCTGCCTCTGCTAATTTCCCTGAAATTTAGCAAATACACAATTTCCTTTGTAACCTTCAAGTTACATCTTCATGAATCTCACATATGCTTCCTGCCCTTGAAAAGTATATGTGATGTCTTTAAGTATATCACTTAAAGACAGTTACCACTGATGACAAGATTTCATCTTACCTAGAATACTGGTATTTCAGCCATATTCTCTTGTTTGCTGCAATTGAGGAATCCTCCTGAAACACAGATAAAATATAAATCATATAACTGATGTTAAAAAAATGATACAGTGTTGCATATTTAAGTGGAAAAAAAAAACATACAAAACACTCACTGATATAAAGGCCATCAGGATTTTATTCATGCTGTTTAAAAAAAAAAAAAAAAGAAAAAGTAAGGTTTTTTCTTGACATCCGGAAATTTTGAGTGGAAAATCTCTGTCAAGAAGAAAAAGATGTTGACTTACTAATGCATATATCAATTTATTTCTGAAAAGTCCCTTTATTACTAACAATAAACCAGAAGAAGATAGAAATCTGCAACCTTATGACGTCCCTGCAGTGGATCAAATATGGATATTATGACACTAGAAAAAGAATAATTTGTATTCTTGATGTTATTCTTGAATGTATTTTCTCAATATATTTTAAATTTAAATGTGCAGGAATGATTTAAAACATGGAACTAAAAAAGAGGAAAATGCACCATTACCCCAGATTTTCTTTCTAAAGTTGTGCTTTTTATCACTTCTGGGTCTTGTAAGCTAAACTTAGAGGTAAGCATATAAAGCTGACATTGCCTGCTCGGCTCAAATCTGATTTTTATATTTTATTAGGGTCAAACCATCATACTCTTTTTCCTCCTTGCCACCATTTCCCCTTTTTCAAATGTTTCAGAGATTAAGATTTCACAATAATACTGTCTCATAAAATCTGTCCTATAAAATCTGTATGCTCCTTCACAGTGATGTGATCTATGTAGTAACAATATAATAATATAGTTACATGTAAAATTTACTGCTAGCCTTCCATCATATATGTTATTCTAATGATAACTAATGAAACTAGGGAAGTCTCAACTTGAATTTCATATGTTTGTACATAGTTTACCGACAATATGTCCCAGTATATACATGCGTAAATACATCTAGTCCACACTAGACATAATGACATAGGTATCGTGTCAAGAATTGACTCTTTCAAGTTTCAAAGGACTTTTGAATTGTCTCAATGGAAATGTCTTCCTAGTCCTTATACTTTCTTTAACAATTTCCTTTTGTAGGCATACTATTTTCTTTTTAAGTGAGTTCTGGTTTTGCAGACCTATATGCGTGCCCTCCCAAGCTCATGTCAGAACTTCCAATATATTCAGATCCGTTCCCCCAGAAGAACAATCAAAATATTTTCAGAAACAGAATCCTAAGAAAAATAGAACAATGCAAACAATTGTTTATGTCTGTTTTCTCTGACAAACAAATGTAAGTTTTGGTATGAAAAGTAGAGAAATATATTCACAAGAAAAAAGACAGTAATAACGTTTTTTCAGATATGAAGGAGGAAGAGTGAATACAACTGAGGCAATCATTTTTTCAGAATTGCAGAGAATATTTTGTGATACTTTTTCGCTTGTGTCCCAAACATTTCTTCATACATTATTCATTTGAATCCAATTCAGGTCAGTTGAAAGTTGTTAAACCAAAAGTTTTTTTTTTCCATTTTGCTGATGGCTGGTCTCCGAACAGATGGGCTCAGTCTATTTCCTATGGGACAGCTCCTACTGTGCAAAATCATGTCTTCATCTGACACAAATCAGTACCCTAATTGGTAGCTTAAACAGAACATCCAGAACAGATCTTTTAGGTGGTTCTTCCTCAGAATCTAAAATCCAAAGGCATGGCAAGTTTTCACACATGCTGTAGTTCTTCCGTTTTTATATACACACTGTTTCAATATCTAAATAAAATACTTTAGAATAAATATGCTAAAAAAAAAAAGTCTTAAAATCCCACTAAAATTTCTTTGCAAATACCTATACGATTAAAATATGTATAGTCAACGTAAGTATTTTATGTTAGCAAACACTATTGTAGTTTTAAAGAAAAATTACAGAATTACAGAATCACAGAATTGTAGGGGTTGGAAGGGACCTCCAGAGATCATCGAGTCCAACCCCCCATTACAAGAATGTTGCATTTTTTTCCTGTATGTCTCCTACAAATCCTAAGTAAATAATATTTTTAATAGATCATGCAATATATGGAATTCATCATTTTAGTGTAAAGAAAAAATTAGCTTTGGCATATTTGGATAGGAATAACTGTGTTATCTTTCTTACAGTAAAACAGAAGGAGATACTTTTCCAAGGGTTTTACTTTTTCATTGTTTTGCTTTCTTTTTCAAATAGTGATTAGACTAGAAAATTAAACACTCTGGGATTTTTCATCCAGTGGTAACAGATGGCTAAGTTAGTGATGAGCCACTGAAGGGGCTGGAGAGATGATTAGGAAGACTGACGGAAAGCATGTATCCCCAAACTGGCAGAATGCCAAGTAAAAGCAGTGACCCATCACTTATAATAAGTCTTTAAAATATTAAGTGAACAGTTACATTCTGGGGAAAAAAATAAAAATAAAAAATTAAGTATGTTATTTTTCCCAGAAAGTTTTGAAGTAGAATTGAGATTCTTATTACTGTTTATTTCTTGCATAGTTTCATCTTTTCCTTCAATCTGTTTAAAGTGGACTTTAACTGCACAAAAACAGTTGAGCATTATTTTATTAGAAAAATATAAAACGAACATCCCTCCTTCAAGAAACAATGTTTTGTTTGCTTTTTTTGTATCAACTTACTTTAGCCATCTGAAAGAAAGTAGACCAACATTTTCTCTTCTCAGTATTTGATTTTGGTGGAGCATTTGACTAAACATTTGTATTTGAAAATACTTTTCAATTTTAAGATACAGATATTTATAGACATAGACATAGATATTAAGCACCCTAAGAATGTACCTGTGTGACATAATGTGTTCTGCCAATTACCATATTACATCAACTTGGGTACTAGGGTCAACAAAAGCCCATTCTGACTATCACTCCTACATTAAGACAATGTTTTTTTAGAAAAGCTAACTAACCTAAGTAAACCTCTATTACTGATACATTTCTCCATTATTTAAGAGGTTTGTTAGTTTACTCTAAATGCACCACTAAAGGATGCACAGCTGCTCACACACGATATCCATACCTGATTCAGAGTCGCTGTTTTTACAAAGGGAAAAAGTATCAGCATGTCTGGACACAGGTAAAATAAACAATATGAAATTTCAGCACTATCCTTTTGACTGGAATCTTCTTCATAAAACGCATTAACGTTCTATATTTCTCAGATCTACAACTATTTTTTAATGTAACAGTGGCTGCTTGGTACTCATTTTTTTCTCCTGAAGTTTGCTACATTTCAGTATTCTGCTGCCATCAGCTTTATCAGCTATCCATACTCATCTTGACCTATGCTGGAAATCAAGAATGACATCAAAGTACATTCCTACAGGCATTATCAGGCATAACTTTTCCTTCGTCCTTCTACAAAACTTTCTATCTACTTAGTTCAACACATCTAGAATTAAAAAGAAAAAAAATAGACTATCAGTTATGGAAACCCAGTTTATAATAAATACGCTCTCAATATAAGCTGCTCTTTTATATAGCAGGAACGTACTCACTGGAACACATCAACACTTGTTTTTCAACAGTTACCCAGATCTCCTTGGATGGACCCAGGGTATGCAGCTGTATTATGTCCTCAACTAATAATACCCAATTATAGACAAAAGTGCTTTTCTCAGTTTTCAGTAATTTTATAAACTGTTATCAGAACAGCAATAATACTTACTGTGTTGGATCTCATCATCTTTCTAATATCCCACTTACACAGTATTTCCCATAAAGTAATTAAAAATATTTGCCCTTTGGGTATTTTCTTGGTATGATCTGTTACAAGGACATTTATTTAAGGATATTTTACAATTGAATGGTTGAATATGAGGAGAATGTGTTGCAGGAGTTAAAGAGCAATACCAGTAGAATCTGAAAAATAATTTTGAAAGAATTTTTTATTTTAGAAAATATTTTTTCTAGGATAAGTTATCTGAATTCCGTAGCTTCAAAACATATTTTTGTTTTAAAATATCAGCATTTAACATTCACTTCTTCTTTTTTATATTTGTATTTTTTATTTCTATTTTTTATTAGTAAGTTAAATTATTAAATATATGAATGGAGGTATATTTTTTCATTTACCATTTCAGGAGTAAACATCTAAGGAATAGGTAAAGTGTATAAAAATAAGCTAAAATATGTGTATTATGTGTTTGATTTATTGTAACTTTCGTGGTATAAAAGATTTCAGTAAGATTTGGAAGTAATTTAAGTTGTACCCCTCAAGGAATGTGCAGTTTATGGAATGCTCTATATTGTTTACAAATTTTTGAGCTCAAATATTTCTCATGTCAAAATTTTTCTTTGGCATATTTTGAACTTGGAGTGCAAATTATGTTTTCTTTGTTTTCTTTCATTTCTTCAGTTTCTAGAGATGACATATAAAATACACAATTGTGCTTGCAGCCTAGAAGGCCAACTGTATTCTGAATTGCATCAAGAGAAGTGTGAACAGCAGGTCGAGGGAGGTGATTCTGCCCCTGTACTCTGCTCTCATGAGACCCTACTAGGAGTACTGTGTCCAGTTCTGGTGCCCCCAGCACAAGAAGGACATGGAGTTGTTGGAATAGATCCAGAGGACAGCCATGAATGGTCAGAGGACTGGAGCATCCTCCTGTACAAGAACAGGATGAGAGCGATTAGGCTTTTCAGCCTGGAGAAGGTTATTTTATACATATATTATTATAGGGGCCTTCCAGTACCTGAAGAGGGCCTACTGGAAAGCTGGGGAGGGACTTTTTATTAGGGCAGGTAGTGACAGGATGAGGGGAAATGGTTTTAAACTGAAAGAAAGTAGATTTAGACTAAATAATAGGAATTAATTCTTTTCTGTGAGGGTGATGAGACCCCGGAACATGTTGGCCAGCAAGGTTGGGGATGCCCTCTCCCTGGAAGCATTTGAGGCCAGGCTGGATGGGGCTTTGAACAACCTGGTCTACTGGAAGATGTTCCTGACTATAGTAGGGATTTGGAACTAGATGATCTTAAAGGTCTTTTCCAACCCAAACCATTCTATGATTCTATGAAAATAACTTCTGGAAGGTTAAGCTTAATGAAATGGATAATATATTTGTACAGTGATTCAGATTCATTAACACTCCTCTCCTGGATCTTACTGCAGACTAAAAAGAACAGATGTAAATGAAGTTATATAAAGAACAGCCAAATCCAGTGCTACTGAAGATAACTTCTGCTTAATTAATCAGAAGAATGGTCTGGTAAAAGATCTACTAAAACAACTGCAGGCACACCCGGAAGTTTCCTGTTTAGATGAGTTTTTGACTTAAGCAAACTGATCTATCAGATCAACTCTTCTCAAACTCAAACATAACTGTCATGATGCTATATATATATTTTTTTTTTTAAGAAAATATTATGGAGGAAACTTATCCTTGTAATACGAACATTTTCCTTACAGCTTACTTAATTCTGCTCTGATAAAAGGCAGGAAAAAAAATAATAGTAATAATAAAATAAAAAGTAGCAGCTCTTCCCTGAAGAGGACGCCTTTGAGAATATCCAGTGTCAGCACACTTAGTTTGTAAACAAGGATTTTAGGTTTATGAATACACAAGGGCAGCAGGGGACAATAAGGCGAGGGAAGTTAATCAAAGTGCATTTGTACAGCCTATGCTAAGGAAATTACAAGACAACAGCAGCTGCTGTACAGTATAAGAAATATGGCAATGAGAAAAAGCAAGAAAATATGCCTCAGAATTGAGGAAGATAAGTGAAAAGATGTTTTTGGGGATCCATGAAGACACTGTATGGAACATGGCTGGAAACTCCTAGCCATGGAGGTAGTCTGTGCTGAAGGAGTCATGATTCAGAGGGATTAAAACTTGAACATAGGAAGTTCTATGCTAACATGCAGAAGAACTTCCTTATGGTAAGGGTGACAGATTTACTGACTTCATTCAAGGACCAAAGTTAAGCAGAAAAAGAGAGCACTAGAAAAGCTGTAAAGCAAGGCTTCTTATGGAAATAAGATATCCAGTGTTTTAACTCCTTCCCTCATAGCTTCTCTCTGTTCCTGTATGCTCTGCAGCAGAGGAAAGGAGATTTAGACCCTCACATGTTGAACTGAACTATTTTATCATAGACTTCGTATTTCTTTACTTTATAGATTTGCACTATATTTGCATTTCAGTGTACAGTAACTTCCTGGCTGCTGCAGATCTAGGATATTAAGCTCCTTGAAGTGAATTCCACTTTTAATGCAGCTTGGGACAGAGTTGCAGCTAGTGTTTCCAGAATAAAAGATACAAGCAGTTTGATTAAGCTGCTCTAGTTCACTCTCTAGTTTCTGTTTGAAGTACTGTCATAAATGTCACAGGGAGTCCCAGATAGAACTAAACTTTTTGATGAAATCCGAAGAGACCAAAGAAATTCCAGCATTTCAGTGTGTGTGCTTGGTTTGATACCCATATTTTCAGTTTGTTAGTGATTTTCACATATCACTATTTCCAAAGTCTATGTTCAGAAATCCTTGTAGATATGCAAGATCCCTTTGCAAGTGCCTTTGTGTCTACAGGATCAAAAGAACTGTTGTGCTGAACATGGGACCATATAGAGCTAATGTAAAGTGCAAGCATAAGGCTTTCCAAGCAGTTAGGAAATGTTACTGGGAGACATCTTTACCTACCTGGAACTGTCGTCTATAGAGTCTAGACTGAATTGGTGTTGTTTGTTCTTTTATTTATTCTATCAAAACCTATAAAGTAACATTCAAATGTGAGTGATTTCAAAGTGTATTTTTAACAACCCTATAATTATAATTATCATCAAAGCATTGAGCCTTGAGTAACCAAACTCCTGCCAGGCTGGAGGGAAAATTAATTGGGCAGCAATACCCCTGGACAAATTCAGTTCAGTTCATCTTATACTGTGAATCTCTGCAACCTTTCAAAGAAGAATTTAAAACCACTTTGTCCTTAAAATTGAATGAAAGAGCTTGGCATTCTTTTCTTTTTTTTTTTTTTTTTTTTTTTCCATAAGGACATTTTTGTTTTTCTCTGCAGGAATACTTTGAAACCTAAGTTGGTTGGAGTTTGGTGTAGAGTTCAGCTGTATGTGTATCAGACCATGAGAATAGGGTGAGGGAACACCCATTCAAATGGAACATCTGAGAGAATCAGACAGGAGATGTCCATGGAGAGCCTTTTTTTCATCTCAGAGAGTCTTAGGTACGAAATAATAGTTTAAATATTAGAGACATTAAAAATCATTATTAAATGTCCCTTATTTAAGAGGCTCATGCAAAGAGATATTCAAGGCAATATTTTCAGGGATAGATATCTAAAGAGTAACAGTTAAGTTACCTCAGTACTCCTTTGAAGTGCTGCTAAAAATATTACATAATGCATTTGAACTGAAGCCTTCGTCTTTCTCGTTGCTCCTTTTCTTTGGATTGGAATGATTTTATTTCATTTTCTACTCACTTTACCTCCTACTCAGAGATCTATTCCCCCTGAAGAACCCCCCCTTTTTTTTTTTTTTTTTTTTTTTTTTTTTCCATAGGCAAAACCTCTCTGTAGCTCACTGAAAAATGAGCTAAAAATAATCCCAGATTCATAAGACAGGATATCTAACTTCTATATGATAGTTAATAGGTTTCTGGCGTATGCGGGTCTATGTTTGACCTCTAAGCCTGTAAGACCAATCAGAATCTTTCTCAGATTCTCAAATAGAGAAAAATCAATGTCTGTCTTTGAAAAGATATTTTTCAAAAAAAGTTGCTATAATCTAAATAGTTTGCAGTAATGAATTATGTAATCACTTCAGCAATTATATAACAGGTGCCTAAATTTTTAAGTAAATCATTCACATTAATTTACTTTCTATATAATTATTCATATGCATGGTTTAATCAACATCACTCCTGGTCTATGAGTAGTGAACCTGAAACAATTCTGACTGGAGGCTTAGGATTTGATACTTGATACACAGAATTTGATACACCTGACATATACTTAGTGATGAAATTACACCTTTTGATTTAATTAGTGGGAAAATTAATGCCTAGCCACTGTTTTTATAGCAAAAAAAATATGTCTGTCAAAAGGAAGCAATGTTTTAAGTCCATTCTTTGTTTCCAACTGTTTGTCACTCAGTGTAGAGTAGAACTGTATTTAAGTGCAAGATATCTTTCAGTTCCTAACAAGAGATATAATTTCATACTGTAAGCAATATATTTATTAACAACAGTAGAAAACAACGCATATCACGGAAACCAGATCGTTTTATTCTCTCGACTTCTATATTTTTAAGAATATTGCTTATTAGAATTCAGATATACTGATAATAGCATATAGTTTGTTGAATCAAGATAATTAATGGCTATTGGAAACAATAAACATTTAAGAAACAAAGCAAAGATTGCTTGATTTGTAAAGACTTTTTCATTAATTATAATGACCAAAATTGTAACTTTGGGCTACAAGTCATGTTTCTTTGTTTTACTTCTCGTGTTAAAGATGATTAATTAATTAGCAATTGTTTAAGAATATGGTCTTTCAGTAGGAATTCAGACCAGGTAAAATTCTGGAGAATGACTGAGTAGCAAAAAGATACTGTTCATGATTATGTAGATGTGAATGTATGTATATGTGTATATATATATATTTGTACAAGAGCTGCTCCAAAAGTAATGCCTTATATTTTATTACGTTGGCCCATGACAGCTGAGGTGGATGTTGGTGCTATGACAGATTAAGTTGAACACTGTAACCGGTACTCAAATAACACGATTATGCTCTTTGTATCCGTCATAGTTTCTATGGAAATAAACAGAAGATATTACTTTCAGATTGACTTACATATTTGTAGTTCTCATAATAATGAATCTTGATCTGATTGGAAAATTTTTACTTCCCCAAATCTGTGATGTCCTTCAGCCTGCTTACCTTCTCCTGGAGCTCTGCCACCAGGTTGAGATGTACTTCAGCCTAGGCCCATATTCTTCACTGAGTGAAGACTTGAGCACACTGCAGCCTGAGACCTGGATGGCTGTATGTTCCTTTGCAGATCTATCTAGGTGGCCACATTGCTTCATGTGGTTGGAGAGGTCACATGGGATGCAGAGCCTGGTATTCTGCCAGGCACATACCATGGTGAAGCTCTTCACAAGCAATTTAAAACTGCCATTAAAAACCCTGGTGACAGTTCCCTTCCTGTACACCCTTCTGTACAAACTGTCCCATGAACTGCTGCACCATACTCTGACTGAGTCACCTCAATTTGCATCTTCACTGTATGGAGAGAAATGAGCTTTCTAATAGAGGAAAAAATCTAAGAAAAATGATGGAAGCTGCAACTGGAAATAATCATATTTGCAACAGCAAGAACATTCCAACAGTGAGAGTAACTATTGACAGAAGCAAAAAATGCCTCACTGCTGGACAGGCTGATCCAAAATTAGAAAATCAGTCCAGAAGTTACATAAATTGTGTAGTGGAACAATGTAGAATAATATCCACAGTGATATTATCTGAAAGCTCACCGAAGTGAATCTGCAACTCTCAAAGTGTCCTCCCAAAAGAACCCAAAGGACGAAGTGAAATGATGAATTCTTTAGATGTTACTGTGCTTCAACCAAAACTAACGTCCTTTCTAAAAACATATATAGACCCACCACTTCAAAGAAAAAACCTGACTGTTGAGAAGTGTGAAACTGGAAGAGAATGCCTTCTTGTAGACTCCCAGAAGCACGGTGCTGTCAGGACAGTGTGTGATAAATACTGCTCATACTACTTCAGATACTTCATTTTAGCTACTTATAAGGTATGTATAACAGAAATTGGATGGCATTAAATAGCAAGTTATATTTTCAACATCCATAGCAGAAGTTGGACTTAAAATCTGAAAATTCAGGTATGCAGTCCTCAGTCAGGAAATAGATAGAAGTAGAATTAGGCATTTAATGTTGCTGTGGTGTGAATTGCCAGATTTCTGAAGTGAACAGATGTTTAATTTGTATCAACATTATTAAATTACAGGAGCAAGTCCTCCAAGGACACTCACTACCTGTTCACTGAAATAGTCTCCTTTGGCCCTTATATTTAAATAAAGAGCAACAGCATTATCAATTCTGCTCAATACCAGCAAAGGGAATCCAAAACAAGGATAAATTCTTAGTGCAATTTCAATGGAAAACATTCAAACAGTCGCCAGTGATTTCCCACAGTGCATTAAGCATCAGGTGGCCAGCAGGTCAAGGGAGGTACTTCTCCCCCTCTTCTCTGTCCTTCTGAGGAAAGACACTGTAGATTTTTCCATGTAGTTAAGTTGCTTGATATCACTTCAGTGTTTTAGAAGTGTTGCATATCTCTTTAATCAGATTAAGTAATATTACTAACTGCTTTGTACTATGACTTTTGAAGAAAGGACTTGTTATATGGACTCTATATTTTTATAAGTAGTACTTCTACAAAGAATATAGGTAAAAGATATTATGAATCACAAAAAAGGAAGATCTATGAGTATGTGCTTTAGGAGTTTGTAATAGATTCGAAAAAAACTTCCTATTTATTCATTTTAAAGTTTGGAATTCTGTTAACTAATCAAATGTCTTGAAGTCTGTGCAGTTTGTAGTATACAATATTACATTTTCATTACATTTCACATTCAACACTTTGTAAATCCAACTTATCCAGTACATTTTTCAGTAGCAACATAGGAGATTAATTTTCATTTATGAGTGACACTTTCATATCAGACCATATAAACAAGTCACAATGAGTCAACTTTTTCTTGATTTCCATTCACTTAAAATTCAGATCACTGTATTCTGACTGGATCTTATGTTCAGAATTTTCAAATTGTTTCTTGAAGCAAACATCACAGAGAATTCCCATATTCAAAAGAAAAATTGAAAGGAAATTTTTTTTTTGAAAACTATTTATTCCAATCTCTTCTTTCAGTCATGCTTTACAAGTCATCACAGTCTTATCCTCAGAGATCTTTATATTTACATACTTGGTATTCTGTATTTTGGGATTGATAGATACAATTGAGAATCCAGAGGTTTTATCCTTTTTCCAAAATGTATTTTACCTAGTGTTTCATACTGTGCCGTAAGACTATTTAAAGAAACAGTATTATCATTTTTCTTCCTCAGTCAATCATGTTCAAAAGAATATCTAGCTTTAAAGTAGGGAACTCAATATCGTGAACTCCATAAACACTATAACAGAGATGGTCTTTCAGAAGCAAAGGAATACCTTATTCAAAATGAAGTGTAAACATGAGCTACAATAAAGCTTAAATAAGACAACCAGCATACAACTACTAAAATTTAAGTATTCATGGTGGTCTTGAAAGCAAAGAAATTTTAAATCTATTCAGAGGGATCCAACAAATAAAGTTGTTTGGTAAAGACAGATGCTCAGCCAAGGACAGAGAAAAAGCATTACTGCAGCTGTGTGTTTTGGTGTGTTCTGAAATCTCTAATTGCATGCCAAATCAGTTTGTAGATTCTCACTTGAATATTTTCCAATATTTCATAAGATAACAAAATAAGAACCTTGAATTAAATTTGGATTATAAATGAAAGCATTATTTAGAACAAGAAATGGAAGCTGAGAAATTAAATGTGAGTGGTCTTTAAGATTTTTAACACAACAATTCACCTACCAGAGCTTAGCTAGACTTTTACGCAACAACTTTCCGGGTCATAGCATACGCTAAAATTACTGAAAAACATGAACAAAGTAAAAACCTTAGTGAATATGTTGTAAGAATAAATAATATTCCAATGTAGAATCATAAAAAGCTATTTCTGCTTTTAAGCTTCTTTATGAACACAGAAAAGGTAGCCAGCTAGATGCTTGAACTCTAAACTGTTATTTAAGATGTTCAGAAGTCTAAACTTACAATTAGGGAAATCTCTGGAACAGTTCTATAGAGACCAATGGGCCAAATTAGATTTTTTTCTCTCCCAAAGACTTTCAAATTCAAAGGGATTCATACTTTATGATATTATTATTTAGTCTGTTACAAAGGCAAAGACAAAGAATCAGATTAAAACCACCTGATCAAGATATTAAGATCACAGGAATAATTATGTCCTATCAACTTTAGAGTCTGAGATTGGCAAAGATTTGAAATTTTAGCGGCAAATTCAATATAGTCAAGCTGACTGTAAACAGTGCTCCTATGAATACAGCTCAGTTGCTTAGACATATTTTAACAGAAGAAATCTGTCTGACTGACTTCATACTATAATAAATGAGGAAATTATGTATAGTGAGTATAGTCCATCTGCAGCCAGCAGAAAAATTTTGATCCTTGGAACATTTCCATTCATTCAACAGCTTATTTCAGCAGAACAGAGGGTAGAATCATACAGGAAAGGAAGAGACCAACTAATCTTGTATTTCTTAGCAGCATGAATCAGAAAATCAGACTGTTACTTCTGCTGCAGTTGAAGATTAGAAGCATTGGTGCTCTAAATATTTTCAGTGATAACAACATTTTAACAGCATGCTAAAATCTTTTCAAGAAAAAATAAAATTTACCCTTTTTACTACAGCTTCATCTAGTCATGACATGTTTTGTCCATGTGAAGTTGTGTACTTCAAAGCTACTTACTTTTGATTTTGTAGTATAAGTTTGTACTGGTTTAATGGTTTCCTGTGCTTTTTTTGTTTGTGCAAGTCAGTAACATGTGCTGCAAAGCGGGCTGTTAAATCAAGGATTGCAGGACAAAGAAATACAAATTGTATTATTTAGCTCAAGGAGATGTTTTAATGTTCTTTTCCATAACCTCTTGCAGAACACAGACATCCTTCTTTCATGCATGGTTTCATTTAAAATGAGCTTATCTCATCTTTTCATTAGCTCAGTGCCAAAACTAGCTTTTTTTTTTTTTTTTTTTTTGAGATGTTATTGCTGTTTAGCATATTTTAATTATCTTTCTCCACTGCTGAAAATTCCAGAAGAGTTTTAAAGTAAGATTTTAACATTTTTTTGTCCTTCAATCTGTCTGAAATATTTCTCTAGTTTTGTGTTCAGCTAAAAACAGATGAATTTCTTTTAAATTAAATTGAAACATTTTACTTTATTTGTACAAATCATTTACCACTCAATATATATTAAACATTATTAAATTAAACCTACCTACTTATGCTAAACATAAGAGAGTACTTAAGTAAAGATTAAAGAAAACACTGCTGTTATTAATGATATTTGAATAGCTCTTTTGTCTTTCTTATTTGGTTAAAAAGTTCCCTAAGAGTGACTACATAAATATTTTCCAACAAATATAGATATTTTAATATAATTCATTAGTCAATATTTTCATGTAAAATAATCTTATTTTATATACAGCCCCAGTATATGAAGACATTTTTCAGAAGTGAGAGCTGTATTCATCACTTTTCAGCTATGTAACTAGAGTCTCAATAGACGTCTGGTAAATTCTTGATATTTCTCATACTCACTCATCTTAGTACCTAAAATTTTTTGAATGAATCTTACATAAACAGAGATTTAAAATAAATATATTTTTAATAACATGTTCCCTTCACTCGTTACTAACTTTTAAACTCAAAAAATTGTCACACTATCTATGCTGAAATAGTGCCTGACAGAGTCCATCTTCTGTTGATGTGTACACTGGTTTTCATTAGTGAGCAAAAAACATAAATTCTGTTAGCCATGTGGTAAACAGTACTTTTGAGAAAATCTCTGAATTCCATTATATATTCTGCATAAAACTACAAAAGTTCTTTTTTCATCTCTGCAGTGTAATGCATATCATTAAGTGCATCAATATGTTTTATTATTAAATATTACAAAGAAAATATCATATAATAAACATAGCATTGTCAATATAATATTTGCTGTTAGTATAGTACTTTTTCCATTCATACGGCTTTTATCATTCAGCCAATTGATTTTCTATTTCCATTTCTCTCCTTTCCCTTTTTACATTATTCCTTTTTCTTCTTTTCCCTTTTCCCATTTTTTCCTTTTTCTTTTGGCCCTTTTCCTTCCTTCCTTCCTTCCTTCCTTCCTTCCTTCCTTCCTTCCTTCCTTCCTTCCTTCCTTCCTTCCTTCCTTCCTTCCTTCCTTCCTTCCTTCCTTCCTTCCTTCCTTCCTTCCTTCCTTCCTTCCTTCCTTCCTTCCTTCCTTCCTTCCTTCCTTCCTTCCTTCCTTCCTTCCTTCCTTCCTTCCTTCCTTCCTTCCTTCCTTCCTTCCTTCCTTCCTTCCTTCCTTCCTTCCTTCCTTCCAGCCTGTCTGCCTGCCTGCCTGCCTGCCTGCCTACCTGCCTGCCTCTCTTCCTCCCTTCCTTCCTCCCTCCATCCCACCCTCTGTCTCTCCTTTCCTCCTTTCCTCCCTCCCTCCCTTCTTTCTCTATTCCTCTTTCTCTTTTATCTTGGGTTCCTTTCCCGAGGGAAATTCTTCTCTCTATTTTTGTTATGGATTTTGCATTAATTTTTAAAACTCCAGAACATTTCTTGACCTAGAAGAGAAAAGTTTTATTTCTCACTCTTTCAAATCACCTTCTTTCACAGACAACTCTGCTTTACTCACTTCTAATCTATTTTGCTGGTCTCCGACTCACTGTATTCTTTGGATCTTAGGACAATAGCCATGCACATTATTTTAATCAACACGAATTTACAAAACATAACAAATGTCCAAACTTGATTATTTTCAGAATACCGATAAAATCTACATAGTAAGTAATACTGAACATATCTCTTCAGCTCTCTCTTTCAGGAAAGTCAGTAATGTGAAACTGACAGGAATTCAAAGCTGTGATGGAGGAATTTTGTTCCATTAAATTTGCTTCCCAGAGTAGATATACATTTGCTTTATAACTTTCACTGCAAATATATTTGCAACTCATAATCAAGTAATTTTATTTTAAAATGTTTTATTTTTCTTTTCATGCAAGATTATGCATATTTCTCTTAAAATTCGAGTAAAAGTTTTCATCATTTATTTCAGCAAAAGGAGAAAGGAATAAAGAAGAAACTAGAAATGAATGACATTTTCAGAGTGAGTGGTTTCAGGATTTATGTATCAAGAAAGACTGTAGTCTATTCAGCAAAACTCACTGGAATTGAATAATCAGTTAATTTACTTTTTCTGTTATGGTTTTCATACAAAACTTCTATAAGACATGGCACAACTATGTTTTGTGTAGATTTTATTAATCTGTATAACAAATTACTTTCTGTCAGAGAACAGAATAAGAGTGAGAAGTAAAATAGCTTTCTATGAAATGCTTTGTCTAAAAATAGAATAAAATACTATTATAAATGTTAAATCCATTGTAGCATTCTATTTTAGTAAAATTATCTAATGCTGTAAAATCTTGCAGAGATTTCAGCCTTTCTAATTGTTTGAACAGGAATTGGGTTGTAATAATGCTCCTGGTAAGTGGAACTTCAAGAGGAAATAGGAATCATAGTTTCTTTTTAAATTTCTTTGTGACATAGATACTATGATTCATTTCCTGTTTTATCAAATGAACTTGAATCTGTTATCTTGAATAAAAAATTCAGAGTTTAACTTGAACACAAAAAATACAAGCCCCAGCCAGCAAAAAAACAAAACAAAACAAAACAAAAAAACCCACCACCACTAATAAAAAACACTCTCTTTTTTTAATCAATTATCTTTGATGCCATTTTAATTGATCTCTGTCTTTAAAGTATTCAAAACATCCACCTGGAGCTGTGTAGACCAACTAGTATGCGTTGCTGAAGCAATTATGATCAGCCAGCATGAAAAAAATTGATCCAAGATAAAATTTCATACAGCTGCAGATTAAGTGCTTCATTAGTCCTTTTTCAATCTTTTTTTTTCCTTTACTGCGCTCCTGATTAAATGGTGTTTTCCTTGAAAAATAAAGAATATACTGAAACGGTAGGATCACATAATATGAGTTTTCTCTAAAGGAAGTGTGCATGTTGGCTTTCTGAAGAATACAATCAAAAATAAGTTACTGAAAATACAGCACTTCAATTGTCTTTGTATATGTAAGTTATAGAATTTATGAAGTGGCAGTTCATAAATAGTTCATATGGCAGTTATCATGGTAAAATTTCACATGAGTATTTGTATTTTAATTTGTATGCAGTAAAAAAATATATCCCCATAAGAAAACCGAAATTCAAAAACTGAAGGAACTTGATGAATAAGTGGAAAAGAGTTAACCATCCATCTCTACCAAACAGTTGCTAAAGAGCATAAGTGATGTTTAGAAAAGATTGTACTATTCACTACCACCATGCTTAATGCTTTGGTGATATCTAAAAGAAATCTGAAGGTGTATGAAAGCCATAAGTTTTGTTTTCATGTCTTACTTCCTTTGATTTCTACCATCTAATCAAAAAGTTGTTTTGTTGTTGTTTTTTGTTTGTGTGTTTGTTTGTTTTTGTCTTTTTTTCTTTGTTTGTTTTTTGCTGATATACATTATGTCACATTATTGTTATGTATGAACCATGTTGCCTCTGGAAAACAAACATACTGAAGAAGTATACTGTGATTACTAATCTTTACACTAATTTCACTCAGCTTTATTTATCCAAATGTTATCCAAGTTCCTGTACTAGATAGGGAAGCGACAGCTACTTTAAAAGTCTGACAAACTTCATTATTAAATTTGAAGAAGGAATGATCTGCTTACCCTCCCCGCTTTACCTCCCTTTTTGACCATGCAGGATGTGGTCACAATCATATAATCATAGAATCTCTCAGGTTGGAAAAAACCTTAAAGATCAAGTCCAACCATGATCTAACCATACCAACCTAACTCTATCATAATACCATTAGACATCATTTGATAACTAGATGTAGCTTTTATATACCTAAATCTAAACTACAGCCAACTAAAAATGAAATACTTTTCAAAGCTGATTTTCTTCAGGTGGCAGATTTCATGCAATATGGGGTGAAAAGAGATCAGATATGTCAAGGAAATTGAGTTCTGAGTACATCTATGACTGTAAATGTCATTCAGGATTTCAGCCTGCCATGGCTGACATTGTGGTAAACATTTAAACTAGTATCCATTGTTGAATCATGAAGTGTATAACTGCTGCAGTGCAGAATAGGAAGTTGGAAATAGATATTAAAAAAGGAATAGTCCAGGAACTATCTAAGGAACTAACTAGACATTACATCTCTTCAGGGCTGACCAAAAGTAAAAGCAAAAAAAATATTACAAAGGGCATTTGTGAGAATCCTTCTTCGTTTTTTGGCTCAAAGCTTGCTTCCTGAAGTTTTTCTTGTGATAAGACTCTGAGTGATTTGTTGAGGAGGCTGCTAACCGTGTGACAATCGATATCACTTTGGGAACATTTGAAAGCCCCTTCCTCCAGAGCTGCTTGCTCTGTAGAAGAGCAGAATAGAGTGCACAGGAGTGTTCACTGGTGGAAGATCTGGCCTGTGACTAAACCACTCCAGGTTGGTATGAGAGGCTGGGGGATGATACCATTGTATCCTGTGAAGGCAAGATGCAAGTTGATGCCTCCCTGCTCCCTCTTATCTGCTGGCAATGTCAGGAAGATAGGAACAAAGGAATTTCCTGCTAAGGTCCCAGAGCCAGAAGCTGCCTTGGGTTTGAGCTGTCACTCCAAAGAGAGCTGACTCGACCACTTTGAAACCATTGAAAATGGTCAGAGTCGTCATCATTGTTGCCGTTGTTGTTGTCATCAACAGAGCAATGCCCGACGACCCACCACTACTGAAGATCAAAGACTGAACTACAAACCTCGCTGGATCCATGGTGGTGACTATGTCCCTCTTGCTGCCTATAAAGACTCCTTGCTTCTTCTTTCCTATCTTTTCTATTGCCTTCCTTCCCTTCCCTGTTACCCTAATTCATAATATTGTCCATCCTCCCCTTCCCCATTTCCCTAATTAAGATTTGTAATAAACTGGTTCGACCAACATTTGAACTATTGCTTCTTAATCTCACACCAGGTATACAGATAATAAAAGAACCTCCTCTCCCTCCTATAAATTGGAGCGAGACAGCATTGTCCAAATGTCTCTTGAACACTAACAGGAACAGGCATCAAACACCTTGCTAGAAACTCTATTCCAGTATTTGAGCGTTCTCCTAGTAAAGACAACTTTCCTAATGTTCAGTCTAAACCTCCCCTACTGCAACCTTGTGTCATTTCCCCAGGTTCTATCATTAGTTACAAGGAAGAGGGAAACTATATCTCCTCCTCTGCACTTTTTAAGAAGTTTCAGAGCAAAGAGGTCTCATATCTCAGCCTCTTTTGTCGAAGTGCCCTCAGCCTCTTCTCATAGAACATGCCTTCCAGCTCTTTTATCATCTTTATCTTCTCTGAAGGCTTTCAAGTATTTTTTTTTTTTATCCTTTTTATGTTGTAGAGAGTTGCGCAAAATATTTAAGCTGAAGCCCTACAAAGGCTAAATATAATGGGAGAATCAGCTCTTCTGACCAGCTAGCTGTGCTCTTTAATGCATTTTAAAATGTCATTTTCTCCTTAGGCTTCCAGGTTAGGCTTCCAGGTGGCTCATTTTAGCCTGCTGACAACCAGAACTTGTAGATACCTTTCTGCTGAGCTGCTCTCTAGCCACTGTCTGTACCTGATTACAACATTACGCTTTCCCAGGTAAAGTGAAGATGTCAAGACAAAGGCAATGGTGGGCCAGCCAGAAATGGGCTTCTGGCACCTGAGGGCTTGAAATAATGCCAGGGCTGAGGGTGAGAGAACTTACCAGTGACCAAAGCGATCACCGGACTACAGTCAGTACTCCACGATAAAGTGAAATTTGGTTAAGATATATATATGTAAGAAGTCTTGTGAGTTTTTCTTTACATTGCTGACCAATGGAGGAGTGAAATCTGAAATATAGGGGCTTCTTCTGAGTTCCTTAGTAACAGAAATACATGAAATATTGCAGAGAGTTCAGCAAAAGACCAAGAGTATGTTGAAGGGTCTGAAATATCTCCATTATGAGGACGGTCTGAGAAATTAGACTGTTTAACTTGGAGAAGACTCAGGGATATCTCATCAATGTTTGTGAGGAACAGTGCAAAAAAGACAGAGAAAGACTCTTTTCTGTGGTGCCCAGTAACTTACAAGAGGCAATGAGTTCAAATTGAAATACAGGAAATTTCCTCTGAAAATCAGGCATCAGAAAACATCTCTTTACTCTGTAGGTAACAGAGCACTGGCATCAGTTATTCAGAGAGATTGTGATGTCTACTTCCTTGAAATCTTCAAAAAGTCACTTGAGTATTGACTTGGTTGTTGTGGGGGGCCCTGCTTGATTACAGATGTTAGACCCAATGACTCCCAGAAGTCCTTTCCAACTTTAGCTTTTCTATGATTCTGTGATTAATTTTACAAAGAAAATGGTATTATAACTGAGTAAGATAACAATAGTAAGATAACAATGAAACAGTAACAGCCTGAGACTTATGACTGTGAAATTGCTTAGGAAATAGGTTTATGCAAATAAGCATGTTAAGATTTAGATTATAATTCATTGTCTCAGTTTTCTACTTAGGTGTCAAATGTGAGTGGCACCACTACTACAACTGAGACCAGGTCAGAGAATGTAAAAAATTACATCATGACTCTATGTCAGGAAGTAGTATCAAAGATTATCTTTAGTTATTTTAATGCTTCACTGAAAATGCAGTCTGATTTTAAAGACAGGCATTGTGTTCACTACAGAACAGCCATAAGTCTTCTGAACTTGCAGATCGCATGATTTTCCCCTTTCCAGTTTCAAACTGATGCTAACTGGAAAATTAGAATATAACTAAGATTTAATCCAAATTTGAAGTGTAATATTGATAGCTTTTATCTTTAAGTTTCTGCCTCAAAATGCAAAGCTAACACAAGCATCTCTATATTAAAGTAATCCTTTTGATGCTAATTTCCATCTGTTTGGGGTGCTCAATCTTTAAAATAACAGTAGTATGCGCTATTATCTACAAATGAAGTTGAAAAATGAAAAAATTACTTCTACTCCTAAAAGGAAAGGAAATATTTGTTCATAAGAAAAATACTTCTCTTGGAACATCATACGTGATTCATCTGTTCAACATTACTGAAGATGTTTAATGGTCTTAATCCATCAATATGATAAAAGCTGTATAACAATTTAAAGGTTGATAATAGATCTCTGATGTTCATTTGAAACTCTCCTATATTCATCAATAGTATAAACAGGTGAAGTCATCACTGATAAATGGTAGTCTTTAATGATTTAAAATGGCATGTTTTTACTGTAATATTAATAACAGTTTTGTGCAACTAAAATGCAAAGAGGACAAAATAATGACTAATAACATCACTGTTATCACACCAATTATCTTGAAAATCCAGACCATTAGTGTTTTAGACAACCTATTTTTTCTTGTTGTTGTTTTTTTGTTTTGTTATATTGAATAACATGAGAGAATACTCTGTGGTGACAGGAGATTAAAGAAAAGATATTTGAGATATTTAGTGGCAGCTCAAGCTAAACTCTTGCTAATTAGTTTTCCTGACCTCCAAGACACTTAAGCCAGGTCTAAAAGCTACAGCATGTGAAGTAGAATTTACTTTTCTACTTAGCTAACATCAGAGCCATTTTCTTTCTTCGTTTTCTAAAAATGTCCTAATAGCTCTGTGTGTACATCTGCATTATTGCTTCCTGAAGAAATTACGTGTAAGACAAAAACAAAGTTATGAATTCGAAAACATACAAAAACTTTTTTATGTTTTAAAATATCTTCTAGAGGAACAGGATAAAATCATCTAATATAAAATCAATATGTGGAAGAAAAATGTTGTGCTTAAAGAGGCATTGAAGGTCTTTCATGGCAGATACAAGGATCATCCCTTTTTTTTTTTTTTTTTTTTTTTACACCTGGATTCCAAACAGTTCATAGCATAATGAGATA
Source organism: Tetrao urogallus (assembly GCF_951394365.1). Lineage (NCBI taxonomy): Eukaryota > Metazoa > Chordata > Aves > Galliformes > Phasianidae > Tetrao > Tetrao urogallus. Next base: position 68,734,762 of record NC_136814.1, on the reverse strand, counting down.
TATAACAGAAAATACTTATGTAATCATAAGTCATTAGAAAAGGAAAACAATGCTAACATCTTTTCATTTCCCCAGCAAAAATCCTGGCCTACTGAGAACTTTGATTTTGCTTGCCTCGTATTTTCTGGAAAGCCATCCTCCTTGACCAGTTTCTAGCTATTAAAATGACAAGTCTGAAATGCTGAACAGAAACAGTCATTGTAACACCAATATGATGAAGAAAATTCCCTGATAGTTCAGATGACAGTTCAGTTCTTCCCAGTTCCCAAAGAAATATAAAATATATAATCAAACTGCAGTCCTACAGAGACCCATTACAACAACTTTACAGGAAGTTTTTCTACCATTATTCATTTCACCATAGAGATGTAATCAGAATAATATTATCTAATATAATTTATGCACAATTGAACAAAACCGAGCATGATAAATGGCTTATATTTTTATCCCATATCTAGAAAAATATTTCAGTCTTTTTATGCCCTGGATTACCAGAGATATTTTTCTAACACCATATATAAGTTATATTTTTTATCTAAAATCTATTATAAGATAAAATTAAATCTACCCAGATTGTGCTGACAATTTCTCTGAGGGTGCTTTAAGTTGCTTATATCTGAATGTGAATTTCTTCATATCCAAGGTAATAAGTGAGCAATATTTATCTTCAGCATTCACCACGGAATGCAGGTTGGTTAGTTCAAAAAGCCAGGATAGCACTCTTTAGAGAAGGTAGTTAGCAAACACAATCGAGTGCAAACAATCTCGAAACACTGTTCTCAAATAGCACTTTGAAGACACACAATTCCATAAATCCATGAACTGAGGAACAAAAAGGTTAAAAAATTGATAAAAATTTCTCAAACTTGTAACTACAAGGTTGTAACAAGTTTTTACAGCTTCTAGGGAAAAACAAAAAAAAAAAAAAGCAACAAAAATCAACAACAAAAACCCCACATATATACTCAATAAAATCTAAAGATCGTTATGTGGAAGGGGGACATTTTCTTTAAGTCAGAAACCAGGTGTCTAATGGGACATTACCCACGAACTATGAACATTAACATTAATCAATTCACAGAATATAATGAATAAAAATATTTCTGAGGTGTTTGAAGCTGACCTAATCAACTTCTCTAGTCTTGTGTGACGGACTGTTTTCAGCAACAAGTTTGCTGATGTGTACTTTGTGCAAAAAGCTGTCCTGTTTCTAACTACCTTGAAACCTAGACTTTCAGATGCTTAAAAGTTGCGGCACTGCTAAATAAAGCAGTGAGGAATGTTCAAATGTGCATTGTTATATAAAGATTCAAATTCACTGTAGCTTCAGTATGAATACGTAAATGAAGACTAACAATGCTGGTGTGCTTTGGATTTAGGTAATATACACAGGTTCACTTGACCACCCGTGAGTAAAAAGTTCTGTGTGAGGACTTTTTTTTATGAGGACCCCATCCCGACCATCCTCAGCTCCCCAGGTGCCTCTGTGCAATAGGTTTGTGCGATAGGTCTGTGCAATAGGCCCTGGAACTCAAGGGAGAGGTGAGTGGGGGTGTGGAGGGAGGTCCACCACTGAGGTTGCCTCAGGTAAAGCAGTCGACCCCGCGCCTCAAGACTGCCTCCACCTGGAAGGACAGAAGGGTGGTTGTTGTAGGCTATTCCCTGCTGAGAGGAACGGAAGGCCCTATATGTCGGCCTGACCCTAGCATAGGGAAGTATGCTGCCTCCGTGGGGCATGGGTCAGGGACGTTTCTAGGAAACTGGACTGATTCGCCCTTTTGATTATTACCCCTTATTGATAGTCCAGGCTGGCAGTAATGAAGTTGCTGAGAAAAGTTTCAGGGCTATCAAGAAAGACTTCAGGGGACCTTGACATGTAGTAGATGGAGCAGGTATGCAGGTAGTGTTTTCTTCTATACCTTCAGTGGCAGGGCAGGATACTGAGAGGTACAAAAAAACCCCAATTCATAAATAAATGGCTTAAAAGTTGGTGCAAACACAGGAATTTTGGTTTTTTTGACCATGGGTCAACTTACTCTGCACCTGGCAAGATTGCTGCAAATTGAAGTAGCCTGTCTCTGAGAGGGAAGAAGATCTTAGCTGAGGAAATGGCAGGACTCATTGAAAGATATTTAAACTAGGCATGAAGGGGAAAGGGAACAAAATCAGGACTGCTGGGGTTGAGCAGGTCATTTGAGGGCTCATACCAAACTTGATGGGCAATGACAGTGAAGTACAAAGGGATGGACAGTGGCAGGGAGGTGCTGGGGATGCTGCTGTTCTAGGGGAACCTCTATAAAGGCAGTGAGATGTAAAGCCCGGCTGAAGAGCCTTTATATCAATGCACACAGCCTGGGAAAGAGTTTGTGATCTTGAGGGATGTGGGCCTGGCGAAGAGTAGCGTCAGGATCCTGAACTTTGGAAGAGCGAACTTTAAGCTGTTCAATGGACTGTTGGCCGAGATCCCCTGGGATGCTGTCTTTAAAAACAAAGATGTTGAGGAGAGCTGGTTACTCTTCAAGGGTGCCTTCCTGAGAGCCCAAGAACTCTCTGTCCCTCTGAATAAGAAAGCGGGCAGAGGAGTTAGGAAGCCGGCGTGGCTTGGTAAGGACTTGCTGGGCATGCTGAGGGCAAAGAAAGGTGCATACAAGCTCTGGAAACAAGGGCGTATCACCTGGGAAGAATACAGGGATGCTGTCCGGACTTGCAAACATGGGATCAGGAGAACCAAGGCACAGGCAGAACTGAACTTGGAGGGACATGAAAAACAGTAGGAGGACTTTGTACAGGTACACTGACAAGAAGAGATGGACCAGAGCGAGTGTACCTCCTTTGGTAAATGTAAAAGGAGAACTTGCTTTAACAAAGAGAAGGTTGAGGTACTGAATGAGTTCTTTACCTCAGTCTTCACTGGCAGCCCGGATTCCAGTACTTCTCATGTCCCTGAGCCCTGCATCCCTAAACCTCTAGGTGGGGACCAAGGTGGTAAATCCCCCCCACTGTGAGGACAGAGCAGGTCCAAGACTGCTTCACGAGACTGAATGTGTACAAGTCTATGGGGCTGGATGGCATGAATCCCTGGGCTGCAAAGGAACTGGCTGAGGTGGTTGCTGAGCTGCTCTCTATCATATTTGAAAAGTCGTGGCTGTCAGGTGAGGTCCCAGATGACTGGAGGAAGGGTCACATCACTCCCATTTACAAAAAAGGGAGTAAAGAGGACCCCAGGAACTACAGGCCAGTGAGTCTCTGTCTCGCTCCAATTTATAGGAGGGAGAGGAGGTTCTTTTATTATCTATATACCCGGCGTGAGATTAAGAAGCAACGGTTCAAATGTTGGTCCGACCAGTTTATTACAAATCTTAATTAGGGAAATGGGGAAGGGGAGAACGGACACTATTATGAATTAGGGTAATGGGGGAAGGGAAGGAGGGCGATAGAAAAGATAGAAAAGGAGAGGCAAGGAGTCTTTATAGGCAGCAAGAGGGACATAGTCACCACCATGGATCCAGCGAGGTTCGTAGTTCAGTCTTTGATCCTCAGTAGTGGTGGGTCGTCGGGCATAGTTGTCCTGTTGCCAACGACGATGACGAGAAGCACGACGACAAGACGACCATGGTGATGATGGTCCCTTTTCAATAGTTTCAGAGTGGTCGAGTCAGCTGTCTTTGGAGTGACAGCTCAAATCCAAAGTGGTTGAGTCAGCTCTCCTTTGAGTGACAGCTTCTGGCTCTGGGATCTCAGCAGAAAGTCCTTTGTTCCCATCTTCCGGGCCTTGCCAGCAGATAAGAGGGAGCAGGGATGCCCATCTGCATCCTGTTTCTCACAGAACACGATGGTATCGTTCCCCAATTTTCCCACAACTAGCTGGAGCTGTTTAGTCACAGGCCAGATCTTCCGCCAGTGAACACTCCTGAGCACTCTCATCCGCTCTTCTATAGAGCAAGGAGCTCTGGAGGAAGGGGCTTGCAAATGTTCCCAAAGCGATATCGATTGTCACACAGTTAGCACCCATTAGTTGCCTCCTCAACAAATCACTCAGGGTCTTATCACAAGAAATACCTCAGGAAGCAAGCTTTGAGCCAAAAAACAAAGAAGGATTCTCACAGTCTCACCTCTGTATCTGGGAAGATCATGGCCTGTATGCCACACTTGATCACATGAGGATAGAGCGTGAGATCCGAAACAGCCATCACGGCTTCACCAGGGGAAGGTCATGCTTGACCAATCTCGTGGCCTTCTATGATGGAGTGACAGCATTGGTGTTCAAAGGGAAGGCAACTGATGTCATTTACCTGGATTTGAGCAAGGCCTTTGACATGGTCCCCACCACATCCTTATCTCCAAATTGGAGATTGTGGACTTGATGGGTGGACCACTCAATGGATAAGAAACTGGTTGAAAGGCCTCAGACAGAGGGTGGTTATCAATGGCTCTATGTCCAGGTGGAGGCTGGTAAGTGGTGTCCCCTAGGGGTCTGTCTTGGGACAGACTCTTGAACATCTTTATCAGTGTCTCTTGAACATCTTAATCAATGACATCAGTAACAGAATCGAGTGCACCCTCATCAAGTTTGCTGACGATACCAAGCTGAGTGGTGCGGTTGACATGGTTGAAGGAAGGGATGCAATTCAGAGGGACCTCAACTGACTTGAAAGATGGGCCCAGGTGAACCTGATGAGGTTCAATATGGCAAAGTGCAGAGTTTTGCACTTGGGCCAGAGGAATCCCAGGCATCCGTACAGACTGGAAGGAGCAGTCCTTGAGAGCAGCCCTGTGGAGAAGTCCCTGGGGGTCCTGATAGATGAAAGTGTGTTTTGACATGCGCCAGCAATGTGCCCTTGCGTCTTGGAAGGCAAATGGTATGCTGGGCTCCATCAGAAGAGGGGTGGCCAGCAAAGACAGGAAAGTGATTGTCCCCCTCTATTCTGCTCTTGTGAGGCCCCATCTGGAATACTGCATCCAAGTGTGGAGCCCCCAGTACAGGAAAGGCAGGGAGCTGTTGGTGGGGGTCCAGAGCAGGGCCACGAAAATGATCAGGTGACTGGAACACCTCTCCTGTGAAGACAGGCTGAGGGAGCTGGGCTTGTTCAACCTGGAGAAAAGCAGGCTGCGGGGTGACCTCATTGCAGCCTTTCAATATCTAAAGGGAGCCTACAAACAGGAGGGGGATCAACTCTTTGAGAGGGTTGATAACTGCAGGACAATGGGGAACGGTTTTAAGTTGAGGGAGGGAAGATTTAGATTGGCTGTCCGGGGGAAATTCTTTACAGAGAGAGTGGTGAGGTGATGGAATAGGCTGCCCAGAGAGGTTGTGGATGCCCCATCCCTGGAGGTGTTCAAGGCCTCCAAGATTGGATGGGGCCCTGGGCAAACTGGTCTAGTATTAAATGGAGAGGTTGATGGCCCTGCATGTGGCAGGGGGATTGGAGATTCATGATGCCTGAGGTCCCTTCCAACCCTGGCCATTCTGTGTGATTCTGTGTGACTTTTACGTCTATGGTTATTTATAAATGAGTAATGCCCATTTGACATTCTGATGTAACCACAACAGCTTTTCTGTTCCTACAATCTTCTTCCTCATTCATTATTAACTTTCTAATTTCTGCACCAATAAGTAGGCAAAGATGAGAGAGAATGCAAAAAAGTAACCACATTTGTTACACTGTCTTCAACAGCTGCCAGAACAGCATATCTCTTGGATGCACAGAAGTATAGTTCAACACCATTTTAGCACAACTGCATCTAGTTCTAATCTGTATATTAGACTAAAATATTTTTTCCAAGAAAAAAATTTCCGCTGTTTCTGAAACCCTATAGAAAAAAGCCACAGAGGAGTGAATCTATAACTTGGTACAAGGTTGTCACGGAGTTGACCAGATCAATCTATGTCCGTGACAGGGGCGACAGGCCTCTGCCCTCCCCCCCCACCCCAGTCCCACAAAAATGGGAAGGAAGGAAGGGAGGAAAAGAACAGCGGCAACAATCTATGGAGGAAAACTTATTTTACTATAATATTGGAATAAAAGATAACACAATATATACAATTTAATTGAAATTGAGATTAATAAATCAGACAAGATGAGAGAGAGAGAGTTCCCGGGACCGATTCAAACCTGAAAAGCTTGGAACGGCTAGGAAAGCACCCTCCAGCACCCACTGCAGCAAGAGAGCGCCCCCCCCACCCGGAAGGGTCAGATCCCATGACTGCTGTAATGTACAGGGATAGGTACTTGGAATTGGGGCAGTGACACTTTAATGCCCCGTACACTACATGATGTTTTGATGTGGAATACTGAAACCCAAAAACAAAAAACAAAAACAAACAAACAAACAAACAAAAAAAAACATAGAACCATGACAAAGGTAAAGCCAGTGTAGGTGCATATAGAAACTTAGGAAAGATAAAAAATATATATATATATTTACTGATTGTTTATGAAATTAGATATTTTTAAATCTCAAAGTAGCACCAAAGTATCAGATCTATCATATATCAGGGAATCTAACAATGAGCATAGATGTTGCTGCAAATCTATAAATCCTGACAAATATATTTTTAAATGTGCTCTGTAATTGTTTACTAGATTTGTTAAAGCTGTAAGTGAGGAAGAATTAAGACACAAATTTGGTCTGTAAATATAAAATGGTCATATCTAATAAAAAAAAAAAGCTTTACAGACATAATGGAATTGCCTGAAGAAAAAAAGAAAAGGCGTTTCTTGCATTACAAATATCATGTTCATTGTAACAAAGTTTAAAGGAGCATTGAAAATGAATACTGATACTGCCAAATATATAAATCATGTAGCTTGGAGATACCTACATTTTTTGGAATATAATATGTTGGATTGACTAGAGAATTTAATATAGTCTATTCTAATGATATAGGTATAACCATGTAATATTACACTTTTTAAAAAATCATATGATCTGCAAGTATTGGCTTGGACAGCATGTTATAACATACAGTGTGCCTTCTTTGGGAAAAACAAACAAACAAACAAAAACAAATAAAGAAATAAACAAGATAAAATACAGCATTAATAACATCAAAACACATACAATAAAAATAAATAAATAAAAAATTAAGAAATAATAGAATCATAGAATCATAGAATCATAGAATGGCCTGGATTGAAAAAGACCACAGTGTGGTCTAGTTTCAATCCTCCTGCTATGTGCAGGGTTGCCAATCACTAGATCAGGCTGCCCAGAGCCACATCCATCCTGGCCTTGAATGCCTCCAGGGATGGGGCATCCACAACCTCCTTGAGCAACCTGTTCCAGTGCGTTACCACCCTCTGGGTAAAAAACTTCCTCCTAAGATCTAACCTACCTCCCCTGTCTCAGTCTAAAACCATTCCCCCTTGTCCTACCACTACTGACCCTTGTAAACAGCTGTTCCCGCTCCTATTTATATGCTCTCTTCAAGTACTGGAAGGCTGCAATGAGGTCTCCCTGGAGCCTTCTTTTCTCCAAGCTAAACAAGCCCAGAACCCGCAACCTTTCTTCATAGGAGAGGTGCTCCAACCCTCTAATCATCTTAATGGCACTCCTCTGGATTCGCACTGAGCTCCATGCCCTTCCTGTACTGGGGGCCCCAGGCCTAGACACAGTACTGCAGATGGGGCCTCAAAAGAGCTGAGTAGAGGGGACAATCACCTCTCTCTCCCTGCTGGCCACCCCCTTTTTAATGCAGCCCAGAACACAGTTGGCCTTCTGGGCTGCAAGTGCGCACTGCTAGCTTGTGTCCTGCTTCTTGTCCACCAGCATGCCCAAGTCCTTTTCCACAGGGGTGCTCTCAAGGAGATCTTCACCCAGTTTGTACAAATACCTGGGATTGCCCCAACTCAAGTGCAGCACCCTGCACTTGGCCTTATTGAGCCTCATTAGATTCTCATGGGACCACTTCTCCAGACGATGGCTTCCCTTCCTTCCAATGTCTTGACTGCACCATTCAGCTTGGTGTCACCTGCAAACTTGCTGAAGGTGCACTCAACGCCATCGTCTATGTCATCGATGAAGATGTTGAAGAACACTGGTCCCAAAACCGACCCTGAGGGACACCACTTGTGACCAGCCTCCGCTCTGACACAGAACCATTAATCAGAACTGTTTGTCTATGTCCAGCCAGCCAATTCCTAATACATCAAACAGTCCATCCTTCAAATCCACACCTTTCCAATTTAGAGAGAAGGATGTGGGAGGGACCATGTCAAAGGCTTTGCAGAAGTGCATGTAGATGACATCCACTGCCCTTCCCCCATCCACTGAAGCAGTCGTGCATGGAAGTTATGGGTTAAGCAAACTGAAGAAAAAGTAGGCTTAGACTTATTTATTTTATTTGATCTATTTATTTGTTTATATTATACTAGAAATAATGAGCTATATGAATTTTTTAGATTTGAAAAATATATTAATCGTATTAAAGTAATTCTTTTCTGTTAATTTGTGTCAAAAAAAAAGTCCATTTTAAAAACTTTTTTAACTCGTAACAGTTTAGAAATAATTATTTTCATCACTGTAGATTTCTTTCTATAAATATACTCAGTATACATCTACGTTTTCTTTCTTCTATCTCCTGGTTCTCCATTCACTTGAGAATAACTTGTATAACTGTGTTCAGAAGGATTCAGCTTGCTTTTTATGGTACCAATCTGCATAAGAAAACGTCAAGATTGTATATGAGTATAAGCATTTAAATTTTATTTCTGAGACTAAACTCAGGTTAAAGTCTACTGTGTTAAGGAATTAATTCTGACTAAAGATCAATCAGTAGTTTTCTTTCTTTCACCCACAGCTATGCCAGAGGTGACATTGCGTGTATCATTTGCATATACAATGAAGAAAATACAAAATAAAATGATTAAAGTAAATCAAGTAAACAGTCCATTCTGGACTCCTGGGTAATTAGGAAACATTGTTTTTGACAGTTGTATACTATGTCTGCCCATGTACCGAATGTAAAAGCCAATTATAATTTTTTCTCTATTTACATTTTATGTTATATTACTTATATTTATTTTAACATACAGGAATGCACATAAGTAAGTTTCAACTGCTCCATTAAATATTCAAAGAAGAGAGAAAAAAATATTTCTTTGTATACTTCTCTGATTTTTATTCTAGATACAACTTTTTCCAAACTTCTTGCTTTGCAGCAGTCTTTATAAAAGTACCACAGAATTCGACACATTTTCACACTCAGTCTGCAAACAAGCATAAAATCAAAATCAAAGAAAATAAGATTATTGGAGGTCAGTTCTTCGGTGTCTTTTGGAATTCTTGAAGCTTCTTACCATTTCTGAATCTACCATTCTGCTTTCTCAGTGTTTGTTTTGGAATAAAATATATGAGTTACTGTTAACCAGCTAAATGTATTAAAATGTGTTAAAATGTATTAGATGTTCTGGTTTAGTTTTCATTAAATATAAAAGCAAACAAAGAAATAAAGCTTACTCAAGACATTTTTTGTTTGTTTGTTTGTTTTTAAACATAAAGAAGCTTTTCTTTTCCAGAAACATTTTAGTCATTAGCTCTTATGGTAAAAGAAATCTGACATTAATGAGTATTATTTGCAGTGCCAAAGGCATCACATTCTTTCCAGTACAGATTTTGTCTACTCAGCAATTCTTCCACAACTTCCCTTCTCTTTCAGCAAATCACAAGACCTTTGATGTGTGAAACCTATGATAGGCTTAAACTTAGAACTGTAAAAACATTGCTGAAAATCCTCTGAAGTATTTTTAAACAATTAATTTTATATGTTCTGATGCTCTGTTTGACACTAAGTTGGTTACCTGAAACAGAACTAGGAGAGCAGAATCAGATTTCAGTTGCATACCTTAAATGGCAGCTTTTATTTAGACTTTCATTAATGGAAATACATTTCAGTTTTCAGGGAACACTTGATCTCATAGTAAGTAGATGTCTAAGACATTTGGGATAAATAATCTTTTGTTTTCTCTCTTCATTCATGATAGAGACAGCTTTGAGTGAAAAAGTCAGAATATTTCCTTAGATGCTGTGGAGGGCTAAACCAAGATGACACAAGCCCTAACTTTTATGACTAAAGTAGATGGATACGCAATAGCCATATGTCAGCATAGGAAAACATTGCTAATTACCTAGCCAAGAAAACATGTAACAATCTAGTTAGCAATTATTCAGTGCTCTACGTGTATTTAAAAGAGAATAAATGTTTTTAAATTCCTCAATTGTGCCTAAATATTAATTTTCTTAAATCTGTGTTGACAAGAGTCTCAGATCTCAAGGCTTCTTTGGTTCACTCATTTTCTGAATGCCTATAATTAACACTGACAAGTGATCACAACCAATGTAGCATAAATCGCATTTCAAACTTCTACTGTGAAATGTGGTACAGTATGTTGAGAAAAAATTGAACAAGTAAAATTTGGCAACTAATAAATTCAAATTATAACATAAAAGCCAAAAAGCACTAAAGAAAACTTGTAAAGCAAATTCAAAAGTGAATTATTCACATGACTTTTCTGCTTATAGCTCCCTTCACATCATTTTTCATAACAAAATTCTGGGGAAGCAACTCATTTTTTAATGTTAGATATGTGTCCTCTGTCTCCCTGTCCACAGGCAGCTGTTAGATGTTTATGGAAGAGATATCCTTAATAGATATTTTTTGCCCATGTGCACTCATAATAGTTTAACAGATTCACATGATTCAGAATAGATTGATTGGTGATGCTTCTCCTCTCTGCCCCTAGGTGAACACAAAAAAGTCAGCAGACACAGCAGAAACATTCCTGTCTTCCTGTAAAGACAAAGAAAAAAAAAAAGGGATGAAAAAAGAAAAGCACAAATGCATTGTGGGAAACTTTTATGAAAATTCCTGAGGGAGATCACATCCACATTATGTATACAATATTAATACCAGCTTTTCATTTAAATTTTCTCAAGGAGATGTAATTACAAGGTAGACATTCAAGTATGATCTAAACTAAATGTAGTAAATTGTCTTTAAAATCATCACACTTTGCAATACTTTGGATCTTTCCACTTTTTGGGAAGTTATTTACTTTCACCAAAAGTGGAGAACAATGAAGTGAAAAAGGCACAGGCACATGACAGGCAGGTTGAGAGAAACGGAAGAGAGAAAAACAAGAAAGTGATACTGATTTAGATGTTGAAGATCGATATTTACTACCACCTTGTTAATCAGTATCTGTTATAACTGCAGATACTCTTGTTAGCAAATAATCCAGACACTGTGTAACAAGGAATTTTGAATGTGAGTTCAGAAAACAGAACCTTATTGCTCTGTTTTTCAAAATCGATTTGTGTGTGTGTGTGTGTGTGTTTGTGTGTGTGTGTGTGTGTGTGTGTGTGTGTGTGTGTGTGTGACAGTTTGATTCCTGGAAACACCATGGCCAATGTGCCCGAAAATGGTAAAAAAAAAAACCAACATGCTTTTACAGTTCAGGGGCTGGAGAACACTAAAGGTTTGTAGATGGTGTGAAATCAAAGTTTTCTGTGGTAAAGATGCCCTACAACCCAGTTCTAGCTGTGTTAATTTGTACCTAAATCATCCAAACTGTAAGGAGATGGGAAATGTACTTAATGTTGTTTATTAAAGAGATTATCAGAAAATAGGTTTGAAACTACAAAAAACTAAAACTGGGCTTGAATGAAGTTAGGCAATTTGGCATTTACATTTAGTTCCTTATATTTTCATGGAAGTAGCTGCTTAATTGAGAATTGAGTATTTTCTATTTGCCTTTTGAGGTGTATGCTTGCCTCCAGTTGCTTTAATTAAGAACATACTTTAGAAGAAATGGATATCCACTCATTTCCTTCTCTAATAGAGCAAGGTGTTTAAAATTTAAAGAAAGTCACAGCATCAAAAGGTTTGGGTGATTTCCATTTAGTGTAAAAACAAAACAAAATCGTCTTAATCCACTTTATCTGAGAGACTGTAGGCTTTAAAGCCAATGTGGATTCAGCTCATTTTATTGGCTGCACACTGATAGATAATTAAATAAAGTTATTGGTTTAATTCTTTTTATAGTGAAACATTTATTTTGGCTGCACCATCTGTCACCATGCATTTATCTCTGCTCCTTTCATGGGAAATTCCTATAACTACTTTATGAATAAGAACAGACCCGCATGTCCTAAGGTTCCTTTAGAAAGTGAGCCAAGTTTAACAGTATTCCCCTCTAAAGGAAAGAATCAGCCTTACACAGAACTGATTTGAAATCCTGAGTAAATGGAAACAGGGGACTTGACAGTGATAACAGAATCCCATGACTAATGCTACACAGTAGCATAAATGCCAGTCATACCAATATCCTAGTCCCATGACTAATGTGACATAGCTTTAATCCGCTCATACTGAACTAGAATGAAAAGAGGAATGAGAATGCCATCCTTATTCTTTACCTTTCAAGCCTCTTGAAGTACCACAGACATGTTTGCATTCTTGAAAACCCTAGGTTAAATGAGAAATGTCAAAATTAATGTTTTAACACAGACACTGACATTTTCTAAAGCATCAGCAACATCTTTTAGAGTAATATATGTTTTTGTTGTTTTTTTTTTTTAGCGTAATGTTAAGTGTCAGCTGAGAAGTTTTTTGTCATTTGCATCTGCTAAAATTATTAAAGGGATATTGTGTGTAACACATCTAACGCAGTCAATGGCTCATTGTCGAAGTGGAGAATGGTGATGAGTGGCATTCCTCAGAGGCTGGTATTAGGACCAGTGTTATTTAACATCTCTGTAGGTGACATGGACAGTAGGATGGAGTGAACCTTCAGCAAGTCTGCAGATGATACCAAGCTGTGTGGTGCAGCTGACATGCTGGAGGGAAGGGATACTATCCAGAGGGATCTGGACAGGCTTGAGAGAAGGGCCCACGCCAGCCTCATGAAGTTCAGTGGGGCCAACTGCAAGGTCCTGCATCTGGGTCAGGGCAATCTCAAGCACACATACAGGTTGGCAGAGAATGGCTTGAGAGCAGCCCTGAGGAGAAGGATTTGGGAGTGTTGATTGATGAAAGATTTAACATGAGCCGGCAATGCTTTCATGAATCTAGCCTGTGTATTTATTTTCCTTCATGGTAAATGAAAGACTTGATTTATTTTAGTACTCAGAGTTCACTTCAGAAAGACAGTGGTCTTATTACTTTCAACAGATACAAGTTTATTTGGGATATAAATGCTGTATTATTTTAAATTATATTTGAAATTTTCTATTTTTTTTTAAATTCACATGGTAGATTGTATGTGCTACACAGTATTGTACACTCAGTAAGGAAATAGATACTATTTGCTTTAAAAAGTTATTGAAGTTTTCCATCTCCAACACATACATCTTGTAATTTATAAAAGCAAGTATCCCCTGAGTTTTTACTTTTAATTTTCCAAATGAGTGCACAGTAATGGAACAGAAGTTCCCTGGAATATTCAGTCATTCAAATCAGAACATGATGGCAACGTCGAACTTAATACTGTCAATAGACCCACTGTTAAAGAATTTAGTTCTAAAAACAATTACGAGTGATGCAAATAAATATTTTTTGTTTGTTTGTTTGTTTTTCAGCTGGTTGGAACCAACAAACAATCCTTAGATAAAACCTAAAACACTGAAGAAAAAAAAAAAAAGAAAAAAAAAGGTAGTAATCTCTAAGAATTCCTCAAATTCACTAAACTTTATAAAACATGTTGGCATCCTTTATATTAAATCTAGTTTACAAAGTCTATCAAAAATAACCATACATATATCCCACATTAGAAACCAAGCGGTAGAAGATATCACTAGCATGAAGTGTTCTTTCTGGAACTATGGAAAGCTAATGTAAACTTTGTACGTGTATAATATATTTTCAATTTTTTTCCAATATTACTTACATTTCCCTATATCACAAGTAGTGTTCTTCAACTTCTACTCCGGTATTTTCGCTAGAAGTACCAGCTAAGAATATTTCTCATAAATCTAACTACTGTCCTTCCTTCTGTGCCTTAATTTATAGCTCCTTCTCTTCCAGTCAAAGTCTGAATCTCCGACAGTTTATGTGGGTTGTTTTGATTTTTTTTGTGTGTGTGTGTTTTTGTTGTTATTTGTTTTGTTTATTTTTATTTTTTATCTTGCATTAATCTACAAGTTAAAACAGTGTCTTGCTCCAATTTATAGGAGGAAGAGAAATTCTCTAATATATGTATATATGGCATGAGATTAAGAAACAACAGTTCAAATGTTGGTCTAACCAGTTTATTATAAATCATAATCAGGGAGATGGGGAAGGGAAGGAGAGCTACTGTTATGAATTAGGGTGATGGAGAAGGGAAGGAGGGCGACAAAAAAAGATAGGAAATAAGCAAGAATTATGTAAAGTAGGGACAGTCACCAGCAGGATCCACCAGTGTTCCAGTTGCATGCTGACCAGATGGTCCGAGGCAAAAGCACGCAGGGAGAGCAGAAGCAGCATGGCTGGCTCTGGAAAGCAAGCATGTATCAGGAAAAAGCCACAGAGCCAGTCTGGGAGGAAGCAGAATTCAGGTAGCAGGCCCAGGAGAGTCCATCAGCATGCAGACATTCTGTAGTGAGGAATCTGATGGCAGATACCTAGCCTCGTGGTGGTTGATCCCTCTTTTATCCTTCTTTATTCCTGCCTATGTGACATCCCTGGGTACTTGAGCAAATGCCATGTGAGTATCCCCTGAGATGTCCATCTTCCTTGAGATAAGTCCACACAAAAGTCTGCTTCACAGCCATTAAGCTGTGGCTTATTTCTCTCTAATTACCCTTTGCCTTGTCCATCTGTGTCCCTCAGACAGAGGATTTTGCAACCTTTACCAGGACTTGTCCATCTGTGTCCATTAAAGGATTTTTCAACCTTTGCCCAGGACTTGCTTTGACTCGTTCATGAGCAAGCTTTGAGGCAATGGCATAAAAGAATAATTTCTCACAGTAACTGTTGTCTCATCTTTAAGAATGTCTGTTCATCATTGTTTTTGCACAGCCTAATTTAAATTGAACTGAGCAAAAAAAGTGTCAAATTGCTTACAGGTTCTCATTATTTATGCAGAAGGTATGTCAGTTGTTTTCTGAAGGAAGTATTAATAGGCTTCTATTCTCCATATTTTCAGATATCTTGACAGTGTTTACAGATTAGTCCTATGTTATATTCACATTCAGAATTAATTAAGGTTGGTGAACACTAAGGATTGCTGTAAATTCTTCACCAGATATATCAGATTTACAACTAACTTTTACTTTTTTTTCCCACAGATTGGGAATGGGCCAAAAAAAAAAAAAAAAAAATCAAACAAATAATCAAAAAAAACAAAGAAAAAGTTGAAAAGGCATGCATCTCAAGAGATAACCCTCTATCAAGCTTTGCAGAATCAAGTGGAAGTGGGTAGATAGCCTTTGGATGTTGCCATCTGGAACTCCATTCAGGAGCTACCATTATGCATACACCCACATACTGGCATGTCTCCTAACATCAGGCTGCTGGAATAAGTAAGGTGTTCAGGAGTTTGCAATAATAGTATGCAGGTATAGAGAGATCATGACTGAAACAAGAACCTGAACAGATTCAATCCTTGATTAAAGAAACAAAATTTATTCAGGTCACTGGCCTGCTCTTTCCCATGCATTCTTACTAGCCAATAGTGATTAAAAATGAGGAAATATTTGTATCAGTAACAAGAAAACCATATGACTTTTCAGAGCTGCTCTTTCCAATCAAGAACAAAAATGGATTCCTCATGATTAAATCAACAGCAACATTATTTTTAACACACAGGACCTAAGAAGTACTACAACTATGAAAAAATGTGCTGTTGAAAACATATGAAAACAATGGACACTTGCACTGATTATCTCAGGAGGTTTTGATGAGTATGAAATAACGGGATAAGAATTTAGTATTCTTATATGTATATCGCTATCTTAGAAGTGTCCAGTCTAAGTATTGAATATGATCCATTTCATATAGACTAATTCACTTGGAAGGACTTTCAGAGATAATGTAGTCAAACTGACTGACCATTTTGAGTCAATAAAGCTTATTAATTGAGGGTATTTTTTAAATGTCTTCATAAGACTGACAGGCATGGGGCATTAGGCACCTTACTAGGAAGATGATTCTCACAGTAAATAAATGTTTCCTAATGCCCATTCTGAACCTCTCTTGACACATCTTTATGCTATTTTCTCATGTCCTGTCATCAGTGATCAGGGAGAAGAGACTGGCACCTCCCTCTGTACTTCTTCTCACAAAGTTGTAGAGAGCAATGTTCAGCCTTCTGTTCTCCAGACCAGATAACCCAAGTGTCTTCAACCTCTTCTCATAGGACATGCCTCCCAGCATATGGTATTTTTATACTGTGGAGCCCAGAATTTTTAACAATATTCAGTGAGTGATTTTTGTTCAGCATTCTAACATTTATTATGCTGCCCAATTTATCTTTGCTGCTTTGGCTTAGTTAAACTAGATAACATCAGGAAGTAGACACATGTGAAAGAAAAAGGGACAGGAAAAATCTGAGTTATTTGCATCATCTGCTGTAAGATATTTTTTCCCACAGCAGGTGACAATAAACATATATTGACCTTTAATCTGCTTTCTCCAAACTACATAATCTGGAGAAAGGCAAACGGCATATGTAAAAATTTTCCACACAGACCTATGTATTCAGCTCTTGAAAAATTATTACTTATGTGTGTCTGAGGAAAAGATTATATGACAGAGGCAGAAAATCCTTATTCACAAGAAAACAAATACTTATAGGAATAAAATGGACAGTGTACACTCAGGGATAATCTTTCCTTCATGTCTGCTCACTCAGGACAATATCCTCTAGAGATACTGGAAATGAAGTTATAGCTGCTCTATATATGTCTGCTTTTAAAAACACTTTTAAGATAAAACTCAGTAGCATTCACTGCTACTTCTCTGCTCAGAAACCTATTTTTCTGCATCTGAGTGATACTTCTAGCTTAATTTTTCCCCTAAGCAGAAAGGATTAAGACTTCCTATTAAGCCAGTACTGCACAAAATACATTTTCTACTCTTGTCCTTCATGTTATGCTGAAAGGCACTTCAGGCAGTCTGAAGCTAACAGCATGTTTATGTGATTGGAGCATTTGATGTACAAATTGTACAAAGTTCCAATATATCTTTCGTTACTTTCTTATATCAGTGCAGTAGATTTTAGGTTGGATATTCCTTTCAGATTTGAGGTTGTTTATGTGTTTTTAAAAATGTACTGAATCTTGTTTTATATATTAAAGAAATTAAGTATTTCACAACTGCTTTACCCAAGAGATAGAAATTATGAACATAAAAAATTCCAGACACTTTTAAAGTCTGGCTAGAGATTTAATACCCAGCCCTCTAAAAGGATTAGTTAGACTTCTCTATGTTCAGTTGAGAGAGCAGAGACTTCATGAGGCTAAATCAGGGCATACCTAGGCTCAGGACAACGAAGTACAATTCTTAAGGAAGGAGACAAGTTATAGAGTCTGCTGGTACATTCAGAATCTTGAAAATACAAGATGAAATCTGTTAAAATATAGCTTTATCATGTGCAATATCAGAAGAAAGCAAAGAGTAGTAGATAAAATATATCTGTAAATGAAATGCAAATCTCTTCTTGGGATGCTTGAAATTTAAGAGAACAAAGGGTATAATTACTCCTCGTGAGTACAACGTTAAAAATTCTGCACTGATTTTTGTTTCTAAGTTTGCTTAAAATATCCTCTCCCCCAAAACAAAATAAAATAAAAGCAGAACAAGAAAATAAACAAGCATAATTTATGAATCCCAGAATCAAAGGAGACAGCAAGAAGATAAGTTATCAACAGTTTGGTAGCTACATCAATAAAAATTAATATAGAATTATTTCCTGTTCACAAATTAATTTCACTGTTACAGGTCTGATTAAAAATTCTCTGGATGTTGTAGTGCCTAATGACCTACACATGAACTTAGTATTCAGTGCAACAAAAAGCAGGAGGATAAAAACAAGATGTTCAAAAAATGCCCATATAACACAGATAAATAAACAGAAAGATAGATAGATAGGTAGGTAGCTAGGTAGGTAGATGTGAGTAGAAAATATGCCGTTGTAAATCAAGTTCAAACTAAAACCAGTCGTAGTTAAAGTTTACTATACTAAATTACTGGAAAACTGTTCTTCCATCAGTTCCTCTACTCTTTTGATTACAGCTATTTTTGTTATAGGAAGAATATTTTTTTCAAAAGAAACAAAATATTTTCATCTTTAGGAGGTTTATGTTGACATGAAATTATGGCCAGAGCTCTACTTCCTATCTCCTATACTATAGTTCATGATTGTTTGCCTTAAAAAGGTCTTATCCACCAAGTAATTTTGATGAAACATTTTCCATTATATGTATCATATATAAAAGCAATGCTATTATTCAGAGCTTCTAACATATTTTCAGAAATTTCTGATACTTCTTCAGACAGGAAGACAGGAATTACAAGTTATCCACTCTAAAAACCTCATAGTTTCTTTTTCATTTCAATTTTCTAGCATCAGCATTTTTTGGGGGGGGGGGGGAGGGGGGGGGAAGGCGAGGAGGAGAAAGGAAAAAAAGGAAAAAAAAAGCTATTTATGACATATGTGAATTATGTGTTCCTGGGGAATAATTTTAGCATTCGAAAATCCCACTGCTTCAACTACATGTGATTTCAATGAATATCAATAATTTTGAGGAAAGGTTGCAGTGGCATCCTCCACTGACAATAGCAAGTGATGAAGAGTAACTAAAATAAAAAAGTGTAGGAAGTAGATATTTGCTCAAGAATTTCTATGGTTCAAGGCTAAGATAACATATGAATGTTGTTCACTTGCACAAGGGCATAGGAGTATATAATTTAGTTTTAGAAGATCTATTTGAAATCTTAATCTATGACACGTATTCAGATTTCCTGGAGACTGCCAGGCATACAAAAAACACGGCTATAGCTTCCAGGATCAGTTATATCAATCACAGATTAAATTAAAAAATTATAAAATGAAGGAAGCAAGGAAAAAAGGATGAAGAAATGTTCATGCTTTTCTTTTGATGGTGGCCCCTTTAAAGTGTGTATATATAACCCACTGCATTTAAACTTAGGTTTCTACTTTGTAATAGCTTCGGCAACAGTAGTTTCATTTCAAATACGTGCAACACTTGTGCATATTAGATTAAAATTCTGTGTTTAAATACCTTCAGAAAACGTGATATAGTAAGAATGCCTTACAGAGGCAAGTTATGTTTAGTCAAGATTAGCAACTCTTTCTCAGAATAATTTGTTTTCAGGACTTAAATAAATTATTTGTGTCTTATAGACACTGAAGTAATAAAATATCTATTTGCTTCTCATTCATGTTTAATCTTAAATAATAACTTGTATGAATTTCCAATTTGCAGCATTTTGCTTTTTAACACTGCTTACCTAGCAACACATAGCATCATAAAATCATGGAATGATTTGAGTTGGAAGAGTTCTTAAGAATCATCTAGCTCCAAGCTCCCTGCCATAGGGATGCCTTCCACTAGACTGCCCAAGGACCAACCTGGCCTTGAAGATTTTCAGGGACGAGGCATGCATGACTTCTTTCAGCTGCCTGTTCCAGTGCCTCACAACCTTCACAGAAAAGAATTTTTTCCTAATATCTATCCTACATCTACCCTCTTTTAGCTTAAAACCGTTACCCCTTGTCATATAGCTACACTCCCTGGAAAAGAGTCTCTCCCCATCTTTCTAGTAGGCAGCTTTAAGTACTGGAAGGCTGCTCTAAGATCTATCAACAGTTTTCTCTACTCTATGGTAAACGACACCAACTCTCTCAGCCTGTCTTCACGAGGTGCTCTGGCCTTTTGGTCATATTTATGATCCTTTTCTTAACCTCCTGTAACAGATTCATGCCTTCCATATGTTAGGGGCCCCAGAGCTGAATAAAATATTTCCAGTGGTGCCTAACAAGTTGGGGAAAATCACCATCCTTGACATACTGGCCAGACTTCTTATGATACAATCCAGGATACAGTTAGCTTTCTGGCCAAAAATGCATGTTGCCAGACTATGTAGAACGTTTCATCTATCAATATCCCTAGGTTATTCTCTGCAACGCCAATATTTATAAAATGTAGAGGTCGGAATATCATAACATCATTCAAAAGAGTTTCATAGACACTGGAAACAGACACATGTAGTAGATGAATAATTTTAACCTAATTTATATGTCACAAGTAGTTCAAAAGTATCATAACATAAAAGGTTCCAGGAATCTGGGGGGCAGAATGGCGAGGCTGGACTCTTTTCAGTGGTGAGTGGAGACAGGACAAGGGGAAACGGCCGGAAACTGCAGCATAGGAAGTTCTGCACAAATGTGCGCAAGAACTTCTTTACAGTGAGGTGACGGAGCACTGGAACAGGCTGCCCAGGGAGGTGGTGGAGTCTCCTTCTCTGGAGATGTTCAAGACCTGCCTGGATGCCTACCTGTGCAACCTGGTGTAGGGAACCTGCTTTGGCAGGGGGTTGGACTCGATGATCTCTGGAGGTCCCTTCCAACCCCTACAATTCTGTGATTCTGTGATTCTGTAATACCTGTTATACTGCCACTACAGTTTAAACAATTGGATGAGATGCAAATATTTGTTCTGCTGATATGGCTGATATAGACTAGGTGAGCTTCAGCTTGTCATCATTTCAAAATTTCAGGAAAGAGTTGCGAATAACAGTAATGTGTCCTTTTATAAGAATAAGAAAGCAAGCAGATTGGAGACATCAAGAAATATTCTCCATAGTGTTTTTCCTATTAGAAATTTAATACCAAATGAGGTTCAGAGGAAAAAAAAGGCAGAATTTCAGTACTGTCAGCTCCCAATTGAATGCTTCCATTGTCTACACTCTACAGAGTCAGAATTCCCTTTCTGCTTCAGCCCACAGGCTGGTAAACAAAGCTCTTTCCTGGGAAAAGAGCATGTGGAATGCCAGTCAGTGGCTCTTTGCATGGCAATTTTAATCCAAGAAATTTGAATGCCACCAAAGTCTCTTAATTGACTTAGCCCTAAAGAAGAAAGTGTACTGCTGACAAGGCAAGCAGGGTACTTTGTTAGGAAAATAAATTGACACTTCCTTATTTGCCTGGAATATTGTGGGCAGATGGTAACTCAATCTGCATCAAACAAATGCCAGTCAGAAGTCAGAGTTTATTAGCTAGGACTAAGTGATTAATTGTTTTTGGTCTGCTCTATGTATGACACATTTATACATACTCCTTGCTGTCCTACTATAACTATAATGTAAAACCATTCTTGCTCAGGATTTAGACTACACGTGTTCACCCAGGACTAGGATTAATCTGCAATTGTGTCAAAGATAACACAATACCTCTCTTTTCAAGAATTGCAATCATCTTTATCTTGAAACTGCATATATCTCACAGTAATTGCTACAAAAAGACTTCATCCATGCTCTGAACAAGTACAAAGAGTTTTTCTATTTAGTCCTTTGCTTATATGTATTTCAGACAGCCAGTGCTAATAGATATTATGTTTCTGAAAACAGAAAATACACTGACAGATATTTACTTTGCAATTCTGTGTGTCCTCAACTGAGAAAAAAAACAAAACAAAACATGAAACAGAAAAATGAAAATTACTTCAATTAGCTTTATAAAACAAGAATTCTTCACTGTTACCTTCTCTTTATTAAGGCATCCCTTCCTCAGGAGTTGTGTTGGTCTCCATGCCAACACATCTTGCCTCTACTTGTGATAGATCTGTACTAACAAGAAGTTGGATCTTGATCAAGAATGGTTACTTGTGAGCACCAACACTGGTGTTAGGTAGACAATGTGCAGTATAATATTACACTTCAAGTATGGAGATGATCTATTATCTGATTATCTATGTTGATTTCTACTATTGACTCAGCCACTTTTTCAGTATTCTCTGCCTCCCAGCTACTGAAAATTTGGTAAATGCAATTTATGTATTTCTTCGTCTTTTCAAAATCCTCAGCTGTAAGAGATTATTCTTTTACATCATTATTCTTTTACATCATTGTCTGAAAGCTTGCTGGGGACACAGATGAACAAGTCCAAGCAAGTCCTGGGCAAGGGTTAAGAAGTCCTTTGCCTGAGGGACACAGATGCACAAGGCTGGGGCAACGAGAGAGATATAAGCTGCATATTAATGGCCAGGAAGCAGTCTTTTCTGTGGGTTTATCTCGAGAAATATGGCCAGGAAGGTGCTGCACATGACTCTCACCCAAGTGCGAAGAAGGATAAAAAGGGGACCTATAACAATGAGTTTAGGTTTTCTGGCAACAGATTCCTCATGAAAAAGAAGAGGTTTCTACCATGAGAAGCCTCATGACCTGCCCCTCTCCCTCCTGGACTTGCTCTGCACTCTACCAGCATGCTGAAGAAGAACAAAGGTGTCTGCCATCAGATTCCTCACTATGGAATGTCTGCATGCTGACAGACTCTTCTGGGCTTGCTACCTGACTTCTACTGCTTCCTCCTAGAACTGGCTCTGTGGCTTCTTCCTGCTACCTGCTTGATTCCCAGAGCCTGCCACACTGCTGCTGCTCTCCCCCTGTGCTTTGCCTCGGACCATCTGGTCGGCATGCAACCGGAACTGGTGGATCCTGCTGGTGAATATCCCCACTTTATGTAATTCTTGCTTATTTAATTCTTGCTTATTTCCTGTCTTTTCTGCCACCCTCCTTCCCTTCTCCATCATCCTAATTCGTAATAGTTGCCCTCCTTCCCTTCCCCATCTCCCTGATTATGATTTATAATAAACTGGTTAGACCAACATTTGAGCCGTTGTTTCTTAATCTCACAACAGGTGCATTTTATTTAAAGAACCTCCTCTTCCTCCTATAAATTGAGCAGGACATCAGCAGATAGAAATTGAAGCAGAATGATTCACATAAGAGAACTCACACCTAAAAGTTTCTTCATTTACATTCATGATTCTGCCCATGAGATTTGTCACGGTTTTGTAATTTTTGTTATTGATATTCCACACAATAATATCATGAAAAGCACGGGTAATTAAAGAGTTAATACTCTACCTCACAGCCAGAGAGGAAGATAGATTACGGAAGTTACGGGATCTGGCCCTTCCTTTTGCTCATGCACACTCTGGCAGAGAGGGTAGGGATGCTTCCAAGCCATTGCTTTCAGGTTTGCTTGGTTTTGGAAATCTCTCTCTCTCTCTCCTATTTTATTTAATTTATCAATCTCAATTTCAATTAGATTGTATTATATTGTGTTATCTTGCATTCTGATATCATAGTTAGTAAAATTTTCCTCCTTAGATCATTGCAGCTGTTCTGTTTTTTCTTTTCTCTTGAGCCCAGCTCTCATCTCCCTAACCCTTTTCCCTTTTCCTTCCCACTTTTGGGGGCTAAGAGGCTCACAGACCTACTGTCCCCCTGTCATGGGCACAGATTGATTTAGTTAACTCTGGAAGAATCCTCCTAATCAGTAGGTTGGGCGATGACAATAGTATGCAATAGTGAAGTTCATCTAAAGATTAGTGCATAAACATTATCATATGAGACTGTGTGTTTGACCATTTCAAACCTAAAGCATTGCAAGTTAATTGTCTAAAGCTATAAAATCAAGATCACTGTTAGTGACAAAACATGCAAAATATTTCTTTCGTAACTATAACCTAAGCACGCAGAAGTAAGACAAATGTTAAGTATCCACCTATGGTAAATCTTTTCTCAAACGAGTATTATTAAATACTTTTTTAATCTCCTAAGGTCTGATTTACATCAGTAATATAGGGTGCATGACCTCCTGATAAACTCCATTTCTATAGGCTCAGTATAATTTTTCAGCATATCTTTCCCAGTACTACTAAAAATTGTAATGTTAGGATTACAAACTGTATTACATATGTCAATTTTTTAAACTAGACCTGATAAGACCTCTTTGTTTTGTAGTCAATAGACACAGAAAACAAGAAAATCAAATGCTACATACGTAAAGTTAAATAATTTCTGAGCCATTATTTGTTATTCCAAGTGGCCAGGCTTCTAAACTTCTGGGCTTTTAAAAACAGTTTCTTTTTTTTGTTTTTTTTTTTGTTTTTGTCCCCAAAGAATTTTAGTAAATGACTACAACTTGCATATACAAACTGTACCTTTAACAAATAAAAATAGATTGTCTCAAAAACTTTTTATAGGCATGTTTCTGGAAATGTGCGTATTTTACACTGTATTATATTTGCCATTGCACAACAAAGCAAGGTTGTTTGTAACACAACCCTACCATATGAGCTAATGAGCCAGAGGTACACTAAAACATTCATCAAGATACATCGCTGTACAGATAAATAACAATTGTGAAAGCTGTTCCCACTACAAATTCCGGATTATATTTATATATATTTGAAGGAGTGTAATTCAGTCAGCTCAACTTCTTCCAGCATACTCAACACTATCATATTTAACTAATTCCTTTTTAGCTAGTTTAGCTATGCTTCGTGTTCATATCTGCCTCATTTTTCTAGTGCTGTTTTCTTATACTTTTCTTATACCTATCAATACTCTTTTTAATTTTTTTTCCATCTCAGAACTCTTTTCTTTTCCCTTGTAAAAGTAACAAGTCAGCCCTTGTTACTTTTATACCTTTTGACAGTCTTCATACTCACCTATCACTTTGACGTCCTTCATGTCCTACCTGTTGGTCTAATATTTCTCCTTTCCTGCTGAGTCATTCCTCTTTATCCAAACTTAATGTACTTTTTCAAACCTCTCTAGTTTCCAGTCTTAAATTTTCCTCTTTTCATAGGCCTAGATCCAATATACATATTTTTCCATAGTCAATCCCACTTTGACACATGTAATCAATTAATGAACTCTGTTTGTGTTTGAGTATGTAGTCATAGTTTCCTGCCTTCAGCAGCCTCTATCTTCCTTCAGATCCTGACATTCCCCATACAAGTATGCACATTCTCTTCCTTTAAATGTCACTTCTCCTGACTCTTTTTATTATCTTATGTCCTCTTACTTCAAATTTATATGCTCTGAATTCATTCCAGAGTAATTCTGTTCTGTTAAAATATTTTCTTACACAATAAGAAAACCATCTGCTATTGAAAGCAATCCTTTAAATTTGCATAAATTTAAATAATACATAGATATTTGTGCTAATAATTTATTTTTAATGTTATCCTTGTGCTGCCTGTGAGAATATTACACACATCATAGAAACTTCATTAACATCTTGTTCTTCAAGGCTCCATTTCTGTTATTTATTTATTTTTTTTTATATTAAAAAAAAAAAAAAGGAAAACACCTTTTTCTTGCTAGTTTAATATCTCAAATACAAAGAAATATTTTCTTGTTAGGTAAACCAGTGCAAGTGTACTGAAAAATGGCTAAGAGATAAGAAAAAATGTTCATTGAAGCTATCAGAAATTTGTAGGTATTTTTAACTGGTTTTCAGTGAAGTTTCCAGGAACTCAGAGAGAGAATATTGCAAGATAATTTGCTGATCTAGAAAATTCTTACAGTATTTTTATTGCAGAGGGCAACCAAGATGATCATGTACCTCTACTGAGAGGAAGAAGAGATTCTGAGAGACTGATGCTGTTCAAAGTGGAGGTGCAAGATATCCTATAAAAGTGTATGAACACCTATAAAAAAGGTGCAAAGAGCATAGAGTCAGGCTTTTTTCAGTGGCATCCAGCGTCAGGATAAGAGGAACTAGACACAAGGAGGAATACTAGAGGTTCCATTAAAAATGAAATTAAACAAACAAACAAAAAACTAATAAATACTTCCTTATTGTGTGTGTGACTGAATGCTTGAAATAGATTATGGAGAGGTTGTAAAGACTCACTGCTTGGAGATCTTCAAAAGCCACCTAGGCAATGCCCTGGGCAACCTGCTGTGGGCATCCCTGTTTGAGCAGCTGAGTTGGATCAGATGGCCTCTAGAGGACCCTACCAACCTCAGTCATTCTGTGATTCTGTGATTTTCTTTCCCTGGAAGTTTCTCGGACTGAGTGTCAGTGTGTTGAGAGCATCAGCTTTGTTCTGACCCTCTTGAAAATACTGTTTGTGAACCATTCTGTTATATTCCTCTTTTTAATTTAATTCAAAATTGTGATGTTCCTAGGCTGTGTACTCAAATTAACAAACAATTGAATATTCTCATGGGGCTCAGTCTTCCTTTTTTTATTCTTCTAAAATCAATTATATGTACATACACTTTAAAAAACATCTTTCTGTGTTTCATGCCATTAGTTTACTTATTCAGAAGTCAAATCCTTTCTTTTTCTTCTGTGTCTTCACTTGATTTTATATTTTCAACTTCAGCAACATTTAGATATCATGCTGAGCCCTGAGAAACTTAATAATAATGTGTTAATAAATATATTGATTTGTTATTATACTGGAAGAGACACATTTTTATGTTTCTGTAACACAGGTGAAAAGTAACATTTGCACAGCATGCACTTTATTCAAGGATTGGTTCCTTAAAAATGCAAGTGCTTATGTTTTAAGCAGTCTTGATGTTGTATCAGAATTTAGCACTACACCAGCTTAGAAACCAATGAGGTGAAAAAGCCTTGTGGCACACATATAAATTCTACTTTGTATTAATCCTTTTGACCACTTTACGTGGTCCAAAAAAATTTCTTCTGTCCTGAAGTGTTTTCTGTTATGGAAAACACAATAACATATCATACAAATGCAATCTATGCAGTGCAGAAAATGTGCATTTATTTTAGTTTCTGAACAGAGTGAAGTATTTTCATCCACAAGGTCTTGCTAGAACATATGTAAATGTGCATATCAAATTTGCACTTGGCATTCATAATAGAAAATAAGCTTATGATAATCTCTTACATCTTTCAAGAAACTATGAATCTCTCCCCTGAAAAGGAAGTAAGCTATCAAGATCCTGAATCAAAGTGTACGAAAAGCTCAGTCACTAAGAACTAAAGCTATTATGCTAGAGTATGTCTAATTAACAAATGCGATCAGGCCTTCTCCAATAACCAAGTACATTTTCTTAAAAGCTTAATTACCAATATTAAGATTATCTAATAGAAAGAAAAGCAAAGCAACTAATGTTGACAGAAGCGACTTGAAAATAATCTTAAAGCCTTCTATATACCTCTACTCATATATCACATTTTGCTTTCCCAGTGTTCCTAATACAGTTAAACAAATTTAAAACTTGTTCAGTGTAGCTAGAGTTTGAGTGTTTTTGCATGAACAATTTTATATTTCAAAAATCCTTATCATTATTGTACTGTTTCCATGACCAGAATACAGAACTTCTAATACAAAGAAAGATGGTTTTTTAGAGGATAATTGTCTCACTCCGATTTATAGGAGGGAGAGAAGGTTCTTTGATATCTGTATACCCTGCATGAGATTAAGAAACAAAGGTTCAGATGTTGGTCGAACCAGTTTATTACCAATCTTAATCAGGGAGATGGGGAAGGGGAGGATGGACACTACTACGAATAAGGGTAATGGGGAAGGAAAGGAGGGTGATAGAAAAGATAAGAAAGAAGAAGCAAGGAGTGTTTATAGGAAGCAAGAGGGAGATAGTCACCACCATGGATCCAGCATGGTTTGTAGTTCAGTCATTGATCTTCAGTAGTGGTGGGTCATCAGGCATTGTTGTTCTGTTGAGGATGACGACGACCATGGTGATGATGGCAACTTCTCAATGAAAGTACCAACTAATTTATAAGTCCAAAGTGGTTGAGCCAGCTCTCTTTGGAGCGACAGCTCAAATCCAAAGTAGTTAAGTCAGATCTCAGTGGAGTGCCAGCTTCTGGCTCTGGGATCTCAGCAGAAATTCCTTTGTTCCCATCTTCTGGGCCTTGCCAGCACATAAGAGGGAGCAGGGAGGCACCAACTTGTATCTTGCCTTCACAGGATACAACTGTATCGTCCCCAAGTCTCTCATAGCTGGAGTTATTCGGTCACAGGCTAGATCTTCTGCCAGTAAACAGCCCTGAGCACTCCCTTCTGAAGGCAAATAGCTCCAGATAAATGCTTTCAAATGTAACATTGTGCAGACAGTGATGTTGATTGCTACACGGTAACGCCCATCTCTCATCTCCTAGAGTTTTATCACATGAAATACTTCAAGAAGCAAGCTTTGAGCCAGAAAGCAAAGAAGGATTCATACAATAATCAATTGACTGAGAATTTTTTTGTAATCTTAAAATGAGAATATAATTTTAAAAACACATTACTGATTCATTTTCATGTTTTCTGAGCCCTGAGTAGATCATGTTGTTCAAATTGTAACACTGGAAACACACATATAGCAGGACTTAGTGAACAGTAACAGTTACTATTAAGTGCAGACTTCTAAAACTGAGTTCTACAGTCAGTGAAATCGTTAAAAGCTTGCCAACAGCAGATTTTTTTTTTTTTTTTTTTTTTTTTTTTTTTAAGCTGTGGCAGATTTCCTTCACTTTGTTTTCCTTAAATGATCAGAAAGGTTGGTACAGTTGTTAAATAAAATATTTTCAACCAAATTTTTTTATTGTCATCTCCAAATGTAGCCCACTGCTATAAATTTTACTTAACAGGGGAAAGAAGGAAAAAAAAAACAACAAATATGTATTTATCAGAAAAGGATAGACTCGCCAAAACTATTTATCTTGATTAGAAATAATTTATAGCTTCTTCTATAGCTAAATGGTGACGTCTTACAATAATGTACTTTTTATTATATAAATTAGGCATTTTAAAAAAAGATCATTGTAAACAAATGTATCACAAGGAAGAAATGTATCTCCTTCTAAAATAAATTACATTACAACTAGTACTTCTACTACATACTGACAAGGAAAGTAAATACTACTGAAATAAATTACTCTGCCTGTTCCTTATAAACAGAACATTTAATGAGGCTTGGAAAGAGTTTTCTAAAATGATTTTGTTCTAGAGTGATTTAATACTAGTAGCAAATGAGAAATCATCTCAGAGAGCAGCGTATGAAATTCTTGTTGAAAGTGTTAATAAAATTCCTTCCATGATACATGTAGCTGAGGACAAATGAAGCTCGTTGAATAAATGTAGATGAGTGCATTTAAAATTTGTTTGTTTCTTTGATTAAGGATGATGTTATTTATAGATATTTATACATACAGATATTTTAGATATCTCACTCCCCCAGATTTTTTTCACTTTCACTCTTTCTGCATTATCCCACTCCATCTTCTTCTCTAGTTATTGTCTGCTGTCCATATCTACTGGTTTCTAATTCAACATTATCTCTTCATTATTTGGATGCTGTCAGTAATAGTATATTGACAATATACTGAAAATATAATCACTTGTCTGTCTAATTTAGCCCTCATCATGGTCATTGCATTAAAATCCCTTCTGGGCATACTTTTCTCATTCAACCTTCTTCACAATAACTCCTTGTGGTTACCTTCGTTAGTCTCTCTTATCTTTTTTCCTGAGGTAATATTTTTCTTCGTAATTACAAAATTTTTATCCACATGACTGCAGATATTTACTTCTTAATCTCTATTGCTTTTACTCATTCTTCATCTAACTTTTAAACTTTTTGTTTTCTTTGTCATCTACTAATGTTTAACACAGCCTGAGCTAACACAACTATTTTTTTTTTTTCCCCCAAGTATCTATAGTTTTTATTTTCTTCCTTCTGTTTAATGTAGAAACACAGGTTTTGAATCCATCATCTTCCTTGTGTGTCTTCAAACAGAAATAACAGCAAGCAGGAAATATGGGTAAAGCACTGCTCACAGGTTACAGCATGTAGCTATTTGGCAATCTCTACCTGCCTGCTGTCACTCCAAATTATTCATCTTGAAACTTGATCATCTTCATCCAGGCACAATTATCATGATAGATGGATGAAGATTTCAACATTACTCCTTAATCCCTAGTGTACTTTAGTCAACACATCCCAGTCTTGATGATGCTCATTCATACAAGCTCATGGAAGCTTATTTTCATACAAGCTTAGGAACAGTCTCCCCACATCCTTTCAAGTATATTCTCCATTTTGATGTCTTTATAAAAAACTATATATAGTTCTGAATAAATAACAGGGATAATTGTTTGTAAGGAATACGATCATGTGAGGAATATGATCAAGTTTCAGAGACAGTCTGAGCAAAAAAATGCCTCCTATTTTTCCACGCCAATTTTTGTTATTCATTATGAATATTCCCCTAATGATTTGATAACATACGTCCTCCAAAGTATTACTATAATATTGATGTAATCTATATTTTTAAGGAACAATTATGACACTGAAACTATTTTACTTTATCTTCTTTATGATTTTTTAAGTAATTTTACACATTCAAGGCTTTTTGAAATAAACCAGTAATTTAAATCTAATCAGAAAACCTGAATCAAACCATGATAGACAGTCTTTCCTGTTTCTCAGTGAAATTTAAACTCAGAGTAATGAAAGCATCTTCTTTTGATAAATAGGAAAGGATTACTGAACTGGTCAATTTCGAGCTTCTATTGAATCTTCATTAACTACTCAACCACCTCTAGCATAACTGTGCATTTTCTGCAGATTACTCAAAGAACAGCTGAAGTTTTTTAATAAAAAAGTTACAACAAATATTGTTTTGTTCAAAATTTTCTAATAATTACCTAGAAAATATATGAATACTATAGAAAGTAAAACTTAACTAATTATCTTTATGGTATTATCTTACTTTTACATGTAATCTATAAAAATATTTGAAAAAGATGTTCATTATTTAAATGCCAACTCTACTTATAATTACAGTGATAATCAATCTTGAGGTTTTATATGTTTTAGATAAAAATAAACTCATGAAATTGTCACGGACATCTACAGAACAGCAGGATCATTCTCTACCAAACTGCGTAAGCCACCTGATCTTTTAATTATCAAAATGAAAAATACCTGATAAAGAAAAAAAAAAAAAGGGTGTGAAATTCCTGAAAATTTCAGGAATTCTCTGCTGGGTTTTTCTTTTTTAATTTTTATGATGTTATATAAATATTTGTTGCAAAATATATCAAATAAGAAAAAAAAAAAAAAAAAAAAAAAAAAAAAAGTGTTCCAATTATTTAATGCTCAATTTTTCCAAGGCTTTTTTAAAAAATAAACTCTATACATTAGTATGTAAAGAGACACTGTTTTTTTTTTTTCTTTGCTATGCTTGGGTTTTATGAGGAATTAAATTAATATATGATTTCAACAGGCTGGAGAGATGGGCAGAAAGGAATCTCTTGAAATTCAACAAAAGCAACTTTAGGAGAGGCAAGTGCATCTAGGGAGGAATAGCCCCATGCAACAGTATAGGCAGGGGGCTGACTGGCAGGAAAACAGCTCTGCAGAGAAGGACCTTAGGGATCTGGTAGAGAACAATTTGAGTATAAGCCAGCAGTGTGCCCTCATAGCTAAGAAGGCCAATGGTATCCTGGGTTGCACTGGAATCAAGGAAGGTAATCTTCCTCATCTAATGAGCAATGATTCTCCCCAGGAAGGGGTTGAGTCACCATCACTGGCTGTGTTTAAAAACCGCCTGGATGTGGTGCTTGGGGTCATGATTTAGTGGAGGGTTGTTAGTTAGGGTAGCATGGTTAGGTTGTGGTTGGACTGGATGATCTTAAAGGTCTTTTCCAACCTGAGCAATTCAATGATTCTATGATTCTATGATGAGGCCTCACCTGGAGTAATATGTCCACTTCTGGTACTTCCCAGTACAAGAGAGACAGGGAACTTCTGGAGCAAGTCTAGAGAAGGGCTACTAAAATGATGAGTGGACTGGAGTATCTCTCCTACGAGGAAAGACTGAGGGAGCTGGGCCTGTTCAGCCTGGAGAAAAGAAGGATTGAAGGGGGGATCTGATCAATGTTTGTAAGTACCTGAAGAAGGTTGTGTCCATACTCCATACTCTTCTGAGTGATTGAACCTCTAGGGATTGGGCAAGAGGGAAAAGACACAAAATGAATCACAGGAAGTTCAATCTAAACATGAGGAAAAACTTCTTTATTGTGAGGTTGATGGGGCATTGGAATAGGCTACCCACTACAGAAAGGTTATGGGGTCTTCTTCTCTGGAGATATTCAAAGGCAATCTGAACAAAGTTCTTACTGATGTTTTCTAGGAAGCCCTACCTCGCTCACCAGGAAGTTTGATTTCCAGAGATCCCTTTCAACCTCAATCATTCTGTGATTCTGTTCTTCTGTAATTATTTTCATTTTCTTTTTTCAATATATTTTTCCTCACTTATAGGAAATCCAATAGAACCTAGTTAGGGAGTTATTTTTTTCTCTACATGTTCTCAATTTATTTGCAATAGAGTAAGAATAGAATACACATTTTTCCCCTGTTAGCATAGCAAACTCTATGCTAACAAGAATTTGCCTCTTTGCATATACTGACAATGATATAATTTTGCCTTTAAAGTGACTGCTACTTGGAATGCAGTGCAGAACTCACCAAATTTGCTATGCATAAATGTAAAAAGCTTTCTTGATAATGTTCTTCCTTCTGCCCTTTCTAGCCCTTCCAGTTTTGATCTTGCTGATACTGAACTGAGTGTTGAACTACTTTAGTTTAACACACATTAAAGAGGTGCGTATTTTTGTACTATAAGTTTATGGAGACCTCCTGACTTTGGAAACATAGTCATTCCACCTTAAATAATATTATTCTGTGTTTTTCTTTTCACACTAAAGCTTTCAGTACTCTTTATCTAGTATAATTTCAAAATTTGAGAAGGTGTTTGCTTGATTACTTACCTAGGTAATGCAATATCAGGTTTTATTTGTAGCTTCTCTCCTTTATGTCTTGTATATCTAATTTCTTTCCTTTGATCCGTCTATTCTCCTCTTTGCTGTTATTTTCTTTGTACTTTTACTTCCTCCATCCCTGTGCTTTGCTCTTCTAAAACTCACTTGCCTCCAATTTCATTTAATCTCTGACTATGCTATTGACTATATCTTTGTTGTCACAGTTCTGATGTCTCTCTACTGGTTATCTTCTTATCTGGTTATCTGATTTTTTTTGGCTTTTAGTCTTTTAAATTCTCTTCATTGCATGAGTCTCTTTTAATCTTTCCTTACTATTGCTTCTTGTTATAGCTCTTGATCTTTCAGACAGGAATGAAAAAGCTGACAGGGGCTGTTGCTTATTAAACTTAAATTTCAAATAAAAATCAGTAGTCACTTTGTGCTTCTGAGATACATAAGGTGACCAGAATTCAAGATGGGTAGCACAGAAATAGAGCTTTATTTTTGTTTGTGATGCAGTGGAAATCCTTACCTACTTAGAATCAGTGAGTGGTAAACTTTCTAATCAAGGCATGTGACCTAACTTCTGCTTGCCTATTAAGCTTAGGTTTTATGTGTGCATTTGAACCATTCAAATGATTTTGAAGGAGAATTTGAGTGCGGTGACACTAGAATACATGATCTGGTTAATTACTAATTCTTCTTGTACCATAGACAGACAACAAACTGGGCAACTCCTTTCTTAAATCACTTAGTAAATATCCACTTATATATATCTAAATCTCACACTTGAAAGTTAAACTTCCATTAGAGGTGGTATCAGAAATTTTAATGTGAATGCATGAAGAAAAACTAGGAAGAAGCATGAAAAAAGCTTTTTAAAATATCTCAAATCCTATTTAGTCTTTCTGTTTTTATTTATGTATTCAGGTTAGTTTTCTTCTTAAAGTAAGGATATAAAAAGTTACAAATTAAAAATTCTGACTGCTCAATTTACTTCTACTTTCTTATGTATGTGCATGAGCATGTATGTACAAACACAAGTATGTTTCTATATTTATGACCATAAATAATATTCATTTGGACAGATGCTCAGATTTATATACTTTTATTTGCTTAAATTAAAGTTCCTCTTTGAATTTTCATTTGAAATTTCAAAAGAAGAAAGGCTATGTATTTAGCAGATTGCTTAAGATTGAGTTGCAATTGACAAGGTATGATTCATTTCTCATCTTTTTGTCAGACAGCATCTACACTTATCCAAATGATTTCTGAAGTGAAAATTATAAAAGCCTTTTTTAGCTATGCAATTCAAGAGTTTGAAAGTGCATGGAACTGATGTGCGAGTATGTGAACTTAGCAGATGCATATAAGAAGGCATGTGGCTTTACCTCCAGTTTCACTGAATATAGGAATTTTAAAAGTTATTTTCAAGGTTTTTTTAAATGACATTGTGAGAAAATTTCTAGCATATGTTTGTTATATTTTTTTTAGTCAATACTGATACTAATATTTAATGTCCCTTCTGCTCTTTACTATTCATATTTTTCAGAAAACAGAAGTTACTCAAAATTACTCAATATTTACAATACATTTCATGTGTGATCTATCTTCAAACATTAGCTGATCTTATTGTGACGTTTGGTAGCTTGTGCGCGTTCACAGCAAAATGAGTTCATTAGCTAAGGAAATAGAACTTAACATTGTTTCAACTATATAGGAGATGTTTTTTTCTTTAGTTTAGATACAAATTCTCATATCCACACGATTAAGTTAAGTAAGAACTTTGTTTTGATCTCTACTGCTCTATCGTTGATTTTTTTCTTCTGTCCTCCCTCCAAATATTTCCTATGGTATTTTTAAAACGTATTATTTCATTATAATAAAGCAAAGAGACCATGTTTGAGAGAAAAAACTAATTTATGATTCCATATATTCATACATCTGAACTCTGTTCCATTCATTCTGAAAATTCCAGGCATAATATCTGGTGAGTGTCAACTCACCATACTATTTCTATATTTTATACGTGTATTATACACCATGAATATATATATATAAGCTTACAGCTAACATACATCTGTTCTTCTAGGTGGATCTCTTGTGATGCCTCCTTACTTTCAGGTTATTTTATATTCAAATATTTCAAACAGCCCATAGGAAATCACACTCCAATATTCAGCTTTTTCTGAAGGATGTAGTTTAACAATAGAAATCTATGAACTCAGAAAATGTTGAAATCTTGAATAAGTGGTATAACTTTGAATAAATGTTGTAGTCTTAAATTATCCTTCGTCCACTAAAGCTGCTAGCCTCATCTACTCACCTACTCTTTCCTTAACATCTTCATGAACATTTTTATCATTCACAGCTTATTTCATCACTTTGTGTTTCATTTTGGCTGATTAGGAGAGTAAATAAATAAGAACAAATCAAATGCACATTTGATATTCAGGTTTTTAATCTACTTTCAATATATTTTACCTTGATTTCTCTTCCTCTATATTGTCACTACCTAAATGGTAAGAACATAACTTTCTCCAGTGTCTTTGTCCAATTGGTTCTTTCTCGTTTTGAAGAGACTGTCAGTCTTTCCGAGAGTGAAAAAGTTAAAAGTAAACGTGAAAGCTCAAACAGATTCTTTTTTTAATTTTTTTTTTAAATTTTCTGCATAATATAGTCATGCTGAGAAGCCTTTATAAATTCTGACTATATTCCGATATTCAGTTATCAGTGATCTTCTTCTATTTCTGGAGAATTTCCTCACTTTTTCTCGACCTCTCTTCATAGGGAGCCTGAGCCAAACTAGTCTGCTTAATTGCCATTTCTCTGTACACCTAAGGATAGCATTGCATAAAAATTGTGGGTGGACAGCTTAGCACTGACTTCCAGTTTTAGTGATGGGGATGGCATGACAGATTAAAGCAGTACTGTGTGTGGCATGCTGTCAGACAGAAAGAGGGAGATGAGTATGAGAAAAGTCCTCATTTACCTCACTGTACTCCGAAATCTACCTCATATTAAGAGTGAGTAGGATGTAACATTCATGCCTTTCTTTTTTTTTTAACTTTTATAAACTTTGTGCAAATTAAACTTGCTTTGAAAGTGTAACCTTTAATTCATGAGCAAATACATTACTAAGGAAACCTGAAACATTAAATATTTAGATCAAAACTTTAATTTCTTTTCTCATATTAATAAATAATCTCGTGGGGCCCCCCTTGTCATTCAAATAATATATTCTCCTCACCTTAAGAATTCAAGGCATGAGGTTTATAATTAATCAAACAAAAAGGTTTTTTTTTTTTAGACTCAAATATGGGCCTTTATCCTCTCTATTTTTACTTTTATAAGAACTCTTTTATTCACAGTAAAGAAACAATATAATATTCCAACTACGCTGTCAGCAACTGTTTAAAAATATATACTAATACTATATATGTATATAATATATATACTAGTACTTTATAGAGTTACTAAAAACAAAATGATTTGCTCATTTATACAAAACCAACTGATGGGAAAAAGGTCAAAAGATAAAAGATTTATGTACCAAGGATGTCGGAAACCAAAAGTTTCTGTTCTTTCTAGAACCCAGTTACTTTAAATGTAGCCAGAAAATTCAGCAATGTCAACCCATAGTTACATAAAGATGCTGACATGTTCTTGGCATTGCAAATATTGTGAGGAGACATCAGCCTGTGATTTAATTGGAGCTTGAAAATTGAGGGAACATGAAATTAAGCATTTGGATTTAAGAAGAGTTTAAAAAAAAAAAAAAATCAGAAAAAAATCTCATCCAGATTTCCAAACATGCTACAGAAGTCTGTTTTTACTCTGTTATACAGACCCGAGATGATGAGATGAGATGAGATGAGATGAGATGAGATGAGATGAGATGAGATGAGATGAGATGAGGGATGGGGAGGGGAGGGGAGGAGAGGGGAAGGGAGGGGAGAAAAAGAGGAGAAGAGAAGAGAAGAGAAGAGAAGAGAAGAGAAGAGAAGAGAAGAGAAGAGAAGAGAAGAGAAGAGAAGAGAAGAGAAGAGAAGAGAAGAGAAGAGAAGAGAAGAGAAGAGAAGAGAAGAGAAGAGAAGAGAAGAGAAGAGAAGAGAAGAGAAGAGAAGAGAAGAGAAGAGAAGAGAAGAGAAGAGAAGAGAAGAGAAGAGAAGAGAAGAGAAGAGAAGAGAAGAGAAGAGAAGAGAAGAGAAGAGAAGAGGTGCTTTTTTTTGGAAGACAACAACATTGTTGTTGGGACAACATCTCAAGCATCCATATGACTAGAAAACACACAAGGGCCCATGGTGCTTAGTAAAAGGCACTCCTCCGTAGAATGAAGGACTTTACCTGCCAATGTGAACTTATCTCAGCACTTTGTATCTGTGGTACCCAATGACTTGAAACCTTCTTGGATCACTCACAGACATGTTTTCTATCAGTTTAGTGTTTATGCAGGCTGGTTTTGAGGCCTCCATATAGGCAATCGAACTGGCAGACAGATTGCTGAATGGAAGTGAAAGTACATGCCTTGAATTTCAAGAATACTGAAGTCCAAAATTATGCTGTAGTCTGTGAACTAGCTTCACTCACTGCATAAATATCATTATTTCTTTGCTTATTTCAGTAAGTTATTTGTGTAATAAGTGTTCTTAAAATTTCATGTTCTACAAACTGAAACTATACTCGCAACACTTCTTTACAGAAAAAAATAATTGTTATCTGTTATATCATTGTGATAATTATAATAAAGAAATATGAAATGTACCTGTCTACTCAGTCTTGCAAAACATTAATTAAGATAGTTGAGAATTCCATCTAATTTTAAAAAGAATGAAACAGAAATGTAGCATAAATGACAGTGAAGAAATGGAATCTTGGTAAATTATTTAAATCAAAATTAAAAGACCTTTAAAATATATATGTCATGGAGGAGCTGATATTCTCATTAATGGCAGTTTGAAAGGAACAATTTGCTACTTGATGGGATTTATTTTATTTTTTTTATATAAAGAAAACAGGCTAAACTGCTAAAATCAATATAGAGAAAAACAGAAACTATGTTCTGTGAATTGCAACACATTTGGAAAAAAGCACTTCAAGGTGCTGACCTGAGCTCTTCACAATGAAAATGCATTGCAGAACAGAAATTTTTTGCTCCAGAAATTAGGGAAGAAGCCTATAAGTATATAAAGCCATGCTTACTAACACAATGTTTAACTTCAAAGAATTTTCATCCTTCGCTATGGGGAATACAGAGAGTAATTATTTTTACAATAATTTTTAATATAAATATTTTTAAATTATGCATTTTTTTCTCCTTTCAATGAAGTCCTCAAAAGTAGAGAACATTTCAATCAATAAATAAATAGTAAAATAAAACATTTTGAAGCACAGTGATCTTGTCTCTAAAAACATAAGGTAATGCAAAAAACTCATCTGATCCTGGAAATCTAGTGTTTCTGCTGTATAACACTTTTTCTTTCTGTGTGAGCACTTTAAAACAGTTTTTCTATTAAAAGAATATCATCCTAATTTGTTTATTTTTAGGATGTGCCTCACCACAATCTCTTTTCAACACAGACTCAATGTGAAATTAATATTTTCCTCAACATTTCACAGTAAAGCCAAATTCATGGACAAAATGAAATGTAATTAGGTTCATGCAACTCACATTTTCTACTTGTCAAATATATCAAGCATCTGAACAATAATAATCAAGGTTTAAGCAGTCAGAGAAAGGCCAATACTGCAGATATGTTCCATAAATATATGTTTCCCATTTTTCTTCAAGTTCAGAATTCAGATTTTAGGCAGTAAAACGTTATTTCTATTATTTAAATCTAAAGGAGAGTATCACAAAGAAAATTTAAATTCACAATTCACATTAGTGGGAACAATATTTCAAGCCCTTGGGTTTGTTCTTAATGGCAATTACATAAATAGTGACCCAAGCTGACAATCCTCCAGGCATGTGACAAGTTGACATTGACAGTATTGGAAGTTGCAATCTTGCAATAGTCTGCAAAAAAGCAAAGCAATATCTACAAAGCAGTTCTAGATCTATTTTTATGTGTCAGACCAATTCCTCCTTGTATTCCAAACAAATGTATTTATCAAAGTTGTGGCAAGAGAAGTATTATTTCCGGTTATTCATAGAGGAAAACAAATGCTTCTGTCAGATGTGAATTTAATGGAGAACTGTGGAAATACCATGCCCTTTGTTGTGGTTTAACTCAGCGGGCAGCTCAACACCACACAGCCTTTCACACACTATCTCCCACCCTCAGTGGGACTGGGGAGAGAATAGGAAAACTGGACTGTGATAAAGATAGTATAATAGAACAGAAAAGGAAATGAAAATAATAATGATAAAAGAAAACATACAAAAGAAGAGATGCATAATGCTATTTGAGGTCAACTGTCCTGGCTGTATACCTTCGTAACTCCTTGAGCAGTCTCAGCCTCCTTGCTGGCACATCAGCAGAAGAAAAGTCTTTGACTACGTAGGCATTGGTCTGCAACATTAAAAGCCATACCAAGTACTAGGAAGAAAATTAACTCTATCCCAACCAAAACAAGGACACTCTATGATACTCATTAAATCTGTCCTGTTCAGCAGAGCAGCTTTGTGACTTATGACAGTAAAATATGTGCAGTCTGTCTGCTCAGGTTGGATCTCAGCTTATTGTGTTTTTACCAACAAATTTTAGTTTAAAATTATTTTAAATGTACTATAAGTATCCTAGAAAACGAATTTTACAAAAAAATTGCCCAGATACTAAGTTAAGTGCAACAGAAAACCGAACATGTTAACACAGATATATGTATGAAACAGACATCCAGAACAACTTTGGATTTCCTTTTAATGCTTCTATGCTTAATAACCATAAAAAATATACTCAGTACATAACAGAGTTTGTAGGTCTGAACAGGATGAAAAGAATTCGAAGGGTATGATAAAGTTGAGTTTTTTGTTGTTGGGTTGGATTTTTTTTGTTTGCTTTTCTTGATTCCTTCTCTTTCTTTGTTTTATTTTATTCCTCTGCATACTCTCCAAAAGAGCAGAATGAATGATAAATTTAATTAATTAATTTCATTATACTATTATAGCTTAGAAAAATAGGAGTCAGTTTAGCTGGTGCTTCCATCTATCATATAAAGTGCAAAATTAATGTTCTCACCAGCTCTAGCAATCAAGGCTCTTGTGACACTTCTAACAAGCACAGAGTTGTTAATTGCAATGTCTTGTTAAATTATATTTTGGGCAAATCAATTTACTCTAGTTCCAGTTAGACAGTTTCAATCTTTTTATCTTCTGCTATATTACCGTAAATCAGCACATTCCAAGTGGTTACACTTCAGTGGAAGGAATGCAGTTTTCATGTGTAAGGTCTGCAAACTGCTTTAGGATGCTTTGAAATAATAGTACAAAAATCATGATGATATGAATAAAATTCTGCAGAGAGTAAAATTGGTTCACTGAACTAAAAACAAACAAACAAAAAAGTACTTTTGTTTATAATAGAAAAGAGCCAGTAATGAATAGAATTATGAAGTCCCAAGTATGTTTCAAGTAAAAAGATTTGGAGTCTTAATTCAAAAGAGTGCTATCTCCTCTCAAACCCTTTGCTTCTCTCCACTTCTGAGAAAGGAAGAAGAAAATGTGGATAATGATGAGAAATCAATAGACACGAGGTTGTTCCGTGAAAAAACTAAATTATTCTAATACTGTTCGTATAACTTGAATAAAATTTGTCTGTTCAGTCTGAAAAAGAAAAGGTGAAGTGTATTTCATTGCTTCCTGAAGTCAAAAAATAGTAAAAAATATTTTAATTCATCATAACTTCTTTTCATAACTTCTTTTCATTCATTTTTTTTTTTTTTTTAAGAATTTGGTCCAAATATGATTATCTATCCTTGAATAAAAATTAAAAAAATGGCAAAACCCACAAAATTTAGTGCAAAAATGAATTATATATGTGTTATTTCTTTGGAAAATAGTTTCTGGCTCTCCTTATTGCTTTCCAGCTGCTCAGATATCTTTCCCATTTTTAGTTAACCAATTCTTTATTGACACTTCCATATTCTTGTCTGGACTGACATTTCATCTCTCTATCAAATAATAGTTTTCAAGTGAATGTGATTTGAGATAAAGAGATCTCAGATTTATTATTTTTCTTTTTACAGTGAAAACCTCCTTTCATTGTAAATCTGTAGATACAAAATCAATTTCTCTTTCACACATATGTTGCAAGTCTTCTGACAGATGAAACCAAACAGTAAAATGTCACTTAAATTCCTTAACCAGATCAAATTTTTGATGACATTATACATACTAGAGTCTTGCTACAGTAGAAGCCTCAGAATGCTGAAATCCACAGATTTTCTTTTTTTTTTTTTTTCCCTAATGAGCGGGATTTTTTCTTGATCTTCTAAGATGTCATCTGTAGACTAAATAAGGGAAGGAGAGCAGGAACTACAAATCACCTCTATAGCTGCATATGAAGATATTATTGAAATGAGAACATAAGCTTTCTTCTCTTTCCTATCTTCTGCGTTGATTTCTTTTGCTGTCTCTTTCTTCTTACCTGTCTACAGTCTTTTTCATTTTTTTTCTTTCCATCTATTAATAGCCTAACTTAACTAAGCAGCTGGTAGAGTCTCAATCTCTCAGTCTCA
Organism: Tetrao urogallus; assembly: GCF_951394365.1. NCBI lineage: Eukaryota > Metazoa > Chordata > Aves > Galliformes > Phasianidae > Tetrao > Tetrao urogallus. Next base: position 68,693,308 of record NC_136814.1, on the reverse strand, counting down.
GTCTCAGTCTCAGTCTCAATGCATTACAATCCATTACTTAAAAGGGACACCTATAAATTACTTTTTCCAGAAAGCTGATAACAAAATGCAGAATTTTCAAAGACCTTAAGGTAACATTCATTAATTACTAAACAAAAACTTGGATTTTCTCCTTCTGGACAGGTGATAATGCAAATAAAATGCAAAAATACAAGCTAATTCAGAAATGCACTCATTCTATTTATCTACGCTATGGATTTGAATAACAAGGAAAGATGGTACCCTGTCTCTGAAAGGTGGACTGCTATCTTGATGGAGCAGAGTTCATTCCTTTTTTCCTTCACATGCTTAATTGGCACCATAGCCTCAATAAGGTTCTTTGGCCTTTAAAATGTTTAATTATTTATTAGTATTATGTGCTTAGAAGGAGTGGAGTGGGGTGAAACATGCATATTGTTATGAAGGATTTGGGAAAATGAATCCATTTTCTGTACTTTTCTGCAGTGTTTGCACAACAGGATTCTAACTCTCACTGTAGCCACCAGATAAACCTGTTACGTTTACTGAATAAAATTATGAAATGTGGCAGCAGGTACCTTATGGTTTTTTTCCATCCTCTACTCAAGAAAAAAAGAAAACTATTTACTCTATCATTCATATTTTGCACAATGCAAAGAAATGCAAAGAAATCAGCATTTACTCTTGGTTATTTGGTAATTATCTATTTAAACCTACTGATCATACACTTACTCTTTAAGTCATCTTATTAAAAAGGAATTTTTTAAAAGTCATGCCTTAGAGTTGATATTACATAGAATCTCTGTAGCAGTAAGTTGAGATTTCATTGTTAAATAGAAGAGACTACATCCAGATGTTTTGTTGTCTTCTTTATTCCTCATCCAGGTCTGGAGCTTCCCACTGAAGGTAGATCATGATTTTTTGTGAGTCAGTAAGCCTAAAAATCAAACCAACCAACCAACCAACCAAACAAACAAACAAACAAAAAAAAAACAAAAAAAAACAAAAAAAAAAAAGAAAAGAAACCACCATGCTTCAAAACCCAAAATATGTCTTCAGCCCTTAGAAAGTGATTTCTAAGAACCACAAGTTGAGCACTAAGCAAACTGATATTCAGTACTCATAAAAGTATGAGAAATTCTTGTCTTATGGAGGTATGCAAGACCAGATTTCATTGCATTTGATAACTTTTCACTGCACTGGGTTTATTTCGACAGTGTTTTATTTGTGGTTGATAGAGTTCAATCTAAAACCAAGATTTGAATGAAAGTACAAACCATGACATAAAGTTAAGACGACTAATCAAATAATACCTACAGGTACCTGTACATGGATTGGAATTTACTTTTTTATTCTTCTTCTGCTAAGTTCTTTTTGATTGTGATGTAAAAGAAAAAATGACTGCAACAGAGGATAATTTAAAGAGTCAGTGTACAGTGGATAAAAAAATATATGTATGTGTGTTGAGCAGGAAACAAAAAGTTCTAATACATGAATAGAACCTATAACAAATTAGCTGTGCTCACAGTCAATTTATATGCAAGAGAGGGTAAAAGTGAAATGAGAGGGCAAAACATTGCTTAGATGATCAAAAGATGTATTTTTAAACAGGCAGTGATTAAAATGATGAAACCAGAGAGGACTGGAATAGAGAGGTGATAATTAGAATAGGCTGATCATTTTTCCATTAACTCACATAGAAGAGCTGTTCTGATTTGCAAGTTTATGAATTTCTAGACTTTTAACCCAGGTCCTTCATAGCCAATTTGCTCACATTTCATCTATAAGTCATTAGTAGACTCCACAGGTAGAAGTTCTTTTTGGCTGATATACAATATTACTTCCATATGTCTGAAAAAGATCCAGCTTTTCACCATTTTAAGTTCATGACATCATCAAGTTAGATGTATAACAGAAAGGTGCGTTTGTCTAAATAATGAAAGACCTAATTCCTGCCAACAATGAATTGCTATTAATTTATTACAGTTGAAGAAGCTATGATAGGTTTCTCTGGTGAAAACAACAACAAAAAAACTCATGGAAGAAATTGGTTTCATTCCTCATTGTATCAAAAACACATGTAGCTCCATTTAATCCTTTTAGGAAGTCCTTGGAGAATGTTTTTATAAGGTTTAGTTAATCTAGATTAAGAGCTGTGGAAAGAATACAAATATTCATATTGATTAACTGTTTTCTAGGTAGTGTAGATTAATAATAGTCTTTTTGAGTGGAGAGAAGAGGAAGAGAAAAGAATAATGAGGGTAAGACTGTTGATGCAGTCTATCTAGACTTCAGCAAAACCTTTGACACTCTCTCTCACAATATTCTTCTGGGGAAACTGGCTGCCCATGGCCTGGACAGGTATACTCTTCTTTGGGAAGGAACTGGCTAGAGAGCCTTGCCCAGAGGGTAGTGGTTAACGGAGATACGTCCAGCTGGCGACCCGTTATGAATGGTGTTAGCCAGTCTGACAGCCAATCTAAATCTCCCCACCTTCAACTTAAAACCATTTCCCTTTGTCCTGCAGTTATCAACCCTTTCAAAGAGTTGACTCCCCTCCTGTTTGTAGGCTCCCTTTAGGTATTGAAAGGCTGCAATGAAGTCACCCTGCAGCTTTCTTTTTCCCAGGCTGAACAAGCCCAGCTCCCTCAGCCTGTCTTCATCGGAGAGGTGCTCCAGTCCCCTGATCATTTTTGTGGCCCTCCTCTGGAGCCCCACCAACAGCTCCCTATCTTCTCTGTACTGGAACACAGTATTCCAGATGGGGCCTCACAAGAGCAGAATAGAGGGGGACAATCACTTTCCTGTCTTTGCTGGCCACCCCTCTTCTGATGGAGCCCAGGATACCATTTGCCTTCCAAGCCACAAGGGCACATTGCTGTCTCATGTTAAGTTTTGCATCTATCAGGACCCCCAGGTCCTTCTCTACAGGGCTACTCTCAAGGACCGCTCCTTCCAGTCTGTATGGATGCCTGGGATTCCTCCGGCCCAAGTGCAAAACTCTGCACTTTGCCATATTGAACCTCATCAGGTTCACTCGGGCCCACCTTTCAAGTCAGTTGAGGTCCCTCTGAATGGCATCCCTTCCTTCAACTGTGTCAACCGCACCACTCAGCCTGGTGTCATCAGCAAATTTGCTGAGGGTGCACTCGATTCCGTCTTCGATGTCACTGATAAAGATATTAAAGAGCACCGGTCCCAAGACCCCTGGGGGACACCACTCATTACCAGCCTCCACCTGGACATAGAGCCATTGATAACCACCCTCTGTCTGAGGCCTTTCAACCAGTTTCTTATCCATCAAGTGGTCCACCCATCAAATCCCTCCAATTTGGAGATAAGGATGTGGTGGGGGACCATGTCAAAGGCCTTGCTCAAGTCCAGGTAAATGACATCGGTCACCTTCCCTTTGAATACCAATGCTGTCACTCCATCATAGAAGGCCACCAGGTTGGTTAAGCGTGACCTTCCTCTGCTGAAGCTGTGCTGGCTGTCTCAGATTACACACTCATTCCTCATGTGATCAAGCACGTCATACAGGAGGATCTGTTCCATGATCTTCCCAAGCACAGAGTCAAGACTCACCAGCCTGTAGTTCCTGGGGTCCTCTGCCAGAGTTCAATAAGCTTTTGAACAGTACTGTCAGACACAGAGTATGAAATTTGAGTGATCCTGCGTGGAGCCAGGATTTGAACTCAATGATCCTTGTGGGTCTCTTCCAACTTGAGATATTCTGTGACTCAGTCACAGAAAAAGGTGTTAGAACCATGATTAAAGCATCCAATAAGATAAATAGGGCATACATATATTTATGTAAATACAATTAATATAAATAAATACTATATATATAAATGACCTCTTTACTATTTTGAAGGAAAGTAGAAAGGATTAACATTGTATAGTGCTGAAAACTGTGATTCTGTGTTGGGAGTAGTAAAGAAAGACATGCAAAACTAAGTGTTGTAAACAATACCAGGTAAAAATGTGTTCTGGCAATATAAGGAATATTGAAAAGTTTAAATATTGCTCATTTGAATATTACTTCAACTGGTAATGTTCTCAATTTTTTTTTTTTTTTTTTTTTTTTTTTTTGTCTTTCACTTCATCAATTCCATGGAACTTGTTAATCAGCACCACTGTTAATCTTCCAGGGAAAAAAGCCAACTACTTCTCTGCCAGTTCCATCCAAGCATGTGACAAAATGAGCTTTAAAATCTGATTTATCGCAAGGTGTTCAAAATCATTCCTGTGATATTTTTGAGTGGTCATTGTTTCATCCACTGTGCAGTGAAATCTCAACTTCATAACTGTATCTTTCATCCTTCAGAAGATATTTTTTCTTCTTGATTTCCATATTCAGATACATTGTTATCATGTAAATTAGCTGCAATATCTTGCAGAGGTGATGGCCTACCATAATCACCATTATGCTAATTGAAACCATCTATTTATGTTGCCAAAATAAAAAGCACACTTTCAATCTGTACAATCTAAGCAATAGGAGAAAAGGAGAAAGGATCTTAAGGAAGAATTATAAAAAAATGAAAATGTTTAAAAACCAGCAAGGTAATCAGACACATTTATTTTACAACCATTATAAACAGAACAAAAATAAATATATAAAACTATGACAATTCAATAAGCTAGAGAGCAGACTGGTATATCTGAGGTTTTATGCTAAAGGCACACAGGCAAGTTTGATTAGTAATAGTGTATTCTATTGATCCTAATATGAATTCCATTTCCTTTATTTTTCAAATAGGTTTTTTATTGATATAATTTAAAATCAATGTCAAAATACATTATTTTACAAAAGACTATAGAAGAACAACTTTTTTCAGCACTCCATATGCAGTTCAGCAAGATCAATTACCTTCTCATTCTTATTGAGGCATACATTTTGTCTCTAAAAGAATTCTCAAAATATACGAAATACAGAATTTAAAAGATTTTGTAGATTAAGTACTCTACTGAGCATTTATAAGAGTACATTTTTTAAAAGTGCTTTGAAATACATTTAATTTCTTTTCCTGTGCTTTGTAAAGATAATATCTGAAACTGTATAAATGAAGGTTGATTAAAGTAAAAAATAAAGTAATTTTTTAATTGCTCTTTGTTTGAAATGGTAAATTATATGGTAAATTCTTTTGTTCTACCCTTTCATCTGAGCTAACCAGCACATTTTGTCAAACATCTTCAGAATCTGAGATAGATGAACTTTCATGCATTATGAATAATTTAATACCAGAAAAGCCCTGAAGTCTGACCCTAGATTTTCCCTTGTCAAGTGAGAAGGTTATGTCACAGGTAATAATATTTATAAATTCACACAATACACCTCAATATCCCTGTTTTCTTTTCATTATGCTTCAGAAATTATCTTTAGAAAAAACAGCCATTTTATTAGAAAAAGACATAGTGGACCATCACTTACTTTGTCTACTTTTCATAGAAAGTTTAAATGTGACTGCTAGTCTGATGTTTATTACCCATCTTCTTTTCAATAAATTTAGAGATTAGGAGACTGTTGCTGAAAAAACTATTGAAAACTGCTCCAAACTGTGTAAGTTCCTTTTAGTTTTTAAGCTGGAATTCTACCGTGTATAATACTGTGTGCTATCTACACTGGCATAACTGAGATGAATTTTCTCTCTCTTTTCTGACATCCAGAAAGATACATGTATATATGTATTTAATCTATTGAAAAAGAGTGTCCAGTGATATCTGACACCAAAAAAGGGGGAAAAAATTCTAGACAGGAAATATCTGGATGTACATTTCAAATGAGAATAAGTAAAAATTTGGGAATTAACAGGATTCAGATATTTCATAAGTTATATTTTTTACCTTTATTTGCTGCTCTCCCCCATCTACCAGCTTCTGGTTATCTGGAGAGGTCCCAGAGGATTGGTGGCTTGCCGATGTGACAATGACGATGAAGCCATTGACATGGTATCTCACTGTTTTCTCCTTGAGAAACTGACTGCCCATGGCCTAGTCAGGTATACCCTTCTTTGGGTAAGGAACTGGAAAGACATTGAGACCCTGAAATGTGTCCAGAGAAGGGCAACGAAACTGGTGAGGAGTCTGGAGCACAAATCTTATGAGGAGCAGCTGAGGGAGCTGGGATTGTTTAGTATGGAGGAGGCACAGAGGAGACCTTATTGTGCTCTAAAACTTCCTGAACGGAGGTTGTGTCAGGTGAGGTCCCGGATGACTGGAGGAAGGGTCATATCACCCCCACTTACAAGAAAGGGAGCAAGGAGTGAGTCGAGGAGGGAGAGAGGCAGATTGTGAAGCTTCTCATGGTAGAAACCTCTTCTTCATGAGGAATCTGTTGCCAGAAAACCTAAACTCATTGTTATAGGTCCCTTTTTTATCCTTTTTCTTCTGCCATCATGGCATCCCTGGGTGCTTGGGTAAGAGTCATGCGCAGCACCTCCTGAGATGGTCATCTTCCTCGAGATAAACCCACAGAAAAGACTGCTTCCTCGCCATTAATCTGCAGCTTATCTCTCTTTCTTTGCCACCCGGCCTTGTCCATCTACGTCCCTCAAACAAAGGATTTCGCAACCCTTGCCCAGGACTTGCTTGGACTTGTTCGGACTTGTTCATCTGTGTCCCCAGCAAGCTTTCAGACAATGATATAAAAGAATAATCTCTTACAGCTAGTCACCAGTCATTTTATGAATTTCACTTCACTTCATTGCCTAAAACACCATCTTTTAAAGCCGAATTTATTACAAAATCTCTCAGATACATAGCACCAGCAGAAACAGCAGCCTGCTTTCCATGTTTGCAGCTGGAATAAAACAGAAACAAATATAAACAGGAATAGCAAAACTCCCTATCACTTTTCCCTATTTCAAAGAAACAAACAAAAAACAAACAAACAAACAAAAAAAAACCCTACCACATTCCCTTTATGTTTAGATGTCAGGTAATAATAACTCATTTTGGTGGTACTCAGATGTCACTTGACATAACCTGTGAAAATAAATGTGATAGCAACAAAACCGGATTAAATAGGCATCACAGCTCCCTAGAGTGAAATTTGCACTCTTCTACACTTGAGTTTCTCAAGCGGAAAGTATTTTCTTGCTGTAAAGGCAAACTAGCAGAAACACTGGACTCCAGAGAGATGTTTTAATTCATCTACTGCTACTGCTCTCCACTTTAACAAGGTATTTAGGTACCACAAAGAATTTTGAAATGAAATGACAGTTTGAAGACATAAAATGCTCTCAATTGATCGCTCTTTCTAAGACAGTCAAATCTGTCAGAACTGTAAAGGTGTGCTTTCAAAGCAGACTGGAGCTTTGACTTAGATTCCTTGACTTTAGCACAATTTGTGAGCAAAAGGCTGTTAAAAGACAATTCTCTGAGTTCACTACAAAAAATTTGCTGATTGTTTTTCACTGCTGCCAGGCCAAAGCACTGAGATTTTTAAGAGCTACTGAATTCTGACACTTCTCAGCATTGTGAGAAAGTGAGAACTATAACCTATTTTTAACTGTTGTCGTAGAGTATCTCATTAAAATCACAGTGAATCAGAAATTCATTCAGTTTGAAGTGTCCATATATCTTAGGCCCAGTTATGCTTGGTATCAAGCAAAGTGAAATGTTCCTCAGTGCTCTTTCTCTACTCTGTTTTCCCTCTATCTGCTAGAAACAGGACATATGTACCAGAAATAAGCTGGGGCATCCTCAGTAAACCCAATAGCACAGTAGATGTGAGTGTCTTTCTCTTTGCAACTGGAAATACATGTTTGCAGACATAGTATACCTCAGAATAAAAGCTGTCAGTGTTCCTCTGTACAGCCAGTAAAATGCATATTTTATTCACACTATGATATTCTTTAGCTGCATAAGCATAGAATTATTACATGCACAATGCAAAATGATCATTTAAAGATTTATCCATAACTAAGGTTAGCAAATGAGGCACTAAGAAGTGTTATGAAGTACTTTCCATGAAAAAAATCAGAGGCCATCATCTGTCAGTATACTTACATATTTTACCTTCACTGTGCTCTATTGTAATGTCTGTATGACAGAGGGATTTCAGATAGATCTAACTTAGGAAGCTTGTATAATAACTTGTGCTTCTCTTCTACAGATATTCAGGAAGTAAGGCTCCTACAGCTGCTAATCAAATCAAAATTTTTACCATTCAATTATAACATCTTGACCTTTTAAACCTGTATATTAAGTACTTGAAAGCATGTACTGCAAGTGAGTGTTGTGGGGTATTTTGGCCATTAGCTTCATCTGTTCATATGAATATAAATCAGCTTTCCTACTATAATCAGAGTTAATGCTAGAAAAAAAGTTCATTTAATATTTTTCCCCTCAATCTTTGGGAAAAATGATGGCTTCCTACATCAGGCAGACTGAATTAGTATCTGTAGTTGTACATTTCTACTCAGAGTTTGAAGATGCGTGTGTATGCATATAAACATATAGACGTATGTTTTCACATATGTGACTGAATACATGCATATGTAATGTATATAGTAGTCACTCCTAGATATAGAAATTTTATCATGCAAATATATGCACAGGGACTTATAAACTTGTAATATGTTCATGAAATCTGCTTTAATCATGAAGTTTTTTTCTGTTGTATACGAACCTAGCAGCATCTTCAGGGAACTCTGAGAGATCTCTACTGTGTAACAGACACTCACACCTCACTCAGAAAGGAAACAAGATGGAATTTTCAAATACATGTGTCTCATAGCAGTTCCAAGAATTACAGCTTACTATTCCTATTTTAAACAATTGCATTAGGATATTTTAGATTAAAGACTATATTTTTCAATATATTTAGGCATGTAAAGATGAAATAAGATAATGCAGATCATATACCATAGTCTCTACATTTCCCATTGTAGTATAGTAGCCTAGAGTTATCAGCAATTTAAAGGAATTTGTTTAACTGCTGTGCAAAAATTCTGCTGAGTTTACTGCTTCCTAAAGTTGAGGCGCATGATGGTTAATTGGATCAACACTATTTTCTCTGCCTGAGTAGGGCTAAAGCTGTTACATTAGTTTTCAGAATTGGGCTTAGTTAAGATTTCTAAACTAGCCAAATATACTTGGAATGAATGCTCTGTCCTCTGATCTTTCCATAGTGGCATTTACAAAAACATCAAAAATGGATATCTCAAGGTTGTTCATAAGAAATTAAAGTTCCTAAATGACCACAGCAGCTTTGAAAATTACTTCTGACAGCACCTCCTTCTGTTTTGTTTTTAAAAACCTGAAATTAGGTGGCTTCTCAAGAGCTCTAGGGTGAGTAATCATACTGGAGCACTACATTTCTTGTCTGTCAGTACTTTGTTCATAGTATTTGTATCTTTTCTATTATCTATTTTTTTAATAGGCAGAGATTTTTTTTTCTGGAAGACACCAGGCTCCAGGGCAGATGCATTCCACACCAAAGCAAGAAATCTCCTTAACAGACAAGTCTGACAGGGGTCTCTGTTAGTGAGCTGCTGCCAGGCATTATTAGCTCTCCTTGTAGCAGCAACAACCTGATGTTGTGGGGTGGGGTCAGAAGCAAAAGGGTCACTCCCTGAGCATACAAAGCCCCTAGAAAGTTCAGAAAATGAGAAGCAGCATGAACAGGATGGGTGAACGGAACATGATGTGTCAGAAGGGTTTGGCATGGGCAGTTTTTGTTGGGGGGGACAAGCAGGGTGTGCTGCTCTTCACAGCCAGGGCTGCAAGGGGATTGCACTCCATTAATAGCAACATGGTGACCACCCGGTGTAGCAGAGAGGCTGAGGCAGAAACACAGACACAGACACAACTGGTCTGATGCATGCACCCAGACAGAACTCCTGAGGAGCAAGATTGCTGTCCAGACATTTGGCCATGGGGAGCTCCAGAACCTGGAAGTCACCCAAGGAACTGAGGTAGGTAAGGGGCATTCTGGGTGCAAGCATGCCTAACCTGATGATCACTTTAAGCAACTGACTGGGCTGGAAAGGAAGTCACGAGGCTGAGATGTATTCAGCAGTCTGAGGAAGAGATTGATGTCTGATATTGTGTGGAGGCACAGGCAGATAGCCCTGTCTTAGGGCCCAGCCAGGGGAGGAAGATTGTCAGGCTTCCCACCTGACAGAGGGTAAACATGCAAGGTGTGGGAGACTGAACCTTCATCTCTGCTTGAGGCAAAAAGATAAGACTCCCCCTTGCTCCTGGAGTCACACAGACCAATAGCTCTTCTGTTGGAGCCAGAAGAAGGTATGGACAGTGGCTCAGAACTGGAAAGATGTGATCACAGTAAAAAGGTCCAATTGAAGACTCAAGTCATGCCCAGTGCTGCTAAAAAAAAAAAAAAAAAAAGAAAGAAAAAAAAAAAAAGGCAAAGCTTCTTTGTAATTGGAGACTTTGTTGAAAGATGATGAGGCATCCATTTGCTGGTCGGATATCCTGTCTAGAGAGGCTTACTGAGGGCCCACATTTGGGATGTTGTGTAGAGGATATTGGATATAATAGGATATAATACAGCCAGATTACTGTTATCTCCTCCTGGTCTTTTAAGCCGTGTCACATGAGGCTAAGACCAGGAAATTTAAAAATATCAAAAAAGACTGTATGTCCCTTGGGAAGATGTTGAAGAGATAGTAGTGTTCTCCTCAGTCCTCTCAGTTGGAAACTGGGATCTGGGCAGGAGAATAGATTAGATGACTGATTAGCTATATGGATGGTGTCATGCTGAAGGTTATGGTTTCTATGACTTAGGACTCACCTTCGACAAACCAGGAATGTTGATGTGGGACAGGACTTAATTGACCATAAGGGGCAAGAATATACTAGACAGCAAGTTGGCTGGGTTCATAACCAGGGCTTTTAACTAGTGCTGCTGGGGAAGGGAGTGTAATGCTGAGTGACAGAAAAGAGCTAGGGAACTCCATCATTTTAGGAAACAGCAGGGGAAAACCTCAGACTCATTCTGGAGATCTGTGGAAGGGCTCCTCTAAGAAGGTAATTTGTCCAAAAGCCAGTTGGAGTGCCTCTATGCCAATGCAGGCAGCCTGGGTAATGAGCAGGGGGAGTTAGAAACAGTGGTGCACTTGGAAAACTATGATTTTATTGCAATCACGGAAACATGGTGAGATGATTTACGTAACTGGAATACCACTATTGAGGGCTATAATCTTTTTAGAAGGGTTAAGCAAGAAATTGCTCTCTATGTTAAAAAGTGTATAGGGTGTGAGGAGCTCCCTCTCAGAAACAATCAGAAACAAGTTGAGAGCATGTGGGTTAAGATTAGGAATGGGACAAATAATTGACAGTTGGTGGTCAGGGTCTACTACTGGCCACCTGATTAAGGAAAGCCTATTGATGAGGCCTTCTTTCTTCAGCTGCAAGAAGTGTCACTCTTGCAGGCTCTCCTCCTGATAGATGATTTCAACCAACCAGATATCTTTTTGGGAAAACAATACAGTGAGCTGCAAGAAATTCAGGACTCCAGCAACAGTAACTTTCTGGTTCAGGTACTGGACAGATCAACAAGAGGTAAAGCATTGCTGGACCTGTTGCTCACCAATGCAGAGAAGATTGTTAAAGACGTTAAGATCAGTGGCAGCCTGGGCTGGTTGAGGAACGTGGGTCTGAAGAAGAGTGGAGTCAGGACCCTAAACTTCAGGAGAACATACTTCGGACTGTTAAAGAAATTGTTAGATGAGATCTTCTGGGAAGATGTCCTTAGAGACAAAGAGGCAGAGCAAAGCTGGCTACTCTTTAAAGATACCTTTCAGAAAGTATGAGAGCTCTCTACTCCTCAGAATAAGAAAGCAGACAGGGGAGACAGGAATCTAGCATGGCTTGACAAGAACCTGCTACTCCAACAGAGGGGAAAGGACATGTACAGGCAATGGAAACAAGGACATGACACCTGGGAAGAGTACAAGTATGCTGTCCAAACATTCAGAGATGGAATTAGAAAAGTCAAGGAACAGATGAAACTGAACTTGGTGAGAGATGTTAAAAACAAGGAGTGTATCTATAGGTACATTAGTCAGAAGTGATGGGCCATGTGAGGATACCTCTGAAAAACGAGAAAGAGGAACTAGCTACAGCAGATATGGAGAAGGCTGAGGTACTCAATGAATTATCTGCTTCAGCCCTCAGTGGCATCAGAGATTCTCATATTTCTCCCATTGCCAGAACTCATACCCCTGAACCTCTTGGTGCATCCCAGGGTCCTAATGGAGCTGACTGATGTGGTTGCTGAGCCACTCTCCATCCTATTTGAAAAGTTGTAGCTGTCAGGCACAGTCCCCAGTGACTGAAGAAAAGGAAATATCTCTCCCATTTTTAAGAAAGGGAGGAAGAAAGATCCAGGTGGTTACTGGCTGGTGAGCCTCACTTCTGTGCCTGGGAAGATCATGGATCAGATCCTCCTGGAAGATATGTTAAGGCACATGAGAGATGAGCAGGTGATCCAAAGTGCCTGAACAACCTAGTGACTAATGATAGAGTGATGGCGTTGGTGGACAAAGTGAAGGCAACTGATGTTATCTACCTTGATTTCTCCAAGGTCTTTCGCATGGTCCCTCATCACATCCTTATCTCTAAATTGAGGAGGCATAGATTTGAAGGATGGATTATTCAGAGGATAAGAAATTGGGTGGAAGGCCGCAAGCATTTGGCAGTGGTCAATGTCTCAATGTGCAGGTGGAAGCTGGTGATGAAAAACATTCCCCAGGGGTCTATCCTGGGACCGGTACTCTTTAACGTCTTTATCAATGACATAGATGATAGGATCAAGTGCAAACTTCAGCAAGTTTACTGATGACACTAAGCTGAGTGGTGCTGTTGATACAGCAGAAGGAGGGGATGCAATCCAGAGGGACCTCGATAAGCTCAAAAGATGGGCCCATGTGAACATAATGAGGTTCAACAATGCAAAATGCAAGGTTCTGCACTTGGGTTGAGGTAATCCCAAGTATGTATAAAGACTGGGAGTAACCTTGCTGAGGAGGACTTACGGGTCCTGGTAGATGAAAAATGTAATGAGCCATCAGTGTGTGCTTGCAGCCTGTAAGCCGATGGTACCCTGGGATGCATCAGAAGAGAGGTGGCCGGTGGGGTGAGGGAGGTGTTTGTCCGTCTGTACTCCGCCCTTGTGAGGTCCCAGCTGGAGTATTGTGTCCAAGTCTGGGATCCCCAACACAGCAAAGATATGGAGCTTTGGATAAGGTTCAGAGGAAGGGCACAGAGGTGATCAGAGAGCTGGAGCACCTCTCCTATGAAGACAGGCTGAAGGCACTGGGCTTGCTCAGTATTTAAAAGGGGATTGATTATAAACAGAAGGTAAGTTAACTTTTTACACATGTAGATAGTGATAGGACAAGGGGGAACGATTTTAAACTAAAGGAAACAAGATTTAGTTTAGATGTCAGAGGGAAATTTTTCATTGGGAGAGTGCTGGAACAGTGTGCCCAGAGAGGCTTTGGATGCCTGTCCTTGTTAGTGTTTAAGGCCAGGTTGAATGGAACCCTAGGCAACCTGATCTAGTACTTGATCTAGGGTGGCAAGCCTGCCTGCTGCAGGAAGGTTGGAACTTGATGATACTTGAGGTCCCTTCCAACCAGACCCATTATATAATTCTACGGTTATGTGTTTTATGATGAGATAAAGTAAATAGAAAACAGTTAAATCCTGCTGCTGCAGCAAACGGATGTTAATTAGTTAATCAAGTGGATGAACAGAAAAAGGGAATTAGTAGACAAGAAAGAAGAATTATGTGTGTACTTCAACTGGACACTTGACCATGTAGTGATGCTATTGTAGTGTGAAGGAAGAAATGGACAACAAGGATATATATGATATTAGAGAAGACAACTAAAGACATTGCTAAGCTGACAGCAGTAAGCAAGGTCTTGGCACTAAGATAGAAGGACTTAGAAGGGGGAAAAATCCTCAGCAGGTCAAAGTAACATTAATTGCTTAAGACATCAGCAAATTATTTCACATAAAGAGAGCAAATAAGTAATTTGACTAAAAACATTCAGACACTGCAGCTGAAAACCAGGTTTCTTTACACAAATGCTCTGCATGCTTATATTTCTATTAGTATGGAATTCTTAATGTGATGGGCTATAATATGCCTATACTGCAGGAAATTATTGCATTACCAGTTTAATGAATTTATAAGATTATTCCCTGTACATCTTTATATGTTTAATTTTTGTATGTTCTCTCACTTTCTGAAAAACAAGATATTCTCTTAGGCAGCACAGATAATTGAATTTCTATTCTGGAATAAACATAAACTTTAAATGTTAAAGAATAATTCTCCAAATAGCATGGATTATATAGCTCTTTCTTGAATCAGAGCTTGATATAATAGCCCTTCTGATTCTAGTAGGTTAAGCAGATAAACAAATATCAATATCTAATGCTGATCTAAAAACACAGAAGAAAATAAAACTACATTAATTCCTTTGAAAACAAGAGCAAAATTTCTTTTTACTTTGCCATGACCTGCACTACTAAATATTCACAAAACAATCTTCTGAGTGAATTTAATTAGGGATAGTGGCTTCACTGAAAGATATTAACAAATGCTTCCTATTCAGCTAATTATTTCACAAGAGAGAATTTGAGATTTCGTGAATGAAGTGCATTTTATGCCATTCACCGTTTATTTAGTTGTTCCTGCCCAAAGTGTTTCCCACAGTGAGACAAATTCGCTTCATCATCATGGATAAGTTTGACAGCATCCTATAGAGGAAACTGTTGATCTGATTGAATATGGAAATTAATAAGAAGATGGTGAAGGCAAATGTCAGAGCAAGTAACAACTCGGAGTGGATGACATTTAAAGATGAGTAAATCTAGATATTTTACAGAGAAAATAAGCACAAAAAATAGATCAAAGTTATAGATAGAAAGAAAAAAATTACTCTTACTTTACACACAGTGTTGATATACCTGAGGTAAAACTCTACTGCCAATATAGTTATCTATGTCTTTTTAAATTTCTGCATATACATGAGTATGAAAGGTAAATTGTACAGTTGAATATTTTATATTTTATTTACTTTATATTTTATATTTTACATTAATAAAATTTTTATATTTTTTATTTTTATATTTTTTATATATTATTTTTATATTTTATTTACTAGATTACTTGCGATACATACAGTCTAGATTTAGCAACATTCACAAAAAATCTTTTCAGTGTGTTGGAGTGAGAGATGGGGGGAAGCAAAACACTATCAGGACATTTTATGTGAAGTTTTCATACTTCAGAATACATCCTGACATAAAAAAATACATTTACCCATTCTTCAAACTGTCTCAAATTATTTGACTTTTTTCAGTTGCTGAAAAGCACATATGAAGACAGCCAGGCTCCAGAATTTTGTGTCTTGATGAATATCTGTTGAAGAGGAGAAATCAGACTGTCCTATTGCCCCAAATTCAAAGATAAAATTTTCTAAAGTTACATAAGACTGCTGTCTGACGGATAAATAGTAGTTCTCTCCACTTTCAGAACTAATTAAAAAAAATTATTCAGAATTCCTACAGTTTTCCACTTAGAAATATTATATTAAACCATATGTAGTAGCTGAAAGCAAATAATTTCTAGACTGAAGAGGAGTAATGAAAAAATATGTGGCATTAGATATTATGCAAAAACCTATGCAGATAAATTCTTGAACTTACATGTCAAATTATATGCACAGGCACTTAATTTTACTTTCCATCTGTCCACTGACATCACCCACTAACAACAAATGTCACAATGAAAATATTACAAATAAATAAGTCAGAGCATATTCATGACCTAACAATCAGCCTAGAGGCACGTCAGGCTATTTTTAACATAATAGGAAAGTTATTATAGAAGGCCATTTTCAAAAAAATTGTACAGGTATATGAAAAATCAAGCCCTAGCCAAATAAAACACATTCAACAGTTAAAATAGAGAGAAGATACAACATGGCACAATTTACTTGAAGCCTTTTTAAAATCATTGGAAAACAGTTTCTCTGTCTTCCGAAGATTATAAATGGCAAGAAAATTGTAATAAGTTTTCCATTTTAAAGAAGTTTCAGAAAACTAGGGCAAGAATTAACAGCCTTTATTCACACTCTTATTACTATTTATAACATATAGTAGTGTATTGTTATTATGCCTTAGAGCATCCTACTAAAAATTTTCTTTTTCTCACCTCTTCTGCCATGAAAGTTAATTTTCTTTTTACTTTTCTCAAGCTATGAAGAAATCTTCAAATACAGACAGTGCAATGCAGAAACTTTAAATGTACAAAAACATGGGATGCATATTTAGTAATATATAATAACTCTAGTTATGTATTTGCCTGCTCCAAATCTTGATCTTTCTTATCTTTCTTTCTGCCTAAATTATAAAAAGTTTGCATAAAAAAAAAAACAACTTTTTCTTGAACTGATTCTATTAAAAGCCCCTAAGATTAGAGGCTAGTAAAATACTAATTTTAATACAATTTTGAATTGTTTTCATCTTTTGTATTTTTAAATACATTGGCTTTTGTTTCAGAACCATAGTTCTGTTCATACATATTTGAAAAATAATCAGCAGTGGGATAATAAATACCTATGGAATATTCTTTCAAACTATTATTTGAGAATCAAATCATTAGAGCCCAAACAGCTGTGCAGACTATTTCTGCCTGTTGCTTATGGTTCCTTTGGATTGGCTTCATCTGACAGAATGTAGATGTCTAAAATACCACTAGTCACTCTAAAAGATCCTTTCAAGTGAAAGTAATGGACATTTTTAGGTTGTAGGTCTTCTCATCCTGAAGGAGGCATCGAAACTGAACAGCTAAAGAGCCTATTTTACTCCATTACATCTAAAGAAGGCTTAAGTGGGATACCACACTTGAACCCTGAAATTTCATAACAATTGCCATCCATTAAATACTCAGCACACTAGAAAGACTGCAAAGAAGCTTGTAATCCTGTTAGCTAGAGTTACTTGATGGAGAATTAAACATATATTTCTTTCATAAAGCTGTAACTTTAAACTTTTAATAGTTATATTTCTTTTTCTAGGGGTTGCCTTTGGAGAAAATAAGAGAGGCATATGCTTTAACCACAAAACTGCTAAGTGGGAAGTTATCTTTCACTATCCAAAAAAATCAGTGTGCTCTTTGGAAGTGATGTCTTGAACAGTGTGAGTTTCTAGCAAGTGCAAGCACTGAACTTTATAATCCCAGTATAAATTCAGCTTGTCCATTTTCATTCTTTTCATAAAGAAAATTGTGTTTCTGGAAACAACAGAATTAAAATGAGGTAATTAAAATGCTACCTTTTTTCAGTTTCTTTTTGATGAATTGTAGTACTAATCTACTCAAGAGACAAAGTGCAAGAATCATAAATTGGATTCCGAGTTGCTGTCACTGCTAAAAGAATTTCTTTTTGGTCTCTAAACTTTTTTGCTTTGGGTGTCACAGATATAAACCATCTGGTACTCCATCTGCCTATGTTTCTTTTTACACAAGCAGTAAGAGGAGGTGGAAAGGCTCCAGAATTGCAGACATTATCCTTTTTCTGCTTATCATCATCATCATCATTATAATCCTCTTAGCATTTTAATATATTTCTTTTCTTCTTTGAGGCCTCTGAGGTCTGTCAATATGCAACGGAATGGAATTTTATTTTGCTTTCAGTGTGTACACTGTGTGTGTAAGAAAGACACAAGAATATACCTTGTTTTGTCTTTGCTGTTCACTAGCTGCAATAAGTTTTTTCTACCTGTATACTACACTATATATTATGAAGGGCTGCTCCAAAAATAATGTCTCCTATTTATGTTTACACATGATGGCAAATATTGATAGTATGGCAATAGAGATTGAGCCTTTCCACCAATACTCCATTACATTTTGTTGCTACAGATGGCAGCAGAGGGGTAGTCTGATAGTATGGCATCTGTCATGGAAGTGTGTATGAAGCAAAGGTGTGTAACTGAATTTCTCCATGCATAAAAATTTGCAGCCACTGATATTCACCAACATTTGATGAATTTTTATGGAGACCAAGCAGTGGATGTTAGCACAGTAAGATGTTGTGTTTCAGCAGCCATGACAGCAATGTGAAACACAAGCCATGTTCTGGATGCCTATGCAGATCTTTATAAGTGCAGCATGAAAGCACTTTTTCATCATTGGCAAAAATGTGTAATTAATGATGGTGATTATGTTGAAAATAGTGTTTTATAGCTTAGATTTTGCACTATCAAAAAGGTGTGATTGTATTCTTTATATCTGTTATTGTTTCCATGAAAATGAATAGGAGACATTACTTTTGGAGCAACCTACATACTTAAATTTGATGACTTTTTCTGGGTGATTCTTGAGAATACAACTTCTCTCAGTTACAGCATAAAAGTATTTCATTCATTTCATACAATATCTCATGTACGTGTTGAGGAAAAAAAAAAAAAAAAGATAAATATCTTCCCAGGTATATACAACCCTTTCCTAAATATGTGAAATATTTATGCGAAAAGGGAAAACAGCACAACAGTCCTTCCTTCAGTAAAACTAAGCAAAATATGAAATAATCAACTTTCTTACTAAAATCTGAATAATTGCTTTAAAAAAACAAAACCTGCTAGGATTTTATATTCTGCTGCATACTCATAATCATAACCTTCTCTTCCTGTTGGAAAAAGATATTTAGTTCTGAAGATATTATCTTGGAGCACATGGTCTAAAACAGCAATTTTTGGCATGGCTTGTTGCAGAAGTTACCCAACTGAAGAGCAACACTTTTGTGCAGTAAACTTTTTAATAGTAAACAAAGTTTTATGAAGGCAAAAACATGCAATGAAAGATTACATACTTGGTGCAGAGATCTGTTGTGAATGAGCATGGTCCTTGTTCTGGGGAGGATGCATAGAATGTACAAGAGAGATGTTTCAGTTTAGAAGAGTAGTTTTTTGATGCATGCAAATGTGATTTTGAGCCTTTACAAAATGTAGTAGAAGTGTATGCAATCATTTAAATTTTTGTCTGGAATTACACAGGAACATTACTGTGCTACAGCACAAAGGTAATCTTAGCCAGCCAGGAAGTGTCAGATCAGTAAAATCTGAAGGATGAATATTTTCTAGACTTACAGTAAACTGTTTAGGTCTCTTTTACAGTAGTATTACTTTTTGGTATCTAAAAATACATGTACAAAATAATTTAAAAAATGATAAATCTCCTGGGCATAAGTTTTTACTGATCTAAGGAAAAATTGTTAACAAAAAGTGATATGACAGTTTTCTGTATAGCTAAGGCCTTGGAAAGAAAATATTACATTTCAGAGAATAAGTCATAACTCATTCACCTACACGTTAATGCTTAGAGAAAATTAAAATTCCTTTATTCTACCACAGTAAAATAAGGCAGGTTATCTCTATCAGCTAACCAAATTAATTTGCCTTGCTTCTTACTTGTCAGTGTAGTATTAATACAAATTAATACTTCAAGTATCTTATTGCAGTTCCTGATATCAAAACTCTCCTTCTCACAGTCCTAAAGCTTAGACTACTCTTATTTAATAAGAGGATGAAATATCATCTTCTGGATTGGAAGCAAGATAAAGTAGGAATTAGGTAACCATAATCAAATACATCAAATAGCAAAGCTCTTCATTAACATAATTTCAAATGGCCAAGCTTTTTTCTGCTTTTCTTTCTGCATTAATGTTTAATGTAATTAAAAGTCAAGAATGTACTAAACTCAATCAATAGTAAATAATGGGAACTTCAATACGTTTGTATAATAATACCAGTATAGTGACAGAATAGGAAAAGTAAAAACAAAAAAGAAAATAAGCAGTATTCTACTTAGCAATTGGCGGCAAAGACAAAAATATTTATCCAAAAGAAAAGAGAAAAGTGAAAGATGTTAAAGATCTACCATCTCAGTGAAAGCTTAGAGTCATAAAAAAAGGCAAATCTATGAACAATGTTATTTTTCATACATGCGTAAAAATTATGATAAATAATAAATAATTAAAATATTGTAAGAATAGATTGGGCAGCTACTGACTACCTATACTCTTAAATATAAAATGAAAGTCACCTAATTTAACAAAGTAAAAAGGAAATTTTTGAATCTTTAATGTGTATTTTAAAATTCATAGTGAAACTTCAGAAAAATAAAAACGGTCAATAATAATGCTTGTATTTGAGAAGTGCAAAA
Source organism: Tetrao urogallus (assembly GCF_951394365.1). Taxonomy (NCBI): domain Eukaryota; kingdom Metazoa; phylum Chordata; class Aves; order Galliformes; family Phasianidae; genus Tetrao; species Tetrao urogallus. The sequence continues at coordinate 68,673,096 of NC_136814.1, read as the reverse complement.
AGAAAGATCGAATGTTTTAAGTTTCTACCTGGGAAGCTGTAACAAAAAACAATAAATAACCACGTTTGCACCAAAATCATAATAAAAAAGAAATGGAAGGAAAGCATTTGTTAAGAACAAGTAACATCAAGTCAATACAATTTACTTCAATGACAGACTAATTGGCCCTGTAGTTGTGATATATCTAGATTTCAGTAAAATTGTTGACATGGCCTTAAATGACATCTCATAAGGTATGAAAATATTGCCCAGATGAAGTTTCTGTGAAGCAGTGCATGACCTATTGCCAAAACTTACTCACTGGTAAAACAAATCAAATGATTTTCCCCAACTTTGGTACTATAAATAAATAAATAAAAATAAATAAATAAATATTTTCTTTGATTTTGCTTATTAATCTTTTATTTGTCTGTGGAGCTACCAATTTCTTAACACCAGACTGAATTTTTTTATTATAGTATCTCTTAAGAAGAAACAGAAGGACTGGAGAAATCAAAGAACTGGGGGAAATGCTGATTTACTCACCAAAATTGAAAGGTAAAAGTTTCTGAAATATTGTCATTAATATATATATATATATATATATATATATATATATATATAATGTGTTAGATGTAGTATATAATATTACAGATGTGATGACACATCATTTTGAACTGATCATCTGTAAACTTTCAATTCAATTGCACATTATAAACAAAGTAAAGTGAGCACAAACATAAATAAATGTTGTTAATGGAATCAAAATAGTTAGAACTCTCAAAAATATTTTTAAAATAAATTTTCTATTTATTTTGCATAAACTTTACTGTACAACCATGTACATTTACAGTTACATTTACACTACATTTAAAGCACATACCTCTGATGAACAAAATTGTGTTTTCAAGTCTAGATAGATAGACTGTTGCAAGTGGAAGGTGAAAGGGAGGGACACAGATTATGACAATATTTGCACACTTCCACTTATTATTGAATACTGCTCACCTCTTGTTATTAATGTAGAAACGTAGATTATGATGTTCATAGCTTGTTGTATGAAGAAGAGTTCTAGAGAACTCCTTAATAGGAATAAAGTGCTAGCAGTTGTAATGAGGGAAGAAAAAGTTTGTGGCCACCTCATGAATCATGTCATTTTCTACTATATTCCTAAGTTAACCTGCCTTGGTAGGCCCTAGAAGTTTGTGAGTTTTGTTTTATTTTTAAATATACAAGTGGATTTGTTTAAGAGTTAATGACGGCAATTTTTACAATAGCTGCTGAACCCCTGAAGATAACAGTTAAAATGAAGAAATGAATGGAAAAAAAATTGGAAAGGTTTGCTAAAATGAGAACTTTCTCTTCATTTATACTGACAGAAATTGCTACATTTTGGTTTCCAGCACTTCTCTTCTGTCATGTTAATATAAAGCCATTTTTAATAAAGAACCAGGAGTATGACATGGTAGATATCTATTTTCTTTAGATGGATGCCCAAAAGCTTTTAAAGTTTCAGATCAATTTATTGCTAGAACAAGATATTCAACATCATCTCTACTCAAGAAAAAGAGGGAGAGTTTTTGTTTTAAGTCTGATAATCAAACAGCCTTAGAGAACCACACAGGATATCTTGATAGAAATCTTCACAAAATGTCAACATTACAAATACTAAATAATTTCATAATTCTGAAGTAGCTAACACCCCTGTGATTAAATATTGTATCTTGTAGTTATTTACTACAAGTAGAGCTGAGTGAGATCTCTTCACTTTTTTAGCACCTGAAATTCCAGTTGTAAAATATTTCTTTCAATTATCTATAGTTTTTACAAGAATTCTAGTGACTTTTCTTGATGAAATCAGAAAAAAATGTTTTGTTATAACTATACTAATGATTCTGACAGTCCGTTTGCCAGCATTGGTAAAAATACTTTTATTTTTTACTTTCCTTTTATTTTAATCTTCATCTTCACTTGTAAATAGTACCAAAGAAAGGAACTATAAAAAGAAAATCATTAGTAACTCTGAAGTGCTAAAGTGCTTCAATTGTGTGTCCCACAGAAAGGATACATTTACTCTGTCTAGGATATGTTTTATTTTAATGTCTTATTTTGTCTGTGCTGATTCCTGCTTGAAAACAACGCCCAGAAAAAAAATAACGTGGAATGGAATAATTAGAAAATTTTATACACAGGTAGTAAACTAAAAATAGATTGAATTAATTACTTAAACAAATTCTAGCTCTTCTTAAATTCTGAAAGCTCATATTTGTAATGAAAAATATTTTACATTGTTTACCACATTTATTTCTCTTTTTTAATCTTTATGTTTATTTTAATAGATTGTTTTTTTTTTAATTTAATGAGAATATTCTCAGCATTTTTCAAATTTGTAGTGATTTAAAATTCTTAGATTGTTCTTTATACAAATTTATGTTGATGCCTTTTTGAAATATTTATTATCTTAATATTTGCTCATTCTGATTTAATTGATTAATGATTGTCTCTGTGTGTAAACATTAAAAGAATGTATTATAGAGACTATTATAGGCTATCACCTCTCCATTTCAACAGTGCTGTAGACTAGTTATCCAAGGAAGCACCCAGTTATTTCAATATTCTCTTGCTGACCAGCATTACTTTAGCAAAGGTTTAAATTTCAAAGCATTTGACATCTCTTCAGATTATTGATATTTTTCTTTTTTATTCCTTGGTTATATTAATCTTCCTGTATCTTAACAGAAAAGGACAGGAAAGTCAACAAGGCAATTCCAAAGAAATACTGAAGAAAGAGAAGATATCATAGTAGATTTTATGTCTTGGGTTTTTTGGCTGTTGCTTTTATTTTTTTTTTTAGGGGATTGGGGATAAATGTAACTTTAGTGGGCTTGTCTTTCATAGAGAAATGGCAGATTTAGAACATGTCTTAGTACACAGTTTATATGATTACTAGGGGGAAAACAGTGTTGTTTTTGCTTTTTTTTTCTCATCTTTACTCTCCCGCTTTAGAGTCATGGCTAAAATGTTATATGTAGTAATTGAAATATAATAAAGAAGGCATTTCTACTTCATATTAATACAAAGAAACAGAGCAACTACAATAAAATAAAAGCCAAACACTTTCCTTTTTCCTTCACAGACCATGAAAATAACTTTTTCTCACATTCATTCATTATAGCTTGTATTGATACCTTATTAATCTGTAGTGAGGTACAAAGCAATCAGTGCATAGGTAAGGAGAAAAGAGGGAAACTTTTCTGTCTGTAGACAGAATCCATCTTAATAGCAGAAACATTACATTATGGTAAAGGAAGTGTTCCATATCAGCAGTAAAACATTTATCATTGGTATCCCCACCTCATCTGCCTGTTAGATAATTCACTTGACAGGAATAGTAAGTAAATGTAGGGGCTTTAAATTATTCCCATGGTTAATATCTAAACTGTAATGATCTTAAAAAATAGGGAGATAGAGGGAAAATCCACTCTAAGACAAAAATTGTCTTTCCAAAATGTATTATTTTGATAATATTTCAGTATTTCAGAATATTTCAAAAAATCTACATAATGCAGAAAAAGCCTACTTGCTTTCTTTTGTTTGTTGTTTTTTCTTTCCTTGTCAATCCCAGAATATAAAACCTCCATGAAAATACTGAGTTCCAAATCATGGTAGTAAATTATTCTGAGGTTTCTAACAAAGAAACCAAGAGAAGCAACAAGAAAGGTAAACTGAAGAGTTATGTATATTATCTTAAGACCTGATCTAATTTTTTGACATTCATTCAGGTGTAGCTGTATTTTATGAAGACTAATAGGGTAGCCCTTCATTGGCAGAATATATGCCTTTTTTTTCATTAGATGAATACTGCCTTGCTGATCTCATGATACCTAATCTGCAAGAGGGAAGTGAATAAAAATGACAGTATTAAATTCTACTCAGAAGAAGATTAGGGCATATAATTCAGGTAGGTATTTTCATTTCTTCCATGACATAGTCATTAATGTTGGGGCCACAACATGTAGGTTATCCAGGAAATCTTCAGAGAAGAACAGGTGGTAATTATTACACAGGAATCAGAAGTTGTAAGGAACAAAACCAGCAACTGAAGTTGAAATCAATTGGACTATGATTTTATTCAGTTGTTTAAATCTGAGAAAGCAGAGGGGGGTTTTGCCATCCTTACATAACTAAGATTTGGATCCTAATTAAGAAACTCATCTTCTTATCAATGTGAATGAAAAAGAACTTCTCCACAGGAAAAACATGTCTTCACATACATCTATGATCATCTAGCTTCTAGCTGTTCTACTTCATTTACATGCTCCCCCAGCTTCCTTTCAATTGTGGTGGCATTGACATTTGCTTGCTGCTAAATGAGCTGGGTCAGAACAGAAGGTTAATTCAACAAAAAAAAAATAAGCAGTTTTACACTGGTTTATCTATCAAACAATACCACTGAGGAAGGTCAGACAAATTTCAAGTGCTAACACAAGGAAAGAAGACAAAGAAGACAGAAATGCTCCTTTGGGCAGATTTGATGAGATTAACTGTATCATCAAGTCTTACTGATAAATTTTGGCTCTTCATCAACCTCCAATTGTCTTGATCCAATTTATAGGAGGAAGAGGAGGTTCTTCTTAATATATGTATACCCCGTGTGAGATTAAGAAACGATGGTTCAACTTTTGGTCCAACCAGTTTATTATAAATCCTTATCAGGAAGACGGGGAAGGGAAGGAAGGTGACTATTACAAATTAGGGTGATGGGGAAGGGAAGGGGGTGCGATAGAAAAGATAGGAAGGAAGCAAGAATTGCATAGTGGGGATAGTCAGCACCAGGATCCAGCACCGGTCCCATTGCACGTCGTTTCAAAGGTCCAATGCAAAAGCAGCAGTGGGGGAGAGCAGCAGCAGCGTGGCCGGCCTTGGGCAGCAAGCAAGTAGCAGGAAGAAGTTGCAAAGCCAATCCGGGAGGAAGCAGCAGAACTCAGGTAGCAGGCCCAGAAGAGTCTGTCAGCATGCAGGAATTCCGTAGTGAGGAATCTGATAGCAGACACCTTTGTTCTTCTTCAGCATGCTGATAGAGCACAGAGCAAGTCCAGGAGGGAGAGAGGCAGATCGTGAAGCTTCTCATGGTAGAAACCTCTTCTTCTTCATGAGGAATCTGTTGCTAGAAAACCTAACCTCATTGATATAGGTCCTCTTTTTATCCTTTTTCTTCTGCCCACGTGGCATTCCTGGGTGCTTGGGTAAGAGTCATGTGCAGCACCTTCTGAGATGGCTGTTGCTGTCAAGATAAGCCCACACAAAAGACTGCTTCCTGGCCATTAATCTGCTGCTTATCTCTCTCTCATTGTCCCCTGGCCTTGTCCATCTATGTCTCTCAAACACAGGATTTCGCAACCCTTGCCCAGGACTTGCTTGGACTTGTTCATCTGTGACCCCAGCAAGCTTTCAGACAATGATATAAAAGAATAATCTCTTACATCGATGGAATTTTCTGTTTCTTTTCCTCTACCTTCCTCTCTAAATTTAAGAACCCGAAGGAAACATCCTAGTTTAAATTACTGTAGGCTTAAAATTCTAATTAAAAATGAAATTATAAATGCACACATACAAACACATTTATATTGTGCATATATAGGTTTAACATTTAAGACACAGTTTTGTGCAGTGATGAATTTGTTATTCTGTACTTAGCTGTAATTGTCCCATGTCACTGTTTCAATTCACCTGCTAAATTCAAACAGCCATTAACCAATAAATCTTTAAAGCCTTGTAAATGACGTGTGCACAAATCAAATTATTTATTAACAATATATCTCAGCAACTTCTCTATGTGGACTGAAAACCTCCTGTACACCACTTTAAAAATAAGTTCCCTGAAGCCCAAAGCAAAGAAATTGATTGAGTTCACTAATGTATTCTCATGCATTCCTCCTGGTGCTGAATTTATCTCATGCATGAAGGACTTTGCAGAGTATTACACAAATTCTTTCTTCCTTGCTCTTGAAGGTGTTAAGCTAAGAGATTCCAAGTATACCTAAGCATGTGCAAAAAGCAACTCTTTGCAAATATTTTTGAAGAAAAAAAAAAAAACACAGCGTCAGGAGTGAAACTTTGCCATTATTCCATATTTGCTTGAATAAGTCAGAACTATTGAGTTTCTTTTCAAAACACCTTATCACACTTTGGCACACACAGTAACTGAAATGAAGATGAAAGTGAGTACTATACATGTCTACCAAAGAGATGTTTTATCTCATTCCACTTCAACACACCTTGCAGTCTAGTTTGTCATTTTTATCTCTTTCTTTTCAGTGTGATTTCTCTGGATATTCTTCATTTCTTTCCAGATCTTGTTATTATTGATTTTAACCAACACTCTCCAGACTCTCATTTCCATCGTGTATTCTATTTCATGTATTTTGTGACAAGAAAATGACAGATGTATAGCCTGGTTTCTAGTTAGGAAAAAAATATTCCAAGTTAAACGTGAAAAAACATTCAGTGTCTGGTAGCCTTATTTAATCAAAAGAGAGGTTTTTAATAATGGTGTATCTTTATGATATATTTTTATTCTATTATGCATGTTTGCATAGATACAAATACAGAGTGGTACCATGTTGCTTGATTGGCTAAGTATAGGTAATGTACATCAAAATTTCCCCAAGGAATGACTGCAAGAAAGCACTGAGCTACGTGTATTAATTAGGCAGCTTCTGAGCAGATCAGCCTTCCCAGATACTTTGAGTGAATTTCATAAGGCAAAACATGATAAATGACATTCTGTCATTCCTAACAAATGTGATACAATTTTTATATAAACCTATACTGACAGTTTCTGTGGTTTACATATATATTTGTATTAAGTTCATTACTCTGAAGCAAATACTGTATATTGTACTCTATGAGTGTATTAGTAAGGGGAACACAAAGATCATCCAACTTAACAGTTTAATATTTCAGCATAAAAATGCCCCTGCAGCGTTACTTTTATACACCAGTTAATATATTGTTTATATAACAGAATTTATGAATATGGATTTTTCAACTTTCCTATGATGTAATTTGCAGCACTGTTAAGAGAAATGAATGGTACCTTGTAGTTAAACTCTCTTCCATTTTAGTCTACAAATAGCTATGAAAATCCTTTATTCCTGTGCAGTGAATATTTTTTCTATATTTACCGGTACAGTAAAAAGATGAATACTGATAGCACAGCACAATAAAACAATAATGGATCCAATAACACAAAAAAGAAAATAGTCCAGAAATATGACAAAAAGAATGGAATTCATATAATACAAAATAAAAGCACAACTCTTTTGCCTACAGTGGAAATCAAGTGATCCTCTGAAAGAAACTCATAGAAACATTTATTGATAGTGACACAGGAGGATATTTAATGCAACTGCCACTGATAAGTTAGACGATTCTGAATGCTAAATTCAGTAATTATCATTTTAATGGTTTGCTGTTTTGTTTTGTTTTTTCCTTTTGAATCAATTAAAACGTTTTGGAAATTGATTTCATGAGATCAGACTTCATGATCTTTACAGGTGCTGAGTAGAAGATGATCATATTCAGCCAAGTAGAAGTGAGAGGGATCTCACAGTTCAATTGTTCCTAAGTGAAATGATTTCAGACATAAAACATTTTGGGTAAACATAAATTCTTGGATTCTGTGAACAACAAATACTTTCTGTCTTCAGTATAAATTTCCTTCTAACCATTACATAAGGTTCTACTGAAATCCAGCATGTTAGAGCTGTTTCAATAATTAAAAATAAATCTATCAGCTACATGTTGTATAAACACACACATATATGTATAAAAAAACATATGCATGTACATACGTGGTTATTGTATGCATAAGAATAAAATAATGGTTTCATATAGATGCTAAAAATGTAAAAAATGAAACAAACAAAAAAAATTCTCAAATTCTGATAAGACAGTTTTTTAGATACAAATTATCAAACATTTCAATGAGAACTAAATCTTAAAGGACCCTAGAAGTCTAGTCTTTCCTATTGGGTCACTTTTAAAACAATTCCTATCCAGCCTGCTGTCATTAGGGGTGTGGTATCTTCTAGCATCCCAATTGATAGATCAATTCCTTTTTACAGGTACTGTCACACTGAAAATTACTGTCAATAGACAATCTTACAAAGACAAGGAGTATTCATTAGTCCTATATTCAAATAACCTTATTTTCTCTTTTTTCTTTTTCTTTTTCTTTTCTAAAGAAATTATTTTTATTTCTAGAATTGGTTGAATCATGAGTTATTGTCTACTTTTTCCTGTTTCAGACAAAGAATAAAAGGGTCTACATGCAGCTGTTGACTTGAGTAATTTTAATTATAATCAAAATAAACTTTAAAACAAAAATGCACTGATTTAATATTGTTTCAATCTCATAAGACCTCTTCTTTTACAATAATACAATTCATATATGATGATGTAATGAATCTTTATGGATATCATTTGTTTTGAAGAAAATTCCAAGAAAATTTTTTCCTGACTTCCAGTTCTGACAACAATAATTGATTATTTTTAGGGAAACTATTAGTTTAATCCCAGATCAATCATTATTTGTTTGATTTATGATACAGCAGAATAATTACGTTCTGAAGAATAATCTTACTTTCAGACTTTATTAGCTGTATATCAGTTAAACTGATTTATTCAGCATGACAACGATGAATAATGATCTACTTGTCAATACTTTTCAAAATACTTACGGTATTAATTTCCTAAACTGAACAGAAATTGGAGGTCTTAGTGGTTTGCCTCAGTTCAGTACGTTGGAAGTTCTCAGTATTTGATTCTCTGAATCAAGATGAAATACAAGAGAACTTTGTGATAAGATAAAAAATTATTCACGTTGAAATGGGCTTTGAGAAAGCTACTGTGTACTTTTTCATACAGGTTGACGGTAGGATGGCTGAATATAATGAGTAATACATATTAAGAGCTCCCAATAGTAGAGAATGATGCAGAATATTAATATAAGCTTAAAATGTTTATGTCTTGTCATCGTTATGCTAATAAAATACATACATATTAAATTTGGGATCTGAAATGATGGATAACCACTATATTTTGAAAATATTTTTCCTGCATTGTTTACTTGCATTAGACAGTTTTCCTCCAACTCATCTGATACAAATCAGCCTATTTTGCATGCAAATTATTATTTTAATATTAAAAACCATCTCTTTTACAAGGGTAGAACTTGCTTCACTTTTTTAGAGGGGCTATCTTCTGATTATGACAGGAGTCTTGAGCTCATTGGGAACACTGTGTGATATTAAAACTGTTGTCTCTTTTGGTTTAAAGAGCTGGGTGTTGTTTGCTGAGGGTTTAATATTATTCAGGCTTAACCGACAGAAACTTCATACCATATTTCTTAGCCTCTCTTCTGTGACTGTATCTCCACTAACATGTTAAATAGTTTCAGAGCTTGTTCTTTCTCTCTGTAGTCAACTGACAGTATTCAGTGACATCCATGCTAGTGAACTCCCTAAGTTAGGTAGGTCATATACTTGATAATTCACTGGAAAAGTCCCCACTGTTCCTAAGTCCAGGAATTGTTTGTGAAAAAGGCAGTCAGCCAAAGGAAACAAAATTGTATACTGACATTATTTAGTTTGCTTGTACTGTCTTTTAATTTTGTGCAATGGCAGCTTAGGAAGCTAAAATAACTGTGTGTAAGAAAATATAGATAGATAGATAGATAGATAGATAGATAGATAGATAGATAGATAGATAGATGGGTAGATAGATAGATAGTCTGATTTTGCCTTATACATTTGAAAGTAACTTTATAAAACCTCAATTATTGGTTATTTATGAATCTTTTTGATAGCTTCCTTTCCTAATTCTTCTGTAATAGAACCAATGCTTTTTCAGCCCTCACCTGCAGTTTGTTTCTTGACACTAAAGTTATGACGTTGTGTCTTATAGGTGTAATTATTCCATCTCTGTTGTTAAAGTCCATTTTTCAAAATATCTTCCAGCTCTAATTATTTTTTCTTTTTTTGAAACAATTTTCTTATTACTATGAATAATATATATCAAGTAAGAAATTGAAACAATTTATATAAAGCAATAGAGAGTGAGATGGAGAAATTGACTAGACAGAAGCACTGTGAACAGCTATGCTGTCAGTCTTGCACAGGGGAATTCTGCTGCAAAGGAGCAAGGCAAACAACTTAAAAACTTTCTATATACATATGGAGCACAAATCATTACAGTCATGTACATAAAACACCTATGCTTAATATATTTTATAGCATTGTAACATGGGTTCCTAGTATAAATAAAGTACTAAAATATTTCTGAAATATGCCAAACTACATATCAGATGGGTTATTTGAATTACATAGTGGCTGAAAATGCTCAAAGAGAAGGATTTTGTACTTGCAAAAGTTATCGACAGTCATGAGCTTCTATAGAGGAGTGGGTGTGAAGCTGTGAAGAAAAGCAATTCCATTCTCAGTAGGCTATCACAGTACATTTTCAGAAGTTTCTAATTGAAGATATGCTTCATTTGCCTTGGCTATAAAAGAAGTCACATTTACTCATGATTATGTTTGTAAATGAACTAATAAAAAGTACTTGTGGAAAAAAATAAATAATAAGTAAAAGAAATCAAATTTGGAAAGTATTTTTAATGATGTGAAGTACATTTGTCTTTTGTATTACCCAGTAAATATTAAGGAAATTAAGTTCCATTAAGATTAACAATCTTAAACTATTTTAATTGCAGGTACATTTTCTGTGTTAGGAACATATTTAATTCTAAAAAGAAAATGTTAAATATTAAGGCTCTCAAATTCAATATTTGAAAACAATGATAATATAGTGAATGATGCATTATTCATAGTCTGTATATACACTGTATCCTTCAGAGAGTTGTGCTGAAAGTTTTTAATGCGCTAATGCAAAATTCTAATGAAAGATGAAAGTAAAATCAAGTATTCTGATACATGCAATATATTGATTTCACTGTCAATTAATTCTATTTAAATACATATGACAAGACTGCTTTTGATTCCTCAGTATAGGTTTCTGTAACCTCCTGTTTCAGACAGCCATACTTGGTCACACAGCATACAGAAAGGTATAGGTCATTCTGTTAAAAGTACTTAGTGTTGCTGTATACTGGATTATTTAGGTTTTTCACTAACTAAGTAGAATAGGAGAGAACAGTTGTCAAATAAAACAATAGATCATATTACAGAAAAAGGAGAAATAAAAAATCCTACAGCTAGTTTGCATAATCTGTTAGAAAAAAATGCAGAAAGAATACTGAGTTTGTAAGGTAATTTATACAAGTTTGCTGCCTTTTTTTTTTCAGAAACAAAATACAATTGAGTTCTACTTAGAACGTTTGTCTAACTACTTGGAGAATGAGGCTGATTTTATTCAATTTTATGTTTCTAACAGTCTTAGCTGAATTAGTAAAGTCATTTAGTCAGTAGTGAACAAAAGTAATTCCTCAATTTTATTATTTTAGCCCACAACATCAGAGGTGGATGTTGGTGGAATGGCAGTAGAGGATGAACCTTCCTGCCAATATTCTGTTACATGTTACATGTTGTTGCCATGCGACAGTGTCTCGCTCCAATTTGTAGGAGGGAGATGAGGTTCTTTTATTATCTGTATATCTGGCATGAGATTAAGAAACAACATTTCAAATGTTAGTCCGACCAGTTTATTATAAATCCTAATCAGGGAGATGGGGAAGGGAAGGAGGCCGATAGAAAAGATGGGAAAGAAGCAAGAATTGCGTAAAGTAGGGATAGTCAGCACAGGATCCAGCAGCGGTCCCGTTGCACAACGTTTCGAAGGTCTGAGGCAGAAGCAGCAGGGGGAGAGCAGCAGCAGCGTGGCCTTGGGCAGCAAGCAGGTAGCAGGAAGAAGTCACAAAGCCAATCCGGGAGGAAGCAGCAGAACTCAGGTAGCAGGCCCAGGAGAGTCCATCAGCATGCAGGAATTCCGTATGAAGAACCTTTGTTCTTCAGCATGCTGATAGAGCACAGAGCAAGTCCAGGAGGGAGAGAGGCAGATCATGAAGCTTCTCCTCTTCTTCTTCATGAGGAATCTGTTGCCAGAAAACCCAATGGTTTTCAATTCCTCTTTTATCCTACTTTTTCTCCTGCCTACGTGACATCCCTGGGCGCTTGAGCATGAGTCATGTGAGTGCCCCCTAAGATGGTCGTCTTCCTCGAGATAAGCCCACAGAAAAGACTGCTTCCTGGCCATTTAAGCTGCAGCTTATCTCTCTCTAGTTGCCCCTGGCCTTGTCCATCCGTGTCCCTCAGACAAAGGATTTCAAAACCCTTGCCCAGGACTTGCCTAGTCTTGTTCACCTGTGTCCCCAGCAAGCTTTGAGACAATGATGTAAAAGAATAATCTCTTACAAACAGAAGACAGCAGAGGGGCAGTCTGAAAAAAAAAGGCATCTGACATGGAAGGGTGTATGAGGCAAAGGTGTAGAACTGAATATTTCCATGAAGAAAAAATGGTACCCACTGACATTCATCAACATCTGCTGAAGGCTTATGGAGACCAAAGAGTGGACATTAGCACAGTGAGGTGCTGAGTGGTGCATTTCAGCAGTGGAAACAGTGACATGAAAGATAAGCTGTGTTTTGAATGGCCACATAAAGCTGTCACACTATTAAATGAAGACTGTCTCAATCAGCTCATCTACATGAATCATCTAATGATGGTGACTGCCACAGACACGCCACCATTTCAGGATCCCTCACTGCAGGGGCTAGTGATCTCTCCTTGCTCTACCCTCAATCTCTCCTCACTAGGACCATTGCACCACAGACATCAATATGGGGGATGCTGCAAAATGGCATTTATTGAACTTCAGCAGTATCTTATATACCCTCCAGAGTCCACTTGTCAGAACCTTATTGGTGGGTATCAGTCCAGGCTGCCCAACACCAGTCCTACCATTGGCCCTTCATTGTTACACTGTTCCATGGTGGTCATCTCCAGGTGGTGTCCATCTTCTTGTTCCTTATCTTCATCCTTCAGCTCCTTCTTCCTCGCTTAATTTCTTTCTCAAGGCCAGTGGACGTACTGTTCCAAGTACCTACCACAATGCTGAATAACTCCCATATGTGCTTATCATGAGACAGTCCAGCTGCCTGCATGGTGACAGCTCAAATCCCCGGTTAGTCGCCTAATAACAAACCCAACAGGTGACTATGTTTAAAAATAGTGTTTTGTAGCTAGAATGTGCTCTATCAAGTGGTGCTGTGCTCTTTGTATCTTTTGCAGTTTCCATGGAAATTTTACTTCAAAAATGTTGTTCAGCAGATTTAAATCTAGATATAAAAAAAGTGCCGGTGGGACATTTCCTAAAATGTGCATTTCTTTCTACTGATTGTAAAGTCTGTTTTGAGGCTAAACTGGTCCGTAGATATGGGCAAGAAGAATGCTCTGTTATTTGCACTACTTGTAGTTGTGTATGCTTCTTTGATTGTTGGAAAAAAAAACTTTAAGTTAGGGTATTAATTCATCTGAAAGACCACACCTCTCAGGAAATTATTTTGCTGGTCAGTCAATCCATCCCAAACTAAATACTGCAATGTCTGTATAGACTTGTCTTTTATAAAGCTATAGAAACTGAACAACTGTGAATTTCATGACATTCCATTACTAGAATATTTCAGATATTTTAATGGAAGAAGTGTAAGAATTTCCTAAATAAAGTCTTATGGAATGCAGATAGTGTGCTGCAAAGAAATCTTCAGTACTCAGATTTGCTGAATATAAAGCAGCGGAATTTAGGACAGGATCCTTAGCCCTTCATAACCTCTCCATCCATCCCAACTCTCCTTTCCACCCTTCAGTCCATGGATCCCTATTACCTATTGAATTTTTTTTACAGAAAATATTTTGTGCATTAATGTTGTAATAAATACCTCACTGCAATTCGAGACAGAGGTCAAGTGATGGCTCTTTTTCTGAGTTCAGAAAAGGAAGAAAAAAACACACAAGTTCCAGTATTTTCTATATTCTTGTTCAAATGAGAGGGAAAATGCTATATATATAAGGTATCTGGGGATTATTCACTCTGAAATATCATTCCAGGAGATTTTTTTCCCAAAGTTAAATTTGTGTTGTTTCTTTTTATACTTCATTTGAACAGACTAGATATTTCACAAAATACTTTCAAAAAGAAATGCATAAATAAATGTGTAAATTAGCAATCCAATCATTTACATCATTTGGTCATCTTTTCTTCTGAAGAAATTCATCATCTTTCTTTTCAGCAATTCACTCTGATATTTTCCAGGTCATGTTTTTGAAGAACAAAGGTTACTGAACCAAAGGAAACTAGTAAATATGTTGTAAGTAGTGTATACGTATGTTTTATGTACTGTATACATACATCACCATAATTAAAACATTATACTGAATTTTTTGCATAGTTCCCCCAACTTTTCAGAGTGAACTAAGACACACAAAAAAGGTTAGTAATAGAATGCACTGTTATCTGCTGGTTTATTTTACTGACAATTTTTTGTAAGTTAGTTCATGAAGTTTATGGGCACTTTTCCTTATTTATGTAATTACGGGTACCCAACAGGCCAACATATGCAATTTAATGGTGCAATTTGCAGAAGTCAGAAAAAGCAGGATCCCTGCTGAAAATTTAAAGAGGGAGTGTACCTATTTTCTGCTTCTATTACTTCATATAATGGCTTCCCAGATGAGTCTGCATAGCAAGCAAAGAAAACGCTGATGATGCATGACTTACGCCAACTGCTTGTGAATTGAAAGCAGATGTGGACAGTGGGAGGTTGGGCATCTTTAAATACAATACAAATGAATGAGCAAAATAGCCATGTCTACCACTGATATTCAGGAATGTATCTCGTAGTTAAAATCTCTCTTTTAAACAGGCAGTCATAATGACAGTCATAATAATAATAAATAATAATAATAAATAATAATAAAAGGAAAATTTAAAAAATCCTATAATATAATGAGAAATAGATTCAATTTCATAATGGATGAGTGAAATTCATATTCATAATGTATGAGTGAGATGGGCTAGATACTGAAGTAGTTCAGTCTCTTCACTTCTCCCTAATTGTCAAGATCACCATTATTTATCCACGACAAGGACTGACACTTACTAACTAGTCTTCTGAAAACTTCCTTTCAAACAACAACAAAATTTAGGATTATTTTTATATCCACATAGCCACAGAAGCAAAGATGGAGCTCTTCCCCAGTGGAAGCTTTGCACATTGTCATTTGTTAATCCTGTGCTCTTGGTTTAGAAGCAAGCCAACTGAGAACCACACACTAGAATAGTGTCATGCAGACTCATCACTTCTATCATTCTACTTCTATATATGTTCTGAGTTAGTGTTGTTCATATGCTGTGCAGCTCAGAGTGGAAAGATGGTCCAGTGATTCCTGCATTGAATCGGTGGTGATCATGTCAGAAATCCAGGAAGACTTTACTGTCATTCTTTGAAGATCCTACAGGTAACCTGGCAGCAAGAATACCAAAAAATCACATTCCCTCCCAAAATCCAGGAGTCAGTCACACTGATCCACACTGACATGCTTCAAGGACACACTGACTACAGGCAATAATAAATTATACAGAGAAGGACTGGACTGAAGGAATACACAATATTTACCACATTAACGTATCTATCCCTGGTCAAAAATATTAGACCAGATATCAAAGCTACTGAGCACAGGATGATACAAATTACGACTGTCAACAGTTATTTTTTTTCTCTACTGCTGTTTGGTTTATTTGATTAAAAATCACAAGGAGGGACATTAAGATGGAGTTTACACCAATAATTATATAATCTGCATTCCCACTATACATGCAGTGCCATCACTACAAATAGATATATTTATCAGAATACAAGGCACAAAATTAAAGTCTTTTTGTCTAGGAGAGAAACGCCTGATTTTGGCTTACTTTACCTCCTTAGAGCTTTCTAACGGTTCAGACCAGACTGGATTTGTAATCTCTATCAGACCATAGCCTGAAAAAAGCCTCTTTTTGGATTGTTTTTTTCTAATAATGCAATAACTGTATTTTAAAATAAAATGTTAATAAGGGTTCAGAATAGAGGAAAATTATTTACCAGAACATGTTTTACATGTATGACATTTATTTAAATTTAAAACAAAAATTGCATACAGATGGCAAACAGACTGTAGCTTCTTTGTCCTCTAAGATTTTAGAAAAAGTATTTATCATTATTTTGAACTCAGTCAGTATGCAAAAATTGTTTTTCATCTTTCTTTCCCATTTGATTTCTTAAGTTTGAGCAAACTAGTCATTGAATTCCTCTACTCAGATAACTTAAAATAAATAAAATGTTCTTTCTGCACCTGCAGAAAGAGCAGATGCTGTCAGAAGTGGTTTAGCACTTCAGCAAACTGCTTCTGTCTGCATAGTAAATGACTTTTGCTAGTTCAGTAGTCTGATTTCTTAAAAGATTTGGCAGCAAATATGTTCTACTTCATACTTTTGTCTTTTTAATTAAATATAATGTACTCTAACAAGTTTAAATATGATCTTCAGTTATCACCTCAGTTAAAGGTATATCTGCTTTTAATGTATGAAATAAGGACAAAATGATTTAAACAAATGTGGATCATTATTTGTACATAAATACAAGTTCAAAATTTCTCTGTGGTTGGATTGAAATGCCTTAGAAACACTGCTTTCAAATAGTGAGTTATGTACAACTCAGTGGATTTTCCCCTGATGATCAGTGTCCATTTGTCCTTACTTAATTTTCAAGTATTAATCCTTTCTCTGTGAGCCTGGTTGTCAACACATAATACAGCACAGGAGGAATGAATGATAAGTTAAACAGTAGGCTCTCACTCCTTTCTTCAAAGATGAAGGGCTGTCTATCCTCCCCAAAAAAACGAATTCCACGTTTCTACGTTGACTTCTTTTCTCTTTTCAAAGTTTGGCTTTCTTTATCCTACAGTGTGTAGGAATTGCTATGAGAGTTTAGTTAGATGAGTCATACAATTCTAGAATCATAGAATGGTCTGGGTTGGAAGGGATCTTTAAGATCATCTGCTTACAAAGCCCCTGCTACACGCAAGGACACCTCTCTCTAGACAAGTTTGCTCAAAGCCACATCCAGCCTGGCCTTGAATGCTTTCAGGGAGTGAGTATCCACAACCTCACTGGGCAACTTGTTCCACCGTCACAGTAAAGAATCTCTCCTAATATCTGGACTAAATCTTCCCTCTTCCAGTTTAAAAACAGTTCTCCTTGTTCTCCTACTACAAAAAGCCCCTCCCCAGCTTTCCAGTATGCCCCATTCAGATACTGGAAGGCTGCTATAAAGTCTCCTCGGAGCCTTCTCTTCTCCAGGCTGAAGAGCCCCAACTCTCTCAGCCTGTCCTAATAGGGAAAGTGCTCAAGCCCTCTGATCACCTTTGTGGCCCTCCTCTGGACCCACTCCAACAACTAGATGTTCTTCTTGTGCTGGGGACACCAGAACTGGACACAGTACTCCTAGTGGGGTCTCACGAGAGCTGAGTGGGCACCTCCCTCAACCTGCTGTTCACACTTCTCTTGATGGAACCCAGGATGGCTCACCTTCTGGGCTACAAGCACACATTGCCAGCTCATGTTGAATCCTTCATCAACTGACACTGTTAAATCCTTCATCAACTGACACCCCCAAATCCTTCTCTTCAGGGCTGTCCCAAACCATTTTCCACTCAGCCCATGTTTAAGCTTGAGATAGTCCTGACCCAGGTGCACCACCTCCTACTTGGCCTTGTTGAACTTCATGAACTTGATGAGGTTGGCATGGACCCATCTCTGAAGCCTGTCCAGTTCCCTCTGGATAGCATCCTTTCCTTCTAGGGTGCCAATTGCACCACTCAGCTTGGTGTTGTCTACAAACTTGCTGAGGGTACACTCAATTCCACTGCCCATGCTGCCTACAGAGATGTTAAATAGCACTGGTCCAAGCACCAATCACTGAGGAACGCCACTTATGACTAGTATACACCTGAAGATTTAGCTGTCGACTTCAATTCTTTGAGTGTGACCATCCAGCCAATTCCTTATCTATCAAATCCATGTTTCTCCAATTCAGTGACCAGGATGCCATGTGGGACAGTGTCAAATGCTTTGCACAAGACCAGTTAGGTGACATCTCTTGCTCTTCCTTTACCCACTGATGCTGCAACTCCATCATAAAAGGCCAGGAAATTTATCAGGCAGGACTTATCCGTGGTGAAGCCATGTTGATTACCACCAATCAACTTGTCCCCTAGTTCCTAGGATCTTCTTTTTTTCCTTTCTTGAAAATGGGGGTTATGTTTCCTCTTTTCCAATCAGTGGGAACTTCACCAGACTTCCATGACCTTTCAAATATGATGGATAGTGGCTTGGCAACTTCGTCCATCAGTTCCCTCAGAACCTATGCATGGATCCCATTGAGTCCCATAAACTTGTGCACCATCAGGCTCTTTAGATGGGCTCAGACCTGGTAGACACTACAGCCAAGGCTGCCCTTGAGCTTCACATTACTCACTAGCCCCTTCTCCTTAGCTCTTAGGACAAGCTTCAGCATAGTATGTTTTCATGTGGATTCCTGTACTAATGGAAGAGGAAGCTGTCATCAACACATTCCAGGAACCTCTTTGATTTCTGGTGCATTGCTGTATTGTCCCTCCAAAAGATATCAAGGTGGTTGAAATCACCCATGAGGACCATGTATTGTAAATGTGAAGCTCCTCCTATATGTTTACAGAGGGCCTCATCCACTCGGTCTTCCTGATCAGGTGGCCTGCAGCAGATCTTGAAGATCTTTTAAGATCTTTTCCAACCTGAGCGATTCTATGATTCTATGATTCCATGATTCTACGATTCTTCTATGATTCAAAGCACAGTGGTTAAAGGCTCAATGCTCTTTATCAGGGAGTGATGATGGGTCTCAGGGGAAACCTTAGCTTTCTCTGTAACTACCAGAAGGGAGGTTGTGGCAAGGTGGATGTTGGCCTCTTTTCCCATGTAACTAGCAATAGAACTAGAGGGAATGGCCTTAGGTTGCACCAGAGGAGATTCATGTTGAACATCAGGAAAAGCTTCTTCTCTGAAAAAGTAGTCAGGCACTGGAACTAGTTGCCCAGGGAAGGGCTGGAGTCACAGTCCCTGAAGGTATTCACGAAACATTTAGATGTTGCACTTAGGGACATGGTTTAGTGGGAAACATTGGTAATAGGTGAACCAATAGGTGAACCAGGCTGGATGATCCTGGAAGTCTTTTCCAACCTTGGTGATTCTACAATTCTATGATTCTGTGAGTGTAGTGGTAGGACAACGGGGAAGGGCTTTGAACTAAAAGAGGGAAGATTAAAGTTAGACGTTAGGGGAAAATTCTTTACTCTGAGGGTGGTGAAGTGCTGGAACAGATTGTCCAAAGAAGTTTTGGAAGTCCAATTACAACCAGGTTGGATGGGACCCTGAGTAACCTGATCTAGTTGGTGGCAACTCTGTCCATGACAGAAGGGCTGAAACTAGATGACACATAGGGTCCCTTCCAACACAAACCTTTCCATGATTCTATGGTTCTGTGAGACAATACGATAGCCTAGTGAAGTGCCTAGTAACTAAAATATTTCTACCATATTACTTCACTCAGAATAATCAATCTGCATACCTATACTACATGACAGAAGGTACTTGTCTAATCCTCATTAATCTCACAGAGATTTATGGCCTATGGCATTCAACTGCATGCAGATTTTTTTAGTCCGTGATCCAGCAGCAACAAAGTTGTCTTCTTCATCTTTGGTTAGTGAGCTAACCAAAGACAGTTTGGATACAAAATATTACTGTAATTAGTTAATAGGAAAATCTTATTAAAGCCTATCTTAACATTATTATACAAGTTGTCAGAAAATGGAAAATTTGCACCTTCTGTTCTGAATTCTAATTTTCAAACTAACCAAATTTTCAGCATTTGTTCATCAGTTATCGTGTAACACGATTACATTAATTACTTTGTAAGCTGTGTATAATTAATAATCCTAATTTTCATTCATATTATGAATAAGCAAGTTTCTTGAACTGACTTTGTTTAAGTAAATTATTGTGCAGTAAATAAGTACTCATCTTTGGTGAAATGAGATCTTCCTTTTGAAAAGTTCTTCAGAGTTTAGTTAAGCTACAAACTGCAACAGGCTATTTTTCTGCTTTTTCATTTAATTATGCCTTATCTTTCAGCAAACTGCTTCTCAATACCTTTTATTTTTTTGTACTTGAAGAAAGCCCTCCAGAAGTCAAAGAAGCTTATCTCCATCACTGTGGCTTACACACTTATCTTCATCTTACAGAAACGAGTGTCATGCTCCCTTTTCCATTGGTGCTTCTATGAATGACAATTGGATGTTTATATTTCTAGTGCATGACCAATGAATTACATACATCTAAAAATTCAGCTGGCTCTCGCATTTGAGTTGTGTATACTAATAGATCCATGACCATACTACCTTGTATAAATCTTAATTAAAGACATAGTTTGACATTACTCATTTCTAAGTACTGGTCACAATTAACCAAATGGTTTCTTAATATCTTTTAACAATAATGCTCTAAAATGCACTAAACATTATTTTGAATATTTACACTTCATCTATGTCAACTGTTTATGGGCTGGTTCGTCCCGGTTCCGTGACTAGCAGGGTGAAGGGATTTTGCAAAATCCACGCCTCTGGAAAAGGGAAACAGGGGACCCCAAAATAATTAAAAATAGCAGCAACTATCTGAGGAGAAGCAAACTAATTTACTAAATATAGTATCAGAATGCAAGATAACACACTATAATACAATATAATTAGAATTGAAGCTAATAAATCAAATATAATGAGAGAGAGATTGTCCAAAAGATGGATAGGAGACACCACAATGATGAGATGAGCAGCAGGGAGGAGAGCAGACAAAGAAGAAGAGCCGATGAAGAAGAGCACATCAGGTGACTTTACCAGGAGTTATGCCTCCTCTCTGTCCGCAAAGGCTCCCCTGGGGTGTGTAGTTCTTCTTCTCTTCCAGATAGGTGCCCGGAACTGGAGCATTAACAGTTTAATTCCCAGTGCACTACGTGATTGTCACGGAGTTAGCTAGATCAATCTATGACCGTGACAGGGGACCAGTAAGCCCTTTCCCCACTCCCTCCCCCTCCCTGGCCCTACAAAATGGGAAGGGAAAAGGAAAAGGGATAGGGAGATGGGAGCTGAGCTCAAGGAAGGAAGAAAAAAACAGCGGCAACAATCTATGGAGGAAAACTTATTTTACTAACTATGATATCGGAATGCAAGATAACACAATATAATACAATCTAATTGAAATTGAGACTAATAAATCATAGAGATAGGAGAGAGAAAGTTCCTGAGACCAAGTCAAACCTGAAAAGCTTGGAATGTCTAGGAAAGCATCCTCCAGCACCCACTGCAAGGCAGTAAGAGACCACCCCATCCAGAAGGGCCAAATCCCGTGACTTCCATAATGTATAGAGATAGGTACCTGGAATTGGAGCATTAACACTTTAACTCCCAGTGCACTACATGATGTTATGATGTGGAATATTGAAAATCAAAAAAAATAAAACCATGATAATGATGTTATGATGTGGAATACCGATAACCAAAAATCATAAAACCATGACAGTCTATCAAATGAATATCAACATATATCAAATGTGAAATTTTTGCGTTTTGCTACCCTCTCAATAATAAAGTTATGATCTTGAATATGTATACTGCTAATTTACAACTGATGCATGTATTCAGCCTGACATTATTCTGACATGACTCATAAAGCCTACCTTTGCAGTATCTATCTCAAATTAAAGAAAATGCATTCCTGTATTTAATGTAATTTATAGGAATTAGTCTATATACAAAAAATAATAAACATAATCCTTTCCAATAGACTATGATAAATCTATCTAAATCCAAATTTCAGATGCAGCAAAATTACCATTTTTTCTTGGGTTTTGCAAATAAATTTATGGTCAGGTATATACAACTGAATGTCAGCTAATAATCTTAATGTACATTTAATTTTGCCCTGATTTCTGTTTAGAATTTGAACAGAAGATCGTAAGAAATAACTTAATTGCTGCTATTATATTTACAGGACAATATTCCTATCCCCAGTGTTATTGCTGAGAAGCTATAAAAAAGCAAAATTTCAATATTTAGTAGTCTCTTTTACATTCCAGGTACAAATGAGTTAGCTGAATAACAATGTATTCTACAATTCAATGAGAATGTCTTTTTATAAATCTCATAAATAATGTAAGAATGAATATTTCAGTTTTAAGGGAAAGTAGTTTTTGACTAGCATAAGTCTTGTAGGTTGTATGTGTTCATATGCAATACATTACAAATTGTGTGAAAAAAAATTATTAATAAGTAATGTCTTCAAAAAGACATGTTTATTTTAAAATATCTATATTTTTCTGCATTCTAATACTAAGATGGTAGGCCGAGGTTACTTGAAGGATTTCTCAAAAAAAAAAAAAGAAAAAGAAACTATACATATATAACGATTCCTATTTAATTGCAGATTATAATAATGTTCTCTCAGAGACCTGAATGGGATAACACTATGAAGAATGATTTGTAACACATTATACATTTTCGTCTTCCCTTTCCTTTTCCGTTTTTCTCTACATCATGGCTTACACCTGAAAAAATCAAAACAGATCTGCATTAAGGTACTGTATGATCTGTCCTGAATAAAGATGCATCATGAATGATTCAAGTTGTATCAAAAAAAAAAGTTTTGATTTTCAGCTTGTAAAAAGTAGTAATTCCATTGTAGAGAGTCCATATGTCCACACGTAATGCTGAATGAGTAATACATTAATTTTCATAAGTTGGCTTGGGTTGGAAGGGACCTTAATAATCTAGCTTTAATCTCCTGCCATGGACAGGGTTGCCCAGGACCCCACCCCAGCCAGCCTTGAATACCTTCAGAGATATAGCATCCACAAGATCAGCCCTCTGATCATCTTTCTGATGTCTTTTGGGCTCTCTCTAACAGTTTCATGCTTTTCTTGTGCTAGATACTGCAGACCTTGACATGATGCTCTAGATGCGGACTTAAAAGGGCAGAGTAGAATGGGACAATCACATTCTTCACCTGCTGGCCACCCCTCTTTTGATGCAGCCCTGGATCCAGTTGGCCTTCCAGATTGCACAAGCACACTGCTGGCTCATGTCTACCTTTTTGTCCAATTCCTAAGCCTTTCTCTACAGGGCTGCTCTCATTAAGTTCTTCTCCTAGCCTGCACACACATCAGGGACTGCCCTGACCCACATGCAGCAACTTGCACTTGGTCTTTATTAGATTCACATGGGTTTGTTTGTCAAAATTGTCCAGGTCCATTTGGATAGCATCCTTTTAATTTTAAATAAAAGCAATTGCATAGCGATAGGTTTCTTGGAAATTAAGGAAATACATGTTTTTGTTTTGTTTTGTTTTGTTTTGTTAAGTTCATCTAGGTTTTTAATTTATGGTGGCTTTTTCTTGTTTCATTAATGTCCTTGCTTGTTTGTTTGCATTTCTGGAGATCTACATACCACTAGTGGCAGTAATGGTATGATACGCATGAATACTTCTGGCATAGTGACACTTTGAGATAAAATCACAAGTGAATTTTGACTGAATGATTACGGTAACAATTCAGGAACCTCTGTATGCTTTTCAGAGACTTCAGTGTAAACATGATTTTTATTTAGAATGCTAACCTCCACGCACATTCGTGCAGCTCAGTTATGCTAATTATGAGCAGAAAATGTTGCACCCTTTCTTTTAAAGATTTTTTTTTTTTTAATATTAGTGTCAACGGTTTCCGGGTTGGTTCGGCCCGGTTCCATTACCAGTGGGGCGGAGGGATCTGCGGATCCGCGCCTCCGGAAAAGGGAAAAAGGGGACCCCAAAATAATTGAAAACAGCGGCAATAATCTGAGGTGGAACAAACTAAATGTAGTATTAGCAAAGTATAATGAGAGGGAGAGAGTGTGTCTGAATGGTAGATAGGCCTCACCACAATGCTGAGGTGAGATGTGCAGTCCAGTTGAATGAATGAAGAAAAGCAGACGGCAAAGCGCAGATCGCAAAGCACAGACAGCAAAGAGCAAGCAAAGACGAAGGAATCAGGTGACCTTGCACAGAGTTATATCTCCTTGCTGACTGCAAAGCCTCCTGGGGAAATGTAGTTCTTCTCTGTCAGACAAACGTTCGGAACTCGAGCATCAGAAGTCAAACCCCCAGTGCATTACATGATGTTATGGTGTGGAATACTGATAACCAAAAATCATAAAACCGTGAAAATTAGAATATCTAATAACTGTTAAAATGCTATATTTTATTAAAACAAGCTGTGTGATTTTTTTAATCAAAACTCCAGAGAAAATTAAATTATTCCTTTCAGGAGGATTTGTTACTTCCTTTGCGCTGTAGAACCCTTTATGCTTATAGGAAGTGATTGCAATGTATTCCTCTAAGGAGATTGAATCTGTACATGAATTTATATCAGACTGAACATATGATTAGTTCAAAAGGAATAACAGATACTGCACTTCAATATATCATTCTGAATTATTAAAAATGGAGACATGTTGAACAATTTTATTGGTGCTGTCAAAAAGTCTTTTTTTTTTTTTCTCTTTTACTATTGAATATTTGGTAAAATTTCACATGGAGGAAGTGTAAAAAATATTCCAGAAATTTTAATCTCTTGGTTTCAGATTCACTAATATAAGATTCCTTTCAGGAAGATATCATGTTCAACTGGGAATATATATACATAACTGTACATCTCAGAAGTGCTTTGAATCTAAGATAGTTTCGTAGGGGATTGCTGCTTAGCAAGAACAAATCAAAGGGAAGGAACTGTTGCTTTACAAAGCAAAACTTAAGCAGTAGATACTGCACACTGAAAAGGGAAGACATTTGAAATTAAGTCATAGTTATTATAGGCCCCATTTCTGAGTAGTTAGATAATGCTAAAAAGATCTGAAGTTTGTGTATTGTTACCGTTATTTCTGTACCTAACTAACTAAAAGTAGATTAAAAATGAAGCATACAGTTCCTACCTCTTTCTCTTAAATATGCTGTGTCATGAATAAGATACAGTAAAATTCTGATCTATAAATGGTATAGAATGTTAATCTTGAAACATCTTCAATAAATTGGATCCTTTTCCTAACAATAAATTATACCTCTTTATATTCTTTGAGCCAATAGAGGAATCAGTTACACTATAGAACTACAGAATTCTCTACACTTTGATTTAGTTTTAGCTGAAAAACTTTCAGAGGCCATGTGTCATAACTTAGAGTTATGATACCTCTTTCCACCCAAATACCAGATTCGGAGCTTTTACAACCATTCTCTGCCAACTGCACAGGAGGAAAAATCTGTATTTTACTACTCAACAATCTCCAACTTCCTTTGTTTCCTCACCTGCAATCTACATCTGTATTGCCCACTCCAAATATTTCAAAGTCATTGTATCATATTCTTTGTGTGATATACACATTCTTTCTGTTGAAGTGCTAGTCATCAAGTTCTGGAGCTGTTGGAGTGAGCCCAGAGGAGAATCATGAAGATAACCAGAAGGCTGGAGTTTCTCTCCTACAAAGAAAGCAGGCTGTGGTGACATGCAGAAATCAAACCCCTATAGCCTGTAAGGATATAAAGAAGGTATGTTTTATTGGCAATTGTGCAAAAGCCCTGGTGCAAGGCGGATAATTCCTCCAAGCTTACACACCATCTGGAAAAATCGTGCTACAGATAGAGGCCAAATTAATACATAATCAATAGCTTTCCCAGAATTTGGATACATATTCATTACACCTCTGAGAGTTCATTAGCATGCAGACCCTCCCCTATTGCACGTGCATAGTGGGCTGTGGGGTGAAGATTTGCGTACTTCCTTGAGAAGTCTTCTGACCTTTCTCATTGTAAAATTCTGACCTAAAGGGAAGGCGTCCCCCCAAACTGGTTTCTTCTCGCCCTGTGGACATCTGATTATCTCTGCCAAATGTCCCCAGGCTGTTCTCAAACCCTTATCTTTACGGCTTTCATCCCCCTCACTATCCCAGACCCAGTGTCTGCCATCCCTTATTTTTCTAACAAGCTCTACATTCTTGCTTCTATGAACTATCTTTAACTATTCCCCTTCACTCCCTTTATTCTCAGTCCCTGTGAAGCCTTCTTGCCTTTTCACTTTCTCTTATGGGGCCCTTTACCTTTCAGTGGTCTGCCTGGAGAAGAGAACACTCCAGGGAGATATCATTGTGGCCTCCAGTATTTTAAAGGAGCTTATAATCAGGAAGGAGATCTACATTTCACATGGTCTGATAGTGACAGGAAAACAGGAAAAGGAGGAATATTTATAAACTAAAAGAAGGAAGATTTAGGTTAGATATTAGGAAGGAATTCACTCATTGGGTGGGGACTTGCTGGAACAGTTTGTCCAAAGAAGCTGTGGATGCTCCATCCCTGGAGATGTTCAAGGCCAGGTTGGATGCGGCCTTGGATAACCTGGTCTACTGTGAGGTGTTCCTGACCACTGCAGAAGGTTAGAACTGAATGATCTTTAAGGTCCCTTCCAACCCAAGCCATTCTATGAATACCTTCTCTGGAGGTAATTTGGGCCTTTCTCAAAAGCCAAAAGGATTCATCACTGACAGTAATTGTGGCAAAGTTAGACAAACTAACCAGGTTGAATAGGGTCTTGCACAGCCTGGTCTAGTCTTAGATATGGATGTTGGTGGCTCTGCCTGCAGAAGGGGGGTTGGAGCTTGATCCAAGCTTAATCCTTGAGGTCCCTTCCAACCCAAACTATTTTATGATTCTAAATTCTATGATTCTATGACTCCAAAATGCTGGTAATAACAGCAATGGTTCCTTACAGGATCATGAATTGAGGTACTGCAGGAAGTTTACTGCTGCAGAGTAGCAGCTTTTTGTTAAAATAACTGTGGCAATTTACATTCCTTGGATATTTTTTTTCAGTTGTGTATAGACTGTACATTTTTATTTTAAAAGGTTTCTGCACATTCTAGCACAAGCTAGAAGGACATACCATTTCAGTACAGGCAAAGATTTTGATTTTCACTTTAGCTTAAGTGGAAAATAGTTTTCAAGACACTCTAAAATGATTTCCCATTTTTGTCTTTCAGATCATTATATAGGAAGAGATTTAATGCATGGAAATGTCTAGCTGTCATTCACACATGCCATTCTTAGTCTTTAAGCAGCGAGGTAGAGAATAACATTTACAGATTTGGGGTAATCATTAATCTAAAAGACACTTCACATTCCTCAAGTCAGCAAGTACTGCCACTTCTATAAATAAAGATGCATGTATTGCACAGTATAACATGTGAAAAGAGATGAAATCATTGTCATTTTTAACAAGTTGGATGGAATTTTTTCCAGTATATTTTCCAATTTACCACACTTCTCCACAAAAGAAAAATCTTTGGTGTTTTAGTAGAAGTAGAAACAGATGCATTTTCAACATTAAGTTAACAATTATTTTCAACATTAAGTTAAATGGTATATTAGCATCACAATTTTTCTGCTCAACATGTTGGTTTGCTATAAGTTCATATTGTAAATGAGGTGTATTCGTATGAGCAGTCATCAGTGGAAAAGATCTTGATTATTACACTGAGTGACAGAACACCACAGAAATATCAGCAATAGTCCATCACTGTGATTCCTTCGACATATCTCAACACATTCTGATATTCTTCCATTTCTTATTACTGTCTTGCACTGTCTGCTATCTGCCACTTTTTGTGTCTTTCAGAAGAAATGCTAGAAACTGAATATCTAGTACTGTTACGATGGGAGTTTAGAAAGAAATAAAAGTCAGCAATAATACAGAAAGCATCAATTCTGAAATAGAGATGTTTTATGTTTAATGTCTATCCGGTAAGGTGTGATTTTATTTCTTTGTTTGCAATATGTATATAATGAATATAAAATTAAGTAATTATGTGCTTTGAAGAAATTAATTCTTAAAAGAAGAAAACTTCTTCATATTTCAAAATACATTAAGAAAGTAACTTTCTATGTTTCTATCACAAAAAAAAAAAAAAAAAAAAAAATCCAGGAAATAATTTTAAAATTAATATTGTCATTTTCCTTTTCTTTCATGTGTCCATTTTTCTTAGAGTTCATCAGCACTTCCAAAACAAGATATATGAATCACATTACAGCAAGAAGAATACTAAAAAATATCTTGGGCACACTAAAACAGAATACATCTTCAGTTTCCTCTGAGACACACAAGTATTTCTATTGGGATGCCTTTGAATCAAAAAATGATGCTTAGGAAAAAAGACAAAGGAATGTAACTTTTTCTCAGTACACAGAACAATTCAGTAAGTTGATTGCCTCTGTTTGTTTGCATGCTTTCAGTTAGCCAGTCTACATTTCCTACATGCAAAAATATTTATAAATAGTCCACGAAGTCTAAGCAAGTAAAGAGTTACTAAAAGAAGATGTGTATTAACTGTATAATAGTTAATTCCATCTGGTGCTTGGTTTTGTAATGTAAATTACAAAATTTTACAATGTAATTTTTTTTCTTTTTTGTCTCATCTGAACAATAGCCAGTGACTTAAAATGAATAACCATCCCTAAACATCCTCTCCATATTGTGAAGAATTTTTGGATCCTTAAGGACTCCTGACCCAGAAGTTTCTGTCTGGGATATGTGATTTCCCAGTTGAGCAAATTGCACACCTTTTTCTAATTCTAAAAAAAGGATAAAATCTCTACTGCTGTTCCATTATCTTGTTGTACACTCACCGCACTGTTAATCCAAAGAGTCACAAATGTGACTCCCCAGAATTATGCAATGCATAAACATACATGCTAGTTTTTGAAGTTCTGAGAAAGAACATTTGTCACTACCAAAAGATTTCAAACATCTACTTGTGATTGCTCTCCTCATATGGGATGAGGAATTGATAGGTAAAAGGATCAGTAGACTGCATCAATGGACAAAATTTAGACATCCTTCTTAGAGGTCAGTGTAAAAATCTAGCCATGAATTTCCTACAGTAAGTGATAAGTAAATGGCACCCCCACAGATTTAGTCACCATTTTTTAAAATGAGCAATTAAAGCACTGAGGTTCGTTATGAGGCTGGATATGAACAAAGATTTAGAAAACTTAATATTGGAATGATGAAGCTTGACAAGATGAATCGCTTCTTAACTGAAATAATATCAGTAACAGCTTACCAAATTAATAGTTCATATAACAATGAAAAAGAAAGTATTCTAAATCCTTTTTTTCAGCACTGTGGCAAATATCAGCTATTTTTTCCTCACATAATATTTTATTACTACTCTATGTTCTATTGTGTTTTTAGTTCTCTGTTCTCTGTTTGCTATTTTTTTTTTTTTTTTTGAGAGCAAAGAATAGTTCCACATATCTTAGAGCATACTCTCATACTTTAAGTCAATTTCAGTGCCATGATGCCAAAGGGCAGATCGACATGCTTGTGCATTTCAGGAGGGAATGCTCCTTTTGACACCCTCTTGTCTGATTCTGTGGTCTTACTGCCCATTTTTTGTTGGAGAACACATGTGATTCTGGAGCACATCTTCTGATTCAGTTACACATATACATAGTTATATTTATGTACGCAAAAGATATTGTTAAGTACCAGTTTCCCTCACCTTTTTTCTTTACAAAGGCTGTTCCTTCTTCCAATGTTGAGTAGTCACTTCTTTTTTTTTCTTTTTTTTTCTTTTTTTTTTCTTTTTCTTTTTTTTTAATGCTGCAGTTTCTTTAACCAGCAGTTAACCAGGTTTCCTTGTTTATGTTTATATAAGAAAAATTAACTGCCAAATTACAAGGAGTTTAACATTTTCTTGTGTTTATAAAGGCTCAAACACTTTTCAAAACAGCTACATTAGTGATACTGAGAATTAAAAGGTAGGTAAATCTGACTAATTAAGCTTTGGAGTAAAGGAAATTATTATTATATTCTATGTGAAACATTTCAGACTGATGTAAAAGAAAGCTCCAAATTACAACAGTGATACCTCAGAAGTATTTCTGGGGCAAAATAAAGTTGTTTTATTTGTCAAGCCTGCTTGTGCAGTGACGCTTATTTGTATGTTGAAGTCCAGCATAAAATAATTATGTATTGTTGGATTTTCTGTTTTAAGTCACACCCTGTGCTGAGTTTCTTCTCCTTACTTGCTGCTACTATTTTTCAATATCTGTTCTGTTATTTGATATTTTTTTATATTAAGCAATAAGGGCTTGTTTGAGGCCTTAATTTCTTCCAACTCTCATCATTCCCATATTAAAAAGATGCTATTCATTTTTTTGTAACATGGTTTGCTCTTTGGAATTTTCAGTTATTGCAATTACAGCAGTCATCCTGTAGTTAGTAGGCAGTAGTACACTGTCAAATGTCTGAAACTGATCACTGAGTTCCTGATTCAGTAATATAATTTACAAAAACTAAATGCTGCTTCAAAATTTAGAAGAGTTAAAGCATTCAAATAAATGGCTTTGTGCGAGTCTCCAAAAGTGCAAAATGTAACCTTATCTCTCTTCTAAGTATGATGTGATAACTGAATTATTTTCCTGACAGATTCTTAGTCAGAACAAACTGAACATGACCCAGACCTTCTGGCAATGTCCTTGCGATCTCTGATCTTCATTTCTTCATTCCAACTAAGGCAGAAACTGAGCTTGTCCTTTGAAAGCAGTTTGGCTTCTAGCTAGACTTTTTTATATGTGAAGCCTATTTTAAAAAATTTGTAAAGTTTCCAAAGACACCTAAATGGTTTGTTAATATGTAAATATCCTACATCTGCTACTTTCTCAATTCACTACATTCTGTAAAATACCAAAAATAATATACAAAAAAAAAATTTTTTCTCACATGCTAGTTATTAAAGGTAGTCTTTTAAATTTTTTTTCTCAACGATGATTGTTCAATTATTTTGTCAAGAAGGAGCATACAATCACGTGCTATTTAATAACTTGACTTTGATATTTTTACTTTTTTTTTTGTAATGGGTAATCCATTTTACTCTTCAGTTCATATCATATTAAAAAAAAATCATTGTTTCTACTGACTTATATTATGTTTGTTCAACATTTTAAGGTATGCCATTATATGCTTTTTATCATCCTTCATATAAAGGTTTAATTTTTACAGTTAAAGAAAGAACTGGATGATCACTTATTGTTAAAAAAAAATTGTTTTGAACATTACACTTTGGTTTTATTCCTGAATACCTTTGATCATAAGGTTTCTCCACTTTTCCATGGAAAAAAGTCACACTTATATCTTCAATAGTTCCAGACATTACACAGCAATTATATTTCCATTTTGTGTTACAGGCATTACTTCTCAAGTTTGAATGAAGCTATACTGCTTCATACTTCTACTCTTTCTGAAGTATTTTATACTTCTGCTTTTGCAAAATTACTGTTTCATGTACTTAATCAATGGCAATACTCATACTTCTTTGAAGTTTTTGAAAAGATTATCAGTGAAGAGCTGTATTCCATTGTTGCCCATCTCCAAAAGCAGTACTGTTCTGCTTTTATTTTGTCATGCATATACCTGTTTGTATTCTCTTTTTTTTTTTTTTCTTTTCTTTTTTTTTTTTTTTCTTTTTTTTCCCTTTCCTAGCTTCCCATCCAATTTAATCACAGAAGGAATCATGAGTTTGGGTAGATCTGAGGCAGAATTTTTTTTACTGTTATCTGTCTGTGAAGAGACTCTGTTATAGTCAGATTTTCAGTGTACTTTTGTTATTCATGAGGATTCAAAGGCCATTTTGTTTTTTCTTTTAATTTCTGGAATTAAATGGTCTATATCAGAGGATGCATTATGAAACACAGTAGTACTGTGGCAAAGGACTGCTCAAGGTTAGTTCTTATTTTGTTCACAGAAATATGGATGAGAATATTATCTACGCTTCCCTTATATAGGGAATAATAAGGTCTGATTCACAGAGAATCTCCTCAAAATAATTTCTAAGAAGTCTTACTCCACATAAATCTCTTCTTACATGCTCCAAACCTGTTTCTATTCATCTGGCTGGTCAATGTATTCTCCTACACCATCTGGGGACGTTTCTCTGATCATGACTTGTTTCTTATATCTTGCATACACAAATTACGAATAGCATCATATAAGGCCTTAAATTATTACTAACATATTCTATTCTAACACAGAAATTAGTATGCTGATTTGAATTTCTCAATGATATTTTTTTAAATTGTCATTGATAATTTCTACTTGACAATACTGGAAAATACAACCTCTTTTTTACGAGCCTCTAGTTCAGAATTTTTGAATACTATGTCTTATAAAAATAACTTTGCTGTAACCTTAAAATACATCACATGAGAATTTTAGGAGAATAAGCTGTACCATTTTACTAGAAATCAAATTTGATGGAAAACAGAGACCATTCCTTAAGCTTTTAGAAGTATAGTCAACACTACATATCACAAGCTTCATTTTTTTCTAAGTATATTTGATAGGTAACTTAACTGATAATGATAGCTCATTAATGCTGCTTTGTTTGTTTGTTTGTTTTCTGATTTACAGTATTATAAAGTTCAGGATCTGTGAAGCTATTCACAATTAAAGGAACATTAATTATCTATTAGAATTTTGTGCTTTGTGTGTTTTCCTTTTTTTTGAAAGATTGGAGAGCTATAAGACAGCAATGCAGCCAGATTCAAATATTCCTTTTTATCTTGTTAATCAAAACATGAACATATCAATCACTCCTTCAAAACATATGGAGAAGATAAAGTTGAAAATAAGCAATGCGAAGTTCATACCACATAACTCCTTTTCTTTGACAGATCAAGTTTCTCTCTTTGACGGCCAAAAATAATGCTGTGAAGAATGTAGTCAGTAAAATTTTGAAAGAGCTGTGAAAAATGCAAACATGAACAGAGTTCTGAAAACAGAAATTAGTTGCCAAAATGAAAGTGAGTATATTATTAAATACTGGAAAGCTAATTCTATTTTGCTCTGTTTTGCTGTTCATTTTAGTTACTTATTTAAAGTTTAGTATCTTGACTAAATTACAGTGGAAAACAAAGTGTATCTCAAATCAGTAAAGCTAAAAGTTGGCTGGAGCAAGATATGTTAGAGGCAAATGGGAAGAGAAGGGAATAGATCTATTAGAATCACAGAATCGATGAAGTTGGAAGGGGCCTTTAAAGGTCATCTAGTCCAACTCCCCTGCAATGAACAAGGCCATCTACAGCTAGTTCAGCTTGCCCCAGGGCCTTATCCAGCTTCACCTTGAAAGCCCCTAGGGATAGGGCATCAACCACATATCTGGGCAGCCTGTTCCAGTACCTCAACACCCTCACTGTGAAAGACTTCTTCCTTATATGTAGTCTAAATCTAGTTTTTTCTTTGAGCTTGAAACCATTTCCCCTTGTTCTATCACAACAGACGCTGATAAAGAGTCTGTCCCCTTCTTTCTTGTAGATGCCCTTCGCATATTGAAAGGCTGCTATCAGGTCACCTTGGAGCCTTCTTGTCATCAGGCTGAAGAGCCCCAAGATCTCTCAGCCTGTCCTCATAGGAAAGGTGTTCCATCCCTTAGATCATTTTTGTGGCCCTTCTATGAACATGCTTGAACAGGTCCACGACTTTCCTGTACTGAAGACTCCACATCTGGATGCAGTACTCTAGAAGAGGCCTCACTAGTGCAGAATAGAGGGGCAGGATCATCTCCCTCGACCTGCTGGCCACGCTTCCTTTGATGCAGCCCAGGATATGGTTGGCTTTCTGGACTGTGAGGGCACATTGCTGGCTCATGTCCAGCTTCCCATCCACCAGTACCCCCAGGTCTTTTTCAGAAGGGCTGCTCTCAATCCTTTCATCCCCCAGCTCGTGTTGGTAGTGGGACTGCCTCAATCTAGGAACAAGATCATGCATTTGGATTTGGATGACCTCATGAAGTTCACCTGGACCGACTGCTCAAGCCTGTCTAGGTTATTCTGGATGTCATCCCATCCCACTGATGTGTCAACTGCACCCCACAACTTGGTGTCATCATCAAACTTGCTGAGGATGCACTCAACCCCACTGTCAATGTCACTGATGAAGATATTAAAGTGTATCAGTCCCAGCACTGACTCCTGGGGGACACCATTCATCACTGATCTCCATCCAGACATTAAGTTATTGAACACCACTCTCTGGAATCAATTCTGCAGCCAGTTCTTCTTCCATTGAACAACCCACTAATCAAATCCATATCTTTTCAATTTGGAGAGAAGCATATTATGGGGTACCA
Source organism: Tetrao urogallus (assembly GCF_951394365.1). Classification (NCBI taxonomy): domain Eukaryota; kingdom Metazoa; phylum Chordata; class Aves; order Galliformes; family Phasianidae; genus Tetrao; species Tetrao urogallus. The sequence continues at coordinate 68,638,713 of NC_136814.1, read as the reverse complement.
TGTCAGAGGCCTTAACTGAAGTCAAAACAGACTTACATCAGTGCCTCTTTCCTTGTCCATTGGTTCAGCGCACTATCATAAAAGAACTGTAGTTCAGGCATCCATAATAATGGCCTGCTATGCAGATTTTCTGGGACCCAATGCAGTTTGACATAATGCTTATGTTTTATTTCCATCAATATGTTTAAAAACTCACCCTAGTCAACTTAGTAAAAAATTCATGATATGATAAAACATTTTTTATAGTGTCTATTTCTTCCAAACTTGATACAAATTCACAATATTCAACTTTTATCAGAAAAAAAAAAAAAAATTCTTACAAAAAGACCTGAAAACAAAAGCATAACAAAGTCATCTTAAGAGAAGACAAATATTTTATTCTCTCAAGGTGTGGTGTTAGGACATTTTTTTTTTCATTAATCAAATATATTTTCAAGAATGCGTAAATATCATGCAATATCAGATTTTCTTGAATTCATTTTTATAATTCCTAAAAATTTCCTTTAAAAATTTTTAGCATCTGGGAACATATTTTTGGCTTTGTCTCACAATTATTATTTTGTACTGTTAGATTTTTGTCATTCAGTGCAGCAATTTTAGGCATTTCTTAATCATAGCAATTTCTTATCTGTTTTGAAATACTTAACTTTTCATAGAATCAAAATTCATTTGAGGCTGGAAGGGACCTCTGGAGGTTATCTGGTCCAAGCCCCTGTTCAAGAAGGACCATCTCCAGAAGGTTGCCCAGAACCACGCCAAAGTGGGTTTTAAACATCTCCAAGGAGGGAGAATATCTGGGCAACCTGTTCCAGTACTCATTCCCTTCTATAGTAAAGATGAGCTGCTTGATCTTCTGTCCTTGTTTTATGATTTTTGGTTATCGGTATTCCACATCATAACATCATGTAGTGCACTGGGGATTAAATTGTTAATGCTCCAGTTCCAGGCACCTGTCTGGAAGAGAAAAAAAGAATTACATATCCCAGGGGCTTTGCAGTTAAAGAGGACATATAACCCCTGGCAAGGTCACCTCTTCTTTGTCGGGCTCTCCTCCCTGCTGCTCAACCAGATTGCCTATCCACCTTTCACACATTCTCTCTCATTAAATTTGAATTATTTGATTTAATTCTAATTATATTGTATTATAGTGTGTTATCTTGCATTCCGACACCATATTTAGTAAATTAGTTTTGTTTCTCCTCAGAATGTTGCCACTGTTTTTAACTATTTTGGGGTTCCCTGTTTCCCTTTTCTGGAGGTGTGGATCCCCTCCCCTAGTCACAAAACTGGGCTGAACCAGCTGTAAACCACTGACATTCTCAGAGGAAAACTTCTGTATTTCAACATGTGTCTGTTTCCCCTTACCTTGTTGCCAAACATCATTGAAAAGAATGTGGCCCTGTTCTCTTTACAGTCTCCCTTCAGGTACTTATACACATTGATAAGATTATCCTTAAGCCTCCTCTCTTGCAGGCTGAACAGTGCCACTTCTTTCAGTCTGAAAGAGAATTGAACATAGCACCCCAATTTAGGGCTTAGCACAGAGGGAAGATCATCTCCCTTTATATACTGGCAACAGTCCTAATGTAGACCAGTATAGCATTTGCCTTCTGTAAGAGATTATTCTTTTTTTGTGCCTTTGTCTCAAAGCTTGCTGTTGAACTCAAATGGACGAGTCCAGGCAAGTCCTGGTCAAAGTTGGAGAAATCCTTTGAAGGTTTGAAGGCCAGGGGAAACGAGAGAGAGATGAGTAGCAGCTTGATGGCCAATAAGCAGTCTTTTGTGTGGGCTCATCTTGAGGGAGATAACCATACCTGCATGTTCAAGGGTCCTGCACATGACTCTTACCTAAATGCCCAGAAATGCCATGTTGGCAGAAGAGGCTAAAAAACGGGACCTACAAACAAGAGAGTTGTGTCTGACATCAGATGCCTCATGATGTGATGCCTGTCTGCTGCTGGACTCTCCTGGGCCTGCTACCTGAGACCTGCCTGTTTCTCCTAGACTATTGTCACTGTAACTCTTGCTGCCTAAGGCCACCCACTCTGCTGCTGCTCTCTCCTGCACTCTTGCTTCTGTATCAGCCTTGGACCATTGAAGCAGCATGCAATGGGACACTGAAGGATCTTTGGTGGTGACTTTCCCTGCTTTCTTGCTCCTTTCCTATCTTTCCTATCACTCACTTTCCCTTCCCCATCACTCTAATTCACAATAATCACCAGCCTTCCCTTTCCCATCTTCCTGATTGACTAGGATTTGTAATAAACTGGTCAGACCAACATTTGAACTACTGTTTCTTAATCTTGCCGTTGGGTATACATGTGTTAAAAGAACAGCCTTCCTGTATCATGACTCCATGTTGAGACGAAATATTTCTGAGCACCATGTTCCACTGTACCTTTAATTGCTGCTTACTTGCATCCTTCTTTCTTGCTTTTCTGTTTGTTTGCTGTTTTTGTTGTTGTTGCTATTATTGTTTGTTCCTTTGTTGTTTTTTGTTGTTGTATGTTTGTTTGTTATGTTTTTCTAAGTTTTCCTTTTCTGATTGTTTGTCTGATGTGTGAAAGCACTATGGCTTGTGCAGATGTACTCAAATGCTGAATATAGCAGAAGGGATAACAAGGGGATTGGAAGTATACAGTAGTTTGCATCTGCCCCAGAATTAAAGCATGTTTGTAATCCTTGAATCAAGACATTGTAGTAAAGATATTAAGAGACTCCATGCCCTGTGGTATGTTTGTACAGGTAGGGCCATCATGAACCTTCATCTATTCAGTGGCTTTCCTAGCACTGACCTTCAAGTTTTGCCAAGATTATACGAGGTTATGGTCTGCAAGGAAAAGTGCAGTGCTCCATCTTCTTTCTCTTAAGACAACTAGAAATCAGAACTGGCAATGCATGACTGCTTTTTACTGAAATCAAACATTTTATTTCAAACTCACCACTGAAAACCTGCTGGGACAATAAAGTCAGGAAGAGTCATTTTCACCACTGCTAACCCTGCATTCCAACATGAACCTGAAAAATCTTCTGAGAAACGTCAGTCTCATTCCCTTTCTGAAGGCACTGATCTTACTACTCTCATCAGTATGCTAACATTATCTACTTTTTTTTTTTTCTTTGTCACTTGTTTTCCACAGACAGAAAGAGTTATTATTATAGTATTATAGTATTGTATAGTATTATATATTTAGATATAGTTTAAGTCAGAGTGTGGAAAAACTTGAATTATTTAAGCTTTTTTAGTCATGAATTCATTTTTCTGACAGAAATATGAAGTGGAAGGTCTCTGACCAAAAATATATTCATAGTACTTTCATATACAGTTGAGTTAGTCATCACAATCTCTTTTTTATAATTAGTGGAAAGAAATAGACATTTCCAACACATGAATCACCACATATAACTGTCTAAAATAGGTCAGATGAATAATGCCCTAAAAATGCCTATTTCTATTCATTGTCTATAAAGACTGCCAGGCATTGCTAGTTCAGATATAGATGATTAAGTTAAATTACATGAATGTTCTCCAATGAATCAATGTAATAAAATCTTTAAACATATGTGATTACATGCTTCTATGCCTACCTTTCATCCATGGTCTGAGATGAAGATTTCAGGTTCCCAAAATTAGGACCTGGAAATCAGAAACACCTTTCTCACAACAGTGACTCACCTGAAAATCACCCTCATCACTATCTGTTATGAACTGGTAGCTTGGAAAGGAAATAGAGGTGTGTAAACAAATGTTTAATACTTAGTTATGCACGTACACAGTTCATATATATAAGTACTTTTAACTGTGTACTACTGTATTACAATGAGTGTATTCTCTGCCATAGTTTTTGGATTAACTTGTTCTCTTGTATTCCATGCAGCAACGTATTTACAAATATTTAATATTAATATTAAATATTAATAATATTAATAATTAATATTTACAAATATTGAAGAAAACGTACATCAAAGAATGCTCATTAAAAATGAGCATTTTAAAGGTTCAGGCAAATTATTACTTGCTCATTTCCACAATCTTAAATGCTTTCCTATTGACATCCTTCCTGTTATAAAAGAATTTTCCACTTTTCAGCCACTCCTACGAATGCTCAGTATATGCACAGCTGAAAATGAATCACTGAAATGCTCTGCTTTGTTGTATCCTTTTTTTTCCATCTTCCCCAAAGAATCCCCAAAGTTATGCACATAATTGTGATGTACAGCAGAAAGGAATGGACTGAATCCCTGAAAAGAGGTGAACTTCGCTCCTATAGACTCAGAGAAAATTATTTCAAAAGGATTTCTTGCAGAGAGCACTCTGCAGCCAGTCATTAAAAATAAATTTCAAGGGACTCATTGGTGCTGTACAGAAATTAATGTTACTCTACAGAATTCTTGATCCATTTTCCTCAGAGGCCAAATATAGGACATGCATGTCATTGCCAATCCTAACATTTCAACTCACTGCATTTATAGCTCTAATCCACCTGCTTCTTATCTACTTATGCATCATTTATGAGTTATTTATTTCAGTCTCATTGGGGAGTTACAGCTCTATTACTGTATTCTTAAGCTAGTTCTGAGAAATACGATGTGCTTTAATTTCAGAAAAAGCCTATTAGTACATTGTTTTTATTTTGTGCTTTGTGTCTTTGTTAGTCTTTGTAAGGAATTACCTACTGAAGCTAAAAACTAAAGCAATCTGGATTTGTTTTGTTATAAATTGTATCAGATTATGCCCAGAGGCCTTAGAAGAAAGAGTTTGTTCAATAATAAGGTCAGTTCATTAAACAAGAGTATTGTGTTTCCTCCCAGAGTCACATGTTGATTTCATGCTGAGTAATACTGTTTGCTTCTCTAAGTACATGCTCCTATAAGGAATGGAATTAGCTGTTTATAAACTAGAAATAATACATAAATTGGGAAACAACACTGTTTCCCCACCAATAAAAATCATCCAACTGCAAGTACTTGTGAAATACTGAAGGGCATTTTCTGAATTTCAGAGGAGGGGAAAGATTGGTACTGAATATATCTGTGTAGTTGCAAAGTATGAGCTAATGCACACAATGTGCAGAATTAGGACCATCATTTTTACTCCCTGTTAAGTCTGCATAGCTTATAAGTTTGACGGTAATCTGTTCACCAAATGTGAAACCAGGTTTCAGATGAACATTTTTATATCACTTCATTACTTGCAGCTTGTATTTTTATCATACTCTTTAAAGCAAATTATAGTCACTGTGTATGCATGGGTAACCAGCAGCATGTTCACCTCCTTCCCTAGAAATAATTTGAGTCACCCAAGAGTTATTTTCACCTGTATCTGAAGAGTGTTGGGCTTGATACATGATCTGGACATAGAAGGTGTTGAAATTCAGTGTTCTATTCTCAGCTCACTACCGATTAGTTCTAAAAATTAAATGTACTTCTCAACCTCTATCGAACAGCATTTCACACATACAGTTTTAGCTTCTCCTGCTGGTCTGCCACATACTAGTCTGACACTTCTTTTTTTCTGTGTTTCATGATGCTCTTTGCAAAGTCTCTTGAAAGAAGCATACAGTATATTTAATGATAAATTTTTTGGATAGTGGTTGTCAGATATGTCACAAGAACCCTTCAAAATGGCTGTACTAAATTAATGAGTTAGATATGCTAGTTATAGTAGTTACAAAAGAAAAAAATACTAAAATAGTGACTAATGAAGGACAGACATAGTTCTAAAGTAACAGCGCAGAAATAGCAGTCCATAACCTGTTCAAAAAACAAACAAACAAACAAAAAACCAAACCAAAGTATATAAGCCTTGCAGAGCAAGCTGTAGTATTTTCAGCAGTAAGGATGTCCTCATCCAATGAATGAAGATTGGATAATTAAGTTTTCTAGGCTCAGGGAAGCAGAAGCAAAAGCAAAGTTTCTTGAACGGACAGTATTACTGTTCTCAATTGCACCTAATCATGACTTACTCCAAAAGACAAACTGACTGTGACAGTGAACAAGAATAAAGACAGATTGAGCGTGTGTGAGCCTGTTCTGACAGTGGCACACGCGGATTCTAAGGAAACAAGTATAAACATGACCAGACAGAGAGAAAAATGAGAGATAGGTTACTGTCTGATAAGACAATTGATGAGTTTGTCCTGCTCTCTGACCTAAGTTTAGAAATAATGACTGATTTTTATCTACATACCGAATACATATTGAGTATTAAAATATTTTTGAGAAAATGTAGAAGAGAAAGCATGCACTCTCCAACAGTTTGACCACACTTCTTATTGTATATCAATACCAAAGAGAAAAGTAGATAACGATATCTGTGTATGTGATATACATACACAGTTGATGATGACAACATTTGACAGCATCCAAGTTTTTGTTGTTGCTTCATGATTGTTTTTTTTTAAATTATTATAAAGAAAAGGTGTAAAGAGATCAAGGTGGAGATGGGAGGATGGTGGTTGACACTCTCCACTGCCATAGTCATAATACTTCAAGTAGTTGTTAGAAGATTCCTAAAACCATTCCTCCATAATGGAGAAAGGAAAAGATGCAACAAAGATATTCCAAAAATGAAGGCATAGGCATGGTAGATATGTCACCGGAACCGTGAGAAAATCATGTCTTTTTGATGTGGCACTTGAAGGAAATGAAGATGGAAAGAAAATCATATGGGGACCAGACACAAATGCAATGAGTCTGATCATCATGGGCAACTATATAAATTTCCCAAGTACAATTAGAAAACAGTATGTCAAATCACAGAATCATAATATTAATCCTCACCTCTCCTATGAAGAAAGGTTGAGGTAGTTGGACTTGTTTAGCCGTTGGAGAAGAGAAGGCTCACTATGGTCTTCCAGTACTTGAAAGGAGCTTATAAGCACAAGGAGGACCAAATTTTTACACAATCTAACTGATAGAACAAGGGGAATTGCTTTAAGCTAAAAGAGAGGAAATCTAGGTTAGATGTTAGGAAGAAGTTTAAGTAGGAAGTGGTGAGGCACTGGAGCAAGTTGTACAGTGAAGTTGTGGATACCCATCCCCAGAGGCATTCAAGAACAGTTTGGTTATCTCCAGGATTATGCTAAACAATAACGGATAATTAGAAAGAAGAATGTAGTACATCAGTTATGGATTATATTAATCTGTGTTACTTCAGAGGATACTATATTGTCTGTTGATTCTTCTAGCATTACTTTCAAATTAGAACCTAGTGCAGAATTATAAGGATATACATAAAATGAGGAATTTGGGAATCAGAAAATTTCTATGCCACATTGTTTATTTATTCTTGTGGCTTGTTTTATTCAAGTGCAAATAATAAGCAAAAAGCAGTTAGAATGTTTGATGCTCACATTGTAGAAGTGTTTAATCACTGAAGTTATGAACTTATGGTGAAATGTACTTTCCTCACTGAAAAAATTCCAACTAGCTATTGAAAGAGGAGGTGAAAATTTGGCAGCTCTTCAAGCCCAAGACTTGTTTGCAAATGAATCAAGTATAACAGATGACTTCTAGACATTAAAGGCAATAAAGTACTTTTATTCTAATCAGGATTGGGTAGGATTCATCCTACTTCAGGAGATAATTGAATGAACTTCAAGGTTAAAAAGTAAACCAATTTACCTTCTCTAAAATACTTCAGAGAAGTATTTTAATACTTCTATACTTTAATAACTCTAATACTGTGCCTATGAATCTTGACTGTAGAACAACATAGATCTGTTTTGAGACTGTTTACAGCTAACTCCTGTGGATAGTGAGTCATACCAAAGTTGTACATAGTTAAAAATATCATCCAGATGCAGAAAAAAATATAAAAAGCAAGTTTAAATTTATTTTTTGATATCAATCGATATTTCTTTCCCAACTTCCCTTTCTCCTTATTCTCTCCTAGCTGGACTTGGAGATTTGGATGAGGCCATTATTTGTTTTAACACTATTTTACTGTGTTCTTTAATAATCCCAAGAAAACTCATCAGCAAAAGTGTAAGGAATAATGACTTGATGTTAGTAATTGAAACTGTAATTACTCTGATCATATGAGGAAACAGCAAGAATAGTAGGAGCTTCTGAGGAAGCTTTTATTACTGTAATGTCCTTAAGTACATGTATTACAGAAATCCAGGCTATCCTAGCAGCAAGCAGTGTTGTGATCTTGCTTTTTGCTTTACTTCCTCCCTTCAGGATTCCAGTGTGTCAGTGCTGCCCACAACCTTCACATATCAGGCTACCTCTTAATTAAAAGAAAGCTTAGTACTGTCTTTTAAAAGTAAAGCAGTATTTAAGGGTATTGTGAATTTATCTCAGTGATAACACAGCTTATCTGACACAAACCTTAAATCTTTCACTGTAGATTTAAATTTTTAAAAAATCATAAACTTTAGAAAATTATGTTAAATGTTGTACATGAGAGATAGCATTAAACTGAAGGAATATGTATTATGTTTTATAAATATAAAACAGATATTTACATTTTTTACAAATTTCTGTCCAAAAACTTGTTGATTATTTCATGAAATGAGACTACTTGCCTGGAACTGGGCTATTAATTTATATTCCAGACATTTAATGCTGTATATCAGAGTAATGACACTGTTTTCTCTCCCTTCATGTCCTAGATTGAAGTATAAATTTAGAGTCAATTGGCTTTCTCTTTGCTACCCTTGCACAACCTATTGTCAGAATTTAGTATATCCTGTAATGCAATTCTGGAATAATCAGACTGCCATGCACTAATGCATTAAAATAAAATCTAGTGTAGTTATAGTGGTTTCATTATTATGATGACTGACTGCTTTAGAAACAGATTAACTCTTCTGTTTCTTCCCATACTGTAGATAGCATTTTCCATTTATGGTTTCCTGAACTAAAGAAGTCACAGTATTAGTACATGTTCATTCTGATTTTGTTTAAAAGTAAACTAGGACCACAATAGCAAGAATCAGCTACTGACATTTTCTAGAAATACTTTTTTAATGTTTCTTTAAATACTTAACATTTTAAAGAAGATATTTTTGTCCACTATGGAATACTGCTGCATCTTTTTGTTATATCTTTATTTAAAATGCTTACTCTCATTCAATGTGTACACTTTTCTGGTGATCAAAACCTTTTTGATGACGCTGCTGTCTAAAAGAACATTCCAACAGATGCACTTATCGCTTATATCAAGTCAATTCAAGAGGTTTTTCATCCCTTATCTCTGTCATGACTTAAACTGTCCTTGCCTGTAGCAGAAATAAGGCTGTCAAACTGAATTTTTGAATTTATCAGTTTAAAACCTCTTCTTAGGACATTCAAAGTTATCTATATTGAATTAATTACACAAACACGTAAATCTGTGTTTTATCTACTGTCTGAATAGTCTGAAATGTGGTGGATGAAGTGATTTTCTGACTTGATACATTAACTGTATTGCTAGGAAGGAAGAGATTTGTTTTCCCCTTTCTACTCTGAGCACCATATGCTTGGTGGTAAAACTATCAGCGACTTTTAAGTCTGACAAGGAGAAAAGATTACCAAATTTTTCACACGAGTTAAAGTGCTGTCTTATTTTGAAAAGGCATTCTTTAATGAGAAAATAAGATTGATTTCTTTTTTACATCACTCCAGATTCACTAGATTTATCTCAGTATCACAAATCAATTTGAAATCTTTTATTTTTATAGATATAATAGATAGATTTTTGTAGATATATTTGAAAACAATGTATTCTGATATTGCAGTTCCACTGTAGCAGGTCTGTGGCATTAAGAGATGATAAACTCACATCTTGTATTTATGCCCATCGATAAATTCAATCATTCACCCTCACTGAGGATCAGTTCATTTTAATACATTGTCTCTATAATGAGCTGTCAAAAGATAGCTTTTAAAATTGACGTTATGAAATTTCACACCCCACCACTCGAATGTAGTGGGTCTAGTGATAGCATGACAGAAGATCTGGCATATTCCCTGTAGATATTTCTACTCTCATTAATTATTTTTCTTTTTCTTTATTGATGTTCATTTCATTCATTCACCCCACTGTCAAAAAAGAAAAAGTTATCTCAAACAGAATGTCTGAGAAATTTAACAATGCATTCTTCTGGTGGAATAAATGCAACCACCAAAAGTGGAAAAGTTTTTTATGCTGTGCTTTAATTTCTGTTTCAGGAGAACAAGGAAAAAGGAATAATTTCATATCCATTTCCTGTTTTCATTCCTGTTCTTGTGTTGGGCCTGTGTAGATTTTTTTTCCCAGTTCTGCTCTCATTATTAGAATAATCTTACAATTGACATGAGAATAAATTAATTTGCTGTCATTTTTCTTCTTATTTTAGGAAAAAAAAATACCTCTCCACTTCTACAGTAGGATTAATTCATGAAGTCTTCATAAGAATTTTTGAAAATTGGAAAGTTTTGACATGCTAATCTAAACCATACTACCACATAAAATTTATTCTTTTTTCCACTTAAGGTTAGCTTGAAGTTCTAGGCATACTTTTATACCTAGAAGAGATTTTTATACATAAAGGCCTTAATATTGAGCTACAAAGGTACCAAACTAAAATGGCAAGCATTCAACTGTGAGCTTCATCAGCATTTTCTGATGTTTTGCAGAGGCTACTAATGAAGAAACTCGCATGCGTTGATGGTGTCTGAATATTTTAAGTGTACCCTTCACAGTAAGATCTATGCCTTCGAGATAAAGAATAATTTGACATGGGAATTATGTAAATGCTTTCTAATGACAATTAATAATGAAAGTCAGTGGTTCAGAAGTAGAGGTGGCTCACTTACAGAGGATGTGATATATTTTTTTCCTTTTAGACTTCATCTGAGTAATACATCTACCATAAAAGCACACTTTCATATTAATTTCTTACAAAAGCTAGTATTATAATTTCTTTTCTACAAATTGGAATGCCTAAATAATTTAAAATGACTTGGAATTTCATTTTGGTAGTTCCTTTATTTTTTCTTTGTATGTTTGGTCTTTTGTTTTCATGCATGTCAATAATCTGCACACAGTTAATGTGATCTGTTTATTCCTAATTTCTAATTTTCAGCAGTAAGATTGTCAAAGAAATTCTGAAAAATGTGTTGGAAACCCCACTGAAACCCCATATTTCAGGTCTATCTCATTCCCCAAGGCTAAACCTAAAATACTTATGCATTTTCTAATAGATACTTGCCTATCTTCTCTTTAAAAAATACATAGAACCTGTTTTTATCACTATATTGAAATATATATATATTAAGAAAATACTTCTGTAAAGCTTTTATTTTTCAAAATTTAAATTAAACAACTCTTCTTTTTCTAGACATTGGGGAGAATTAATGCACTTTTTAAAAGCCCTCTTCTAAGTATGAAGGCTGTGACCATATATGATCTGTGAATATCTTTGGCTCTTTCAGCATTTCTACATGAGTAATGTTGAGATCATTTAATATTTTAATTCTGATATTCAACGTATTTGATATCTCTCCCACGTGAGATTGTCTACAAATTAACAAGCATACTTTCTTCATCCAAGTCATTACAGAAAATGTTATATACTGTCAGGCCTAGGGTGAGCCTCTAGATCCTAATAAGTACTGATGACTGCAACTCAAGAACAAATTTTTTTTCTTTCATCTGTTACAATTTAATCTCCCCATGTCACTAATTGTGATATCTGAATCTGCATGTTTATCAAGACTTTATAAGGCTTGATACTGTTTATTTTAGCCTGAAAACAATGAATAACAATGAAAACAATGAATAGCATATTGTTTTGATCTTATTTATCCCTGGAAAATCTATACTGGCTATTATCTCTTTGTTGACTTTAAAGTTCTCACAAACTAGTTCATTGAATGATAACAAATTCCTGTGTTCTTTACAAATTCCCTTCTACTGTATCTACATTTCCTTTTTTCTACACTTCTAGAAATCCTTCCCTGTTCTCCAGTTTCCCAAAGAAAATTGCATGTATTTTCTAGGTTATTCACAACACTAGCTTTCCTTTTCTGCTGAAGAACAAACCAACCTATCTACCATTTCTAGATATTAAAATAATGAAGCTATTGCTGTATTACAAAGTTATTGATTTTTTAATGTTTGCTTATCATAACATTATATTTCTTAACTTAATAAAATTGTGCAATTGTGTACTTAGCTTAAATTTTCAGTATTTTTTACTTTTTATATTTGAGGACATAAGAGATTTCACAGTACAGCCCAGCTGATCGGTCACGACCATCCTGACTTTATGCTATTTGAAATGTTTTTTGCTTGTGCTTTTGATACTGTTTAAAGGAACTCCCAACTCTCCTGAACTCTTTTTTTCCCATGTATTTTCCATTCAGAGTTTTCTGGTGGTTCTCCTACCAATTAATTTTGCTTTTTTTTTTTAAGCTATTTTTTCCTGTTCATTCTTATTCTGGAAGAAATGCAAACAATATATGGTAACTGCCATCTCTGTTTTGTTCTACTTTCACATTAACAACAGTAGAATAAAAAAAAGAAACATTTGTGAGAATGGATTCGCACATCTTGTTCTTTCAGAGCTAAGATCCAAGGTCTTTTACTACAGCTAGAATGCCAGGCAAGAGTGATCCTTCTGACTTCTGTCCATAGGTTTTAGTCACAGAAGCATACTGAATGTACTCTCAGTAAGTGAATTTTGTTTGCAGTTCCAAATTTAATAATAAATCCAAGTCTTCCTCCATAACACTATACATAAATTTTTGGGTTTTTGCATTTTACAGGAAACCTTTTCTAACAAAACAGAAATATCTGCTCCTGAGTCCTTTTAGTATTTCCCCTGAAAATAAAACTAATACACATATAAGTATTTAAGCTTGAAAATATTTGTGTTTTATTGTTGATTGATATTGTTTGCATTTGAAATTATGTCACAACATATTTCAACATTTATTTTTTTCTTGAAATTGAAATAGACTAATAGAAAAGTGGTTGCTTGTCACTGAAAGCTGGATTTCTACTGAAATTTCAGCACAGTATTGTCCATCATCTTATATTCCTAATTGTAGCATTCAAAATAATCACTAGAGATAAGCAATAAAAGTATATATTATGAAGAAAGTCTCAGTACAAGAGAAGAACAATAAATGCTAATATACATCTTTCCATTCTGTTTGTTTGAAGAGAATTTTTCCCCCTGTTCTGTCTTCAACTTCTTTCCTAAAAACAATGAATATGTTTATGGATTTTTTTTTTCCACAACTCTATCATACAAAACACTTCTTTTACTGTATTATCAGAAACACTTTGAAACTTTATCTAAGAGGGGTAAAAGATTCATGCCAGTGAAAGCTCTGGAAATTTCCATCAACCATGTCCAAATTCAGAAGATGAGAATAAGGCAGACACTGACAGCAAAGATCACCCTTGAGTATATTTAGAAGAAAATCTATCATCTGTAAAACTGAAATGATAACAACCATTAGCTATCAGCAATGTATTCCTTGTCATTTTTCCTAAAGAGAAAATGCATTTACTAAAAAGATTAACTGTGACTGTCAGGCTGGAAAATAAAACATCAAACCCTTTCCCAGTTACAAAAAAAAAACAACAAAAAACGTAATTCTTATCACTGACAAGATTAGTATAGTGGGCCAGTCTGCAAGGCTGTTTTGTACTATGATCTAGCCATCAGTTTAAAAAAGGGGCCGCTTTTTCTTTTGTAGAGTGAAAAAAATAATTTGAGTATATAAATCTTTTGTAAAAAAATTAAAAAAAAAAAGTGATATCTCCATTCCTTAAAAAACTAATTGAAATATTTTGAACAGCTTGTTTTCATAAATTTCTATGTTTCATTGTATAACAGAGTTCCTAATGAAGGAAAAGATTTTAATTTCTTTTAATTGGTAACAGGATAAAGATATTGAAAAATATATATACTTATGAGCAATTGATTGCAGAATGCTCCCAAGTAATGCTTGATTCTTTTCAGTCTTGTTTATTTTCAGAGACAATATTAAGCATTAAATGAAATAATATCCATTCCTATTCAAAATAATTACCTGAAATAATTTCACCTTAAAAAAAATTATTTACATTCCTATGCTTGTTTGTGCAATGTATATACATGTATACACATTCCTATGTATATATATATAATGTTCAGTGTTGCACTGAATTTAAATTGTGTAAGGGGAAATCTCTAGTCTACTACATGCTCTATTATACAAAAAATAAATAAATAAATAAATAAATAAATTGTCATTTTACCACACTGCTTATAGTTCACAAATAGTAACAGGCAGATGTTTGCTGTATCTTGGAGCACAAGACAGGTATTTACAGATGTTGTGATAGGCAGCAGTTAAACTGTATCATCTAGACTGTCTGAAGCATGGTATGTCTGACTAAAACTAGAAAATCTCTAAGGACTGTGAGATAACAACCAGAAACACTTTTTTCAAATAAAAACATTGGAGATGGGTATAAGTTTTCCTCATAAGAGTAACATCTCTTGGAAGGAGGACAGGAAGGGGAGTCCTATGGTAATGTGTGTATTCAATCGCAAATAATACACTTGCTTTCAGTGCTCTAACTGAAGCAAAACATTTTTAAGTTCTTTGTTTTGTTTTTTTTTTTTTGATCTAGATAAATATAGACCTCAAGAGACTTCCAATGAGTTTGATGTGAAAGCTACAACCAGACAAGCACGGCAAGATTTCTTTGCTTCAAAAAATTCCATTTCTACAAACGGGAAAATATGAGGGACTTATGATGCGGGTGCATAAAAGCAAAAGAACTCTGTATAATTTTTGAACTTTGGTTAAAAAAAAACTATGGAAAATTGATACATGTTATTAATTGCTGTATATCCTTTTACACAACCTTTGCTTTATGTAGAATAACAAAGATTTATTTTTTTTCTATTCAAGTGTGCCTGGTTCCTACTGTCCATGATGTAAGAGACACCTTTGAATGTGGCGACTGAAAAAGTCCAGGTTCAATTTGCTAGGAAAAAAAACTACCACCAATTGACCTAAGTTCCCTTAGCCATCAGGAATAAACTCAGCAGCGACAAGGAATAAGTTAGCTGGAATGCTCTTTAAAGTCTGGAAATCTGTTGTGGTTTTAACTTTTAGCTACATCAGACTGGTTCAGCCTCTTGTCATCTTAACTCAATTTACTAATTATAAAAGCACTATAGAATAAAAATGCAGACTAAAGAGAAAAGTGAAACAACTACTCAAATTTGCTCAAAAAAAATGTTTCACTCTGGACAAGAAAGACATAACCCAAATGACATGTTTATACAGAGGTGGTTGAAAAAAACAGAAATCTTTAGGGTTGATTAATATTTAATGGCAGTGACCCAGAAAGAGCAGAAAAGACACAAAGCTCACAAGGAGCACCTATTAGCTCTTTAGAAAGCTGAGTGTCATTTTACATGAATTGATAACCAAGCTAAAAACAGTGTAGGATGAAATATACTGTAAAAATTTCTGATAAACAAGAATTTATTTGTGTCACTGTTTTGTTGAAGCTTCTCAACTGTATTGGAGCACTAATAGTCATCGAAGTTATAGGCTGTGCCAGGGCAGTAATCTGTTCTAATTGTGTGCTGTATTATGTTTTTTCTGAATTATACTTGTTTTGTTTTTTTGTTTTGTTTTGTTTTTTTTTTGTTTGTTTTTTGTTTTTTGTTTTTTGTTTTTTCCCAAAAGGATATAAGAGTATATGTGAAGAGTTCAGGAGAAGTTCTCTCTGTGGAAAGATCTAACTTAGGGGGAAAAAAAAAAAAAAAAAAAAAAAAAAGAATCTGGTTCTGCAGATCATAATTTAAATACTTGTTAACTGTATACCATAATATCAAAAGTCTCACTAAAATGCCATGCCACAGAGAAATTAAGTTAAACTTTGCTTGTTTTCAATATAGAATTCAGACACTTGAGAATGTCTTTTCTGGCTCATTTTCACTCCTTCTGAATGCAATAGTCTTGTGTGCAGTTTCTAACATTCAGTAGTAATCACAAAGTATCACACACTCGCATTATGAAGCATGCATATATACATATACACATGCTCACGTAGTTTACATGGTATACAAGCAGCCATTCAGGAACTGAAAAAGAAGAGGGTATTTCCCATTAAAATCATTCAGTTTATACTATGTAACGCTGATTTCAAAAAGACAAAAATATTTCATATATCACTGCCTCCAAACATCTACACATACAAGGCCAATTATAGAGTTTGTCAAATAGGCATTTTTCACAGTGAGACAGTACCTGAAAGATTACACCTGAAAGGTAACACCATTTATTCCAGCTGGAGCATGGAAGCTTCAAATAAGATATGCTAGACTTGAGCTTGACTGCTTTATTTTAAACATGGTTCATGTTCTGGTGATCTGAAGACTGTAATCTAATGAAACAAACACATAGAATGTAGAATGACAATCAGTCCTCAATTTTTCCTTCACAACAAATTATAGAACACTCGGGATTTTTCTAAAATTCCCATAAATTCTCCAACAGTACGAATTTAAATAGCTTTACAAATAGTAACCAAATTAAAAACTAAAGTCTATACATTGAAAATAAATTGGGAAATAATATTAATTCACTTGAATATTGAAATAACTTTCTAGTCAGTTATATATACAAGTTTCCAAAAGAACACAGTTTGTTTATTCTAATTACACATATAATGCTGCAAAAATGCTTGCTATCTGATGCCAAACCATCCTTAATTAATCTGTATCACTTGATTATTTACATGGAAGGAAATTTTACAAGTCAAAATAGTGATTTTTATTTTGAATTCTTTTTTCTATTGGGCTAAAGAAATTCATAGCTCAAATATGAAGCTAAGCAATTTGATTAATTCAGTGGACTTTCAGCTTTTTTGTTCACATAATTTTATTGAAAATGCAAGTGAAAAACTAAGTATGAAATGCATTGGATGAGGTTAAAGCTGAAATTTAAGACAAAAAACAAACATAATTTTCTCTGAAAGATAGAAGCAGTCTAAAATGATCAGGAAGAAAAAAAAAAAAAAGAGCATTTTAAATGTGATGAAAATCATCATTACCTGATCTGAGAATCATCATGGTACTGAATTACTATCAAAAGCGTTTCCACTCATGTTATATCAGACAAAGGAATAATATCACCATGAACATGGTAATTCAAAGTTTCCTGTTATTTTAGGTCTCAGAAGGACAAGAATGCATTTTTTACCTCCCAGCATTGATACAAGGCTTTATCATTTTGTTTGTACTGTCTTTTATAATCTTGTTGATTTTAAAGCAGTGATATTTGGAATATACTACTGCAACTATGGGAGATAACTGCAGTAAATTCCATTACCACGGAGCTTCACAGCTTCATTGTAAAATAGTTCAAACCTGTTCAAAAGAGACCAGTTCAAACTTCACTTGGTCTCTTTTGAAGCTCAGTAGCCCTGACAGAATTTAGTAAAACAAAATTTTATTTAGCATATTTAATTCACATGTACAATTATTTAAGCACATTTACAGTTTGATGTTAGCCAATAAAAACAGAACAATAAGAAATCCTAAGATCTTTCCCACAGCACACAAGAAATTATTTTAACGAGTATTTAGACAAGATTTTGTCTCAAAGCTTAGCTTAGGATATACAAATACAAAAGTCATAGAGTATGCTATGACTGATGAAGCACTGAAACACGTTGCCCAAGGATGTTGTGGATGCCCCATGCCTGGATGCATTCATGGCTAGGCTGGATGTGTCTCTGGGCAGCCTAGTCTAGTGGTTGGCGATCCTGCACATGGCAGGGGGGTTGAAACTAGACGATATTGTAGTCCCCTTCAACCCAGGCCGTTCTATGTTACTTTGATACTATGGGTAAAGTTCTTAAATGTATGTAAACTTATTTTTTCTGGGCAGAAAAAAAACGGATGAGGTTTAACAAAAGCAAGTATAGAGGAATATATATTGCATCTGGGGAGGAATAATTGCATGCACCGGTACAGGTTGGGGGATGAGCTGCTGGGGAGGAGCTCTGTAGAGAGGGACCTGGGTGTCCTGGTGGACGACAGGTTGGCCATGAGCCAGCAGTGTGCCCTTGTGGCCAAAAAGGCCAATGGCATCCTGGGATGCATTAAAAAGAGATTGGCCAGCAGGTCGAGGGAGGTGATCCTCCCCCTCTATTCTGCCCTGGTAAGGCCTCATCTGGAGTACTGCATCCAGTTCTGGGTTCCCCAGTACAAAAAAGACAGGGATCTCTTGGAAAGAGTCCAGCGGAGGGCCACGAAGATGGTGAGGGGCCTGGAGCATCTCTCCTATGAAGAAAGGCTGAGTGAATTGGGTCTGTTCAGCCTTGAGAAGAGAAGACTGAGAGGGGACCTGATCCAGGTCTATAAATATCTAAGGTGTGGGGGGCAGAATGGTGAGGCCAGACTCTTTTCAGTGGTGAATGGAGACAGGACAAGGGGAAATGGCCGGAAACTGCAGCATAGGAAGTTCCGCACAAATGTGCGCAAGAACTTCTTTACAGTGAGGTGACGGAGCACTGGAACAGGCTGCCCAGGGAGGTGGTGGAGTCTCCTTCTCTGGAGATGTTCAAGACCTGCCTGGATGCCTACCTGTGCGACCCGGTGTAGGGAACCTGCTTTGGCAGGGGGGTTGGACTCTGTAATCTCTGGAGGTCCCTTCCAACCCCTACAATTCTGTGATTCAGTGATTCTGTGATACTATGGGTAAAGGTCTTAAATGTATGTAAACTTATTTTTTCCCGCAAGGACGAAGACTCACCACATAATTGTATTTTCTGTATTATTTTAAAGAATCTGCAGATCTATAGATTATGAGTACATTACAATTTCATCTTGGCATTTTATTTGAAAATTCTTTATGTGAGGATAAAATATTTTCCGGGATTTGAGGAAAGCGTTCTTATTCATTTTTCCTGAAGGTGAAAGTGACATAAAACTTCACGCTCGTGCCGAAAGTTATCACATCAGTCATAATGATTACTGCAAAGAAAAAAATATTGACTATCAGATGGGTATGGAAGCATTAAGTAGTAGTTCTCAGTTTTTTATAGCCTATTTAATACCTAGCGGTACCATCCTTGATTTTTTTTTAACAGTAACATTTCAGAAAATCAATTCATGAGGCTTACAGTTATAATTTCCTTATATTTCATATTTTGTTATCATAAAATGCTTTCCTTTAAGTTTTAAAGGGGAGATGGAACTCTTGTTATAATAAAAACTGTAAGATAAGGACTTGCATGGTTATCTATAAAGCTTATTTCTTAAAGTGATTTTATTTTTCTTAAACATTCTTTAATGGTAGACACAGTGCTAAAAATGCATAATTTATCTTAACAATCTGTCAACATGAAGTAAAAGAGGAGGGGGAAAAAAAAACAAGCAGGCACCCTGTCAGAATCCCCAAAGTTGTGCCTTGTGTTTCATATTTCCACAAGCTGCCTTAAACTGCAATAGCTTTTACACAGTATTTTCCATAATGGAACTTTATTTGTTTGTGTGGATGCCTGTGGCTACATCTAGAGTAGTACCCTACGTGGGCACCACTGCTCTGCTGGTTGTGCTACTAAGCTACTGTTGCAGGTGTAAGGATGTAAGTCTTCTGTGCTTTAGGGCAGTGCCAGATGACGCTATCATGGGCAAGTTTGAGGGATTACATAAAGTCAGTGTTAAAATGAAGGTGTCTTCTTTCAGAGACTGGGAAGTTTAATCGTAGATTCACAGACAGATTCTGCCAGTTATTATGAGTGCCAGGCAGGAGGCTTTTTCTGGTTAGTTTATTAATACAGATACTTCCCTGTATGCAGCTTGAAAAGTTCTGGAGACTAACTTCAATTGGTTTCTTTGTAAATATTTCCATTAATGAAACCTTGATTTATGAACATATGAAACTAATTGACCCTGAGTGCTTAGGGGTAAAGTAACTGTTTCACAGAATGCTGTGAGCAAGACATGTAATTCATGCCGATTATGTTTCCTTAAGAGCCAAAATAACTGGGAATGTATTCCTAGTTTCAGCATCTTTTGTCCAAAAACAAAATAATAATTTAGCTTCAGGGAGAACAAGTAGCTAAAAATCAAACTGATGTGGAACTACCATGTTTTGTCATTGATAGTTGAACTGGGCTAATGCCCCAGGCAAAAAGAGTGAGAAATTTTAGCATTTCCATATTAGGAGTTAATTATTACAAAAAAATGTGCAAATCAAGAACTATTCTCTAAAGGATTCTACAAATAATTTGAAATAGTATATAATTTCAAGATCTTTGCAATTTGAAAAGTGATAGGTAATGAAAAGGAAAAAAAAAGGAATTGTTAGTTAGTCACCCAGGAGACATATAACATCTATGGAGTTTTATAACTTAATAAAAAATGACTTCAAATTTTATTTTTAATTGCCTCCATCTGCTATAGATTAACACTTACAAGAGAGTCCTCATTCTGTGATTTTACTGTACCTCTCCCAAATCACATCTAGGAGAAGAGCCACTTAGAACTCAACAGAAGATTAGGAACATCCTGTAAAAACTATTTTCTTTCTCTACATTTTAATTTGAACTTAAGCCATCTTTTAATTTGTATTTTTTACTTTATGATTACACTTACATATCTTTAGGTTTGTTTGCTTACACAAATAAACTATTAAAAACAGTTAAAAAAAAACTTTCTGAAAAATTCTGAAAAAGTTTTTCACTATAATGTTATATTGGCATTGTTGACATAAAATGTTTTAAGTTATTCACAAATGCAGCTACTATTTTATAGTAAGATGAATAAAGAACATGAACAGATTTGTCTCAAAGACTGTTAATCTCCTGACTTTGCTGAAGTTTAGAGAAAAATGATAATAAAGCTTTGCTGAGATAATACATACTGTTTGAAGATGTGTTTTTATCACTAACAAAATGCTTTTGAATTTAAGTGCTTTTTGAATATAAATACAGTTTTCCAAATGAGATTGGAAAAAATATTTTGTCAGGATATTGTTATCTATAACACGAAACTTTTGAAAATCACCAGACATGTGGCTGCAAGTTGAATGGCTGATTGTTTGAATGAAGTTCTACTTCGTCTGCACTGCCTACATAAGAAACAGGTGTCTTCTTCTGAGATCAGATAGATATTTGATAAGGCAGTGGTTCAGAAACATGAATGCAGAGGGGGAAGTTACATACCACGAGCTGTGGAAAATTAATCTTATTTATGTTTTAAGTAAATTAATTAATTTTCGGTTGCCTTGAGAAACTATATGCATGACTGCAAAAAAATATTTATGTACATTTTATATATTTTGTATATTTTATTCTGGAGAATAAAAAAAAGGAAAGAAAATACTGTTGCCAGGACTATAGCCTTACTGAAACAAGTTTATATATATATATATATTTTTCTCCAGGCATTTCTGGAAAAGTAATTGCTATTTTTTATACAAATTCTGTACTCGGAAAGAAATCTGTGCTCTCTCCCATAGAAGAACATTCCTATTTCAAAGTTGACAGAATTTTGTATCTGATGCGTTGAACTTTTCAGTAGCTTAAAATCTCATTAGAAAGTTCTCTCACATTATCTTTTTTTCTTTTTTTTTTCCTAAATCCAACTAAGTAATGAAAAATAATAAACGATTTCATTTATAGGCTAATAGTCTTCCAGATTTCAATCTTGTTCTTCATAGTGCATGGATTAATATAAAGTATCCTCTTTCCAACTGTTTTTAAAACAAAATTGTTCTAACTAAGGGACTTTACCAAAGTTTTTTACAATTGTATATACCTGTTCAGTAAGATCTGGGTAATTCTCTAGTTAATTTCCCAGTGATGCTGAGTGTACATAGTGGCTGACTATTTAGTAAAAACCCTTTTCCTATACATTGGACATTCCTCACTAGAATCGAGTTAGATTTGAGGACTCTCATGGATATAAGTATCTGACAATTTTGTTAAATACAGAAAATCATTTTAATATGAAAATTGCTACTGAGTTCATTGATTCCAACAGGACAAAGTGATTCTGTGTGTGAAAAATTGTTAAAACTTTGAAAGAAAAGGACACTGATTTCTTTTTAGGTATGCAAAAAGTTACACTGACAGCTTTATGATGCAAAATGTAATACACACAAGCATAACAAATTTGTGCATAAGATGCACTGAAAAAAAATGAGCTGAAGTAATTAATTATCTGTTTCAGTTCAATTTGCTTTCTATTGAAAGCATCTCATGCTGTTTTATAGTACTTAATAAAATCTAATCCATTACACAATGTGATAGAATCTTAACATAATATATAATGATTGCAGACCCCCTTCGGTTCTAAAACCAATATATATGTAGATTATCCCCATTTTAAATCTCCTCCAAAATAATTTACTTTAGAGTTTCAAATGGTACCAAGTCCCTCTTGAAGGCCAATATCAAGTTCACAAACTCTTTTCATTGTATTGCTTGTGTGAAAAAAAACAATGAAGCTCAAAAATAAATATTCATTTTTCAAGGTACAAGTTAAAATATCACAATGTTCATTAATTTAAAAACCAAACAAGAAATTAGAAACATATACTGTAAATGTTGAACCTGTTTTGAAAGTTCATATAAAGAAACACAAATTCACTAATAAAGAAACTGAGAAATTGTATAGCTTATCAAAAAAACAAAAATAAAAACAACATAACTTGTTTTACTGACTGCAGATGAATCCATCTAAATAAGAATTGACTGCTCAAATGATTTGAAAGAAAAATTTCAGTTTTGGAGGACTAAGTCATTGCCTTTTCAATGCAGTTTTTACATGATATCTATGCTTTCAAGTTTGCAGAGAGGAGCTTAGAAAGTGTAATTATAGTAAAAAAAAAAAAAAAAAGAAAATTTAAGTTTTTTTTTTTATGTACATACTTTCTATTTTAAGAAGAAAGCTGAATGGGAATCTCAATCATAGAATCATAGAATCATAGAATCACCAAGGTTGGAAAAGACCTAAAAGATCATCCAGTCCAACCGTTCACCTATTCCCAATAGCTCCCACTAAACCATGTCCCTCAGCACAACATCCAGCCTTTCCTTGAACACCCCCAGGCTCAGTGACTCCACCGCCTCCCTTGGCAGTCCATTCCAGTGCCTGACCACCCTTTCTGAAAAGTAATACTTCCTAATGTCCAGCCTGAATCTCCCCTGCCGCAGCTTGAAGCCATTCCCTCTGGTCCTATCACTAATGACACGAGAGAAGAGGCTGACCCCCAGCTCACTACAACCTCCCTTCAGGAAGTTATAGAGAGCAATGAGGTCTCCCCTGAGCCTCCTCTTCTCCAGGCTGAACATTCCCAGCTCCTTCAGCCTCTCCTCATATGGCCTGTGTTCCAGACCCCTCACCAGCTTTGTTGCCCTCCTTTGAACACGTTCCAGGGCCTCAATATCTTCCTTGCAGTGAGGGGTCCACTTTATATATCATATCAATCTTTATATATCATACAGAATCAGAAGAAAAGGAACTTTGAGTATTAATAGTTGTATGACAGGAAAAACTGCTCCCCACATAATAATACAATAGAATTATGCAACATTATTTTGATGAATATTAACTGTATTTACAACAAGCAGAAGATACTAAAAATAAATACATTCATATCTTTAAGTTAAATTTTATTATTCTCTTTATAAGTGCTTGCTGCAATATTTTAACTTCTAAAAATAAACACTATTCTACTGATTTTTTTTTGTAAACAACGACTATATATCTCAATTTTGGCTGTTGAATCCATTACCAGATAAATGGTCAGAAATTGCAACCCACTTTTAAGAGACACAGGAGTCCTTTAAAATATGCAGCCTCTGTTTGCATGCGGTGTCATTGTATTATATGTTATTCATTAGGCCCCAGAAGTCCTTCTTTATGACCAATCTACAGTTAGCAAAAAAGGAGCTTCATGAGCAGCGCTTTTCACACTGGAAACTGGGAGATTAAATTTGTGATTTATATGTCTATCTTGGTTAATAGGAGATGATAGAAGAAAGAAACTAATTTTGACCACTATTTCCAATTCTACAAAGAAAATGCTTCTAGAAATAAGAATTTGGGGTAAACATGTCAATTGAAATTGGAGTTTCATTGTGTATAATATTTATATCTTAAATTAATTGTCTTTCAGGCATGTTAATACATTTCTGAATCCCAGAATACTTTTCTCAGTGGGTATTTTTTTCTTTGTTTTGTTTAGCTTACCCTTTAAGCTTTATTCTTATGATTGTTACCTTCTATATAAAAATACAGTGGAGTCATGCTGATAATATCCTAACAATAGAGTGAAAACTGAGGATTCCTATACTTTGCCTCAGGTGTCGAAAGACAACTGTTCCATTGGCTCAGTTTCTGAAATACATCCTGTTTCAGCATTTCAAATTTGAAAACTAATCTTATTTTTATCTAAGCAAGTTTCACAACTGAGAGAGAGAAAGAGCAGTAAGAATTTAGAGTAAGAACTTTAGTGTAAAGATGGAGTTTCTGGGATAAAAAATACAGAATACTGTCTGCTATCTAGAAAAGCATCATTTATTTGAAGGCAAGTGACACTTCTCAAGCACTCAATAACAGAAATATATGTGATAGAGAACAAACTTACAGCACCTGTGAGAGAAGATTTCTTTCAGAGCAGCCCTCATAGAATAAATATTCAATTACTTCTGAAATCACCTTTCAATTAAGTAAAAAATTTTCCAGTCAGTTTAAATATCAGAAAAAACAGATTTGAAATTTCAGACATGCATCTTTTTTCTCTATTTCTACTTAAAAAGTAGAATATTGTTTTTTTTTATTTTGTGTCAAAGATACAAAGTAGGTTATATACAAGATTGTTTTATGAGCTACAGTGTAATTCAAGGGTTTCCTCTCCACAGAGGAACAGTTAAAATATTGTTTACATATATCAATATACAATAGAAACTACATGCACTGTACAATAGATTCTTATATTAATTACACCTTTAAAACATGTAGAAATGTCTACTTATATTCTTAGTACCACAGAAGGGGTGAATGAAACAAGAAATAATTTATGTATTTCATATTTTTTGTATTTCATAATTTTTTGAAAAATATATATTAAATTCTCTGTATAGGATGCTTTCTTTATTGTTACCATATAATCATTGAATTATAAACTATCCTGAGTTGGAAGGGACTCACAAGACTCATCAAGTCCAACTCCTGGCTCCACATGGGACCACTCAAAATTCAAACTCTATGTCTGAGAGTGTTGTCCAAATGCTTCCTAATTTCCAGCAGGTTGCAGCTGTGACTACGGCCCTGGAAAGCCTATGCCATCTTCCAAAGAACCTTTTCCAAATCCCCAACCTGACCCAACTCTACACAACTCTATGTTATTTTCTCAGGTCCCATCACTGTCTTCAGAAAACAGAGATTAGCATCTTCCGCTTGTGAGGAAGCTGTAGGCCACCATGAGGCCTCCCCTTCATCTCAACTTCTCAAAAGCTATTCCTATATTAACCATGTATACTTAAATTTCCCATTTACTTGAATGGTAACATTTTCTCAAAAGATTGTTAAAAGAATGCAAAAAATATAAACAATTTATGTTCACAAAACTTATTCAGCTTCACATCAGTAGCAGGTGGCAGTAAATACATGAGGCCAGATTGCTAGCTTCCGTAAGTATTAGAATAGCTCAGCTGATGAGAGTGGGTATGTGATCCAAGTTCCACAGCTAAAATTTTAGGTCTCATATAAGCTATTCAGAAAATAACTGTGACATTGAGCTAACTTTGTCTTCTTGTCTGCTTACTTTGCTGAAACAAAGACACCTATTTTGTCTAATTCTGCCACTGCAGCTCCACTGATTTCTATTGTGAGCTCATGATTTCATTTCAGTTGATTATAATAGACATAGTTGCATGAATAAAAGAACATTCTTGCCAAGCTTCCAAGAAATAGCAATGTTTGTTTACCACAAATTATAATCAGCATGTGAGTCTTTCCATATAACTGTCTAAAACATATTTTGACACAAACACATAAGCTTACTGCAATATATTCTGTCATTTTGTCACATACTGCAAAATCCAGGCTAGAATCTTATTTCAAATATTGGCCAAAATCTGGTTTTCAGAGAAGACTTGAGAGAAGCCTAACTATTTTCCCATTGTCTGACTGTGTCATGAGATCTTCTAAGCTGAAGCAGTTTGGCTGTTTAGGCATACTAGTAATCTTTAGTGAGCGTCTCTTTCAAGACATTTTGTCCAGTCTCCTTTCAAAAAATTGTTTAACTCCGCAACTCTACTACACTTGTGTGCAAAGACATCTTCTATTGTTTCTTTTTAATGTGACTGCAGGCAACTTTTATTGATGTTCCCTAGTGCTTATACTGAAAGATAAACTGAACAGTCAACCACTATGTCACTCACGATTTTGTAGATCAGCATCTCATACTCTCTTTTCCTCACAAGTTATCTCTTAGCCACGAAGTTGTATCTTGATATATAGCTGATTTTTCTCTCTGCAGTCTCCTTCATTCTGCACAAATTAAAATGATTCTTCAGAGTATACCATGTAAGAGACATCTATTTCACAGAATTGATTAAGAATATTACTACATGACATTTATTCTTTCCTGAGAGGGTGTTTGGGTACTGATTTAGGCTCCCCAGGGCACTGGTAACATAGCAAGTCTGCCAGGGTTTAAGAAGAATTTGGACAACACTCTCAGATATAGGATTTTCTCTTGCTGAAAAGAGAAATAAGTATTGACTAGAATTCTGATTACTCTCTAATTGCCAGTGAAATTTCTTTATGGAGAATATACCCGTCTTCAGTCTCACAAGCACATCAGATTTCTTGAAACACAGAAAAGCTATAGGTCTAAATATGATGGACCTTCTACCCAGTCATTGGGCTATTTCAGACGTAGTTTCCTCTCTCTTCCTGGACAGTTCAGTGTCTAGTTAATTGGAGTTAACACTAGTCCCTTTCCTTTCATTCCTCTTGTCGTGTTCATAATCTTTATTGATGACCTGGAGGGCACTGAGTGCACCTTCACAAAGTTTGCAGATTACACCAACTTGGCAGGAAGTGTCAATCTGTCTAGGGGAAGGAAGGCCCTACAGAGTGATCTGGACAGACTGAATAGCTTAGGCTGAGGCCAGTGGGACAAAGTTCAGCAAGACCAAGTGCCAGATCCTGCACTTTGGCCACAACAATCCCAGACAACACTACAGGCTTGTGGCAGAGTGTCTGGAACACTGTGTTGTGACCTGGGGGTATCAGTCAGCGCTCAATTGAACATGAGCCAGCAGTGTGCTCTGGTGGCCAAGAAGGCCAATGGCATCCTGGATTGTATCAGAAATAGTGTTGTCATCAGGAGCAGGGAAGTGATCATTTCTCTGTACTCAGCCCTGGTGAGATTGCACCTTGAGTACTGTGCTCAGTTATGGGCCCCTCACTACAAGAAAGACATCAAGGTCCTGGAGAGTATTCAGAGAAGGGCAATGAAACTGGTGAGGTGTCTGGAGCACAGGCCTTATAAGAATCAGCTGAGGGAGCTGGAATTGTTTAGTCTGGACAAGAAGAGGCTCACTGACCTTATCACTCTCTACAACTACCTGAAGGGAAGTTGTGGTGAGATGGGGATTGGCCATGTAACTAGCAATAGGAATAGAAAGAATGGCATCAAGTTGCACCAGGAGAGATCCAGGTTGGACATTAGGAAATACTTTTTCTCTGAGGGGTTGGAACGGGCTGCTCAGGGAGGTTGTGGAGTCACCGACTCTGGAGGTTTTCAAGAAGTATTTAGATATTGTATTGAGGAACATGGTTTAGTGGAAAATATTTGTAATAGGTGGACTGTTGAATTGGATGATCTTGGTAGTCTTTTCCAACATTGGAGATTCTATGATTCCCTTCCCTTCCAAGTTTAATTGGTGCACACAATACCCTTAAAACATAGCCTAGGGAATTTCACACAGTCTCTGCACTCCCTCAAATGTTACAATGTTTGCTGTTTCCCATTAACACCTTAATAATTTTTGTTCCCTCTTTGTTATCTTTATACAGTTCTGACTATAGCTCAACAAGGACAGTTCCTCAGTGGAACATCAAAGACCTGAGTATTCTGCTGTTTTTCAGTCACTGATACATACAGCTTCATGAAGTGCACAGATTTATGTCTTTTACACTTACTAACCATTAACCAGATATCAAATGAGATAATGTTATAAGCCAAATGTGGGTGCATACAGGGCACTGGATTTGTGCAGCAGTACTAACATAACTGCAGTAAAATTTTACTCTAGTGATGCCTACATGCTTTAGGATGAGAAAGTCCAGCTTACCTATCAAAAAAATCCTTACTGAAAAGCTTAAGCAAGTAGAAAGAGCTGCCATTTGGGAAATTTTCAGTACACACGTCAGCTGCTTTGACATTTTCTGGAAGATGTTGAATCTCCCATAACCTCATCATAACAACAACCTCTAATTGCTAGTGTTTCTCATTGCCAGATTTATATATGAATATATATGCCAGCAATATATATGAAATGAAATCTAATGAGAGTTCTTCCTACTTATTTCTAAATCTAAGACCTATTCATGTAAAATCAGTTGCATGTTTTGTTAAATTCTTCAAAATCTCTGGTATTTATCCATTTTTGGACAGAATTACTGCTTGGGAGAGGTGGAGTCTTTCATCAAAATTGTATTCTTTGATGGCTGATTTATTTTATTTTGATTTAGCAGAGTAAAGGCTAGCATTTTGTAACTCAGAAGATACCAGTCATGTAGATCTATTAAATTAACATTAAACCAGATTACGCTAGTCTTGGTATCATGGTAGCCATGGAAATATGGTGTTTAATACAGTCTGCTAAAACTGCTTTAAAAGCTGCCTACAAGCTTAAGTGATTGGACTGTACTGAGGTTCTCTAAGCAGAACCTGATATAACTCATTATATAATCAACAAGTATGCAGATGTATAACCATGAGCATACAGAGAAGTTAGACTGCTCTTTTGAGAGTGTATAGCTAGAGTGATTATCATGTTGGAAAGAAGCAATCAGAAATTATCATAACCATAAATAAATGGAAGCTTATCCATATCCTGGGCTCACAGGAAAAACTCCAAAAAAAAAAAAAAGCAATCTCCAGAGAAAGATCCTTCTTCAATGGCAGTCAGGCCTTAAATGGGATCTAGAAGAGGTGCAACCAGGCTCCACTTCTTTCAGTCACACAGGTGAATTGTTTTCACCTGTGCTCCTGCAGCTGACTCATTGCTTGCCTCAATCAGATGTTGATCAATCAGATGTTCAGGCTGTGATTCAATAGATCCTGTACACTCATGAAAACCTAATTTCTCTCAACTTAGCTTTTGCTGAATGTAACACCCAATACTTACCCTTCCATAGCCTTTCAGATGACTGAATACCTAAAAATTCTTCCTTTTACAACACCGAGATCTAATATTATACAGCATTGTGGTGTTTACAGATCAACTATATATATTCAGTTCTGAGAGTTGGTAGATATATAAACAACTAATTGCATTATAAACCTTTCTTGCTTCATTCCAAAAAACATTAATTTATGTGAGAAAATTTTGTGGTTTAACCTGGCAGGCACCTAAGCATCACACAGTCATTCACTGAGTGGGGGGGAAAAAGCAAAAATGTGAAATGTGGGCTGAGATAAAAAGTATTTAATAAGAAAGAAAAAGAAGAGAAAATTGAAATAGTAATAGCAGTAATATAAAGTGTATTTACAAAGCAAGTTATGTACAAGCAATTGCTCACAAGTTGACAAATGCTCACCAAGTCCCCAAGTAGCAGCTGCCCCACAGCCAAGTCTCCACCATTTTTTCCAATTTATTTTTCTTTTCATTATGTCCTACAGTATGAAATATCCCTCTGGCCATTTTAAGTCACCTGTCCAGGTTCTGTGCCTTCCCAGATCCTTGTACCTCCTGAGCCCTCTCACTGGTGAGATAGTAAAAGAAGTTGAAACGCCCTTGGCTCTATGAAGTCATTGCTCAGCACCAAATAAAACATCAGTGTATTTTCAACATGGTTTTTCTCCCAAAGCCAAAGCATAGCACCATATCACACATGAAGAGGAAAAAACCTCTGTCAAAAGCCAAGACAGAAGTTTCATTTTCACATCTATCTGATTAGAGTAGATATTTTCATTTAGATTCTAGAAAATTAAGTCTCTAAGATATCAAACTAGAAATGCAAAGTTTGGGTAACTAAAGCCTTAGATCTACTACCAAAGAAAATGACTTTATTTAGGAAACAAAAACAATTTGATGTTAATGGTTTTGGAGAAAGAATAGGCAAAAGAGCTTTCTTAATGTTTATTTACTTTTCTCTGTGGAAACAAGAGTTTGTTTACAAGCATTGTTCTCATTACATATTCTAAATAGTAATGGGTGCATTTAATTTAATTACATTTAATTGAATTGCACTGCATTTAATTACAGTTAATTAGAATACTAGTTCAATATGTGTCCCTACATAGTTATAATGTGATGCTCAAGACCAGAACCATGAAAGAAACAAAATGCACCAATTCTAACTAGTGTGATTTTAGAGAAGTATTTTGGAGCATGGTTTCTAAAAGCTCATTGTGAATGTTGGATATTTAAAATCTATAGAAGCTTAAGTGTTTGTTGCAAGTGTCTTTAACCACCACCAACAAAAAAATCTACTTTTGTTAATGCTTGGAACTATTACTATTTTAGCAATTCTCTACTTTTCTTGGCAGCATGGCCTGGTTACAGCCCACAAAGTAACTGACATCCTGCTCAAAGAGCTGTTGTTATTGATCATATATACACATTTTATGAAATTAAAATAAAGATAAGAATGTTGGTAACTGTTCCCTGTCACATGATCTGTAAGCATTTGCAGCATTTGAACAGTATTTAGACATTAGAAATAAGACATTTTAACTCTATTGCCTACATCAAGCATGGAAACTGTGAAAGTAGCAGGAGAACCCAAATAATAAAGACACAATTCATAAGAATGAAATAAAAATACAAAAGCAACAAAGATCAACTGAAAAACAAAAGAAACTGAGATAATGGGGATTTATGGTCTTATAACAAGGGAACTGACAATCAGAGTACCTATATGTTCCAGAGAATAGCGAAAAAACCTCTTGGTTTTAATTTAGCAAGTGAAATAGGTTTGGCTAAAAATTCTCTATGCAAATATTTTTCAAAAGAAAAATAGTTTCTCTGTAAAATAATACCTACCTCCTACATTTCACAGAACAAATAAAGATAGTTCTCTGTGAAAAGTATGAACACTTTCTGGAAAATAAATAATATGGGAAAGTTTTAATTTTAGTTTGTTTGTTTTGTTTTCAATTGTGATACTAATTTGATGGAAACATTTTGACAATCTCCTCTAAAAGCATCTTTCCTTTCGGGAAAAAAAAAAAAAAAAAAATCAGGACACGTTTTTCGACATTTAAAAATGGTCAAAATCTTCATCATATATAACATAGCAGGACAAAGCCGAAACAATGGCATACTAAACAGTGGTTTTATCACACAATTGTTACCGGCTGCAATTAGAAGAATTTATTTGTGAAACTGACAATAATGATAATTCATAGTAATATTAACTAATAATAATAATTTTTAAAAGCAAAAAAACTACAAAGATTAAGGTTCATAAAAGAACATTCCCAAGAATTTATCTAATCCAATTTAATTGAATATTTGAAAAAAAAAAAGGAATTTAAGGGCTTTAGTAAACAAGCTATCTTGTGATGAGAGGCCACATTAATAATTAAGCTTTTTTGAAATCTAAGACAAAAATGTGAAGTGGTGAACAATCAAATCATGCTGATTTTTTTTTTTTCCTTCTTAAATTCTTTTTTTTTTAATTGAAATATCAACTGTGTTCTTGGTAACGGTATAGTCTACAACTGGCACTTAAATCTGCCCACAGAAAGAAGTTGCTTTAGGTATACAATGTACAACACCAGAAAAGTGTTGCTCACTAACCACTTTAACACTCTTTATTCAATATTCAACCCTAATTACTTAAGTTTAAATGTTTGATGAAGTATCATTGAGAGGAAGTTTTATGCTGAAAATTTGATTGTAAAAATATTTGCAAAGAGAGAATATTTGTTGGTATGAGTCTCTTACACTGGGACCTTATTCCTGGAGTTACTCATCAAGTTTGCAAAACAGTGTACATTCCTACATAGTTTAGCAGTAGTGAACAAGATTCCAAATGTGTGAGCATCTAGTGATTAACAAAACATAATATTGCTCAATGCCACATAGCTCTCTGATGTCTGAGACCCAGCTATCACTAGAGAAGACAGAACAAATCACAGAGTGATGGTGAATTACCATATAATAAAAAATTCAGCAAGTTTCTCATAAGTCAATTTTATATTGAGTCAACTAGAATCATTGCCTATACAAGTATTCTTGCAACAAGTCTCCAATACATATTGCTATGCATACAGAGGAAAAAAATGTGTGTTTCAAGTAATGTTTCTAATTAAATAGTGCTATTTTAAAATTGTCCAATTTGCTGCTGCAGATTTAAAGCATGTGACCTGGTTTTCCCAGGGATTGTTCAGAGCTTTATTTCAGTCCCTTTGTAAAATGTTTTTCTTTAATTATGTTCACTGTCAGAAATACTTCATTTCTTTTTTTTTTTTTTTTTTTTTTATTAGCTAATTATTTCTTGCCATTCCCTGATTACTATTTTGGAATATACTGTTATCTGTTTGTTTACATTTGCTTAATTTTTAGTATTCGGTAATCTTTCTGACATTGGTTCTTAATCTTCCCTTTAGAATAGAATTTTTTTGAATGTTTCTACTCAGCTTATCTAAGTGCTTGATACCAGAGATTTACTTTTCGTGTCTGCTTTCCTTTGTCATCTTTTAATAATTGCTATTTGCAAGACTATTTAACTATCCTTGCAATTCTTCATTCTGAGTTTTTAATGTGCTTTCTAATAACTCTCTGTATCAAGGCTG
The DNA here is from genome assembly GCF_951394365.1 of Tetrao urogallus. Lineage (NCBI taxonomy): Eukaryota > Metazoa > Chordata > Aves > Galliformes > Phasianidae > Tetrao > Tetrao urogallus. Next base: position 68,605,716 of record NC_136814.1, on the reverse strand, counting down.
CAAGGAGAAGCCTGTTTAACAACAGCCTACTCATTCCTTGAGTTTCTGAGGAAGTGGTATTTTTTTGTTTCCACCCTTCGCAGAGAGTTTTGATGCAGTGAATGCTCAGATCCTTGTTGGTTTGTGTCTGATAGTAAATTTTAGGTATTATCTTTTACTTTTCACTTGTATTTATGGCATTACAATTTTATCTTGTATAATAGCTTTCTTACAGTATTCAAAGCATAAAACAGAATTAAAGGAAAATGAAAATATTAAGATAGAAAATAGCAAAATGTTCCTTTTCACTTTCAAAACTGATGAGTAGAATAAATTAACAAAGAAAGGTAAAGAAGATTAAAAAAAATTGAATCAACTAATCAACCAAAAAAATGAAACAAAATAATTTCCTTCCTGAGAAAATGACACATGACTATCTCTCTAAAGTGCACACACCAATGCAGGTAGCATGGGAAACACACAGGAGGAATTAGTGGTTTGTGTGCAGTGACAGGCTTTGATCTGCAGTTACAGAAACAAAATGAGATTGCTTGCATGACTGGAATGCTGTCATGAATGGCTACATGCTAGACAGACTAGAAAGATGAGGTGATGGAGCTGCCCTTTATGTTAAAGAACATGCTGAATGTATGGAACTTTTCATCAAGGTGGATGATGAGTGGGTCAACAGCTGGGTAAAGATTAAAGGACAGATTAACTGGAGTTAATGGATATTTGCTACAGGTCATCTGATCAGGTGGATAAAGTAGATAAGACATTTTTACAGAAATATGGAAGTAGTCTCAACCACAGACCCTGTTTCTCACTGGGGACTTAAAAACATCCTGACATTTGCTGGAGGAATAATACAGCAAGACACAAACAGTCCAGGAGATTTCTGGAAAGGTAACTTTCTGACAGAAGTGATAGAGGAGCCAACAAAGAAAGGATTGCTTCCGGACTTGTTCCATATCCTGTAGGAGGAGGTAGAGCAATAAAATCACAATCCTGGACTTTGGGAGAAGGGAGGAGTGTCTGGGGACATTCTTGGAAGAATACCGTGGGAATGGATTATAGAAGGAAGAGGGATCCAAGAGAGCTGGTTAATATTCAGGGTTCACTACCTCCAGGCTCAAGAATAATGCATCAATATGGGCAAGAAATCAAGCAAAGGGGACAAGAGACATTCATGTATGATCAGGGAAGTGCTGGGGAAAAAAACAAACAAACAAACAAACAAACCATAAGCAGAAAGGCACAAGGCACAAAGGAAAGTATTTGTTTATATTATAAGTTACGATAGTGAGTGCAACAATCATCTAAATTTAGTAAGATAACTGGGTCCCCATTGACAGGAGAGTAAGCAAGAAATTCAGAGTATATTACAGCTAAATCACTTATTGTCAGTAGAAGTGCTGTCACTCAGATGAATTATTTGAATCCCAATATTTTATCTTTCCGATGGCAGGCTGTAGAACACTGTTACTTTGATTGATTGTGATCCGTTAAAAATTAAAAATTGGCAGCCATCTTTTTTAGCTGTTGTACTTCTATACCATATGAAGAAAAGGCAAAATTTCAAGAGCTCAAAAATTTAATTATTTTGTGACTGCACATGAAACAGTGTTCTCTCCCATTTTGTTGCTTTTAACATTGCAATACAAATTATTTATCTTGTGATATCATTTTATTTTCGGAGTTCTTTTTTTTTTTTTATCTCACAAAGTAATATGTTACAATCCAAGCATATTGGAATGAAAGAATTTGCCAGCAACATTAATTACACACAAATGGCAGTGTAGTGTAATGGCTAGTGTCTTTCAAGACAAAATGGACTACTTCAGTTTAATTGATTAAAATATTACTGTCCAGTCTTTGATTGCATCGGCACAGATGCTGCCAGATATTGAGGGTACCTAATTGACTCTGGCTATTAAGCAATTTAGGCAGCCAGGGAATTTTTTGTTCTGACATGCCCTGCACACTTTAGTGCATTGAGAAGTGATATCAGCATCCATGTTTTCTGTTACAATAAAACATGGCCAAGAAAATATGACTCATGGTGCAGAAAGAGTATCATAGAATCACAGAATGGCCCAGGTTGGAAGGGACCTCAAGGATCATGAATCTCCAAAACCCCTGCCACAGGCAGAGCCACAAACCTCCACATTTAATACTAGACCAGGCTGCCCAGGGCCCTATCCAATCTGGCCTTGAACACCTCCAGGGATGGGGCATCCACAACTCTGTGCAGCCTGTTTCAGCACCTCACCACTCTCTCTGTAAAGAATTTCCCCCTGGTATCCAACCAAAATCTTCCCTCCCTCAACTTAAAACCATTCCCCCTTGTCCTGCAGTTATCTACCCTTTCAAAGAGTTGATTACCCTCCTGTTTGTAGGCTCCCTTTAGGTATTAAAAGGCTGCAATAAGGTCACCCCACAGCCTGCTTTTCTCCAGGCTGAACAAGGCTGAACAAGCCCAGCTCCCTCAGCCTATCTTCATAGTGGAGGTGCTCCAGTCCCCTGGTCATCCTTGCGGCCCTTCTCTGGACCCTCTCCAACAGCTCCCCATCTTTTTTGTACTGGAGGCTCCACACTTGGATGCAGTATTCCACGTGAGGCCTCACAATAGCAGAGTAGATGGGAACAATCATCTCCCTGTCCCTGCTGGCCACCCCTCTTTTGATGGAGCCAAGGATACCATTTGCTTTCTGACCTGCAAGAGCACACTGCTGGCTCATGTTGAGTTTTTCATCCATCAGGACCCCTAGGTCCTTCTCTGCAGGGCTGCTCTCAAGGACTGCTCCTTCCAGTCTTTAAGGATGCCTGGGATTCCTCCGGCCCAAGTGCAAAACCTTGTACTTTGCTATGTTGAACCTTTCACAGAATCACAGGATCACAGAATCACCAAGATTGGAAAAGACCTTCAAGATCATCCAGTCCAACCATCCACCTATCACCAATAGTACTCACTAAACCATGCCCCTCAACACAAAATCCAACCGTTCCTTGAACACCTCCAGGGACGGTGACTCCACCACCTCCCTGGGCAGCCCATTCCACTGCTTGACCACTCTTTCAGAAAAGTAGTATTTCCTAACGTCCAGCCTAAATCTCCCCTGGTGCAGGTTGGAGCCATTCCCTCTAGTCCTATCATCAGTTACACGAGAGAAGAGGCCGACCCCCAGCTCACTACAACCTCCCTTCATGTACTTATAGAGAGCAGTAAGTTCTCCCCTGAGCCTCCTCTTCTCCAGACTGAACAATCCCAGCTCATTCAGCCACTCCTCATAAGGCCTGCGCTCCAGACTCCTCACCAGCTTTGTTGTCCTTCTTTGAACCCACTCCAGAGCTCAAGTCAGTTGAGGTCCCTCTAAATGGCATCCCTTCTTTTCACCATGTCAACCGCACCACTCAGCTTGGAGTCATCAGCAAACCTGCTGAGGTAATTCTTAAAGACATTAAAGAGCACAGGTCCCAAGACAGACCCCTGGGGGACACCACTTATTTCTTATCCACCGAGTGGTCCACCCATCAAATCCACGGAGATAAGACTGTGGTGGGGGCTATGTCAAAGGCCTTGCTCAAGTCCAGGTAAATGACATCAGTCATCTCCCCCTTGTCCACCAATGCCATCACTCCATCATAGAAGGCAATATGGTTAAGCATGACCTTCGCCTGGTGAAGCCACGCTGGCTGTCTTGCGTCACACACTCATTCCTCATGTAATCAAGCATGTCATCCAGGATGATCTGTTCTATGAACTTGCCAGGTACAGAGGTGAGACTCACCAGCCTGTAGTTCCCCAGGTCCTCCTTGCTCCCTTTCTTGTAAATGGGAGTGACGTGACCCTTCCTCCAGTCATCCAGGACCTCACCTGACAGCCACGACTTTTCAAATGTGATGGAGAGCAGCTCAGCAACCACCTCAGCCAGTTCCTTCAGAACCCTGGAATGCACGCCATAGCCTGGCCCCATAGACTTGTACACATTCAGTCTCATGAGGCGGTCTCGGACTTGCAGACTTTACTCTTACTTGAGTAGGCACAGATGGAAAGCAAAGACGAAGGATATATGCACAAGAAAGAACTTTGATTGATGAAACAGAGAAAATGCCAGGAAGCACAGCCTCCCTCTCCCTTCTACGCACCTGTCTGTAAATGTAAGGATGAGGGGAATCAGCAAAAGTGCATGAGGGTCAAGATAAGGATTACAGAGCATGCTCCTGAAGTTATATGAGAGGAAGATGCTGAAAATGTAATGCCTCTTTGACCTATTTTTTTTAATAGATTGTGAATCTGAGGTGAAGCACAAAGTGTTCTGAGGTATCATACAAAGTGTTTGCAAAACCATCTTTCATGATGAGCTCACATTTCCACAGGAAGCAACAGTAGATTACAATTAACTTCTTTATCCTTCACACTAGATATGTGGGAACTTAACATTGACTAATTGTGGAATAACATTGTTGGATCTAGCCTACAGAGACTTAAAGTTATTCTAAGACCGTATATCAATTTTACTGCTTTTCTAACTTTGCACAGTTTGTCAGAGATTTCACAAAAGTTATTTTCAGTATAAAATTACTTTACTGTTTATCAAAGCCATTTTCTCCCTATCTTCTAATAAAGATTAATCTAAATGATCATCATCATGTCAAACCCTAAAACTAAAATGTGGATTGAGAAATTCAAGCACATTTCAGCTCAGTGCTGATTAAATAACTGCATAACCTGTATCATATGTATGTCATCGTAGTATTTGATTATCAGTCTTCTCTCATGCTAAGCTAAATACTGGATTGTTAATGGATCATTAGATGTGCTTACATGTTTGTTATCTTGGCCAGACATGTTAAGATGAAATACGATATGTAAGAGGTATCTTACAAAAGTTATACAATAAGTAGAATGGTTTCTCTACAATGTTTCAATAAATCATATTTCAGATTTATCAGCTGGAAATTGCTTTGGTTCCATTCAGTGCTCTGTTCCTGAAATTTTTGAGATGAAGAATTTGGCAAGACTACAATCCACTAAACAGTTGTCAGCAAAATCAGGGCCATGAAATGCTCCTTTTCAGGCAAATAATATGGATGGCTGCTGTGCAGCCTTAGATTTCCCTCTTGACTTCTGTCTTGGCCAGCAGAATTCTGAGTGGGGACGTTGCCAGCATTCTCACTTCCCTATACATGGTAGCCAGCTCAGGATTTGTACTTACAATAAAGCAAGACTTAAGCAATGTTAAACAATGACTAGGTGAAAGTTCTGATAGTACACGTAACAAATGACTATGGCATTAATTGAATTTAATTAATTTTTCTTTATACTTTGACTTATTCAGTTAACAGAGAGGACTAAAGGTGACACTGATGGGGACTTTTGAGAAACAGCTCAAAATCCCATTTCTTTTGTTGTACCTAGAAGAATTGCTCATCATTTCAATTAATATGATACAGGACTTTGTGTTTTCATCTAAAGAGTTACTTAAATATTTCCTTCCAGAGGATTCTAATAATCACTTTTGAGCTAATAATTTAACATTTTAGCCTTTTAATGCTACAGGATCATGTTTCATAACTAAGTTCATCCAGACTAGACACATAAATAGTGCAGTGTTTGTAACAACAGAAACTACAGAAATAAGGTAATCAAAATCACACTTCTCATAAACTGAAGAATTTCACTACTTACGTTAAATTTGTTTACTTCCATGAAATTTTAGAAGTTCTCTGAAGTTCAGCTTGTTGATTTCTTCTTTTACATTAATTTTATCTAATTTTATCATTAATTTTAACTAATTTCTGAGAAAGAAGTGATAAAACTAATAACATTCAGAGAACAGGAGCTTGAGTTCCAGGATGTCTATTGCCTGGAAAATATTGGATCTACTTCTATTAAAAAAAAAGAAGTATTGAGTTTAGTGAGAAAATTCACCCTTGTGATTCTGAAAGTGGTTTTGCAAGAATTCAAGGGATTGAGAGTAAGAATAAGAAGAGAACTTGGTAGCCTCTTCATATGTGTTGTCAAGGTGGACTTTGGTGGCCAAAGGGAGGTGGGAACCAAAGAGTGGTGGAATATCCATAATAACTGCCTGCTGTGCTCCCTCAGTTGTTATCCAGGTTATCTCCAGACACCAAGACCTGCTATCTATCTTCCTCCTCATGCAAGGGCTTTGTGGGTTAACTGGAAAGGGTGGTGAGCTCTGTTACACTCTGTGGACATGTCACTGTATGACGTTTTACAGAATGACAGCTAATGGGAGCGAAGAAAGATTGAGTGGATAGACTAGGTGGCCAACCACAAGAGGAAGTCAAGGCATTTCTAGAAACACAGAGACAGGTAATGGCCAGAAGGGCAGCATTTCTGGAAGCTGAGAGCAACTGCAGGCCCTTCTCTGGTTCAGCAACACAGCAGTGACTATACCACAGCTCTGGGTGAGGACACTTGCTCCAGCAGGACAAGGGGACATAATCAATCTGGCTGGCAGCCAGTTTTCTGTGCCTTCAAAGCCACCTCAAGATCTTCCCTTTGCAGGGAGTCGGATATTTGGGTAAGTATCCCTGCAAAGAGTCATCACTTTTTCTAACTATTTTTTTCAGAATATTTCCATCATTTCTTGGAAACTGTTTAGAGCTGCAACTTTGCTACAAATGGAAGAAAATAATGTGTGCAAATATATACAGTTATGAATGTATATCAAACAATTTAAAAATACTTTTTGTATCAATTTTAACAACAGAACAAAACAATTTCTTTTTATAGCAGATGGTCTGACTAAATCTCAAATCTATTATAAAACATTCCTACAGCTGCTAAATGTTGGAGAACTAATGGACAGGCAAATAACAGCACTACATGATTTGTCTTTGTGCGGACGTTTAAAAGTTGAAAGAATGATTCATGATTTGAAAAACAAGATTCGTATTTGGGAAGGAGAATTATTCCATATTGGAAAATGTCCAGCAATAAAAGCAGTCTTGACACTCAACCAGACTGAGCATGTTAAAGAGACTTAAAAGTATCAGTTAAGAGAAGAATTACTCAGGTATATTACACAGCTGCTGAAAATAATACTGTTAGTTTAAAATACAAGCCACACCTTGGAAAGATGAAACTGCTTTAAAAATGATGTTAACTTAAACACATGTATAACATCCTCATTTCCAAAACCACCAGTAAAGTAATTTTTTTGTTTTTTTTTATTTTTTAAATTGGAATGAATCAAGTAATTATCAGTGCACCTTGTCAGCAAAAAAACAAAAACAAAAACAAAAACAAAAAACAATCATATGCTGGGATACAACAAGCACAACATAACTAGCTGGCTGAAAAAAGTGATTGTCCCAGCCTATTGTGTTCTTGCATGGCCTCACCTTACCATAATATAAGGACACTAAACTACTAGAGACTGCCAGAAGAGAGGCAACAAAGATGGCAAAAGACATAGGAGCAGCTGAAGTCCCTGGGTTTGCAGAGCCCACAGCAGAGGAGCTGATGGGAGCCCTCATGGTGGCTGCAGCTCCACACAGGAAGTGGAGGGGCAGCGCTGAGCTCTGCTCTCTGTGACAGCAGTAGGGTCTGAGGCATCAGCATGGAGCTGTCAGGGAAGGGGCAGCTGTGAGTTAGGGAAAGGTTCTTCAGTAGAGCGTGGTGGGCATGGAATAGGCTGCCCAGGGCAGGAGACGTGATCCTGAGTTGCTGGAATTTGAGGAGCATTTGGACAGTGCTCTCACACATAGGGTTTGAATCTTGAGTGGTCCTGTCTGGAGCCAGGGGTTGGGCTCAGTGATCCCTTGTGGGTCCTTTCAACTTGGGATATTCTGTGACTCCATGATAAGAAAATGTCGTTGTAAATATGTCTTTATGCAGATATTTTTACTTAATGTGCAATCCAAACAAAGGTTTCTCACCTTTAATTTTCTATCCTCACTTCCAATGTTAGAAATTCATAATATCATTCAGGCTCTTCATAAATGAAGTTAGATAATTGAAATTTTTAAAAGTCTTCAACATCCGTGACTGCTTTATTTCTACTTATTTCTCTTCCTAAGTCAAGAAATTCTGTTTCAAAAATTTAGATTTTGTAGTGAAAATATAAGCAGAACATTGTTTAATGTATTCTCAGGTCTTCTAATAACATTTAGAAAAGTTACGGCTGAGAATAACGGTGTTCTAAGGCAGTAATGCTATTAAGGGACTTGGATATTGCTCTCATGAAACCCATGTATCTTATTTGTTTTACTTTTCTTGTATTTTTGTCCTGGGAAGTGAGAAGAATTGTGATGGTAGCAGCAGTCACTGTACAAAAAAATGCCTGCGAGGGAACACTTGATCAGTAGAGAACCGCCCTGCAATCTTTTTAATGAAATGAAAGGTACAAAGGAAAATAATAAGAATAATAAATAAAATAAAAAATAAAGCAACGTAAGTATAAATTAGGTATTTTTCTAATTAGAAATGAATAGTGTAAGGGTTTTATGATTTTTGGTTATCGGTATTCCACATCATAGCATCATGTAATGAATGCACATTAAACACATGTATAGCATGTGTTTAGCATGTAATGAATGGGGTTTGACTGTTGATGCTCAAGTTCCGGATGCCTGTCCGGAGGAGAAGAACTACATTCCCCAGGGGAATTTGAGGTCAGCGTGGAGATATAACTCCTGGCAAGGTCACCTGATGCTCTCTTCTTCACCTGTGCTTCTTCGTCTGCTCTTCTCCTTCTGCTTTTCAGCAGCAGCAATGATCTGAGATGAAACAAACTAATTTATTAAATATAGTACCAGAATGCAAGATAATGTGGTATAATGGAATTGAAGCTAATAAATCAAAGTATAATGAGAGAGTGTCCGAAAGGTGGATAGGCCTCACCACAACACTGAGGTGAGATGTGCAGTCCAGCTGAACCTTAACAGAGAAAAAGCATCTCTTATCTCCTGACTATCAGTATGGGATCCTACATAGCTTTTTGAAACAGAATAAATGAGTTACAGCTATCAGCCATACATTTAATGCTAGTACATTATTATTAGAAAACAAGGAAGTTCGGCCATTAGATGAATATTTATTGTTCTTCTTTCACATTTTGCATGAGTGCATTCTCTCTGGAGATGGAGTATATCTTCCTGTATGTACACCAGAAGAAATTTCACTTCTCAGCTGGGTTGGTCTATTATGATACACTTCTGCTAAGCTGAAGTATCCAGCAGAAAATGAGTGCTGACGACTATTTACTCCTTTTCAGTCTTTAAAATCTACAAAGCTGCAAAAGCTTTGCTATTATTGGATGAGATTTTCATAGGATGACCTTCAGGAACATTATCAGCATCTTCTTTCTAGATATCAAGGTTTTTTTGAAATAGATTGTCCAACATTTCAGCAATCTAGAAAGTCTACTGGGGAAAAAATGAAGTCATTTTTAAGATTAGAAATGTCCCATTTGCACCATTTATGTGCTTATCTTGATTTTTAATTCTTAGTGGGAACATTTATGTTCCACATAAATAAAGAATAGTGTTTGCCTTAATGAACTGATTTAAATAGAACTGTTGTTTTATGGTTTTTGTTGTTGTTGTTGTTGTTTTTTACTGTAAATCTTGGCAATATTTTAAAATTATAATTTTGCCTGAGATACTCACTTGCCCTTGAATAATATACATACCACATAAATTTTACAAACAGTTCAGGTAATGTCACATTTTGGGAATGAGGAGAAGAATACGTATCTGTTCTCACTAATGGACAGTCGGGTCCAGAGACTAAGTGCTCCATTCTGCTTATACTAGACACACAATGAAAGCAGATCTGGGCCTTATCTGCCTTATCATATGAAGGATATGGAGGGAGAAAAAAAATTTCTTTGTTCTGTGGAAGTCATTTAATTCTATTCATTCTTTTCAAAATTCATTTCTGGATAGATGAATAACTCTTATGTGAGGAAAACTGAAATCTACAGTAGTGATTAGGCTAATAGACTCTAAAAATGTTCTGAAGTTTGCTTCAGAAGAATATGATGATTACACTCCATGGCAGTCTAATGTTTGGTTTCAAAACTCATCACTGTGAGAAAGCTACTGGACTTTGATGAAATAATTTCTTACTGCAGTAAGTGGAGTGAGGCAGTTCAGAAGTCATCTCAGATGCTTGGATTGAGATACAAACTTTCACAGCTGCCTCCCGCTGCATGCTCGTCACTGTTTGTAGTTGTATAGGTAGATCATTAGTTAACAGTCTTAGTTCTTGATTAAGTATGATACTGTGTGCATATTGCAGGGCTGAAATCTACATTATAATGCACCAATTTCTATGCTTTAAAAAGTGCCAGTAAACTATTTAATAATTGCATCATCTTGACAAGAATATATTTTACTATGTACAGGTTTTTGATGCTACTACTGTTTCTTTGAAGATTTGGTAGTTTTTATGATTTTATCAGCATCTCATGAGGCTTTTCAGAAGACTCTCATCAATTTATACAATGAAGAATTTAAAAAAAATAAAACCTGGAAAACCCAAACTAAGTCTAAATTAAAAACAAAACAACAAAAAACCTGAAAAGCAATATATCAAGACTAATGACTGACAATCTGAGGGCCTTCTATGACTGAAAGACATCAGTGGACCAAGGAAGGGCAACTGATGTTGTCTACTTGGACTTGTACAAGGCCTGTGACATTCTGAACCATGCTATGATTCTATTACATGGAATGCAGGTACTGCTTGCATTTAATTATCTACAGCTACACAGTCAAATAATGAATTCTATAGCTTCCTAGTCACATGATTACATAGGGTTGTTCCAGAAGTTTCATTATTTAAAAATTGTTACCCTTTTGTTAGAGTTTAATCAAAGTGGAATCCCCCTCCCCCTTCCCCCAAAAAAACAAAGAAGATAATTTACCCCCATTATTTTCTTAAGATCTTTAAGTATAACCTTACTGTTCAGGGTGGGGACAATAAATGTTCTTGTATTGTACCTTTTATTCTACTATTTCTATGACAGAAATGTAGAGCTGTTCTGTTACTGGTTAATTAAAAACTAAATTTCTATTCCTTACACTCCGAACTTCCACTTAAAATTAATTATGGACAATAACAAATAGCAAAATGTTCCTTTTCCAGAGTAAGTTCCCACTGGGATAGAGTGAAATGTTAATAATTAATCAAATAGTCTAACTTTGTATTATTTTTTGCTACCTCACACATATGAAAAACCCCACTGATGTTGTTTGACTCTTTTGGTTTCATAAATATTTATGTATAATCGCATTTTCCTTGTAAATGGCATTTTTTCTGCCCAAAGGGAGGAAAAACAATTTGTGTGTTAATTTTATCTCACTGGTTTTGTTCAGCTTCAGTAGCTCTGTATATAAAATAAGAGATTAGATTAAAAGAAACGCACACAACCTGTGTTTGTTACTATAAAGGATAACAATTAAGGAATATCACTAATTTTGTAGCAATTCAGGTACATTGCCACCTACCTTCAAGCAATGAAAAACAGGTAATTCAGTATTTCTGTTACCCCAACCTGATGACTTTTATATATATTTTGTTTAGATTATGCTGCCCTCTACAGAATAACTGAAAATGCTCAGCATTTTACAAACAACTGGGATTGCTGTCCATTATTTTTATTATCATATTTGGACAAATAGATACACATCTTTGATCGTCTTCTAAGGAAAGCAGAGCTGTATTTGTTGTCATTTTAGTGTTCATCACTTTCTGCATGACTTGTAATTTATAGAAATGTACCATTTCTTGATATATTGATAAATAAAATAGTAGTGATAGACTTAAGTTACTGAACCTTTGAGATAAAATGAAATATATTTTACATCCTCCAAGAGAACTGAAAACAAGTTTACTAACCTTTATGTTTCAGGAAGTAAGCTGGTTTTATACTTTATAAGCTGCAATCTGTATACTACTATTCTTGCCAGATCCTACCGTCTGTAAAGAACAGCAGCAGTTAAATATAATGATGCACTTAAGACTCCTATAGAAAACAGGCTGTCAGTTGGACAGGGAGGAATATAAAAGACTCTAAACATAAATTGTATATTTTCAATTACATTTCAAAAAGTCAACATTCTCTTTGAAATCAAAGAAAAAGTAGTATTTTTACTAATTTGTATTCCTAGAAACCAACAAAATAAAATCCAAGTCCTGGATTATACTTCCTGCAGCAAACCTCAGAGGTGAATCGGGAAAACTTAATCTCTGTGAATATGTCTTGGCTCTCTACACTGCACTGTATCTGTCTGTCATTTAGGAGATCACGCATGAAAGAGAAAAGGCAGAGAAGTCTTCCATCATATTATGTCCTTGTAGTTGTGTGGAGAAAGCAAATAAGCAGGAGATTTGACACAGTCTGAATTAGTTCCCTTTATATGGCTCTGCTGAATTATGAACTACGTTACTTAGAAACCAGACTTTAGAAAGAACAGAACTATAATAGATGTGTCAGAGTTTCTCTTATTGTGCTCACATAGCACAGAAACTCAGATGTCTTCGGTTTATTGTCATTACCAAGAAGTTAGAACACAATACTAATGACATCTCTCAAACATCTTCAGTTTTCCCGAGTATTCCTCTAAACACTCAGAGAAATGCTGGTCTTGAGGGGACTGACAGTCTCCATATTGTGCTTTTGAGCAGAGCTGTATTTGTTTAAGGAATAAAGAACTGAGTGAAGATAACAGCAGAAAACTGATTATGCCTCTCTACCAAAAAAAAAAAAAAAGGAAGAAAGTGCATTTTTATTTCAAGTACTCCCCCTCTTTCTGTTACATGCCAGACAAACTGTGACAAATAAAGTCTCTGAGTTAATGTTTGCAAACACTTTCCTAAATCACACATCCTAAATGTTCCTTGGGAACAGCGAAAATTCTGTTAGGAAATGTAACTAGGTGCTGCTTCTTCTTGTGATCTGTCCAGTCGATTTATGTGTCAAGATTTTCAATACTTTGAGCACCTTCAGGATCTCAGATACAAATTCATATTGTTACAGCAAAACTGAACTGGTAGGTAGGCTTGCATTTTTCTCAATCTAGTGAGAATTTCCTCCTGGTCTCTGTGCAGGCTCCAGGGAGCCTTTTGATGAAGGACCATTTGATAAAGCAATGAAGTAGAAAAAAAAGAGAGAGAGAGAGAGAGAGAGAGAGAGAGAGAGAATAATGAGTTATTGCCCAGTACTTTCTTCCTCTTTCTTCCTCTTAAATGAGATCTGGATCTATCAAAGATATTTGTCTGTGATCAGCATTGCTCATAAACCAACCTCCTCAGCCTGAAGGGGTTGATCTCAAGGTCAAAGGTTGAAGGTAATGCACATAATGTTTTAAAGACCTGGATCTGTTATCGTCTGAGAATGAATTTGGATAATTTTTTTGATTAATTATATACTAAAACCCAATATTTATTTCAGATTTTGAGTATTTATTTGCGAAGAAATAACAAACAAGTATTGATTATAGATGAGAAAAAGATCCATAAAGATAAACCACAAGTCTATAATGGGGTGTTCTGCAAATGTGAGCATCAAACATATGTTTCTCAAAAGGAAAAGACCTTTCTCATGTGAGAATTTTCAGTCATATTTGTTTCTTTTGATAAGGTCTCCATCACTGAATGCAACTGAAACTTCTCTAAATGTGTATATAAGAGCTTGGTCAGAGTAACTTGCTAGATAGCATTCCTTTCAAAAAACAGTTTGCTTTGGAAATGCATTTCAACGTATTCCCACTTGTATGTTTAAAAGACAAATGAATTTCCTGGAGATGGGAAAAGGAAACAGAATGATGAAAAAGAATTTTCAGAAACAAGAGTGCTTACTATCTGAATCCCTACAGAGTTTTTTTGTTGTGGTGGTTTTTATTGTTGTTTTTTCTTCTTTTGTTTTTTGTTTTTGTTTTCTTTTCCAGAAAATGATACGGGGGCAAGTCCCCTGCTGAAAGTACTGGCTAAATGTATTCTCCAGTATTCATCCTATCTCTCGCATTCTCGCATTCACTCAGTTCATGTATTTATTTTCTATGCACATTTGGTGCACATGTATTCACTACTTTACAAAAAGAAAACGATTTAAATACAGCACAGAGCTGTTAAAACCACATGCTTTGAAAATAAATCACAAAACTGACACTTTTCTATAGCTTTAACTTGACTAGATTGGGAGGAGGAAACTGAGTAAGAGAACAGCTTCATCTAATAATTCAAGTAGACTAAGCAGAGGTATTGTAGATTTAAATAAGATTGATTTACAGGAGTTTCAGAGAAGAAAAACAACACCATTAAAAAGATAGAGGCACAATTCCAATTATAGTTCTTGGTAATAGAACTGCAGCATTACTAAAAGCTCATCTTAGATTAGAGAGGCACAGTAGTGGTTCAGCTCAGTGAGAAGATAAAAGGGAGAACAAACATGGCAAAGCCAGAACTAATAAAGTATGTAAGCATTTGAATTGTAATATATCATTCCTCCCAATAAAGCTACAGCAATAAATGGAAGAAGAACTTTCAAACATTTATCAAGCAAAGGACTCAAAGCCTCTAGAGTTTGAGGGGTTCTGGTTAAAAAATTTCAAGATAATATCTATATTTTAAATTCCTACAGTTCAGTTGAAATAAAGAAACTTGTTCTAGGCTGTGGAAACCCTAAATCTCCATCTGTATTCTTTACCAGAATGCAGGCAGGCTTTTGCTGTTCTTCACCCTTCTCCCATGAGCTCATTCCTAGTCAGTAAGTCTGATTCCTTTTATGTAGTCCCAAAAGCTGAAAAATGTTGATTCAACTAACTATAATACAACATGCTAAAAGAATTTTAAATGAAACTGATCAGAAGACTGTGGGGGAAGATGTATCTGTGAGCAAGTCAGCAAAGAGTTTATCAGACTCCTTGATAGACCCTATCACTGTGAAACCTTGGGAGTCTGGACTGTAAGACAGAGAGCAAATGTTATCTGTTTGCATCTAAGGGTAAACAGGAGCTTCTTTTTGTATGCATTGTTAATCTTATCACACTTAAGAAACCTTTCATCTTTTATCACTGTTTTTTGGAGAAGCTAGGCCAATTAAGTGATTAGGGGGACAGGAATTCCTGGCCTGTAAGTGAATGGTATATAAGATGTATGTTGAACACAATAAAGCAGAACTATTCGAAGAACTATTCGGAGAACTATTCTGATGCTACAAGAAACTGTGAGAGCTCTCTAACTTGACTGAGTGCCAACAGATGACCATTTAGAGTATGGGTTTTAGGTGAGCTTTAAATCAGGTGATCTTATAAGTGATAGAGGAATGGAAATGAATTAGTGGGGATGAGGCACCTGTACAGGCTGGGAGGAGTGGTCCTTGAGAGCAGCTCGGCAGAGAAGGACCTGGGGGTCCTGATGGACGAGAGACTTAACATGAGCCAGCAGTGCGCTCTGGCAGCTCGAAAGGCAAATGGGATCCTGGGCTCCATCAGGAGAGGGGTGGTCAGCAGGGACAGGGAGGTGATTGTCCCTCTCTACTCGGCTCTTGTGAGGCCCCATCTGGAGTACTGTGTCCAGGTGTGGAGCCCTCAGTACAAGAAAGACATGGAGATTTTGGAAAGGGTCCAGAGGAGGGCGACTAAGATGGTCAGGGGGCTGGAGCACCTCCCCTACGAGGACAGGATGAGGGCGGGGTGACCTCATTGCAGCCTATCAATACCTGAAGGGAACCTACACCCAGGAGGGGAGTAAACTCTTCAAAAGGGCTGACAATAACAGGACTAGGGGAAAAGGATCCAAGTTGAAGGAGGGAAGATTTAGGTTGGACGTTGGGGGAAGTTCTTTACAAGGAGAGTGGTTAGGCCCTGGAACGGGCTGCCCAGGGAGGTTGTGGATGCCCCGTCCTTGGACGTGTTCAAGGCCAGGTTGGACGGGGTCCTGGGCAACCTGATCTAAATGTGTATGTTTGGTGGCCCTGCTAGGCAGGGGGGTTGGAACTACATGATCCTTGAGGTTCCTTCCAACCCCGGTGATTCTGTGATTCTGTGATTCTGTGATGGAATTTGTCATATAGGCGCAGATTTAAATTCTACGCAAAGCAAATATTTTTCTGTTGCAGTATCTGTTTCCTCTTGACAGTGAATCAGCTTCATTGTTTTGATAACACATGGCATTAATTTTAAATCCCATCTATTCTATTTGAAACAGTAAAATAAATTCCTTGGTATATTCTGTAATCTTAATATTTCAATGGGAAATATATAGATAGAAGAGCTAAGGAATTGATTATGCTTCCCAGTGAATGAAGATTTGCAGAATTTCAGAATGCAACACTCTTCTTCCACTGACTGTGGTGAAAATCTTTTCTATACATCTTAAAAAAGGTCTTTGGGATCACTATGTAAAACACAGTATAGAATTTATAGTTTTATTTAAAACAGATTTATATGAACTGTCTTAATAACGTCAGAAATTTCCTTCACATCACATATCACACCACATACATCTTTCCACTAACTTGAATGACTATAATTCCGGCTTTGACAGATTTTTCAAGCACTGAATACATAGAGCCTTTTAGGCCCCAGAAGGCGTTTGGTGTGTGTAAAGAAAGATCAGCTATGCTGGCAGGTCAAGTGTGTCTATTCAGGATGAGAAATAAAGATGCGGAGAGAAAATTCCTCATACTTTCAGGTCCCAACTTTCTTCTTCCTTCTATAATCACTATCAGTGCAAAATAAATATAAGGCTTCGAGAAATTAGGCACTGGAACAGAAATAAATGCCAGGCCAGCCATTTGTATTCAAGATTAGTTCTTTCTTTATAAATTCTGGCTTGCATTTTAGAAGCAGTCAAACTCTGTTTCTGTTGTTTATTTCACTGCCTTTTTTTCACATTATTATCTTGCCCTTAGTATTTTGTTTCACTTATATCGTTCATTTGTATGGCATTAGTAATTCCAAGTATGCAAATTCTACAGCTAACCTAAATTTTTTATTGATGCTCTTATTTCCTTCCCAGCTTCCTTTTATGTTATGCAGAATTATCTTTTGCTGGAGTAATTACTTTAATTTTCAGATTGGGTTATTTTCTGATGATGCATTATGGATATATTGATATATAATGGACTAGTTTCTCATTCTAATGTGTCTTTTTCCTGTGTTAAAATATATTATGAACAGAAATGTAGAAAAAACAATTAAGTATCAGAACATATTTTTCATTTAAGCTATGTCTCTTCACATCAAACTAACATATTTAAATACTTTTCCTATGAATATGACATTCCCTATATCATATGGAATTATATATAATTGAAGTAACAGCAAATGGTAAACTAGGTCAACACTAGAAGCATAGTAAACAATATATAGAAAAGATGATGATTATTTACATGAACACAGTAAAAATCTATTCCTTTCCTCTTATAATTGTTTTACGAAGTGGAATCTGAGATTTTGGTGAAAATGCAATAACAGTATAATAATAAAATTTGCTCTAGGGAAAGAATTTTCTATTCTTCAGTGAGACATACAGTCCCTTTTGTAAGGACAAGAGGTCTTCTGTTCCTTTAATATCTTAGAATCATGGCATAGGTTGGAGGGGACTTTAAGCAGTTCCAATTCCTCTCCATGGGCAAGATTGCCACCCACTAGATCAGGCTGCCAGGACCCCATCCAACCTGTCCTTGAACACTGCCAGGGATGGGGCATCTACAGCATCTCTGGGCAACCTGTTCAAGTGTTTCAACATCCTCTGAGTAAAGAATTTCTTCCTAACGTCTAAACTAAATTTCATCTTTTAGTTTAAAGACATTCTCATTTGTCTATTACTATCTGACTATGTAAAAAGTAGGTCTCCCTCCAATTTATAATCTCCCCTGAAAACAAAAGGCTGCAATGAGATGACCCCTCCTTTTCTTCAAGCTGAACAAGCCCAGCTCCCTCAACCTTTCTTCATATGTCCCTAAGATAGGTGCTTCCTCCTCTGGACCTGCTCCAACAGCTCCACATCTTTCTTGTGCTGGGGGCCCCAGGCCTGGACACAGCTCTCCAGATGGGGAGATGGGATCTCATGTGTACAGAGTAGCAAGGAGTGGTCACTTCCCTCACTGTTGGTGGGATTCCTCTAGATGGCGTCTCTTCCATGTTAACTACTCCACTCAACTTGGTTTCACCAGCAAACTTGCTGAGGGCACACTCAATCCCAATGTCTGTGTCATCAATAATGATGTTGAAAAACTCTGGTCCCAAGATAAACCTTCACAGGCATGTGTGCCCTTTGTGAAAAATATATTTGTTTTTATTTGTGTGCCTTTCGTGAAAAAGATATTTGTTTTTATTTGTTTTGTTTCATTTAATTTTTTAAAAATTAAGTGCTCTTTAGCTCTTGTAACATGACAAATGATAACCAATATTTCTTTATTTATTTGTACCATAGCATCAATTAATTTATCTACTTCTCTTCTGCTTTCACAAATGAGCTTACCAAAAGCGGGAATTACATGTATGCTGATATGAATCTTAATGTTAAGTCCATTAACCTTGTTAAAGACTTCTACAAAATTTTTAGAACTTAATTCTACATATTCTGCTTAATTTTACTTAATTCAATTGACTATCACTGTATCACATATTCACTTAGTTCTATTCTTTACTAACAAGGCATTTCTAACTGCCTTGCTTGTACAAAATTCAAATGTACTTGGGCTGGTGTCTGTACTCCTACAGATTTCTTCTAATGACACTGCAAAATGACACTGCATTTAATGTCTTTTCCTTTGGTAACAAGACTAATTCAAATGTGAGCTTATACATCATGGTTACCACCGTGGCAACTTCATGTTAGTCTTCTCCAGAGTTTATACATAAAGCAAATGTAGTCCTTACTGCTTATTTCTCCTGATGGATCACCTTCTTCTAACAGTACTTCAAAGTGAGATAGCTCTTCATATTTTTCCCCTATGGAGACTTGTACTGTGTTAAACTTTCTAAGTTATTTGAAGTGAACAGTTATTAAAAAAAGCTCATTTAGATTTTCTACCATGATGTTGGCTTCTCTGAGTGTGCTTTTTATAACTTCATTATCCATCAGTGTAAGAAAAGCTTTCAGAGGTTTCTGAATAGAAATTTTGACTCTAAATCTCTATATCAATAAACTGCTGCAAAGGAGCGTGATTATTTTCCCTCAAACATGTACCAGAATGCACTGGTTTAAGAAATCTTTCACAGAAAAGTTAAACTCTGCCTGTGTCTCATTGTAATTTATAAATCAGATGTTCAGTGGCTTCTACCAGCTCCATACCCATTGGATTTGGCTCCAGAAGAACCACAATAAAGCCTGGGCTTCTTAAACAAGAACCACCAGCAGAGACCTGTCCTTAGGTTACTTAGTGACTTAGTGACTAATGTTACTTAAACCTTAGTTTAAAATTCTGACTCAGAACGAAGGGGACTTCCGTGGAGAACTCACTCATCCCATTTAAGTGTCTCATGCGGTACAAGGAGCGTTACTGACATGCAACCAGATTGTCTTCTATCCAGTTTGAAAAAAAAAAAAAAGCGTTTACCTTGAAAAACTTCAGTAAAGCTTTTGAGGCTAGGATTCAGTGCGGACTGAGAAAATGCTTCTTTAAATACAGTGCAGTCATTAAGTTTGTAAGTAGTGGCATCTGGCTGACATATATAAAATGAAATGTGATCATATGTAGCAGGCAGATTTTCAATAAAACAAACGTGAAAGTCAACAGGCATAGCTATCGGCTTACTTCATAACAGATACAGTTGTGCAACAAGACAGATCTGAAATGCAGCTAATACAGCTTATCATTAGGCACTCATACACCCATGAGACTGAGACCTCAATTCCTGTTAACTATAGCTTCTGGACAGTGAATGTGCACTGTGGTGAGAGACTGAATACATCTTCTTCTAGACCCTCAGGACGTTATTCTGCTTTTGTTTCCCTTACAGGATTAAAATAAAACAGGACAATCTCCTGACTAGGGTTTTGAAGTAGGCCCATTAAAAATTATCATAGCTTTTGTGATATGTAAAATTTGTACATCAACTTAGCTGTTCTGCTGTAAGTGACTGTTGTAATAATATGCCCCCAAAGGATCTTTGTTGCTTATAAAGTAAATGGAGGTCCAGTTGCAAAAGTGTTTCTTCTGGGAACAGAGTACACTGACTGCTCTTCACAGTTGTCATACCTTTTAGATAATAAGTAGGGACCAAATTATGAAACTTATTTAAATATACCCTGAAATCTGACATTGAAAGGTTTAAAAAGTACAGAAAGGTAACAAAAATTGAAAATAGACAATAGTGCTACATTTGAAAGAAAGTAATCTCAAGTAAAAGTAACCATGGGATGAGTATATCAAGAAAAAAAAAAGCAACAGCAAGAAAGCATGTGAATTTGTGGGAAAAAAAAAAAAAATTCCAGAGAATACTAGAGCATTATTTTCCACTAACTCACTTTTTAGCACTTACCAGTGTAGATATGTACCACTGCCAAATGCAAAGTACTGCATCAAACACTAACATGGTCCAGTTCTCAACAACCACACCTACATTTGATAAAAAGAGAATCAGTTGCTTGAAATTTCACATATTAAAATCAATTTAAAAATCACATTACATTCAGCAAAGTCAGCATTTCACTGCAGAGCTTTAAGCTCCCCCAGCAACTGTGGAAAAATAAATTCTCAGTGTGAATTAAATGCTTTTCTTCTAATAAGAATGTTGTTGATAATACAGGCTTAATCGTGTTATATTCTGGCGTATTCAGTAGTGATCATAGATGCCAAGTGGATGTCATCTCAAATAATTGGGTATTTACTGTGCAGGTATCTGTATCTAAATTATTTTAAACTTAGTTTAGAGTCAGTGAGGAAAAAAAATTCTAGCCACGAAGCATTTTATTTATTTCAGATATTTACTTTAGATGGTAAATTAAGCCCCTGAAGAACCTACTGACTTCACTGCCTACCTGGAGAGAGATGCCAAATGAATCACAGAATCACAGAATTGTAGGGATTGAAGGGACCTCTGGAGATTATCTAGTCCACCCATCTGCTAAAGCAGATTCCCTACTGTAGATACACGTGTCTCCTCCTTGGAGATATTAAAAACCCACATGAGTGCTTTCCTGTGCAATCTACAGGCCTGTTCTAATGTTCTGTATCCCTCAAAGTAAAGAATTATTTTCTCATTTTCATATGGAACTTCTGTGTTCCAGTTTGAGCCCATTGTCACTTGTCTGAAAAGAGCCTGGCCCCATCCTCTTGGCGATCACCCTTTAGATATTTATAAGCATTAGTAAGATCCCCTCTCAGTCCTCTTCCCCTTTCCTCATAAAGGAGATGCTCCAGGCCCCTCATTGTCTTTGTGGTCCTCCACTGGAAATTTTCCAGAAGTTCTCAGTCTTACTTGAACTGAAGAGCCCAGACCTGGATACAATTGAAAAAATGAGCCCCCAGTTTGGTGGATGATTCTTTTAGTGTGAATGTACAGGATGCCTTACTGCATAACTTCATAGCAAGATAACAGATCTAGAAGGAAGACTATTAGAATATGGTATATGTGAGAGGTAGATAAGCTACAATTGCAGCAAGTGCAGAAAATACCTTAAGCTGAAGAAATTCAGTGAAATAAAACCATAAATGATGAAACAGTCACCCTAAAAAAGTAAGTTGATGCATATGACAGAGTAGCAATCAAGCCCCACGTTTGTGATTGAATAGATGTTGCGTGATGATTTTACAACCTGATTAAATATATGCACACTGCTTTTGCCTTATTAATTTTGTACAATCATGAACCACCTGAAGTGTCAGTTTATGAAAGCAGAATAGCTAAAATATTGGAATAAAATATATCAAAGTGAATGGCAGCAACATCAGCTCATGGCAGCCTATACTGACAACTGAGAACACTATATTTTCTTTGTTCTGCCACTGAGAGCAATTGTATTCATCTGTGTTCAGCTGCTTGGCAGGCACATCATTGCTGAAGTCAACATCATCATTTGTGCCTTTTTTATATCTGGTTGGCAGTAATTGCAGCTGTGATGCAAGAAGCACTTGAACTGCCTATTGACTTTTTAATTTCTTGGTTTATTCTGAAAAGCATATTCATGCATGCATCATCAATCTTTTTGTAAGAGCCTGAGTCATTTGTGTTTCCTGAACTGAGCTGCTGACTCATACTGACATCCAGCACATGGATTGTATTACTATTAAGTACACTTACTGATATTATTAATGACATAAACACAGTCTGGGCAGGTTGAAGTAAGAGCGTACCTTAGAGTGGAAGCTGAGTCATTGATGAGATATATAGATATTTTCTGTCTACAGGTTGTTTGAGAGGGTTTTGGTCAGGGGAGATATGAAAGCAATAATTATGTGAATTTTATTATGATAAATTACTTTATACATTTAAAAAATATTCAGTTGTAAAAAGCAGTGTATGAATCAGAAAAAGGAAAATTATGACTTCACCTTACCATATCTGCTGACTCTATAAAAGCCTGTGAGAATCCTTCTTTGTTTTTTGGCTCAAAGCTTGCTTCCTGAGGTATTTCTTGTGATAAGACTCTGAGTGATTTGTTGAGGAGGCAACTGATGGGTGCTAACTGTGTGACAATCAATATCGCTTTGGGAACATTTGAAAGCCCCTTCCTCCAGAGCTGCTTGCTCTGTAGAAGAGCAGATAAGAGCGCTCAGGACTGTTTACTGGCAAAAGATCTAGCCTGTTACCAAATAACTCCTGTTTGCTATGGAAGACTGGGGGACAATGCCATTGTATCCTGCAAAGGCAAGATACAAGTTGGCGCCTCCGTGCTCCCTCTTATCTGCTGGCAAGACCAGGAAGATAAGAACAAAGGAGTTTCCTGCTGAGATCCCAGAGCCAGAAGCTGCCACTCAAAGGAGAGCTGACTCAACCACTTTGGATTTGAGCTGTCACTGCAAAGACAGCTGACTCAACCACTTTGAAACCATTCAAAAAGGGCCATCATTGCCGTGGTCGTCGTGCTTCTTTGTTGTCTTCGTCAATAGAACAACAGTGCCCGACAACCCACCACTACTGAGGATCAAAGACGGAACTACGAACCTCGCTGGATCCATGATGGTGACTATGTCCCTCTTGCTGCCTATAAAGACTCCTTGCCTCTTTTTTTCTATCTTTTCTATCGCCCTCCTTCCCTTCCCCATTACCCTAATTCATAATAGTGAACTCCTCCCCTTTCCCATTTCCCTAATTAAGATTTGTAATAAACTGGTCTGACCAACATTTAAACTATTGCTTCTTAATCTCACACCGGGTATATAGATAAAAAAAGAACCTCCTCTCCCTCCTATAAATTGGAGCAAGACAAAGCCTCAGGTCTTAAGCAAATATATTGGGATAGAAGAGAGGTAATAAGTGACCTGATCTGATATTTTGATATTTTGCTCTTTACTTCTTAGACTACTCTAAACTTTTCCAGCTCAAATTCCCATAATACTAGTCTGGCCAGATATAAGGAAAATAAACTCTTTGCACTGAAAATGTATAAGCATTGGAGAAAGGTGTCCAGAGTGACTGTAGAATACCTTCCCTCAGATGTAATCAAAACCTGACTGGGCAAGATAAAGAAACTCGGCCTAACTTAGAAGCCAGAAGAACTTATCTGTACAGCAAATTGTCCTGAATGATATCCAGTGCTCCCTTCTAATCTTTATTTATTTATTTGTTTGTTTGTTTGTTTATATTTTCAGTCATCCTTTGCTACTATTGGACCTGGAAGTAAAGAATTATCCTTCTGGGAGCTGTAGCCAATAGTGTTTACATAAAGTCTTGAAAGAGTTCATGGCCAGTTACCTTCATCATCAGGCTGATGAAATCGGTCATTTAAATCAATGGTAACTGGAATATTTTGGAACAGACAATGTAATGTGATGTAAATTGGAGGATATTATGAAAATTATTTGCATCCTGAATTTGTTTCAGAAAAAAAAATCATGTACATCACTGTAGCCATTCATGGAAAACATCTGGTCAGTATAAACTAAAAACAACTAAGATCTTTAACTGTATTAAAAAGAAATAGAGATGATCAAGAGTGATCAAGAGAAAAGTGCTATGATCTGGCCTACAACTAGTATATTTATTCTGATTTTCAGAGCAAGGCTAAAGGATTATTATTTTTAACTTATCATGTATATAAATTGTGTAAAATGTAATTGTTAAAATGTGTATAAATTTTCTATGTGCAATATTTCCTATGTACTAACGGCTTCAATAAATAACTTCAAAAAGAGAAAATGTCTGATTATCAGAGTGGGTGGCTGACTATAATCAGGTGGGTTTTGTTCCAAAAGTCAAATACACATATTCTGCTTTTTCACTACATTTATCTTAAGTACTATACACCCTTGGATTTCACAAATGATCAGTCATACTTATTGTGGGAGACTAGATTTCTGCTTCCAGTTCCCCTTCCAATTAGAATTGCTAATTAGTTACCTCATAGTTTGAGATGATATGCAAATGATTTCACCATGGTTATAAGTTAAATGAAAAGATGAAAAACAGGTGTCTGTCTTTTGATTGGATGTGGTGCTCGAAATGAGGAGAAAATAATGATTTCTGAAGAAACTGGAGATAAATCTTTACCTCAATATGTTAGTGCAACCTGTATTTTATCTAGAGAAGAGAAGCACTGTTGCTCTTTAAAGATTTTAATGGAAAAACTGGAACAATATGCCACTGACATAGTAGGATACTATCAAATATATGAGGATTTTCACTTAAGAGTATACATAAAACTTTCATTTATTTGGGTACAGTAGAAGAATCGGAGGTGTGAATTTTATTCTCAGTTTTTGTGCCTATCTTGTAAGAGAAATTATACCCAAGTCTGAGATTCAAAATTCCTTGCAATATGCCTTTCTGTAACTTGCTTGAATCATTTTAGACAGTTAAAATCATGTTATTCTTAACAGTATGAAATAAAGCTCTTCCCTCAGGACAAACTATGCATTCTATCAAGTTAACAAAAATCTTAAACTTCCGATGTGCAAAATCTTTTTGCATTCTATTATTTCACAAAGAATTAGCTCTTTTTGAAGTATTACCTTTATAGTGCCAGAAAGAATCTGCCATTATTTTAAGGTCAGTCTTTCAGATGGAATTATCCTAATAGCCCAGATGGAAAACTTTTCTAAAAAGGTTCTATCATGTACAAGTTCAAAGACATGTTCAAGAGTGAAAATAGAGGGAATGAGCAAGAAATTTTAGCCTTCCTTAAACCTTTTTACTTACCTCTGAAGTCAGACAGCGGAAGTTTGAATAGCATATGATTTTTTACTCTGATCAGTAATAACCTTAACGTTTCCCATAGCAAAACAAAATGATGTGATGGGACCTGCTCTTGCCATTCCTCAGTTCAGAACTCAGTGAGTTCAGAGCACAGAATTCCAGCTTCTACTGTCTGTAGGCTGTAGGTGATATCAGAATGTCTTGATGTGATCCTTCTCCTCTGCTCAGAATTGATGAGGCCAGGCTTTAAGTACCATGTCCAGCTCTGGGCCACTTTTTACATTGCAACCTGGAAATACTCAAAGGAATCCAATTATGGAACTGAAGCATCTCCCCTAAAAGAATGACTGATGGAACTGGGATGATTCAGCCTGGAAAAGAAGCTTTGGGGGCGATTTTATCAATGTCTATGAATACCTGAGGAGAGGATGCAAAGAGATCAGAGTCAGGCTCTTTGCACTGGTGTCCAGTGCCAGAACAAAAGACAATGGACACAACCTGGAAAATGAGAAGTTCCATCTAAACATCAGAAAGCACTTCTTGACTATGTGGGTGATGGAGCACTGAAACATGTTGCCAGTGAGGTTGTCCATCATTGCAGATCTTTAAAAGCCTTCTTGACATGGCCCTGGCCACCTTGCTGCAGCTGTTTTTCCATGAATAGGTGGATTAGACAAGATAGCCTCCAGAGGTCCTTTCCAACCTAAACCATTCTGTGATTCTGTGACTCCCTAGTCT
Source organism: Tetrao urogallus (assembly GCF_951394365.1). Classification (NCBI taxonomy): domain Eukaryota; kingdom Metazoa; phylum Chordata; class Aves; order Galliformes; family Phasianidae; genus Tetrao; species Tetrao urogallus. Next base: position 68,579,709 of record NC_136814.1, on the reverse strand, counting down.
CAGAAAGCTTCATTAAGGAACTGAAGCTGAAGCCACAGTGGAGGCTAAGGTAGACAGCTCGGCAACAGTTGGGATGCTCTAAGGTAATAGACAGTAAGGGAGATAGAGAAGATACACCGTTTAGAGTGGCAATCTTTGTCATGGTTTTATGATGTTTCGTTATCAGTATTCGACATCTTAACATCATGTACTGCACTGGGAGTTAAAGGGTTTATGCTCCAGGTCCACGTACCTGTCTCAGAAGACAAAAACTACTACATTCCCTAGAAGACTGTTCAATTTTCTGTTGTCATTTCCACCCACGGCGAGAAGAAAAAAGGCCTTCATATATCACCTGATGGCCCTTTTTGTTTCTGATCATCAGCTTGCCTCTGTTGCTCATCTCACCTCAGTATTAGAATAAGGCCTTTGGCTGTCTGACACTCACTTTCATTATATTTGATTTATTAGCTTCAATTCTAATTATATTGCAATATATTGTATTATAATGTGTTATCTTGCATTCCAATATCTTGGAAATTATATATATTATTATTATATGTAACATATATATAATAATAATTTATTATATATTATTATTAAGAGTATATGGTAAGTGTTGTAAATTATTCCAATTAATTAATAGACAATATTTTCGCTTTTCTCACCAGTTCTTTAAAAATTTTTGAGGTGTCAATCACCAGTTCTGAATAATTAATATTCACAAAATTGATTAAGCAGTCTCCTTTGCAACTGATCAGGCAGAATACATTTAGTGTAATTTTTCTCTCTCTATAAGAGTATTTTCTATATCAAATCGATGCTTTGCTTACTCAAGAGTTTCTTTGAAAATGTAATGATTAAAATAGAAAAGCTTCCCATAAGCTTTTGGAGGCACTGATTAAGGAAGATAAGAAAAGAATAAATGGAACATATAATTGTTCGAAATCATTGTACATTGTTGCTGAAAATTTAAAACAACTCACAACGAGTAAGACAATTATACAGTCAGATTACAGCAGACCACATTTGCATCTAACATATCTTTACATCTACAATTTTTCCTTCTTTTAAAATTATTTTACTTTTACCTATTCTTTACATCTTCCAATCAGCCACATACAATAGTAACTCATTACTGATTTCCAGTTAATTTCTAGTCTTTTTTTTTTTAAACATTAGTTTAGTGGACATTAACTATTTCTTTGTGATTTTAACAGTGGAAAAATTTTGCAATAGACATAACCTAAAGGTTGAATTTTTATTATTCTTCATAGTGTAACTAATTCATATACAATGATTATTTCAATTACTTTATTTAATTAATTAAAGACATTTTAAAGGAGTCAGGTGTTAGATGCAGAATTTCTTTCTTCTGATGTAGCTATGCACATTCCTGAGGCATGAAGTTGTATTTGTAAATAACAATTGAATTTTAGATCAAAATATTATTCATTCTTATGCTCTCTGAAAAATAATGGGCTATCTCTGGATGGAAAAGATGAAGTTTAGAAAAATGAGATGTTAACTACAATTTTATCCACATAATGGGGATATTCTTAGCCCCTTTGACTATGAAGTTTTGTCGAAGAACTCAATGACACTGGATTTCTAGATCAAATGTTACACAAAATTTTTGTCTAACAATGGACTACAAAAGAGGTCCAACACATGAACTAGTAGGCTACTAGGCATCCTGTGGACTACGAAAGCAATGAAATGTAGGAGCAAACCTACATAAACAGAGCAATGATGAATGAAAATTGAATTTAAAATGGAGACTCATTGAAAAAAAAAAAGAACAAGAAAGTCCAAATTGTCGATAATTTTCATGATATTATTTATTCTTGTAGTTTTCAGTTTCTTTGCTACTACATTTCAGATTTTGTCACTTGATCTCTCTAAATTAACATAATCAAAATTTTTATTCCTTTCTTACTTTTTCTTCCCTTCTGTTTTTTATTCTTCTTTTTCCTCCTCCTCACACTCTTCAACTTTTCTTACTGGAGAGTTTGGAGAGACAAATCTTAACAATATAACTAAACGCATCTAACTAAATTGATTAGTTCAATACAGTACAGTTGCCAGTCTGTGTTTGTCAGAAGTACACATAAAATAGGTATGTGAGAAAGAAAAGAAGTTAGCCAAAACAAGTGGAAGAGTTTAAAGACAAAATTATGTGTAAATCTTAAAGACTCCTAGAAACAGCCCATGCCCATTACATGTATTTGAGAAGCCCTTCGTAGCTGCTAATAGAAAACTGTAACTTAGGAAAACATCTGTTCATTATTTTGAAAATTTCCTACATATTTTATTTCCCAAAGAATAATCTTGAAAGACAAAAATAATGTTTTACTAACAAAACTAGTGAGGTCATAATTGTAAACCTCAGCATGATTAAATTACATTTAATTAAATTTTAAAATAACAATTTTTTTTTAATTTTACATACATTGTTCCTGTGTTATCATGAATATTTCATTACATTTAGTAATTTTTTCCTCATATACATATAACACACTTTTTAAAAAAAATTACATCTGATTTCATAGGTTCATCAAACAATCATAGAATCACCAAGATCATTCTGTCTAACCGTTCACCTACCACCAATATTTCCCTCTAAACCATATCCTTTAGTACAACATCTAAATGTTTCATGAACATAAACATCAAAACATTTAATTCTAATATTATCTTGTACATCCAAGGGCATTTAAATTTAATAAAACAAAAATCGAATTGAAATGGCTGATTATTCTTCTTTCCTAAACAGCATGCAACTTTGATGTTCGGGAGACATGTATTCCAGGAATGCACTGATATTTATTTGACTGTAGAAAAAAATATAAATAATAAAGACATTTTACACACACAAGAATAGCATTTAACTTTTAACACTACCTTATGAATACTGATGAGAAAGTTTCCATACACTCTACCAACATAAACTTTGATCTGGCTTGTGTTTTAATATTTCCAGCCTTGTTCATTCCTGACTTCTTTATTCATTTTATCTCTTTCTCTCTCACTTTTGTGAGATTAATTAGTTTATTTCTGTGGACAAAATGAAGCAGGAGAAAATCAATCATTGCCCAATGTACATGATACCTAAAGCATAACATCATATTATAAATATTATGCAGATTTAGGCTATAAGTATTTCTATTTTACTTGCACTTGTCACAGAGTTAACTAGATCAATCAATCTATGCCAATGACAGAGGGGCAGGCCCCTGGGCCTCTCCCTGGCCCTGCAAAATGAGAAGGAAAAGGGAAAAGGGATAGGGAGATGGGAGCTAGCTCAAGGAAGGGGAAAAAAAAAAAAACAACAAAAAACAGTGGCAATGATCTATGGAGGAAAACTTATTTTACTAACTATGATATTGGAATGCCAGATAACACAATATAATACAATCTAATTGAAATTGAGACTAATAAATCAAATTAAATAGGAGCGAGAGAGTTAATAAAGTTGAATAAAGTTTTCTCATTTTTTGTAAATGATATATGCATGTACAGTTATATGCGTATGATACCACTGCCTGCGATTACAGTATAAGTGTTCACATTTTTGAATTACAATTTAAAGGTCAAGAAAAGTTATTTCTGTTAATTAAAGAAACTTTATGTATTCCAAGTATCTGTTCCAGTCTCTAAGATTAGCCAAAAGTTCACTGAATTAGCTCAAATATTTTAGAGACTTTCCTGTATGTGTACTACTTGATGATTTAAATAGTTGGAAAGCCATGAAAGTAAATTAATGTTGTTAAAATTGAACTGCAACAAAATAAAAGCCCATAATAGAGCTCATGAGGTGGTATTCATATTAACACCAAATGCATATTTTTACTGGAATAAATAGCAGATGAACTTAAATTGCTGAGGTCATTAATTGATATTTTGCATAGAAGAGTATGAATCTAACATATTTTCAACTTAATATCATGACAGAATATAGGCAAATGACTAGTCCCTGGCCTGAGGTTTAGTTAAATGAACAGATCATGAGAAATTGATGAGAACAAAATGAGAAACTTCTGGACACTGAAAATAACCAACAGGTATTGGAAAAACTTATCCTGAGGCAGAGATTTTAACTTGGTGAAGCCTCGGATAAAGGATGAAAGTCCCAGGCCATAGGGACTATCTGGGGCCTCTTTATAATTCTAGAGGTGGTGGCCTTCTTTCCTGCAGGAGGTATGCTGTCTTTGAAGAGTTGCATTGCCAACTGAAGCAGTTATAAGTAAGCAGGCTGCATGTCATCAGAGAAGATGGAAAAGAAACAGACATATTCTTCTTATAAACCTATTTTGTCAAGCATTGGAATGGACTGTCCAGGGAGATGGTAGAATTTCCAGGAGTTTGGTTATTATAGCTGTATTTCTGACCATCCATTTTTGAGTTATTCTACTGTAGAAAACTAAAGTGAAAAAAATTAGAACAATACAAAATGAAAGGGAAAGGTAGCATCTATCAACAAATCATTATGTTGATTTTACTGATATTCTTTTTCATAGTTTTTGTTCTCATACTCTTATTCAAATACACGCAATCATCAATACTATCATTTGCCTGGTCTGAACAGGATCATTTGTATGTTACATAGGGTTCAAGGAATTACTTCCTCTCCATGTCTCTGGCATTCTTCTTCTTTAGTTGATTACAAACAAATTGTTTATGTCTTTAAAGATAAAATACCTTGATGGTTTTTTTTTTTTATTTGTTTATGACATGAATTAAAAAATAACATTCAATTCAAATAGAGAATGTGCTTTAAAATTTATGATGTAAATAAAATTACGTCACATGTTCTTGTTACACCAGAATAAATAGATTATCTATTTAGGACTAATTTTTCAAAAAGAAATAGAGAATGTGATTCAGCTATTGAAATACAAATGTCATCTTAGGAAAAAAGTACTCGAAGAAATCTTCCAGGCACCACATCCAAGCTGTAAATGTTAAAATTCCACCTAATATTTATCTTTCTGCCTTGAGGGATGAGCAGAACTGAAGAAACTTTTACCTGAGCATAACAAGGATTTCAGGGAAATATACACAGCCTTGTGTGTTTGAAAGGTACAAGGGCTTCAACTAGGGATAGCAGCAGATACTATGAAGCATCACACTTTTGGTGACTGAAAATGACTAACTGGTAAAAATATATCACACTTAATGCTCAGTATGGATGAAATTTGGAAAGGAATACATACAATATACAGCTGTGTCCCCCCTTAGGTGCAGTAGATAGGACAGTTGTTGAAAATGTTAGATTGAAACTCAGGTTCTTCATTATCTCCAGATAAATTTGAACCTAGATTTCCTCATGGAAAACAGACACCTATAATTCATACAGAATTTGGTTTTCTATTATATTACTCGTTTGATTTTCAAGATTCAGTTCAGGTTCCAGATTTTCTGTTGTTGCTAAGAACTCTTTCACATTGCCCTCAAGGGTCTTTTCCATCAGATTTCCTTTCCTTTTCCAGATTGTTTTCCTATTTTTTTTAACCTCAAACAATCCATCTAAAAGAAAAACAAAACCATAGGTTATACTTTACTTTCTGCAGGTTACAGACATACCATACTTTTTTTTCCTTTTTCCAGAGTGTTAAAGAACAATACATATTAATTTTGGAATACCTCAACATAAAACAAACAAACAACAACAACAGCAAAAAACATGTGCATCTTAGAGCTTGAATTCCAACTTCCCTATGGTTGCTTTATTCTGACAGTGACTAATCATCTAGCTGTTCTTAAAGCAGACTTGTTTCAGAAGAATGAGGTCAACTGAAAATGGCATTTTTTTCTATTCATCAATCAGTGTCAATCTTCTAAACAGGCCTGAAAAAAATCACATCCTAATTTTGTAATATGTGTAATATGTGTGTACATATGTGAGAGGTCATAGACGAGGTCTGTATCTATCATTTTATATAAACACTTATAGGTGTATACCTATCAATCAAGGAGGAAAATTGTCATTTAACTCTACGCAACAATGTATTTTAAATGTTCTAAATGAGATATTTATGGGATTTTCTACATTTATTCTACATTTGCTGAAATATTGTATTCCAGCACAATTTGATAGCATTTAAGAACTTTTCCCTTTTAAATTACATTTCTACAAAAATATACATGGTTGTACATAATATTTTATAATGTGTTTATGTATAGAATGTCTGCATTGGTTCTTTTGTTTCATGCTAGGCGTACAGACTTTCACAGATATTACTAAAATGAAATGCATTGATATTTTACAACATTGCGGTATACTGATGTTGAATCTGGACTATTTTATCTTAGTCATTTGTTCTCATGTGAAATGCTGTTTTAATAATGAAGGGTGAGAATAATTTTGTCTTTTATCTTGGCTGTGTTTTCATCCTGAGCTAGGGAATGCCAAATTACTTGATGAAAATTAATGATTATCTGTCCTTTTTTTTTCAGAAGTGACTTAATTATGTTTTTATAATTTTAAGTTTTATAACTAATAGATTAGTAATTAATTACATAACAAACTGTTGACATTAGCTCATTACGGTACCTTCTGTTATGGTTAGAGGAGCTTTCCACACATAGAAGTTCAATTTATGGGGATATATCTTGTGCTGCAGCAGCACTCTCCAGCACTGTGATGATTGAGATAAGGCCCATTTAACGCTTGCGTTATAAACTGCATTTTTCAGCTTCTTATTTCTCATCTATTCCATTGACTTTTGTATCTAACTTGAAACAGTAATGCAATATTCAGCCCCTTTCTCCTTTTCTCTTGCAACTTCTCTTTGCCTAGCTCTCAGCCAAACTAGACAAAGCATATGGGATTTTTTTAAGTTTATTTTTCTACATGTTTTCTTTGTTACTGTCTTGATATGATCTACCTAAATTTGAAATGAGTATGTGTAAATTGATCTACCTGAAATTATCATGATATTTAATAAAGTAATAAACTTTCAAGTGACTATAATATTTAATTATAAACTCTGCTACCAGACATGCACTGTCACACTTTTTGCATTTCATTATCATAATTCCAATCTTCATGTTTATTATGCTCCATGGACTTTCACATTAGCTAATTAGATATTATTTTGAAATTGCAATCTTTTGTGACATAAAAGGTTCAATGGAAGAAGCAGTCACTTTGAGAATGTGTTTTTATGGCATACTGTCTCGCTCCAATTTGTAGGAGGGAGAGGAAGTTCTTTTAATATCTGTACACCCGGCGTGAGATTAAGAAACAACGGTTCAAATGTTGGTCCGACCAGTTTATTACAAATCTTAATTAGGGAAATGGGGAAGGGGAGGACAGACACTATTATGAATTAGGGTAATGGGGAAGGGAAGGAGGGCGATAGAAAAGATAGAAAAGAAGAGGCAAGGAGTCTTTATAGGCAGCAAGAGGGACATAGTCACCATCATGGATCCAGTGTGGTTCGTAGTTCAATCTTTGATCTTCAGTAGTGGTGGGTCGTCAGCCATTGCTCTGTTGATGACGACGAGGAGAATGACGAGGAGAATGAAGATAGGCTGTTCATATTTCCTTTTATTTGCAGTACCTTTGACCAATAATAAACTGTCACAGCTATCAATTAACAACAGCTTAGTGTTCAAAATGACCTATTTCTTACTATTTTACATAATATTTGACAAACTCAAGGACTAATCCATAATAACATGTCTTTCAGAATATGTGTGGGTTTTCACAAAGCTAGATTATACATCTTTGGTGTTAAAACATTTCTCTGTGAAAATCAAATTGTTATCACTTCAATAATTAAGAAATAATTAAGATACAAACTACATATGTCCTTAACTGATGGTTAATGACAGTTTTGTGTTGGATCTCATAATTAAGAAGAATCTGAAGACAGATGAGGTAGGAAAGTTCTTCTACATGAAGTTGATAACCACTTACCTAAAAACTTAACTGGTGAAGTTCAAAGACTAACTTTAGAAAGTATCATTTTCAGCTCCCATCTTTTAAGGGACAGTAGCCTGCCAAATCTTTATTCCATATTTTCTTTGAATTTTCTTAAAATATTCTTGTCACTAAGAATACTAGACTTTCAAAGGTCTAACTTGAATTTTTATCTATACAAATAGATATAGTTCAGATTCTTAATTAATTTCAACCTTTTAATCAAAATCAATTTGGATTACAATTCTCTACATGAATAAGTAGAGACTTTTTCCATTTAAGAGCTTTTGTTCACATCGAAGCAAGGAGACTCATTTTCAATTAGGAAACCATCTGCAACAACTTTGTTTCTTTTTTGAAAATTATTTTTCTTTACACCTGAAGATTTCATAATCTGACACACAGACGAAGCAGAAACAGGGAGAACTGAAAAGTGAAAATTGCTCATATTTTTGCAAAATGCTGTACTATTTCTACCACAGCAGAACACCTGTTAATTTTTACAGTCTGCTGCCAGCCAGGAGTTTGAAAGGAGAACGTATTAATTATCATCCAATTGGAATAAGGCTTATATCAAAAAGTTCTCTTCAGGACCATTCAAGGTGCAGAACAAAGACAAAGGATCATTAATTTGTTTTTCTTTATATAAACCAAGTCAGTGTCACTGTGAAGTTCAACTTACTGAAACTGGACTAACTAGAGTATGGGACTTATGTAGAATATAATAATTTTTCAAAGTGTGAAAAATTGTGTTTCAAATTTTACATTTATTTTGACAAACAAATGAGATTAAAATTAAAAAATAGATTTGTAATTCAAAGGTGAATAACAGAAACTATCTGTAAGAAACATATTTTCACATGTATTATTATGGGTTAGTATGAGTTTGGTTCTCTTGTGTTTTATTTAATTTTTAATTTAATTTTATTTTATGTTTTTATTTTAATGTTTCAAATGAATGCAATTACCCATTCAAAATCCAAGTAAATATAGATTACTACTACCCACCAGAAGAGAGATAGGGAAGGAGAATATATTAATGTTTTGCAAACTGCCTTCACATACCTTAAATTCTAGCTGAAATTTTATACTTACTGCTAGTTAAATTTCATCAGCAGTGTACTGTGATAGTCTTTTCATGAGATCAATGGATTATGATATTTTAGATTATTACAATTTAGTAAAATATCTAATACTAACTATTAAATACAATGTATTTAATAATATAATGTAAACTTAGATCTACATTATTTTTTTAATATATAATCTGATCCATACCTTGACTGTATTGTATTTAAGCGATTTTCAAACAATTGAAATAATTTCACTTGCACTATGAAAGTGACAAATGATTGTTGCACTATTTATTCTTAATTTTATCTAAGTGAGTTTGATGAATTCAACAGGATTATCTCTCAGACTGTATGAAAACTATTTTGCTGACTGAATACAGCAAAAATCTCTAATGCCTTCTGTTTCACCAAAGAGTAAATGAGAGGGGAATATGGTTTTGATAATTAATAGCTACACCAATGCACTTAGCTAAATCATTTCCCTGTTGTTGTGCGTTAATCCCAGGAAGCAGCTAATACCACACAGTCACTCAGCCACTCCTCCCAAATGGGATAGGAAAAATTTGCTTCTTAGGAGAGCTGAATATTTTTGGTTGTGTGTTTTTTCAAATGTTGGCAACATAGCACCACATCAGCAGCTATGAAGAGAATTCTATCACAGCCAAAACAAGTAAACTGTTTTCTCAGCTAGTTTTTAATTCACCTCAGGATATTTGGATGTTGAAACAATCAGGAACTGAATCCCTGGTGATGCTGTCACCTGTACATGCTGCATTTATGTTGGTGGAACAACTAAAGTCAGAATAAGACCATTCCATATGGGAGGACATAATGGAAGAAGGAATCTCTCTTAGAGACCTTTGTCCAGTGACACTCAATTCAATTTAAAAATAAATAAATAAATAAATAAATACTTCAACTGTGGTGTGTTTGTAGGACTAGAGACTGACAACTATTTTCTGACACCAATTTACAAAATTTCCCTATAGCAGAAATAATATGGTAATATTACCTAAACCAACAAACATACTTTTAGTCAATGAATTCCTTAAAGTTTATTTATCAGTATATTATAAAATTCTCATATTTTGAATGGAATTGCAAATATTACTAAGATATTACTAAGTATTTGCTAATTTTTAAAAATTCATTTTCCATGTCTTCAGTGTCTGATTTGAAGCATTGAGAAAATTGCTAAATACAAAAATATATAAGTTATACTACATAATTTTTATAAGCTGGCAATGCTGTTGGCTATTTTATCCTTTCTTATAAGTGTCTTTGAAATGAAAGATTCACCCCTGTCAAAAACCTTCTCCCTTGAGATAGTGTTTACACTACACTATTGTGAAATTCAACTTCAAAAGAAGAGGGAAGAATCAATAGGCATTTTATACTTCAGTTAAAAAAAAAAAAAAATCAGATTTTAACCTCTCTTTATATGGCAAGGAATAAAAAATAAATTTCACATAATAAAATATAGGAAGAAAGAAATGTGTTATTATCTTCCTCAAGTAATTTCCTGACTCTTACAAGCATTCTTTTTGAGACATAACAAGCCACTAAAAAACGTGTAAAAGCATGTGTATTGATAAGGCAAATTATACAACTACTGAAGGGCTACTGAGATTAACATCTTTTTTTAGTTGGATTGCTATACCTATCCAAAAGAATCTCACCACATCCAACAATGTTAGTCAGCACTGCTTGAATTAAGGTAATTGAGCTGCCTGACATTTTTCTGTGTCCGCTGGAGATAGAAAATTTACTTTTTTTTCAAAGTCATTTTAATTATTTATTTATTGTTTGTTTGATTGTTTGTTTTTTAAATTAGTTTGCATTTGGAGTTTGATATTTCTCTTTCATTTGTTTTTGCATGGCTATTTGTCAGCATTGTTAAAAGTCATTCTTAATTGAAAATGTTTTCTGGCTTTGGCTTGTAAGACAATCTCACAAGGTACACCTATCTTCTAATGAGAACTTGAGTACATAACTTAGGTATTTGTTACATATAAATTACATTTTTTTTATCATGGGTTACCAGTTCTGTCTTCCTAAGTCAAGCCTCTGTAATGTGAAGGAAGGTAAAATCTGTAACAAAGATGATACTTTGGATGCCTTAAACCTTTGCAATAAGATATTGAGGTGTTCATACATACTTATGAATCCAACCAGTTTCATGAATTAGATTAATTATTTATACTATAACAGTAATGCTTATATTATGTGACAGATTTATGATCATTTCTATTGAATTAGTTTTCAAGGGGTTTATATGGCTCATTTGACATATTCATGATGGTTTTCTTTCTTGGGAAGAAATTCTGTGATGTCAGTGTCTTCTTATCCTAATTAATAGCTTATACTTTTTTGATGTGGATAGTAATTGTATGATGCTAAATTAATATTAATAAAATCAAATATCATTTCTTCCTTGCATCCATCAATTTATCTATCTAATTAGAATGTCTTGTAATATTTCTGGAAGATAAAGCAGAATTAGCCTGTTTCAGTATACCGGTGTTTTAGGTATTTATATCAAACAGTGTATTCAGTAATAAGATTATCATCCTCCATACTGTTAGAGAAAGACTTTCATTAAAGGCTTACGGAATGTAGCTCATGTGAAGGGGCTATGGTAAATTGCAAGATATTCTATATCATTAATTCATTTGTAAGGTGCAAATGGGTCCAAATTTGTGTTTACTGTAGAATTTAAATATGCTCCTTGCCTTGTACTAGTTACCTTCTTCTTTATTATTTCTTAACTGAGCAATTGAAATTCAGTCTTTGTAATGAATACTCAATGTGAGACTGATTCAGAGCTTTTCTTTCTTTTGCATTTCTAAGAGCTATATCTTGAGCATCTTTCTATCGAGAAGTAGTGAATTAATTTATGAAGGAAAGGACATAGGAAAAGACAGCAAATGTCAATGGATAAAATTATAGCAGAATACTTATAAATTGCACAAATTGTGCATTATAATTAATTTCACTACAACTTACTTAAAATGTGATAAAATAAAAGCCTAGAAATTATGACAGTAATTTTGGAATGGGATTTGAAATTATTTCATACTGAAAAAAGAATCATGGCTTCAGAAGTCTCTCCTCTTCCCTACAACCTCATGGAAGTAGAAGATAAAGTTCAGTTATGAAAAGAAGTTTCATGCTTATTTCCATGAATTCTTTCCTATTATGGGTGAGCCAAGTTTCATTTGAAGAACATCCCAGAATGTAAAATCTCAGAGAGTTTGTGGAGTCTCGTACAATGGAGATATTTAAGATCCACCTGGGTGCCTACCAGTGCAACCTATTGTGGGGTACCTGCCTTGGCAGTGGTGTTGGACTCAGTGATGTCCTGAGGTCCCTTCCAACCCCTGCAGTTCTGTGATTCTGTAACACAAGAAATTGACCAGGAGAAGTTTTCTCTTAGGGAGTAATATATTAATACTAAATACTATGTAATGACAAAACTAGCTTACAGGTCAGTTTCTGGTTTTAAAATATGCTCTTGAATTCCAAATCAACATCCCTGGTATAGTTTAAAAGTAAAGTAATTGCTACTGTAGTTGCTTCTAATACAGGAAAGGCATACCTTAATGTCAAGTCTAACCTTTCAGAAATCAAATTCTCTATTTCAACCGATTTGTGATTCATTTCAATTCTGCTTCAATTCAAGAAACAATTTTTCAATGAACAAAATGCCATTGGAGAGAATAACCAGAATAATGGGTTGCACTTCCCTGATGTTCATTATAGTACAAATAAATTGTTTGAGCCAACAGTCAATCTTCATTCTGTTCAGATTTGCTATTGTACCTTTTTACTACTCTATTCTAGTATTACATTACATTGTCTTGTATCACATCATTAATTGCTATGACTGACTAGCATTTATAGTACACACTGTTTTCAAATTTTGGCATACTTCAATTTCAGAGTCAGGAGATTTTCAAGAACAAAGATACTAATTCTAAAAGTTATATATATGGATACACATCAGCAGTGAAACCTAGAATTTAGTACTTTGCAGAACCCAGCTTCAGACAGACACACAGGCAGAAGGTGTACCTTATCTATCTTCTATCCTTGCTTGACATCTCTTCAGAATTCAGTAAAGGAAGTTTAAATAAACGTAATATTCCTGTGCTTCTTTGGGTGTGCAAGTGGACTTTTGGGGAAGGATACAAAAAAAAAAAAAATTAATCAGCTCATTAACCATACCAATTTTTTAAATTATATTCTATAAGAACTGTTTACATTCCCACACCTCTATAGAACGTGCAACAATTTTGTTTTTATTTCATTCACACTCTATTTTCTGTTCTACCCTTAATTTCTTCAGGCACTGTATGGATGAGACTTAACTACTCAGCTTGATAATATATTCCAATTTCTTAGATTAGGGGCATCTCCCACACCCAAAATCTATGCTGGTATGAGGAAGGAAGGAGAGAAAGAGAGAAGAAAGTGGGAAGGAAGAAATGAAGGAAGGAAAACAGCGAGGAATAAGTTTTTATAAATCCATAAAAGAAAAGATTGCACTTCAAAATGATACACTAAGAATTTATTTCAGGTGTTAGTATAGAGATGGCCAAACTACGAAGTAATTTATACTGCCAATGATTCCAATAATTTATTTTCTGCAAAGGGCTGGTATGAAACTCGTTTGTTAACTAATTTCCTTGGCAACAGTCTCAGACAAATGGGGATGTAATTATTATACACGTTACATTAAGTACTGTTCAAATTTTCTGATGATAATAAGAACTATAACAATAATAATAATATTCCTGATAATTGTTTCTTCTAGCAAGTACTTTTTATCATTCTATAATACAATAGTGCAGTGGTGTTTTAATTTAGAAACCATAAATGCTAAACCCATACATAACTAGTTCCAGCTTATCATTTGTCATCAATATGCTTGTTCCAATAGCATCTACGTTAGTAGGAATGAATATGCTAAAACATTAAACAAGGAATTAAATCCTTAAATTATGCAATGATAAATATCAGAGATAACTGGGTCCTAACTCCCATCTTGCATTTTAATAATTTAAATCTTTATTTAGTCCTTTTCTGCTTCCTTAAATGATTTGCTTTTAAGGGAAGAAACAGCATTATGCTTGTCACAAGTTTTTATTTCAATTCCATTAAATAGAGCAAATTATAGAGGTGGATATTTTAAATATTACCTTTTTTTTCTGGTAGAGCACGTTTATCTCCTTTTTACTTGCTTTTCACTAGTCAATAAGCTATCAAGTAGAATTAACACTTGCGTTCTGTAGTATGAGATTAAGCCATGATGAAAGAATACATGAATCTTTTATTTTGCAGCATCCAACTAAGTCATTGTGATGATGTTCACCTACATAATCAATCATAAGGTAGATGATGCTAAAATGACAATCAGCAGAAAATTTCTTCAGATGTTTAAAAACTTTACAGATCAGTAAGGTTTTGGGTACTCAGCTGTATCACGAAGATGGTTGATTGTAGGAAATCTGTCCCTTTGGGAGATAAAGCCTGGAAATGACAGCACCTGCAAGCACCATCCTTCACATCAGCAAGAAAGGGCAAGATCATCCCTTCAAAGGATGTAACACACAGATTAAGCAGTGATCAAGTACTCCAAAGACAAAAAAAAAAAAAAAAAAAAAAAAAAAAAAAAAAAAAAGAAAAAGCAAGCTAGTTTGGTTCCAGTTAGAATGCTGAAAATAGAGTACAGGCTCATTCTTTTTAAGTTAAATCTAAGGCACCTTTTGTATTAGGAGCATGAATCCTTTCATCTAACTCTTCAGGGGCCAGAAGAAGTTTTGTACAAATTCTAAGACAGTAAATTAACAAGAATGAGACATAAAAACCCACTTAACTGCTGCAAGCTTTACAGAACTGTGAACAATGGGGTCTTTTTGTTGGTAGCATTTTATGGGCAATGAACTTATTTCCACCGAGGGCTTTTGAGTGAAAACACAATTGAAAGCAAAATCTCTCAGTGGAAGACAAAAAGTGAAAGAGAAAAACAGGATATGCAATCTAAAGCACCATGTAATAACTAAAAACAAGACATCTATAATGATCCAAAGCCATAGGGAACTCTGAATAGCTTTTATAGTTATGATTAGATGACTCCAGACTAAATAAAATGCTGAATACTAGCTAGATATGTGCAAAGTTAAAAATTTGTTTTACAGATTCATAGACAGTACTACTAACTGCATCTTGGAAGGCATGTCCAAGCTTTATTTAGCAGATAATGAGCCTAAGTCTCCACATACATGGTGAGAAATCAGCTCCTAATCCTGTCTTTCCAAAGTATCCAGAATGAATCATTCTTCCTGATATTTCCTTTTGTCTGAGTGGCAGAGTGCTTTTGTGACAGTTCTTAACCTTTTACAGACAGGTGAATATATGAAATGGGCTGAGTACATCGCAAGTTTCAAAACTCACTTCAAATCTGCAATTTCACCAAGACATTCAGTCTTCCAGTAGGAAAAATTCAGATCCTGTGAAAAGAAAGTTGCATCACTTTATACCAGAACTGCAGAGAGTCATTAGAGATCTCCAAGAAATCCAAACTGGCTAAGGAATATAGCTGCCATATCAGCTGCATGCTGATATTTGGCAGGTCCTATATTCCTGAATCACCTCAGCCTGTTTGAAAATCTCATTTTATATGCTTGCTTCTTTGTCTGTGTTAGGAAACATTTTATGATGGAGCCTACTGCAACAAAGGTGGGAGAACACATTAACATTCCAAATGTGCCTTCAAAACATCAGGTATTTTAAGTACAAGAATATTTATTCAAATTCAAATAGGTTTCTAAAATAAATTAATTAAGAGAAGAGCAAGTTTATTGAGTGGCTTCAGCTACAACACTAAAATGAACACTCTTCCTGCTGATTGTACCTCTTGACATTTCTTCTCCAGCTTGCAATGCTGAATCTTCAATGCCCTAAAAATGAATGCTAAAGTATGGGGGAATCTCAGACAGGGTAAAATTCAACATCAGTACAAGCAGCTGAGGATGCCATGTATCACATGATACTGACACTGGTACTGATGATTTGTATCGATGAGATGATGACAGTACTCTGGGAGCTGTCAGTATCACTTGTCAGTCACAAACATCACCAGATGTTACATATAATCTTCCAAATGAAAACAAAACAAAACAGCAACCAACCAGCCAACCAAAAAAACCCCACCATGCTTTGTATTCACATATAGTTAAATAACTGTACTTTTTAAACACCCAAAAACACCTTTTTTTCCCTGTGGCAGACTGAACCCCAGCGTAGGTTGTACAGATAACACTCCCTCCTTGTAGATGTTAAAAAATCACCCAAACATGGTCCTTGGCAACTGGCTCCAGGTAGCCTTGCTTGTAACAACACATATCAACATTATGAATATGGACAATCTCAATATATGAAGTAGATATATATCCTGGATATATGAACTGCCAAAAGCAGAAGAGTTATTAGGAGTAGTCCACACAAGGCAAATTAAGATAGAACAGAAAGAATAGCTTCACAGATAAGGAGATGCTTTTAAATACTGCTGTCCTATTTCATATAAGACAAGTTCTGGATTTATAGGAGGCAATACTTGCCAACTTCATCTCTCCATCTAGAAACCCACACAGAAAGTTGAAACTTTTTGGTTTGCTTCAGCCTTTTTTTCTCTGTACATTAAGAATGAAGCAAAGAAAAACAAAATAATTATCCTATTAGATCCTGAGCAGATATCCCATAACATTCAGAACTGATGCGGGAACTTTGGTGAAAATATCTTAGAGAATAACTATAGGATAACTTAGGCCACACCACAGTATCGACACGGTATGAACAAGGCTAGCAGTAAGTCCAGTCTATAATGTAACCTATAATGTAACACTGGGAGAACAGATATATTGTAACATTCTAGGAGAACAGATTAAAAAAAAAAATAAATAAAATAAAAATAAAAATTAAACCAATGTACTCTTTAAAAATCCTGAGCAAGTTGTTTCATATTTGGAAATCTCAGTGCAAAGGATACTGATATTGTTTGAATTTCTGAACAGCAATTATATAAATCTCAGCTCATCACTCTAAAATCATTTTTAAGTCAGTGAATGGTTAGACAATACAAAGTTATTGGAAAAGTTACTGGAAAAATGGACTGTTATCTTAGATAGTAATTCTCAGTAAGATGAATCATACTGAAGATTGCTTGCAAAATATTGATGTGAAACTATTTTCTACACAAGTTTCACTAAGAATTCCAGCATGTGAACAGCTGAAACTGAACAAATAAAAGAATCTTTATCAATGACATCAATGACATCGATGACAGAATTGAGTGCACCCTCAGCAAGTTTGCTGACGATACCAAGCTGAGCGGTGCGGTTGACACGGTTGAAGGAAGGGATGCCATTCAGAGGGACCTCAACAGGTTGGAAAAGTGGGCCCAGGTGAGCCTGATGAGGTTCAACATGGCAAAGTGCAGAGTTTTGCACTTGGGCCGGAGGAATCCCAGGCATCCTTACAGATGGAAAGAGCAGTCCTTGAGAGCAGCCCTGAAGAGAAGGACCTAGGGGTCCTGATGGATGCAAAACTTAACATGAGCCAGCAATGTGCTCTTTCGGCTTGGAAGGCAAATGGTATCCTTGGCTCCATCAAAAGAGGGGTGGCCAGCAGGGACAGGGAGGTGATTGTCCCCCTCTGCTCTTGTGAGGCCCCATCTGGAGTATGGCATCCAGGTCTGGAGGCCCCAGCACAAGAAAGACTTGTGGGACAAGGGAGCTGTTGGAGAGGGTCCAGAGAAGGGCCACGAGGATGATCAGGGGACTGAAGCACCTCCCCTATGAAGACAGGCTGAAGGAGCTGGGCTTGTTCAGCCTGGAAAAAAGACTGTGGGGTGACCTCATTGCAGCCTTTCAGTACCTAAAGAGAGCCTACGAACAGGAGGGGAGTCAACTGTTTGAAAGGGTTGATAACTGCAGGACAAGAGGAAATGGTTTTAAGTTAAGTGAGGGGAGATTTAGGTTGGATGTCAGGGGTAAACTCTTTACAGAGAGAGTGGTGAGATGCTGGAACAGGCTGCCCAGAGAGGTTGTGGATGCCACATCCTTAGAGGTGTTCAAGGCCAAGTTGAATGGGGCCCTGGGCAGCCTGGTCTAGTATTGAATGTGGAGGTTGGTGGCCTTGCATGTGGAAAGGGGGTTGGAGATTCATGATGCTTGAGATCCCTTCCAATCCTGGCCATTCTGTGATTCTGTGAATCTTTATAATAAGTTAATCTCATGATTGCAGGAGAACAGAATTGATTTGGATAAATAGATTACTAAATTAAAAGCGTGAAATACACTAATGATGACAAAACAATGCAATTTCATTGCATTGTGGTTTTGTTGGTTTGATTTGGTATTTTGCTTGTTTGTTTGTTTTTTCAATATGTAGCTGCTCCAAAAAGGATCACAGTGGAACATGAGTGCAATCTGAAATCAGGTCTCAGCAAAATACCAATCTCTTCTGAAAGAGGGAATAGTTTAAGTCGCTTAGAGAAAGGAGATGTCAAATTCCATCCATACAAACCCAGACTGTTGGTAGTTTATAGCACATTCTCCAAAGGAGAACTGGGCACTATATGGTGTAAAACTCCTGGCTGAGCTTGTGACGTTCAGATAGTTTAAAGATACCATCTATGAATGGTATCTTTAGATACCATTAAACGCCTTTTAGAGGAGAATCAAGTGACACATCTTGGCAGATAAGAGTTACCTGATATGATCTTGGATGCTGTGGACATTTGGTAACAGCTATGGGCCATATGTTCCCTTCAGCTGGGCCCTGCTGTCCTCCTGCAGGATCTCACAAGAGATATGCAGCCAGCTGGCTGCTCAGCAGTGAACAGGCACAAGGCAGGCTTGACACCAGGGCCTCAGTGCTGTCAGTGCTGTGTATGCCCACTGCGTCTTGTTCCACAAAAATAGAGTGATGATCCACTGCAGCAGGAACTGCCAGAACTAAATCAGGCCCTTCAGCTCCTGAGTGTCCGGTCTGTCCCACCTGACCCCACAGAACCTCCTGACAAAGAAGTATGTGAGACCATCTGTGCCTGCCTGCCTTGAGGCCAGGACCATTACAGCAACAAACACTGTGGCTCACTTAGATTTTTTAGCATTACTTAACAGTAGCTAAAAATAGACCTGCTTTTCCTTTCTCTGCTAATCAACCATAGTCATCCCCACTATCTGCCTTTCTGCTCTCCATTCCTCCATCTATGAGCTCAGTACCTTATCAGCCACAGCCCCTCTCTCTCCTGCAGAAGCTGCAGCTTCAGGGCATGTTTTCAGCTCTCCTCTCTCTCTCTCTGCTTTTTCTTTGCATTGCTCTTTTTCAGCAGTCTTTATTCATTGTTCTTTTCTTCTCTGTAGACAGACAGAAATTCTCACTAAATGTTTTTCATTCCCCTGTCATGGTCAGATCACATGCAGGGTATTGTCACCACTAGTCTTACTGGCAATTCTTTCTCAATACTACTTTGTCCTCTGTGTTCCTGCCATCTACCCAGGCACTTAAATATCCTTTAGTCACCAGGCAACAACATTAGCAAACAACATAAACCTATTAAAAAGGTTACTATACAATACCTTGGTGTTCAAAAGATGCATTTAAAAGGAAAGAAAAGCAGTTACAAAAGCGAAAATGGAATGAGACAAGGTAGAAATAATAAATAAATAATTTTTTTCAAAGGTCTGTGTTTCTTCACAGGCTCTTTCTGCTACAGACAACATGGATACAGTGCAATGCAACCTGTAGAGACCCAGGAGCCAGTCCCATGTGGAGAGAGGATTAGATTTCAAACAGCTGAGACAATGAAAAAAAATTGATGATCCCTCCTGTTCCTCTGTCACTTGAGTCATTCTCTCATGTGAGTGAAGTATGTTACTACCCTGCTGCAGGAAGGCCAGATTTGTGTTGCAGTAGGTGAGCCTATGGTTCTGAATAAAAAGATGTGAGACCAGTACTGTAGTGTGCCCTCATGCAGAGCAGCCTCCAGGCTTTCCATCACCAGATGTCTATCTGAAAGTCCTTCATGGCATCTGGGTGCATATGGCACAGTGTACAGTCTCCCATAGCATTTTTCCTATAACTGCATTCATCTGAAGGCCAGACCTACAGCCATGCTTGGAAAAATTTGATTTATTAGCCTCATTGCAGAAAATAGATAAAAAGCAAGTGAGAATTGTTGATAAGATCCAGTGGCTGTGATGAAAAGTGGTGGGATGGCAGCATCCTGAACTCAAATGTAGTGACCAGAACATCTAAACAGCAGCAGCAGGGAGATGTGGGCAAGGCAAGGATGGATTTGGGCCATTTTTGCTTTAAAATTGATTCTGCGCACGTCGGACTTCCTTGCTGTTCCTCACTAACCTATTTAAAATAGGAAGTACATTGAGCATGTGGTGCTCCAAATGGAGAATGCTTTGCAGTAGAATGGAGGAGGTATTGGCCAGTCTGCTGTGCATACTTAGTGCTGCTCTGTCAGGAACAAAAGTATTCAGGCAGGGCTTCTGTGATCCCAATAGCTGTGCAGCTGATTCACTTCAACCTACAGGGAGTGTCAATTGTTGCACAGAAGGGATAGGTAGCCTCAGAGGTACGATAACAGCATTTTCCTTCCTCGAAGGACTGCAGTCAGAGCCACACCCTCTGGATCCACAGCCCACATTATGAAAGGAGGAAAAAGATCCTCACCTGTACCGTGAATCTGAAATAAGGCACAGACTTCATGTTCACAGCATGATAGGTTAAATATGCCAAATTGTTATAGAACTGTCTTGGAAATGAGGCACACTTGAGATTGCTTCAAGACAAGAGATTGCTTGAAGAAAAGCTCAAGAGATAACACGGACCTGTGTCAGGAAGGGGAAGGAAAAAGGGCAGGGAAAATTGCAAGTCTTATCAACTCTCAACTTATCAGTGTGCCTAGATTGGAAGATGGGATCATGAGAGATGGGAGTTGCAAGAAGAGAGCAATGGTGGCAAGTTCCTCCACGTATTGCTGAGTAAATCAAATGAAATTTGATTTGATAAAAGCTGAATTTATTGTTCTAAGGAATGTGGTAGGCATGAATGTTTTAGAGGGAAAAGTAGTGTGTGCTTTGTTATTTCTATAAGTAACTGGCTTAACTATGGCTTATTTTCCCCATGCCAAGGACAGAAAGAAGCAAGACAGTCACATGCATGGCCATGTGTGGATTCCTGACAGCATCAATCACACTAGGGATGTGTGAGTGTGTGGCTTTCTGCTGTTTCCACACCACTTACCCTTTGTAGTAGCCCCCTGCTCTGAGGCATAGCCAGTTGCTAGGCAGACACAATACATCAGCTGATGATTCTTTTCTTTCCACTGAGTTGCCATGGGAGATGCCAAGCTGTAGCGATGGCAGATTTACCCTTCCCCGGGCATGTTTTCTCTCTGTGTATTTGCTGCTCAGTGTCACTGTATGTGAGATTCCCTTTTTTTCTTTCCCAGCTAAGAGCTTTAAAACAATTCAAAATCATTTAATCTCTCCTCAACTCTTCCCTCTGCCTCTGGGCTTGATGATGATGGCAGCATTGGCAAAGCAGTATAGATAGGTGCCTTTCCTTGACGGAGACTTGACAAAGTACTAATTGATTATTATCAATTAAATTAACATTTAAGGAAATATCTTTCCTCTTCCTCTCCCAGACTGAGAACTCCTTCTTTCAAGTGTGTTGCTAGTCAGGTCCTCAGCAACATCCCCTTCTGCACTTCTCCATACTTGGAGGCTGCCTCTCTCACTTAACCTGATCAGAGACAATGTGGGATCCACCATCTGGGGAAGATTTGGATTTGATGGGCTATGTCCATTGGTATTACGTGTGACTGGTAGCATCTGTGCCCAACATAGGGCAAATCATGTATAGATCCCACACGCCACACAGGACATTCCAGCAGTGACATTCCTCCACACTCCTTCCAAACAATGGCAATTACTTTGCATATGTTATGAAATTGGGAAGTGGAGCTAACAGACCACGTGCTTATCCTGATATTCAAAGGGACTTCAAGGAGCCCACCAGCTGATGGGCTAAAGCAATTTTTCAGAAAATGACCTTTGATTTCTAGTGGATATCAAATGAAACATGAGCCAGCACTGTGCCTCTGCAGTTAAGGAAGATAGTAGCAGCCTGGGTGATATTAGGCTGAGGGCATTGCAATCATATTCAAGGAGGTGATCCTTTCCCATTGCTCAGCACTGGTGACACCTCACCTGGTGTGCTAAGTCCAGTTCTGTACTCACCAGTTCAAGGGTGGCATGGATATACTGTAGATTCCAACAAATGGTTGGTAAGATAATAAAGGGCCTGGAGCATCTGTCCTATAAGGAGATGCTCACATGCATAATGCAGTATCAGTAAACGGAAATAGAAGCTGAAAATAAATTGAAAGAGCAAGTGGAGATTAATAAATCCTATAAGAGCACGGAGACAGTAAGAAACTGCAAGAGGAGACCAAATTAGCTGAAGCTAATGAAACAATCACGAAATTAAAAGGGAAAATATCTGAGCTCCTATGGATTATAATGAATCAAAAGATGCAGATGACAAGTCAAGACTCACAGAAGCAAGAGCTGAGAGAATAGCTGGATGTTTAGCATAAAAAATGGCAAGGGGCTACTCAGCAAATTCATGCATTGCAAGCACATTGTATTATATTTTGAAACAGGTTGCCCAGAGAGGTGGTAGATGCTCCATCCTTGGAGGCATTGAAGGTAAGGCTGAAATGGGCTCTGAGCATCCTGATCTATCTGTAGGCTTCCCTGTTCATTGCAGGGGAGCTGGACTGGATGGCCTTTAAGGGTCCTTCCCAGTCCAAACAATTTTATGATTCTATGAAAGGCTGAGAGAGCTGGAATGCTTCCCCCTGAGGAAAGAAGGCTCAAAGTGGATGTTACAACATCTGAAGGGAGGCTACAAAGAGGGCCTAGCCAGATTCTTTTTGGTCGTGCTCATGACAGGATGAGGCAATGAACACAAACTGAAATACAGGCAACTAAAAATAATAAAAATCATTTTCTACCGTGAGTCTGGTGAAACACAGGCAAACATTACACAAGGAGTAGTTCTGGAATCTCCATCTTTGGAGACAAACATAGATGTGAGTAACCTATTCTAGCTGACTGTACTTTGAGCAGGGAACTTGGAGTAAGTGATGAATAGAATTCCCATCCAACAACTTTTTTGTGCTTCTTTGAATGCGCAATTCTGTTATCACAGAATCACAGAATTGTAGGGGTTGGAAGGGACCTCCAGAGATCATCGAGTCCAACCCCCTGCCAAAGCAGGTTCCCTACAGCAGGTCACACAAGTAGGCTTCCAGGCAGGTCTTGAACATCTCCAGAGGAGACTCCACAACCTCCCTGGGCAGCCTATTCCAGTGATCATCTTCTGTGTTACAATTTACTGCTTTCTGTGTTTTATGGACTGCAGTCCTGGGCCCACTGTGCCATACATCTGCCATACAGTTAAGAAATAGCCAAAGCTGCAAAGTATCAAACACAGATTTCGGACTACAAGTACTGTAGTTACTGATGCATTTACAGCTGTTAAGAAATGATTGCTTGCTTGATCATAGAGAAAACAATAACAATTTGTTATTGTTCTCTAATTTAAAAAAAAAAAAAAAAAAAAAAAAAAAAAAAAAAAAAAGGAATACCCCTGGTATGATTCATCTGGCCATTGTAGAAATGGAAATTCACTCATGGTGTTTTGAGTCAGAATGGTCTACTTATAGCTGTCTATACATATTAACAGCATGGTACTTTATCTTAAAAGTCTAGCATTCTTGTAGGACTTAAAATGTCAGTTAAACTACCTGTGCTCTGCACAAACACAGGATCTGGATCAGGCTAGAAATGTCTTTTTCTTCTGTTACAACTCCATTTAGACCAAGACTAGAAGACCAAGAGTTTAGTTATAAACAGGGGAGTACATTTAGGTATGTGTGTAGTTTACTCCAAAAGTAATGCCTCCTATTTATTACCATGGAAACCACAACAGCACAATCACACTATTTGATAGAGCAAATTATCAGCTACAGAACACTGTTTTTCACCACCATTAGCTATGCATTTTCACCAGAGATGAACAGGAACCTGCATGCTGCACTCATAAATATCTGCACCAACAGAAGTGACCCTCAGTCACCACGGCTGAAACACCACCCACTACCTCACTGTACTCACATCCACTGTTTGGTCCCCATAAGCATTCAGTGTGTCAACAAATGACACTGGGTGCAATTTTTTCCACATGGAAATGACATATATTTGTTTAATATGTACTTCCATGTCAGATGCCATTTTGTCAGGCTGACCCTCTGCCGCCATGTGTTGCATGGGAACAAAATGTAACAGAGTATTGGTCAGGAGGTTCACTGTTGTCTGCCATACCACCAGCATCCATCGCTGACATTGTGGACCAACATAAAACAGGAGACATTACTTTCGGAGCAGTCCTTGTATGTAAAGATTTGTTAGGAAGTACCTTATTTAATTTCACTGTATTTCTCTACCTATGTTTTACATCAGGTAGTACTCTATAAGATAAATTATAGAGGACAGAAATGAAGCACAAATGTAAGCATTACTAAGCTTCAAAGATGAGAATGACTTTTTGGGGGGCATATCAATAAAAGCACTCAGTTGAATGGAAAAATAAGGAAGTATGAGTTAAAGCTTGTCCAAACAGCCCTCTGTACAAAAAGAAACACTTCCAGAAAGTGTGGTCATCTTTGCACTGCATAGTAGCAGATCTTAAAAGATTAAATAAAGCCTATTTATATGACCTATATTTTTTAATGAAATTAGGTGGGATTTTGATGGAATACTGTAGGAATATTATTATGAGTCATAAAACATTCAGAACTCGTTGTAACTTGAGTTCAAATCTGAACTTCAGTTGTTGGGAAATATCCTCTTTATTTCTTTGAATGATGTAAAGAAGTTCAGTGACAGACTAATATCCCACAAATAAATATGTCAATGTGAAGGCCTAAACTTTCATAGAGTACTGTTAATCTAAGCACTCTGCTTCAATGTACCTTATGTTTTTCTCATTTTAATCATGTTATTAAATTAGTCATAGAGTTCCCACTGAGATTATATTCATTTCATTAGAAATGCTATATAAAGTGTTTGTGAAATCTGTCCAAAAAATTAATAAGCCTAAAACAAACATAGTTAGTTCCATGTCTATTCTATACTTTGAGTGGCTTTCCTAGCTCATGCAACAGTATCACTACCGTACTTCTTAAGAAAGGAAGGTCAAGAACCTACAAAATATTTCCTCATTGTTGAAGATAAAAAAGGAATTTCAAGAGTAGATTTGTTTGAGAAAGTTTAGGAAAAGAAGGAAGATTATCTCAAAGTTCTAAAATAGGCATAATTCCTGAACTATTTTTTTCTGAGTAAAATGATTATCAAGTTTCTTATCTGAAAGAGGTAGGAACAGAAAAAACAACCACAATACAAATTAAAATTAATTATCTCTTTTACTTGAGAAATAAATTGAAATTCTAGAGGAAATATCTGTCCAGATTTTTAACTTTCTAACCTACTTTTTCACATAAAGTTCAAAAATGTAAAAGGTGTAGCAATAATGTATCGAATGATCTATATAAGAGCCTCAGTTTTCACAGTGACAATGCAAAGAGAGTGCTGAACATATTTCCATTACTCCTAAAATACTGCTGCTACTAACGTTAGCCTTTCTACACTGTGATAGAGGAAATACAAATATTTACAGAGGAATTTTATTATCAATAGGTCATTCAATCAAAATTAAAAAATGATGAAAAGGAGGTTTGTTGTTGGTTTGTTGTTGGTGTGATGTGTTATATTATGATGTCATCTAAAAGCAAGTACTATCTGCAGGATTCCTTTTGTAGCTAATAAATGTACAGTCCATATATTAAAGTAATTATTTATTTTAGGAAGTGAATCAAAGTTTTCTTCTACTTCATTATTACTGGTTTTTAGACTCCAAAATTTCTCTATTTGTGAATTGATATGAAAGTAAGATTTTTCAAAACTTAATATCAAAGTGTCATTTGATAGATTAACTCAATATCTGGGAAGCTTCCTTGCAACATGGGTAAAGTATTCCTGAAAACATTTTAAACAAAGTGAGAAGAGATTCATCCCAGAATGAATAATAATCACACTTGCCTGACACATAGAAAATTACTTGCTTTAAGTTGAAACACAGCAAGGAACCTGCATTATCAGTCTGGAATATCAGTATTCCAGGTGAGTGGTCTGATGTCTGAACTATTGGCACCTTTGTGCTAAGACCTTTTGTTTGGCTTCTCCATTTGCTTCCTCCACCACACCCTCATGGAAATATTCAGATTCAATAAGGTGACATCCCAACAGAAAATTCACCTGTTTACTAGAAAATGTTGAAGTTGCTCCTTTCTATACACAGATTACATTTTCTGTCCAGTAAGGAATAATGAATCCCTATGGGCACTGAGATATTCTGGAATTGGTTGTTGTTTCTGTTCTTGGGTGGTTTTTTTTTTTGTTTGTTTGTTTAGTTTTGCTTTTTTTTTTCATTGAACTGCAGAGAAAAGAATTGAAACATCAATACTATAAATTTTTGTATTACTCCATGTGATTTTTAGCTATTAAAATTTGCTATCTGCAAGTGGCTGTAAAGCTGCCAGTTATAATATTGATCACTGTGCTAATTCTAATCACTAAAATTAGATTTTGTTATTATTTATCTAATGATGTTAGCGGTAGTTATTATTTTAGTTATTATTTTTCTACTATTTCTACCAACAACTATTATTTTCCTTCCCCCAAGTCCTTCTCATTAATGATAAAAAGACATTCTGTGAGGACAGTTAATCTTCCTATTTTCACTTTTCTAATAGAGTAGTTCCACCTAGCAATGAGAGCACCTTTTAGCATCAGCTTTTCAGTGCACTTAAAGGTATTGATTATCTCATTTCTTTTCAAGAACCAAGCATTATTGGCATATAATTTAATATTCTCGATCACACTAGATGATTAGTATTTTTTCTTGTCTGTTTTGCAGGTTTTTCACATTCTCCTAAAGCAATGATTTCAACAGAAACTTAGAAGAATGAAAGTAGAGAAATGCCTTCTTAATGAAATTTACTCAAAACGGAAAACAGAAAAAAAGTTAATACATATAGAATATATGATAGTTTTTGGAAGGAAAAAGTAGAAGCAGCACATGCAACTTTAGTTTCATGATTAGTATAAGACATGAAAAGGTTAGAAGTGGAAGGACTAAATTTTACAAGGATAAGTAGCACTAAATATAATATAATTGCAGTTATATTTTCAGTACTCGGGGACATAACAAGTTATGGAAACAACAAAAGTTGAAAGATAAATTGCCTACATAAAATAGATAACAAAAAACATCCATTCATAGCTAGCCTGAACACATGAGAAAGATTTACTGGAAAACAAAACAGAACAAAACAAAAAAAGGCATCTATTGTAAAAGAACAGAAAGGTAGAATAAACATAAAACCAAAGATTAAAAATTCTCCTCCAAGAACAAAAATTAGAGATTGAGGGACAGTATCTACAGTTAATTCAGAAGAAAGGAAACAAATTTAATATTTCAAATGCTGAGGTCAAACCTCCAAATAAAAAGATTCAATTTTACTACTCCCTCTCAGGGATTAGCGCTGGGACAGGCACTATTTAACATCTTTGCGACATGAACAGGGATCACAAGACAGGGATCATGTGCACTCTCAGCAAGTTTGCAGATGACACCAAGCTGAGTGGTGCAGTTGACACACTGGAGGGAAGGGATGTCATCCAGAGGGACCTGGAGAGGCTTGGGAAACGGGCCCATGCCAACCTCATGAAGTTAACAAGGCCAAGTGGAAGGTCCTGCACATGAGATGGAGCAATCTCAAGCACAAATACAAGTTGGGCGGTGAATGACTTGAGAGCAACACTGAGGAGAAGGACTTTGTGATCTTGCTTGATGAAAGACAGCAATGCACACTTGCAGCCCAGAAGACCAAACATATCCTGAGTTGCATCAAGAGAAGTGGGAACAACATGTCGAGGAAGATGATTCTGCTCCTCTGCTCTGCTCTCATGAGACTCCATCTATCTGCATACAATTCTGGTGTCCTCAACAAAAGCGGGACATCTATGAATTTTTTGCACTGTATTTTCTATGATGAATACTGAATCTTAGTAGTGATAATAAAAAACATTGTCTAAGATTTCCAGTCAATAAATATTTGATATAGTGTGCCCCTAATATTTTATTCAAAATGGTAAATTTTATCAAAGATTTAGGACAACAAAAATAAAATAGAAGCAACAGGTTCAGAGTCATGTTGCAATTGGTCTCTATATTCATGTTGGCCAGAAACCCATAAAAATGTATCTGTGCAATTCCAAACACCCACCTGGTATCTAGTCAGTACTAATTAAAGCTACTTTGCAAAGTGTGAACTTTCCACACCCTTTTTCATAATTGTAGACACTGATTAACAGCTAATGGCGGTTTTTTCTTGTCTCAGTTTAAAAAATAAATAACAACTTAGGTAAACGTACATATTTGTGATAAAACATGAAGTTATTAAGTATATTCCTTCCCATCGCAGACAAAATTAACCTGCTTAAGTATGACTGCTCTAAATCAGTAATAATTGAATGCTTCATCATACTCTGAGCCTTAGCCCTTTCTGTTATGTTTGCTACATTATTTAATATTTATCCTTTTTTGTTTTTTAAAATAATTAAAGATATTCTGGCAGAACTGAAAAGATACCACAAATGATAGTCATCTTATATGTTTTATTTGGATTAGCTATTAATTTTGAAATAAAGTGTTCAGATTGCAAAGTATTTTCTTTATCCTCTTGAGATGAATATTTAGATTTTTGTGTAAAAACATAATTGATTTTCTTCTGAGAACTAATGGCACTTAATGTACTCAATTATAGTACTGCATTGTTCCTTCAATGCAACAAGAAGTACAGCAGCATTAACAGCAGAAAACAGCACCAGAACTGAAGTCTTGCCATAGAAACTTTGTAATCTTTACCTGCAGTGATAGGGTCAAACAGTCCAGTCAGAGGAAGTGGCAGTCACATGTCAAATGAAAAAATAAAATTGACAAGTTTAACTCTTGGCAGCTGAAACCTACTTTAAATGTGGCTTAACCTAACACATTCACAACTGTAGGAAAATATTTTCTGCCTCAGGTCCAAATAGACACTCGGTCCAATATTTATCATCCTTCTGCTTTTAGTAGAGTGTAATTCTGGAAGCTTTGAAACTCTTCAGAACTGAGCACTTCTCTTCTAAGGCACGAAAATATTCATCCTCCCAGTTCTCCATCTACGCTCTGACAGTACTTCTCTGATGCCTCCATTCCTCATAGCAGCCTTCTAAGATATTAAAAGTGCATGGAATAGAGTCCATATCCAATCTCACATAATGCAATATTGCAGTCATGTTTATAATCTCAATTCCTAGTCCTATTCTATTCATTTAGCAATCATTGCCTGAAAGTCTTATATCATTCTCATAGCAAGGACAGGCATTCATCTCAGGACTCAGCTCAGAACTCCCTGTTCCTGAGAGGCATTACAAAATCATTACCACCGCTCTGTTCTTCTCTTCTTTTGTTCTTCACCTTCTTTCAATTTAGCACAGAAATGGAAAAGCTTTAAAAGACCAATTTTCTACTATGAAGTTATAGAGCAGAATGGGTAGAGCTATCTACTTGCTGTCCTGCTCTACAGAACTGTGTTCCTGATGGCATAAATGAAAGAATTTGTTACAGATTAAACTTGAGAAGCTTCCTAATAATTTCACAGTTTTGATTTCCTTTCTGAAATGCTGCTACTCTCTCCTTACAGCATACAGGCTGTATTGGTAGTGATTGCTAGCTTTTAGTTGGACCAAAAACACCACAAGCTAAGACATTACAAAGTTAATGTTAGTGAGGTCTTATTATGTACATTTCCAAGACTATTAGCATAATTTTTAATTCTGTAGAGTGAGTCACACAAGGAGTGAAATAGATTTTAGGTGTTCAGATTCAGACATATGGAAATTCCTTCTTTATCATAGGCAAGACTTGTTACTGCATTGTAAGTTCTTCACTCTGAAAGTTGTCTTTTACCTATAGTGTTGGAAAGGAAGTGAATTTCAATACTGTATGAAAGCAAATCAATTTTTTACTTTCAAATAGTAAAGAACACATATAAGTTCTCCACTAGGCTTGAAAGCTAGATTGCTCAGGTGACCAATATTGAGACAAGCTAAATACTTGGTTGATCTGAATTATATAGCCAACATATAGTGAATGTAAGTAGTGCATTCACATTCCTTGTTTAAAACAGCAAGATCATGAACATTCTGGAAGGAAGAGGTTTTAAAAGACTGCAAAATACACTACAGGTTTCCAGACTAGCAATAATCCTTGGCTGAAAGGCATGTTCACAACTATAGACTCACAACTATGGCTGAATTCAAGAAAACTGTTTAATGTTACAAGTGTGTGTAGTTGTTTTTACATCTTGGAGGTCATGACCACCTGATCACATAGTTATTTCTCCATCCTTGGCTTATGTACAGTATTCATACAGTACATAAGCCTACAGTAAAAGATACATCTGAAAAATTTAAACTACATGAACATGAATGCTCCATCTCTGTCTCTTCTCTATAGATTGGTGCAAAGTTATTAATAAAGATAATAACCCTACATCTTGTAATTAATGTGCATAGTTTACTTACACAGATTTTTTCTTATATAGTTTAACATAAGAAAAACATATATAAATAACTAGATTAATGCAGTTCATGATTTTAAACTTCAATGTTTTTGTATGATTTACTGTGGAAGTTTTATGAGTTATATCCATAATATCACTGACCATGCAAAATAATCAATGAAATATTTGCAAGATAAGTCAAGTGTATATTTCATGTCATAAACTTCCTATTTGTGCCAAAAAATTTACTGTCCATGTAGCACAGAACTTAACCAAAGAGATTTTCTAAGCAAAGAAAATACTGAATCTAAGGTGTTTTGGTAAGGAGCTATTTGTCTCAACATAAAGTGTTCTGATTACTGTAATTTAGTTTTTCTAAGAAGATCATCAGCTTTGGATAATATCATGTTAGTGATGGTACCTGACAAATTACTAAGTGTGCTCCAAATTCCAGTGATATAGCTACTTTTTTTTTTTTTCTTAATTTTTTTTTTATTTAAAGCAGCAAAAATGCAATAATGATAGATAGATATTTGTCAGCGTTGTGGATATGTTCTGAATGCAGCTGTTCAATATAATGATGTATATATATTTATCAGGTAGCACAATGCACCTGTTTCTCAAGGCCATGGGATTAGTTCATGAAATAAAAGATTCCAAAGTAGAGTAACACAAAATGTCAATCTGTCTTTAACTGTACAAAGTAAAACTGATTTTCTAGATATGGAAAAAAGAAAAGGTTGTGGATTTTTTGTTTGTTTGTTTGTTTGTTGGTACAGGCATAGATTTAGCAAACCCAACGACTTCACATTTTCATTTGGTTAACAGCAGCTGTATGATCCTAAGATAGGCATATCCAGCTGAAGCTTATCCATCCACATTGATTAGCAATTTTAGCTATTTGCATGGTCTGATGGACTTCAACATTCTGTCACATAATGTAGTGGGATACTAATTCAGCGGAGACCTCTAGCAGTAAGTGATTTTCATTTACAAAATAATGCTCAAAATAGCAAAAATCAATTAATAAACACAAAACAGGAGTTTGTTTTCCTATAGGAATTCATTTTCCTATCACTATGCTGTCAAGAACTGAAACTGTTTTTATCATCCTGTATGAAATTCTTTTCAACCAGCATTTCCATTTGGTAGTCTTAATTGTGATTAATAAATATTGAGGAAAATGTTATGGAAAATCAAATAATTAAAAAGAAACCCCCAAAAAAACTATAGGAAATGCAAGACTATACTAAATGGCAAATATCTGTGAAAACACCGCCCCAGAATATATATATTTTTTATTCCTCTCTGAAGAAACACATCACAAATTCATCTCCCTTAACTAATCCTGTGGTCTTTGAGATACTTGTAATACAGTCCAACATATATCTGAGCTATAATTCAACATGGATATAGTCCGCAGCAGACTGTGGATTCACAGCATCATCTTTCTCTAAGTAACATAGAAATGTTTCCTTCATTATTTGTTCTTCATGCCCTATTCCTGGATATAACATAGTTTCAAAAAGTAAGATATTTTTTATATTTTGTATATATATATGTATGTATATATATATATGTATGTATTATATATATTATATATATATGTATGTATATATATATATGTCTTGCGGTGCAGAGTCTGGTTGGAGGCCTGTAACTAGCGGTGTTCCTCAGGAATCGGTGCTGGGTCCAGTCTTGTTCAACATCTTCATCAATGACCTTGATGAGGGGATAGTGGCTACCCTCAGCAAGTTTGCTGATGATACGAAGTTGGGAGGATTGGCTGACACGCCTGAAGGCTGTGCTGCCATTCAGCGAGACCTGGACAGGCTGGAGAGCTGGGCAGTAAGAAACCAGATGAGGTTCAACAAAAGCAAGTGTAGAGTCTTACACCTAGGGAGGAATAATTGCATGCACCAATACAGGTTGGGGGATGAGCTGCTGGAGGGGAGCTCTGCAGAGAGGGACCTGGGTGTCCTGGTGGACGACAGGTTGGCCATGAGCCAGCAGTGTGCCCTTGTGGCCAAAAAGGCCAATGGCATCCTGGGATGCATTAAAAAGAGCGTGGCCAGCAAGTTGAGGGAGGTGATCCTCCCCCTCTACTCTGCCCTGGTAAGGCCTCATCTGGAGTACTGCGTCCAGTTCTGGGCTCCCCAGTACAAAGAAGACAGGGATCTCTTGGAAAGAGTCCAGCGGAGGGCCACGAAGATGGTGAGGGGCCTGGAGCATCTCTCCTATGAAGAAAGGCTGAGTGAGCTGGGTCTGTTCAGCCTTGAGAAAAGAAGACTGAGAGGGGACCTGATCCAGGTTTATAAATATCTAAGGTGTGGGGGGCAGAATGGTGAGGCTGTACTCTTTTCAGTGGTGAGTGGAGACAGGACAAGGGGAAACGGCCGGAAACTGCAGGATAGGAAGTTCTGCACAATTGTGCTCAAGAACTTCTTTACAGTGAGGTGACGGAGCACTGGAACAGGCTGCCCAGGGAGGTGGTGGAGTCTCCTTCTCTGGAGATGTTCAAGTCTCACCTGGACGCCTACCTGTGCGACCTGGTGTAGGGAACCTGCTTTGGCAAGGGGTTGGACTCGATGATCTCTGGAGGTCCCTTCCAACCCCTACAATTCTGTGATTCTGTGATTCTGTATTTATTTTCTATACATTTCTAATGTACATTATCTAATCTATAGGTTATTTGTCAAAAGTAGGGAAACATGTGCAAAGGTCTGCACACCAAACTAGACTTCAGATGGTCCTAAAATCAAACTACATCCAGAATCTTCTAAAGAATATATTGAAAAAGCTTGTACATAATCACTTGAATTCCAAGTAACCATATATCAAACACATTGACAGCAGTTGGGGTTGTAAACATTAAAGGTTCTCATTTTCTCATGGTAAGAAAAATGCTGAAATTCTTACTGACATCCTTGTCTTTTAAATCTACAACTTATCATACATACACATATAAAATTCCATTACAGAGCAGAATTTACTTCTCAAGTATATTTATTGAGGAGTCCTCTTTAGTCCATTAGAAGTGAAAAGGACTTCCGGAATACAAATCACCCATTTAGTCCATTCAGTATACGTGGTTATGGGTGACATCTAAAAAATTTGTTTAACGCAAATTCTTACTGTTCATAGAATCACCAAGGTTGGAAAAGACCTCTAAGATCATCCAGTCCAGCCATCCACTTACCACCAGTATTTCCCCATTAAGCCATGTTCCTTAGTACAACATGTAAATGTTTCTTGAACACCTCTAGGAACAGTGAATCAACAGCCTCCCTGGGCAGCATCCCTTAGCAAAAGCTGTTAGCCAGTCCTCTACCATACTGTGCATGATTATGATCTGGGAAAATGACACTGAAAGCTTTCAAGGCAGAAGAAAGTTTAGCTGTAGTATTCCTGATCCTTCTCAAGACTAAAAAATTATCTCAGGTCTCTGTATTACAAATACTCTAGTTCCAGTGTTTGTAATAAATCACTTAACGAACATTACAGTGATTAACTAGCATTATGCCAGATTAGTAAAACCTCACTCCTATATACTTACATGTAGGTGAACCAGACTCATCACTTCTGCATTCTAGCTTGAGAGTCTGAGTTTCATCCCATATGAAACTACAAAAGAGATATTGGGAAGACAGAGTGAATTACTGTCTTGTGTGAACATGAATGGCAGGCAAGACACATTCGCAGCAAAGAACCAAGAACTCTCAGATCCTGCAGCTATAGTAGCATTCTGTCAAACTGATTTACCATGTGACACACAGAGCAGCATAACTTCCTAGCAGTGATTCACTGTAGCTTAATGCAATCCTCCTAAATTCTTTCCAATCTTACGAACTTAATTCAAATAATGAGCTTATTTTTCAGCTTGTCCGCTTTTTCGAGTATACCCACTGTCCAATGACTTTAATGTCTTGTAAACCAGAGGGTTTTCTGCTCATACTTTTCTCTTCTTATAGGGTTTTGTTGCATATAAGAGAGGGCTCACTATAGTGGATCTTTTACAAGGAAGATTTCTAACACAGTTTTGTTTAATCGTTATTATTACTGAGAAATAAATATCAGTGGTTTGCAGAGGTGTCAAGAATGTATGCATTCTAGCTACTCCACTCTTGGGTGTGCTTGCTCTTTTAAATACCAAAGCAAACTTCTGATTACAGGAAATGAAATGAAAGCACACAGCAATTTGATTTATAGCAACTGCATAGTAATTCTGAAGTTTGGGAAAGTTATTACTCTGAGGAGTTCCAAACGTTTCACTGACTTGCTTATTTTCGAAGCAAAAATAGTAATAAAAATCAGCACTAACCGAATTTAAAAATACTTTATTCTCTTCACTTTCTCTCTGCTGTGGTGAGCGGAGCTTTGATCCAGATAAGAAATTAGGTCTCAGCTCAGTTCAGGATCATATTATAACTACAGAGTAAGATTTATATCCTTTGGTTCATGGGGAGAAGAAAGAATGGGAGGGAGAAGAGGGGTTCTACCCATGAGAAGCCAACTGCTCTCCAGTGGGCATTCATTGATCAGTTTGCTCCCATATCAACATACAGAAGAAAGCATACCATAGTTGCAGTTTTGTCGGTGGGGGTGTGATGAGAAACACCAAAATGCTCCCGGCAGCCTTTCAGCTGTGGGTGGTAATGTTTGTTTGGAAGAGGCAGAGATTATTTTATTGACTTTCCTTTCCATCAGTGCTGCTATGTATGGCACAGATACTCATCTGAGTATAAACTTTGACATTTTAAACTACAACTGTCATCGTAGGATAGGTTTATAAAATAATTTGGTTAGGAACATCTCTACTAATACAGCATCTCTATGAAGAATCAATACCTGTTCCTCCAGGTTTCCTTTCTTTCTGTGAGTTTTAATTTCCCCTGTGTTTATACGGATGTATGTCTAGAGCAGCTGGAATTGTTCTGGCTGGCAGGACTCAATCAGCATTCTGAAATGCTGACTGGATCTGGATAAAATATGCACTGGCCAAAATAGGCATATTTGCCTGGAGTTAAGATTGTTTCTCTTTTCTACTAGTGCAGTGATGTCTTCTCACAGCTTTTGGCAGATTTTATGTCTGTTTATCTGCTGCAAAAATACAGAAACACATTCACAACACAGCATATTCATATATTTAATATATTTTAACATCATAGAATCATGAAGGTTAATAGAAGGTACACTGAGATTTAGAAAAAAAAAATATGTTTTGTTTAATTCCCTGCTCTCACACAAATGTTTTTTGTGCCATTCGCCAAATACTTTTTGCTTCTGTATTTGGCCCACTTCAACTTTTGTAATGTGGAAAGAACAGCATGACCATATCCTCCCAGGGACAAACTATTGTTAGGAAACTATATTAGGAAAATATACACACTGAATTATTATGGCACTTATAATAATAAATCTCAATTATTAAGATAATTAAGCAGAGAAGGCAGAGAAAGTACAGATCTTAATCATCTTTTTGTTTTAAAATTCGGTCAAAAAATTGTATTCTCGAATACTGACATCTTTTCTAGAATATTGTTGTTTAAAATCCTTATATATATCCTTATATATATAACTATATTATCTATTTATAATCATATATAATATGGTTATATCTATATATAAGGATATATACATAAAAGCATTTGACAGAATTTATATATATAAATATATATATATGTATGTATATAAACAGTCTCCAAATAAAACCAGAAACTTTTTTAGTCTGAATATTATTAAGGTTTGAATTTCAAGGTTTGAATATGTAAGTTCTAGAGAAGAACATGAAGTCCTAGACTCCCTAGTGCTCAGCACTCTTGACTTACTGTTCTAGCACTTAATTCAGACCCTTTGAAGTGCTTTCTCTTTCAAATTAGTTGTCTAATTGTTTAATGATCTTTCCTAATCATCTACCTCCCTTAATAAAATTCATTTTCTTCCTTGCAAGACATAAAACAAGACTTTCTGTATCTATGAACTGTATGTAGAAAACAAAATAAAAATTAAAGACATTTCCTCATTTAAATAACTTGTTGATCAGCTTTATAGTTTCAATTATTTAGTTCATGGATTATGGGAGGGTGTTGATGATGGCAGCGTGTTTGTTTTTATTTAACATAGGAATCAAAATGAACTTGAGTACAAACCACTTTTTTTTTTTAATTTGAATTTTCAACTAAAAATGTTACAATTTAATTTTGATTCTAATTCATTGAATTTAACCAAAAATGGAGCTGTTCAAATGCTTTATTTTTGTACTTTATCATCTCAGTACTCTGCAAAGTTGTAACTAACTCATTAATGTTAATCAAAATCATATAATTTATAATAATTAAAACTGTACATTCAAATGTTCCCATTGTTCAATTGTCTCAATTGTTCTCTTCGTATCCAACAGCAGTTTTTGATCATTTTAAATTCATAAACATTTTCTCCCTTCAGTCATTTGAACATTTTCCACTCCTAGCACATTATCAGGTTTTAGACCTAGTAAATACAGCATTTCACTTGTTCAATATACTATACAGATTTTAATAAATGATTACACAAACACTCATCCAAGTGAGTTGGCTGAATAATTCATAATGAATCCTTTCTAGTCTTCAATTTACATGAATAATTACTAGGTTGTAGACTGTTCACAAATAGTTTATTCTGTGCTGATTTATTGATGTGCAAGTTGTATACAGCATGTGGAGTATCACATTTTGTTTCTCTTAAAACTCAAATTCTTAACTTCATCATAGGATAATAAAATAATTGGTACAGTAGTCAGTTACAGAACAGGAGGCAGTCTTGTGAAAAAATATCAAACTGAAAGAACTCTATGAGGAACTGAAAGAACAGATTTGACAGATAAATACAACTATGTATGTGTAATATGTTTAACAAAACAGGTAGTATTTAACATATATGATGTCATAGTAAGATAATTATCAAATGCCATGAGTAGACATTAACTGTGTGCAATAATTGGTTAATACTGCAGCCAATAATGTTCAACTTTGTAGGAGGTTTCTATCATGACCAAATTGTATTTTCAGATATTTTAATCTATGTTTATCTGGAAGAAAAGTACTCATATGTAATGAAAAAATCTCCTTGAGGCTGTGGTGATGTTAGGAAAGCTAAATTATTTTTTTTCCTGTTTTGAAAAAAAATATATATGTATATTAGAGAAAAAAGGCAGCCTACCTTAGCTCCGAAATAAAAACAGCAAGAGAGGAGTTACAACCCTATAGCTTAGTCTTTGATCATTTCTTTACCCAGTAACCTTGTGATTAGGGAATTAATCCAGATTGCATGGCAGAATTCCTTTGCTTTTCTTTAGGAACCTTAGGCAACGTATCCAGTTATAATACCCTAATTTCTATCCTATAGCGCATTTTGAGAACGGATGCTTTCAGTCTCTCCTAAGGACTCGTATTCTAATCCTAATAATCATTGTAGTAAAGTTTGGAAACTAGACAAATATCTAGACAACTGAACTACAGACCCAGCTTTTGCTTAGTTTTAAGAAATACCAAAATATTTCATATACAGCACATTATCAATAACAGTCTAAGAGATGACGTAAAGTGTTGCAAATACACTTTGGTTACAGAAAACAAACATTTTTCCCTCTCCTTCTCTTTCTCAGCAAGAGAGAGAAAATTCAAATTAAATCCATGAGATGTATTCTCCATCCTGCTTGAGTTTTCTGACTCCTACTGTACCATACAGAGTAAGAAATGCTTCCACTCTCATAGCTTCTGAATTTACTTTCATTATCTTTCTTTTTGTTAAATAGTTATCTGAACATTTAAGGAGTTCAAAAACTTGTTGAAATAACTATATTTTAATACCCCCAAGTGTTTTCCATTATTACACTGGCAAACACACACTTAATTGACAAAAGACAAAATGTGATCTGAGTGTAATTGCATCTGAAATTTATCCTTGGTTCAGTCTAAAACGCAAACAATTGAATTTTAGCATGCAGCTGATCAGCATAAGCTGTCACAATTTAGGACACAATGGAAAGAACTAGTGTTTATCTTCTTTCTTATGAATGCTTGAAATAAAAATATTCTAATATTACTTGACTTTCTTTCACACACCTCCTTTTCAGTATAATCACAAATACTTATTATTTAAATTATATCTCATTGATAGAAAACTGGTTAGAAAAATTTTGCTAAATATTGGACTTACCAAAACTGGTTCATTTATATGATGTGGCTGTCAATGTATACTTTTGTTCATTTGACTATCCTCTGTGTACATTATAAGATCAAGATAGATAAGCTTAGTCTGTGTGTAATATTTATTACCAGATTGCTAACACAATAGCATGGAATTATTTCTTACTAAAGAAAAAAAAAAATCCAAAGACACTGGAGTGTTGCCATTGACAGTCCATGGGAAACTTTAAAACAAAACAAAACCAAACCACCAATTGTATGGAAAAGTTCAGAAACAACTCTTTCTCATAACAATGACATTGAAACAGATTTTTCTTTTCTGCAGTCACTTAAAAACTGGATTTTGTACTTAACTAGAAAAAGGCCTGTGCCCTGTTAATCCAGTTTGTGCTAGAATGTCAACACTATATGAGTACTATGCCTATAGTGATGGAAAATAAACTGCCTGGTGCATGTAGTATCTCTCATGCTGTTTTTCTGTTCTGTGTTAAATCTGATGGGTTTATGTTTAACTTGAAAACTGTCTAATATCCGTAATCAGTGAGGCTTCTACTGGGACATCTAGCAATTCATTTTAACAGCCTTCGGTGTAGCAACGGTATTGCTGGATGGCTTTTGCTACTATATTAAGATGTTAAGCAACTTAGCAATATGTTTTTGTAACAAGGAGACTGCAGTTCACTTTTGCATTTCAACCCTTCCAAATTTTTAATTGTGAGCCCCCTGCTGGTAAATGAGTTAAACTGATTATAGGCAGCGTTTGAATAGTAGCAAGAACTTCATAATTAGAAAGTCATGCTATTGATCTTGTTATGAAGTGTATTCATTTAAAATGTCTAGAAATTACCATTCCCCTGAAAATACTTCACAAAAGCAGACATGCTTAATTAATTCTAATGCAAGGACAAACTCAGTCATTTGTTTTAAATCTGTAACAAACTCCAAATAAAGACTTCAGTTT
This sequence comes from Tetrao urogallus, assembly GCF_951394365.1. Classification (NCBI taxonomy): domain Eukaryota; kingdom Metazoa; phylum Chordata; class Aves; order Galliformes; family Phasianidae; genus Tetrao; species Tetrao urogallus. The sequence continues at coordinate 68,539,754 of NC_136814.1, read as the reverse complement.
TGTGTTTCGTTTGTTTTAGTGATGCAGAACAAGAGTTGAACATTAAAATAAAAAAGCAATATAGAAACCAACTTTATGAAAATGAAGATTTTACATATTATCATTTAAATAAATTAATCCACAGAGAGAAGCTATTTCTCTCCAGATGAATATGTCTGAGAATTTTAGTCCAATTCTACTACACCGGCAACTACGGGAAACCAAAAGTTTTTCTTTCTTCTTTTTTTTAAAGAGGGCTTGAAAGTAAAAATATAAAATATGACTCTGTGGACATAACCTGTAGCCACAATTTCAAAAGACCCAAGGGATGGATCAGCTCTCCTACTAGGACAGAATGAAAGATCTGGGTTGTTGAACGTGGAGAAGGGGAGACCCAGTATATGCCTCAGTATCTAGAGGGAAGTTACAGGAAAGAAGAAGACAGACTCTTTAGCAGTGTCCATGCTGATAGGACCTTTAAAGGTCTTCTAGTTCAACTCCCCTGCAATGAACAGGAACACACACAGCTAGATAAAGCTGCTCATAGCCTGGTCCAGCCAGGCTTTGAAAGTCTCCAAGGAAAAGGCATCCATTACATCTCTAAGCAATTTGTTCCAATGCTTCACCACTCTCATTTTAAAAGATTTATATCCAACCTAAACCTACCCTCATTAAGTTTGAAACCATTTCCCCTTGTCCTATCAATGCCTATCAAAGCAGACCCTGCTAAAGAGTCTGTTCCCTTCTTTCCTATAGCTCCCCCTTAGATACTGAGAAGCCACTATCTGGTCTCCACAGAGCCTTCTCTTCTCCAGGCTGAGGAGCCCCAAGAAAGAAGTTGTTGAAGCTTGGTCATCAACTTATCCTTTAAAAAGTAGTTTGGAAGATATTAGTAGAGTTAATGCCTGCTTTTCAATGTTTTAAGATCTGGCTATAAACAGACAGTGGTCTTGTTAAAAATGAAATAAAATGTAATGAGGAGAGGGAAGAGGGAGAAAAAAATATAAGCACAAAATAAAATTAGTTTTGGCTATCAATTTATTCCACAGGGGAAAGTTAAAGCAACTCGTCACTGCTAAATTGTTATTTTGTTAAGCCATAATAATTCTCTTAAGACACAGAATATAGCTTTAAAGTTTGTGACATTTAACATATAACAAAATATTTTCCATACCTTCTTCCTCCCAAAATAGCACTTAAAAACATCAGTCACAAAATCACATCCTGAGCCTGGAAATGAATAGAAGTTTCCAGGAAATTGACAGATTCATTAACACTGGCAACAGTTGTCAACATATATTTTGTTTTTAGAACGCATAAATTTATCAGCTAGAATTTTTGTAGTGAAAATTTAGTTGAATTTTCATTACAAGTTGTAAATTAAGTAAATAATCTGCATTTTAAAACTTAAATTTCTTACAACATTAAAGAAGATATCTCATGATGTTCAACCTGTTCATTTAATGGCAGAAATTTTAATTTTAATTCTCTGGGAAAAAATTTTATTGTCTTGCCTGAACATTGAAAGAGGGATTAGAGTAAAGAAAAAAATATGTAAAATCCTTTTCTTATTTTAATTTAGGGTGAAGAAGTCTACACTGCCTTTTTTGTCCTATATTGTTCAGTTTTAAGTTTGACTTTTTATGTTAGCATTCAGGTAACTGAGATGTCACATTTACCTGATTTTATGCCGGAAATTGTGGGCATTTCTACATAAGAAGCTTTCTATCTTATAATCAGGGAAAGAGAACTAAAAAAATTGTTGATAGTAATTGGAAGAAAAGAATGTTTCTGGTCTGTGAAACATTTTTTTAGCAATATTTACTAAAACAATGTGAAAGAAAAAAAGCTCAGAAGCAGGTGTTTCAAGCAAAGCAGTCAGTCAGCATTTATAAATTCATCCTAACTATTCCTCTGGAGTTTGTGACTCTCATACAATTCTCCAGAGGACAGGAATGATTTCCTAAGGGATAGTGACAAAATCCAAGCTGCAACCTGAAAATGTTTGTCAAAAAATTTAAATGGAGAAAAGAGCTTTTCTCTTGGATTTTATCTTCCCAAGTGTTTCCAAATGTATTTCAAACTACGACTTGAGAACTGATAGTTAAAATTCAAATCAGAAATATTTTTTCACCATAATCAACAGTAGTTTCAACATCTTCTAAAGCAGAAAAGATTTTGTATTTCTCAACCATTTCCAGATTTTCTCCATTAAAGAGGGTAAAAAAGTTACTGGAGATATAAAGTGTATGTCCATATAATGTGTCTCCTAAGGATTTGTGGAGGAAGACTATCAACATTGTTTACTAATATTTATTTTGTTATTCCTTTTCCTGGGATCCCCATTAACAGATTATGGTTTTGTATATGTTCCCACTAGAGAATGTAGGTATTTGTAACTAGAACTGAGGTCAAGATTGGACTGTGTGTAAATGAACAAATGTAGAAAACATTAACCTAAGAGATTTTTTTTTTATTTTGTATTTTAGCAAAATAATATATTTTTCCTTAATTAATTTCACAATCCTGGTCTTCATGTATTCCAAATGCATGAGATCACATGATTTTGTTAAATATCCCACATTTTAACTGGTTGTCTCTTCTCTTGCATGTATTTGATGTTCTGGCATTTATAGTATTCTCCTTGCTCTTTTATGCAATACGTTATAAACCAAGCTAAGGAATCAAGGAACAGTTTTGCACCATAAAAATACAAACAAACAAACAAACAAACAAAACTTCTTAAAAGACTAACAGTGAATTCATATATGTATTTTTTCTATGTTCCCAGCAATGTCTGATGAATTTGGAAAATAAGAGGAGTTTCAAAGACTCAAAGCGCAAAACAGATAGGGTAGGCAGATGAGCCTACATTGGAAATTGTATACAAAATGTTTATGTCATTATTGCAGGTCTGGAAATTATTAAACATCATAATCAAAAGAAAGGTTATTAGATGCCCAGCATCAAAGTGAAATTGAAATTGATTAACTGATTGAGCAAATGGAATGTGGACTGCTCATTAGACTAGAGCACCACTCTTCCAACTCAAAGGAAGTCACACTGCATAGTGAAGTGTAGAAATCCATTCTGTAATTGTTTTGTATCTTGCATACATCAGTTAGCAAAAGTAAGAACTTATAAGGAGATTAAGCTGAATATTTTCACACAGTAATATAATCTATCAAAGTATTTTATTATGCAGCATGTATTGGCTTTATTCAGATCACAATTACATCTGATGAGTGTCTTGCCTTTGTGATAATCATGCATTACTAAGAAAACTGCAGGATATTATTGAGGGTCAAAAAGAAAAAGTACTCTGATGTGAAACAAAAAAACATACCTTCTTTGTATCTGTGGGTGTTTATTATTTCCCAAACCAATGTATTCTTTCTTATTTTGCTTATCTGAGACAACGGACTGCATGCATATGAGGCAAAAAATAAAAGATATTCACTCGAAAGAAAACAAAGAAGGTAATTAGTGTCTGAAACTTTTAAATGTCCACCTCTCTATTGATTCATTTGTCCATAATGATCTCATTCAAATTCAGCAGTTACTTCCTGATGCGCAAAAGCTTTATTAATGCAGACAGATTGTAGTGTGGCATGCCTTCATTTCTTAACAGAATTATTTTTGAGTATTTTATAGACTGTGTTGTACTAAGAAGTCAGAGAAGAAAGTAAAAGACAGTACTATGCATGTGGGTGGGTTTTTATTGTTGTTGTTTTTGTTCTGTTTGTTTGTTTTTCCAGAAATGATTAACTTGTAGAGCTGTAGATGGCAAGGACAATCTGTATGAAGATAGGATGTAGAAAAGATGTGTTAGAGGATCCCCTTATGAAAATCAAACAAAACAAACAAACCAAAGAAGATCAATGGAACAGCAGCAAACAAAACCAAAACAAACCAAAGAAAAACGAAGGAAAAACAAAGAAGAATTTAAGCACTGTTTCAATCAGAAACTCTTACTACAAAAGTGAGAAAAGTTCATCCCCATGCCACTGTTAAAATTCTCTGAAGGGTCACTCTGTTACTATAAACTAGTTGATGAGAACGATACAAGTCTTTATCCAGCTAAGTTTAAGTTCAGCTTGTACCAGCGCTTGGCAACATACACAAAAATCAAAACACCCACCCATATCACAATAAACTTCACCAAATCATTGCTTTTCTACATTACAAATATAGCCTGAGTCCAGTCATTACTTACTGGATATTATTGAAATTTCTGAAACAGTTTATCTGTGGGTTAACAAAGTGAAGATGTTACCCATTAACTCTGACTGACTATTGTCCATTTCTTCAATAGATCGTACCTCATAATGTGAGGATTAATATCCTTCTTTCATTCCTAGCTGTCTTCAGTAGAAGCTCACTTATCCATTTCTGGAGTGTTTACCTGACATTTGGCTACGTATATATATTTTGCATAGAGCAAACTACAAGGCCTGTTCCAAATAATGTCCCCTATGACATCAGAGGCAGATGCTGGTGGCATGGGAGTAGAGGCTGAAACTTCCCACCAATATGCCATTACATTTTGTTGCCATGAAAGAGATTGGAGCAGATGTACAGTCTGGCGAAATGGCATCTGACATGAAAGTGTTTGAAGCAAAGATGTGCCACTGGACACATGGAAAAAATTGCACCCATTCATTGACATTTGCTGAAAGTTTATGGAAACCATAACATAGTGGATGTTGGCACAGTGAGGTGGTGGGTGGTGCATTTCAGCACTGACAACAGCAACATGAAAGACAAGCCATGTTCCAGGCAGCCATGCACTGCTGTCACACCATGAAATAAAGAGCATCTCAATCAGCTCATCTGCATGAGTTGATGGATTGTGACCAGGAAACTGTATTTGAAGCTGAATATCAGCTTCAATGTGTTGAAAATGGTTGTAGCAATGTTGTAATATCACAAAGTTTGCACCAGGTTGGTCCAATGAATGCTCACACTGAAACAGAAAGAACAATGTGTGCAAGTTTGTCAGGACCTACTGAATTAACACAAGGCTTAAGGTAACCACTTCCTGGATCACATCATTTCTAGTGATAAGATGTGATATCATCACTACAAGACAGAGTCAAAAAAGCAGTCCATGGAGTGATGATGAGAATTTCTCACTAGATAAAAAGTTGAAGATGCAGCCTTCAGTGGGTAAAGTGATGTGCATTTTTGTTGTGGCTTAACTTGGCAGAGAGCTAACCACCAGCAGTGTTTCTCACTCTCCCATTTCCCAGTGGAATGGAGGAGAGAAATGAGAAGAAAAGCAGAACTTGTGGGTTCAGATAAAACAATTTACTAAGACAGAGAAAAAGGATAATAGTTATGACTATATATATACATATGAATGTATGTAACAAGTGATACACAAAAAACTGCTCACCACCCCCCAAACGATGCCCTGCCAGCCCTCAAAGTGCAGAAGAGAAGAGATGAATTTCCATCTCCTTCAAAATTCTTTCTGCATGTCATATGGTATGGAATATCCCTTTGGCCTAAGCTGTCCTAATTCTGTTCTCCCCCAGATTCTTTGGGCCTTTGCTGAGAATAGCCTTGGCTTTGCACAAGTCTGTGTAGCTGCAACTATAAACACAGGTGTATTAGAATCATAGAATCATAGAATCACAAGGTTGGAAACGACCTATAAGATCATCCAGTCCAACCGTCTTCCCATTACCACTGCTACCACTAGCACTAAACCATATCTCACAGTTCCTCATCCAGGCGCCTCTTGAACACTGCCAGGGATGGCGACTCCTTCACCTCCCTGGGCAGCCATTCCAGTGCCTGACCTCTCTCTGAGAGAAAAAGTTTTTCCTCATGTCCAACCTAAACCTCCTCTGGTACAACTTGCAGCTGTTTCCCTGGGTCCTGTTCATTGCCTGGGAGAAGAGGCCAAACCCCTCTTCACCACAACCTCCCTTCAGGATGTTGTAGAGTGCAATGAGGTCTCCCCAGAGCCTCCTCTTATCCATACTAAACAATCCCAGCTCCCTCAGTCACTCCTCATAAGACTTGTGCTCCAGACCACTCATCAAGTTTCGTTGCTCTTTTCTGGACATGCTGCAGGGCCTCGATGTCTTTCCTGTAGTGAGGGGCCCAAAACTGAGCACAGCACTGGTGTGGCCTCACCAGAGCTGAGTAGAGGGGGATGATCACCACCCTGTTCCTGATGGCCACACTATTTCTAATGCAGACCAGGATGCCATTGGTCCTCTTGACCACCTGGGCACACTGTCAGTTCATGTTCAGCTGAGCATCAGCCAACACCTCCAGGTCCCTTTCCTCTTCACAATCATCCAGCCACTTGTCCCCAAGCCTGTAGCACTGCATGGTGTTACTGTGGCCAAAGTGCAGGACCTGACACTTGACCTTGTTGAACCTCATCCCATTCATCTCAGCCCAGCAGTCCAGCTTATGTAGATCCCTCTGAAGGGCCTCCCCACCCTCAGGCAGATTGACACCACCTCCCAACTTGGTGTCATCTGCAAACTTACTGAGGGTACGCTCAATCCCCTCATCTAGGTCATCAATAAAGGTATCAAACAAGATAGGCCCCAATACCTACCCCTGGGGGACTCCACTTGAAAAGGGTCATCAGCTGCACTTGACTCCATTAACCACTACCCGTTGGACACGGCCCTCTAGCCAGTTTCTTACCAAAAGAAGGGTATACCTGTCCAGATCACGGGCAGCCAATTTTCCCAGAAGAAGCCTGTGAGAGACTGTGTCAAAGGCTTTGCTGAATTCTAGGTAGGCTTCATTGACAACCCTTCCCTCATCTATCAGTCTGGTCACCCTGTCATAGAAGGAGATGAGGTTGGTCAAGCACGACCTGCCTTTCATGAACCCATGCTAGCTGGGCCTGATCCCCTGGACACCACACACGTGCCGTGTGATCTCACCCACAATGATTTGCTCCATTATTTTCCCCGGTACTGAGGTCAGGCTAACAGACCTATAGTTCCCCAGATCCTCCTTACAGCCCTTCTTGAAGATGGGACTCAGATCAGCAAGCCTCCAATCCTCTGGGACCTCTCCAGTCATCCAGGAGCACTGATAGATGGCCAAGAGCAGCTCAGCAGTCACCCCTGCCACCCTCAGCACTCACAGGTGTAGCCCATCTGGTCCCACGGACTTGTGACAGTTCAGATGGAGAAGGAGCTCTCTGACTGTCTCCACCTGAATCGCTGGGGTATATTCTGAGTGTCATCCCAGACTTCCAGATCAGGGCATAAAATGCCCAGAGGATAACTGGTTTGGATATTAAAGACAAATGTAAAGAAGGACCTCAACCTTCTCCTTGTCCTCAGTGACCACAATCCCTGCTGCATCAAATATGGGATGAAAATTATCCTTGGTTCTTCTTTTGCCATTGATATATTTATATATGTCTATATGTATTATATATATATATATGTCTTTAACTGCAGTGGCCAATTTGAGTTCAAGGTGGGCTTTTGCCTTCCTAATTTCCACCTGCACACCTTAGCTACTTCCTTGCAATCTCCCTAAGTAGCCTTTCCCTTCTTCCAGAGGACGCATTAGCAACACTGTTTTTCTCCTAGAACAAAAACATAACATTACACCAGATACTCCGAAGAAAACAATTCCGTCTCAGCAGAAACCAAGACAATATCCATCCGTTATTCCATAGCATTTACATAATGTTCAGCTCTCACAATTTCTACACACTCTAACTGATTACCATCACCTGTCTTATATTTATGTACATATATACATATATACATATATATACATATACATATACATATACATGTACATATATATATTGGAGTCAAATCCAGCTGGCGACCGGTCGTGAGTGGTGTTCCGCAGGGGTCAGTGCTGGGGCCTGTCCTCTTCAATATCTTTATTGATGACCTCAATGAGGGCATCGAGTGCACCCTCAGTAAATTCGCAGATGACACCAAATTGGCTGGAAGCGTGGATCTGCCTGGGGGTAGCGACGCCCTACAGAGGGATCTGGACAGGCTGGAGAGCTGGGCTGGAGCCAATGGGATGAGTTTCAACAAGGCCAAATGCCGGGTCCTGCACTTCGGCCACAACAACCCCAGGCGACGCTACAGGCTTGGGGCGGTGTGGCTGGAGGACTGCGTAGAGGAAATGGACCTGGGGGTATTGATTGATGCTCGGCTGAACATGAGCCGACAGTGTGCCCAGGTGGCCAAGAAGGCCAATGGCATCCTGGCTTGCATCAGAAACAGTGTTGCAAGCAGGAGCAGAGAGGTGATTGTTCCCCTATATTCAGCACTCGTCAGGCCGCACCTCGAGTACTGTGTCCAGTTTTGGGCCCCTCACTGCAAGAAAGATATTGAGGCCCTGGAGCGTGTTCAAAGAAGGGCAACGAAGCTGGTGAGGGGTCTGGAACACAGGCCATATGAGGAGAGGCTGAAGGAGCTGGGAATGTTCAGCCTGGAGAAGAGGAGGCTCAGGGGAGACCTTATTGCTCTCTATAACTTCCTGAAGGGAGGTTGTAGTGAGCTGGGGGTCGGCCTCTTCTCTCGTGTCATTAGTGATAGGACCAGGGGGAATGGTTTCAAGCTACGCCAGGGGAAATTCAGGCTGGACATGAGGAAGTATTACTTTTCAGAAAGGGTGGTCAGGCACTGGAATGGACTGCCCAGGGAGGTGGTGGAATCACCGACCCTGGGGGTGTTCAAGGAAAGACTGGATGTTGCGTTGAGGGACATGGTTTAGTAGGAGCTATTGGGAATAGGTGAACGGTTGGACTGGGTGATCTTTTAGGTCTTTTCCAACCTTAGTGATTCTATGATTCTATGATTCTATGATTCTATATATACATATATATATATATACACACACACATTATGTCCATAGTCTATCAGTCATCAATTTAAATTGCCCATGTTATCTATAGTGGTGGTGTGACTTTATTCAGGTCACAATAGTCCACTGATGGCCTCCATTCTCTACTGGAGTTTCTCACTGGCCGCACGGGACTATTGAAGGAAAGCAAGTCCTGCTGCTTACTCCTTGGTTCTCCAGCTGATGAATTAGCTGATGAATGGGAATTAGGAAGTCCCAGTTGATGCAATTTTGCCACCATTGTAGTAGCAGTGAGCACCTGCTGTTCACAGAATCACAGAATGCCAGGGTTGGAAGGGACCTCAAAGATCACAAATCTCCAACCCCCATGCCACATGCAGGGCCATCAACCTCCACATTTAATACTAGACCAGGCTGCCCAGGGCCCCATCCAATCTGACCTTGAAAAGCTCCAGGGGCGGAGCATCCACAACCTCTCTGCTGTTCTTCTACTCTTAGCAATCTCACAATTGAAGAGCCCTCTGAGAAACAAGGCAAGGTAGAGAACTGTTTAATAACCTCCATGTCCAAGGCTGCTATACTGAAAGCTCATCAATACCTTTTTTGGTCCTTGAGCTACCCTCTTCTGAGGCAATTTATACCAAGGATGCACAGAACCTCTGGACTCAGAGGGGTGTTTTTCCCCTCTTTTTTTGATTAGGGTCACTTCAGTCTTCAATATGTTTAACTCCTGGGATCCCTCTATCACTCCAGAAATACAAATGCGTTTTGCCTCTGTATGACTTGATGGCCCTAAAGTACATTGTATAGCAGTGTCCACTAGAGTCTCATATAGATTCTTCAATAGCAACTCATATTTCTGTGGCTGTGATGTGCCAGGCCACTGAATCACACCATCCAATAAATCTGATTGTCCCTTTCTTCCACCGGGCTGGAGGCAGGCCTCTCCTAGTTCTGGGTATTGTATTCATTACTCATCTCTTGTGTATGAGAACCCGAAGGCTCATTGCCAGCCTCAGGGATAAGATTGTACCATCTCCTCTGTCTGGAGAACAGCTCACTGAAGCTGCCATTTTCCCTGAAGGACTCTCTCTTGTGACTGTTTTCCCTTGCAATTCATATACTTGTGCTTGTAGGGTCAAAGTGGGTTTTCCATCCTACTTCTTCATATCTTCTCCATGGTCATACAAGTGACACCGCAGGATGGTATGCGGTGTGCACCCACTGTATCCTCTCTCTCAAGCAAAGGAATGCATACTTCTAACAAATTAAATACTGTTTAGTTTAGTACAGATGGAGGAGTCACTGAAACAGGTTTTTGTTTTGTTTTGTTTTGTTTTGTTTTTTTGAGATGTTGAACCAGCTTCTCCACATCTGAGACACAGTTCTATGGGGAGGAAGTGTAACCAAGCGTAAACTAAGACAATTGGGTTGTTCTTCGGAATGGGAAAGGGGTGATTCTCTGCATGTCCTGAAACCCAACAAGCCATCAACTCTGGCTGCTACATTGTGACACTAAGTCAAAGGCACAAACCCTCCAGAGTTAGGTCAAACAAGAAGACAGTCTCTCTCCTGCAACAGGAAGTGATTTTTTAAAGATATGAACAATTGCCTCTCTTGCTAGCAGTCTCTTATATGATTCCTCCAAGAAACAATAGCCTTGAAATCTCAGTACTACTGTAATACTAAGAAGGCAAAAGAGTAACAAAGGTCTTGGTTTCCTGATCCCTTCTAAAATCTATTATGTATGAGTGGAAACATACTGAGGCTCCCTTGTTCCTGTGAATCTCATGAAAGACTGGAGATGCAAAATCTCTCTGCTCATGGTCCTTCATCACTGCTCTCCAAATTAATTGTGGCCAAATGCTAAAACATTTGCTTCTGAACAACAGTGAACAAATGCTATACTTTTCTCTGTCATTCCAGCCAGTCTCTAAGTTACAAATAATTTTCTGCCCAAGCAACTCAGTAAGTTGAATAAATAGATCAAATTAACACTGGGATATCTCTCTCATGAAAAGAAAAAATCTGATGTATGAACAACATGCCCAGACCCTCTTAAAAATTATTTGCTCTGTAGGATATTTTTTTCTGATTTTCTATACTAACCTAGAGAAATTAGATCCCAATCACAAGAGATTTTTTTTCAGTAGCCATACAAGAATTAAGAAAAGGAGGTGCTTTAATATATGCTTTATGGGACTATTGAAATATTTCACTCCCAGATGATAAACGCAGATTTATTTCAGGCTTTCTTAATCTTTCAGTTTCCTATCCTGATATTTCCTTCTCCTTTTGAGACTTAAGGAGTAACCAAAATTAGAACTTTCTGGATTTTCATAGCAAGGCAAATATACTGTGGAAAATGAGGGGCACAAGGAATAATGGAAGCTATTTTCTGACAATAACTGAACAAGATGATAATTATCAGTAAGGGGATATGAATTTGTGACTGCAGAAATCAAGGAATACTGTGCATGATCACAGAACTGTAAAAGCAGTGTGACATCTGTTTCAGAGGAGAGAGCGGAAAAAAAAAAAAAAAGTAAGCAGATTCGTTCTGGAAATACCAGAAATGTTTCATTGGAGTTAAAAAGCCTTTTAACTCCCATGCACTTTGACATATATACAGAATCATATAATTATAGAATTGTTTGAGCTGGAAGAGACCCTTAAAGATCATCTAGTCCAAATCATCTACAATGAATGGGGAGACCTACAGCTAGATCAGGCTGCTTACAGCCTGGTCCAACCTGACCTTGAATGTATCCAGGGATGGAATATCCACCATATCTCCAGGCAATCTGCTCCAGTGCTTCACTGCCCTAATCATAACAAAAATGCTTATTGTCAATAAAGATTTTCCTTATACTCAATTTAAATCCCCCCCTTTTAGTATGAAATCACTTGCCCTTTTCCAATCACAACAGACTGTTTAAGAGTCTATCCCCTTTTTTCTTATAGTTTCCCTTAAGATACTGAAATTCTGCTATTAGATTCTCCTTGGAGCATGATTACATATATTTATATGTACATATATAGAGACACAGATCTTTTATTAATTTAAATTTCTAAGCTGAAACAATTCTTGTGAATGTTTTATTATTATTATTATTAATAATAATTTTATTATTATTATTATTTTTTTTTTTTTAAGTGAGGCAGCATATCTGTTAGTTGGTTTAGTCAAGTGTCATCACTATAGTAACTACAGATGTCAGCTCAAGATCTCACAAAGTATATGTGCCTATCCATTTAGGTATTCGGCTGATTAAAAAACTTGCTCACTATAATTGTCATCCAATTGCCAATGCAAGTGATTATAGGTCTTATACAGCTCTTGTGTCGTATCTTGCAAAAATTCATATGAATTTCCTGGATACTGTAAGGTGTTTGAAATGGCATGAGATAACTATGTGTGGAACCTGAATGACCTTCTTTAGAACAAGATAAATCTTGTTCTATCAAACATGACTTCCCTAACTGACTTATCTAGGTCTCCTTCGGCATTATCAGGATAATATTGACAACACATATATGCACATCTATGTTTAGATGTATAAAAGTAGGTGGCAGACTAGAAGCAAAGTCCAGTTTCATTGTCTGTTTGAAACTCCATTTTGATACAGACAGAAATAACATTTGATTTCACTGGAAATCTGTGATTTCACATCTGTCATTATAGAAGGAAACTAAGAAAATTGTGGTATATATATTGAAATTTGTATACCCTATAAAGCAGTATTTTCAGCCTCAGTTCAGGCATCAGTCAAAAAATCTTCAAATCAAATTATTAAGTGTCTAAATTTTTTACATGCTTTTCCATTATATTCTTGATGCATGAAAAGAATTTCTGCCCTGAAGTCATCATTTATAAATGATATAAAGCATGATCTTAATTTAAGAGCAAATGGTCACAAATTAACTGTGAACGAATTAAAATTGGAAATTAAAATTGATCATATTCCATATTATAAGATAGAATTCTAGAAGGAATTTCAAGAAAAGCTATTGTAGAGTTTATAATCTTCCCCCCTTTCAAAGACAGACCTTGATATACTGATGACTACAATTTTGTTTAAGCTTGAAAAGAAGTATTTGCACTGAAGGGGAGACAACAGGTAACTGCAGCCTCCATCGTGACTTCCTACTCCTTCCTGGGCCTGGCAGTGTAGCCTGCCCATGGGGTGCCAGGAGCAGCCCTGCACCATTGTTCACATACAGGGTATGGGAACATGATCCCTGGGAGATTTACTCATCTGAGTGCTGGCAGAGAGGTATACAGAGCTGGACAACACTCATCTTGCCCACAAAGGGGCATAAGTGGGGAAAGATTGTGGAGAGCATGGGTATGAATCCATGTGTATGTGTGTGTGTAAAGTACGTGGGGGGTGAAGGAGGGAATGGATGGGGAGTAGCCTTTTTGGAGGTTAGTTTTATGTTCAGAACTGCATGACTGTAAATTAGCATTCTGTACCTCTGCTACTCTGGCTTATCTGTTGTGTTGTTGATTCTAATCCTGAATGTACAGGTCACTGATCGTCAGTTAATTATGTCACCGATAAATCCATAAAACACTTCAATCCTGACTAGTTTTTGTGAGCTGAGTAGATTTTCCTTTTGGCATGTCTAGAATAGTAAGAACCTGATTTGTTGAACTGCTAGGTCCTTCCCAGAAAGTTGTTGTTCTTCTTATCATTGTTGTTGAATAATCTTAAAAACATCATTTACACAGATGGCAAACAACCTTACTAGCTAAAGCTGTTGATCAGAGCCTACACTAAGTTTTCCACGGTATGAGGACAACACATTTTTGAGGAAGTAAAACTTTGGAGGATAGATTTGCTTCTGAAACAGGATCCTAAGTATATTCAAGGAAGGAAATAGAAGACCATCCACTGTTTGAAAATCCACATTACACAAAAGAAGAATGCCCAGAAGCTGCCTTGCAAATTAACGAAAGCAGATTATTCATGAAACAAGAACAGTGACACTTCTTTTCTGAATACTGCTAGAATATACTGATAAAATATAGGTAAAAACTATAGTTTATATTTTTTAGCAACATAGCACGAAAATTTTCCTACTATTAAGAATTTCTATATTTAGAGTTTTAAAAACCTATGTTATGTGTTATTCACTTGTTACACAGTAGGTAGTTCATTTGCTGTAGTAATGCATCTGGCTACAATGTGCTAATTGAAAGTGGCTGTAAACAGTCAATTTCTTCCTACCTTCATATGGTGTGAAACAAGCAAACAAACAAAAGACAAAAAACAATTGTCTTCACTGAAGTTTCATGTCCCTACTGCTGCGGAATCTCTGTTGTGATATACTGAAATTCATTTTTCTGCAAAAGTGAGACTTATGGACTTCTAGGCAGTGAAGGCACGTGTTTACTGAAGAACATCTCTGGCATTAATGTGAATTCTGACAGGTTGCAATGATCAGTCACATGTTCATTATGTTCCTGTAACAGACAAATGACATTTCAGAGATTTTTGAGTGTTTGAAGACCACTTATTTAATCTCAGGCAGAGCAGATTTTTATTTTATTTTTTCATAAAATTAAAATAATTTTTAAAAAATTTAAAAAGTTAAAAAAAAATAATTCATTGCTCTTCTCTACAGGCTGCAGCCTCTCCAGTATACTTTCTTGAGGGAATACATACTTGAAGTCATTGATGCTTTGGGAAAGAAGACTCTTGTATCACTTGTTCTTAACATGAAATGGATTCTGTTTCTTTTACTGCAGAATTATGCCACTTATATTCCTCTGTTACTGAATAGCAAATGTTCTGTACTATAAGTGTCTGTTCTGGATGTGTTTTTCCTTTAGCTTCCACCTGCTGCCTCATTCTGTTAGATAGCATGTTATGTCTAGTTTGACACAGAACAAATGATCAGACAGAACTTTGCCTCAATAGAGAATCTGAAAGGAATAAATATGTTTGTGTCAGAAAAGATTACATTCCAAAGTGTTCCACTAAAACACATAAATTTTGAAGAAAAGTTGAGAAGAAACATATGCAACTTCTGTGTTAATTTTTTGCATACTTCTAAGTGCAGATGATTTCAGATGTTTAACCCAGCTTCCTTATTATAATCTGAAGTACTTTCTACTTATTTTTCTAGTGACATTTGGTAAATTCATGGTATTGTTTGTGTCTGTTACTACAACAATCAGAAAAATGGTAAAGAATCAGTCTCAAAAAGATTATTCTTTAACAAAATCTGTTGGATCCGACATCAAAAACAAAAAATGAAAGGTGAAAATCTGTACCATAGTGATATAGTTCTTATCCAATAAATCAATTCATTATAAATGTGATTTTGTTTTTAAGTCATGTGGTGGCGTTTTGTTTTTTTGCTGCCCTTTTCTTGTTTTGTTACTTTGTTGTTTGTTTTGTTTGTTGTTGGTTTGTTACTTTGTTGTGGTTTGTTTGTTGTTGGTTTGTTTCATCTTATTTTGTTTTCCACTGGGATCTAGATGAAGTGCATGGTTTTTTCACCAGACTAGGTTCTGTAAAATGTCACTGTTATTTTCTCCACACTTCAGCTCAAAGTAAACAGTGACGTTGGTTTCCCTCAGTTCTGAGTTTGGCCAGGTTATAAAATGTTAGATATTAACAGCATTCCCTTAATACTATTTATGTATTTTGCTTTTAATTGTAAAAACAGTCCAGTTCTCAAATTCTTAAACACAGATGATAGAGTATCTTCAATGAAGAATCTCATCTTGTGCAACAGATTTATCAGGATGATTAAGTGAAACTCTGAACAGTTTCAGAACTAAGATCTTTTCTTTTCACAGTCCAGTTTTGTTCAATTAAAAAAGAAAGATTTTAAACAAAACAAAGCAACAAAAGAAAAATGATAGACAGAATACAAGAAAAAAATCAGTTTTCACACGCACAGCTTTCAGCTCTTCTGATAATTGCAATAAAAGAAATATCTGAAAATAATATCACAACTTCTACACACTTTAATTCCTCAGATCTTTCCACACCTCAGATCTATCCTCATGATACACATCAGAATCTTTGCTGTCATCCAGATTTGTCTCAATGAGTTCTTCTCCCAGTCTGTACATATATACAGCATTGCCCTGTCCCAAATACAACACCTTGCACTTGGACTTTTAGATCTCATTTGGTTCATGTAAGTTCAATTTTCAAGTTTGTCCAGGTCCTTTTGGACGGCATTCCTTCCTTCCATTCTACCAACTGCAACACTCAGCTTAGTGTCACCTGCAAACTTGCTGAATCCCATTTGCACTCAATCCCACTGTCTATGTTATTCATAAAGATGCTGAAGAGCACCAGAACCAAGATGGACCCCTGAGGCACAACACTCATCGCTTTTAGCCATTAGCCACAACCCTCTGGTTTCTACCATCCAAACAATTCCTTATGCACTGAACCACTCTTCAAATCCATATCCCATCAGTTTAGACATAAGAATGTGCCGTGGGACCACAGAGGCCTTGAAGAAGTCCACATAGGTGACATCTTTGCTTTTCTTTTGTCCACCAGTGCTGTCACTCCATCATAGAAGGCTGCCACATTGGTCAGGCAGGATGTGCCCTTGGTGATGCCATGATGACTGCCACAAATCACTTCCTAGTCTTGCATGTACCTTAACATAGATTTAGGAGGATCTGTTTCGTGATCTTCTGTCAACGGTTTATGGGCTGGTCCGGCCCAGTTCCGTGACCAGCAGGGCGGAGGGATCTGCGGATCCGCGCCTCTGGGAAAGGGGAAGCAGGGGACCCCAAAATACTTGAAAACAACAGCACTAATCTGAGGTGGAACAAATGATTTTACTAAATATAGTATTAGTAAAATACAATGAGAGAGAGAGAGAGAATCTGTTTGAATTGTATAGACCTCACCACAATGCTGGGGTGAGAAGTGCAGTCCAGTTGAGTGACTGAAGTACAGACGGCACAGTGCAGATGGCGAAGCGCAGGCAGCGAAGCGCAGATAGCAAAGCGCAGACAGCGAAGCACAGGCGAAGAAGAAGGATCAGGTGACCTTGCATGGAGTTATATCCCCTTGCTGACCGCAAAGCCTCCTGGGGAAATGCAGTTCTTCTCCGTCGGACGAACATTCGGCAGATATCAAACCCCACCCCCAGTGCATTACATGATGTTATGGTGTGGAATACTGATGACCAAAAATCATAAAACCATGACATTCCACCCCTTATTCTACATCACTACATCATGCTTAACACATGGGATTACAGACTGCACTCCCCCAACATCAAATTCCCTTGTGGTACACACTGAACATCCCCGTTTTTCTGCATCACCCACCAGGTGGACCCAGGTCCCTGGGCAAAGACAGTTCCGCGAAGAGGTTTGCCCTTCCCAGAAGCAGGAAAAACCCAAACTGCTTTTCCTAACATGTTCTTTACATGTACTACAGGGACCTTATCTCCCTCTACAATATGTAGGGAGCTGGATTGGGTAGGACCATCTCGACTGATTGATCCTCTGGTGTTAACCAGCCAGGTGGCTTCTGCCAAATGCTTCTCCCAGTGTTTAAATGTTCCGCCACCCATTGCTTTCAACATGGTTTTTAACAACCCGTTGTAGCGTTCGATCTTACCAGAGGCTGGTGCATGATAGGGGATATGATAAATCCACTCGATGCCATGTTCTCTGGCCCAAGTATCCACAAGTGAATTTTTAAAATGAGTCCCATTATCTGACTCAATTCTTTCCGGGGTGCCATGTCGCCACAGGATTTGCCTCTCCAGACCTAATATGGTGTTTCGGGCGGTAGCATGGGGTACTGCATATGTTTCGAGCCACCCGGTTGTTGCCTCCACCATGGTGAGCACATAATGCTTACCATTGCGAGATCGTGGCAAAGTGATATAATCAACCTGCCATGCCTCCCCATATTTGTACTTTTGCCATCGCCCTTCCTCCCAGAGAGGTTTCATCCTCTTAGCTTGTTTAATTGTGGCGCATGTATCACAGTCATGAATGATTTGTACAATGGCATCCATAGTTAAGTCCACCCCTCGGTCTCTGGCCCATTTGTATGTTGCGTCTCTCCCTTGATGACCTGAGGTCTCATGGGCCCACCGAGCTAAAAATAACTCACCCTTGTTCTGCCAGTCCAGGTCTATTTGAGCCACCTCAATTCTGGCAGCTTGGTCTACCTGATGGTTATTTCGCTGATCTTCTGTAGCTCTACTCTTGGGCACATGAGCATCTACATGACGCACCTTTATAACCATATTTTTTGTTCGGGTAGCAATATCTTTCCATAGGTCAGCAGCCCAAATAGGCTTGCCCTTTCTTTGCCAATTATTTTGCTCCCACTGCTGTAACCACCCCCATAAGGCATTTGCTACCATCCATGAATCAGTGTAGAGATAGAGCATTGGCCACCTCTCCCGTTCAGCGACATCTAAGGCCAGTTGGACAGCCTTTACCTCTGCAAATTGGCTTGATTCTCCTTTCCCTTCGGTGGCCTCTGCAACTTGTCGTGTGGGGCTCCACACAGCAGCTTTCCATCTGCGATGCTTTCCCACAATACGACACGATCCATCTGTGAACAGGGCATATTTCTTTTCATTCTCTGGTAATTCATTGTATGGTGGGGCTTCTTTAGCACGAGATACATCTTCTGCTGGTGGTGTTCCAAACTTTTTACCTTCAGGCCAGTCCATGATGACTTCTAGGATTCCTGGACGGCTGAGGTTCCCCATCCGTGCTCGTTGTGTAATCAGTGCAACCCACTTACTCCAAGTGGCATCAGTAGCATGATGGGTGGAAGGAACCTTTCCCTTGAACATCCAGTTCAGCACTGGCAGTCGAGGTGCCAGAAGGAGCTGTGTTTCAGTACCGACTACTTCGGAAGCAGCCCGAACCCCTTCATACGCAGCTAAGATCTCCTTTTCAGTTGGAGTGTAGCCCTCCTCCGACCCCCTGTAGGCTCGACTCCAGAATCCCAAGGGTCGGCCTCGGGTCTCTCCTAAGGCTCTTTGCCACAAACTCCAAGTGGGGCCTTTCTCTCCAGCAGCAGTGTAGAGGATGTTCTTCACATCCTGTTCCATCCGTACTGGCCCCAGGGCCACAGCACGGGCTATCTCTTGTTTAATCTGCTCAAAAGCCTGCTGCTGCTCAGGACCCCACACAAAATCATTCTTCTTCCGTGTCACCTGATAAAGTGGGCTTACAATGAGGCTGTAGTTTGGAACATGCATTCTCCAAAAACCCACTACACCCAGAAACGATTGTGTCTCTTTCTTATTAGTGGGGGGAGACATGGCAGTGATTTTGTTGATCACATCTGTCGGGATGTGACGACGGCCATCTTGCCACTTTATGCCTAGGAACTGAATCTCCTGGGCAGGTCCTTTCACTTTGCTTCGCTTAATAGCAAAACCAGCACGGAGAAGGATCTGGATTATTTGCTCTCCTTTCTCAAAAACTTCCTTTGCTGTGTTGCCCCACACAATGATGTCATCAATGTACTGTAAGTGCTCAGGAGCACCTCCCTGTTCCAGTGCAGCTTGGATCAACCCATGGCAAATGGTTGGACTATGTTTCCACCCCTGGGGCAAACGGTTCCAGGTATACTGAATGCCCCTCCATGTGAAAGCAAACTGTGGCCTACATTCTTTGGCCAAAGGAATGGAGAAAAAGGCGTTAGCAATGTCAATGGTGGCATACCACTTAGCTGCTTTTGACTCCAGTTCGTATTGGAGTTCTAACATATCTGGCACAGCAGCACTCAATGAGGGTGTAACTTCATTCAGGCCACGGTAGTCCACCGTCAGCCTCCATTCTCCACTAGCTTTACGCACTGGCCATATGGGGCTGTTAAAAGGCGAGTGAGTTTTGCTGATCACTCCCTGATTCTCTAATTGATGAATTAACTTCTGAATGGGGAGCAAGGAATCCCTGTTGGTGCGATACTGCCGTCTGTGCACCGTTTTTGTAGCTATCGGTACCTGTTGCTCTTCCACTTGTAGCAACCCCACAACAGATGGATCTTCTGATAGGCCAGGCAAAACAGATAACTGCTTAACACCTGTGTCTACAGCAGCTATTCCAAAGGCCCATTGATACCCTTTGGGATCCTTAAAATATCCCCTTCTGAGGTAATCAATACCAAGTATACATGGAGCCTCTGGGCCAGTCACAATAGGGTGCTTTTGCCAGTCTCTACCAGTGAGGCTGATTTCGGCCTCCAACATAGTCAGTTCTTGGGAACCTCCTGTCACCCCATGAATATAAATTGATTCTGTCCCTTGGTGACTCGAGGGCATTAGAGTGCACTGTGCACCAGTATCCACCAGGGCCCTATATTTTAGTGATTCTGATGTGCCAGGCCATCTAATCCACACAGTCCAATAAACTCTATTATCCCTTTCCCCCCCCTGGCTGGGGGCAGGGCCCCTCTATTTGTTACCTCCGTTGTCTGCAGCAACTGGAGCAATCACCTTTCTGGAGAAGTTCACCTTGGTGGTTGATTTGTCTTGTAATTCTTTTACCCGTGCTTGAAGTGCTGGAGTAGGTTGCTTATGCCACTTCTTCATATCTTCTCCATGGTTGCGTAGGTAATGCCACAAGGCAAAACGTGACGTGGTCTTACTGTTGTCACTTGTTCGAGCAGGAGGACGTCTTCTTTTGATAGCTGAGACGTTGGATGACACTGACTGGGAGGAAATCAAGTTGATTAGCCCCTCAAGTAGGCTGTTTTGGGAATTCTGTTCCTCATTGGATGTATCTGTTACCACCATGTATTCATCGGCATCAGGCACGATTGATAGTTTACCTATTATATCTTCTTGTTTGTTCTCCATTCTGTCCAGCTTTTCAGCTACTTTTTCAATGGCTGAAACACAAGCTCGTAGAGGGCTTAAATGTAACTCAAAGTCTTGAAGTTTATTAAGCAACTCATTTATAAGGGGTCTTCTTTCCCCTCTGCCATACATAGCTGCAAATGTACTGGCGTACCTTTCTGGTGCAGTCTTTGTGAATGTACGCCACATGTTTGGTGTACACCTGGCTCTCTCGGGATCATGCTCTTGGTCTGGCTCATCAGGAATGAAATCGGGGCTATGTAGTGTTTCCACCACAGCACATTCTCTCAAATAACGGATGCCTTCTTCCATATCAGCCCATTTCTTCTTCTCAGGCATCAGATCGTCTTTGAAGGGGTATCTTTCTTTTACAGCTAACAACATCCGCTTCCAGAGGGTGAAGGCCTGGTTCTGGCATGTACTAATACCTCTGTCAATGGCTGAGTCCCTAGCAATGCCACCCAATTGGCGAGCTTCTCTACTATCTAGCCACACACTGTTGGCCCCATTGTCCCAGCATCGAAGTAACCAAGTAGCAATAGGCTCATTTGGGTGGCGTGAGAAGTCTTTTCTCAGACTTCGAATTTCATTCATTTTCAGAGATCGATCAACAAAGGTAACAATATCTTGCTCACCTCTTGCTCTTCCAGGACTTCTTGCCCTTGTAGGTGTTGGTGACCGTGGTCTTACTGAGGGCCCCTCCCCTGGACTCAGAGGTGCTTCTCTTGGCCCTCGGAGCCACTCCTCTGGACCTCTTTCCTCCTCTTTTTTCTCTTCTAACTGAGTCGAGATTCGCTTTGTTTTCCGTCCTCTTACAGGGGCAACTGACATCGATTGTGGTGCCTCCTGTGGTTGATCAGGTTGGTCAGTTCCAATGCTCTCATCCTCCAGTTCAGCTTGGAGCTTGTTTCGTTCGATTATGACAGTATCTAGCTCAGATTGGAGGGTGTGTTGTTGAGATTGAAGATTGTCGAGCTTGGATTGCAGGGAGTCTCTCTCAATTCGGAGGGCATCTCTCTCAGATCGGAGGTTTTTCCTCTGGAGCAGGAGACTCTCTCGCTCATTTTGAACTTTTTCCCTGAGACTCTCCCTTTCAATTTCAGAAGCTCTCTCTCTCTCCAGGATAGTATTGAATAAGGCCCGATAAGCATTAGCCAGGCCCCAAATCATATGTGCCTCCTCAGAACTGCCCAAGCCGCAACATTCCTGCCTTAAATAGCTGTTTAGACTCTCGGGGTCTTTCAGGTGTTCTGGAGTAAAGTTCCATGAGACTGAAGATTTCCATCTGTCTAAAGTCTTTCCCAGACCTCTCCACACTCCCTGCCACTCAGTATTCTCTGGTTTTGGGGAGGACATGCTCAAAATATAATAAATACTAATACTGAGCGAAATGATGAGCAATACATTCAGGGAGATTAGTAATGCGACTAGGTGTTCATTCAAAAACTGCATTACAGGCTGAAAGGTGAGACTGGAAACCTTAAAAAATCCCAGTCCTGTAAAATTGACAGCTGTCTCCGGAATTGTAAGCCACATTGTACGAACGTGCCAGGTCCATATTTCCACCCATGTTTTCAATTGATTGTATATGCCGATTGCTCCATAGAGCAAGGTGGCCAGCTTAATTAATGCCCAGTATGTTTTGAGCATTAGGAAAGAAGAGGCAGCAGCGTGCAGCCCTTTAAGAGTCAGTTTCACTACAGAAAGCATTTTTTTTTTTTTTTTTTTTCTTTTTTTTACAGAGGCAAGATAGTAAAGCTCAGAGTTTACAAATATCCTACGATACTGGCAGTCCGCCTGGAGTTCTCAAGGTCACGTTTTCAGAGAGTAGTGGTAAAACAGATAAGCTTTCCCAACGGAACTCTCCGAGAGCAGAGAGTCTAAACAGCTAGAAAGCAACTGTTGCCCGCATTCTCCACCAAAAATGTCAACGGTTTATGGGCTGGTCCGGCCCAGTTCCGTGACCAGCAGGGCGGAGGGATCTGCGGATCCGCGCCTCTGGGAAAGGGGAAGCAGGGGACCCCAAAATACTTGAAAACAACAGCACTAATCTGAGGTGGAACAAATGATTTTACTAAATATAGTATTAGTAAAATACAATGAGAGAGAGAGAGAGAATCTGTTTGAATTGTATAGACCTCACCACAATGCTGGGGTGAGAAGTGCAGTCCAGTTGAGTGACTGAAGTACAGACGGCACAGTGCAGATGGCGAAGCGCAGGCAGCGAAGCGCAGATAGCAAAGCGCAGACAGCGAAGCACAGGCGAAGAAGAAGGATCAGGTGACCTTGCATGGAGTTATATCCCCTTGCTGACCGCAAAGCCTCCTGGGGAAATGCAGTTCTTCTCCGTCGGACGAACATTCGGCAGATATCAAACCCCACCCCCAGTGCATTACATGATGTTATGGTGTGGAATACTGATGACCAAAAATCATAAAACCATGACATCTTCCCAGGCACAGAGGAGAGGTTTACCAGCCTGCAGTTTCTTACATCTCCTTTTTAACCTTTCTTAAAAATAGAAGTGATATTTCTCTTTTTCCAGTCACTTGAGACATCTCCAGACAGCTGTGACTTCTCCAGTGTGATGGAGAGTGTTTTGTGTAAGGTTTGTTTTTTTCAAACTTTCTCTCCTATTTCTGTTACCTGTGAGATTTCCACATTTTTTCCACTGCCTCGTCCTCATTCACACACTTGTCCTGAGAGCATTCCAAATCACTTCTGATCAATAGCCACAGGGAGCAAGCCTTAGGAAAATCTCTAAAGGTTTTTTCTTTTCTCCTAATACTGGCCTGAAATACTGATGGATTATCATGGATCAGCTCAAGTTGTAGGAGGATCTCTGGTGAAATATTTTCCATTGTAATGTTATGCATGCATATATACTTTTTTACTTATGTCCTCCTGAATACTGGGAGAGTACACATGACATTCATCACAAACTCCACATACACTGAAAAAGCCAATATTTCACTGTTGCTACTTATTAGCTTGGCTTACAAGAAGCTTATTCAGCTTAGACATTGAAACTGTGTATGCATGAGAAACAAAAAAACTATTACCCTAATAACTTCAAAACCACTTGCCTGATTTCAGCCATAAGTGACAGAAGAGGTAAAATACAAAGACAATTTAACATATATTAAAGATTTGTGAAAAGTAGACAGCCAGTGTGGAAAGACTTTATGACTCTCAGTAGTTGACTAAGAACAAAGAAAGACTAAAATTAGAAAACAGAGTTCTTTAAAAAAGGCCTTATGGTTGTTAAGATCATGGGTATAACTTCCACTGAAGCACACAGTTAACCAGGATATATAAATTATTATTATTATTATTATTATTATTAATAATAATAATAATAATAATAAAACTTGATTAATTCATTGTTCATAACACTACTTGTTTGCACTTTAATAGCAGTCAAAGCCTCAGCCAAAGGTCAGATTCCCATTTTTCTAATCATTGTACAAATACAGAACCAAAAGTCATTTCCCAAAGAGGTTTTCTTTATATACATTTCCTCATTAAGAATGACCCTTTAAAACACTTAGCCTTTTTCACCCACAGCAAAGGCACTTACTTCAGTGAATCTGCACAAAACTATCAGGTTGAGCAAGTTTTTCACTAAACTATAAACAGCTTCAGTATTAAAAAACTTTGAGACAGCTGAGACCATAAGTTAAACTCTGTTTTCCTTTCAGGCTGTGCACAAAGCTTTAACAGGTTTCGTGGTTTCAAAGGTTGAAGCCAAAGGGATGATTACACCACCAGTAGGCTGACCTCTTTCATAACAGAGACTCCGTTTCATCACATTATGCATTTAGCAATGGATAACATACTGAGCAACAGGATGCCCTCCAAATGAATACATGCACATCCAGCTGCTCACTCTCTCTACCAGTAGGACAAAATAGGATGAGGAAGCTCATGGGCTGAGATATAAAGGGAAGATTTCTTACCAGACACTATAATGGTCAAGACTGACTCAACTCAAAGCAAATTGATTTAATTTACTGCCAATTGAATATACTGAGGTAGAGAGAGACAAACAAAACACCACTTTTCTTCCCTGATATCTAAGGCCTGCTTCTCTACTTCTGTTCCATTCCTTTACCTCCTTCATCAGAGGCAAAGAGCAGTTGGGACATCTGTAGTAGTTCTCTAATGCTCTTTCCTTCCTGCTTTACCATGAACTCTTCCATGGGCTGCAATTACTTCAGGATATAGACACCTGCCCTAGTGGGGGGTCCTCCACGGGCTGCAGAGAAAAGGGAAAAGGGAATAGAGAACAGGGAAAAGAGTAAAATTCCTTGTTACTATTCTCTTAATGCCCAGAGTTGCTTTTAAGTAGCTTGTGTTTTGCTGTGCATCCACAACAAGATGTCCTTGTACAAATCACTATGGTTGGAGTATTTTTCTTATTGCACAGTACACTTTCCTGGAAAGGAAAGATTAAGGGAATTTTCTCCTCCACACGAACATCTTCTTCTTTGAAGTGAAGGTATTATGATATACTGACATGAGTTTTCTTATTATGTTATTGTCTTACTTATTTTCTTATTTCTAGCTCTAGCAATACCATAACTGTCAGAGGCTTGTCCACGACCAGCTCATTAATCCCTGATTGAAGGCAAATCTATTCATTCAGGAGAAAAGTTCAGACTCAGTTGAAAGAGATTTAGAGTAAGTTGCGAAGTTGCCTCAAAATAGTAATACCTGGAGAATTTTCCCACAAGTCCTCTGTTTGGAAAATATTAGCATGGTTGTTCCTCCTTATTCCCCATTTCCACTACCTGAGTCCAGCTCTAAGAAAGCTGTTAGGTTGGATAAGGTTTCTTGTACTCGTCCTAGAATAATAGCTTCAGGATGTTAAATGCCAGCAGTATTTGATACATGTTTTTAATTGTTCAGTTCTCCCTACTTACATACCCTCAAAATCTGGGAATAAAAAAAAAAAAGGATAAGAGAAGAATTTTTTATAAGATTTTGTAAGATCAACTGAATTTACTGTTCTCTACACTAACACAGTGCTCGTCATTTTCTTTGAGTAACTCACATAGCAACACATTTACCCTTGCAACACTTCTATGAGAAGATATTGCTTAACAATTCATATAAATGGAGCACTGGTGGGGAGAGAAAGTTAGTGACAGAATTATTCATCCTTCAGAAAAATCACAGCAGGCACAGCCACACAAACCCCTACTGACATGGAAAACAGGTTGTTGCTTTTTCTTTCTTATCAATTTATCTGCCCTCAAAAACAAAGCATTAAAGGCCTTATTTCTAAAGCAGGTGAGAACAGAGTGAAAGTAACAGAAAGAGAAGTGTTAATCACAGTCTACATGCTTATAGTAACTAGCAGTCAATATATGTAATATTGCCTCCATAACCAAGGTCAGATTAGTATCATATTTTATGATAAATATTAATCATATTTATATTTGCCTTTGCAGAGGTATCTAAAGAAACTTTCTTCAATTTTTGTGCTAAGGAAGGGTTGTTGGGTTTACAGATGGAGAAAATACTGTATGTCTCCTGTCAGCTGTACGCTATTACAGAATCACAGAATCACAGAATTGTAGGGGTTGGAAGGGACCTCCAGAGATCATCGAGTCCAACCCCCCTGCCAAAGCAGGTTCCCTACACCAGGTCGCACAGGTAGGCATCCAGGCAGGTCTTGAACATCTCCAGAGAAGGAGACTCCACCACCTCCCTGGGCAGCCTGTTCCAGTGCTCTGTCACCCTCACTGTAAAGAAGTTCTTGCGCATGTTTGTGCGGAACTACCTATGCTGCAGTTTCTGGCCGTTTCCCCTTGTCCTGTCTCCACTCACCACTGAAAACAGTCTGGCCTCGCCATTCTGCCCCCCACACCTCAGATATTTATAGACCTGGATCAGGTCCCCTCTCAGTCTTCTCTTCCCAAGGCTGAACAGACCCAGTTCACTCAGCCTTTCCTCATAGGAGAGATGCTCCAGGCCCTTCACCATCTTCGTGGCCCTCCGCTGGACTCTTTCCAAGAGATCCTTGTCTTTTTTGTACTGGGGAGCCCAGAATTATCAGAATAGAATTAATAGAATTCTATAATAGAATTAACACATCAGTACATTTTTGTTGATTTTGATGTTCTGACCAAATGTGGAACAAAACTGAAGATATTCCCCTCTTTGTACCACACATTTCAAAAAGTATAATGGCTCTTAGTATTTAAATGAATGTCCATGGAAAAGTAGACAACATTATTGGAGATTGTAACTATGTACTAAACACACTGAGTGGTGAATGACGTGAACACTGCAAATAATGTCAAAGTAAAGCAAAAGTCTGATCACCTCAAGCTGCTTCATGAGTGCCTACCCGGCAATTATTCATCTATGTTCAGCCTTTCCAATAAGAGGCTGGCATTGAATGATTTAATTAACATAATTATTTATATGAATTTTAAAAATATCATTGCAATCAAGAAGGTGCACAGTTTGTACATTGAGTATTTATGTAGTCTTGCAAAGTGTTGATTAAATGACATGAATTTGTATCTGAATTTATAAAGAAAGGAGGTTAAACAGCAAGTTACCCCAAGGAGATATCACTTGTATCTCCATTGAGCAATTCTCTGATACTAATGAACTTTTAAAATAAACGTATTTTCAGCAAGTATGTTCAGAGGAAGAACAAAGAAGTGGTTAGAGCTCTAGGTTGAGTCAGGCAATTTTCAACTCTTGTCCTATCACAGTGTTCTCAAATAACCTACGCCTGTCACTTATTCCTGGATGCATGAATCCCCTTAGCTCCCCAGGTGTCCTGGGTACGCACCCAGATGCCTTAAAGAGCATTAAAACTGGAGTCCTTCTGGCAAGCACTTCACAAAGGTAAGACAGAATACACTGAGAGAAAGGAGGATGTATTATGAAAATACATCAGATCTCTGTCTCTCTCTTTCTTCTTTCCTGGTGCTTTTACATTCTCAGTGCCAATTATAAATGTTAATTCTGGCAACCATAGTTTAATACTTACTCAAGTAACAGGATGGAAAACTAGTAGACCAGAGAGTATATGATCTGTGGGGAAATAGATGGTGGTAAAAAAAAAAAAAAGAAACAGGGCTCAAACAAAAACTCAAAGCATTCCAGAAAAAGACATGAAAATTCTTGAAATTTTTATAAAAGTTTCATGCACTGTACCAAAGACCTAGCTGAGAATTTAACTCAAGATCAACTGCCTACCTTTCTAAACTCTTATTGGAGTCAGTACAATATTTGTACAAAAGGAGAGGCAGAATATTCTATAAATTGGTGTATGGCGTCATCTGATATCGTTCTGGACTTCAGATGCTCCTACAGGATGTCAAGTCTTCAGTCTGATCTATGGCATTCCTCACATACTCGCATAATTTCTTCACATGCCAGTGCAGTGACTGGAGCCCAGAGAGCAACCTGACTGACATGTCAGTAAGGATGCGCAGGAAGCTGTTCAGGCTGTTACCAGTAAATCAAGATAGGAACCCAATCAAAAAAAAAAAAATTGACTTGCAGTACTTCACAGATTCTGAAAATACCAACTCTGTGCAAACAACATATAGAAAAACAGTGACGGTATGATGAAATGCTTCATAGCAGAAATGCACTGAGTTTTATCAAATTAAAAGAAACAAATTAGCAATCCAAAACCAGTAAAATATTTGTCATGTTCCAAGTCAATGAACAAATGTACATCATCCCAAGCAATGGCAGAAACAATTACATTAGAGAAAATTCCAGGCAGAAATAAATGCACTGAACCTCCACTTTTCCCTATTATCTTCACAAAAGAGTAAGACAACTATATGAAGAATTTATTTTTAAAAATATGATTTCTAATTAGTTAGGAAATAGTACTCATAAGCACTCAAAGCACTGTTGAGACATTAAGGAAAAATAATTGAATCTTGAGTTTGTAACTATTTCTCTGACATCAGGGGATTCTCATACAAGTACAAAGATGATGGAGGCTACAAGCAAAAGAGCTGAAAACGACTTTCAAGATCAAGTCCAGCCATAACCTAATCATATTACCCTAACTCTCACAACCCTCCTCTAAAATCATATTCCTGAGCACCACATCCGAATGGTTTTTAAACACATCCAGGAAGGGTGACTCAACCAGTGTGAGTGCTCCAGTGCTTAACAACCCTTTCTGTAAAAAGTTTTTCCTGATATCCAACCTGTGATGAAATTAGTGTTAGCAGTATAGCTGAAAGTAAGACAAACAATCTCTTTCTGTTTCTGAAAGAAGTAATTTCCCCCAAGATTTGTTGATTTATCTGTTGTTGCATGAAAGCTACATCAAATTAATAAAATTTAACTCAGAAATCACAATACAGGATCACAGTGTTCAGAATATAAGAAACTTGGTGTTTCACAATATTTTATTCATGATATAGGGATATGGTGCTAAACAGGAAAATGTATCAGATGCATAATAATACCATTAAAACCATTACCTTTCGTCCTGCAGTTATCTGTCCTTTCAAAGAGTTGACTCCTCTGCTGTTTATAGGCTCCCTTTAGGTACTGAAAGGCTGCAATGAGGTCACCCCGCAACCTTCTTTTCTCCAGGTTGAACAAGCCCAGCTCCCTCAGAAGGGAGGTGCTCCAGCCCCCTGATCAGCTTTGTGGCTCTCCTCTGGACCCTCTCCAACAGCTCCCTGTCTTTTTTGTACTAGGGGCTCCAGACCTGGACACAATACTCCAGATAGGGCAGAGTAGAGAGGTTCAATCATTTCCCTGTCTTTGCTGGCCACCTCTCTTCTGATGGAGTCCAGAATACCATTTGCTTTCTGAGCTGCAAGAGCACACTGATGGCTCATATTAAGTTTTTCATCCATCAGGACCCCTAGGTCCTTCTCTACAGGGCTGCTCACAAGGACTGCTCCTTTCAGTCTGTTGCCTGGGATTCCTCCGGCCCAAGTGCAAAACTTTGCACTTTGCCATGTTGAACATCATCAGGTTCACCTGGGCCCACCTTTCAAGTCAGTTGAGGTCCTTCTGAATGGCATCCCTTCCTTCCACCGTGTCAACCTCACCGCTCAGCTTGGTGTTGTCAGCAAACTTGATGAGGGTGCACTCAATTCGGTCATCGATGTTATTGATAAAGATGTGAAAGAGCACCGATGCCAAGACAGACCCCTGGGGGACACCTCTCGTTACCAGTTTTCACTTGGACATAGAGCCATTGATGACCACCCCCTGTCTGCAGCCTTTCAACCAATTTCTTATCCACTGAGTGGTCCACCCATCTCCATTTTGGAGATAAGGATGTGGTGGGGGACCATGTCAAAGGCCTTGCTCAAGTCCAGGTAAAAGACATCGATCACCTCCCCCTTGTCCATGAATGCCATCACTCCATCATAGAAGGCCACCAGATTGGTCAAGCATGACCTTCTCCTGGTGAAGCCGTGCTGGCTGTCTCGGATCACACGCCCTATCCTCATGTGATCAAGCATGTCATACAGGCCATGATCTTCCCAGGCACAGAGGTGAGACTCACCGGTCTGTAGTTCCTGGGGTCCTCCTTGTTCCCTTTCTTGTAAATGGGAGTGACGTGACCCTTCCTCCAGTCATCCGGGACCTCACCTGACAGCCACGACTTTTCAAATGTGATGGAGAGCGGCTTGGCAACCACCTCAGCCAGTTCCTTCAGAACCCTGGGATGCACGCCATCTGGCCCCATAGATCTGTACACATTCAGTCCCATGAGGCAGTCTCGGACCTGCTCGGACCTGCTCTGTCCTCACAGTGGTGGGCTGGGGGGAATTTACCACCCCGGTCCCCACCTAGATGTTTAGGGATGCATGGCTCAGGGACATGAGAAGTACTGGAATCCTGGCTGCCAGTGAAGACCGAAGTAAAGAACTCATTCAGTACCTCAGCCTTCTCTTCGTCCATTGAAGCAAGTTCTCTTTTTGCATTTACCAAAGGAGGTACACTTGCTTTGGCCTGTCTCTTGTGGCCAATGTACCTGTAGAAAGTCTTCCTATTGTTTTTCATGTCCCTCCAAGTTCAGTTCTGCCTGCGCCTTGGCTTTCCTGATCCCATGTCTGCAAGTCCGGATTGCATCCCTGTATTCTTCCCATATGACACACCCTTGCTTCCAGAGCTTGTATGCAACTTTCTTCACCCTCAGCATGCCCAGCAGGTCTGAGCCATGCCAGCTACCTACCTCCTCTGCCCACTTTCTTACTCAGAGGGATGGAGAGTTCCTGTGCTCTCAGGAAGGCACCCTTGAAGAGTAGCCAGCTCTCCTCAACATCTTTGTTTTTAAAGACAGCATCCCAGGGGATCTCGGCCAACAGTCCACTGAACAGCTTAAAGTTCGCTCTTCCAAAGTTCAGGATCCTGACGCTACTCTTTGCCAGGCCCATTGTCTCGCTCCAATTTATAGGAGGGAGAGGAGGTTCTTTTATTATCTATATACCTGGCATGAGATTAAGAAGCAACGGTTCAAATGTTGGTCCGACCAGTTTATTACAAATCTTAATCAGGGAAATGGGGAAGGGGAGGACGGACACTATTATGAATTAGGGTAATGGGGAAGGGAAGGAGGGCGATAGAAAAGATAGAAGAGAAGAAGCAAGGAGTCTTTATAGGCAGCAAGAGGGACATAGTCACCACCATGGATCCAGCGTGGTTCATAGTTCAGTCTTTGATCTTCAGTAGCGGTGGGTCGTCAGGCAGAGTTGTTCTGTTGACAACGACGACGATGAGAAGCACGACGACAAGACGACCATGGTGATGATGGCCCCTTTTCAATAGTTTCAGAGTGGTCGAGTCAGCTGTCTTTGGAGTGACAGCTCAAATCCAAAGTGGTTGAGTCAGCTCTCCTTTGAGTGACAGCTTCTGGCTCTGGGATCTCAGCAGAAACTCCTTTGTTCCCATCTTCCGGGCCTTGCCAGCAGATAAGAGGGAGCAGGGGCGCCCATCTGCATCCTGTTTCTCACAGAACACGATGGTATCGTTCCCCAGTTTTCCCACAACCAGCTGGAGCTGTTTAGTCACAGGCCAGATCTTCTGCCAGTAAACACTCCTGAGCACTCTCATCCGCTCTTCTACAGAGCAAGCAGCTCTGGAGGAAGGGGCTTTCAAATGTTCCCAAAGCGATATCGATTGTCACACAGTTAGCACCCATTAGTTGCCTCCTCAACAAATCACTCAGGGTCTTATCACAAGAAATACCTCAGGAAGCAAGCTTTGAGCCAAAAAACAAAGAAGGATTCTCACACCCATATCCCTCAAGATCACAAACTCAACCAGGGTGTGGTCACTGCAACTCAGGCTGCTTCCATCCTTAACACCTTTAATGATTTCCTCTGCACTGGTGAGCAGCAGGTCCAGCAACGCTTCACCTCTGATCGGTCTGTGCAACACCTGGACCAGAAAGTTATCACCAACACATTCCAGGAGCCTCCTGGACCTCTTGCAGCTCGCCGTGTGGTCTTTCCAAGAGATATCCGGATGATTGAAGTCCCCCATCAAGACGAGAGCCTGTGAGCACGAAGGCTCCTGCATCTGAAGCAAGAAAGCCTCATCAACAGTTTCCCCTTGATCTGGTGACCTGTAGTATACTCCTATCACCAGCTGGTCTCTGTTAGACCCACCCCTAATTCTAACCCACAGGCTCTCAACCTGTTCCTGACCATTTCTCAGAGGGAGCTCCTCACAGTCTATCCACTCTTATCCACTGACATAGAGGGCAACTCCCCCACCTTTCCTACCTAGCCTATCTCTTCTAAAGAGCCGATAGCCCTCAGTGGTGGTATTCAAGTTATGGGGGTCATCCCACTGTGTTTCTGTGATAACAACGTCATAACTGTCCAAGCGCATCACGGTGTCCAACTCATCCTGCTTATTTCCCAACAGACAGATTACTATTTATTGACAATACTATCATGTCAGATTCACAAACTAAATGATAGCATGTGAGATGTGCTGACTATGGATATTTTCTTGAATTTATTACTTTGAAGTATACTTCAAAGTCAAGGTTTAGAAATTTTATATAAAATTTACACAAAACAAATAACTCTGGTGTGAAAAAACTTCTTATGGAACTGGAAAATCCACTTCTAGGTTTAAGACCCCTGTCAAGTAAGCACCAGTAGTAGCTAATTTGAGATTAAGAGATTATTTCTTAGATTAAATTTAAAAGAAAAGATATAGGAATAATAATTTCTTGCACTAAAATTGTTTTAAAGGGTAATATTAAAAAGATGATAATGAATTGATTAAAAGATGATATGAATTGATAATCTGTGGAACAAATAAACCTCCACTCCCACTAAACTTTTCACCAGCCCTGAAGTTTCATTATACCGCAAGTCAGATCAGCTCATTAATTTGTCTGAAAATTAATGTAGAGAGAAAAATAATCTTTTTGAGCAAATAAATGAGATGTCTTGACTAACAATGTGGCCATGCACATACCAGCAAGCCAGTTTAGGGGAGCTCACAAGATGGGAGTGAGGGGAAAGAAGAGTACAACCAACCAGCTAACAGTTGTAGCACCATCAATTATGAAAATACTCCTCGAACTCCTTTCTGGAACTGTGTTGACAAGCAGTGGGGGAAATAAGGTAGGGCAACATGGTCTGCCATTATTTTCATAAGAGGTTGATACTTGGATAAAAAGGTGAAAATATTTTCACTGAGTCATCAACAAAATTAATTTTGCTTGGCATTGTGTCTATGATGGAAAACAGTAACAATTCTTAAGGGAACAATAGCAGTGCTTGGGGAAGGTAAGAAGAAACAGAGAGAGGAAAAAGTGATCCTCTACTGAAGCAGTTTTACTTTCTGTAATTTTTGGTTGCAGCTGGACCACAGTGTTTTGTGTCTTCAAATAGACAAAGACATTGATTTCATTTGAACTTCTCTTTTTCAAATACAATTTTCAGTTTCCATATCCAAGATTTCTTGTAGAAACAAGTTCCAATATTCAACTATGTCTTGTATGAAAAAGCATTCCTTTGTTTCTTTAAAGCCCACTGCAGGCTGACTTAATTGGATGCCTTAGTTCTTGTATTATGAGAAATCATGAATAATGATTCCCATTTCCCTTTCTCCCTGCAATTCTTGGATTAAATTAGGCTCCCTGGGTAAAGAACTAGTTAGCTTCAACAATGTTAATTTATTTTCACTTAAAACAATTAATTGCTGCACCTTAAAATTAAAAGATTAACCTTTTTTTTCTGCCAGCTTATCCCACAATGTATTCCCTACAAAACCATAATGTGAAACAAAATACTTGTAATAATGTGTTGTCCGTGTCACTTTGCTAAGACTACTATGATTTTCATTAGCTTCAACATACAGCATCAAAGCCCTTTAATTAAATGAATTCCATGCTATTAAATACTTTGCAAGCAAATAGCACTATAGATCAAGATTAATTTTAACGAAACCATGGCAGATCACACAACCCAAGAACATGGGTGATTTACTGTTACATTATTTTCTACCAAGTATGATCTGAGTGAGCTGCATCTGAAGGGACAACACCAAGGAGTTTGTTGAAAACGAATCCAGAAGGAGTTGTCCTGTCTCATTTAGCCTTGAAGAGTGTGAATACCCAAAGTAACAGAAGTCAACCGTTTAAGGTTAGTGAAACACATTAAAAGAAGGTGAGAAACCTACCCAAGAAGGCACAGCAGTGTTGTGTAAAGGCTTTTCACATGTGATTGGGGTTCTCCTAATGTACAAACAGCTTGCAAAAATCGAGTGCTGCCACTCAACCAAATCAATATGGAATTAAGCAATGTTACATACAGCCTGGTCATATTTACTGTGGATGTATAATTACTATATATCACAATTAAAAGAAAGAAGGTTATGTTCAGCAACCTTTTTCTGAGGTGCTCACAGTTTCATGGTTTTTTGGAGGTAGAAAACCTCATGACCATGTGGGATTCAAATGTTATTTCTGCATCAGAATTGGATAATGAGTAATATTTTTTTATTTCATGGTCTCTGCTGTCATAATTCTTTTTCGGAGTCTTTCTACTTTACTTGGGGGAGGTCTCTGATGGTTTGCATCACTTATCCTCTAGACGAACCTTCCCCAGTAATGCATGCTCAGTATGTAGGTATATATATGTATATTTTATCGTACAGATTGTGAGAATATCCTGCACAAGATTGATCAAACCAGAGAACAAGTGATGGCATGCCCAAGGAAACGCCTGAAGAGACAT
This sequence comes from Tetrao urogallus, assembly GCF_951394365.1. Lineage (NCBI taxonomy): Eukaryota > Metazoa > Chordata > Aves > Galliformes > Phasianidae > Tetrao > Tetrao urogallus. The sequence goes on along the minus strand of NC_136814.1, from coordinate 68,504,892 downwards.
CAGGAAGACCTGATGTCACCCCGCCCCCCGATGATCTTTGTTTAATGAAGACTTTGAAGAAAATCACCATATCAATACAAGGAGAGCACTGAGACATCTTGGAAACAACAGGATGGCTACTGACTGACATGAGATAACACACCAATTAACAAATGTAAACTTTGATACCTGGAGTATCCAGCCAATGGGAAAACATGGACGGGGGAGAGGCAAAGGGGGAATCAAGGTACAAAAAGCTGTTATTGTGTCCTTAGGGGTGCTCCTGCTTGCGGGACACTCGCCATTGCAATCACGAATAAAATCTACTTTTATCAGAGATAGCGCCCTGACAAAAATTACTTGGATATTTCCAATAGTCTTAAAAACTGCTAAAATGAGCTATATTGAAAATCCATCTAACAATTCAGTGTTATTTTCTGTCTTCAGCATTGGCTGACAGTCAATACGTCGTGTCTCCCGTTCCCTGCAGCATCATTCCTCTGCATAAATAATCTCCTTCACTTATTCTGAACTACCAATCCATGGAAAAGACAGTAAAACATTGATTCACAGTCACCTTTTGTACACCACTCGGTTTTACATAACTGCTTCATAGAATTTTTTTCTGGAATGCAGAGTCCTAAGCAGCACAGGCTCCTTCTGGTGGAAGCATTTCTTCCGCTGTCACTTTCTTTGTAACTATTCCTGCCTTTACAGACAAACTTTGGCACCCAGTCTTTATCTGTCTGATGGGGTTAAACTACTCAAGTCCCAGAGAAAGCTCGTGAATCTTGTTTCTAAAAGAACGGGAAATTCTCTTGCAAAGGAATGCTTAACACTCTTTAGCAAACTGTCTCCTTCAGAGCTTCATGATGCCCTTTTCACACTCAACATAAAGATTTAAAGTCATGGGTATGGTGGAAATCTTTCTTTACATTAGTATAAGGAGGTGACAGATGAGTCTTGGAGCAGGGAATTCCGCTTAGTAATAGCTGAAAGGCAGCTGATGATGTGGGTTTAGTTGTTACGTTAATAGAGATTTTGGTACTGAATTGGCATTAAGCTTCCATTTCCAAGACTGAGGCAATCATGCGTTCCTGCTGTTTTTCTTTCTTTTTTGTTTTTGTTTCATGGTCTTGTTTTTCCTCTTCTCTCTCTCACTCCTCTTACCCCACCAGAGATAACCTGCAATTATTTCAATAATCTAAGTTTTTACACAGTTTGTGCAATGGATATCATTAAGAAATACAGAAGGCAGTTAAAGTGAATTCCATTAACTTTCTTCTTTTTTTTTCATAGTCACTTCCTCTTCACTTTCAACATTTTTTTTTTTTTCTAAAATTAAAAAGGATAGTTCTCAGTATTTTATTTCAGAATACATTATGTCAATCACTCACTTGGAAAAATATCGCTGCCCATACATTTTCTCTTGGGACCATGATTACCAGTGTCAATATAAATGAAAAAATAAAATGTCATATTTTCAAACAGTATTTTTTTTTCCTCTGAAGAAAATATATCCTTATCTCACTATCTGTTCGTGATAGTTAGTTTCCCAGGAAAAAAAAGCATTTGCCTATTTTAGTAGATTCTCAGAAGAACGTTCAAAGTACTTGGTCCATTACAAAACTGTATAGGCTGTTCCTAGACTGAAGAAAAACTTGGAGTCATATCACTGTTAACAGATCAGAGATAGCATATTGTCCTGAGTTTGGCTGGGCTACAGCTAATTTTCTTCCTAATAACTGGTATGTTCCTACATTCTGGCTTTAGGATGAGAATAATATTGGTATTACACTGACATTTCAATTTTTGCAGAGCAGTGTTTACAGAGTAAAGGACTTTTCTGCTTCTCACTCTGCCCTGCTGATAAGGAGGCTGGAGACAAGCAAGGAGCTGGGAGGGGACACAGCCAGGACAGCTGACCCAAACAGACCAAAGGAGTATCCCATACCATATGGCTTCACACTCAGCAATAAAACTGCTGGCAAGGAGGCAGCCACTGCTCAGGAATTGGCTGAACATTGATCAGCCTGTGGTGAGCAATTGTATTGCACATAATTTCTTTGTGTATTTTTTTCTAATTATTATTGTTATTTTCCCTTCATTTTATGTTCTATTAAATTGCCTTTGTCTCGATGCACAACTTTTAACTTTCTTTTTTTTCCAGTCCCACTGGGGGAAATTGATCTAATGGCTTTGTAATGCTTAGATGCCTATTGGCTTAATCCACAACATGCAACTATAGTACTAAAATGAATTGAGCAAGAATAGCTTGAGGTAAATAATTCTTTTTGTTTCCTGTTTCTATTTTCATATTCAATTTCCAGAGTGTTGTTGAATGTAAGAGGTGGAAAGTGGCCATAAAGGACAACTTCTGAATGTCAGCAGAATACACATGAAGGCAGAACTATACATCAAATATTTGAAAGGATTATAAGACTCTGAGCACCATTCATTTCAAATCTGGATTTCCTTCAGATAGTGGTAGACTGATGTTCGAAGCCATGATGTTCTCCAGCACCGAATGTGTCTCAGTGACCTGCTCTTTTTAAAATGTTCAGATTTCTGAGCACTGTGTGTAAGAGCATTTACTAAACTTATTATTTTTACAAAGCGTTTTTTTAAAAAATCTGCTGCCTGGCTATTTTTAAAATGTAGCTTTCAGAGTGACCTTTGGCATCCCATGGGAAATTAGAAAATGGGGTAGTTATTGAAGGAAGAAATCCAACAAAATTACAGTCACGAACAGCTAGAAATACACCATGTAATTGAATCTATTCAGAAGCCAAAAATCAATGCAGTCAGCCAGAAGTATACCAAATGTGACATTCATTTTTTTCTGCTTTATCAAGCTTAATTGATGTCTTAGGAACTAAATAAGTGTAATAGGCAGCCTTATGGTAGAAACCTCAAGAGAGGTTTCAAGTAGCTATTCATACAGGCTGCAAATAATTCATAGATTTCACCGTCAGTTGATGTGATGATAGAATAACTGTATTGCTTTTAAATACCACATGCCCTGGCATTAATTTCACCCCCATCCCTTCAGTCTTCCTACTTGGAGAGGCAAAAATTCATCTAGCTGGCGTATCCTGACCTACAGAAGCTCTTGATATGTCAGTATGGTTTTGTACAGAAACTTAACATACCATGCCTAACAAGCTAACTCTAGTGATATTTCTTGGCATTTCCAAACGCAGTTTGTCATAATGCATATGCATACATAAAATACAAGAACATATTCCATAATATACCAAAGAAGAATATTTGCATGAAGTTAATAAGACAGGAAATGCTTCAAAATAATGCACCACGTCCATGTCTCTTTGTTCAAATATAAAGTGATGCAACAAAATTCAAGATACTGTGAGAAAACACTTCAACAATCACTATGCAATGTCTAAGTTGAAATACAGACCAGAAGGTCAGTGCACAGGATTTAATAGTAAGGATGATGGTATTGTTGTGGTTTGACCCCAGCACCACTGGGGTCAAACCACAGCTGCTCACTCACTCTCCCAGACTGATCAGGCAGAGAATCTAAAAGGTAAAATGTGAGAATTCATGGATTGATACAAAGAATGTTTGCTAGGTAAAAACAAAAGCCATGAATGCAGGCAAAGGAAAACAAAAAATGTAATTCACTACTTCCTATCAGCAGGCAGATGTTCAGCCATTTTCTGGAAAGCTGGATTCATCACTTGTAATGGTTTTTTGAAAAGACAAATGCCTCTCCTTCCTACTTCTTTACACCAGATTTTATTGCTAAGTATGATGCCATATGGAATGAAATATTCCTTTTGCCACTTTGCATCCACTCCTTGCTGACAGGGCAGCATAAGAAGTATGAAAAGTCTTGAAAGTACTGCTCTGCAACTACTAAAAACTTTTCTGTCAAAATAAATAGCAGAAATATCTTGACTAGTCCTTATTTTCCTTTGTATTAAAATTCATACTTTGTAGAACTAAGAATTACTAAGAATTTCTGGATAAATCTTTACTAGTGAAAAAAAATAATGTATGCAGTTTTTTTCCAGCGTGAGTTGTAATTGAAATAATCAAAAATAGAAAGAACCAAAAGTAATATAAAAGTACTGGACTAGGACTGGCTTAGTACAAGCAGTCCAGTTTCAAAAAGTTTCGCGTTTAATAGAGAAACATGTGTTGCCAAACTGCAAGATTTCTTGCAAACATACTTTTAAAATATATTAAAATCTCATAGCTTGGAAACAAACAGGTTCCCACCAAAATGTTTTCCATTAAGGAATATTTTTCTCTGCCCTGTGTTACAGTCTCCGTAGCTGGAAATAATGCACAAAGAATTGTGGAGGCGGGCAGTATAATAAATTAATCATACTACTCAATCACCAAATCCACTAAAATAAAGTTACACTCACCTGTATTTGTGTCATTTTGCCTGCTTTGGTAAGAACATTACCTGTATTTGCAGTAATTCATTTAAGCAATTACTTTAATTTTTGAAGAAAATGTTAGCTCAGTCTTTGAGAGCTAACAGTTTTAGATCTAAAATCTAGCAATTGCCAAGAGCATCTGTCTGTAACTCCTCTCCTGTGGTGTAATTTTATCTTCTGTAAAATATTGTACTGCACTTCTATTTAGGCATGATATAGATAAGGATTCCTAGCCCTGGAAGAAACTCCACGTTCATATTCTAGTTATTCTAAGATAGTTTCTATTCCAGGTTTTTCCACTGCATGACAATTAGCTAAAATATCATCCACTATCTCAATCAAGTTTACAGTAAGACAGATGAATGTTAATTAGGCATTACTTTTGCTGTAAGGAAGAGGGGATAATTAATTAATTCTCAAGTTATCAGCAATTAAAACACAAAATCAGCTAAATGCATTAATATTGCAAAATGTAGAAAAGAAACAGTTGAACAGAAAAGTCTTTAATTTTGTGTCCCCACAAGTTTCCACATGCAAAGCAGCATGAAGGTTATAATTACACTCTTAAGTGTACCTATCAAGTTCCAATAGAAATCAGCACAGAAATACCTATCTTTCCCTTCAGGACTTCCCCCTGCACTCCTTCTCAATGAAGATTTCACCAGTACCAAAAGGGAAGAAATCAGTTGAATGATTCTACACTAAAATTAACTAGCCTAAGAAAAATAGTATTTTACCTTGGGCCCATATCATGCCTCAATCACTTTCAGCATCTGAATCGAACTTTCCAGTTACTACTTCACTCTGAATAAACCATTTGCAGCCTCTGCAAATTACACAGGCTTTCAGTATTGACACTGCACATAATGAGGGAATTTTAATTGTGATCAAGATCTGGAAAAGTATAACATCTAAAGGATATAGTAATACTTCTAGCACTAAATATCAGTCTCACAAATGTGGCATTTGGAATTATCCAAGATCTCAAGAGCACCTTGTACAATTGAGGAAAGAATTTCTAGGGACTTAGGAGTGGAGTTTTTCTGCAGGTCACTGGAACAGGTTACCCAAGGAGGTTGTGGATGCCCCATCCTTGGAGGCATTCAAGGCTAGGCTGGATGTGGTTCTGGGCAGCCTGGTCTGGTAGTTGGCTACCCTGCACATAGCATGAGGGTTGAAACTTGATGATCTTTGTGGTCCTTTTCAACCCAGGCCATTCTATGACTGTATGAGAAGGACTGAAACTCCATTCAGCCTTTCTATGTCTCCTTCTGATGTGCCTTAAAGTCTCCATGATACCTTACTTTTATGGCAATGGCAAAGACATGGAATGCTTAAGGAAAAATCTCTATGCCAAAGTCTCTGTGAGGAGCAGACAGGCTTTAGCCATCCTTCTCCATGTTTTCTTTCTGAAAAATACCTGCAGTTTGCAAGCGCATTGTTGTATATATAAAAATACATTTCAATTCCTTTCCTAGATTCTAGAGAAGAGGAAAATAAAAGCCAACAGAAAAGAAACTCACTGTAAATCAGATACGAGCCCACACTATTTTAAAACATAAAATTCATTTTCTATTCATTCTTTTTCTCTTCCTCCAATTAGCAGTTAATCTCATCCACATAGCTGCAGGCTCCAAACGAGTAAATGTTGTGATTCACTAAAAACTATTTGGGAACTTTTATTTCTTCTAATTACAAGATATAATTGCTTTGGAGCTTTCTTAGACCTTTCTATGATTAGCAAGGCTTTTGGAAATTGTAGACACAGCATTTATATTTTTAATAAGCAGAAAACTTTCATGTTCATATAAAAGAGTTAAACCAGCAAAATGACAGGCAGTTTAGAGCTTAAGAGCCCCAGGAGTACTTTTGCAAGACAGGAAGGCAGAAATATGGGGGCATCAATTACTTTACATTGAAAATAGACAGTGATGTTGTGATTTTTTGCATCAAACTATACTACATAGCTGCAGAAAAGAAAGATCTTGACAAAGGGGGAAAAAAAGGAAAAAAAGGAAAAAAAAAAGGAAAAAAAGAAAATTAAAATATCTGGTAAACCTTTGTATAATGCCTTGTCTTAAAATCAAAGAGATCTCCCCTAGTAAGGAACTTAGCAACAGCAACAGGCTAAGGAGGTAAAAGGAGTCAGGCAGGAGTGCAGTTTGTGCTCCAAGGGTATGAATATACTAGAGAGAGGAAACATTTCTGGGCTTAGGAGCTCAGCTCTCCACTCAGCTCAGCTCAGTTATTAGAATTGCCCCTGGCATGCTTTTGGGCAGTGCCAAATAGCAGTCATCAACAACTTGAGAGTACAGTTCAACACTTAGCACTGGTCAGGACGAGTTCCCAACAGGAAACTTGCCTGCAGCTGCCCTATTGTGTAAAGCAAGGATCGTTTCATACTGATGCAAACAATTCTGTTGTAACTGTTTTCAGTGTTAGACAGTGGTCCTAGGCACAGTTCATTTACTAGTATATACAGTCCCAATGCTCAGCACAGTAATACAGGAATAATAACATTGTGTAAGAACTACTCTGTCTCTCAGCATGCTCTGAAGAGATCTCCAAGCCAAAGTTGACCTGATGCAAAAAGCCAATGCAGTGCAGCAAACAACGTGTGTATGTGCAGGGTAAGAAAAGATTACCTCAATTTGTTGCTGCACCTGAGCTATGATTCCTCTTGGAACTTCACCTCAGCTTAGGAGTGCATCAAAACGGCCGTATTAATTGAGGAATTGAGCTGGCTCAAGAGGAAATGAGGTAAAATGCATATCCACAAAAGGTTTGGGCACTGTGAAGTACAGAGCTAGGTGCTTCAGCTGAATCTACAAAAGCATCACCAAATATCCTACACTGGACTCAATAAATCTTGAGCTCACAAATGTGTGCTAGTGTACAGGCAGCACTTCTAGTAGTATTCACTTCATCTTGTCACTGTACCAAAAAACTGTCAGCAGGTTTGCTGACTTGTGCAAATGGAAAACTATGGAATGGAAAAGTTCAAGGGAAGATTATAAAGGTATATGACATTCTGCTAATTCGTGGGGAAACTGAATCACAGCAACACAGAATTACAGAATCACCAAGGTTGGAAAAGACCTTCAAGATCATCCAGTCCAACCATCCACCTATCACCAATAGTACTCAGTAAACCATGTCCCTCAACACAAAATCCAACCGTTCCTTGAACACCTCCAGGGTCAGTGACTCCACCACCTCCCTGGGCAGCCCATTCCAGTGCCAGACCACACTTTCAGAAAAGTAGAATTTCCTAACATCCAGCCTAAATTTCCCCTGGCGCAGCTTGGAGCCATTCCCTCTGGTCCTATCACCAGTTACACGAGAGGCCGACCCCCAGCTCACTACAACCTCCCTTCAGGTAGTTATAGAGAGCAGTAGGGTCTGCCCTGAGCCTCCTCTTCTCCAGACTGAACAATCCCAGATCCTTCAGCCGCTCCTCATAAGGCCTGTGCTCCAGACCCCACACCAGTTTGGTCGCCCCTTTTTGAATTCACTCCAGGACCTCAATGTCTTTCCTGCAATGAGGGGCCCAAAACCAGACACAAGATCCAGACTTCTAACTCCCCTAGGGTTTGTGAGTTGAGTTGTCAGTTCTTTATTTGCTGCTTGGACTATGGAGAAATGATCTGCATTCCCAGAGTCTACATCTAGCCTTGAATGCATCTAGCCACCTGAATAATGCCACAGTAGGATGTAGCAAATACCAGTAGCTAATTTTTAACCACTAACTGCAATATAAATAATAATTTCTATTAAAATAGATGTAATTTCAATTGAGGCAAATGGAGGTTTTATTATTGTATCTGACTGGGACTACTCAATTGGATTGGATAATAGCAAACTATTGTGTGATATTCTTTGAATTAGTTTGTCCATGCTTACATATTTTCTCTGTAATACTAATAATATCCCATCACTGAGAAATAAAAACAGTAAACTATACGCTTTGGAGTGCTTTGCATAATCCAGAAAAAAAAAGATAATTCACTCTGCAAGGACTAGAAACACGTACAAACAATCTGAAAATACATTTTTACAGTTAGATTTTCTGAAAAGAGAGAATAGAAAGATGAGAAGAAAATATAGATATATGATCCAGATTGTCTAGAAAGATCATGCTAATGGTCTACATTTGCACAAAACATTTGCACAGAAATAAATGCAGGTGAAAAAAATAAGGTTTTATGACTGGTTTTGATCCTCTTCGACATCTTGACAAAACAGGTAACTGATCAGTTATAAATGCTTTACCTTCTATCTCTCAATCTTTTGGGATAACATGCTGGCAAATGTTTTGGTAAGTTATAAGTATAAAGACTAAGTATGTCTGTAACCGATAAAAGTTGTGCAGTGGCATACATTTGCAAAACAGGCTGCCTGTGAATATATTTTAATGCAAACCTTATCAGCAAAATGTCAGTAGCGTCCTGGTGTTGTTCTAGTCACAGCATATTCACTGCAGAGCCAGAAAGCTGCTCACTTGAGATTTAAACATTAAATACAGACAAAAGAAAAGAAATATGAACACTGCATGGTTTTAGATAAAGTTACTTCTTTGGACACTGTAGTTTTAAATGAAATTTGAAAGTTTTCATTTAAATATTGTCAGGCAAAAACAAAACAGAACAAATAAATAGCCCAAGTTATAACAAGTATTCAGCATGCAGTTGCTTACGTAGTCCAAGTTGAAAATGATATAAGTACCCTGACCAACTAAATATAATACATTCTTTGATTTTGAATGTGTCCTCTTTTTCTTGCACAAATTGCCCATATTAGAGAAACACATATTTTCTGCAATTACCTGGGAAAAAATGACATTCTGTTATTAATATGAACAGCATAGAAGATTATTTTCTACTTTTTGAATTGTTCTGGAATATTTCTACGAGAGTGGGCTAGATCAGAACATGGTTAAGATTAACAACTAGGATGTAGGAGGAAAAATGTGAAGACCATTTTTATTTTTAGCTAATGTATAACATCAATCAATCACTGGTCTGTTGCTGGGGGTGATATTATTTCTAGAATTGTCATTTATCGACTGAGTTTTATTTTAACATTGTTTTACATCTGAAAAAAGGAATTATTACAGAAATGAACATATTTTGCAGTCTTTATTATGTCTTTCTTGTTGGCATGTTTAATGGAGAATTTTTGGAGTTTGGCTTAACTACAGCAAAGGGACAGAAAAACTTTCATCTCAAGACTATCAGTTTAAGTTGTGTATTAATCTGAAGTTACCTGAAATAAATACATGTGGTCATTTTGAGGTAAAAAGGTTGACATCCTTAGACATGATTGAAGAAATAGTAAATGACATTGCCTTGTTAAAAAACAAATGTATTTTTAGTTAACCAGAAGTTCTGGATATAACAGAAACACAGCAGGTAGGAGCTTTTAGAGTCTCATACAAGCATAGGGGAATACTAATGTGCAAAGGATGGATGCGGAAGAAAAGAAAGAGGGATAGAAGAGAAAGAAAATTAATCTATGTGTCTGAGATACACTACTGTTTTGAATAGTGACTTCTCAAATTACTGAATAAGGGCTACTCATAGCCTTTGCTGAGCTGATTACTGTGTGCCTGACTCTAGTTGATCATGATATGATATATATAAAACAGACATTTCTCCACAAATTTTTGGAAAATTTCTACCACACCGCTTCATCTAAGGTTCATAAATTACACAAAGTTTGCATAAACAATTACTTCAAATGAATTGTGTCACGGTTCTGGCTTTGTTTGTCCTAGTTTGTGACTAATGGGGCAGAAGGACCCACAGACCCATGTCCTGGGAAAGGGGGAAGATAGGGAGATGGGTCTAGGGAAGAGAAAAAAAAAAAAAAAAGCAGCAGCAAGTTCAGGGAGAAAACTAATTTACTAAATATGATAGTTGAATGCAAGATAACACAATATAATACAATATAATTGGAATTGAAGCTAAAAAATAAAATAAATCAGGGAGAGAATGTAAAAAAAATTAAGGCTTTACTCTAATGCTGAAGGTAAGATGGCTGGGGAGCAGTACAGTACAGTACAGTACAGCTGAGGAGTAGAACTATACACACAGTACAGATGAGCAGAAAGAGCAACTTTCCCATGACTCCCAGGCAGTTTTATCTTTCCCTCTAAATGGAAAATGGAAACGGAATAATGAAGTGTTCTGGGAGATGTAGTTCATTCTTTTCTTCTGGGACTAGGCACCCAGAACTATCAATAATCCACAGAACTGCTGCATGAACTCTTTAATTCCCAGTGCATTACATGATGTTAAGGTGTGGAATACCAATAACAAAAATCATAAAACCACAACAAATTGTTAGTTAGAACATCTACTCCAGGAGATCCAGGACATTCTGCCCCCAACCAAAGGATAAGGGAGATTAGGATTAGAGTTGGTGTATCATAACAGACTGCTAATTATAGAGCTAGGGGGGGGGCTGACTTTTAACTTTTTTTGCAGATTATTCTGCCACTCTGTACAAGAACAGCAAAAGCTACATAAACCAAAGGACAGCAGGTTATTTTTGGTTCAGCTCGTACAACAGTAAAGACATTGTCTTGAGAGGCCGCTTTCAAAGTTATTTTGGTTTAATTTTGTTCCTTTCTAATAAGTACCAAATGCAAACCCCATCAGCAACCCAGGAAGTAACACACCACTTACTGGGCAAGTGCATTTATCAGGTAGATTTGTAAAAATCAGAACTCTGGCTCACAAACTGGGGGAATGCACTCCCTGCAGGAGACAGTGTTTCAAGAATGCATTGCTCTTCCACATTTCTTATTGATTGGTTTGGGCATCCTTGCACTTAGTGTTCTTAGTTACAATTGTCAATCTCACCTTGCACCAAATTGAAATTAGCTTTGCAAATTCTGATCTTAGAAACAGAGGATGCAGCTGTTGCCTATCACTTCACAGCGCTTGGGTACTTCCATTTGAGGAAAATATCAATCGTAGTCTTTGCAACTCACCACAGACTCGCACACAACTTCAAGAGACAGACATAAAACTAATTTCACAATCTGTTCTTGAAAGCTTTTTCATCAAATGAGTTCCGGTCCTGGAGAAGCTACATGTCAATTAAAAATGTATAGCTATACACATGTAAGCAGAAGCTTCTCATCTTGACTGAGTTATTTAAAATATTAATACAATAAACACGGAACATTAAAAATGAAGCTAACTTCATTTGGGGCTATCTTTGCATATTTTATAACTAGATATGCATTTCTCTAGGGCATGACTGTCTAAAACTCATTAAAATACTTATTTCCTCACAGGAATTGTGTTGCTTTTAGGGCATCAAGTAAACAAAGAGAAACACCCACACCACATTATTCAGCACACCACAGAAGAGTGAATTTCTCTCCCAGCATGAAGTGCTTCTCATCCGAGTTACCATATGCCTCCTACTCCATATTCCATTTTTCTGTCTCTTTTAGTATAGAGATTGCCTTCCAATCCATTAACAACCTTTCAAACTGTAAAGCCTTTCCACTTTAAATATTGTATAACAACACAAGCAAATAGAAATCTATGTTACTTTTATTGCGCTCTTTGTACGAATTCAAAGCTGACAGCAAAATCTCAGATGAGCATAGGAAACACATACCTGCTTAGCTGCAGAATTTTACATGCAACAAATCCTGTCAAATGCTATATAAACTTTCATGGTTCTGTAATTATCTTATGCTATTATGTTTCTTCTGATTTCTAATTTTATTCTTTTGTTTAAATTAAAAAAAAAAAAAAAAGAACAGGTGTAGGAAGATGTAGGAAGAAACTGAATTAACTACCTACAGTCTTAAAGGCAAAACAGGACAGCTGGAGAATGCTCCTGGGCTTCAGATTTTACTGCCTGGAGCATAGCCAATAAAATGAATGAAGTCCCACTAAAGTCAGTGTACCTGAGTCCTTCTCTGTACCTAAGTAATGGAGAGAAAATAGGCAAACTGAAGTTTCAGAAACCTGATAAGGAGCCAATATAAATCTGAATCTCTGTCAGAGTATGAATATTGTGGTCCAAGTGTTTTTTTGTAAGGACATTTAGTTTTCATGAAAGCTTTCATTTTGTAATAAATATTTGTTGTGTTCAAAGTGAAAAATAAAATATAAAAAAGTTTTTATTTCTTGTTAAAATTCTACAGTACAACAAATCCAGACATTTCTTTTTGCACTGGCTCAATATTAAGCATAAATTCCTCAGTGTTGTGCTACAGCTCCACAAAGTCATTGGAAGTTGCGAGATGCAGCCTCAGGGAACTAGTTTTCCTTTGCTGGTTTCTGAAGATTATGATACTTGGTTCATCACAAGTGAGATATCATGTGAGAAAGCTGCCTACACAGAAAAAGAGGAGACTCAATATTACCATCTCATTAGGAAATGAAGCTTAAAATTGTGCCAACTCTGGAGTGCTACAAGATAGAAAAATGTGATTTTGAGAATGCAAAATATCATTTTCAAGGGAATATTTAAACATATTTGAATCAGCATTTCTGGGTGAATTTTTCATTCTGTTTGAATAAACACTGCAACCTTACATACAAAAGTACAGTTAATAAAAATTTATAAAAATGTGAAGATTCATTTATAGGTTTGGATAAAATAGTCAACTAACATGGCGTAGCATCATGAAAGTGCATGGGGTGTGAAATCAGCATTTTTTGTTCAAAAGATAAAAAGAAGTTTTGAATTACATTTCTAAATTAGTCATTAAATGCCGTGTAAGACTCAATATTCATATTTAAATATTCTATGTAAAACACTGCTTGCTTACGGTCAATAATTCTGATGAACAACTAAGTAAAAAATATTTACCTTGTTCCAGAAAAAAAAGAAGGAAATGTAATTGAATGCTTTTATCAATTGAGTAACTGAGTAAATGATAGAGGATGAATATTTGTTTTCAAAATTCTGTTTTTCTGATTTATAAATGGGTATAATTTAAGTCTAGACTATAGAGAAGAATTGGATCTGTAAACATATAATTTTCATTAAACTATCATTCACATTTCCTTATAATACTTCTCTCATGATTTAAAAACTCATTTCATTTTTACTTTCCACAAGTCCCTAGAATTTTTACCATTACATCAAAGAATACAAAAAAATACTAACTGAAAATATATTTAGAAGAAAGTAAGACTTCTCTCAGATCAGAAGATGATAGGTATATAGTATAATATACATCCTGTTTTGGAATTATACCTCTGATTAAGAAATTAGAAGGACACCTAAAATGAAAACAACTTCATATTTCCTCCTTACTTCCATACTCTTTTCAAGCACAAGATACTTTGTGCTTAGTACTTGCGAAATATCTCAGTTCTTCTGCTTTCAGCAAGATCTTTTCTGAAACAGTTTTTGAACAGATTTTACAGCCACAGAATCACAGAATCACAGAATCACAGAATCACAGAATAACTCAGGTTGGAAGGAACCTCAAGGATCATGAATCTCCAAAACCCCTGCCACAGGCAGGGCCACAAACCTCTACATTTGATAATAGACCAGGCTGCCCAGGGCCCGCATTCAACTTGGCCTTGAACACCTCTAGGGATGTGGCATCCACAACCTCTCTGGGCAGCCTGTTCCAGCATTTCACCACTCTCTCTGTAAAGAACTTCCCCCTGACATTCAACTTTTTAGGAAGTATTACTTTTCAGAAAGGGTGGTCAGGCACTGAAATGGACTGCCCAGGGAGGTGGTGGAGTCACTGACCCTGGGGGTGTTCAAGGAAAGGCTGGATGTTGTGTTGAGGGACATGGTTTAGTGGGAGCTATTGGGAATAGGTGAACGGATGATCTTTTAGGTTTTTTCCAACCTTGGTGATTCTATGATTCTATGATTCTATGATTCTAAGTCTTCCCTCCTTCATCTTAGAACCATTTCCACTTGTCCTGCAGTTTCAACCCTTTCAAAGAGTTGACTCCCCTCCTGTTTGTAGGCTCCCTCTAGGTATTGAAAGGCTATAATTAGGTAACTCTGCAACCTTCTTTTCTCCAGGCTGAACAAGCCCAGCTCCCTTAGTAGGGGAGGTACTCCAGCCCCCTGATCATCTTTGTGACTCTCCTCTGGACCCTCTTCAACAGCTCACTGTCTTTTCTGTACTGGGAGCTCCAGACCTGGACACAATACTCCAGATGGGGCCTCACAAGAGCGGAGTAGAGAGGGACAATCACCTCCCAGTCCCTTTTGTCCACTCTTTTGATGGAGCCCAGGATACCATTTGCTTTCCAAGCTGCAAGAGCGCACTACTGGCTCCAGTTCAAGCACATACACTAAAACAAAAGTTAAAACTGATCATAAGATTGTTTAACGAAAATTGATGGTAAGAAAAAGTAATGAACAGGCAAAGTCAGACAATGAAATGTAGAGAATTCATGTCATCACAAATAGAAGTTAAGTCCCACATTCTGGTATGACCTCCATCACAGCTGCTGAGACTTTAGGCCAGTCAGAAATGGCAAGGAAGATGCTGGGCCTGAAGACGCACCCAGTAAACCAAGGTGATCTGGATCCTCCTTGTCATGTTCAACTTAGCATGACTCATCTTTATTGTGATTTTATTTAATAAAGAGTTCATTAATTGCTGAATTCCACACTTACAAAATCATGTTGGGAGGAGCTTGCCATAGCTTTTTAGATTTCCCTGTGAAATGTATGACAATTGATGTATTTCAATTGAGATGTAATCATGCAGACCAGGTAACTATGCCCCTTATATCGGTAATGTCAATCTGAACAATTTTGCGCTATCCAGGATCAAACATTACTCCATACTTCATCTGAATTTATTTTTAAATTGTTCCATGTACAAAACTAATGATCTTAGAGGTCTTTTCCAACCTAAATGATTCGATATTGATACTACATTTTTAAGCAAATTTTTGTTCCCAATTCCAGTCAAGTTTATCTTGTTCAGTGGATAATAGTCTCATATTTCAGGCAATAAGTAGAGATTTAGGAAAACTGAGCTAAAAGTCTAGCACAGGCACGATGAATCATCTTCTGGAGAAGGATTGCCTCTCCTGATAACAAAAAAAACAACAAACCTGGCTTGCAAGATGCATAAGTAATAGCTAGCTAAAATATGGATTCAGCTCTAGGTTGGAACCAGAGGTGTTTAAGGTCCTTTCCAAACTAAGCCACTTTTTGATCCTATGATTCTATTTATCCAAAATTTAACTGGATAAATTCCACTTGTAAATTCCATGCGGCAAATAGACTTGAATGACAAAAAAATGGGGTTGAGCTGTTAGTAACAATGTATAGTAAGGGATGCAATTCTTATCTTCTAGAAATATTCCCAGTGTTGAAGATTGAATTAGGTATTAAAAAACTTAGTTCCTAAAGAGCATGAAAAAAATAAATATTACATAATGTGGATGAAAAACTTAGTTCTCAAATTGTTTTAACTCTTGTTAACACTGTATAAATCCTTCTAACTTCAATAGTTCACCTTAAAGCCTAAATCTACTACAGATTTATACTTCATTTATATTATTTATATCCACTATACTTGTGCAAACAGACAAAAATTGCTAAATATCTAATAATGCCGTATTTGCTGTCTGAGATTCTGAACCAACAGTAACAACTGCTTGCTGATAATACATCTCTGCACTGAAGAAAATCTTTCAGAGATTAACAGATTGTCACAAATAACTCATTTTGATAATACAGATCTGAAATCATGTTCCAACATATGAGCATACTTCATGCTTAAAATTAAAATGTATACACATGCTTGACAGTTCCTTGTAACAATTTGTAACATGTCAATATTTTGAAAAACTCTGTGAAGGATGAGAAGTTAGATAGTTAGGGCCACTTTCCATTTTCCTTTAATATATAGATATATGCGCATTTATATATAGGTACCTTTAAAGAAATTGCAGTAAGTATATGAGGTTAGTTTCAGAAGTTAGGTCTCGTACAAGTAAAATGGTAGAATGGCTCCTCCAAACTATACCACCTACCTTTCTTTTAGGTAGTTTTTATAGGATGAGTTGAATAGTTGATTGTGATATTTCTGTACTGATTTCAGCAACAGCTTAAATAACTAATATAGGCTATTTATATTCATGGAACTGTAGAATTACAGAATTGATCAGATTGGAAAAGACTTTCAAGATCATCAAGTCCAAGCACAACCTAACCATACTACCCTAACTCTAACAACCCTCTGCTAAATCATATCCCTGAGCACCAAATCCAAATGGTTTTTAAACACATTCAGGGATGGTGACTCAACCACCTTCCCAGGGAGCCTATTCCAGTGCTTAACATTCCCTTTCTGTAAATAAGTTTTTCTTGTTATTCAACCTAAATCTCCCCTGGTGCAACTTGAAGCCATTTCCTCTCATCCTGTCACCTGCCATCAGTGACACCAACGCCACTCTCATTGCTATCACTTTTCAGTTATTTGAAGAGAGGAATAAGGTCTCTCCAGTAATACTTACCTAATCTCACTCTATACAACAGTGTACTCATCAAGTACTATTAGAAATTATTTTTTTTTATTCAAGATCATTGACCTTCCTCTGAAGAAAGTACTATTTACAAGTTTAAGAAAACCATACCAATAGCTAATGTCATTACTCAACTCTCTCCATTCAAAATAACATTGGAACATGTTTCTATACAAATACTAAACTGATTTATTTATTTTCAAAATGCATAAGCCGTATTATTCAGCACTTGATTGTTATATAATCATGCAAATGTAAGAAAAAAAAATTTCTTGAATTCCTAATTCAATAGTTTTTTTTTGTTTGTTTGTTTGTTTGTTTTTTGCTTTGTTACAGAAGACAGAATGGCTGTTGAACAAAGATTTTAAAGGGAGTAAGATGTAACATGTCTCCCATACATCTCTTTAAAAGCTAAAGGTATTGTATGGCAATGTAAAGTCATTCTGTAACTTGGTAGTCTTGTTATTCCAATATAAACCTCTATTATCTGAAAGCAAAAATGCTATTCTCTAACAAGCTTTTGATATTTGAAATCTGTCAAATTTCTCTCTGGTATCAACACTTGCAGCCTTGCCATTAGCGATCAGTTTGGTCCTTTGACTAAAGCTGTGACTTAGTTATTACCTTCTACAGAATATATCTTATTGAAAAAAGTCAAAGACTTTCCTGAAAACTTTTAATAGCCTGGACTTTAACAACAACTGACTGTTAAAAAATTTTGCCACCTACTACCTACTCCTAAAACACTAGCTTTCTAAATTAGTTTTCTGCTTTCTGCAGCTGCTTTCTCCCAAGAACATTACATCACATGTAACTGGAGCTGTTTTATTACATAACTAAGCCATGCAGGCTACATCTTATGCCTCTTCTCTCTCATACAACACAGTATACACAACTTTTAATGATATCCTTAGAGAGCTGGTCAAAGAGCTTGGGGGTAGAAATGTACTAGTGACCATAGGTTTAGCCTAATATAAGAAAGGGCTCAGGGTAAGATTTATAGCATTTTGTTTGTTAGTTCTTCCTTAAAAATTGTTTCCCTTCAGAGTAATAAGATGAGCATCAAATTCTGCCTCCCATTTAACAGGCATAGAAAAATCTCCCTTGGTGTTGAAAATATAAAGAAATGGTAATATAACAACTTTATTTGTATCACTTAATTGTATCACTGAATAATCCTGGTCATGTTTGTAAAGGGAGAATGAAAATAGAACAAATTGCTATAAAAGTTATATTTAATACATACTTTGATTTGGTTAAACTTATCAATTCCATATAAACAGTGCGACTGAAGATCAATAGCTTGGTGTACATGAATTAGAAAACAACAATAACACCAAAACTAAAATACTTGTATGTCTGCAGAATTTGTACATGAAAAAGAATCTGTAGTAGACTGAATTGGAACAGTATGCCGTCTCAGAATATTTGATTACCTTATACAATATTAAATAAATTTATTGACAATAAAACCTAATTTACGGTTTTAACATCATTGTTTTCTTCACAACTGCATCCTACTCTGTTTTGTAACAGCTTGAGGTTTCAAAAATCTCCTTGATCCCAGCAAGATTTAGACAGTTCCACTTGAGAATGTAATCTAAAATGTGTACAGTGTTGTCTGACTTTGGTGGAGTACCTGATCTAACTGGAAGTGTCTTGGATCCACACCGGTCTGCAGAAGCAAGTGCCTAATTAATTTTTAATTGATGGCAACTTGGGTGCTTTTTTTATCAGGAGCGGCCACTCATTTGATATGCAGCTCCAAACTATATGATCAGAACTTGCTCTCTCTTGTATTCATGCAAGAGTTGAGAGTCTCTGTCACCTCTTCATTTCTGTATTTATAAGTTGATAAAGTCAACTACATAGAGAAAAATAAAAAAGAGAGAGAGAATTGTGATTTTTTCACAATTTCACACCCTAATCTTCATGTTAAGAGCAATCATGAACAAGATTTACCAGTTATGGGCAGTGATCTCAACTCTCATTCTAAATGGCAGCAAAGTCATTCTATATCGCTTTTAAAAACAAATGTAGTATACGTAGAGAAAGCTCCAGCACTTCCCTGTTCTTATTATCCCCTTCTATATAGATTTGGGCTAACTTTCCTCAACACATTTCTTTTATGCACTGACCCTTCAGTAACACTGATCTCACAGTCACAGAAACCATAGAGGGAGTCTAAAAGTTAGGATTTTTTGCCTTACACATCTATTAAGTTTCCTGTAATGCTGCAGCTCATTAAAAAAAGACAAAAGACATGAGGAAAGTGGAATAACAGGTAGTTTTTAAAACATTTTCATTACTTTTACATATACTAAATTCTGAATATTCTTGATTTACATAATTGGGCTTCATCAAAAGGATAATGTATGGAATCACTTTCTCTGTAAATTTAAACAGACAGAGAAGCAAGTCACTTTGTACCTGTCACTGCAGACATATACCCTACTTCCACTGTTCTATGCTTGTCCTAAACTCCTTTCACTACTTCTTTCTCCAGGAGAGCTCAGATAAGGAATGCAACCATGGACTAAACAAAGAAAGCCCCTGTCCACCGCATCTTTCACAATCTGTTATGTATGATTTAATGCCGTACATTAATGCCACACAAATATTTTTAGACAAGATAACTTTGAAGTTGAAGTACAGTGTAAAATTAATAAGGTACAATTTATTTTTATCTTGATGACAAAGTAAGCTCATTCTCAAAATGACCAAGAGAGAATGCATCTGCCCCATTTTTACTACAACACGTTGTTGCATAACCTTAGTAATTTTTGAAAAAATATCTCATAATTGTGTTCTTAGTTCCAAAAGCTTGGGTATTCTGCATGCAGATGACAGAGTAAGACCTCTGTACAGCTAATCATGATGAAGATAAAAATAATAATCCTGGAGACTGAGTTGAATATGTAAAATATATATTAAAAAAAAAAACAAAACATTTTGCTTTGAATGCAATGTAAAACTTTTTGCTTTAAAGAAACTCTCAGAAAAGATAAAGATTTTGCAAGTATCTCAAAAGTTACATATACTTCTGTAATGTAAGGGGAGGCACAAGATGGTCACAGTGCTCTAAAGACAATTCTTTCATTTCTGGCAAAATGCCATAACACATATAATGAATGCTAACAAATGAATAGGGCTAATATTTAAGGCTTTTGAGAAAGTTACTAATTCCTCATTAACTATAGTTACAGCTTATAACTTTTAAGATTTTATTTCTAAGATTTAAGCAGTAAAATGAAGTTGTGAAAAAAGAGTGTAGAAAGTACAGAAATTCACAGACTATGGCATAATTAACACTGGTTTCATATGGAGGCCAAATACTTCATATATACATGCATTATGTAAGTCATAAGCACTTCCTGCATTATAGAAAAATATACTAATGTACACAAGTTCTGAAACTGTTCAACAATAACCCCAATGAGTTTTACTAAACTATATGCATTTATCTATGTAACATTTATAAATATGAAAACATTTACGTTCATAATTTTTTCCACACTGTTTCTGATACCTAGCATAATCAGGAGAATTATGTTAAAGATGCAGCTTAGAGTTATAAGAATATTCCACACATGTATTCCATTTTATTTTATATAGCTTATCCATTACAATATTTTAATCCACCAGGAACATTTAATTCTGGACAATCACATACAAAGTGACAATTTCCCTTTTTAAAAGGCATCAAAGATAAGAGCAAATGTAAGCCCAATGGCGTTGTATGCTGAGCATTGTAGTTTATATGGTAAGGCAAATTATTATAAACAGCCATGCAATTCAGACATTTTATATTGATATTGATGTCTTTTAATGCCCTCTCACATGGCCATAAATGCTAATTCATGCAACTGTTCTGCTTTCAGCATCACTGCTACTGCATCAACATGTCACCTAAATAAATGTAATTAAGTATTCTCCATAGCTACTGATTACAGTATGCTGATGAACATTCCCTCTGGATTTAGCAGCCTCTTTCATAACAACGACAATTATCATCTCATATTATAATGTCTGTGCTTCTGAAGACTTCTTAAATAATCTAAAATTTAAATTGTACAGACAGTTGATTATTGCAATCTAAAGTTCAACAGAAGCATAATCAAACGGGATCAAGTATCCCATTGCTGACATCTATTAAGCAATATGGTAATATAAAAGTTGGGAAATACATTTTTTTAAAAGTACATTTCTCTCTTAAAAAAGAACTCTGGAAATTTTTTTCTTTCTTTTTCCTACTTTTTTTTTTATTATTATTTTCAGGAAATAAACAGTTTTTTCTTTCTCTTCAGCAAGGATCTCCTCTGTTTTTAAGATCCTGATTATTTTACACTAAGAAGAGTAACCTTCAGAAAGCTGAAGTGTACAGTGCATCATAGAAATATAGAATCGTAAGTTTGGAAACGACCTGCAAGATCATCTAGTCCAACCATCCTGCCATTACCATTGCTACCACAAGCACTAAACCACATCTCGCAGCTCATCATCCAGATGGTATCTAGTGATATCTAGTATAAAGATTTTTTTTTTTTTTTTTTTTTGCTTATAACTTTAAAAGCTAGTAGATCACATTTCATGAGGTGAAGTCACACAAATGCAGCTGTGAGATAGTCACCTGGAATAGCCTATTCTTTGTAAATATCTCCAAGATTATTTCAAATTAACGTTACATTTTCTTGTAATTATTCCTGTGTAAAAAAAAGTGTTTTGTGCAAGGAGTGGGAACACCTTTGGTTCATCCTTTCACGAACAACTTAAGAGGCTATTCTTTTGAGTATGCGTATATGAGCAGAAAGAAATACTTTCATCTTCTTTCCTAAACTGTGATCTATATCCAACACAGTCAAATCCTGTGTTAAATCATATGTAGTCTATGATATCTTTATCTACAATCCTTGAGAACTATATCTAGTAACATATGAGGTTCATACATCAAAAAGAAATTAGAACAGAACTTGTGTTATCAGTTTCTTACAATTCTTAGAAATAATCATTTCTCCTCCAACCCAAATCATGAATATTGCAAAGCTGAGCTGCTTTCTAAACATTCTTCTTTCTCATTCTTATGAATAAATTTAGATACATGTATGGTATTATTCTACTAATCTTTTTTTCTTTTTTTTTTTTTTTTTAATTACATATTCTTCCTATATCTGGATGAAAGGTATTTCTCTGTCTCCTACATTTCTTCATCTGCTTTGCTGGCTTTTTTAGAATGCTCTTAATGCCCATCTTTGTCAAAAGTCAAAAGACAACTACATTCACATGAAATACAGACTCCACATCTTTCTTGTACTGTGGCCAGGCCTGGGGCTTCCACCACAAAAAAAAATGCCAAGCTGTTTAGAAGGGTCCAGAAGAGGGCCATGAAGATGATCTGGAGTACTCCTGTGAAGAAAGGTGGAGGGAGTTGGGTTTTTTCAGCCTGGAAAAGTCTCTAGGGAGACCACATTACAGCCTTCCAATATTTAAAGGGAGATTATAAACAGAAGGGAGACTGATGTTTGATATTATCTGATAGTGATAGGACAAGGGGAAATGGTTTTAAACTAAAAGATGGGAAATTTTAGATTAGATGTTAGGAGGAAGTTTTTTACTCAGAGGGCGCTGAGGCACTGGCAGAAGCTGCCCAGAGAAGCTGTGGGAGCCCCATCCCTGGTTGCATTCAAGGTTGGTTGGACTTGGCCCTGAGCAGCCTGATCTAGTGGGCAGCAACACTGCCCACAGTAGAGGTTGAAACTGGATGATCTTAAAAGTCCCTTCTAACCCAAACCATTCTATAATTCTGTGATTCTATGATTTTATTGGTTTCTGTCTTTTATAATGTGAAAGACGGTGATCTTATTAGTTTCTTAATTTAACACTAACAAAGCTATATATTATTTCTTCTGAGTCTGAGACGTACATATATGAGTGTGTGTTAATGTATTTATGTATATATGCACATTTATCTGTTGTGTATTAACAGGTCATTGTCATTTTTTAAATTATAAACATGGAATTGAAGTTATATGTTTGAATCATCTGCAAGATCTGTCTTTTTCAATCTGTTTTTATCATACCTTCCCATCCATGTCAAAATGCATTAGCAAAAATGAAATATTCTTTCAACAGGGGAAAACACTTCTAAAGTATAAAAGAAGAATCTTTAAATCTTACAGGTGTTTGAAAGGAACAGATGGAAACAGAGTTTTGAAAATTAAGAGATTTCATCCAAAGGAAAAAAAATATTACTGGTTCCTTAAAGCAAACTGTTTTCAACAAAATCAATTTTGATATATAAATACACAGGAGCAAGATATACATAGAAAAATGCATATATTAAAGCCAACCTTCAGTACTACTTTTGCCTAACCTAAAGATGCTCTGGCCTTCTCTGACTGTTACCATTCAAAGCTTTTTCGAGAGACTCTGTTGACCTTTAAGCTCCAGGCAGCAGTTAAATTTACCTAGTGTAGCATATCCATATGAATGGTACAGGAAAAAAAACAAAAACAAAAACAAACAAGTCACTTTTTGCCCTTTAATTCCCTGTAATACAAGAGAAAAGAGTAAGGGTGGAAAGAAATCAATCGTAACTTATCCCTTGACGAATATCAGCAAACACTGTGTCACAAAACCAATGTGGAGAAATAGAGTATGGATTTTCTGCTGACATTTGTAAAGTGTTTGTGTCAAAGTATTTTTCTAATATAGTAAAGGTTACAGTTTAACAAATTAAAGCACATGCTTCTTTTGAACTGACATGATGGTCATTTAGGTTAATTTAAATGTCTTGTGTTTTTCTAATAAACTCTTAATCTAACCTACAGTGATTATGGCCACTCTTTGCATTAATCTGCCATACATAACTGCTTTTTCATCAAAACGAGCTGAATAACAACAATGTAATAGCCTTTGACTTCATCTAGTAGATTTTGGATGAAATACGTACCACATAAAATATGCCAAGAAGTGAATCTGCACTGCAGAAGCATGAGCAAAGATTTTGTTTCAAATGATTTCTGATAGCTCAAATGCTCTGATTTTTCAGGAATGATTGAACTAGATAACTAAATTCCTGCAACACAGTTCACTAGTTGTGAGATACTTCTGTAATGAAATTTCTTGGAAAAGACAAAATCTCTTTGCTTCCCTAATCTCCATGACTGAATTTACATTAAAATATTTTAGTATTTTTGAATTATACTGTGACTGCTTATAACAAATACAGCATAAACACAAAGTTGTCGTGGATTTTGATGCATTACTCAAGTAATGATCTAAAATGAAATTTTGCTCTAGAATATATTATAGAATAAATTACTAATCCAAAATTTGACTTTGGTGAAGGTTTTTGAACTACAGTTTACTAATTTTTTTAAAGCATCATCTAGAGGATACATTGTTTTGGCTGTTACATAAACACACAGAAACAGGAAAGCCTTGATCAGAAGACCTATACATCTAAACAAACAAGATAGACCAAAAGAAAATGTCTGAGAACAAATTCGTACCTCTTTTTTTTTTTATTTACCAGTTTTGATTTTCCAAAATAGGACTCTTCATTCTTCTCACAACAAATTCTGGTGACTTGTCTTCACTCCACATTTCAATGGGTAAGAAAGCAGCACACTGACTTTGCTTCCACAGTCACTGAACTAGTGATTGTTCTTATCTCATTACACTGAAGAAAGCATGTTGCTAATTGATTTGCAATCCTCTTTTTCTATTTTATGCATTTAAATAAGATCTAAATGAACTAATTTGGATGTTATTTAGTTCTGGCTGTGATGGGAAGTCATAATCAGGAATTTTGAAGTGCATGAAGTCATATGAAACTGCTTGTAATGAAGCACTTTTAGTGGAATGTTCTTAATGGCTATGATATCCGTCTATTCGAAAAACATGAAATATTTGTTATGTATCTAGTTCACCTACATCAGATAAGACTGTCCCTTTCTGCCCTGAAGGATTCACTTTTCATCTCCTTACCTGATCTGTCACAACTTTAGATATAACTAGAATTTTAATGTGCTTTAACCTACATCACAAACACTTGCTCTTGTAAAAAGCATAAAACTATAAAATTGGATTAGCACCATGGAGTGCAGTATGTAATTTTAAATCAGTAAAACACAAGGCTGTAGTTCAAGATATAGGAAATTTTGACTCAGATTTGATTTGACAGGGGAAAGAAAAGGAATAAGAAAAAAGCAGTGTTTAGATTTGAAAGAATGAGCTTATTAAGCTCGAGTCAGTGATTATTATCATTTAAATATTTTGCTGAGATAATCTTTAATGACTACCTAAGAAAATAATATCTGTAATAAAATATTCAATAATGGTTTGAAATAGAAGGGAGAAGCTCATAAAATTAATATACTTAGAGAATTTTAAAAATGTGGTATGGGAATAAAATTCAATTTTTTCTGAAGCTTAGTAGAAGTATTTTTATACTATGTACATGTAAACAAACCCACAGACTAATCAGAGTCTAAGTCCTTTAGATGTTTAGTAATAACAAACATTGAATTTCTGGGACAAAAAAAGATGTATAATCTTTTAATGAATAGAATAGAATACATTTTGTGTGATACACTGTATTACATATGTACTCGATACAAAAGTGTATATTTCTGGTAGATGTGTTTATTTAGATGAGATTTTCAGGAGGGCAAATAACTACAAGCATCTAGCTTGGAATAACCTAAGGGTACGTAATGTTGAAAAGAAATCCATGTATGGATTCTTGATTTAATTGTAGTGAGAGTTTTTGAAAACTTTGATCAGTATTGACACAGGTCTGCAATCTCTAAAAAGGAAAATGTATTTCCCGCTATGTATAATCCCAGCCCATATCCTTAGAATCCATCAAAGCTTTTCAGACCAGAAAAGATGTTCATTACTATGATGTTAATATTTCTGTCACATATATAAAAGATTTAACAATATATTTTTAAAAATATTTTACACAACTAGTATCATTACCTCTGTCATTATGACTGTTTGTGTATCTATTGTTGATATTATGTTGATCATATAATTTCAAAGCCATGGAGTCAAAACTAATATTATGCATAGACTACATTTCACATGCTAAGAAATCTTAAATGAAAACATACCAACTGTAAGATTTATCAACAGATAATTTAAATATGATATTTATTATATTTTATTCATATAAATTTATATAAATTTATGTATATATTATTTATCATTATATTAATATATAAATTATATTAATTTAAATATAATTTAAATATAAGTCACTAGAGCTACTGGTGAGAAATGCCAGTTTCGGAGAAAAAATACATATTATATTCATATTTCAGGAGGATCTGAAACACTCCTTCCAGTTCCTTTTTTATCTCCTAACTACAGACAGATGTAAAGATGATGAGTTTATCCCCAGGTGACTTTTAGATGCCTTGTGGAATGGAAAGAATAGGCTTCTTTGACAACTGCATATGTACCTTTTGAAGAAAGCTCTCATAGTTAAGATCCTCAAGAGCAGTAATAATAATTTTTGTGCAAGCATAGCTGTCATTAGCAATAGCAGGTGGCTATTGCTAGTAGGTAGCTACAAATCACAAAATCATAGAATATCATGAGTTGGAAGGGACACACAAAGACCACTAAGTCCAACTCTTTCTAGAGAGAATGACCCATAAATCAAAAATAGTCAGCACCAGGATCCAGCAGCAGTCCCGTTGCACGACATTTCAAAAGTCCAAGGCAAAAGCAGCAGGTGGAGAGCAGCAGCGTGGCCTTGGGCAGCAAGCAGGTAGCAGGAAGAAGTCGCAGAGCCAATCTGGGAGGAAGCAGCAGGACTCAGGTAGCAGGCCCAGGAGAGTCCGTCAGCATGCAGGAATTCCAAAGTGAGGAATCTGATAGCAGACACCTTTGTTCTTCTTCAGCATCGTGGTAGAGCGCAGAGCAAGTCCAGGAGGGAGAGAGGCAGGTTGTGAGGCTTCTCATGTCAGAAACCTCATCTTCTTCATGAGGAATCTGTTGCCAGAAAACCTAACCTCATGGTTGTAGGTCCCCTTTTTATCCTTCTTCTTCTGCCATCGTGGCGTCCCTGGGCACTTGGGTAAGAGTTGTGTGCAGCACATCCTGAGATGGCCATATTTCTCGAGATAAGCCCACACAAAAGACTGCTTCCTGGCCATTAATCTGTGGTTTATGTTTCTCTCATTGCCCCTGGCCTTGTCCATCTGAGTCCCTCAGACAAAGGATTTCTCAGCCCTTGCCCAGGACTTGCTTGGACTTGTCCATGTCCCCAGCTAGCTTTGAGACAATTGTGTAAAAGAATGATCTCCTACACCTGGACAGCCTATTTCAATTGCCCAATCACCCTCTCGCTAAAGAACACTTCAACCTGGTAGTCCCATGACACAGCTCTTTGCTGTTCCTTATGTTTTTGTGTCACCAGCGAGCAAAGATAAGCACCTCCCTCTCTGATCCCCTGCATGAGGCCACCCCTCAATTTCCTCTTCTCCAGGCTGAAGAAAGCAAGCAACTTCATCCACTCCTCACATATCTTGCCTTCGAGAGCCTTCACCATCTTTGTGGACTTAGTTTTATGTCCTTATTTTGTAGTGCTCAAAACTGCATGCTGTACTCAAGGTTGAAGCCACACCAGTACAGAGCAGAGTGGACAAATCCTTTCCCTCAACAAGCTAGGAATGCTGTACCTGATGCATCCCAGGATGCAGAGTTAACCTTTTGGATACCAGGACACACTACTGACTTATATTCAACTTGCTGTCAACCAGAACTCCCAGATCACTTTCTATGGATCTGTTCTACAGCCTCTCATACTCCAGTCTGTACATATATCCAGGGCTGTATCATCTCTGGTGCAGAATCCAGCATTTGCTTTTGCAGTTGTCACAACTCAGTTGTTGCGATTACTCAGTTACAACGGTTTACGGGCTGGTTTGGCCCGGTTCCGTTACTAGTGGGGAGGAGAGATTTGTGAATCCGTGCCTCCAGAAAAGGGAAACAGGGGACCCTGAATAATTAAAAACAGTGGCAATGATCTGAGGAGAAACAAATTAATTTACTAAATAAGATATCGGAATGCAAGATAACACACTATAATACAATATAATTAGAATTGAAGCTAATAAATCAAATATAATGAGAAAAAGATTGTACAAAAGCTGAAGGCCTTACTTACACTAATTCTGAAGTGATGCACACAGTTGGGATGAGCAGCAGGGAGGAAATTGAAAAGAGGGATATCAGGTGACCTACCAAGGCCTTATATTTGTTCTCCTGAGCAGAAATGATAACAGAACAGCAAACAGTCTTCCAGGGAATGTAGTTCTTCTGCGTTTCTGGGACAGGTACCCAGACCTGGAGCATTAGCTCTTTAACTCTAAATTGCCAATGTCTCTGTGAGGTCTCTGTACCCTCAAGGGAGTCAACAGTTCTTTCCTTCCAGACAATTTAGTATTGTTTGTAAACTTACCCAGTATACTTTCAAGTACAACATAAAAGTCATTGGTGAAAATATAGAAGATACATTACCCTAAATTACCTAATTACCAGGGACTGGCCAGCAGCCTGATGTAATACCATTTACTATAAATCTTTGAGTCTGATCCATCAGTCATTTTTTCATCCATTGGCCACAACCCTCTGGTTGCCATCATCCAACCAATTTATTCAATGAATAGTCAACTCTTGAAATCCATCTCTGTCCAGCTTAGACATAAAACTGTGGTTTTTCTGGGCCTTCCTTTCTACATGTTTTAAAAATGGGAGCATTGTTTCCCTTTTTCCATCAGCAGGGACTTCTCCCAACAGGCACAATTTCTTGAATGTGATGGAGAGTGGCTTGGCAGCTACATCAGACAGTTTCTGGGATGCATGTCATCTGGTCCCATAAGGTTGTACATATTCAGTTTCATCAGGTGGTCTCCAACTTCTTCTTCTCTTAGACTGGGAGAGATCTTGTTTCTCAAGCCTCTGCTTGGAGATTCAGGGACATGATGGACAGGGTAAACTGCCACTGTAGGGGTAAAGAACTTGTTAAATAAAATGTTATTCAGTCAGATTCTATTTGTTCATTTATTCATCATTTACCAATAGACTGTGAAGACATTTCCAAGACAAATCTTCTGGGAAGTTGTATACATAATTGACTTAATTCTTTGGTTAACAGATGAAGCATATTTGTGTTTCTCACTCATGTCAGTGATGTCCAAAATAAAAGTAAAAAATGTCACTGTATGTTATGTCCAAACTCTTAGGTACTAAGATTTGGGTTGAACAGGCTTAGCAGGCAGCTTATAAAATTTTAGCCTTCCATTAAACATAGCCTCTTTCAGCATTGTCAAACTGTTATACTCAAGGAAAAGCAGTATAGATTTTTTATATCTTTCAGATATGGCACACTGATAATATCTGGAACACAAATAGTCTGTAAAGCAGATGGAGCATACCCACCATACCATAAAGAAACCAGTCTGTACTGTTATCGAAAGCTGGAATCCAAAATACAGTGCAGGATAACAAATTTCTTCATATCATGCCATGATCATAGCTGCACTACTTTCTGCACTACTTTCGCTTAATCTGACTCTCATCAAGACTGTACTGAGAACTACTTCCTCTGTACATTCCAACTCCCATTTCTCAGACTGTGCAAGAGTACCTTGCTGAGTATAGGCATGTGTACTAGTTAAAAGGCCTAGGTACAACCCCCTGTAATGCAAGATCTGGTCTGCCATTTAGAAAAAGGATTTTGTCCTCTGTCACCACAGTGTTAGTCCCTTACTGTACAGAACTCAGTAAATATTTTAAGAACACCTTTCCAGGATTGTAGTCATCTCAATAGCACTAAAGAACGCCTTTAAATCATCATTCTGAATCTATCAGCAACTGGTGAGGATAATAGTACTTTCCACATTGATTTAACCATTCTAGAAAACAAATTGTTCCAGGGGTTTTTTACCTTATATGAAGCACATTGAGATCCATATTATGTCTAGGTCTAGAGTTACCCATGGGCAGCTTTTGCTGTGGAATTCATGTTATGAATTTGCCTCTAGATGTTAACTGAATCTTTAAACCAAGTTTTGGAAGAACGGAGATACACTTTGACTGAAAGAAGCACCACAATACTCCTTGAATTGGCATCAGGGAACAGATCCTTTGCAACCTAGAAAAAATTTTAAACCACTTTCCTTATTTCTATTTGATATGTCGTACAGGGTTGCAGCCAATCACGTTCTTACTCAGTGCTCTCTGCTCTCAGTATCTTTTCACACCCAAGGTCTCAGTAGTAGGTACATCATAGCTAAAAAAGATTTTAAAAAGATCTTATTGTAGCGAAGGAGCAATATCATTTTCTAATAGTTATATTTTATTTCACAGGAAACTTTTTCGTTAGTTTGAATATTGTTGAAGTCTGGAAACAACTTCAGTCTCTGCAAGTCTACTGTGTTTCAACAAACACTGTCTGTAAGCATTAATTTATTATGTCTGCAATGAGCTTTCAGAAAGAAAAACTATCTTCTGGGACCAACCTAGACATAATTATTATTTTATTTTTATTATTATTTTAATTCAGTGTAGAGAACTAAGGTATAAAGGTTGCCAACAATAATAACTAGATTTGAACACTTAGAACTAAATTACTAAGTATAATGAGAAGATGTGGACTTAATTTGCATTTATTTTTTAAAAAAAGAACTGGATATCAGCCAGTGCTTAGATTTACTAACACTAGGAAATGCTGTCACAGCTCGTGTGTACATAGGATATTAGTCATGCATTTTGTTAATCTAACATAATATTGAACATAATTTATCAAGACATCAAAATAATAGCTTTTACTTCCTTTCCTCCTCTGTGTGATGACATGCACAATAGACTTTGAATCTGTACTTACACTCCATTAGAGCTAATTGAAACTACATGACAAAATTAACCTGCTTTTTAGTATAAAGCATTAACACAATGTGAATAGAAAATAACATTGGAAGGGATGGTGATGTATAAACCCAAGTGATCCTTTTTTTTTTTTTCCCTTGAAAAATAAAATGGAAAAATATTTACAAATTTAGTAAAATAAAAAAATATCAAAATATCAACCGAGCCAGATACTGTCTCCAGCTTTGTTCATTGTACTCTGATTTTCTACGAGAATGTGACATTTCAGTGACTTCCAAAAGTGATGAAGCACTGACTGCTGGTTTCATGTTGCATTTAGATGCAACATGAGAACTGAGCAGGTGGTCATGGTACAAATGAGCTGTAAAGAAAATCCATTTATACTATACACTGTACTTTTCTGAAAATTGAAATTTAAACCTGTGTAGGAACACATCCCAGTAATGCAATGAAACTGTCTTAATTTTTCAATTGATTGCTATTAATTTTTAATTCAAACAGCTGTCAACATTTCCCAGTACTGTGAGTCATTATTTTTCACAGAAAATTCAGAAATTTCTAAAATGAACACTTTCTTATCTGCTGATTCACTGGCTCACACTTTATTCCTTCAAGTTGCTTTTTATATATACAGACAGAAATAATGGAAAAACTGAAATCATGGTATTTAACAAATTACAGCATGTTATATAAATGGCTGTGTTTAATGATCTTAAAAATTGTAATACACCATCAGAACTGCAACTGTATGAAGTAATACCAATTAAATCAAACATCACAAGAGGATCATATAGTACAAATACATGGTGATAAATACACACCAACAGATTTGGTACAGGCAATACTAACCATATTTTTCAAACTAATGTAATCATACATGACAGTTTTTAGGGTGTAGCCAACAGAATTAAATTGTCTACAGGCTGCAGAACAAGAAGCCCACACACAGCAGAACCTCAATTGTGTGGAATTTAAAATAAAAGTAAAAACTTTTGTTTTGCTCTTTTCAGGGCTCTTTACTTGAGTCCTTTGTTAAGTTGTGTGTTTCTTGAATGCTTGAACAAAATTAAACTTGTACATTCTGGGAATGTTGTGTTAAGGTTGTTCCTTGCTATGGGAAAGTTAGGGAGAAAATTGTTTTGAATAGCTAAGCTTTGGAAGAAGGTTGGAGACAAGACTGGAAGACATAATTTGCTCGTTCTGCTGGGATTGCATGAGAGGAGGGGAAGTTAGCAGCTGCTGCTCAGTGATGGCTGCTCTGAATATTTCCTTGCTCTCCTCAGCAAAAAGATCTGCACAGATTTCAAAGAAAATGTAGGTAGTAAGCTGCCCCGTGTAGATAGTGACTGCCCCAGGCAATTGCCTCCTCTGCCTGCATCTAAATTGTTCAAAAAGTTTGGGGTAGAATCTATGAGAAAATGAAAATGAAAAATAAAGAACATTGGCTCTTTCAGGCACTCTGGGCTTTATTTACATTGCTACATTCATTGAAAACTAGTAGAACAACAACAAAAAAAAAAAACAAACAAAAAACAACAAATCAAACAAACCATTTTTATAATCCTGTTTTTTTTTTTGTTTGTTTGTTTGTTTTTGTTACAGAGGAGGTTGCATTTTGCATTTTGCATTTCTCTCAGATTTATACAGTGAGATTTCCAGAATCACTTGAAAAGTCTATGCATATGTACAGCCACTTTCAACTTGACATTTTCTCACTGTCTTTCTTATATATTAGTTTTAGAATGCCATGAGGATAAAACAGGCTTAGATGATTTTTCTGTGCAAAAGAAGAATAAATGTATTTTAGTACTTTTTTAACTCTGCCAAAGACCCCCCAGAGACCCTGCGACTGGTCAGGTGGATAAACTGAATAACTTCTTCCATTTCCCTTTTTAATGAACCAGAAATACTTGCCCTTCTTGATTTTTCTCCCTGAAATACAAAAATGGTTGAAATAGAGCAGGTGAAAGGAACTTCAGTACCTTTACTGTATGCCACAGAGCCAGGAAAAACAGGTCACTCTGCTGTTTAGTTTGCTCTGATGTTTTTGCTCTCTGTTGTACCAGTTCCCTCATAAACCACCACGTGTAGCACTCTTCAGACTGGCATAGTAGTATCTCCTGATCAAGCAATGCTAAGAAAGTTAGTAGGTTACTTTCCTTTTTATCATTTCCAGCAGCAGTTGCAGACTGCACTCAAACTTTACAATGTGTGACTGAGCAGCTCATACTGCGTTGTGAATAACTAATACATGTTACTCAGAGATTTGTGGTTCAGCAGTCAAAGATAAACATCAGTGTGCATCAGAATGACAAGGGATACATTCCCCTTTTTACACATCTGAAAACAGATGAGGAATAAAGCATTACAATAGTAGTGAATAAAAGAGAAATTACACATTACAAGTTAAATAATTGCATGGGGAAATACACAAGGATTTTATCAAAACATTAAGTCTATTTTTAAAAAAGGCAGGAGAAAAAGCATGCAAAATCAATTTGCATTTTCAGAAGACCACACAATCATTTATAATCTTGACATAATTCATAATTGAGTTAAATTATTATTAATCTAAAAACAGAATGAGTCATAAATGTACTATTGTGAGAGCAGCAGTAGCATGCTTGATGCTTACTAGAACTTATTGAAAATTAGGTAAAAGAAAGATAACTTAAAAGAAAGGAGTTGAATTTAGTGCACTTGAGAAAGGACTGAATTAATGTTTACATTAGTATTGTAATATAAAATTGCAGTAAATGGCACTAAATGTCTTTAAACGTAAATCATGTTTTGAAATGAGTAGATGTGCTTGAAAATGTAATGAATGTAACAATTTGCCACAGTTTGAAAAAAATAGTTCATGTCACTGATAAATCAGATTGAGACTTTGCTATTTTCATCTTCTAATGTCTACGGCACCTTGAGCAACCAGAGCAACTGGAAAGAGCTGCATTAAGTAACCTGTTTTTCTTTATACTAAGACTATGTGGTGAATAAGTAATTAGCAAAGGCAAAGGATAAGAGTTAATTAATGTAAATGATCCCAGTCTTAATATTTTATGACAACAGGTTTTTAGATGAGATTTGAGGTTTTTATCTTCAGATATTAAATAGAAGGTGAAGCATTCCAAGACAAAAATTACATTGGTTTTGACCCACTCAGCTCTGGTCTGGCATGGCTTCACCTCAATCACTGGGTGCACTTTGGGGCCTTATAATATAGAAGGACATTTGAGCTGGGCAGAAAAAAACCGGATGAGGTTTAACAGAAGCAAGTGTAGAGTCTTGCATCTGGGGAGGAATAATTCCATGCACCAGTACAGGTTGGGGGATGAGCTGCTGGAGGGGAGCTCTGTAGAGAGGGACCTGGGTGTCCTGGTGGACGACAGGTTGGCCATGAGCCAGCAGTGTGCCCTTGTGGCCAAAAAGGCCAATGGCATCCTGGGGTGCATTAAAAAGAGCATGGCCAGCAGGTCGAGGGAGGTGATCCTCCCCCTCTACTCTGCCCTGGTAAGGCCTCATCTGGAGTACTGCGTCCAGTTCTGGGCTCCCCAGTACAAAAAAGACAGGGATCTCTTGGAAAGAGTCCAGTGGAAGGCCACAAAGATGGTGAAGGGCCTGGAGCGTCTCTCCTATGAGGAAAGGCTGAGTGAACTCGGTCTGTTCAGCCTTGAGAAGAGAAGACTGAGAGGGGACCTGATCCAGGTCTATAAATATCTAAGGTGTGGGGGGCAGAATGGTGAGGCTGGACTCTTTTCAGTGGTGAGTGGAGACAGGACAAGGGGAAACGGCCGGAAACTGCAGGATAGGAAGTTCTGCACAATTGTGTGCAAGAACTTCTTTACAGTGAGGTGACGGAGCACTGGAACAGGCTGCCCAGGGAGGTTGTGGAGTCTCTTCTCTGGAGATGTTCAAGACCTGCCTGGATGCCTACCTGTGCGACCTGCTGTAGAGAACCTGCTTTGACAGGGGGGTTGGACTCAATGATCTCTGGAGGTCCCTTCCAACCCCTACAATTCTGTGATTCTGTGATTCTGTGACATAAAACCATTAGAGAATGTACACCTAACATCATCCTTATCTCTAAATTGGAGAGATACAGATTTGAGGGGTGGACTACTCAGTGGATAACAAATTGATTGGAAGGCCATATAGAGAGGGTTGGGTTGAATGGTACTATGTGCAGGTGGAGGCCAGAGATGAGTGATGTCCCCCAAGGGTCTTTTCTGGGACCAGTGCTCTTCAGCATCTACATAAATAACATCAATGATGGGCTCAAGTGCACCCTCAGCAAGTTTGCCAATGACAACAAACTGAGAAGTGCAGTTGACACATTAGAAGGAAGGGAAGCCATCTAGAGGGACTCAACAAACTTTAAAGATGGGCCCTTGTGAATCTAATGAGGTTCAACTTAGCAAAAACAACACCATTACCACCACCACCAGAAACACACTGTTCTGGATGAAAAATTGGAACTAAAGTGTCTCCGAAATACATGGGACCAGTCACTGCGTTCCAAGACCATTTTTTCACTCTACTTCTAGGATCTAAAAATCAGCTTAATGAAGTGAACATTACCTTTCATATTTCCAGTCAAAATTTGATGACCGCTTTGTAGCTCTTCATTGATGTAAGAAGACTATCTTTTTAGTTGAAGTATCTCTTTCTGTGGTCTTTGCTCATATGATGCATGCATTCTGTAAAATCACGGGGCACTTTGCCACAAATTTCAATTTAAGTTCAATCAAATCTGAATTCATGTATAATTGAAGAAAATTGTGGAAATTATGCAGTTACATGGATTGTAAATTTAGGAATTATGATTTTTTTAGGTTCTGTTCCTAATGCAATCCACGGTATTGCATTAAGTGTTTCCATAGAGATTTGAGAAGAGTGAATCGCTTTTCCCTCTGTGTTCATTTGCAGAGGATAGTTTCTAGATTTTCTGTTTATTGTTATTAGTGTGGTTTCTTGTTTCTTTTTGGCAATTTTAATCTCTGAAACAATAAATGCAAGAAAGAAATCTTCACAGATGTATAAAGAATGCAAACTCTATTACTTGTCCTGTCTGCATGTTTTATTTCTTTAAGATCATAGAGTTCTAGCTACTATCAGCAGAGAAACCAATAAATATTGCCATGTTGGCAACAGAAAAAGTTGATGATATCTCATTTACTAAGTGAATATGTCTATTTAAAGGATATTAATATTTTGATAGTAGATCTTGTATGGTATTAATCAAACAAAATGCTCTTGTCTATGCCTGGTGCACTCTGAAATGAAATAGATATGTAATGGACTCTGTACCTCAGTGGTATGCAGCACATTCAAAGTTGTTAAAAACCTCCTTTTCCTGGGAGACAATGCATTTTTTCAGGCAAATCACATGCAATTGTTAAAAAAATACTGTAAGTTTATTGAGCGTAAAATAATAATAATAAAATCAATAGTATAAAAAATGTTCTGAAATAGTAGAAGCATTAGTCATAACAGCCATAGAAAATGTTGTAGAATCAGATAGAACACTTAAAGGTTATGGACTATTATTCTCTTTCCCTGATTAATAAACCTTAACTTCAGTGGCATGTAAGTATGATTTAATTTTCAGATACATCATTTTGTTGTGAACCAAAATGCACGGTACCACTGGGCAATAAACAAATGCAAAGTTCAAAAGGCACTAGATCTTAACAGGTTAGAATTAGAGAAAATTGGGACCATGGTTATTCACCTACACATCAGTTTTATGCCAGCGTTACCCTTTTTGTGTGAAGTGGGAAGAGTTGAATTCATGTCAATTATACCTAAAATAGAATGAAGGCAAGCATTAAGCATTCCTTCATGCCTATCTTCCTTCGTTCTTTTAAGTTAGAATTTTTTTTTCAGTTATGAGTTTTCTTTATTTTATATAATTATCTGATGGTCTTTCAAAGTGAGTAAACAAATCTTTCTAGTTTATTATATGGCTATCCACCTTAGCCATATGGTGGATAGCAATCTATTTTATTTTCTTTTTATTACATGAAACAAATCTCAGTAAATATTCATTGGAGAAGATGTAATATCTCTAGAGTACCATGGTGCTGCATATACAGTAGTGAGAAAGAAAACAAAACTTTAGCACACTATCTAATTTGTTTTCAGTAAATACCACTACTGGTTTAATTCATGCAATTAAAAAAAATCCCAAGATTAATATTCTAAGCTTTCAGGTCAGTTCAGCACCCCTTGATGTTTTAGTTCATAATCTATTTTAAATCCTCCCTGAGATTTCACAGTTGCCTTTATTTTTTATTGGCAGACAGAATCACAGCATCAGTTGATGTTTAACTTGAAATTCTCTTCTCTTAAAGTCTATTGCAAAGGAAATAATCTTAGAGAATCAGTTCGTTCTTAATGGGTACACATTATTACTTGTTTTCTCAATTTCATTTTGTGATTGTTTCTCTCCTTAGGAAAAAGAGTTAGGAAAAAGAGTTAGTAATCATGACAAGCTGGCTGATCACTACAATTATTTGACAGTGATGTTACTCCTAATTATCTTCCCTTTCATTAGCTAAGTGGGATGGTAGTGCACTGAAATTAAGAAAAACAAACGAACAACAAAAATAAAACAACATTATTTTCCTTTTCTGTACTCTCATTTGTTCAGTTACATTCACAAAAAAGAATAACTGAAAAATAAACAGGAATACTGTGGGAGACATACCTGTATAGACTAATCTTTCCTTTAGTCTGCAACAGGTTCTAGCGTATAGTGGATTTTGCCCTATGTTACCTTATGTGTCTGCAGCTTTTCAGAACCTACATAAAACTTCACAAAGAAATTAATCCAAGAGATATGTGCATGCCTCATCCAGTGCAGATTCACAGAATCACAGAATCACAGAATTGTAGGGGTTGGAAGGGACCTCCAGAGATCATCGAGTCCAACCCCCCTGCCAAAGCAGGTTCCCTACACCAGGGATTCAGAATGAAGTGATGGCCTTCATATTTGCAGATTGGAGCCCATGGCAAAATACTATCAGTCTGTGTGAGGCCATGATAGTTCTTTGGATATTTCTAATGACTTGGGTCAGAAGGAATCTTACAGACCACCAACTTCCAAACTTCTGCAATGGGCAGGGTTGTCATCCACAAGTTGTCTTGCATAAACCCATGTAGATTACATCATTTGCCCTCCCTTTGTCCACTGATGACGTTACTCCACCATAGAAAACCACCAGATTAGTCAGGTATGACCTGCCCTTGTTGAAGCCATGTTGGAAGTCTCAGATGACTTCCAGGAGGATATCTGTCCCATGGTCTTCCCAGGTACAGATACTCCCAGGTACTCATCAGCTTGTAGTTCCCTGGGTCTTCCTTTACCCTTTTTATAAATGGGAGGGATGTTTACCTTTTTCCAGTCCTCAGGGACTTTGCCTGATAGTCATGACTTTTCAAATATGATGGAGAGTATCTTGATACTACATCAGTCAGTACCTTCAGGACACTGGGATGGCCCCATAGACTTCTTCAGGCCCCATAGATTTCTGCGTGTTCAGTTGCATCTGGTGGTCTCAAATTTGCTTTTCTCTTACAATGAGAGAGATTTTCTTTCCCCATCTCTCACTTCTAGATTTAGGGACATGACAGAAGTGGGAAGTCTGACTGGCAGTAAAGACTGAGGTGAAGAACTTATTGAGTACCTCAGCATTCCTATGTCTGTTGATGACAGTTTTCCCTTCTCTTTTATCAGGGGAGGAATTCCTTCTTGTATTTTTCATGTCCCTCATCATGTTCAGTTTCATGTGTGCCTTGGCTTTTCTGATCTCATCCTTACACACCTGGACAGCAACCACATATTCTTTCCTGACCACACCTCCCTGCTTTCTATACATTTCCTTCTTATATCTCAGTTTGACCAGGGGCAGTTTGACCTGCCTTTCCAGATGGATTTTAACACTTGAAGATGCAGAGCTTTTGCACTCTAAGTGTCCTTAAAGAGCTGCTATCTCTGATCAGTTCCTCTGTCCCTAAGGACCTTTTTCTAGGGGATCTCATCCACTAATTTCTTTAGTTTGGTCTTCTGAATTTTAGAGTCCTGACTTCGCTTTTTTGTTAGGTCTGTATTCCTTGAAATCATAAAGTCAACCAAGATGTGGTCACAGCACCCTAGGCTGCCTCCAGTCTTAACTGCATTATTGAGCTCATCTGCTCTGATGAGTACCAAGTTGAATAACACTTCTCCTCTGGTTAGTTTGTCTAATACCTGGACCAGAAAGTTATTCTCAGCTCACTCCAGGAGTCTCCTGAGTTGCTTACAGCCTGCTACCTTGCTTTCCCAGAAGATAACTGGGTAGTTGAAATCTCCTGTCAGGATGACAGCCTGCAAACACAGTGCCTCTCATTTGCAGCTTTGCAGTCCACCTCCCAGATCAGTCCTTGCTGAGGTCAAATAGTGAATCTTAAGATTTTTACTGTGTTTTTTTATTCTTGTAAAACCTTCTGCCATTTGTGCTGGGAATTGTCCCTAACCCTGAAAATAAACTGTAATCAGCAATTTCCATGCAGAACTGCAGCCACTACAGTAGAATCACCACTGCTGCAATTAACTGAATAACCATTAGGGTGGCAGTAAGCAATGTGCCCAAAAGAATAGCATCTTATTCAAAGATGCATTAGTCTCCTCCCAAATTTAGAAGTATAGAAATTTAGAAATGGAGTACCCAGAAAATATCCATGTGATTCACTCATTCAGTACCTTCATCAAGGGTTTTAACTAGACTCTGCCTCTAGTTTTCATACAACTCAGCGTTTCACTAATGTGAACATTTTTTTAAGTAATACACATTACACCTACACTTTCATTCAAAGGGAGTAAAGTCATAAATCACTCACAAGAAATTTTATAGAGGCATTCTGAACTCTTTTACTTCAGTCTATGATTTCTTAGCAACCAAGATTGATAGGAAGGAAAACTAGAAGTAGAATTTATTAAAGTCCTTAACGTAGCATAATCCAAATATACACTAAATTTAAAATTGATGTGTAGCATTATACATACAGCATCCCACATCAAAAGAGAGACATTTGGTATACTGAGATGAAATGTTTAAAACAACTAGGTATGGTTTATTATATTGGTGGGTTTTGGTTTTTTTCCTTTCAGGAGAAAGTACATGCTAAAAAGTTCTACAAACATGCTTAAAATTAGATACATATATTATTGTCTTGTGGAATCAACATTTCCTTATGTTTTCCGGGACCTTTTCCTTTTTCAAATTTAGTTATGTGTAAAGATTGGGTATTTGAAAGAATCTGTGAGCATAAAAGCATATTATGTAACATAGTAGTTGCTCCCATATTTTTAATTGTTACACTGTTTGCAGTGGAAGAACAAGGACGCTATGGTTGACATTCTGTGTATGGGCAAATACTTTCAAAAGTAAATAAAGTCTCCACTGATGACAGATAATACCTTTTCCGACTATGACAGATAGCCATTCAGTGAATTTTTTATATATCCACTGCACAAATTCTATTTCATCAGCCTGATAATGAAAAGTGATAGTAGATAGAAATCTGTGTCAACACAGAGTAAATTAAAAACAGAGGTCTTTCATCTGATAGAATCTTTTTATATAATGTAATTTCTTTAGCTAATGTTCTGTGTTTTACTTCAAAAGGTTATAGGAAAAGTGTAGGTGATGGATTATAAAGAAATAAAGAAAGCTGCACAAAAGGGTCTAACATGAATTGCAACAAAAAGGAATTGTTTTAGTACGTATTGTAACACTCTATTTGTTGTTGTGTCTCTCTTGCTGTAGAAAACAAACAAACAAACAAACAAACAAACAAACAAAACAGAGACAAAATATTTGAAGATTTCAGATAATCCAAACTGACTATTAAGTGTGATGGCAAAGTGGAAAGGAAGTCTGCATATTTCTAACAATTTGTCACATGCTTGTTTTAGGTATGTTTTAATTCATTCTCTGAATATGCATATGCAGGGAACATAGGAAAGCAAAATGGAAAGAAAACAAATTTGAAAAATCAATGTAAAATTCCTATGGATAGTACCGGAAATTATTTATCTAATTTGTCATGGTTTGTATTCACTCAAAATTCACTCATTCTAATAATGGAGCTTCAGCACTGACACATTCCAAAAGATTTCCAGAGATATCTGGTATTCCACATAAAAGATTGTGACAGTAGGGCTACTGAATATTACAAAGGAGGGAAAAACTCATTGATTTGTCACAAACAGTAACACCCACTACCGTTTATCACCAATTATTTTAGGAAAGTGTTTAAAGAGAGCAATCTGCCTAATATGTATGCTGTATGTAAATTCAAGTTCTATTGTAATCACTACTGTCTTTAACCTTGAATCAGTTGACAAGACAGAGTTATAAATACATGTTCTCTCTGAAAATAGTAGGCAACATGAGTAAACACACACAAGAATACATTAAAGTTACTGTTAAAAATTGAGTCAGTGATAATAATTTGAAGATCAACATCTAGTTTTTCAGCTTTCATTTGTATGCCATTATTTTTTACTGTGTGGCAGTCATCTCTTGACCCAAAAAATGACCATAAAATTTGAAAAATGAGGTAACATTTAAATTGCAAGTTTTGAAAAGCACTCAAGCACATATTTAAATATATGTTTTGATCCTAAATAGGAGTATTTTTCTATGCTACCAATGGATTTTTGCAAGTCAAGCTTCTGATCTACCATCTAATGTATTCAGAATGAATCTCTGTGCAAAGCAGAGTTAAAAAAAGGTATTTGGCCAAAGTTATCAGAATGTCTGCGTGGAAATGTGCTATTGAACTGAAAGGGTATAATAAATATTGGGGGAAAAAAATGAAGAAATGAAAAGAAACCTATATAATTTAATAAAGGACTATATTTCTGCCACTAAACTTTCTACAGAAAAGTTTTCATACAATATTCATTTGGTGTTTTTTATAGTGGTAATTTTGTTAGGAGACAAGTAAAATCCAATTTTAAAAGAAAGAAATAAAAATTATTAAGATATGAACAAACATATCCTATAAATTGTAAAGCTAAGGTATAAAACAATTGAAATTCAGAGCTGTGTTTTTGATTATTAATGAAAGTAAACAATAAAATATCAAGTCTTTTTTTATCTTTCAATCAGAGGAAAAAATACAGAAATACAGAACAGAATCAGTAAAATAACATGCACTGGAGTATAGGGAAATAAGAGAATCCAAAGCAAAACTTTTCCATGCAACTTTTCAAATATTCTAGACCTTCATGCAAGAACTGCAGAAAAGCAAATGCCATAAAACTCGGAGGGTACAGTCTTATTTCTAAGATGACAGGGACATTATTTTTCTACTTCTGTGTTTGTTGAAAATTACAACAAATTAAATTTCTCACTAAGATAAAAATAGAATTGATGCTTTTGAGTTTAAATAATGATTTAATTTTTTAGCCATAGCAAAATGAAGTGCTAAATGACTACAACAACTAATGGAGAAGTGCTTCCTAGCATAATGGCAGAACACTTAACAGATTTGATAGCATCAATTTCCATGTATTTGATAAGGTCATTCTCTGCTATCCATTTCTAGTTAGGGATTTTTTTTTATTTTTTTTATTTTTTTTGTATCATTTCACATTTCATCAGGGTAGTATTTATTGAGGAGAAAAAACAAGATATTTTCATCACTGCATTTGTGATAAACAATTTATCACTAAAAAGTTATTATTATTTACTATCATGAAAACGTCTTCTGGAATATTAACAAGCTTACATAAGAAAATTATGTGTAAACTTCTTAATAAAATTTTATGGACTCCCAGTGGGATTGAAACATTGCCTCAGCTAAATGTTTCCATATTGACTACTCATAGTTGCAACTTGCATCTCAACCTTCACTCCAGAATGGAATATTTTATTCAAAAAGGTCCAGTTTAAGATTCTGGCATGCTGTTTATCATCTCCAAGAGAAGATAGGTGAACTAGTTTTCCTCCTTACTTTGTAACATTCTGCCATGCAATGCTGAAGTCAGGGGGATC
Organism: Tetrao urogallus; assembly: GCF_951394365.1. Lineage (NCBI taxonomy): Eukaryota > Metazoa > Chordata > Aves > Galliformes > Phasianidae > Tetrao > Tetrao urogallus. Next base: position 68,462,046 of record NC_136814.1, on the reverse strand, counting down.
TCCATCTGTCTTCTGAGTGAAGCCAATATAACGATTTACTACAGAGGTGGGACTAAGGTCTGTAGAGGATCATTAGCCAAGTCAGTTCTAAGAACACAAAATATATATGTGGACATGGAACAATTTCCAGAACAGAACACTCATTCTGTATGGACCTGAATTTAACTTGTCTTGAATTGACAGTTCTTCAGAATAAATTCAAAAAGCAATAAGGAAAGAAATAGCTTTCATAGATCTCCCCAGAGCAAGGAATATATTGTATTATTGTAAATATCCCAAACACATATCAACATCAATAAATAAAGACAACAGAACAGATGAAAACATTGATATATTCATAAATTTTGATCTGGTTTCACTTTGTATATGACTCCATTAAATCACTGCATGTTTTTAGGTTTGTCACAGCAGTCTCTTCTAATCATCTATTATTATTAAATGAAGTTTTATAGGACAATTCTACAATCTTGTCAATAGGCATTTCACCATACACTTTAATAAATGAGATTTATAAGTCAACTTTGGCTACCTCCTGGTAAGATAAATATTCTAAAAGTTGGATAAACACAATAAATAAAAAGCCTCTATTAGAAATGTGCCTCCTCATTTCCAGTGATGAATGACTGGTCCTGCCACTCATTCATGCTGCAGCTTGTATTTGCCAGTCATTTTTCTCCAGCACATCATATCTCCTTTCCTTGATCGTACACTTGTCCCTTCTAGAGCAGATAGGCCATGTGAACAAAAAACCACCTCTTATTATTTTAAGCCACTTTGCATACTCTCTCATTTCTGCATCATATTGTGTTCTGGCTCCTCAAGTAATGAAAAGATAAGTGAAAGACAACTTAGGCTATAAATAGCAAAAAATATAAATAATTTTCAAATGATGGCCATTATTCAGCATTAATAGCAAGTCACTGGAAACACTCTTATTTTGTGAAATAATGTTGTATGTTGACAGTATTTACTGTGCAGTTAGCATTTATTTTGATAACTTGGAAAAAGAATGGAAAAAATCATAGAGCAATATTCTGCTTTTCTGTAACTAATTTATTCTAAAGTTTGTGCTTTTTTTTTTTTTATATAACAAACTGTTGCATATATGGTTCACTTTATCATGACACATGCATTTTTTTTGCTTTCTCTCTTGTTCAGCAGCTGAACAAACATTACTAAACAAACTACATTACATAGTAGTGGCCCAGCACCACAGTCACGGTAAGAAGCAGAGCTGTGAGCAGTAGTTTCTTTGTATAGATCTACTGATGTCTCAAAACTACTATCTTCTCCTCTTCATCTTCCACATTCATATCTTCTTTGTAACAAAGCTTCTGAAATCACCTGGCAGCATATCACCCCGATTTCTGTTATCTAGCCAATGAATTTGTTGCTCCCAAAGTGAAATTTGTGATCCTGGAACAATGCTCAAGGTTTGCATACCCCATATGGAGAGAGATGTTCTTTTCAGTGCTGGATTTGCAATAGTCAGCATGCTGAAAAAAAGAGCCATCTGAACTAATAAAAATCCTAAGGGAGAGATTGTATCTTTAGCTGTGTCCCTATTCAGGGAAGAAGCACTTAATTCAAGGCCGAGTGGAAGCAGCTGGAGCCTCTATCAGGATTTACAGTCAGAAACACCCCCAGAACTGCAGGCATAAGTTCTCTACAAGTCAGCAAAGAGGGAACAGTCTATCCTTAATGGTATAGCAAGAAGAAGCACCTGAGGTGGACAGATTCTCTGTTGCTCTTGCGCCAGCAGTTGTAACACTAGCCTAGAAGTGGTTAACATTCATTCCTGTTGGTCCTTGTAAAGAACTCTCTCAAGGTCTAATTCAACTACTGCCACCATAGAAGCAAATGCATTGCTAAGCTATGGTTTATTATGGACTACCTAATATATACCATTACTGAATTAAACTTTCAATTCTTCTCTATTTACGTACTATCAATTGTGATCCTGTGCTCCCTGAACTCCCTTTTTACATGTTCATAACTTTATGTAAGCTGTTTGCACTTTCTAGTAGAGCCTCCAATCAACAGTACTCTACTCTTCCTTAAACATATCTTGCCTTCAGCCAGAAATGGGACTTGCTGCATTGGCCTAGGGTGAGGGTTGTCTTTTTCTTGATAAGAACTTACTCATAGCAGTCAGCATCAGAAACACATGATCAAATTATCTATTGTTTTCTCCTGTTTTTTTTTTTTTTTTTTTTTTTTGTGCGTGTGTGTGTGTTTGTGTGTGTAGAGGGGGATGGGGGCTCAGATTTAGAAAAACAGGATCAGACTTTACAAGAACTACAAAAGCATTTTATCTCCTCTTTTTCTCTTTGTACGTCAGGTGAACAGTTATCACTTTTTCAATACTGTGTAAAAGGTGACCAGGATTTTCCCTAGTTAAATCTTTAAGCAGATAGGTAAAGAAACAATTGACAAAGCACTATAAAGTGCTGCTCAAATGCATTCATTTTGAGAATACTGTATTTCTTGGTGCAGATGAGCCATCCACGAATAAGTTTTTCAAATTATCCAAACAAACTCTGAACTTCCTGCTGGTTCATTGCTCTGTATCCTTCTCTTTTCTCTTGTTGTCAGCTGCATGGTTCCTTCCATGCTGTTAGACCACCTGTTCAAAAGAATAATAATAACAATACCCCTCACTGTTAAAAATATAGCATTTCTCCCAAGTTAACAAAATTTCCCATTACACCACTTTAAAATTATCTTGGCGCAATTAACATATCCTGATTGATCCCATTGGAAGTATCCAGGCACTATAATGCAACTTGTTAGCCTCCACAGGAAGAGTCAGCCAAATCACCTGCTCATACTCATGATAGGGTCTAAATTGAATTCCACAGACATTGTGAAAGAAGTCACAGTTTGCTTAGTAGCTGCTAGTGGCAAGCTGTACTATTATGGAAGTAGCTGCCACTTTCCATGCACCGCATTCACTGCAAATAGAAAAGCTCACTTTAGTGGGTAGATCACATTCAAGTATTAAAACTCTCCTCCAGCAACAGTTATCACCAACAGTGAGATGGTTCCAAAATTAAATTGCCTTACTCTGAATGCTAAATCTAATAGCTTGTATTTCTCCAATTACCCTTACTTTCAAAACCTCACTTCCTAGCTTTGTTAAAAAGTTTAGAGAGGAGTTGTCTTACCCATCCTCTGACATGGAGATAAGGATATTGACATCCTCCCTCAGTATCTGCACAGCTTTGCAATGCTCTGAGACTTACTTGGTTGGAGGAATGGTGACTTTCTTCTATTCTATTTCGGTTTTGCTCATGGGATAATTTTGGGTCTGTACCAGGCTTTCTAGAGGCAGAGCAAATTATAAGTCTCTAGCTGTGGGGTAGAATTGAGTACAGATTTCAGTTCAGCATGAAAAATACAAATTACAGAGTCCTGAAGATAGCTGAATGAAGATTTGGCCAATGATATAAATGTAGTGTGGAATACCATTGATACCTGGCTTTGTTTAACACTACTGGAATGACTGTTAGGATTTGTATTAAAATAAACAAATAAGCAAAACCATATACACATTCCATTTTGTTTGCTTCTAAATGCAAAGACAGAAAGAAACAATTATTGCCCCAAAGAATTGCAATTTAAATACATGATCTACTATCAGTTCTTTTAATGAACAAACAGGGGATTCAGCAATAGATTGTAGCTCAAAAATTTTAACAGAAGATTATGGCAGAACCAGAAATGATGGAGGGAAGAAACAAAGCTAAAATGTCTCAATTTCAATACAGAGCCTTAATCAAGCTAATGCTTTGTTTCCTCTGAGAGTCCTGATTAACTGCACAAAATGACTTATTTGAAGCTACAGCTTACACTGAAGAAGAAATGATCTAAGCTAAGGCTACTCCTGTGAATTCTAATGAATAAAAAATGACATTGAAGATTGTAAAACAAACAAAATCAAATAAACAAATGTGATTGCTTGGGTATTCCTATATTTTTGTCCTATGACTTTCTTAACTGTATCCCAGAGATTCCCTGGAAAATGAAATGGATTCTTTAATAATTCACTTTCACAGCTGAAAAGAAGTTCCTCCAAACTGTATCACACACTCCCAGAGTATAACTGCAAAAACAAGATAAACACTTTAGAAGCAGTAACACTTCTTAATTTGTGCCACAGTCAGCATTAAATACAGTTAAAAATTACTACTGTCCATCCTACTAAAAAATCTACCTTTCAGAATGATTTAAATGCAATGATTTAAAGCAACGATTTAAAGCATTTTTCAAAGAAGTTTAGAATGATTTGAAGAATCTGTACCTTTAAAAGCAAAATAGAGAAATGATAAACTCTATAAAAGGAAATCACTCAATATGGCAAGCTCATTTCTCTAAACATCAATGTTGAAAGTTACATAAAGCAAATCTTGATTGCTTTTTTTGTAGATTTTATGAAAATATTAATTGTAAGATCAAGCTTTGATAATAAAATTCTGATATTTTTTTTTTTAAGTAAAAAGCAGGTAAGGGTGTTTTCCATTGTTGTTTTGGTTTGTTTTTAAGTTATAGACATGTTTTCAAGTTTGGATAGGAGAAAGTTCCCACATGCCAAGAATTGGAAAGGAACATGGAATCAAAGGGCAAATTACACTTAGTGCTTGCTATATCACTAAATGTGGAAGCTGTACCCACAGCAAAAAGAGGCTGCAGCCTGAAAATGGGTTCTGTGGGCATGGAGAAGCCTTAAAAAAATAAGTTATAAACACATCTGTGGGAAAAAAAGAAAGAAAAAGCTTTGAAATGTTATATTCTACCATTTTTTATTAAGGTTGTTATGGATGTTATGATCAGATTTTTTTTCTTCTTCTTTTTTTTTTTTTTTTGTTATGTTTTGTTTTTTAAATTTTTAATTTGCTTTGAAGAAGAGAATGTTAATGATTGGATGCAATAAGGAACACACTGAAGGTAGTGTGTTTTTCCTGCACTATGAGTACCTCAAAATGTCAACTGTTATACTCTATTATCTTAATACATTCACTATCTTCTTTATGAGCTATTTCTCCCAGAACTACCTATTTACCTCGAATTTTCTGTCTTCTAGGTTATATCCTTCAGTATTGTGGGGAATTTAGCTTCACAGAAGCTAGAAAGCTGTTACCTATTAATTTTATCATTCCAAGTCATGGTTCTGGAGTTTTTCATTTTGTTACCTAAAAATCTTCTCCATTCAAACAGGGATAATTGGAAGCTTAATTTTTCATCAAAACGTAGACTCTTGAGACTCAATAACACTTTCACTGCATCTTCTGAAAAACATTAATATTCTCTCTATACATCAGTGAGTAATTCTTCACAAAGTTTGCTACCAGAGGACTCCCAAGTGCATGATATGATAACAGCATAATTGTCAGATTAGAATTCTTTCTTTCCACTATTACTGACTCAGATTCTATTTGTGTTTCTAATGGATGCTCTGCATGAAGTAATCAGTTTCTGTCTTTTTTTTCCTCGCAGAGTAAACTCTCTTCCTAATCACTGAATTGAAAGCTTCCTCTATTTTAGATTAGTTTTGAAAACATAAGCAATAGTTTTCAGTGAGTGTCTTTTTTTCTGTTGGTAAGCTCTCAGAAAATTTGTGCTTACAGTCAGGGAGTGTATTTGTTTAGATCATCAAATCATTAGTCAGTGAAATGAGCATCAAAGTCAACACGTCATAAGTATACTAACAAAAATACAGATGTCCATATACTCTTTCATGTATAAGCAAAGCTGGTAGGATTTGAATTTCAGGCTTATTAACAAGAAAATCTAATCCTTTGGAAAGAAATAGAAGAGACAGTGGCAAATAAGAAAAAATAAAATGGAAGGATTAAGCTCTGCCTTGTACAGCACATGAACTATGTGACAGGGAATAGATTACAGAACTGTAAACATGGATTTCAGTGTGTGTGTGTATATATATATATATATACATATATGTAGTAGCTACATTGAACTGAAAATGCAGTTAGTCAGGAAGGAGTTTTCATAATAAGTGAAACATCATTAATCTGTCAACAATGTTTTTTCCTATTTTGTTCTGTCTTCAACATTATAACATTAGCCAAATAAATGCTCTTTTGTTTCCTCTCCCAGATATTTTTTCCTGGTATCTCCTCTTATCAAAACCAGCTATCTGTCCTTATTTTAGAGGAACTCATAAGGCAGGGGCCTATAAGTCTCCACAGAAGCCTTTTTTGAATATCTATTCAGGGTCCATTTATGCTGTATTTTAACATGGGTAGTATGTACAGAACATATGTTGTGTTACTTTGAGTGCTAACAAGGAATAAGGAAAGATGACTCTTTTTAAACACGCAAAATAAATCTTATCTACTGCTTCTGTGGTAGTCAGTGCAAACAAACTCTTCCACTTGGCTATATTTCACTGTAAAATTTGGATGTCTGTGTCAGACAGTGGAAAGATGACAAAAAGCTGCAGATATCCCCAGCTGTTCTCTGACATAACTTAGTTTGTGCTATTTCCACTGTCTTTTCATATCAAAAATCTGTCCACAAACTAAATTGGGAAACTAACTGTAAACAATTGCAAGCAAAAGATTGTGCATGCAATCAATTTCCCAAGGAAAAGGCCATAGATGAGATGGCTACAGTGTAACCTCCATGTTTGGCAGATGCTGACTACAACTGAGTGAACGAATGACTCAAGAAGGTAATTTATTATAACTGTTATTTATAAATTCTATTTATCAACAGGTTAAGTTGCATCACATAATGATAACAACTCATTAAGCTTATGTGGCTGGTCCTCCTCAGGATGCTACTTTTTACAAATAAGCGATTCTATGTATCTCTTTCCAGTTTCTTGATATCAGAAATAAAACACTCACAGTGTCTGAAATGAATTTTTCCCTAGTCTTACACAAAGTCATACTGTATTTTTCTAGACTTTAGATTTTGTAAAGTCTTTCACACTGGAAGACAACAATACACGTATAACCACTTTGAGGAAGTTGCACATTTTGTCACTCAGAGTGCTGATGAACTAGTTTCCCGGACATTATCAGAAGCATAGTTTTACCTGAAATTCTTCCTTTACAGACAAAACAAAACAGATTCACAGAGTTCATAAATTCATAGGTTCATTAATATTAATGGTTGCTTCAGTCTTTAAAAGGAAGACCTTTCTGAAATCCACATTTAGTCTGTTTTGTCTTTATCGTTTCAATGTCATTTAAAACTACAGTGATTCGATGATGTATATTGCAATATTTGTATGAATGATCTTCTCCCACATTTACAACAAATTATTATACTGGCTGAACTGTGTAAACAGCCTTGTGTAATTGTCAAACAGATTCTGAAGCAAGATATTTCCTTCCTTTTTTTATTTACATACACTTAAAAGCTTCCTTCTACTGAGGAACAGAGGTCGAATAGAGTGTTAGTAGGTGGAATAGAACTAATTCAGTATGTAAGAAATGAATCAGCATATAAAACACGGGAAAAGAACCCCATCGTATCTGTAAGGCAGAGGAGGTAGGAAGCTGGTGTGGCTCAATGAGGACCTGCCCTGGAACGGGCTGCCCAGGGAGGTTGTGGATGCCCCGTCCTTGGACGTGTTCAAGGCCAGGTTGGACGGGGTCCTGGGCAACCTGATCTAAATGTGTATGTTTGGTGGCCCTGCTAGGCAGGGGGGTTGGAACTACATGATCCTTGAGGTCCCTTCCAACCCGGGTGATTCTGTGATTCTGTGATTCTGTGACCTGCTGGGCATGCTGAGGGCGAAGAAAGGTGTATACAGGCTCTGGAAACAAGGGAGTGTCACCTGGGAAGAATACAGGGATGCCGTCCGGGCTTGCAAAAGTACGATCAGGAAAGCCAAAGTGCAGGCGGAACTGAACTTGGTGAGGGACGTGAAAAACAATAGGAAGACTTTCTACAGGTACATTGGCCACAAGAGATGTGCCAAAGCGAGTGTGCCTCCTTTGGTAAATGTAAAAGGAGAACTCGCTTCAACGGACAATGAGAAGGCTGAGGTACTGAACAAGTTCTTTGCCTCAGTCTTCACTGGTGGACAAGATTTCAGAACTTCTCACATTCCCGAGCCCTGCATCCCTAAACCTCTAGGTGGGGACCGGGGCAACAAATCCCCCCCCCCGCTGTGAGGACAGAGCAGGTCCGAGACCACCTCATGAGACTGAATGTGTATAAGTCTATGGGGCTGGATGGCGTGCATCCCAGGATTCTGAAGGAGCTGGCTGAGGTGGTTGCCGAGCCACTCTCCATCATTTTTGAAAAGTTGTGGCTGTCAGGTGAGGTCCCGGATGACTGGAGGAAGGGTCACGTCACTCCCATTTACAAGAAAGGGAGCAAGGAGGACCCCAGGAACTACAGGCCGGTGAGTCTCACCTCTGTGCCTGAAAAGATCATGGAACAGATCATCCTGGATGACATGCTCGACCACATGAGGGATGGGCATGTCATCCGTGGCAGACAGCACGGCTTCATCAGAGGAAGGTCATGCTTGACCAATCTGGTGGCCTTCTATTATGGAGTGATGGATGGCATTGGTGGATAAGGGAAAGGCAACTGATATCATTTACCTGGAATTGAGCAAGGCCTTTGACATGGTCCCCCACCACATCCTTATCTCCAAAATGGAGGGATGTGGATTTGATGGGTGGACCACTCAATGGATAAGAAACTGGTTGAAAGGCTGCAGACAGAGGGTAGTCATCAATGGCTCTATGTCCAGGTGGAGGCCAGTAACGAGCTGCGTCCCCCAGGGGTCTGTCTTGGGACTGGTGCTCTTCAGCATCTTTATCAGTGACATCAAAGACAGAATCGAGTGCACCCTCAGCAAGTTCGTTGATGACACCAAGCTGAGCGGTGAGGTTGACACGGTTGAAAGAAGGGATGCCATTCAGAGGGACCTCAAGAGGCTAGAAAGGTGGGCCCAGGTGAACCTGATGAGGTTCAACACGGCAAAGTGCAAAGTTTTGCACTTGGGCCGGAGGAATCCCAGGCATCCATACAAGCTGGAAGGAGCGGTCCTTGAAAGCAGCCCTGCAGAAAAGGACCTAGGGGTCCTGATGGATGAAAAACTTAATATGAGCCAGCAGTGTGCTCTTGCAGCTCAGAAAGCAAATGGTATCCTGGGCTCCATCAGAAGAGGGATGGCCAGCAGAGACAGGGAGGTGATTGTCCCCCTCTACTCTGCTCTTGTGAGGCCCCATACGGAATATTGCATCCAAGTGTGGAGCCCGTAGTACAAAAAAGACAGGGAGCTGTTGGAGAGGGTCCAGAGGAGAGCCACTAGAATGATCAGGGGATTGGAGTACCTTCCCTATGAGGACAGGCTGAGGGAGCTGGGCTTGTTCAGCCTGGAGAAAAGAAGGCTGCGGGGTGACCTCATTGCAGCCTTTCAATACCTAAAGGGAGCCTACAAACAGGAGAGGAATCAACTCTTTGAAAGGGTTGATAACTGCAGGACAAGGGGAAATGGTTTTAAGTTGAGGGAGGGGAGATTTAGGTCAGACATCAGGGGGAAGTTCTTTACAGAGAGAATGGTGAGGTACTGGAATGGCTGCCCAGAGAGGTTGTGGATGCCCCGTCCTTGGAGGTGTTCAAGGCCAGGTTGGATGGGGCCCTGGGCAGCCTGGTTTAGTATTAAATGTGGAAGTTAGTGGCCCTTCATGTGGCAGGGGGGTTGGAGATTCATGATCCTTGAGGTCCCTTCCAACCCTGGCCATTCTGTGATTCTGTGTAAGTGAGGCTGAAAGAAATCACTCTAATGTAGTCTTTTTTCAAGATATTGAAGCTTTAACAGTTTTTTGGTGTGAACTTCCACATACTGTCATATAAGAAAAGATGAAAATATGAAAGCTATGTCTGTATTAAAATAAATAAATAATGTGATACTTAAGTAAATTGTTAATTGATAATGTAGAAATAAATTCATCAACTGTTTCATGTGAACTTTCAGTGCATGCCACTTGAGAAATAGCATTAGTTTCACTAGCAGGGGACAGATGAATTGAACCAAGCAGACAATCCATACTCATGTGGCAGAGAAGGCAGTACATGTCCCTGGCATGCTAAAGTAGGAGGAAATAGTTTTCTGAATCCACACATAATGACTGCTTTTTCCCAAGTAAACTACCAGACACCAAAGATCAAGAATACCACACAATAATAATTACAATAGAAGAAAGAAAATAACAACATAAAAAGGAAATGAAGTGTCAAAATAATATATTTTGCAGTAGGGAATAAGTTTTCTTGATCTTCAGAAGCATCTAACTGAATGTCTTTGTAATTCTAATCATTATCTTCCTAAAGTTGTTACTATTCTGGACCTTCCAAAGGAATCCCAAACAATCTTGTTACATCTTCTACTAATTAAAGAAGCAGACAGATAGTTTATGGGTTCATTCAGTTAAAAAATACATGAGAATACCACAGAAAGCAAGAGAAGTAATGTGGTCATGTTTACTGATTTTTTTAATGCATAACTGAAACTAAATTTTGTGAGTTACAGAAAACACATGCCTACAATGGAAAATGGTGACATTCCTTTAGCTAAAAGAGATATGAAAGGTTTTCATGATAAGATTTTCAAAAATTCTTGCAAGGAAACTATGCTTTTTGGAGCAAACAAAGCTATCTCGAAAATTTCCCCTTGCAATTTGTACTATATCTATACATCCATATCCTCTAAGCTGTCCATCTAAAAAATATTTATTATATTTAAAAACCCAGAAAACTGTGATTCAGCAACAGTAAATGAACAGATAAACCAACGGAATTTACTTTTTGTCATTTTATGAAGTATCCAGTTTATTTTCCTTACCCTACTTTCTACCTCAAAAGCCCTTTTCACCTACATTGCTTTGTTTCTGATTTTGTTTAAAAGATCCATGCTATATAAGATTTAGCATTAACAAAGTTCTTACTTCAGGTATGGATTCTTTTAGTTACACAGTTAATGTTAGATTCAAATTGTTCGAGCATTTTTCCTTGATTTAGTAATCTATATTTATAATCAAGAAACCATTGAATATTTGTACATTTTGTCATGCAGTGAATTGTCCTTCGTATATCAATACATCATGCACACTTTACAGTAAATTGCAATTCACCTAGGAAAACCACAACAGCCAAAAAAATTACTGGAACAACTTAAGAATAGGCCTGCCTATTTTTTTGGCATTTAGTGTTCTAAAACACTCAAAATTATTACATACTTTACTGAATATGCTATCATTAATAGACAAGCAAGCAAAAGTAAGCATTAGTGGATTCCCATTGATCAAATATTATTAATTAACAAGTATAGCTAAGTAAGAAGTTCTTCTGTTTAACAGTGCCCACTCTTAACTCAAGCATATAAGCTTTTTCTGGAAGTGTGATGAAAAACCTACAACAGTCTATTAATTGAATATAAACCTAAACGCTAAAAATTAAAATAATTTTTTCACGGCAGTTTTCTAGCACATAGGCAACTTTTGCATTTCTCAAACAAACATATTATATAAAAGTAAACTTACAGGTCTTATGCCAAGAGTTAAGACTGCCTGTCATATGAGAAGTTTGTCATGATAGCAAGTTGAGAAGACCCTGCAGTTTTGTGGAATTCTCTAGATCAATTTTGCGTTACAGTGGGATACTCACCAGCATTGAACCAGGTCAGACACAGCTTTATCTAATTAGTAACCTCCAGGAGGTGCCTTTTTGAGTAACTTCCCTATGTGCTGAGAAATAGAGGCTCTGGTACCGGGGGTATGAGATATTCACCATCCATATAGGGATGACTGCCCTTTAAACCTGGCAGTCCAGGCGATTTTTTAATATAACAATTCCATTTTTTCAATCTGTATTTCTTTAGCCTTCAAAATGCAAGGGAAAAACACCAGAGGGGAACATAGTGCCAGGTATATTGTCAGAAAGCTGTTAAAGGCTGCTGGTCTAAGAAGATGCCATTATTTCCCTAGATTACTGGAGAAGTCTTTCACTCATAGGCATGTCTAGAAGCTGCAGTTTATGCTGGAGGTCAACATAGAATTATACAAACAGTGCAGGAGGTTTCTAGGCTGTACTGATTTTCTAAACCAATTGTTAATGCAGTAACTGGGAGTAGAAGAGGGAAGAATTTGATGAGCTAGTGGTACACAATAGCATGAGTCTCACTCTCAGTGAATAGATTAGACACATGGCAGCCTATTAAGCTGCAGTAACAGTCAGGATAGTACAAATAGCCACTAGCAAAAAAACAAAACTAAACAAAACAAAAAAACAACTAGATGGCACATAATATCAGTGAGATTCTAAGCAATATATAACAGCCCCATTGTTTACAATAAAATAGAAGTGCAGTTGTAATATTAGTCCAATGTAAAAAACTAATTTCAGAATAAAGATGAAAATCAAACTTTGAAATTACAAAAATCTGGCAGGAAATTCTTACAAGATCATAAAATTTCAATTAATGTGCAACTGAAACATTTTACAGAAAAATCATGTAGAGAAATGTCATTATACAAAATAATGTAAATGTTGCTCATAAGTCAGTTTAACTAATAATAATATAAACACATGTACAAATAGATGCATTTCCCTAAGAATTAATTAGAAATGCTTTCAGCTGATCCCAGTAGATTGGTTTACCAGCATACACACAGACAAGCAGAAAGGAGTGGAATATTTTACAGAAGATTTCTTCTCTGGTATGGATGATCTGGAGAAGATGAAAATACCTGCATGAATGTGTAACAGGTATCTTTAGCATCTCAGTCCAAGCATTCAAACTGAAATTTTTCATTTGCTAATTTTTTCAAATACTAATCAGATATTCAGATAGCTGACCAGAGCTTTCTTCCTGAAAACTCACCAGATCTGAATATTTCTGTCATTTTATAAATTGAACTACATTTTGGACCAAAAAAAAAAAAAAAAAAAAAAAGATTAATTACCTTTTCTTTCTTCTTTATATAAACACACAAGAAATATATATTGTGAGAAATAAGATGATGTTTCTATGTTCTACACAGCTGATAGTAGTTTCTGTTGTTTTGTTTTTTTTTCTTAAATATGGTGAACAACTTTAACTAGCTTAATGCTTCATACATGTTAGTATAATATTATAAAAAAGGTACTAACATAAGCTACTACCATTCAAAGTAAATATTAAAAGATGAGAGTTTTTATTTTTAAGTTCATTCATTATAGCTGAACTAATATGTCCTACGATATACATCCTACTACAACTCATTAAAGGCTTTGAAATGTAGTCTTTGTCATTCATATTTGACAGGCAGAAGATGCATTCTTCTTCTACTCCATATATAGAATATTTTAGACCAATTTCATGACAGATATTTTTTATCTAACCATTACGAATCCTAAAATAATCCTCTACGCTGGTTAGGCTGAACATGGTGTCATCTCTCTACCAAAGCAGGTAGATGACATAATATGTAGTTCAATCAAGATAAACATAGCTGAGGTTGGATGCTTTCCTACTGAATCCTGTTTTCATAAGGTTCTGTGGCAGGTCTTATGTTCCGTTATACAGAAAACTGGGGAAGTAGAAAGATGAGAAGTAGGGAAAGAAGAAGCAGAATGTTACTTAGATTTAAAAAAATAAAGGCAAAAAGCAGTCAAAACTCTCTTTTCATGGTTATATAAAATATACTTCTTTTTATGCTACTTGTAAATAGTAGTAAAAGTTGTATTATAAACTCCAGCATTTTAGTATAATTTATTCAAATTATATTACAGTGAAATACACAACTGAAATAATGGCTTCCAATCATATGTAAAATACTTAACTTATACATGTTTACTTTTTTTTAGCATTTATTTAATTTATTAAATGGTTCATTTATGTAATTAATATTATTTTTAATCAGATTGATTGCTAAATAATGCTTCTAGAAGGGAAGTGTATAAATGTCGGCCCCTATCAAATAAAGGTGCCATACCTATGGATTACTTGGGCAAACTGATGCATTATAAAATTTCAAAACATCATTTATTCTTGTCAAAGTGTAATAGTATGTGATGCATCACCATAAATCATTTTTCCATTATTTAAAGCATTGAAAAGGTCACCTCTGGATGTAGGACAATACTAGCCATATTGGTTTTGTTAAGTGAGTGATCAAGCTAATCACTGAGAGAATTCTATTCACACTTTTCAAGTGCAGACTGTTCTTCATTCCTTTTATTTCTGTCAAGGATGGCTTCCTCACTGTTGAAACAAGAAAAAAGAGAGAGATACTGAGTTAAATGAGTCTATTAAATAGAATGCTGATTGTACTGCTACTAAACAAAGAGTGGCAGGTACCAATAAATTAAATGCAAACTACATCTAAGAGTGTGCCTAGAGAATTCCAAAATCTGGAGGAATTGATTTGTCAGTTCCACAGATGTATTGGTTCGTGCAACACCAGCACAGAAGAACCAAATCAAGGGACCTAAGAAATTCTAGTTACAAAGAATATCACAGTATATGCTGTAAAAGACTTTATATTCTGTTCACAGTGCTGCTAATGATTTAGGTGAGGACCAGCTGTTATGACCGTGCAATATTAAAATGGCCAAAAGTATGCAGGATTTTAGGAGGATAACATATATGGATAATCTGCAAAGCTTATTATTAATTCTGTCCCCTACAATTTAATTTTTTTAAGTTGATGCTGGACATGCTGAGCCCTGTCTAGTACCATTTTTTTTCAGCTCTCAAGATTAACACCAGCTTAAATATACAGCTATCTGGAGAATATTGCAATATTGACATAATATAATTTTGTTTCACTGACATTATAAACACTACCACAATTTTCTTTAGCCTTATGGGGAAAGCTGATTTTCACTACAAAGGAATTGTTTCTCTGAGATTCTCAGCAGCTACTGAATGTCACAGTAGAGTATATCAGACATAAAATTGTCCTCCAGGCTCAGGAAAGTCTTGCTCCAGAAGCACTGCATCCTCTCACAGAGTGGACTTTATCAAGGACAGTTCATTCTATTCTGACTCCAGCTTCTGCATCATTTGTATTCTTCCTTTTTTAATGCTTGTTGTTGATTTTGTTTATTCTTTGTGAAAGCACTATTCCCACTTGTCTGGAGCACTTCTTATTTAAATATTTCCTTGTTATTAAGTATAGGAAGTGTGCAGTCATCTAAGCCTCAGCTGGACATTTGTTTGATCAGTGGGAAGGTATTTCAATCACAAAACATGGGCTCAAATAATCTTCAGCACTTAGCTCTTCCTTTTCACTGATTCAAAAATAAATCTCAAATTTTGCTTAGATATAATAATGAAATGTCTAAACTTACGTAAAGAATTTTGCTTTCCATCTTCAGACTAGTTTGTCATTTACACTCACTGAAAAATACTCATAGATAAGCTTATTTTAACAAAATGGTAAAATCAGCAGATTGTCCTCTGTCTTCTTGTCCTATATTTTCTTTTTTAAAACAAATGTTTTCTTAAAATCTAGTCCTCTTTTGTCTTCTGTAATTTCATCTTATTCTGGCTGTCCTTCATTTCTACCAGGTCTATCAGATTCTCTTCCAGACGATTCTCATCCATTTCCAGTGATAAAGATTCTACAGATCTAGTACAAGACTCACTGATCTTCTCTTCTGGTCATCTGACCTCATCAACAAGGACAGATTCATCTATCATCTTTATTATAAAATCCCTGTTGTTGTTCTGTGAATTATCTCTATCTCTCAGATCTGTCTTTCTGTCTTAGTGTTTCGCATCTCATATGGGATGTTCTGCCATCAACACAGAACTTTCTGTTTTCCTCTCCATATGATTACTCTGAATATCACCTCACTTTGATCTCATCACACCACACCTTATGACTATTTTCCTTTTTTTTTTTTTTCCTCCGGATTTCTCAAAAGCATCTTGTCCCTGCATCATTTGTAAGTTTTTTCTTCACTTATTTCAAAGGAAATGTTTTCACACAAGCTCTTCTTATCTCCTATACTGGTGAGCTTTGCCCAGCCTGAGCTTATGTAATCTGTGTATGTCCACTAAGACTATTGCTGCAAAGATCATCATTTAAATTGGTTACCTGTTCTTACCATTCTGATAAATACTGTGTCATGTACTTTTCATACTTTTTTGCTTGCAGGATTTTGGTTTTATGTCAGATATTTTACAGCATGCAGAGCCACATGGGACAGGAAGATAGGACAAAATACTTGTGAGAGGCTCATCCAGTCATCACCTGCAGACAGACAGGATCTAAGCTGGCATCTAAAATTATGTCTACGTTTAGGCAACTACACATGAAACTACGGTTTCATCTCTTGCTCCTTTTCCTTTTTTTTTTCATTTGCAAGGACATTTGTTGTAGGGAAAAGCATATGTCCATAGCAGGGATATTGGAACTAAATCTTTAAAATCCCTTCCCACCCAAAACATTCTGTGATTCTGAGATTCTATAAGAAGCAAGTGAATAGCTGCAGCTTCTGCAGACAAGAGCCACATTCTTGCATTCTTCATTTTTCAGACTAAAACACTCTGATTAACAAAAATTAGTTCAGGCTGCTTTTTTTTTTTTTAATCAAAGTACTCTCCTCACTCCTCTTTAAATATATCAGCTACACACGCAAATCCAGCTTTTCTGCTTGATGTATTTAAGTACCTGCCTGTCTCACACTCAGCAAACAAAACAGGATAGAAAGTGTTTGCCTCTCACAAAGACAGCAAAGCAAGTAAAACAGAAGAAAGTTATCTCCGAGGAATTTTCTTTTCATAGTATATCAATAATAATCAACCATTCATGTTTTTTTTGTAAAAAACAATCAAAGGAGCAATTCCACTAATTTAGTCAGTTATATCACCTTGACAAATTATCTCTTTAATGAACAATTTCAGCTGTACATTCTTATATTATTTTAATCATCAAAAAAAGCATAAATTTGTTTTACTTTAATCATGAAAAAATAGGTAAGAACCTCTCTATCAGTTCTACATTATAAAATATAAAAGCTTCAGATCTTTTCTTTTTATCCACCACACAGCATTTCAAATTGTCTTTTCAGATCAAATGGCTTTGGCAAGTGATTAAAATCCAAATAGAAGCGGTGATCATCTAAAATGTTATTTGTTGTTAGTTGGTGGTAATACTATTTAAACACAGTGAAATAAGGAAAAACCAAGAAATGACAGTGAAAACCATCTTATAGATATTGGCAGGGAGAGAAAAAGGGAAAAACAGAAGAACTTGGTAGTCTTTGAACACACATTGATGTTCTTCAATCAGCTGCCAGCATCAAATACCTGTCGTTGGGAATTTATTAGCAACAATTTTAATAAATTCTGCAAATCCTGGGTACGTTCCACATGCATTTCAGATAACTTATAGTGCATTATGAACTCTTTAGCCTGCTCTGACTTCATTCCTTGACCACAAGCGATGAAAAAACAACAGAGAAGGAGGTGGATGAAATTCAATCTTCTCCCAGTTTGCAACTTTGGTTTCTCTTCTGAACTGTGATTAGTCTGCAAATTTCCCAAGAAAACTGACTCAGCATCTTTATTGCTGTTTATGTTTTCATTGACATTTCCATGATAGGAACTACTCTTTCACAAAAAGGAACTTTAATTCCTCAATGTTTATGTCTGTATATACAAGGAGAGCTGGAATATCTAGATGCACATCTAGTTGGTTGTTCTTTGGTTATTTTTTTGTAGAAGTATTTGTGGTCTCTGAAAAAGAGCAGCCTTATTCTTGTTACATATTCTAATTAGCAATGTTTTTATATGTTCATTTTATTATTCACTGATAATAAAATAATACTGATATACTGATAATACTGATAAAATAATCAAAGCTGATAAACTCAAAAATAAGATGAAAAAAAACCGCCACCATCACCAACAACAGACAAACAAAAGAATTGTTCTGTGATAATAATATATTTATACAATTCCAGTAATTCTAAGGCTTAGTAATGTTTAGACTGTCATCAACAGATATTTTTCTTTCTTGTTTCTCAGTGTGATTGAGTATTTTCTCTTCCTATCAGTGTTTCCTTCATCATTAAAAAACACTTATTTACTTGTATCAGAAACTCCAGCAGCTGAGAGGGAAACATAACTACTATCATTTTGATCCCTGTTTTGATAGCAGGACAGAAAGAGAAATAGTTGATACTGTTAATCTTCAGTTAAATGCCTACTGAAAGCTTTAGGGACTTCTGCTTGGAGTCAGCAGCTTACAAGGAGAAAAGTCATGTGCAAGAAGCTGATTTGTCTGTGTGTAAACCAGATAAAATATGAGATATTGTGCCTGACTGAATATGGCCTTGGCTGAAATAGATTGTACACACAGATTTCAAGAAAGTGAGTGGTCTTTTCTGTGCCGATGAATTGTGTATTTATTCTGGTGCTGAAAAACTGATTTAGAATTTTCTGCAGAAAGTGACATTGAAAGCACCTCTGTAAGTTACTTATCAAATTTTTCAAGTAGTATTGAAGTAGCAATATTCAAAAAAGCAGGAAATAACCTTATGGTTGTGGGTATGATGCATTTAATGAAATTCGGGTTTGTGTAAAAACATTCAAACCAAATATCAAACAGTAGGCTACAATCACCTAATTTTATACACGCAGACTTTCCAGTGTTGATAACTTCTTCATGAAAGCTAGAACAAGTGATAAGAAAGACTTTTTAACTTTTAAAAAGTTAACAAATCCACTTATATTGATGTATATACTTCATAAGTGATTACAATATAATCAAAAAGCTTATTTAGATTTTATTTAATAAAATTCAATCAAAATTTTAGCATATGTTCAAGGGAATAAAATTAGAAACTGTAGGAAATAACAGGATGAAATCTTTCCTAATTTTGTTTAATTTTGTGACTTGTTCATGACATAACTTGCAGGACATAATTTGGGAAGACAACCACTCTTGATTTAATTATCATAAAGCATAGAATATTTACTGTATCCCAAAGATAATCATTAAAATCATAACACAGAAGTACTTTATTTTCTAGAATTGGTAGCCCTACCTTCTAGTAAAGATACTGTAACAGCTTTGTGTTTAAGTTTACAAGCATTTTAACATATGCAATTGCAAGCAATTATTCACATTATGTCCAGATGGTGGAAAGCAGTCCTAGGAGAGGTCTGTCAAACAGAATAATGCTGTAACAAGCATTTTCCATAATATTACATTGTGAAGACATTAATTATTGCTGCTACTGCCTACAATTTCTTGCTAAAGGAATTCTGAAACAGAGTTTCTTCATGCTTTCAAAAAGCAAATTAAAAGTTTGAGATCATGGTTATGCTCTTAAAATACTGGTATAAATTATTATTTTCTTCTAAAATTTTCAGAATTAATTTTTTTCTTGATTATTTATTTCCTTATTATTGAGGAACTCACAAAGCCTTTGGACAGAACTGTTTATACTCTTGGAAAAAAAATGTTTAACTTGTGAGAATACTTATTACATTTTCAGCTAATTAGTGTTGGCAAAGAAAATATTATACACTGCCATCTAGCTCAACAGAAAGATGTTTCTCATACACAACTTTCTCTCCATAAAAGAAATTGAAACAGTGATAAAAGACCTATATGTGAAGTTCCTAGTGATTTAAGTGCCGAGGCCTCTTCTCTGGACCCATTCACAGTCATGTAAAGATTCTGCACAACATTTGTGAGCTTTCACCAATAGTAAACCAAACTCTAAGTTAAAAAGGGTATTAGAAGAACTAATAAGATATCATATTTTAACAATGAAACCTGGAGACTGGGGAGGGTACACAGATGGGTACTTTTGGAATTTCTTGAAGGAAAGAACCTGAAATATAAATTTCAGGACTTAGACATAAATTCCCTTTAAGACATCATCTATCAAATCCAAGAAGGGATTGAAATGAAGCCGTCATTTCTATAATCTTCTTCCTATTATTTTTCCTGTTTTTAAATGCAGAAGTTACCAGTGACTTGCTCCAAATCATGAAAAATGTAAATGCATTTGCATTGAAGATTAAAACTTTTTTACTATTATTTTAACAAGTACTTGAGAGATAAATTAAATGCTTATTCTAACAGATGTAACATCTGTAATAGTCATTTGGTATCAAGTTCATTAAAATAAAGTTCTGTCTGCATAATCTGTAAACAATATTTTATTCTTATGTTGTATGTAATTCTGTGATTCACTAAGGAATAAATACCACACAAATATTAGCTGACCACCATGCCTCCTTACTATCATTATCTATGGAAAATTTAAACATAATTGATACACTAACATTGATAAAACCTTGTAGTTTATCTGGATAGGATGTACATAAAGAGAAATGTGTTTCCCTTAAAACATCAATGGCTCTTGTGTTTTGAAGGCTGCCTGTTGCAGAGGATTACTTTTTTAAACTCAAGTTTTTATGTAGAAAGTTACCAGGTGGGAAATGAAAATTAGGGATGTATCCCTCAAGATCAGCCATGGTAGATGACATAGAGTCCAAAAGGAATAAAAGTACTGGTGGGTGCCAATTAATTTTCTGAGGGAATAGTTTTACTAACGAATTTTCAACTGAATTGCAAATAAATGTTATCTGTAGGACCTGAGGACACTGGAAATTGATTGTGCTCATAAGGCACACATAGCAAGTAGCTAAATTAGTTTCTTCTTTACCTACCTCTGTGTTAGAGTTTATGGTTGATGAAATGTTCTTCAGCT
This sequence comes from Tetrao urogallus, assembly GCF_951394365.1. Lineage (NCBI taxonomy): Eukaryota > Metazoa > Chordata > Aves > Galliformes > Phasianidae > Tetrao > Tetrao urogallus. The sequence continues at coordinate 68,441,331 of NC_136814.1, read as the reverse complement.
GAAATGATGCACATTTGCTATCATCAGCTCTTAAACAGTAATGACTTCATTGTAATTATTAGCTTCTCTAGGAGCTGTTTGTTCTAGTTTGTGGAGTTTGTTTTCTAGATGTGAACAAGTGAGATGTAATGAAGCCTGCTTGTGTGTCATTGCCACTCACATCTCATATATTGCTTTGCTACCTTTTTTATCCAAGAAAAGAGACAACACAGCATGCAAAAGTCTGGAGTACCATGAACCTTCACTTGTTTCCTCAGTTGAAAAATATTTAAGCATGAAATAATTTTAAATAAAGCTCATAAAAAATCTATCTTGGGATTATACAAAGTTTAAAAACTAATGCTACTAATGATATGTAGTTTTTCTTTCTCTAGTTGTGAATTGTGGTAATCAGACATTTCTCATCACACATTTGTCATTAGTTAATGTACTGTGTTTTGTGCTTTGAAAAACTTGCAAAAAAAACTTCGCTCCACGCCTTTAGAAAACACTAGTGTGTGCCTTTGTTTCACTCCTTCTGTTGCCACTGTTACAGAAAGCATGAGATATGAATGAACAGTTTAAATAAAAAGGGGAAGTTCGTGTAGACTAGAAGGAGATTGAAAAATATATTATCAAATTCCCAAAGCTGATCATGGAAATGTCATTTATGCCATACATAATCTTAAATGGGAAAATGCTAATCAAGATTATTTATACTGATTAAAAACTATCACAATAATAAACCCAGGCAAGGATCCTGCTATGCTGGAAACTGCACTGAAAAGGACAGAGAAACAACCTTGTTGAAAATGCCTGACTTTAAAGCGTAAGCAATGATTAAGGGAGTGTAAGACAAAAAAAATGAGAGAATGCTACAACGTATCTTATGTTCTGGCTCCAGCTCACTGAACACTTAATCATTTCCCCTCTTATTTTGGGCTTTATGGTAAAGGTTACTGCTAGGAGGAGTAGTACATGGCCCCTCACTGCAAGAAAGACATTGAGGCCCTGGAATGTATTCAAAGGAGGGCAACAAAGCTGGTGAGGGGTCTGGAACACAGGCCATATGAGGAGAGGCTGAAGGAGCTGGGAATGTTCAGCCTGGAGAAGAGGAGGCTCAGGGGAGACCTCATTGCTCTCTATAACTTCCTGAAGGGAGGTTGTAGTGAGCTGGGGGTCGGCCTCTTCTCTCGTGTCATTAGTGATAGGACCAGAGGGAATGGCTTCAAGCTACGGCAGGGGAGATTCAGGCTGGACATGAGGAAGTATTACTTTTCAGAAAGGGTGGTCAGGCACTGGAATGGACTGCCCAGGGAGGTGGTGGAGTCACCGAGCCTGGGGGTGTTCAAGGGAAGACTGAATGTTGTGTTGAGAGACATGGTTTAGTGGGAGCTATTGGTAATAGATGAACAGTTGGACTGGATGATCTTTTAGGTCTTTTCCAACCTTGGTTATTCTATGATTCTACGATTCTATACATGGAAATTCAGTTTCAGAGGTGGTTTTGCAGGTGCTGGCAGGTGGCTCATTCTTTATATTTAGGGCTTCTTTTTCATTTAGTGGTGTTATATTAAAACAAAATAAGCGGATTGTTTGTTTCAGTTGTTTTATTTGGCAGAAACAATGACAGAGGGCCCAAATTTAATTACATTCCACCATATCTCTCCTATCCATCATTTTTAATGTTAGGTCTTATATTAACAGCCATGGAGATAGTTGCAGAGGTGAGTGACTGAAGCCCTTCACAAGTGACTGCTATTTATGTCTCAGCTCTGTTTCACCTCTAATTCTCAGTTGGCTTCACTATAGTGGTTGAAGTGCCCCCTTTTATTCTTTTTTATTGCCTTTTATTATCTATCATTCAAGCCTATTCTAATTTTACCTAAACTACATGGCTATGTATAAATTAGCTCTGCTTAAAAAACTTCTGCTAATTTTTCAATATTTCTTTACATATTAAATTTTCAACATTTCAGTATTTGCTAATACAAAAGGTGATATTCTGTTCTGTGGGGAAATTATGTTGCCAAAAGTCTCTGAAAAAAGAAGTACTGGACACGCAATTTGTAGATGGATTTCTGAACAAAATACAAGACTATATAAGTCAAGTGAAAACAGAAAGGAAAAAGGGGAGCCACTGCAAACCAAGAAGGTCTCTGTTTCTGTATATATCCATTCACAGATAAAAGTAAGAAAACCTTAAATTATAGAAGTGTCAAAGCAAGCATTTGGCCCTACTAAGCACAGAAGGAAAAAGTGTCAGTTTTCCAAGGGTAAGATCCCAACTTTAAGCTTCTGCCTTCTTCTTTCTCTTCAATTATCAATTATAAACATCACAACTAAATGCTTGAAAACAGTGATAGTCTCATATTAAATCCAGACTTTTAACTACTCCAGATAGGAATTAACTGTTCAGTTTATTACAATATATTAGCTTATTAGCTGTCCAATCTACCAATAATGTATTTTGAAAGCACAGCAGTAAACGTCAAAGTATATATCTTTTTGAAAATATATGCTGACAAAAAATAATTGTGAGATTAATGCTTTTTTTTTTTTTTTTTTTTTTTTTTATTCTCTCCCAAAATTAAATTTAAAGAAAGCCCTAAAATGTGCTGTTTGTTCTAGTGTTGCTTAGGGCACAGTCCTGCTGAGATCTGTAACACTGAGTTGGTATAATTTTCCTTGTAGTTCAGATGGAAAAATGCCAGAAAGTGAATTAGCCAAACAACATATGCCAAATGGGGATTCTCTCGCCAGGATTTTTCTGAACACATTAAGATATTCATCTGGTACTCTGTAGGAGAACAGCTTTCATCCAAAGGAGGGTAAGAAAAAAATGTTGGACAAACCAACCTCCTAAGTTATCCAATCCACTTGGACATACATCAATTTAAGATTACTTGAAGAGTGGAAAAAAGTATATACAAATGCCCCCCAGGAGATGTTTAGTTCTTCCTCATTTTCCCCAGGAATTTTGGCTCCTATGTTCAGTTGCTTTTTATAAAATTCAGGCTCAGGTATTCTGAAAAAGAAAGGTGCAAAGTTCATCTGAAATTAAGATGTATTATTATTTTAATGTGATTTCACCAAATAAGGGGGCAAGAAGAATAGTTCCATGTATTCAATAATAGATCCTAATTAGACATTTGCATAAATTCATCAGGCATACTTCTGATAGTTCTTAGTCCTTATTTTTGCTCTGACTATGCTGTTATACAATGACAAATAAAAAGAAAAATTGGGAAAATATTGACATTGAAAAGATGACAACTCAGACATTAAGAAAGATATATAAGAACAGACTGGTTTGAAGAGGGAGGAAAGCTGAATTTTCATGGATGGTTGCCTCACATTTTGGCAACACATTTTGGCAGCCACTTTGATTTTTGTGTTTGTTCCACTGCGATTCTTCTACTCTTTCCATGCACAATAGAGTCCACACAGCCTAGACCACTAAGCCCTTCAGAACTCTAATAACCCAATGGATTGCTTATCTTTTTTTTAATCTTTTGGGTTTTTTTTTTAAGAAATGATGTTTTACAGAAAGTCTGTTGTTCACTAAGGCAGATTGACCGATTCCTGAAAGAAAGTAAGTATAAAGAATAAATGGCATAGATTCTGAATTAGAGTTGCAACTGCAGTTTATATATAGGATCCATAACCACATAACATTAAAAAGAAGGTAATTTCTTTTGCAAATATTAGGCGTCTCACTTAAGATGCTAACATACAAACCTAATCAATGACTTGCTTAAATCAATCTGTATTCCAGACAACTGGATGTTTCCTGATGGAAAAAGGTATGCATGTTTTGAAAGAAATCTCAGGGAAAAAAAAGCAGTGAAATTCAGTAGAATTTTGTAATGTAATTTAATAGAACTAAGCCCTGTCTCTTCTGTTCTGGATGTAATTGTCATAACTTTGTCCACAAATTCTGTCTTGACTTGTGTTAAGGAGACATTGGCTGGAGAACTGTAAGCACCTCAGCAACACGGGATTCCTTATTTATAAAATCACAGGTGTTTTGTATCTGAACATCTAAATTTGTATCTAAACATCTACAGTTCACATTAAAAAAAAATCCATGGTAATGCTGGAGTATGTGTATTTTTAGTCATACCACAATTTTATTCTGCATTCTCCAGTCCATATGAAATAATTTTACTGTCATAACAGTATGACAACTAATTATTTTAATCTGTTCATCTGCTCATCTTTCTATTCAAGATCTGCATTTGTTCTTTGTTTTGTATAATCTTATTTTGGTATAACTTGTCTGCTCTTATTTCACTCTGTTTTTTTTCTTACCATTTTTACTCCAGTCCCCACAGAATACCTCAAAGCTTTGCAATTTCATTATAAATTTTTTACTTTTGGACAGTATTCTATTTTTTTGCTGTTTCTGCAGAATGTCTTCTAGAACTGTATGTGCAATCTAGAAGAAAATTAGTTTTGAAACCATCAAAGAACAATAAATACCCAAGTGAATGTACATATATGTACACAGATGTCTACAATGGGGGAAATTACTAATTCTTTTGTGTGTAATCAAAAATAACTGTCACTGTTTTTCTTTTGGAATGTAACTGGAAATGGTGGAAGTGAGAGTTTCTATATTTAGCCTATGGGTAGAAAAGAGAGATCAGGAACTGACACTGAGCTACACGCCTTCACCCTTCACCCTTCCAAGCTTAAAGTTATTTTTCAGACCCAAATATTTGATTTGAAAATTGATTACATGAAGGAGAAATACTGGTCATGTTGAACAAAAAATGCTACATAGTACATTCTGAAACTAATTTTTGTATATTGCAATTGGATTCTTTTTTAATAGAATTGGAGTCACGTGTGACATAGACCATGAATGCCAGTGCTTAGAATATGAAAAGAATTATATCTATTATTGCAAGTTGTCTAGAATACCATATTTATACTCATCATCATCAATTTCAAGTCAAGCTTTCTTTACAAAGGTTTTTTTTTTTTTTTAGACTTCATCTAAAGGCATGTAGGCAAAACTTCCCATAGTTTTACTAGAGGGGAAATGTGCTAAGAAAAAGCAGATTTTATAATAACTTCCAAAGGATACTGAAGTGAAGATTTTCATGTATGCCAAAAATATGAACAAATTCAGGGCAAGAAAAAAAGCCTGTGATTACTGAAATAAATAAATGTACTGTCTTGATTAATTTGGCTGGATAAGAGAGGGCATTGCAGGGTCAGGGCAGGACATGATAGCATTGGCAGATTGGTGTTTTTCAACTTTTTGCTTACTAATTCAGGAAAAGAGTAATCCATGACTTGTTTTTAATGTTTTGCAGAACAGAGCTAAATAAGCAAGTGTAAAGTCACTGCTTTGAGGTTCATTTTGTCTGCTGAGGAGTTTGCAAAAAAAAAAGATCTTACTCCCTCAGTTTTGGTGTTGCTGAACACGAAAGTCAAAGCCATGTTAAACAGGACACTGTAGTGTCCAGTGGCTGGTTGCAAATGAAGGTAAAAGTGCACAACTGCAAATCAGTCCAGAATTTGTAACTGCTACTTTCTACTTTTCAATCTGATGGGTAGGATTGAAAATAATGCCAGCAAATTAGTAATGCTGAGCCCTACTGCAAGAAAAAAAGATCACTGCAGTGCTGAGGTTCTGAGATTGGTGAGCTGTACTTCTCAGAGGTTGCCAGTTGTTTTAGTCAGTAGAATGACAATCAACATTCAGTGTTCTACACAATGTCCATAGTGTTTGCTAATTGCTGCTATATCTGGCTGTGAGAAGAACATATGTGCAATACATGCTTTTGAAGTCTGGCATGAGCAGGTTGTTATATTAGGCACAGGTCCATGGTGCCTATTGTTAAGGTGATGATACTGAATGAAACAGATCACTTCTGCAATTACTGAACAACACACTCCAGACCCTTCTGCCAGTAGATGGGCAGTCAGGTTCTTCTTTATTCTTGCAGCTACTGCATATGGGATTGTTAAATATGATGCAGAGACTGCACAACCTTAAAAATTCCTTTTGCCCTTGATAACAAGCAATAATATTTTACTGTTCCAGTGTTTCGGTCCAGCAGCTCACATCTCATCTGCTCTCATCTGCCAAAGAATCCTTCTCTCTCCTCCTGCATCTTTCCTGCAGGAGGACTTGCCACTAGTTAACTGTACAGCACACAGAAGGATTTAATCTTCTCTCTCACCAGCATGGTGAAATGTCTCAGTGTAGCCCAGAATTACTAATACTAACAACACAATTCCAAAGGCTTCTTCAAGTCTGTTTTTGTCTCAAGGGTATATAGCTTGTTTGTGGTTCCTTTCAAATTCACATAACAAAAAAAAAAAAAAAAAAAAGAAATAATGCTATAATAAAACAAAATAAAATTGTATATTGATATGAAATAAATTTAAAATAAAAAATAAAATAAAATAAAAGTGATGTTGGGTATTTTACTACTCCTGTTGGCTTGCTAGAAGCAAATCACTTAAACCGATAGTATATGCAGTGAGTACTGAGTTAGCCAGGGAGGATTTTATTCCTTTTCCATTTTAGGTAGGAATATCAGTACAAAATGTACTGTGGATTGCTTTAACAACCAAGTGCCATGTGTAGTACTTTTTGTTGTTTTGGTTTAATTCGTGGGTTTTTTGTTGTTGTGTTTTTTTGTTTTTATATTTCAATTGTACATGGTGCATTCTCAAAAAGTGCAGGAAATTTTGGTTTACTTTTCCTCAGTCAGCAAATTCATGCTGCATGTGCAAGTGCTATTTTAAGCATAAAATTAAAAGTTTTTATGTAACATTTGCTTAATTCTCAAAGGCTGAAGTCTTGTCTCTTTAAAGAAAGTGGTATAAAACCTGGTGTAGTGATACCTAACTGGGAAAAAATATATTTTAATGCAATATTGCACATCAGAATTTGAACAAGAATGATGTCAAATATCAATAGGTGCTTATTTGGTGTTTCTAGTAGAATCTATAGTTAGTTAAGGAGATGTTATCTTTGATATGAGAACATAGAAACTGTATCAAAATATTTGGAGAAGTTACTCTATACAGCATCATGTTTGTGCACATATATCTATGTGTAAAGATCAATCTCTGATAAACAACTCTGTAAAAGTGAGTCTTCAACAGGTACTTAAATATATGAGGGACAATGGCCTTAAATTGTCTCGACGGTGAATATGACCAGAAGACTATGAACTGTGATACAATCTAGATGCTGCGAGGGTCTGTGCCTCGGCCATAGGCTGTGATCTACCAGAATTAATTGTACAGCTAGATATGAAACATCAGGTTTCACACATCAGTTTTCCCAAGCACATGCAGAAGACTGTGTAACGCTCTCTCTAACCAACCACATGTTATGGCTTATACGATGCCTAAACTCAAAGAGTACAGAAGGCCTGTTGAATTCACTTGCTGTCTACTTCCACTTTCCTTCACTACTAGGCAAGGTTTTCATGTCCAAACCATGTCAGCATCTTCAGCATCCTCACTAGTTCTTGGTTACAAAAGCCAAGCTAATTAGTGTATGTGTATTGGCTGTGAGGGATTTCTAAAAATATGATGATATTCAATGTGAGTATTTCAAGGTCTGCAGCTCCTTTGCATGGTCAAAAGAGAACTGCCACTTTTATTGACCACATCTGTCAAATGTTGAACATTTTAGCTCTCTGACCTTCCTGAGTGCTTCTGTCAATAACAGATTTTGATTTATTATTTTTTCCTAGCTAGCTTCTGATGAATCAAATGTAAGAACTTTCAGGCATCACATGAATTTCTTTGATATCAGAAGGAGCTACTGATTTCTAGTGTACAGAATTCATATGCCCTCTAAAAGTCACTCAATGTATCTGCAGTGTAATATTGTGTACTCATCAGAAGCCATTTTTAGCAGTAGAAGCCAGTAGCTATTTCTGATAAGGACACTAAAGGAGGTTGATGATTCTTTGCTTCTTGAATTGCAATAATTCCTTTTCTAGTGTACTGACAGTTGCAAAAGAGGCATTCCAAAATTACAGTGCTATTCTGAAGCTGAGAATCACAAATGTTTGTGCCTATCCTGACTACAGTTTTGAATGGTGCCACATTCAAAAAGCTTTCCTCTATCTATTTCCTTTCTCCTGCCTTCAAAAACAGGACTCATTTCTTCTTGCAACAGACTTTTAAGAACGATTTTATAACTCCTTTTATGTTCTAAACAGAAGATCAGCAGCATAGGAAGATACTAATCTTAAACATGATACAAGCCAGAAATTGCCTTGCTGTACAGCAACATTTTTTATAAAAAAGAATAAATAAAATTCAGGTTAGGCAAATATATGAATATATATATTATTAATACTGCTGGAACTATACCCACATTTTCAACAAAAAGTAAAATGATATGAAAGAAAAAGCTAAGGCATGCAAAACTGAGTAATTCTGTGAAAAGAAAGGAGCCAATGGAGTGAATTTTAGTTACTGTGAAATGAAATGAACATAAAGCTTTCTTCCATTAATCCCACTTAGGATTTTGAAAGGAATGCGTATGAGGGTGATATGAACTTTTAACATTTCAAATTTGAACTTAAAAAATGGTCTCCACAATAGATACATTTGCAGTGCAGAAAATATAAGCTCTTCCTTGGTATGTAACAGACAGCATGGTCTCTGCCCCAAAGTCCTTCTAATCTAATTTTAAAACACAATGAAAGAGAGTGGCAGGAGGGAGGAATGCTGGCAAGAATTCTAAGGAGAAGATTACAAGGTCACTTATATGTCAGGCACAAAATTGTGGTTCTGTTATCCATAATCAGCTTTATATTACTGAATTCGGTTTGGCGTGGCACCTATCTTAGCAATGGACTGTGCTGCTGGCAGACACTCAGTGGACAGTAATGTATCCCCTCAGAGCTACAAAGCTTCAATATATAAATTACTAGCAAGCCAGGAATTCCAATTTTATGCTTAAGAATAAAGATAGTTTAATGTGCTGAATCTGAGAGCTCTGTGTATTGAACTCCAACAAAAATAATAAAAAAAGATCTAATTCCCCCAAGAATACAGACACCAGTATTTCTTGCAACACTACTTTCTGGATATTATTGCTTTCCTACAGATGACTTTAACTTCTATAAATAACTTCAAAGAACTCCTGATAAATGGTGTTCTCTTTTGTTTCATGAGTGTGGTCAGTTGTGCTACCCTTTTGTTTATGCGATTTGAGGAGCATTACACTTTCATTATGTGAAATGCATAAAATGTAGCTAAAGGTACTCAGGAGTCAATAGCAAGGTCATAATTTACTATCAAGATTTTGCTGACATTTACAGACCATTTAAACTTTGTTCTTCTTTATAACATCAGCATCAGCACAATCCTTGAAGTGCATCACTGCCTGCAGCGTGGTTGTAATGGAACTCATATGAATAACTAGCAAAGAATTAAATTCCTGTTTGTGATTTATCTCTGCACCAACTGTAAACATTCTAGCAATAAATGCTTCATTATAGAGCAGCTAAATGAAAATGAACATTGAGACCAACTTTTAATAAATAAAACTTTTTGTGAACTGTAAGGCTATAAAAGTATCTGAATTCTTCAAAAATAAATCAAAAACTGAAGGGATACCTTTTCTCCAGTGAGGACAAAGATTTCATTGTTCACTTATTACTAAACAACTAAAAGTCTGCATTAAAACAATTTTTGAGTGAAAATATTTTTAGAATGTTTTAGACCACTTTAAGTATGCAAATTAGAATTAATGTGTTTATTATTGAAATGAAACATTAATGAAGTACAAGATAATTTTCATGTATGTTTTACTATTTGAATGCCTAAAAAGTATACTGCTTGGATGGAATTTGATACATTTAAATAATCTGTTAGTAGAAGGTGGACCAGTAACAACATTGAGAATATCTATTGCTAAGGAAATTTATCAGTATGTAAATTTATATAATCCATAAAATTATATACCTCTATGTAATTCTAAATATAAACATAGAAAATACAGAAAAAAGTATATTGCATGTGTTTACACTGAATGTACAAATACTTTTGCAATCACACATATTCATCCATTCTATTTCTTCTTAGTGCTGGGCTAATGGATGATCATATTGCGAGTCCTTATGAAAGCAATCTAGGCTAGAGTTTATTTCCTAAAGGAAGGACAGGAACTGTGAACCCAGAGGCAACAGAATAAGGAACAAGAATGGAAACATTTGGACAGTCAAGAGCAGGAGTGATGACAAATCAGGAAAGAAAGAAAGAAAATTATGACTTTAAAACAGAGTTAGAAGAGATGGACACAGATGAGAGATGAGAACGGTTTGAGTACATTTTGAATTATTTCAGGAGACAAGCAAAATAAGTCTCACAGCCAGAATGCCTTGTGCTAATAAATTGTCATGAAAGTGGTTGAGGTAGTCTTCTCATAAAATTGGCACAATAAACTGTACACTGTACAGTAAACAAATTGTTCTTTTAATAATGTGATTTTATCACCTTGAATATCACGTCACATAACTGTAGCAGTATAACTTTGGGATTGGAGTTGGCTTGTCTCTAGTTGGCATGGTGTAAATTCACATTTGTCTGAAAAATACTGTATAGAAATACTCCTATGATACCACAAATGAATATGCAATAGAGAGCAGATTTATTAGCTATACATTAATTCGCTTTTGCTGTCTGTGTCAGTGTTTCTAACAGCTTGTTTGAGATTATAACCAACGATTTCTGCTAGAGAGGCAAGGAAGCACATTCAATAGTAGCTCCTAAAGTTAACCAATCTCTAAGCTTAGTTTCATAGTCAAAATCAGGTCATGCTAGCATTAGATTTTCATTTGTCTTATTAAGTTGACAGTTTTAGTATAAGAATAATCCAAACAAATAAATTCCTTTTTCTGCTAGGCCATATATTCATTTTTGTCCTGATGTATCTTGATGCAGAAGTTTTCTTTCAATTTTGTTTGTTTTGTTGAATTAGAAGCAAAATAGCTTTTTCTAGTCAAGGCCTATAATTCAGTTATAACTGAAGTGTGACTTCATCAACTTCCAAAAGCATATCAGTGAGAAATGTCAGTGAAGTTAAGAAAATGAAAAAGGAATTTCACTCATGTTTTTTCTCTCACTATCAGATTTCTTTCTAGTAACTTACATACTGAGCTTATTTCTTCCAAAGTCCCAGTCCAGGTTCTCCCTCATTGCAGCTCTCAGTTTTAAGCTCTCAGTTTTAAGCAGAACAGCCCTGCACTACAGGAGAGTCAACTAACATCTTCAAGGACATATTTGGAGGCTTCCTATGAAGTAGAGTGTTGGAACATAAGGCTGTCCAAGAAAGTTGATTGACATTCAAGTACCTCTTCCTCTAAGCTCAAAATTGGTACATTCCTAAGAATCAAAGGTAGGAGGAGACCTGAAAGGATGAGCAATATGTTCATGGAAGAACTCAAATGAAATTTCATGGAATACGGAAAAGAGGTCTGGCCACCTTCAGTGTTTGCTGATGATATCAAGCTGAAAATAGTGGCTGGCATATACAGAAGTCTGTGCTGTCACTCAACAAGACCTGGGTATGCTATATTACTGGGCAGAGTATTCTGATGAGGTTCAACAAGGGCAAGTGTGGAGTACTACACCTGGGGAGGAATAATCACATGCATCAGTACAGGGTAGGACTGTTCTGCTGGAAAGGAGATCTGTAGAGAAGGACCTGGGGGTCCCAATGGACAAAATGAGCCAGCAGTGTGTTCCTGTGGACAAGAAGGCCAGTGGGATCCTGAAATGCATTAAAAAGTGCATGGCCAGCAGGTTGAAGGAGGTGATCCTCCCTATCTACTCTGCCCTGGTGAGACCACATCTGGAGTACTGTGTCCAGTTCTAGTCTCTCCAGTTCAAGAAAGGCTGGAAACATCTCAAGAGAGTCCAGTGGAAGGCCACAAAGATGCTGAGGTGTCAGGAGCATCTTCCTTGTGAGGAAAGGCTGAGAGACATGGGACTGTTTATTCTGAAGAAGAGAAGACTGAGAGGGGATATTATCAATGCTTATAAATGTCTAAAGGGTAGGAGTCAAGTGAATGGGGCCAGACTCTTTTCAGGGGTGTCCAGCAACAGGATAAGGGACAATGGGAAAAAAGTGGAACATGGGAAGTTCCACACAAACATGAGAAAAAAAATATTTACTTTGAAGGTGACAGAGCACTGGAACAGGATGCCCAGAGAGGTTGTGGAGGCTTCTTCTCTGGAGATATTCAAAACCCACCCAAATGCTTTCCTGTGGGACAGTTGGACTCAGTGAACCCTGGAAGTCCTTTTAAACCCTAATGATTCTCTGATTCTGTGATTCCATGATCTATTTCTTCCTTGATCCTGATCCACCTTACATCTAACCTCTACAAGCATAGGGTAGCAGGCAGTATGGTTGTACATTTATGATGCCATTGCTATAAAACACGATTGAAGATTTCTCTTACATGAGAAGCACACTCCCTGGCATTTCGTGAGAGCAAAAACTCTGCTAAGATCCTCCAGTCATGCAAATAACGTGTTGTGTGTTCTGATTACTTGTGGTTCCACATCCTGTAATGCAGTAGCAACACCTTCATTAGCCATCTAGCTCTTTCACTTGTTAGCCAAATCTGAAAAATATATCTATATAAATGAAATATATTCTTTTCAGTGAGTTCTTTTAAATGTGGACCTGCAATGTGAGAGTGTCTCTTGGAAGTCACAAGCTGCAAAAAACTTCCAGAAAGTTGAAAAGTTCCAATACATCATTCAGATGAATGATTGCTTCAGGATGTGAAGAAGAATAATGTCAAGGAGTTTCCAGACCCTCTAAGTTTTTATATAGGCCTTTTCTCATCTCACCATTTCTAAGTGGTATATTAAGGCTCCCAGTTTGATGATTTGGCATTTTAGTCTCTAATATGCTGATAGATAGAGTGCAGCTTTCTAAGTAACCTTGTAAGTGGAGCAGTATAATAACTGTAAGTATAATAAGGCCCCTTTTGCTCGGAGTACTGATGGTCACTCAGATTAGTCCAATTGACTGCTTAATATCATACTCTCATTATGTTCTCTGAAATGCTTTGAGATGTGGATAATTGATTCTGATCCTGAAAGAAAAAAAAAAAAAAAGAAAATTTATTTCAGAATTTATTGGTTTGGTGGTAGAAACTGTATTCAATTCAAACTTCTAAGGAGGTTTCTAACAAATACATCACAGGATACATAATGGTGTTTCTTTTGTTTTAGTCATGGTTTTTTGAGCAATTAGTACAACTTCAACAGCTAGTTTCATGGGCCCAACTAAAACTGGAGGGCTTGGAAAGCAATAAAAAAGAAAGCAGAGTTTTTCTGCATATTAAACATTAAAAGCATTTTTCATTTCTGCCAAATCTCTGAAAGATCTTAGGGGAATTCCACTTAGCAGCCTTACTCTTCTTTTTCTTCTTTTTTTTGTGTGTGTGTGTGTGTGTTTTTTATTTTTTCTTTCTTTTGCATGTTTTATGTATTAACTGATTATTATTGTCACAGCAACTTGTTGGGTGAAAGTAGAAGAAAGGGAATCCCAATAAATGTAATTCCTTTAAATTTAAACTAAATAAGATTTTTCTTGTTTACTCTGACAAGATTCATACACAAACAAATATCTTCCTTGCATCTAGCTTGCGTCTAATTTCATTGTCTCTTAAAATTAACTTTACAAAATAGTGAGCTTCCAAATAGGTTTTTAGCGACATTAAAACCAATTTTTAAAAGCATTTCTTTTCACAATAGAACAAAATGTTTTTTAAATAACAGACAAAACACATCACTATCATCAGGGCTTGATTTTGTTTTTTCCTACTACTCCTAAGTTATAGGATAATGTGTAGTCAGAGATGTCAGCCATTCTAGCCACAGCAACAACAAAAAAAACTTTCAGGAAAGCACTGAACAGCATCTAGCTATTTGCTTCTAGGTACCTTTCTTACACAATAGGCCTTGACTATTTTTTCAGTGTTTTTAAAGGCAATATTTTATGAAAGGTTTATAGTCTGTCATACCCAACTGAAGTCTGATTTATCTTCATGTTATCTCTTACTTTTCTCCTTTCACAATTGTGCTTTACTACATCTACTAAATATTCATTAGCAAATTTACGTCAGAGTATCAGGATAACCACATAACTTATAATCACTAAATGCATTTATAAGGGCAGGCATCACCCTGGGGATGACCTGTGACCTTTCACTAAGAGAATGACATCTTGTAATGGGTTTTTATACCCAGATGATTTAAACATGTCATTACAAAAAGGATCTAGGCAGTTGTTAAAATTTTGTTAACATATTCATGAAATATAATGAATGAATGATTTTTCCATTTAAGCAAAAAGAGGTTACCCTATTCCCACATGATGCCTCAACCCTTTTGATATTGTATAAAATATAATTGCCTGTTGATAGAAACCAGTTAACAGGTAAGGGACTATGAGGCTTTTCTACTCGAATCTAAATTTATTTCTCGAACTTCAATTTCTCTGATGTGTCCTGAGATTATGTAGTAATAGTGAAGGATTTTTGATGTTATGGAGTTCTTTGGTAATCAATATTCTCTCACAAAGACTGGTGGCTAAGGTGCCTCTTCATGGCAAGCTGAACAAAATGCAACCTCTCCAAAGGATTCTCAGATCTCCTGCATGACCTTATGAATTCACTGACAAGTATTACACTCAGATTTCATTCACATATCTGATTCTTTGGTTAGTCTCAGTGCTTATGATAATGAGTCATCTGTGGTAACTTGATTTTTTCTTAACAGGAAGGGAATTTAAGAGGAAGACTTTCCTGTTTTTAGGTAATAATGAGTTGCATAAAAAACATATATTTCATGTAACTTTTACATGTTACTTAAAAGTAGAAGTACTTCTTTATAGGAACTATGTTGTAGCCAAATTGCCTTGCAGTGGAATACTTCTACAAATAACAAAGTCATGAACAATAAAGCGTTAATGAGAGAATGATGATCTATTCAACAAGCTGTTTACTTTATGCCTATTTTAAAAAGGCTCACATTCAGTTTTGACCACAGCAGAATGGGATGATAGTTAGGAAATTAAAAATATCTTTACTGATGTTAGAGTAATAAGCTTTTTATTTTTAATACAATAAAATATGACACATTTTCTGCATAAAAAGATTGGTAAGGGGAAATATTTAAGAAGGCCATATTAAAATATTCACAGTGCTTGTTTTAAAATCACAAAAATGAGAGAAGGATCAGCTAATTCATTAATTATACAGCTGTTAATTATATAAGTAATCTTGCAGAAGTTTTGTCTTTGATATGGATGTGTAAATGAATGGGGCTGTACAAAGAATCTACTGTAAAGTGAAAACTATTTACAGAAGCAGCTAAAACAATTTTATAAAGTCTTGTGAGATTAATATCTTCTTTGGAATGATTGATACGTAGAGCAAAAGAAAAGATAGCTGGTTGCTGTTTGCTAAATCCAGGTACTGCAGACAAAGTGTTGTATCTGAATCTACATGATCAGCAAAGGTAATTAAAAGGGTTTAGGAGGACTGAAAGGAGAAGAGATGGAGGATATTCACCTTGAGTGAGAAATAAATGGATCTGGATGATTTATAATGTATGGAAACATTTTCTCCTACTCTCTAAGATTTCTTCCAGCAGAGACTGACTTTGGCATCCAACCAGAAGAACCTAATGCAAGATATCAAACAGTGTGTAGATACCTAATGTGCAAACTGAGGCACATGTTAGAGCAGACATACATGATGTTCCCTATTCTGCCTGGAGGAAGTAGTCCCTTCTACTCACCTGGTGGCTGGAAGCTCAGTCACCATGAAGACAGAGATGCAATTATGAGATTGCAAGGAGAACTGGAAAGAAGAAGGCTAACTAGCTAAAGAAAGATAAGACACTGCACACAAAAAAAAGTACACATAAAGAGCACAGTACACATAAAGAGAAACAGGGAATAGACGTCAACATTCCCTTTTCCTTTTTCCATCAAGCTCTAAATAGGCTGCCTGTGTTCACTGTGTCACTAGTCCCAAGGCTGATTAAATATTTTTGCCTTTATGAAGGTCTGACAGGGAAAGGTCAGGGAAAGGTCAGGGAATAAAATGTGTCTTTCAGTGATGATTCCCATTCCAGGACATCAAGAGCAAATTACAGTCTGTAGTTCAAAAATTCAGGAGCTGAGTGTGAGGCTCAGGTAGATAGGAACTTTTGCAGGCTATGTAAAAGCTAAAATCCAGGGTTCCCCTTGTTGGTGAGAAAAGCCCTGATATTGACTGCCATACAGCATATGGACATATCCATCACCACACAGAGTGTTGGCTAAATCAAAGTCTATATCTCAGCCCATATCTCCATACTAAATTTCTTATTGTTCTTGAGCTGATTTTTTCATCTTGTGAGGATTCTGGTTTAAACATTGTGCAAAATATTTGTCCTAAGGACTAAATAGTTTCAGTGCAAGTGTAACAATTCTCTATATTACTGTACTGGAATTAATTCCTTCAATTTCTGGAAATTTCTATCATGCTTCAAGTTTTGCTTTTTGTTTTTGTTTTTTAGAATTAGTATCTCAGAACAACAACAACAAAAAGAGAGAAAAATTTTTAATTCAATTCTAGAATATCCTAATTATCCAAATAGTGTGGAATTGGATTTTCTTCCTTAGATTCTTTCACCTCTTATCTTGACATTTAGTTCACAGGCATAATACTGAAGTGAGAATATGTGAACTCTTTCAAAGCTCCTCTGATGTCCAATTATAACTCTGTTGTTGACTAGAGCAACTCAGTTAATGTGTGTGTCTCCACCTTTCTTTCTTACAGATAGCTATAATAAGCTTATCTGTACATTGGAACTGCTATGTGTGAAGACTTCTACTACCTGATTATAAACTGCTTCCTGAGAGCCTCATAAAAAGGGTGGAACATACAGCTAGTGCCAGGAATTATTATTATCATTAATAACAATGAGATGTGCTATGCACTTAAAACAGTCATTTTTTCCCCTCGTTGGATTAAGAGACCTTTTTGCAGTCCTTGTGCAATAAGACACAGATGCACTTGTTGATCCTTCAGGATGAAAGGGACAAATAAAAGTTATGTAAGTACTCATCTCAGTGTTAATCATAATGTTAAATATTCATAACCAAGCATTCATAATTGACTGTGCAGGGAAGCGCACTGTGTTACGCTCCCATCTTGGAATCACTGTGCACAGTGAGCGGAATGGTGGAGAAAGCAGAGACTGCAGAGGTGCTCCAAGAGCTCTGGTTCTAGCTCATCACAGATTTCTAACTTAGGCTTTATGTTGTCTCAAGCTTGGTGATTTATGACACACAGGTAATAAAACAGAAGAATGTGAAGAGAAAGATAGTGAGCTCTTTTCCTTTCTTTTGCATGGCTCATTCCTTGGTTAAGGCAGCCCCGTGGTGATATTCACATGTAGGAGAATGCAGCAAGAGTGATAGACGGAGGGCAGATGATGCTGACAGAAAGACCCCTTCTTGCATCACACTGTAAATGATAGTCTGTCAAACAAAGATCAGCCAGTATTTCTGAGCTCTATCTATACAAACAATACAGAAGTCTGAAAAGGTCCAATGTTTGATGGCAGAAAAGTTGCAGTGCATTTGTAATGAGAGAGATTTAGTGTAGAAGAAAATGGGCATATCTATTCCATAAAGTTTTTCTTTTTAATAAAACTGAACCTGAAGTGCTTCTGTATTTCAATTCAAGGTACCTGAAGGTGGCCTATAGGAAAGATAGGGAGGGAATTTTTATAAGTGCAGGTAGCAACAGGATAAGGGGAAATGGCTTCAAACTGGAAGTATGTACAATTAGATGAAAAATCTGGAAGACATTCTTTGTTGTGAGGGTGATGAGACATTGGAACAGGTTGCCCAGCAAAGTTGCGGATGTGCCCTCCCTGGAAGAATTCAAGGCCAGGCTGGATGGGGCTTTGAGCAACCTTCTCTAGAGGAGGTTGGAACTAATGATCTTAAAGAGTCCTTCCAACTCAAACCATTCTATGATTCAATGAGAAATTATATAAAATTATAATTGAAAATATTTTCTTTCAATAATCTGAAATTCCCAATGTCCAGAGAGCAACTTTATAGAACTAAGTGTTCACAGCTATTGTTCTTGCTTATTCGCTGAAAATGCTAAAATAAGTAAATAAAATATATAAATAAATAAAGCAACTCTAAAGTTTTCAACAGTAGTTACTACATTCAAAACACATTTCCTATGACTTTTTTTTCCCACAAAACTGGGATATTTAATAAAGACCCATTTATTTTTTTTTATTTAATAAAGGAGCAAAGTAAAAACATAAGTGGGCAAAAGACACATCATTTTAATAAAAATTGAAAAGTGTACGTTGCAGAAAATTCGTTTTTAATTATAGGAGAGAAATCTGCAGGAGTGTATAAAAAAGATAAAGTGCAGTGTTGTGTGTTTAGCTCAGACAGAATTCTGCAGAGGTAAAATACACATTTTAAACTATGTCATTTAGTAAAAAAATCCTAAAAGAAAAAAAAATTAAAGCCACAATAGTGATGCAGGCAGTATCACACACTAGCAATGAAGAAATGTGAAACCAAAGGAACAGACAACCTGGAACTGGTAAACAAAGATCATCTTTATACCAAGAACTTCCTTTAAGATAAGTTCTAAAATAGTTTTTTCCATGGTCTCCATTAGTTTTAGAATTTCCACCATTCAAGTGAGCACAAGAGAGCTTTCCATTTTACCAAAACTAATTTTGTACTTTAAGCAGGAATGTTAGAATAGAATTTTTTAAATCTGTTGTTTTTGTTTGTTTGTTTTTTAAGCCAGAAGGTCTTCTAATTAAAAATTTTGGGGGGGAGGGGGGTTATTATTATTATTTTTTTTATATTTATACTAACAAACGGAAACTGTTTATTTTTCATAATTGAAAAAAAAAACATAAAGAAGGCATGGAAGAAGAAGAGGAGGAAGAGGAAGTACTTTTGTGATATCATTTCCTTAGGTGCTTCTTCTGAAGGTATTCTTTCGAAGATGGGGCTAGTTTTGAAAAATCTGCTACAAGAGCTTGCCAGCGCTGCAGGCTTTTGGGATACATTTCTTCTTATGTATCTCACCACACTTTTGAAATTTGCTCATGCAGGTTAGACCTATGCAGATATTCGATCTGTGGGTAATCAAAAATCAAGAGAGACCCAATGACAAGATGTGCTCACACACCTGTCCTGGTCCTCTCTTATTAATTACCTTAGCCTGAGTACCACTCTAACAATGTACTTGTCTGATCTCAGAACTGTTGCACACAGCTTCACCAAAGCAGGCCCTCATGTCACCTGCAAAATATTCAGAGAACTCATTATCTAGCAAATTTCTGTTGCTATTGTCGCATAATTCATTGTTATTGTCACAGTGCTTATGTGATTGCACAGGAAAAAGAAAGAACCTAATCAATGTCTCTCTCTGCCACAGCACCAGCTAGTCATTTGGCTTTCTAAAAGGAGCATGTTATACATTCATGGAAATTAAAATCAAATTATTGTACTGCCAGTTATTATAATATTTAAATGCTATTGTTCTTGTCTTCCCAAAAAGGGAAAATTCGAGATTCACATCTGCCCTAGCCATAATCATAGGCATTTTCACTAGTGTGCAGTGAAAAATAATCTGATATATTGCTTACGGAATGTAAGGATTCACCTTAATCTTAGGTGTTTCTTAAATATTTAATAACTGAAAATTGTTAAGTAATAAAACTGTGTATAAAAATTATGCTTATGAATATCAAGTCAAACTAAGCAAAAGAAATCTATATTATCTTTTTCAGAACTTGAAATTCTCAAACTGTAGGAATATAATTGTCATTATTTAAATGACCTTGGTTTTATGACATTTAGAGGATTGGAAGAGTGAAAGTATTAAAATATATGTAACTAAATATAGGTTTCGTTTCTAAGTCACTGTCTAGGCTTTTCTTTCCAAGACTAACTGCAGCTTGAACTGTACAATTCAGACTCCATTGGCATAGATAAGGAATGTCTGCAAAACAGAATACCTACTGAAATCCCACACAGAAATCCTCAACAGAAGCGTAATAAATGCATTTGCATTTTCTGTTCTCAATAAGAGTTGAAAGCTATCTTTATCATATACAAATATTTTACTGTACAACCGGTATATTTTTGAAATAAATTGCCGTATTATTACATTTAAGCTGTATTGTATACACATTATTTTGAAGGCTGACATAACAGACAACCTACAGATAAGGTCTGACAAATAGGTAGAATCTGGATATGTAAGGAAAACTGACATGTCAATTTTAAAATAAGAAACAGGCTAAATTTGAAAATCTTGGAAATGCAGGGCATATTAACATACTATGCAGACTTCATTCCACCCAAGATAGTAAGTGTATCATAAGATTTTCATTACATTTTTCCTACTCTTTTTGAAGGTGAAGTGGAGAAAGAAAAATATACTGATATTTTGTTTGGAAGAAGGAATAGGCAACTCAGGAATAGTACAAGGATATTGCTAGGTTATGCAGAGAGAAAATTAGAAATGTGAAATCCAGCGAGAACATAATTTGGATACCATTGTTAAAGTAATAAAAATGTTTTTATAAATATATTAACAGCAAAAGGAAGGCCAAGGAGAATCTCCATCCTTTATTGGATGCGGCAGGGAACAATGTCACTGAGGAAGAGGAAAAGGCTGATGTTTTCAACACCTTCTTTATCTTCATCTTCAATACTCAAGTCAGTTATCCTCAGAGTACTCAGCCCCCTGAGCAGTAAGAGAGGCATGGGGAGCAGAATAAACTCCCCGCTATTCAGTTGGAAGCAGTTGGAGACCTACTACTCCACTTGGACCGTAACATGTTTGTGGGACTGGATGGGAATCACCTGAAGTGCTGAGGGAGCTGGAAGAAGGAATTGCCAAGCTATTTTCTACTAGGGGATCAGGTCCACCCAACATGGGTTCATGAAAAGTAGACCTCACTTGACCATCCTTCACCTCTTTCAATGACTGGGCGACCTGACTCTTGGATGAGGGAGAGGCTGTGGATGTAGTCGACCTAGGTTTTAGTAAAGTCTTTGACTCTGTCTCCCACAGTATTAACTTGGAAAAGCTGGCAGCCTGTGGTTTGGACAGCTGTACCCTTCGCTGGGTAAAAAACTGGCTGGAGAGCAGTCCCAGAGAGTGATGGTGAATAGACCATAAATCCAGCTAGCAATCAACCATGAGTGGTGCTCCTTAGGGTTTGGTACTGAGGCCTGTCCTGTTTAGTACCTTTATTGACAATTTGGATGAGGAGTTTGAGTGTACCCTTAGTAAGTCTGCAGAGGACAAGCTGGGAGGAAGCATCTGTCTGCCTGAGGGTAGGAACATCCCATAGGGGGATCTATATAAGTTGGGTCAATGGGCTGTGGCTGATCATATGAGCTTCAATAAGATCAACTACAGAGTTCTGCACTTTGGTTCCATGCAGTGCTCCATGCAATGCTAATGCCTTGGGGCAGAGTGACTGAAAAGTTGCACAGAGGAAAAGGATCTGGGGGTGCTAGTTGGCAGCTTTATGAACATGACCCGGCAGTGTGTCCAGGTGGCAAAGAAGGTCAGTGGCATCCTGTCTTGGATCTGAAATAGTTCAGTCAGCAGGAGCAGAGAGGTGGCTGTCCCTCTGACTCAGCGCTGATGAGTCTGCGCCTCGAGTACTCTGTTCAGTTTGGGGCCCCTCAATAAAAGAAAGACATCGAGGCCCTGGAACGTGTCCAGAGAAGGGCAAAAAAGCTGTAAAGGGTCTGGAGCACAAGTCTTATAGGGAGTGGCTGAGGGACCTGGGAATGTTTAGTCTAAAATAGAGGAAGCTCGGGGGAGACCTTGCCACCCTCTACAGTCACCTGAAAGGAGGTTGTAATGTGGTGAGGGTCAGCCTCTTCCCCCAGGTAATAGAGAGAACTGGCTGACTGGCAGAATGCAGAGGGTCGTCACTGGTGGTGCAGAGTCTGGCTGGAGACCTGTAACCAGTGGTGTCCTCCAGGGGTCTGTGCTGGGTCCAGTCTTGTTCAACATCTTCATCAATGATCTTGATGAGGGGATAGTGGCCACACTCAGCAAGTTTGCTGATGATACGAAGTTGGGAGGATTGGCTGACACGCCTGAAGGCTGTGCTGCCATTCAGCGAGACCTGGACAGGCTGGAGAGCTGGGCAGTAAGAAACCGGATGAGGTTCAACAAAAGCAAGTGTAGAGTCTTACACCTAGGGAGGAATAATTGCATGCACCAGTACAGGCTGGGGGATGAGCTGCTGGAGGAGAGCTCTGCGGAGAGGGACCTGGGTGTCCTGGTGGACGACAGGTTGGCCATGAGCCAGCAGTGTGCCCTTGTGGCCAAAAAGGCCAATGGCATCCTGGGATGCATTAAAAAGAGCGTGGCCAGCAAGTTGAGGGAGGTGATCCTCCCCCTCTACTCTGCCCTGGTAAGGCCTCATCTGGAGTACTGCGTCCAGTTCTGGGCTCCCCAGTACAAAAAAGACAGGGATCTCTTGGAAAGAGTCCAGCGGAGGGCCACAAAAATGGTGAAGGGCCTGGAGCATCTCCCCTATGAAGAAAGCCTATGAAGAAGTGAACTGGGTCTGTTTAGCCTTGAGAAAAGACGACTGAGAGGGGATCTAATCCAGGTTTATAAATATCTGAGGTCTGGGGGCCATAGTGGTGAGGCCAGTCTCTTTTCAGTGGTACATGGAGACAGGACAAGCGGAAACGGACATAAGCTGCAGCATAGGAAGTTCTGCACAATTGTGCGCAAGAACTTCTTTACAGTGAGGTGACGGAGCACTGGAACAGGCTGCCCAGGGAGGTTCTAGAGTCTCCTTCTCTGGAGATGTTCAAGTCTCGCCTGGACGCCTACCTGTGCGACCTGGTGTAGGGAACCTGCTTTGACAGGGGGGTTGGACTCGATGATCTCTGGAGGTCCCTTCCAACCCCTACAATTCTGTGATTCTGTGAATAGTGATAGGATGAGAGGTAATGACCTAAAGCTGTGCCTGGGGAGGCATTTTGGAAAAATTTATTCTCCAAAACAGAGGTCAGGCACTGGAATGGACTGCCAAGGGAGGTGGTTGAGTCACCATCCCTAGAGGTATTCAAGAAACATCTAGAGGTACTAATGGGCATAGTTTATTGGGGAAATATTGGTGGCAGGTGGACGGAAACTGCAGAATAGCGTTTATAATATGGAGACTGATCGTATAATTACTTTGTGTAATGTAAATGTAAAGCAAAATTTTAATTGATTTTTTCAATGTCTTGAAATTGGTGTCAATGTTTCCACTAACTACAGTGAAGTGTGGCACAGACAGGATATAATCCTGTACAGAGGACTTATTTTATTTAAATATTATTATTTAACACTTCTGTTAACACAGTAGCTGGTTTTTGTGTTTTATTTCTTGTTTCCTCTCTTTATACATCACATTCCCTGCTCCCTTTTCATTTATTTGAAAAATCCAACCAGGTACACAGTCATTAACCTCAAATACAGAACTTTGTCAAAATGCTTTCTAAAGGAAAGATAGCTTTGTCATTTCGTTAGGAGATCTGCACTAGAGTTCAGAAACAGTTTTATTTAAATCCTCTTTTAATCATCAAGCTTGCCCAGTTTCCCATCATAACCTCTCATTTCTGGATTGAGGCTAAACTAATTCCTTTTGCAGAAAATCCTGACACCTGAAGCCTTTAGCATGACAGTAATTTAGTTATGATGACTCTTATGATGAATTTACATAAGAAGAATTTGATTTTCAGAAAAAAGATGTTTGGTTTTTATTCTAGAGGAATTCAGAATACAGTTAAATATTTCTGGTGAAATATATCATTTTGCACTTTGTTCCCGAAGGACTTCAAATAGTGTTTCCTTCGGAATTTTTTTTAATGGTCCAGAACCCAGATCCCTCAGTGAATGAGACCTGGTCATAAGACCAGAAGTCTTCTGTGACAGTTAATGGGGAATTTACTTTCAAAATCCACACATTTATCACTAAAAAGAATTTTTATGACTAATTTCTTGTTTTAAAATAACTGTTCTCTCATCCCACAAACTTCCCAACAAAACACATTATATTTTCAGATAGAGATACTCCAAAACTGAAATATTTTCCATTTGAAGTTACTGTTTTAGTGTTTCATGGGAATGGACATGCAGACCTTTTGCACTGCTTTGTCTCAGTATGAGATGTTCCATCTGTACCTCTTAGCTGTTGTTTGCTACTATTCAATGTATCTTCACCTGTCTGGTGACAACGATAATGGAGACAACTAGGAGGAATATTAAGGGAGGGGCCTATACATCCTGATTCCATCCTAGTGTTTTGGTTAGCATTACATCTAGTGACATTTTAACATTTTAAAAGGAGTGCTTACATTGAGGTGGCATTTTCACCAGAATGTTAAATTTTAGTATAACTTTTAATACTGAAACACTGTAGAGGAAAAATTATTTTCAATTATTGAATTTATGAAAGGTGTCTAAATAGACCAAATATTAATACATACAAATATTAATTGCAGATATGGCTAGCTATCTCTAAAAATGTGTCTTTAAAAACTACATTTCTTAACTATTCATATGTAATTGTTAGCACATAACAATAAAAATAATATAAATTTCTGAGAAAAAATCTTACAAATTAATTTAAAAAACTGAAAATATTAAAAAATGGAAAAAAAAATGGAAAAAAAAATGGAAATGATTACTGCTTTGTTTTTCTTGCTTGAGATTTCCCTAATAAACTTATTTCTTGGAAATGATACAAGTGTTTTGAGGAAAAAAGCCACATTCTGTGAAATCTAGACAAAGGACAGTATGTGTGTCAGTGGTGTATGTGCACACAGAAACTGAAGTGCAATAGAATTATCCGGAAACCAGATTGGAACATTTTGTTTGCAACAAAATTTTAAAAAGCTAATAAATATGTAAATCAGACTATTAATATGTAAATTTCACAGTTTTAATATTCTATTTGGAGAAGAACCATTTCAACACTTTGAATTAAAAATTACATTTCTTCAAGTACCATAGTTTTTGAGCAAGATTTTTTTGACAGCATCTGAAATGTTCAGAAATTATTTCCTTCTCCCAACCCAGACATACCAATGGAGTCAGTCACAAGGTAAATGCTATTACATGAAATAAGTGCTAAAGCTGTACAAAACTGTTGCATTTCATTCAGCTTCCTTTGTCTATCATAGAAAATATCCTAGATGAATGTGTGCAAAAATATAACCTTTGCCAGTTTTTTTTTTTTTTTTTTTTGCAGTAAATCCTTAGCTAAATCTTTTTTCTCTTTTTTTTTTTTTTTTTTTCTTGCACACATACATACATGGAAACAAAGGATCTGTTTTTCATATTTCTACTTGAATGAGAAATAAAAATACTAAGAAAAGATATTCTAGCAGGATCTTTTTATTTTACTGAAATGCAGTTTGCCTAATGTTCAAACATTTTCATAACAAAATTGGCAAGTCTTCATAACCTCATTGAGAGCAGTTCATCTATGCAATTTCATAACTTTTCCTATGAATGAATTCAGCACTGCTAACTTGTGCCAGGCTAATGAAGGACAATCTTCTTTCACTACAAGAACAGTTATAATCAATGTATGTGTAAAGTAGCAAAATCAGTATGCTGCTTTTCAGCCATGTTCCAGACTAATCCTATTTAGAATCACAGAATCATAGAATCCTCAGAGTCGTAAGAGACTTCTGAGGGCCATCTAGTTTAACCCCCCCTGCAATGCACAGGGACACCACAGCTATATCAGGTTGCCCAGGGCCTTATTCAGCTTCGCCTTGAAAGCCTCCAGGGACAGGCATCAACCACATCTCTGGCAACCTGTTGCAGTGGCTTACCACCCCCACTGTAAAAGACTTTTTCTTTATATCCAATCTAAATCTACTCTGTTTGAGCTTGAAGCCATTTCGCCTTGTCCTATCAACACAGACTCTGCTAAAGAGTTTGTCCCCTTCTTTCTTGTAACTCCCCATTAGATACTGAAATGTCACTGTCAGGTCACTTCACAGCCTTCTCTTCTGCAGGCTGAATGCCCCAGCTCTCTCAGCCTGTCCTCGTAGGAGAGCTGTTCCATTCTATGGATCATTTTTCCAACCTTTCTCTGGATGCATTCAAACAAGTCTATGTCTCTCCTGTACTGAGGACTCCACATCTGGACACAGTACTCCAAATGAGGCCTCACCAGTGCAGAATAGAGGGGCAGGATTCCCTCCCTTCACCTGATGGCCATGTTTCCTTTGATGCAGTCCAGAATGTGGTTGGCCTTCTATGCTGCAAGGACACATTTCTGCTTTACATCCAGCTTCCCCTCCACCAGTACTCCCAGGTCTTTTTCTGGCAGGGCTGCACTCAATCCTTTCATCCCTCAGCTTGTTTTGGTAGTGGTGGTTGCCTTGATTCAGATGCAAGGTCTTGCACCTCATGAAATTCACCTAGGCCCCCTGCTCAAGCATGTCTATGTCCCTCTGGATGGCTCTCCATCTCTCTGTTGTGTCAACCACATCCCAAAGCTTGGTGTCATCAGCAAACTTGTTAAGGGTGCACTCAATCCTACTGTCAGTATCACTGATGAAGGTATTAAAGAGTATCAGCCTCAGCAACAATCCCTGAGGGATGCCGCTCATCACCAATCTCCATCCAGACATGGAGCAACTGACCACCACTCTCAGGACTCAATCCTACAACCAGTTGAACAGTTCACCCATGAAATTGATATCTTTCCAATTTGGACAGAAGGATGTTGTGGAAAACCATGTCAAAGGCCTTACTGAAGTGAAGATAGATGACATCAGTGGCTTTTCCCATGTCCATCAATGCAGCAACAATGATTTAAAAATTTCATGTCACTGATCACTTGAGAGATCAACAGATCAATGCCTACTGGCTTTTTGATGAAAGTTATAGTGTTAATTAGTAATATACAAGAGGGCACAAAGGGATGGTTGTTGTCTTGTATCCATAAGCAGTGCTTAGAAGACAGACGATACAACACATAAATTTTGAAATTTTGCTGGAAAAAAAAAAAACCAAAGATAATACCACTTGTAAATCCAATGCATTAACTCTATCACACTTACCAGAAATTATAAGAATCCTTCAACTCACTGCTTTTTCTTGATGCGTAGTATGAACAGGAGTACTGAAACTGTGTTAATCTTAAGAAATAGTGTATTTCTCAGTTCAAAATTAACTTGCTCCTGAGTCTTCTCTGTCATTGTTACAGTAAGATTTCTAGACAGAAAAAGTAGAGAAGAGGGGAAAGGAAATTCTGCACATAGCAGAATCCTGCATATTTGGAATCCCTTATATGCTGCTCTGCATAGCACAAAGTCATGCTGTGTCCAGCTGAGAGACTCACATCAAAGAAGCTGATGGTTTGGTTTTTGATGGAAAAATATCATGTTGGAGAAAAAAATGTGCAGGGCTACTTCTGACACACCACTAGGAATCTACCCAAATTCTGCAGCTTGGAATAATATGAGGAAATTGCAAATGTTCAACATCTAAGACCGTACTTTCTCCTTCCTCCCTTATTAAAACAACGTGTCGAAGATATATAGCTCAAGCAGAAAGAACAGCCATTTTCAACAAAAGGAACATATTCAACATATATTCACATATCCTTCTGGAGACCAGGAAAATTAACATACTATCCCCAATAGGAGAGGATATGTAAGCTATGTCAGTAGATGAATGGGTTTGAAAATACTGGGACTGAAAGTCTGTATGTAATTTTGTATCATCCACACTACTGAAGCTTGATTTTGCGAAGCAGAACGATGGTGCTTCAGTGAGGACAGAAATTCGCAACATAATTTTACTGTGCAAAGTCCTACGCATCGAAATGCCTGCAGGGCATTTACTGCAGAAGTTGAGGCTACTGAGGAAACTGTGTCCTTCGGATGATCACAAATATATTTATTGAAAGTGGATGTACATTGACATAATTAAGTAACACAGTTTAAAAAAATAAATAAATAGATAACCTAAGCAAAAAGAGTTTGATTTTTTTTTTTTTTTTTTTGAGAAACCCCAGTTTTAATAAACCAATCTGAGTAATAGAAGTGCTCACTGGTTACTGAACTCCTTCGAAACATAAGGTAGAGATTTTATTAGCAAATAGATTAAGATTGCTATCAGTAGCTCTTAAAGGAAATCAGAGATTGCTCTTCCAGCTGCAATTAACTCTGAGTAATAGGAAGTTTGCCCATGTGTCATTCTTGTAAAGGTTCTGACACTGTTTCTAGAAAGAATAATGAACTTGAGATCCAAAGATTCTCTGTTGCCACTAAGGCTTTTAACAATCAGATGAGGCTCAAGGGTCATTTGTGTTTTCAAGGAGAAATACAGGATGGACCAGAGCAATCAAATAGGTAAGAGTGTAATCAGTATATGATTGAGATTAATGTGGAAAAGATAATCAGCAGTTTCTATCTCACAGGAAAACTGTTGACCTGCACAGCAGGGATTGGATTTTACCCAAAAAGCAGAAAGGCAAATGGGGCAAGGTAATGACTACTCGGAAAGGACTGGAGGGAGTGTAATCTTAAACAACATAATCAAAAAAAAGTTCAACTCCAGAAAGGGAAAATATTGACTATAAAATATTAGTTAAAAAGATGACCTCAATTTCAATGCAAAATATAATAATGTATGTGATAAGAAAAAAAGTATAAGTGACAGTCTTTCACTTCTGTGTAGAAGTGAAAAGTAACAGTGACCCAACAAATGTAGAATATAAAAATAATGGAAAAACAAAGAAATAATGTCAGACTGCAACAACAGTATTCATTCAGACAAAAACTCTTATTTAAATTAAAACTACCTAAAGGAGGAAGGTTTCAATTTCCCACGCAGTCATGTGCTTTCTGAGTATCTTCAAAGTTCACAAACAGAAAAATTTTCAAAGACACCTTAAGATCACAAACACTGTTGCCCTGCAATGAAATGTAAATCTCTGTCACTTACTTTCACTTTGAAAATGAAAAAATATTTGTAAGTGTTTTGAGAACGTTTTCCTTCTCTTGACTTTCCATATAATGACAGTATTTGACTTTACATAGAGGTTATAAAAGAAAGAGTATTAAAGGAGGTATTCTATTTCGTAGTGATGACAACCATTGCAAAACATGGATAGCTGGATGGAACACTTGAGGTGCCAAAAAAAGTCATTTTCTCTGATTCATAAATCACAGATTTTAGACTGAAAAATACCTAAAAGAAAACTATGGAAGATAAATTTTCTTTTCTTACTATCATGACTTTTATCGTAATTGAAAAAAAAAAAAGAGAAAATACGATTTGTTGTTATAGAAAATCTCTCTTTATAGAAAGAAAAATCTCTTTTAGAAATGGATTTGAAAGAGGACTGTGGGCAGAATGAATGTATCTGCATACAGTTCCAGGAATGCATGGTAAAATGTATTTCATTCTAAAAACACTTAAAAATATATGTTAAATTTTAGGAGGCATTTAAATTTCTGTGCCCATCCAAACTGAAAATCATCTCAGGAATCTCAGTGTTGGGAGTGCCATCTACCAACATCCTCAGGTTTGTAATGGATGGTGAGACTTTTAAGAAGGTCGTTTTACTAAAGGGTTCTCATTGCACATGTTCCTTTTAATTTCTGCATCCCTTATGTGTGTTTTGTTTTAAGCACCATTTATTCTAGGGTGACTAGTTGAAATTTTGTACCTCCTACTTCTGAAGACATACAAATATTTTCCAGCTCCCTTGAGCTCCCTAGTTTCCCAGCTACTTGTAGGCTATAAGGTTGAACACAAACTGCTCCCTAGGGCTGTGGCCACAGCCTTAACCTGTCAGAGTTCAGTAAGTGTCCGGACAATGCTCAGACAAATGGTATGATTTTTGGGTCCCGTTTGGAGCCAGGATTTGGGCTCAATGATCCTTATGTTTCCCTTCCAACTAGGGATATACATGTGTATAGGCATGTATGTTCAGCCTCCCTACACTGCAAAGTTAATTTACCATGCAGCAGACCCAAGCTTCACAGAGAGGAAACACTGCATAGAATAGTGATCAAACTACTCCCTGATTTGTTTCTGCAAAACAAAAATCATGATTTTGTTCTCAGTCAATTACCCAAATCTCTGACTGCATATTTACTGTTCTGAACTTTTTGCACAAAGCTGCAAGAAGGAAAAAATGTTCAAGTTGGATGTCTCATTGCGATCAAACAAATGTATTAAGTAAAATATTACAGCAATTGTCTTTATTCCATTTCAAAAGCTTTATCATTTTGTTAGGAAATGGTATCTGCAAGCAACAAGTGTTACCACCAGTGTGAAATAATTTAATATTAAACTAGTATAAACACAAAAATAAATTTTTTGCATGCATTTCTACGATTAACTGAAATAAATTTGACACCTAAGGGATGTTGAGACATCCAGGGTAGCTATGAGAAAAACCGTATTCAGAGTACTAATAAGAAAAAAAGACAGAAGGCATCAAATCGGAAATAACATGCCTGAGTTTTGGCTGCTATTGCCTCTCGAAGTTGTAATGAAACATAAATCCTTTTAAAGCTGTCATCTTTGCCACCAAGCTCAGGTAAAGAAACCTTTTCAAAAAGACTGACAGTGTGTGGTATAATCATCAACTACAGCTCAGTCTAAATGACTGGAAATATAAGACAATGGAAGGTTGGGAAGAAATGCTAAAAGATGTTTCAGGTGCTGAGCTTTGTAATTTATTAAGCACTTTAAAATCAGTATGAGATTTCTCAGGTGCCAGTGACAAGATTACAGGTCATACTAGTACAGTATGTAAAAAATCATCTTCACATACTGGAAAAATGTGGACAACATTCACTAGAAGACAAATGATAATACACTATATAACCCAGAAATAATAAAGCATTTTAGCCTCATATCAGTATGTGGCATCCAAAATTATATGTAATAGAGGTCATTATCTAGGATAAGAGACTGCAGTGTGATGATCTAAAAGAAGTGCAAATAGACGGCTGTCTTTTACCTACGCAACAAAATGATGGCACATTGATGAGAAATTCATCCTAAGGGTAGCATATAAGTATTAAAAATATAGAAGACCTACAGTGGCTCTTCAGAACGCGCCAAAGCTTCAATTGTATTACATGGATGTAGCTTACTCTACACGGAAGCAAATAAGTCGAACCAGATTATACATATGCCTATTAGCCCTGCTGTGAATTGAGTTATGGAAAATTCCAATGTCAAATTCTGCCAAGAGAGACAATAACTGCTAAAGGCTGCTACACATTTGGCAAAAAAAAAAAAGCAAATATCTAAGAACAAATTATTTATTTTTCTCTTGAAGTAGTGCAGATTTGGATATGAGAGGATAACATTGATAAAAGAGCCTAAATCCTGCACAAGAACATTGGTCTTTCAGCACAAACACAAATACTCTAGGTGCTCTCACTTCTTATCATCAGCCAGTGCCAAAATTGCGATATTCTTAATAATGTGCAAATGGGAATACTGAGGTAGGTATATATGGGTAACTCCTTGGGTAACTGGCCACATAGTAATTCCAAATAATAATTTTTATTGGGTGGGAGTCATAGGACTAAGACTTGATAGCACAGGTAGATTTAATTGAGTAGATGTCCTTTAGAAGTACTTCTGAAAAGTTGCTTATGTCATCATCAAGTGAAGGCCTGATAATACATCAATATAGAATTCTAACCATAACTTTCTCTGCACTAACATCAAGGGGAGTTCACGTGTTCAGGTGCACACACCTAAAGCTAGGTGGGACTAATTTGCTGTTTAGGCAGATGTCTAAATTGAAGTGTACAGTGCACAGTGCTAGATTTCCACAGCCTAGCTGCTGCAAACAGTATCATCAGCTTTGCAGTATAGAAAGAAGGATGACATCAAGATGAGAGTAAGAAAGCCTGAGTGCTGTCAGCTGCTGCTGTCAGTCAACAAAAACTGCAAATGCCTGGCAGTAGCTGGAAAAGGAGACTAAAGAACTAGATTAATTTTAGGGCTGGGAGAGGAGGAAGGAAAGGTGCAGCTACCCATGTTACCAAATGTACTCTTACCACTCTGGATACAGCAGAAGTAGTGTGTTAACATAGTTCTGCCAAGATTAATATACTCTTCTTCCTGCTGAGAATCATAGCATCTTTAACTTGTCTGAAGTGGCTGCTGCAGCACACAGTGATTTAATCTTTTCACATTGAGCTCCCTCAGTAATAAGAAACCCCAGATCATGGCTCCCAATATATTTCAGATAAGGTTAGGAGTCATTCTGAGGGAACAAAAATAGCTCATTTAAGTCTCACTGCTTTTGTACTTACTATATATTTCAGAGTCCTTCATGTATAAAATTCTCTCATCACTTGCATTCAGTGAGACTTGTTTTCAATATTTTGCATTTAGTAGGATTTCCATAACCAACCAAAAACACCCCATTATCAGAAGCAGTGTCAAATAGTAAGGAGGCAATGCTCTATGAATTAGTTAATATTCTCATAGAATTCAAGACAAATCACAGATTTTAAGAGCTGCCACCTCATCGTTTAAATTAAAGATTTTGAAGTGTTTTGCAAGTATTAATTATTTAAGACTTTCAGCACCTTTGTGACCAAATAAATGAGCATTATTGAGGCAATTTCCATTGCTGCCAAACAGTTTTAGAGTTATGATGAAAAGTTGCTAAAGGGTCCAGGCATTAGAAGCCTCATCTGGAAAGAACTGCAAGTACATTTGTGAGAAAAGCCAAAAAGTACAGAAATTGACACAGAAGGCAGTTTAATTGTTTTCTATTAACATTCTCACTGAACAGCTTTGTACACAATTCTTCCTTGAAAATGAACAAGACATATTTGCAGAGCAAGGTCAAGAGATGTTTTTAAATTTAGAGAAAAAGATGAAAATGGAACAAGGAAGGAACTACAGAAAGGAGATCTATACCTTGTCTTCTTTGTGGGGAAGAGGAACAGAGATACAAAAGTGGATAGTGGCACGAATTGAAAATACGCATTTAAAATCTCTAGTTTTTTCTGTCTCTCTGTGCTTCCAATCATTGTAGGGATAAGTGTATGGTATAGTTGTGGTACAGGTGGTCTGTGTAAGTAAACCAGTCATCTCTGTGGGAAGAATAGGCAACGAACAAGGAAAGGCATCTATGTCAGCCTATGTGAAGAACCTTTCTCTATGTAACATGTTCCACACTTACACTTGTATTTTGTATAATATCTGGTTTATTTATTTGTTATGCTAAGAGAAAATTAAAACTAAATGAAAATTTGAGTTCTCCCTCCACTGAAAAAATCTAGTTAAAAATGTTTAACTACGTGTATTGCTGTGGTCCTTGCTGCTCATATAGTACAAAAACACATCTATCTAGTTTGATGTCTTGATGTCTAGGCTTTATCACTTGAAAGGCCACAACATATATTTTATAGATACAAGACAAGGTGAAGATAAATGTATGGTTTATAAATTACTAGCACAATTACAATCCTGCAGTATTTTTCTATGGCTTTAATCCTAATGAGCTAATCAATGGAAATATCACACATTACCTACTTTATCGGACAGGTTGTGAAAATACAAAATGTAATAAGACTCTGCAGATAAATCACAGAGTCTAAGCTACTGAAGGGACTTTTGTATATGTGACTTTTCCATCATTTTAAATCAAGACAAACATCTTGAGTCTTGTGAGATTCTCTTTAAAAGTACTTAAGCAGCAAGAAGTGAAAAAAGCCTAATCCTCAAAATATTACTTGGTTGGCTTGGTTAGAAGCCATGACTATGAAGAAAAGTAAGTTAAATTTGATTTTAGGAAACTACAGTATTTGCACATCAGTTACTGCCTTCGTTGCTGTAGTTAATAAGTAATAGGATAAGAGACCTTTTTTTTCATGAGGAGATTGCAAACTTTCAGGAGATGTTATTATCCTTCATGTTTACTTAACTGAAACCTTCTAGGAACCACCAGCCATATAATGAAAAATCAGTTTCTGTACCTATAACAGAGCAGAATGACAAATGACAACAATCATACTGAAATTCAGTACCAAAAACAAATAATTAAACAGTGAATGAACCTGACAGAAGACCTTTAAGGCGTTCCCAAACTCTATTTGGATAAACTGAATGTTTACAACGCATCTAATGATTTCATCAGTCTTAATTGTAACTGTTGCTGGGCAAAAGGCTCACGTGCTCTAAAAGTAATGAAGAATGTGTCAAATGTTTCAACAGGCATGACTGACTTCTGCCCAAACACTTACAGTTCTGCAAATATTCAGAAACTGGGGAGAATGATTGTAATTGCAAGAGAAAGTGTATTTTCTGCACACATAACAAAAATTTCCACAGCAACTTTGAGTATTAAATTCTTTGAGTATATTTAATATTGAAAGTTTTCTTCCCTCCTCCCCACTCCCACCCGTTTGGAAAAAAAAGCTTGATATTGGCAAGCTCACATAACACATGCTGCTTTTACTGACATGTAAGCAATGTATTTGTTGTACTTTTGATATTTTTGATTAAAAAAAAAAAATACTTCCTGTGACTCAAAAGGAAGCAATGCAAACCTGAATAATGTACCTATTGAATCTGGTCGGAGATATGAATGGCAACAAGAAGAAGAATGCTGTATGTTAAAAGCAAAAGTTTCAAGAGTATCTGATCAGTGTGTACATACATGACAGAGAGACACAGGGTGTACATAGGGACACGGTCTAGTATGGCAATACTGGTGGCAGATGGACAGTCGGACTAGATAATCTTTAAGGTCTTTTCCAACCTTGGTAAGTCTATGATTCTATGATAAAGAATGCATTGCACTTTTGTGGGGGTTATTGTTGAATGGCCCACGAGTTGCATGTGACAGACACAACGCTCTCATTCTCCCTCTGATCCAGTGATATGAAAAGAAGCAATGAGCATAAACAGAAATATGGGAAATTACGTTACGATATGTGAAAAAAACCCTCCATTTATTGTGAGGGTAGCTGAACACTGAAACAGACTGCAGAGAATGGAATAGAGGAGTTCAGTTGCAAGGGACCTTCAGAGATTATCTAGTCCAACCGCCTGATGACTTCAGGGCTAACCAACTTGAACACTGCCAGGCATGGAGCATCAACCACATTGCTAGGAAGCCTGTTCCAGTCTTTAACCACTCGCATGACAAAAAATCTCACCTAGTGCAGTTCTGTGCCATTCTCAGCATCCTATCATTGTTTACCAGGAAGAAAAGCCTGGCACCTCACTCTCCCCTCAGCAAGTTGCAGAGAAATAGGTCACCAATTGGCCTCTTTTTCTCCATATTAGATAAACTAAGAAATTCAACCTCTCCTTAAAGCCCTCCTCCTCTGAACACTTTCAAGTACCTTAATATCCTTTTTATACTGTGGATATCACTCACTCTAGTTACCCCTGTTCTGAGCAGGTGATTGTACTATGTGGAATCCAGAAATTTCTTCTAACTTCAGCTACTGTGTGGTTTTGTGAAATGTTATGCTTTCTAAAGCTGAATTTAAGTAGAACTTGTGTTGCATAGGAACCATACTGGCTCCTTGCAAAAAGGCAAAATTAACTGTTCAGAGCCTATAGGTTCAGAGTACATAACTTCAAGATATACAAGAATGCAACTTAGATGTAGAAAGGTTAGGAGAAAAAAGTCACTATTCTTCTATAAGAAATATTTATGTAGTTAAATAAAAATGTACATTCACTTCACTACAATACAGAAAAAAAAGAGTTAAAATCTTACAGAGAATTGTCTTACGCTTTCAATATTCAGCAGTTCTTATTAAATTCAAGATCATGCCTTAGCATGATTTATTTATTTTTAGACAGAAAATATTTCCTTAGCCCTGAGAACATTGTTTAAAAGAACAAAATGTTTCTGGGGGAAAATATAGTAAAAATTACACTCTGGATAGTGCATACAAAGACAAGAAATACTAATTTGTTAAAATAACCAAAGCATATGGTAATGATTGACATGAGGAGCAAATTATAAAATAATAATAATACTGTAGAATGAATGCACTCAACCAGCAGATATCTCTAGAGTGTTCTTTAATGTCTGATGGTAATGAATAATGAATATTTCTGGTTTTGTTCTTTTCCCTGAGGAAGACTGATCACTGACCTGCCTAGCACATGTTGGATGCACTTGCCCAAGGACAATCTAATCACAGAAAATACGGAGGTAGCATGTGTTAAATCCCAACCCTAATCAAGGCTAAAGGGGAAAGGCCACAATTTCTACCATATTCGAAAAATGTGAAGCACTTATCAGCCCTCTGCAGGATAGTACTCTGATGGCTCTGGATTTGAGAAAGAATAATCATGTGGTATTCAACTCTCATGGTTTTGACTCTGATCATTTTTTAACATTAAAGCAAAAGGTTACAGGAATACATAAGAATATGCATCAAAAGAAAAACACATTAAATAAACTACTCAAGATGTACTCTGGAGTAAAGACTTGTAGCCTATACTCTTTTAATGTACAGAATAGCAAAACAAACATAAGTGTTACAGATCAAACTGCAGTTTGCTGTGATGAGCTGTTGTTAAAAGCAGAGACAGACATCTGAGAAAATGAACACTATGCAGAAGGCTTTTACTGCTAGTCATAATGGCTAAGACCTACCTATGTGTGTCCTGTGAAAGACTGCCATTTTCCCATTTTAAAAAGCATGTTTAACTACTTCTGATTACAAACCCTAAAGAAGGTTGAAAAGACAGCTTAAAAACAGACTTTTACTTGTCAGATTCTTGTGGTGGTGGACCACAATAATTTCTTAGGATGCCAAAATGTTACCTGTGGCCACAGAGCTCTTTTAGAATTTGTCTAGAACTGCAAATTCAACTAGAGTTGCAGCTGTGAAGCCTCATTAAGCAGTAGAAGGCTACATACTGTAGTTGTCTTCAAAACTAAAATTTGCT
Source organism: Tetrao urogallus (assembly GCF_951394365.1). Taxonomy (NCBI): domain Eukaryota; kingdom Metazoa; phylum Chordata; class Aves; order Galliformes; family Phasianidae; genus Tetrao; species Tetrao urogallus. The sequence goes on along the minus strand of NC_136814.1, from coordinate 68,404,306 downwards.
ACAGAATCCATGCAGCCTCTATGCTGTGGTCTGAGCTCTTTCTTCAGCATTTGAAAGGACTGGTGGGTGGAAACTCCTGGCAGTGGCATATGAATACCATAGCTGGAGGCAATCTGATTTAACATAGAGGAAGTCAGTAAGATTTAGGGATTTTCTTTTATATCAAAATGAGGAGCAAATACGAACAGGATTATGATGGGCGAAGTCATGTGGGAGTTGTACATATTTATTACCTTTTTTAAAATCCTGATGAAAAACATAACTGTTCACACAAAAAGATTCCTTTTATCATGAATTTACATTATGCAAGTTACTGTTAGGCTGTCTGACAGTAGAGCCATACTGTAAGTGTAACATGGACGGTAATGCAAAATGGCAGAATATTTTTTCTCTCACTGTACTCTTGAGCCTGTACATGCAGTCACGGCCCCCTGTACAAGTGTGAGAAAGGACTGGAAGAGGGGTTGTGTACAGTCACTCACAAATCAGATTAGGATACACTGCATAGGGTAGCGCACTCCTGAGATTTCCCAATAAAACAATTATTCTCCTTCCTTATGTCTTACTGAAATCACAAAATCACAGAATCACAGAATCATAGGGGTTGGAAGGGACCTCCAGAGATCATCAAGTCCAACCCCTTTGCCAAAGCAGGTTCACTATACCAGGTCACAAATATACATTTACTGGATAAATGCAGGTCATTTTCACAGCAATATAGAATTAAGTGTACCTTGTCTTCCTTCTCATTGGCACACATGATCAATGCTGGCAGTTCAAAGCATTTCAAAAATCATGACTGATACCACCTAAGATGCTGGAATATTGTAAAAATAACATATTCCGTGTTACCATATTAGTGTTCTGGGTTTAAATCAGCTGAATAAAGCAAGTGAACCTGCCTCTTTCTTCTAAATAACACTTCAGTTTTCTTCCTGAAGTTGTAGGTTATTCTGAAATAGAAAGGGTAGCTTTCCCAAATAACTGATCTCTGTGTGGTCATGAATGAATTCATGATTCCTAAAACATGAAGCAGACTAAGCTCAGTGACAGGGTACCTAGCAATCAAAAGAACACCTTCCAGCCTAGCTGTAAGTACTTTTCCTGTACTTCTTTTTTTGTACTGGGAAGATATGTACTCTGGTTTGGAATGGACTTCAGAGCTAATATTCCTCTCTTCTAAGTTAGTAATTCTGGATATTGTGCTCAAGAACAAATAACCATGCATTTCGAGCAGCTCTCAGCTGCAACCATGGGCTATCAGTGCTTTGCAAGATAGTGAAGTAAAAAATGAAAATACAGTCAGGAACAGCAGGAGGCAAGTGTTACTGGATCCCAAAGGAGGCATTTCTGAGCATACATATAGGAAGAGCTGCATGTTCCCTAGGCACTTACTGGAGACCAGCTCACAATCTCTGGGCCTTATGTTCTGAATTGAAATAAGAAAAAATTTAAGTTCAGTCTGTCTGATAATAATCTGATTATCAGAACAAGACATATAAAGAATAAAGGAAGGGAAGGGAAAGGAAGGGAAGGGAAGGGAAGGGAAGGGAAGGGAAGGGAAGGGAAGGGAAGGGAAGGGAAGGGAAGGGAAGGGAAGGGAAGGGAAGGGAAGGGAAGGGAAGGGAAGGGAAGGGAAGGGAAGGGAAGGGAAGGGAAGGGAAGGGAAGGGAAGGGAAGGGAAGGGAAGGGAAGGGAAGGGAAGGGAAGGGAAGGGAAGGGAAGGGAAGGGAAGGGAAGGGAAGGGAAGGGAAGGGAAGGGAAGGGAAGGGAAGGGAAGGGAAGGGAAGGGAAGGGAAGGGAAGGGAAGGGAAGGGAAGGGAAGGGAAGGGATGCTCATATGAATTCAAAAATGGGTTAAAAGAACAAGAAGCCTTTTTGGTTTGCTTTACTTTTTTTCAAAAAGATTGCTTAAACTTCTGTCTCATGTTTAAAAACAGTTTCAATATTTCATTTCTCAGAAATGTTTAATATTTTAAGGTACAGGGGGAGTACATACTGAAGGCAATTGTTACAAAACTGAAGCAAGTTCAAGGAGGTGCCCTGAAAACTGGCTGAATAGCCGGGGTCAGAGGACAGTGATCATAGAATCATAGAATCATAGAATTGCTCAGGTTGGAAAAGACTTTAAAGAACATCAAGTCCAACCACAACCTAACCATACTACTCTACCTCTAGCAAACCTCTGCTAAATCATGTCCCTGAGCACCACATCCAAGCGGTTTTTAAAGACATTCAGGGATGGTGACTCAACCACATCCCTGAGGAGCCTATTCCAGTGCTTAACAACTCTTTCTGTAACTCTTCCTGATATCCAACCTAGGCTCCCCTTCCCCTTCCCCTTCCTCTTCCCCTTCCCCCATCCTCCCACCCCCCCCCCCGGCACAACTTGAGGCCATTTCCACTCCTCCTGTCATCTATCTGTCACCAGTGAGAAGAGACCAACCCCCACTCTTGCTGTAAACACCTTTCAGATATTGGAAGAGAGCTATAAAGTATTCCCTCAGCCTCCTTTTCCAGACTAGTCAGCCCCAGTTCCTTCAGTTGCTCTTCGTAGGGCATATTCTCCAAAGAAAAAAAAAAATCTGATTCTGCATCTAAGCATTCCTTCTCTATTTTGATTGTTTTGCATATGGGACAATAGGTAAATTCAAAAGGAATTATTAATGCATTTCATTTATAAAAAAGGCATGTTTCAACATTTTCAGGACTCTTTTTTTTCTCTTATTTCCCTTGCCTCCAAAGGACATATTGGCAAAATCAAAATCAATTTTATGAAGTGTTTTGATCTTGACAGAATCAAACTGTTCTGCGGAAAAGGGTCTGACTCAGTTTTTGCTTTACCTGTTCTGGTTATAACGCTGACTTTGCATCATCAGCCACAAATTATATATTGTATCTGATGAATCTTTAAAAAAGGTACAGAAGATTTAATCTACAGATTAAAGTACTTTCCTACTACCCAGAGACCCATGCCAAACATTTTATAAACATAGTTACTGGATTAACCATTAAAATTAATTTAATTATAGAAGGTAAAATATCATTGCAACTAATCAATTTAATTACTGTAATCCTAACAGACAAAAAGTCAATGAAATGCAAAAGTGGATGTTGCTATGTACATGTAGGTAGGTCTGGTTAAAAAGTAATGGAATTTTATTGCAGTCATTAAAGCAACAAAGTATTCTGGTTATTATTCCTAATTTATTTAAGTTATTGTTCAGAGAACTGATAATCTGATAAAAAATTGAGGTAGAAGAATGAAGAAATTATAAGGGTTGATAACCCTTCCTGGCAAAAGAGAAGAAAAAAATTAAAAACAGAGTATATAAAAAATAATGTATGACAGGTCATCAAAATTTCAATTTCTATAGCAAAACAAGCAATATCAAATGCTATGGACATATATACAAGTTTTTCTGAATAGGTTTCAAAACCTCATCAGAAAAGTTTTAGTTATTTTACTTTTTTAAACCAGACTAGCATCCAGGATCTCTTTGCTGTATGTCTAGTTGGTTCTGTAACACAGCCTTTGCCCCTGCCTCTGATTTCTTTCTCACTATGGTAGTACTCTGTTCATAACCCAGACCAAGGAGATTTACACAGAAACTATGCATGAATATTAAAAATAAGTATTTTTTATGTTTGATTTATTATTATACACTGCATTACTTGGTTACATACGATATTATTTTACTTATTACTTTCTGTATTTTTACAGTTGAATCATAGAATCGGAATCATAGAATGGCTTGAGTTGGAAGAGACCTTGAAGTCCAACCATTTCCAACCCCTGCCATGGGCAGGGCTTCCACCCTCCAAGCTCAGGCTGCCCAGGGCCCCATCCAACCTGGCCTTAAGTGACTCCAGGGATGGGGCAGCCACAACTTCTCTGAGCAGCCTGTACCAGTACCTCAAAGTCCTCTGAGTAAGACACTTTCTCCTAACATCTAAACTAAATCTCTCTTCTTTTAGTTTGAAGACTTTCCCCCTTCTTCCATCACTATCTGCCTGCATAAAGAATTTGTCTTCCTCCTAACATGAGATTTCACAAATCTGGGCCTTATATTACCATTTAGTATAAAAAGCATGTATACTCAATACACCCAGTTAAAAGGATTTTATAGTTTTCATAATAACCAATTGCTGCCATTGGTATTAAACAAAGGCCCCCAAGTGCTCTCCTGTGTTCCACTGATTAATCCTGATCTCTAAAAATGTATTAAATCCTTTTCAAAAGTAACGTGCAGGGAACTGAAAGTTGAAAAGTAATTCTATTTATCAAGGTCAGTTTTGTAATTCAGCTGGTGTGAAAGAATGTTGTGGTTGAAGTGCTCCTTCGGGTACACTGCTTTGCTTTACACAGCTTTTAAAAGCCCAAAGAAGTTAATGGAGTAACCAGATCAGTGCCTACAAGAACATAAGCATTGCAAAACCTGTTTTCGTGGTTTACACTGAAAAGCTCTGTTAATTCTGTTATATTTTCTCCGACAGAAGCCAGAAATCAGATGTAGCCTCCCTGGAACTGCTTGTGTTTTTTTCCCTGCAGTACTACCACAAACAGATGTCTGAGTTGTTACTGTGATGTTCAGTGCTATGACAAAATGTCATAGCCTAGGTGGACCATAACAAATAGTTTGAATTGTCTCACTTTTCAGTTAGAACAAATATGGACTTATAGGCTGAGATAGGGTTATCTTAGAGCTAGAACCTGTTTTGAAACATTGTTTTGGAAATAGACCTTTCCAGAAACTGTCCTCACACTCACTGAACTTCATAAACACCCCCTTTGTCTTTTTCCATTTGTTACTTTAAACGAGTAGAAGACATATCAACAGTCTTGTTTTGATAGCACCAATTCCATGAGACAAACCTTTGAAAAATTCTGCTCTTGTATCCTTTGAATTCATTAAGAGCTAAAAGCACTCAGCTTGCTCTCTCTGCCTGAGATGCAATGCACTGTCAAATGCATCAACAATTATCACAGCTAATCAGCAATATTCACTTTCACAGGTGTTCATCCCAGACACTGCATGCACTTATTTCGTATTCTGAGCTGTACAGATGTAAAATGTGTAGGTTTTGTGTTGCTGATTTTGTACTCTGCTCTGTTGTTCTGCTAGCCTGCAGTTTTATTTTAACTGCTTCATAATTTATTAATGCCGCTTTTTTCTAATTCTCCTTCAGCAAACACAGCAGGGTAGCCCTCATTCAAGCAAAAGTCACAGTAGTCCATGATTTCTGTTAAACTCTGTACCAACACACAAATAAGCTTTTAAAAAAATCAAGGTAAAATTAGATTTAGACTGGGAGGTTTGGGGCTCATTATTCAATTCTTATTGAGGAAATGGTACAATTTTAAACCAAAAATGAACTCTGGGAATCTAATAATTACCTTACTTCTGGTACAACTGCCTGTGGAAAGCTATTACAAAACAGCCTATTGTACTTCTTTGTTACACCAGTCCACACACACTGAAAGTCATGTCCTTTTTTCTGCAGAGAGCTCTCAAGCAGATGCATTGAAAAAGAACAGATGTGATCACAGAACAAATTTTCCATGCTCCACTTTCCACTACGTATGTATGTTTGTTTATGGAAGTAGGAGGCATAATTCAGGCAACGGATGGTAAAGAACCTGACTATCCATACAAATCATATCTATTCAAACATTGACTGGAAACGACAATTCATTTTAAGGGATTTTCTTTGGTCTTTTTCTGTGCACAGAATTTCTATAACCTTCTGCAAATATTGTCTGGAGGCTTGACAACCTCCAGACACTTTATGGGGTGAAACATGCAGTTGGTCTCAGGAAGGTCAATTTTGTATATCTGCTACTACGAAAGGGCAAGAAACAACTTTCTTCAGGAGTGCCACCTAGGGAAAGCTTTCACACACATAGAGGTGAGCAAGGTTTTAGGTGAACTTGTCCTAGAATTAATTATGGCTTTTGTTACTCTCAAAATGAATTACTTGTAAAAATTTCTAAACATGCACAAGAAGTCAATAACTAAACTGTCAAATTTTTGAGTGAAACTTCAGTATACCAGCTCTTTTTCAAAACTGTTTCTACAGCGCCTATTATTTGCTTGAAGGGAAAGAAAAGATATATTGTTTTATTATTTTTTTAGTGGTTATGCCCTTCAGAGGGAATGTGTGCAGCAAGAATATCTATCAAAAACTACAGAGAAAGCTTTCTACTCTGGCATTTATTGAGTAATTCTATGTTCTGCATTCATTTTAGAATATTGTTAGTTAAAAAGATTAAGTTTAGTTTAATATCCCTTATGGTTTCCTGCAGTCACATAGTAATTCATTACATTTTGGAATATTTTTTGATAGATGCTATACAGCACAATAGGCTGGATTAATCAAAGAGATAACAAGTGGATTTTCACCTCCTGAATATTAATGAATAACTGGGACTACTGTTCAATGACATTCTAAAACAGATAAAAAATCAGAGGGAATTCTGTAGTAATGGACTACTGTCACCCAATTTCTGCCTTTAAATTATAAAAGGCTAAAAGTATTCTGAGATAACAGCAGAGTTAAATATTTTTGAAATGTCATTTCTTTAATAACATTTTATATCAACAATATATTAAAACAGCAATGATCAACATGATAATTTTTTTTTTCATATTTTAATAACTGGAAACATAACTTATCCAACAGTGACCAGTTTGCAACTGATAAGCACTGCCTCAGCACAGTGCTTCTTACATATGTTGGCAGAGAAGCCAGCACAGCTTTATCTCTTCATCAAGCAACAGCTTAAAAGGTCTCTAGAAGGCCCCTTAGCTTGAGTAAATCAGGAAGCAGATAAGTAAAATATGCATAATTTAAATGTGATATCTAAAATCCTAATTTGAGCATGTATTTTTTGAAATCAGTACATGATCTAGCCGTATCTTTAGGAACTTGCTCTCAATATCTTATTGTTGCTGGCACCAGGGTGTTCTCTCCCTATCCATGTAAATGTTTACATTTCTGCTAGCAGATATATGCAAAATATTCCATGCCTTTCATTCTCAAATTATTTCCTTTCTTTGCTCATGTTTGTTCAGAGTCATTCCAAGTCTGTACTACAAACTGCTGCAGAATGGACTGTTGGTACCTGCCTCACACGAGTCAACATGGTTGCATCTACACTTGTAAATAAGTTCTAGGGAACATCTCAACAGCATTGTTTTTAGAAGGGCTTTTAGCAATGTTTTCCCAAAGATAGCATGGTTCAGGCTGCTATTCTAACAAATGAAAATTATGGTCAGAGAGGGATCAGTCTTCATTACATTTAATTTCTTAGTGTGAATATATCGTAATGGATAAGGAACTTGTACCCTTATCTGCTCAATTGCAGGAGAAATTCTTAAGCATTTGGATGTTAGAGATTCCAAGCCAGTTGCATTTGAAGTACTCTTTTGGCTTTCTTTTAACCTTTTTAATATTTAATTATGTAGCTAGTATATAAATTCAACAGAAGAAAAATGCATTGTCAGAATCTGCTAACTTGATGATTTGAGTATCTGGAAAAAAAAATAGAAATATATCTTCCCTGCACAGTCAAACAGGTTAGTGTTTCAAAAATATCCTTTTGGGATAATAAACTGGGCATGCTATCATTAGAGTGTTAGTTATTCCTGTCCTGGGTACTTCATATTGTAATATTTTGATTACACTTATTATCAAACATAGTAAAAGCAAAAGCTTGCTCTCTGCACTCCAGGCTGACCAGGTATGACCCTGTCTCCTATCTGTTTGCACCCAGCCCTATATATCAACTAATATTAATCTTAAATTAACCCTATTAACCCTCTTGATATTATCACTTTCTGTTAACATCCAGTCTTGGTTAACACACAAGAACATGTGCACCCAACTCTGTTAAGCAATTTCTGTTACACAGCAGGGAGTTCCACAAACTAGACACTATAAGAATGACTGCTGAAACAAACCCTCTGCAATAGTTTTAGGTATATCTATCAATGGTTTGACTTTTGAAGATGCTAGTTGTACACAAACCCCAGTATAAATAGAAAACAGAAGTCCTTCTGCAGATGTATTTCATGGAGCTAAGGAAGCTCAGTGGCTGATGTGAAGCACTAAATATCTCCTATCCAAATTTTAGTTAATGAAATTAGTCTTCTACAAAAAACAAATACATATTATTGAAAATTAGGTATTTGTACACAGTATTAGCTACATGACAGTTAAAAAATTATTTGTGAAATATTTTGCAAGCACGTTTATTACACTTGGCTATGAAATGAATCATGTTTTGTCTCAATTTACATTTTTTCATCAATTTACAAGTTAAACATTTTTAATGTCCAATTTAACAAGCAAACACTAACACCTCAAAAAGTAGCTTTTAGTATAACTAAATATTCTCCTTAATAAAAAGTTTTGTCAGGACACAAATGCACCCATTTCTACAAAAAAAAAAGTAATTATCTTGAGTTCTTTTTCTAGTTTTCCTTAAGAATCTCATTTCAGTGTGCATTAGGAAAAGTGCTTACAAACACTATGATAAAAATAATTGCCTTTTGTCAATCATTGCTACTTCTTTTTAATTATTGATGCATTTTTAAAGTGTTAATAAATTTTATCCAGTTCTATTTAAGCTGACCGTTTGTTGCTTTGCTGTAAAGCTTTAGCTTTACAAATATACCAAGCTGGACACACATGGCAGTTCTCTTCACATTTTTATTTTGAAACATTAGACGTAGCCACTAATCAGATGCTTAAAACTACTCCTACAATGAAGTTATAAAAATTGTGGGAGAACATTACATAAGTTCCTTTTTTTATATTGCTAGAATTATTTCTGAAACATACTGGAATACATTGTATTTAGCTTGCATTTTCACCTAACTGACACTTCCAATAATAAAATTCAAGAAATGTACTTTGAGATTTTTGTTACTGCAAGACATTCTAAAAGGCCTAAACATCAGTAGGGTTAGGATCTGAGAAGACAAGTGCTAATGAACGGAAATACCAGTGAATTACTTAACAAACATGATGAGAAAAAGAGAATTAAAAATATCTCAAATTTTGCAGTCCAATAAAGATTTTTTGAAAGGGATAGCCATGTGGAAAATTGTTTTAAAATTATAGTGGTCCACTCTATGCCAATTTTATAATTCTCATATATAATTTGGGTATTTCCTTTCGTCTTCAGTGAGCTCCAACAGATCCAAAGAATCATCTCCCATTTTAGCAGTACACATGTACTACTATTAGTTTTAATACTTTAAATAAATTCTATGTGACAAAATTAAGATGAAAACTTTCACTTTGATCAGATGAAATTATTTAATTTCAAAATGAAAGCAGTTGTTGCAATTTATGTCACTTACTTTTATTGTTGCAGAATTTTGAGCAATATATTTTACAGATTTGCTATTACCAGTCTTCCCATTGATTAGAGAGCAAACCAGAATTTTGAGTACTGTAAATCAACAATTAATCATGGAATCATCCTAGAATTTAGTCTGTGATATGAGGCATCAAGGACCCAAAATTAAAATTCCCGTGAGGTAACTCAACAACTGAAAAATGCAAGCAATTTCCAAATATACAGAGCTTAAAACATTTTTGCTCTGTACAGGTAGTAAAGGTAGTAAAGAAATTTCTATCAATGTTTATTTACCAAATTTAGAGTTGTACATGTAGAAATGCTTCCTAGTACATGTAATTACACTATTCCTTTTCATGAATAATGATAAAATGAAATACTGACCGGGGATCAAGGGTTCTGCTTTTTCTACCTCAGGTGCTGGGCCATCATGGACTTTCCTCTGACTTCAGTAATGTTGCCAATAGGAAGTTGTATTCTTTGGGTTGGAAGATTTGTTGACCTGATTAGGATGCTATTTACATCAACACCACTTGAATAAAAGAAAGTAAATAAATAAATCAGACAATAGTAGATCAGTTTTAAATATTTTGAAAAACAGAAGGATGTAAAATGCAAAATTGTTCATAAGCTTGTATTTAAATGTTTTTTTCCTTTTCTTTTAAGCACAGAACATTTTGAGATATGCTGTCTGAAGTAAATGAATAAACAAAGGCAGACACTTGTCAAAGCACAAGTGTGTTCTATGAATCAGAAGATATGTCTCATGCTTTCCATAACATGCTGGGAGTACATGATACACAAGATGACAGGGAGACACCTAAGGAGAAAAGGAAGGTGTTTCAAAGCAATTCATGGGTTATAGAAGAAAATGCTCCATAAACAGGACCTGATGCCTTTGTATTCTCAGCCAAAAACCACCATCTTTTATAGGCTGCTGGTAGCTGGTATTTCCCTCCATTCCCACAGAACTTGTCCATAAGCAGCCGATGGTTAAGGTAAGGCCCTTGTCACACAACTTGAAAGAGCAGATCTTGCTGACAGACCAGGCAGAGAATTCCCACACACAGACCAACTTGGCCATACATATTGCCTCAGCAGGATAACAATTCAGAAATGAAATGCATGTCTGTTTCCCTGTTCTTTATTTCTCTCCCATTTATCTCCATTTTAAGAGCCAATAATGAGATGAATTAAGTGGTGATGCTCTTTCATTTTTCCTCATTAGGATCACTGGCTATTTCAGCCTTACCCCAGCTGAAGAATTACTTCAGGGATGCAGCCATCTTGCAATTCCTCTTCATTAAACTGGTGGAAGTAAAAGTATGTAAAAATCACATTGTCTGTTGTGTCAGGAGCCTGGATGAGGAATTTAATGGTTATAAATGGTCCATCTCTCCTATAAAAATATCTTGTGTCTGAAAAGGTACATACTTTATGTGCATTCAGTCCACAGAATGCTGCTTAAGTCATCGGCGTTTGTCCAGATTTTCTGGGTTTTATGAAATATTGCTGGTTTTCACAATTTTACAATCTGACGAGCGAGACTGGTTATTCCACACAAGGAAGAATGAAAGGATTTTTTTCTACATTTTAATTCCATTTCTGTCTCTACCACTGTTTGATATTTTTCCATAGACAGTGCAAAAAGAGCCATCTGACTCACTTTTCTGCTGACAGCATGGTTAGACAAGAGTATTGAAGGCAGAATAGTTTCCCATTTCAAAGATAGCGTTTCATCATAATAGATACTTTGGAAATAATATATACATGAAGAATATTTTTCAATAAAAGAGTTAAAAGTAGCAGTTCAATATTTGGAAACAAAACTTTCAGTTTTAGAGAAGTTGCTTCATTCAATATTTTTAATGCATTTTTTGAGGGGCTTGGACTTTAAAAATTCTGACTTCTAATATTTTTAAACACTAAAATAAGCAAGTAGTATCAGAGTATTTCCACCAGCTTTAGCACGTACCTATTTTACAGCAGTTCAGTTTTGAAACTGCTGAGTTTTTGACAGCCCACATTTATAAAAATAATTTTAGCTGGAACAAAGGATTTTCTGAGAAAAACTTCAGACTTCAGTACTTTCTTATCACTCTCAAAAATAATGCCATAATGTATCACACTGTACTGGGGAAAAATGTATCTGATTTTAATCAGAGGTTTAAACCACAACACCTTATCATGTTGCAACATGAAAAAAACATTGTTTGATTTTTTTTTGCCTGAAAAAAAAATGATTTTGATGTTCTAACTCTAGTACAATGAAAAAGGAGTAATTTCTGCAACTCTATTAATTTTTACATTTTTAATAGAAAAAAAAATAATGTAACTATCATAATCAGCTCTTAAGTTTATATTTAAAGCATCTTTCTTTTCTTTTTTGCGAACAAAAACAAAGGAGAGGGAAATTATAAAATTAATAATGAAATATCTTTTTGTTCCTTCTCCTCGCCTGAGTTGGTTCAATGATCTTATTCACTGTACTATTCACTATACACTGAGAAAGGAATTCTGAGACTGACTGTGATACAAAGCAGGCAGTGGGACCTGCTCTGGCTATCTTTCCTTAAAACTAGTGTGACAGTGGGATTGTACTCTCAAGCTTTAATAAAGAGGACAGATTTTCTTATCATTAGATACCCTTCCCTTGTATTCTCCAATGACTAGTATCTGTAATGATAACTAGAGACAACTATTCACAGCTTGATAGGACATTACAAGTCTTAGTTATGCTACACAAAGAGAAAACAGACTTCTGTTCATGAGCGTTGCTTTCAGAGAAGACCACAAGGTTCTCTTGCACCTGTTACCAGGTAAGAGCTGAGCAATACTACAATTCCCTGCCCAAATGAATGCTGCAGTTGCACAAAGCTTGTAATGTTAAACCATATGCTTTAGCTCTAACTAAATATGAGTCAGGGAAGCTGGCTAGAAGTGAAAGCAGGACAACAAACAAAAAAGAACCAAAACCCACAATTTTCACAGAAATAGCTTTGTGACTACACATTATGGCATTTTTAGGAGTTGTTACCAGCCTTCTTTTGAACATCCTCAATGTCCCGTGTATTAGAGGGGCTTTATTTTAAAACTGTGTGTTTGCATAACACTATTCTTTTTTATTACCTCAAGTTTCTTAATGACTATCCCACATTCAATTATCTTACTAATAGCAAGAGAGATTAGAAGTGCAATGTGAGAAATATCATTGCAAAGGAAGAAAAATAAATTCAGCCATTATTACTTTTCATTAATCTATATTAATATGATAGATTATAGCACTGGTAAATAGTCTGTCACTATAATGTTTCTTACCAAGCATTATCTGCATATTCTGATTTCTCATTTTATAATCACTTATACCCAGTCTTCACTTTTATTTGAAGCGTAATTCATTTCAAATCCATAACATGAATAAGACCTAATCTGAAATATTGGCATACTTAAGTTTTATAAGCTTGAACTACAGCAGTAAAGAAGAATATCCAGTATTTTCTTCTTCTCTGCAGGTGAACTCTGAAAGCATGCAAAAAGTTCACATACCTTAGCTAAATCATTATAATTATTTTCTCTGAGACTATACCATAGGAAATGATATTGCAAGACAAGCAACTTCAACAGCCATTTCACAAATTGTTGTATTCTTTTTTACTTTTTTTTTTAATGACACTAAATCTAGGAAGCAGTGTTAGTCAGTAGTATTAGCTACAGTTGCAAAGAAACATAGACCTACAATTTCCTAAGTCTAAATTAAGATAACTAAATGCAAACTCTGTCTCTTCAGAGCAAAAACCTAACAGATGTTAAACTCAGGATACATAAAGATTCCCCAGGCACTTGTGTTTCCACCAATAAAAATCACACTTAAATTTTAATGGCTATAATCCAAGACAGCTACCTGAGTTCTAGTAGCACTGGGCTCTTCATTCTCTGAAGCCTAGTTAAACACATGAAAAACTCCCTTCCTTACTTTGCCTACACAGACTCTTTCAGCTCGCATGTACCAATACAAAGACTGCAAAAACACAGTGGAGAAGTACAAACAATCTTACAACTTATACCCTGTCGCCTTTGTTTCGGCGACCCTGATTGAAGTCTCCTTGTGAAAGTGTTCCGACAGCCCCGGTCAGTTTCGCACGCTTCTCATGACACCAATATGGTGAGCGGCAAAATGGCCTTAATTGCAAGGAGCACACCCTTCTTAAAACTTTCCCCATGCCTTAGGGCTACTACCCTTGTCTCTGACCAATGGACATGTGGCATGTCCTGTTTCCTCCTTATTTGGTCTATCCTGTTCTTCTCTCTTATCTACAGGTCATTTGTTGCCATGGTTTCCCAGGGGCCAAGGGGCCCCTGTCGACCCTGGCGACTGCCCCAGACCATTCAGTTAACTACAATACCCTAAGTGATTGTCCTTTCATGTGTTACAGGTGGTTAGACTTCTTCTGGACTTTGGCAGAAAATATAACCCAGCTCCCTGATGTGTTTTACTGGTAAAATTTCAATACCCCAAGGTATGATTTCTAGCCAGCATTTCACTTAAGACACACAAAAAAAGAAAAACTGCTAGAATCCTCATTTCAATTTAAGAACGTTAATTTCAAATCTGCTCTCTCCTGCACAAGTCCTGTTGGCAGAAGAGTAACATTCAAGCTGAAATAATTTCTATTCTCTTATCATCAATTGACACTTCATAGAAGACTTTTTAATACAAGATTCCATATCAAGTTTCTACTTTGTGCTAACTACGTGTAAGGAAAGAAGAAATAGGTATCAACCAAGGATATCTATGTCAAATGCAGCTGTTTCCAGACAGAGATTACATTGATGCAAACAGCCCATCATACCCCTAAACAGCTGCAGCTGGGGGAGCCCTCCAGCCACTGCAGGGGGAGTAAAAAAGAGGAGAGAGGAGAAAGTATAGGGTAGATGAGTAGATGATGAGGTGGATTAACAACTGGCTGACTGGCAGAGCTCAGAGGACTGTTGTCAGTGCCACAGAGTCTGGTTGAAGGTCTATAAATAGCAGTGCTCCCCAGAGTTCAATGCTGGGTCTAGATTTGTTCAACATATTGTTCAACAACCTGGATGAAGGGATAGAGTCCATCCTCAGCAAGTTTGTTGATGATACAAAGCTGGGAGGAGTGGCTGACACACTGGAAGTCTGTTCTGCCATTCAACAAGATGCAGATGGATTGGAGAGTTGAACAGAGAGAAAACTGATGAAGTGTAACAAGAACAAGTGTAGAGTGCACCTGGGAAGGAATAACTGCATGCATTGTTACTGGTTAGGAGATGATCTACTGGGGAGGAGCTCTGCAGAGAATGACCTGGATGTTCTGGTGGACAACAGGTTGGCCATGAGCCAGCAGTATGCCCTTTATGGCCAAGACAGTCATTAGGATCCTGGGGTGCATTAAAAAGATGTCAAGGGAGGTGATCCTCCCCCTCTACTCTGTCCTGGTGAGGCCACATTTAGAAGACACAGATCTCCTAGAAGGAGTCCAACAGAGGACCAGAAGCTGATAAAGAGCCTGGAGCATCTCCCATATGAGGAAAGCCTGGGCAAAAGCAGACTGAGGGGGAATCTGATTAGTTTTTATAAATATGTAAAGAGAGGTGGGAGGCAAATGGATGAGGCCAGGCTTTTCTCAGTGGTGTGTACTGACAGGACAAGGAGTAATTGCCTAAAACTTGAACATAGGATGTTACATACAATCTTGTGGAAGAACTTCTTTATGGTGAGGGTGACGGAGCACTGAAACAGGTTGCCCAGAGAGGTTGTGGAGTTTATGGGAATACTTAAAAGCAGTCTGTGTGCCTTACCAGTGTGACCAATTGCAAAGAACCTGCTTTAACAGGGAGGGTTGGACTCAATGATCTCTTGAGGTCCCTTCCAACCTCTGCAGTTGTGTGATTCTGTGAGAAAGGGAGGCATATAGAAGAATTTTGTTGAGGGTTTATAGCTGGAGGAAGGAAACACAGCATGTCAGATGAGAGATATCTTTGAGGGACTGAAATCCACAGGTGGGGGGTGATACCCTTAGGCAGGCATGTCCGTTACACGGCCTGGCACAGCTAGCAATGTGGCCCACCCTTCACTCTGTACTGTAAAGGCAACAGCTCTTCACCATTGACTGGCCCAAGGTACGCACCCATCAACAACCAAACCGTCAATGCACTATTAAAGCTGTGCTGACTGAAACCAGGGCACAGGGAATGCAATGTTGTGCAGTTCTGTGCTGTGCCCACTCAAGTGATGGTAAATAATTGTATGTATTTTGATACACTTGATAAACACAGTGCTCTGAACAGCAAAAAATACACAGCTGTGCTTTCTGTTGTGATAAAAGAATTTGAGAATAGGATTCAAGATGCAAAAAAAGTCATCAATTTATGTTTGTGGCTCCATTTTCAGCTGATACTACCTTCGAATTTTCAAGTAGAATGTGTAGAGTTGCAATCAGATACTCAACTCAAAACTCTGATCACGTCTCTTTATGAGACTTTCATGAGCCTTATCTCAGCAGAGAAAAATATCCTTTGCTTCACAGTAACACCTTATTCACATCATCACTTTCTGTCATTATGCACATTTGTGAACAACTATTTTCAAGGATGAAGTACGGAAGAGTAAAATTTCATCAAAAATATCTAATGAGTGCTTTGAGAGCTCACTGAGAATTGTAGCTACTTCCACTAAACCAGTTTGATTCATTAGTTTCACAAAAACGGTCGAATATCCCACTTTTGTTGTTGTTGCTCACTCTCTTTTTTTTTTTTTTTTTTTTTTTTTTTTTTTTAATAAAGCATGTAAAAGATTAAAATAAGTTTTGTTACTTATGTGCATTAACTATACTACATATTTTATGAAGGCTGCTCCAAAAGTAATGCCTTCTATTTTATTGTGTTGGCCCACAAAATCAGACGTGGTATGGCAGTAGAGATTGAATCCTCCCACCAATATTCTATTACATTTGATGCTGACTAACAGATGACGTCAGAGGGGTAGTCTGAAAAAATGGCATCTGACATGGTAGTGCATATAAAGCAAAGGTGTGTCATTGAATTCCTCCCTATGGAATAAATGGCACCCACTGACATACACTGATGCTTGCTAAACGTTTATGGAAACAACAGTGGATGCGAGCACAGTGAAGTGGTGGACGGTGTGTTTCGAAAGTGGCAACAGTGTTACAGTGGGGCACCTCTACTGGAGCAGAAAGTGAGAGAGTAGTGAGTGCTACCTGGGACAGAAACAATCTGAAACAGTGAAGAAATGAAGAAAGGAATCTGTTTTACACTGAGCCTGAGTAGGGGGAGGACAGGTGTTTTCCCTTTAATGTTTGCGTTTTTCCTTGTGCTTTACCTTTTGTGCTTTTTTTGTGTGTGTCTCAACACCCAAGTGGTTAAGCAAAGCTTTGTGTTAAATGGCAATAGATTAAATTAAGAAAAGCTCCTCAAGACTATTTTATTCCACCAAAGTTGGATTTACTTTCAGCTCTGAGAGCAATCTAGGCAACTACTTGAGATCATATTGGAGTTACTTGTCCTCTCTTCATAGTTAGTTGTGGCACTTCTGAAGAGGACTGGAAGCTGAAAATCTTAAAAGTGGTTATTTCTCTCTGCTGATATATAAAAGAGTTTAGATCAAATGCAGAAGTCTGCTTTCAAAATATCATTGAGTTGCTTAATGGAAATCCCACTGTAGGCATAAGCATTTCCTCTTGCCCCAGCACTCCCCAGAAATGGGATGGGGCAGAAAAAGATAACACTTTTGGGTTGAAATAAGGACAGTTTAATAGGGCAGAAAAGAAATGGAAAACAAAAGAACATGCAATACCAGTGAAGTTCACCATCCACTGACTGATGGGTAGTCAGTTCCCAGGCAACAGCTTCCCACCCCCAAACCCACTACGCCTGGCTTTATTGTTCAGTGTGACAGCATATGGTATGGGATATCCCTTTGACCAGCCTGGGACAGTCATCCTGGTTTTGTCTCCTCCCAGGACTCACTGGCAGGGCAAAATGAAAAGCTGAAAAGTCCTTGGTTCTGCACAGTTCTGCTCAGCATCGGGGTGTTTAATGGCTCTGGTTGACTCTAATCCAGCTGAAACCAGGACAGTAATAATAGTCCCTCTTTTTTTTCCTACAAAAGTGTATGTCAAAAATATTTCAGATGAAAAATTACCACAGTGTTTATGCAGCAGAGATCACAGTCAATGAGCTGGAGTGGTAAATTAACCATTCATCTAGAAGGTCTTAGACATGATGTGGGAATTTAAGACATTTTGAAATGTTCCCATTCTGCCTACTTTTGATACTGTTAAATTTAAAAAAAAATGCAATGAACAGCTGGTTAAAACGTCAACTATCCTCCTTAGCAAACAATATGAAGTAGAAAGAGACTTTTCAGATTATTTTCTAAATCATTACAGAGAAATTAAGAAGAAAACAAAATCTAATCATATTCAAATAATGTTTCATGATGCAAGTACCAAGCACTTCCTCATGAAGTATACTTCAGCTAGCAACTGCATATGTCAATTCACTTATGTTTTGACTAGAATGTAATAGAAGGGCATTCAGCAGTGCTCTACACAATTTTCCCCCACTAAATGAATGATTCAGAAATACATTAATTTTCTCATGTCATATGCTGTTCAGCCATTCAGTCTGACACTCACTGTTCAGTATAAGTGCTATTAAAAGTAAAGCACATTAATTATGTAAATGTAATTATGAATGGTCCTTGAAATGACAGGAATTAAGCATTTTACCAAAATTCTGGAGAGGCAGGGCCTATTTATTTAAATTTATTGTTATATCGTTGACATAAACAAGATCAAACTTTCAGCTGTGTCTCTGGGTAGTGATTTAACATGATTATTAATGCTAATTTAACAAAATTCTCAAGCATAAATAAACTATAATTACTAGACTTTGAAATTAATAGAGTATTCCACAATTTTTACCATTGTCAGGGACAAGAGATGAAAATATAAACAAAGGTGGATTTGTGGATCATATACATATAATTTCCCTCTTTTGGTTTATATTTATCAGTATTACTAATCAACTCTGGAGGGAAGAATCTATTTACACATAACACTTATAATCATGGAACTGAAGTAAAAGTTTGCCTTGTTTCCTGAATGCTTTAAACTCTACCCTCCATGGGACTTCAGAGAGTAATTGTAAACTGCAATGATTTTTTTCTGTTAGCATTTTCACAGCCTGAAGTCAATCTCTTTCACACTACTACTGACAGAGTAAGTCAAGGTTCCCAACAGAAAAGTCGTGGAGAGAAACTGAAGTTTCAGGTGGTGACTGTATCCTCCTGTCTATTACGAGAAGTTATTTATGTTGATGGAAGTGACATCACTGAAGTGACCAGACAGTGTGCCTCATCAGAAGTCCCCTTTCAACAACCTCTAGTGATAGGAATCTTTTAGAAGAAAACAACATAAAGGATTTCAGTGATGCAGAACAAATACTCATTTCCACCTCTTACAGAAGAGGCATGATTCTTTGCCCAGTGTGGTGAGTTGATCCTGGTCTGGCAGGACAGGGGAGAGAATAGGAAGAGCAGAAGTGAGAAATGATAGTTTAATACTGAAGAGGGAAGAAAAGCAAACAAATAAAAACCATGAGCCAGCAGTGTGCCCTGGTGGCCAAGAAGGCCAAAGGGATCCTAGGATGCATTAAAAAGACCGTGGCCATCAGTTTGAGGGATGTGATCCTTCCCCTCTGGTCTGTTTCAGTGAGGCCATGTCCAGAGTACTGTGTCCAGTTCTGGGGTCCCCAGTTCAACAAAGACATGAAACTTCTAGAGAAATTCCAGCAGAGGCTCACAAAGATGATTTGGAGCTTGGAGCATCTCCCTTATGAGAAAAGGCTGAGAAGTTGAGGACTGTTCATCATTGAGAAGACTAAGGGGGGGGTCTTATCAATTTTTATAAATATTAAAGGGTGGAAGTCAAGTGGATAGGGCCAGGATCTTTTTTTGGTGATGCCCAGTGACAGTACAAGGGACAACACTTCCTGTGTTCCATACAAACATAGGAAAAACTCCTTTACTTTACGGTTACAGTGCTCTGGAACAAACTGCCTAAAGAGGTTGTTGAGTCTTCTTTGGAGATATTCAAAACCTGCCTAGATGCTTTCCTGTATAACGTATTCTAGGGAACCTGTTTTAGTCGGGGGGCTGGGGGGTAGACAAGGCAATCTCCTGAGGTCTTTTCCAACCTTTACAACACTGTGGTTCTATGAAAACCCAAGTGATAGAAGGACAATCACCACCTCCCAAAAGTAGATTGATGCCAATAAAACTCCAAGGAATATTTACCTTCCCTCTGTCTCCATAGCTTCTACTGCTGCTCATGACGTTATGTGGAACATTCACATAACAGTTGTCCAGGCTAAATGCCCTCCTGTCTTCTTGTATATCCCTGGACAAGGTCCAAAAAAGAGAAAGCCTTGTCACTGTGCAAGAACTACTCAGTAGTAACTAAATATCACTGTGTTATCAATAGTATTTTAGTACTTTGGATAAATGGCAAACACATCAATGCATAGACAGTTTCAAAACATATATATATGGAATGTTATATGCCTGGTAGAAAAACAAAAGCACCGCAGCATTAGCAGGCTATTCTTTATATAAGAGAGTGATATTTTCTGCTACCTAGTCAACTCTGTTATCCCACAAAAAACTGCTGTGACTAATGACCACATACAACTATATACCATTTTTCTAACTGTTCCATTG
Organism: Tetrao urogallus; assembly: GCF_951394365.1. NCBI lineage: Eukaryota > Metazoa > Chordata > Aves > Galliformes > Phasianidae > Tetrao > Tetrao urogallus. The sequence goes on along the minus strand of NC_136814.1, from coordinate 68,384,162 downwards.
TTTTCAAGTTTTCAAGTTTTCTAGATCATGGTTGTTTTATGGGTTTGGGTTTGGTTTTTTTTTGAGTCACCATTCACCATTGTGATTAAACCTTCCAGGTAACTATCATAGAGTTGACACAGATCCTTATATCATCTTTGTCTTCTGAACAGTAAGGGAATTGAGAATCTTAGTCCTCAAATATGTCCTTAAACATATCCTCAAACTCAAGTGGAATTATTTTTTCATTCGCAGCAGTTAGAATACTGAAGGTATGTAAAAACGCATAATAACCTCTCTAGAAAGTAATTATAAATACTTGAAACAACAGGCTGCAACAATTCTCCTTGGAATTGAATCTTTACACTAGATTACTCAATAATACTCAATATTTAAGGAAAAGAATATAATGTTCTTGCATTCAGTAGTTAAGTACTAGTACTGGGTACTTGAGCAATGAGGTGCAAGCAAACTAGAAATAGAGATATATTATTAAAAGAGCCCATAATGATTATAGTTTATGTCATATTCAATAAAAAAGAAAAAAAAACCCACTCATTTCATAAATACTCTAAACACCAAGCATTCCTTATATGACAGCAGCAATTCACACATATAACGATATTCAAATAAGTTAATGTTGTTAAAATATTCAACTCTTGAAAGTATTTGTCTTATTCACTGAGCTGAGAGTGAGCAATTTGCATATGCCTTCCCAATTCTAGCTGAAAACCATGACCACAATAGCAATGAAGGGCACAACACTCAAGATATAATGTGTACACATAATATGAGTATTTGCTTGTAATATCACCAGGAGCAGAGTAATCAGCGCATCTTCAAAATCTTGTGCACTCTACCCTAATAAAGTATTCAAAGAGTTCTCTGAAATTGTATCATTAGGAAGTGAAATGCTGGGCAAAAAGAGGTTTTGCTACTTAAAATAGTAATGATAATAATAATTTTTTAAAAAGCTCCAGGTAAGAAGATATTGCCCTTCTCAGTTTGCAATGCCATGGTGGATTCTGGATTTTATAATCTTCTTAACATATCAATGCACAGAAAGTTACAATAGTTTTGCAACTGACAACAAAAAAAGCTGGTTTTGAACACCTGCAGGGATGGTGTATGCACAGCTTCTCTGGGCAGCCCACTCCAGCATCTCACCATTCTCTCTGTAAAGAACTTCACCCTTACATCCAATCTAAACCTTCCCTCCTTGAGCTTTTAAGCCTCAACCTGTCTTGATAAGGGAGGTGCTCCAGCCCTATGATCATCTTTGTGGCCCTTCTCTGCACCCTCTCCAACAGTTCCACATCTTTCCTGTTTTAGGGGCTTCAGATCTGGAATCAGTAAATCTGTAAGTCTTGACAGTAGTCTTCAACACATGTAATTCTTGAGCTAGAACACTGGACATACTTACATAGTATTTAAAGGAAAGAAGTAAAGCAGTTGGAAAGATACCAACATGCAATAGCAAGAATGAAAGAGACAAAAGGAAAGACAGACAGGTAGATAGACAGATACATACATACATACATACATACATACATACATACATACATACATAATGAACCTAAACTATAGCAGAGGAGATTTTCTTTACATGTGAGGGGGAAGTTAAGATCATAAAATACTAGAATGAATTGCCTGGAAATGTCACATAGTCATTAGACATTTTACAAAAAGATACATCACAAAAATTAAATACATATGATATAGCAGATCTTAATGAAATTATATAATCTCTTGGCTCTTTTCAGGCCAATTTCTATGACTTTAATACTATCACATGTTTGGCCATCTTTCACAACATAATGGTAATACTTTTACGTCAGGGAAAACATTCTACAAAAATAGATTTTCTAAACTGTAGATCATCTGATTGCTGTCTGACATTCTAGCTATCTCTGTTCTGGTAAATAAGAAGATTTAAGGACCTAATCTGTAGAAAAATGATATGTGTGATCAGAGAGTGTTTATGTAGATAAACTCTCTCACCTAGCCAATCAAGAGCCATGCTAGCAGTGAGTACACAGAATAACAGGACAGCGCTGAAGCCAGAGCACAACCTGATTTGCATATTTGAAAAGCTCTCAGTCCATCATCTAACAAAACTTGAAATTTGGCAAATTATTCAAGTAAATGGAGATGCAATCCTACTGTGAGGAAATTTGAAATGGTTGAGCTGTTGTTTCTAATGCAGAACCAGAAAAAGTCACCTTAAGCTAGATAACACAGCTTTGACTGCATTGCATCACATGATATGAAGAGAAATGGGTTAATATTCAGTAACTTAAAAGACTGGAGAAATGCAGATTGTTTAAAGCTATCTTTGCTCCCTTACACCAGCCCTGCCTAGTTGCAGCAGAGTACATGAAAAAACTGAAGGAATAGATGATAATCTCATTTACTTTATTAGATTAGTTGTAAAACAGCCTACTGCACTATTGGAAATTTATATTGTAATTCCATTACTGTTCATTCAGGCATTGTAGCACAGAAATTTTATAAAAATATGTAGTAAAGAGTTAGAATTTGTATTATTCAAAGAATAAATAAAGAAGGAAACCATGTTGTATTGAATATGTAAATAAAAAAATAAGCAGATTGATAAAAAAACTTCACCTGATTAAAGGTTTTACATGCTGTAAAATACATGAATTCACATGCAAGACTTCTAAAACAGTTAAAAAAATAAATTCACTACATTGTATTCAGAACTTAAAGTTTATTATATTTTAATAGTCTTCCAACATAGGACATCTGCTCCTGGTGAGTTTTAAAGAAATAGAGAGATATCCAGGCAACCACAGAAAAATATTGACTTTATCTGCCTGAAATTAACAAAGTGACGAGCATCTTCTACACTTCCAGGTAGTAAACACCATATATTATTTTTCATTTTCCAACTGCTTATCAAAGTGTAAGCAAAAAATTGGTGAAGGAAGGTCAGCAAAAGGTCTGGAGACTTGGCATTTTGCAGAAATAAACCTCAGGATTTTTTGCCATTGACCTGTTTCTAGAAACACATTAAAGGAATTGTTTTGCTTATCATCAGGGAGTTGTAACCAGAAGCAAATAGAAGTATAAAAGTTCTTTAAATCAATCCAATGCTATATTTGGGGATATGAATGTTGGAAGAAAAATGTTTAATAATTCTGAGAAAAAAAATTAGTAAAAGAATGAACAACAAATGACAGTATGTGCAAATAGGAAACAATTTATCGGTTCAAGGAGAGAAGTAAATTAGTGTTCCAATTGTTTGTTGAACTCCTTGGTGAGCAGTTTTTCTTGCTATTAGACAACTCCAAATGATTCCATTTTGCAGAGCAAGTTTTCCAACTAGCTTATGGGAATTTAACTGTAAGACTCCTAATAAGGCTGATGGGAGCAATATAACTGATCTCTGTATACTAATGTGCTAAAGGTATTTACCTCTGAGATAGCTTTTAAAGATGTTTAGATATTCTTTTCTGAGTGATTAGAGTCTGACATAAGGAGGACAACCTATCCCTGGCAAGCATATGTACATGGAAGAAAACAGTGATTTATTTCTCCAAGTGTTGTTTTCTTAGTTTCAGTCAGTGGGAAAATATGCCTTAACTTATTTGGACAATAACAACTCTTTCTGTACTGCATTTCCAGTTTTATCAAAAACATTAAAGAGTGAATTATCTTTTATTTTATAAACAGACCATGTATTACTTTCTTAAAGAAGTTTATAAGATTGGAACTTCCAGAAGGATCTTAGGTATGTCTGTGGTGATAACAAAACTGTCATGAGAAATGTTTTAAATGCACAAAAATAGAATATTTCTCCCATAGACACAGAGCTCCCCGATTCATTTATTCTTCAGCATAAAACTTACTCAGATATAACAGTTTTTGTTCCTCTTTGAAACATTCTTATGTTCTTTAGCATCAGGAAATATTAGAGCCATCATGTTAAAAAAACTGAGAAGTTGAATTCCTTTTAGAGTAAACAAAAGCATACCAGAAATTCTCATGCTTCAAAGAAATAGGATTATTTTTCCAATACATTTTCAATATGTAAAATACAGATATATAAAACAAGCAATTTCATAAAGTCTCCATTTTGTAGCAACTGGAAAGTGCATAGGAAGTCATCACTTTCCATTGTTGTACAGTAAGGTCTTCTTTCTTATCTTCTTTTATTAAAGTGACTCTAAGCTTGTCTCCTTCATCATGCCAACATTATTTGGACAGAAAGAGAGAAGACAACATACAGCTTAGGACCATTTAGAAGTAAACAGTCCCTCTCTACTTCCCTCCCAACCCCATCTCTTCTCCTGACAAAAATCCCCAAAGACTAAATAATGCAACAGTAAAACCAGTGAGGCAAAGACAAATATTCACATCACTGGCTGTCCTATTGTTCACATCACTTTACTTATAAACTGCTCTGCAAAAGCAAAGAATATGCTTACCTCTGGACAAGCTGCACTTTAGGCTTCTTCTGTCTATCCTGAATGCATTCCACAATAACAGGTTTAGCTATCTTTCTTCAATTTTTCCACTTGGTTTCATGTGGTTCTGCCTCTAAGCAGTACCTGCGAATCTTCTTTCTCCCTGAGAACATGTCCAATATCAGCCCTTTTCCGCACAGACTTGTCAAGAATGATATATCATGCAGAACTAAAAGAATCTACAATAGAGGCCCAATATGCATATTTTCCTTACTTAGACTTACTCCTTGACAGTTTTTGGCAGTTACATCCAACTCAGTCAAACCTATTTTTGCTGGAAAAGACAGGTTGTGGTCTGTTGCTATCTACAGGAGGCTATCATCTCCCTCTAGTAGAGAACTCATAATTCATTCACTCTTAACAATTCTTGCATAGCTAGCATTCGTATATATATATATATATACTGTCAGAAGTTAGTATACCTTAAATGTTTTTTTTAAGATTATTTTACAGCTTAGCTTGGTCAAGATTTGAAAGTGTGAATCTCCCAGGGTGTTGTAAGGTTACTATCCCCAAGCATTTTTTTTACAATTGGTGCCTTGTGTGACACCTTGATATTTCTTTGCCACCATTGCTATTAATAATCATTCACCCATTCTCCCTCTTTCTCTCTCTGTCACTCAAATACATATACATAGAGTCTGATTTGAATTAATTCAATATATTGAGGAAGGTAAATGGTAAATGGAGAAGGGAGCATATGGTAATTAAATATGTAACATGTAACACATGTAACTTGCACGTTCTCCTCAATAATGGATGTTTGCAACAAACCAAAGATGACAGTATTTCAAATCATATAAAATGCTCAGACTGTAAGGTAAAGTTTTGTCTTCTATCTGATGGAATGTATTTGAGCTATAACTCTCCAGTGAAATGTTTTAAGCAATGATTTTGAGGGGGACTGGGGTTCAAATGGATACCAATTACCAATTGATTACCAATTGATATTACAGGGAACTCTTTACTAAATGAAATAAATGGACATCTTGTGCCTCATACCCACTGATCTGCTTCTTTTCCATTGCATTTGTGCTTTTATAACTAGAAAACAATGGACTCGGCAGGAGACATAACTATTCCAATCACAGGGAAAAGCAGAAAAGGTGAGGGGTACAGCTGGCATAAATCAATATTCCCACAGGCAAACAATTGCTGTATAAGTGCACATTGTATTAATGAAGAGTGAATATTGATTTAGTTAATAGCAGTGTTCCAATAAACTTTCATAAGCATCAGTGACCCCGGTTTTGTGAACTCTTCCATGAAGGTAAAACACGTTACCTGTATGAATTCCTGTTCATTTATAAAAGTCTCCTTCCATGGAGAGGAATGACCAACAGCAGAAAAGTTTTGAATAGTTGAATAGTTAAATAGTTGAATAGTTAAATGTAAACATTTATCAGGCCATTTCATTTGACTTACTCCCAAAGTTCCTAGGAACATAAAAATCTATTTATTTATGTTTATTCAAAGTCCAGTCCTGAAACTGGAAAGTTTGACAGATAAACAGGCTGACATTTCTAATATTTCCCTCAAAAATATTTGGAAGCTGATTGCTTTGGGAGCAACTTCACTGTTTCAACACAGTTTGTATTCAATTTCACACATCATTTGGATTCATGAAAATAATAAATCAGACTAGAAACAGTAAGGATTGCGTGTTTTTTTTCTCAAGACTGAAACTGAGAAGTCTGTTAAACATTTCTGCAAGTATACTAAGAAATAAAATAATTAATACAATTTCAATATCTTTACAAGCCCTTGTAAAAAACAAATGTTGCTTTATTGTTAAACTATCGGTAATACATCCATTACATCTTTTAAATAAAATCTGCTGCATATAGGTGTCTTATATATTTCAACTCTATTGCATAACTACAATTTCCTGGATGGCAGTTACACTTCCAATTTTTAAAAACTAGAAAAAATATTTTGCATTCCCAATGACTTTAGCTAATATAAGGTGTTTCAGTGTATAAGTGCATAAGCATATTTATCATTCTGGATCTTCTAAAATAGTTGCTATAGTATCAATCACATCCTTTGTTTACAAATATCTACTTCCATTTAGAAAGGAGTGTCCCTTTGCTTCTACTCAAGCAGGACAAGTGGACTGAAGGTTGAGTTAGCACAAGCTCAGAAGACCCTCAAATGCATCTTAAAATCTGTTGAATATGCATAATCTATTCTTGCTTTCTTAGTCGCTGGTAGATAGTCAAAAGGCCAACCCACTGTTTTGCAGTACCCCTGTGTCAGCTGATGTCTGCATAGGATGCTCTGGCTTCACATTCTGCAACACAAAGTAATTATCAGGAAGCAGTGAGGTCAGCTGGGTGACAGCACTTTTCATCTCTATCAGGAGACACAAGTCTCCTTCCATCATTCTGTAAGGCAAGCAGTATGCTGACAAGAAACCTGGAAGAGAAGTAGTGGTCCCTTGAAAGCACTGTCAGGCATGTAGGAAGGAGTTGTACTATATCTCAGACTTTCAGATAAATCTTCAGTCCTTCTGTAATGAACGTGAAAGTGATAGGTACTTCCAGAAAACATACAGTTTCAGAATGTTTTTAGAATAAGAGTCTCTAGAAGATGGTTATCCTTCTTCAGTGACCTTAAGAAGTTTAGGCAGTCAGATTCTCATTTACTGCCTTGGGCTACATAGGACAAATTTAGTCTGGCTAAAAGACAAAGATAATGGCAATTATATTTTCTTATTTCTCCCTCATCATGTCTGCTATGATTTGATTACGGAAACGCCCAGTAGAAAAAAAACATATTTTTATAAAGACTAATTCTGGTTGATGCCTCTCTGATTTTAAGGCAGCTTCCCATCTTTATAGTTCAGTGAAAACTATGTAAGCTGTGACACATAGGACGTCTGTCTCTTAAAAAAGTATGTATTTTTCTATAAGCTTCCAGTCTTTTCATTTAGATACATATCTATAGTAACTGATAATATAGAATTTTCTGCAGTTCATTTCTAGATGCTAGCCTGTGATCTAACAGAGCCTACCTAGGTGATGAATAGTAGACCACATACAAGCACAGCAAAATAGTCATTAAGCTGTTCTTTACAAAGTAGCCTAAAGATATTAGTTAAAAATTATATTTTGGAAGTGATTGTGACGTTGGAAAGTGTTGGAAAAGTTTTCTCTCTTTAAAAAAAAAAATAGTTACACATCAAGATAGCAAGAAAAAGATATCTAAATGTTTTGAGAAAAATACCCAAGATTTTTTTGCTGCTGTTGTTTGAAGATTATAAAATTGTGTTGTGCCACAACAACCTCAGGTAGTGCTACAAGCTTGGGGCAGAGTGCCTGGAAGACTGTAAGGGAAATGGACCTGGGGTTATCAGTCAATGCTCAGCTAAACATGAGCCAGCAGCGTGTCCAGATAGCAAAGAAGGCCAATGGCATCCTACTTGTATCAGGAATACATTGCCAGCAGGAGCGGGGAAGTAATCATCCCTCTGTACTCAGCACTGGTGAAGCTGCACCTTCAGTACCACATTCAGTTTTGGGACTCTCATTGCAAGAAAGATGCTGAACCCCTGGAGTATGTCCAGGGAAAGGCAGCAAAGCTGGTGAGGGGTCTGGAGCACAAGTCTTACAGAGAGCTGCTGAGGGAACTGGGATTGTTCAGTCTGATGAAGAGGAGTCTCAGAAGAGACCTTATAGACCTTTACAATAACCTGAAAGGAGGCTGTGGCAAAGTGTTGGTCGGTCTCTTGTGCATAACAAGGATTAGGACGAGAAAGAATGGCCTCAAGTTGCAGCAGGGAAGGGAAGGTCAGGTTGGATAATTGGAAAAATTTCTACTCAGAAAGAGCGGTCAGGAGCTGGAATGGGCTGTCCAGGGAGGGTGGAATCACCTTCCTGTCGCCTTTGTTTCAGCGACTCTGGTTTCATGGTTTCTCAAGGGCCAAGGGGCCCCTGTGGACCCTGGTGACTGCCACAGCCCATTCAGTTGACTACACCTTCCCTGGAGTAGTACAAGAAACATTCAGATTTTCTACTAAGGCACATGTTTTGGGGGGAAAATATTTGTAGTAGGCGGACAGTTGGACTGGGTGATCTTGGACATCTTTTGCAACTTTGGTGATTCTATGATAAAGAATGCATTGCACTTTTGTTGGGGTTACTGTTGGATAACTCACGGGTTGCATGTGACCAACACAACACTCTCATTCACCCTCTAATTTACTTTTTTGGTGAAGTAAATAAGAAAAGTGGAGGGGAAAACTAAGAGCTTGGGATTATTCTTTTCTTCTGAAATGTTCTGTAACTGCCAGTTAAATAACAGTTCATATTCCTGACCTTTATATTTTGTGTCAAATTTGTTTAGAGTTTCACACTTCACTTTCATAATCTCCTTTCAGTTGAGATAAATATTATGAAATTTCACTGGTTTTATGTTGGGGAAGTACTTCTTTCACTTAATGTTGTATAGTAAAATCACTACAAAAGATTTTTTTTTCTTAACCAAAACATGGCTTTACACAGACATATCTAACTTTATTGTCATTTAGAAAAAAATATGTCTGTGTGACACTCTCGAACATTATTTTAAACTTTTTTTTTATAAATATACACTACTTATCAAAGAAAAAAAGAAAAAGAGAAATGCTAAGTACCCTGCAGAAAAATTAATACCTACCTTTTTTTTTCAAAAGCAGAAAAGTAAGTCCAAAAAGAATTGTTGTTTCATATAATAATTTAGCTAACATATTGGCCGTTAGCAGAATAGATCATTTAAAATATTAAAGGAAATTATTGAACATATCAAACTTGAAAAGGCACAAATGTATTTAATAATACTGTGCAGAACTAAAAAGCAAATATATTTATTAGGTTTGGAATAATCTACTCAAGCCACCCCTGAAATTTGTTCTCTCTGCTTGTCAGAACAGTATTTAAAAGGTCTAAGGAGTTCCAGCAGGAAAAGCAATGGACCAAGAGATAGCTTAAGGGAGACTCTGCAAGACTTGAACTAAACCCTAATTTATATTATATCTTCCTCTGTCATCAGTACAGACTGAGGAATAGAAGGAAGATTCTTCAGCCATATAAATGTATGTCAACCTCTGTACATATGTCACTTTCGAACTTTCATATCTTGCTATAATAACAGGAAATAGAAATAGAACAGTACATGAAAAAAGCCCATCATATCTTACTCAGGAACATGCGTCCTTGTGCACTGAACTCATGAATTTGCATTATGTATCTGATGTTGAGTGACAAAACTACTGTTATTCTTTCAAAGTAAAAACTTTTTAGGTGTTGTTTGAGAAGCTTCATACACATTTTTAATAACATACCATGCCTATTACCCACAGATCAGACATGAATGAGAACATACCTAACTGAAAGTTAAAAACAGATGAGTAGATAATTATGGTTACAAATAGTTCATAATCTAAAAAACACGTGACAAAAACGTGAAAGAACTACAATACACTAGCAGTGAAATTGCCACAAGTTAGCTCCATGCTTATTAGTACTTGACAGGGTATCCAGTGCCAAGAAAGAGAAGTAGGGCTGACACAAATAGATTATAAGAATATAAAAACAAATCTGTTCTCTAAATTAAAAGGTCCCAGCCTCAACCCCAAAATTGTATGTGGGAGTCCTCTAATCCCTCTATTGTGAACAGGGGAAATGACCTCATGTCTATCCTTTTCTTCAACCTGTAGAAAATCAGACCACTTCACTAATTTTTATTTCTTTTCAGTATATTTCTCTCTTGAATGAATCATACCTGAATACATGATAACTCATGAATTATGATTAGAGCTATCATTACAAGCATGATTGAACACATGCTGCCAAGTAGACTTGCTTAGACTTTCAAATTCTTCTAATGTTTATATTTACAGGGAGGGAAAAATATCAAACTCAGGACTACTTACAATTTAAGAAATAACAGAAATAAGCAAGACTGATTCTATTTTATGCTTTTCATTTAACATGGACTTACTTTCATTTGGCTGAGGGAAATCTGTTGCTTCAAAAAGTGCAATCAGGCAAGAATAGATTTATTGATTTATTGTAGAGAAATTTGGTGTCCTACGTTCTATGTTCACTTTATCCACTCTTCATAATTTTCAGGAAAATCCAAAATGTCTACTGGATGTCCTTTCTCCATGTGCCTAAAGTCACCCTCACAAAGCTCTAGAAAGTCAGTTTCTTACTCTTCTTACTTTTTCTAGAAGCCATGCTGACCAATTCTATTCAATAGACCTCTTTTATTCAGTTCTGCACTATGAATGCTAGCATGTTACCAGGAATTTGAATTTACAAATAGTTTCACTGAGGAAAAAAAACAAAAACTGATGAAAGTTAATTAGAATCACTAATGCTTAGCAAATTTTATTTACAAATACACTGTCTAAGCCGGTCACTCTAATCTTCTATGGAAATTGTTTATGAATGATCATGGCAGTTATACACAGAGATGCTGGAGTAGTCCAAATAGAAAGACTCTTCATTTTTAACAAGATGTATTTCAAGCATATGTAGAAAATGAGGTAAAGGAGAGCAGAGAATCTCTAAATCCCCTTAGTTCTTTTTAAAAGGAAATATAACAAACAGTTTGAGAGAAAAGTAGAGAAGAGGAATAGTCTTTTAAAACAAAATGGTAGAGACCTTTTTTTATGGTTATACCAGAGGACAACTGACCCTATGGAAGAAGCTTCTTTATCCTCAGCAAATATGATTACTACCTCTTTCAATCCTTTGGACAGCATTAGCTTATTATCTTTCTAATTTCTAGAGATTGGCTAACATAAACAAACAAATAAAAGCCAAAGAGAACAATCTAGATATTTATTCCTATCTACAACTGCCAATTAAGTTAAACAAAAACACATTTCTTTATCTTATATTCCCTCTCCTGTAATTTCTCAACATTTACCTGCTTTAGACAGTCCAAGTTGCACATTTTCCAGAACACTGAGAGACTGTAACCAACAAGGCAACTGAAAACATTTTTTAACAGGTTCATTCTGGGCTTGATCTTACCAGTGTGGTGAAGAACAGGAAGTGAGACTGTAAATCTGCAACAGGAAGACCACAAATGTCATTCAACACCAGGAAGACATAAGCATAAATTTTGCCTTTACGTGTTTTTTGTCTCTTGCTTTTGTGTGACTTCATATTGACTCCAACAAGAGCAGTAACACATTCACTCCAATACATTTTCACAGAGGGGGAAAAGGTTCTATCACAACATCTCAAAGGATGTCATAATAAGCTTACTTGAAAGACAGTACTGTCGTGTGAAGAGCCAGCACAGCTAAACAGATAAGAGCTAGGAATGCTGTTGAAAGAAAAGCCTTTATTTACATGTGACGGTTCAAAACAAAAGATTAAATATGGAACTAAACATAATTTTCAAAGAGAATTAGCAAAAAAGTTGAACTGAGTTAAGCTAACTACAAGAGGTGTTCTGAAAGTAACGCCTTCTATTTTATTGGCTCATGATGTCAGAGAGGGATGTTAGTGGCAGTAGAAGTGAGTAGAAGTGGAACCTTCCCACCAATATTCCATTACATGCTGTTGCCGGATGACAGATGTCAGCAGAAGGGCAGTCTGACAAAATGGTGTCTGACATGGAAGTGTTTATGAAGCAAAGGTATGGCACTGAATTCCTGCATGTGGAAAAAATTTCAGCTACTGACATTCATGGAGACTGAACAGTGAATGTAAGCAGAGCGAGGCAGTGGGTAGTGTGTTTCAGCAGTAGTGACAGTGACATGAAAGGCAAGGCACATTCTGGATAGTCATGCATAGCTGTCACATCATAAAATGTATGGTTGGACTGGATGATCTTGTAGGTCTTTTCCAGTCTTGGTGTTTCTGCAATTCTGTGATTCTGTGATTCTGTGAAAATTGAGAGCATCTCAATCACTCAGCCACGCAAATCAGCTAATGGTGATGACTATGCTGGAAAATGGTGTTTTGTAGCTGAGAATTTGCTCAATGAAATAGTGTTACTGTATTCATCGTATCTTTTGTAGTTTCCATAGAAATAAATAGGAGGCATTACTGTCAGAGCAACTTATGTATCACAACATGAGTTATCTGTTTAATAACAGTTTTAGCAAAAGAGACGCACCAACAGTTTTAACATTCCCTTATATTTTATTGTCAATACTCCTAATATCAATTTCAGCTAGTGTCTGTAGGCAATATATCACAGACCAGATATTGTTTTTCAATACCTTACTTTCAACAAGGAGGCTGTGACTGGAATCCACAAAGATGATTAGCTTTGCTCACCTGGAATTTCCAGTCCCACTGCCTCTTGAAAGCCATGCTTCAAATTCACCTGATCTAAACCTACCTACCCAGTCTATAAATATTGCTGATTCTTGGCTGCATTCTGAGAAGCACTGTCTCTGATTTTACAGCCTTGCTTTCCTCTTCAAGTTCAAACATAGCACCATGTCTAATGGATGTTATCTCATGAACAGCTACCTTCACATAGTACCTTTTCATCAGCTTCTTTCAGATAAGCCCCATACAGCACAAATTTACACTCATCAATTGTTGTAGACCATTAAGATCTTTGACCATTAACTTATTGCCTCCAGAGATCCTATTAAACTGTTTTTCAAGTGCTGGAACTTACCCTCCAGGCCTGTAAAACTAAAAGCTTTTACTGAGGATACAACACTGTCACACACTGAAGGTTTCAGCTGTTTAACTTACTGCTTCAGTACACAGTATTTGCCACTAGGCATTCTGATTAGGTCAGGTAAGCAATAAATCACAGGAAAATAATCTTACTTTCAAGAACGAAAGGCTTTTTTTTACAGAATTTCTCTATCCAAACATTCAGTCTCAGCCTTGTGATAGCTGTGCCCCCTCAGTTACTTTCAGCTGATACTTGCCTATTTCATTAATGAATACTTTTTCTCTACCAGGAAAGAATTAAAGAATTTTGGGGCAAAAGAAATAATTTTTATAAGGATAAGAAACAGAGAAAAAAAAAGGAAAGGCAAGTTTTTAGCCTCAGAAGTGCCTTGTGTTCATCAAATCTGAGAAGTGACCAAAAAATGGTAGCTATAAGACAAGCTTCTCTGAATGACATGAAATTATGTTAACCAATTAGATGACTCCAGGATAAAAGACTGGCTAGCACCTAGTGAGCAAAAGTGAAAATATTAGAATCTGATAGCTCATGTGGAACAAAGAACAGAGTTTTTAGCATCTGTATTAGAGGAATAGCTTAGCTGGAAAATGGTATGGGCCATTAAACCAGTGTCTTTATTGAGCCCTTTATTTTTAGTTGCATGTAGAACTATGAATTTTAGACTGCACATTCATCTTTTGAAGGTGCTGTGTAAGAGTCCTTTGAGAATAAGGACTGCACAGTCAGAAACAAAGTCAAAAACGTTCTCATACTCTTAAGTGCCTGCTTCCATCCCTTACAAGTTGTCTGAGTTAGCTCGCTCTAGTGCACAGCACTCATTTAATTGCACGCACATTGTGTTCACAAGGTCACTTGGTCCATCAAGTGTAGTATACCACAAATTGTGTTGTACATGCCCAAAACTATAAGACTTACAGATTCTGACAGTTTTGTTTTGGAAAGTGCTGACTGCATTAGTTGCAAAGAATGTTGGCATTGCTCTGGTACAGTCTAGTTCCATTTGAAAATTGTTAATATATGAGATTTTATTTGTCAATACCATATTTGTAAAGCAAGGGTTGGCTTGAAGTTTATTAAGACAGTCATTATAAAAATCTTTACGTAAAGTGAAGTCCACAAACAGCATTGTTTATTTATTTTTGTATAATTGATGTGTAGATCCTCAGTCTAGAGTGGGATGTTCTCAAGGGCACAGAGTTAAGGGGTTTTCTTACATTGGTAAATTAACTTTGGAAAACGAATGTCCTGTACTTAATGTAGCCTTCAAAGTCATATTAAAAGATGCTGCTTTGGTATAAAAAATTACAGTATAGTATTATCCTGAGTAATTTAGAAGGCAAAAACTTACTTTGTGATAAATGCTGATTTCTGAGTGGCTGAAGGTAAAAGTCTATGGAATCAGTTAATCTTAGTTTGTAGCATATATATATTCTTAAATCCTTCATGGAGGCTCCGTTTATTATTAACATTATTCTTCACAAGAATTTTTTTTTTCTGTTTTTTTTTTCTGCTGTCATACCATATGACTTCCCAAATGTACTCCAGAGCTTTTGTGAAGATTTGGATGTAAAATCTCAGTTCTACACCATTCTTTAAGCAGACACTTTTTCTGGTGGGATGGATTTCAGCTTTTCTGAGCAAACACAGAAATGGCTGATATTTATCACTGTGATCACGATTGCAGGAAAAAATGAATTAGCTTGACAAAGTAGAGTTATTAGCTGGCTAATGAGAGACTATAACAGAGTCAGTACTCCTTACCAAACTATAATAGCTTCCCAAATCTTCTCTATACATTAACATTTAATATGAAGAAACAACTTGATATTAAAGGAAAGTGGACCTGATAAGCAAAGAAAGAATCTTTTCAGATGTTCTTTACAAACTGGAAGCAGTTGAGAGAAGGCATTACTGATCATAATGAAGGCCCAGTTTTTGTTAATATAAGTAAGGATTTAAATTTGAATTTTTAGAAAGTAGTGAATGGAAGACTGCATATGGTATGTTATCCAATGTGTTATACTATATATCAATGTTACATACTATGAAAAATTATGATTGTGTCTCAGTTATGCTCAGATAACCAGCAAGGTCCAAATATAATGTCTGAATCTTTAATCCATTTTAAAACATTATATAACTATGTATAAAACTAAATAACCAAAAGGTTTTAAAAGTCCTTGCTTTAATGTCCTGGAACTTAAAGGTGGAAGAAATCCCGCTTTACCTTTCCCCTAAAATATGGAATAATTACA
This sequence comes from Tetrao urogallus, assembly GCF_951394365.1. Lineage (NCBI taxonomy): Eukaryota > Metazoa > Chordata > Aves > Galliformes > Phasianidae > Tetrao > Tetrao urogallus. The sequence goes on along the minus strand of NC_136814.1, from coordinate 68,368,777 downwards.
CATGCAATGATGCTGCAAAGGGATTGGACTAAATGATCTTTTGAGGTCCCTTCCAATCTCTGATATTCTGTGATTCTGTGAAACTGCTTTAGCAGGAGAGTTGGACTTGATCTCTACAGGTTCTTTCCAATCCCAACAATTCTGTGATTCTGTGATAAAGACAGGTGTTGAACTTTACTGTTAGGAAGTAATCAACTATGCAAATATCGTGATGAGAATGACTGGAAAATAAGTAAAAGCAGTTCTTCAGGAAACTGTCTAAGTCTTGTAATAAATAAATCACATGCTAAGCATGAATCGACATTATCGTGCTGTAGTGAAAAAGGTAAAAGCCAAAGGGGAAAGCAAAGAGAAGCATCATTTAGAAAATGTTCTTCTGTTGTAATAAGTGCTGTGTTAGGGCCCCATATGAAAACTGTGTCCAGTTGTGGACATCGGACTTCAAAAATGATGCCAACCAAGAAAAGAATTTGTTCTCCCAAGCAATGAATTCTATCAAAGATCTAAAAATATGATCTGTGAGGACAAGTTGAGCTTAAAGAGACTTAGATGGGACATAAGAAAAACTTTCTGAATTTTCAGGTCCCAGTTGTTGCCTGGGTAGATTTCTAGCTTTCAGTTTTAGAGATGTGACAGATGCCAGGGGGTTTAGGTCTTGCAGTTTCTGTTTTAGGGCACAGTGGACTAAATAACTTCATAAAGTCCCTTCCATTCTCTTTAAGTGAGTCTATGATTAGGCTAGCAGTAACTTGGTTCACACTCCAACAATCTACTATATTTTTTAGAGCTGATATAAAGAAAAGGACTGAAGTATAGAAGAGGAAGTTGAAATGAGGAAAAAATGAGAAAGGGAAAGGGGAAAAGCAACCAGTAATGGGAGAAAAAGGAAGACAGTCTGTAGCTGCAAATAATTTTATTCTGGGAAATGTTCTGGCCCAAATGAATAAAATCCTGAGCAACCTAATGTATGTAAGTGGCCCTGCTTTGACCAAGAGGATGGACTAGATCATCTCCTGAGGTTTCTTCTCACTTGAATTATCCTAAGTTCCTACAAGCTTCTACCCAAATTTGTCTTTGTAATTATAATGACTTTTTCATGCCTTATTCTGTTAGGTACAGAAATGTAATTAACACATGTGAGCTGTCTTGCACAACTATTTCTGATTAGAAAATATAGAATGAAGATCAAGAATATTTTCCACAGAAATGAAATAAAAGCTTGTAGATCTTAAATCTCTAGCAATTAATATGGAGATGCCTGATTTGTGGTTGCTTAAAGCTGTGGAACTTGTGTTATTAATTATTGGTGGGTGAGAAACTACTGTAACTACCTAGATAGAATGTAATTTTTGTCAGTGCTCCGGATTTAAAAGCAGCTTTAAAGCTCCCTGACTTAAACATTTAACCTGATTTATGGGTTGTGCTCTGAGAATACTAAGGCTAAGTCTCACTAAGATCACTTTAAATGACTTTTAAAATTAAGTAAAGAGCCAAATGTAACTACTAATCTAAGCATACTGTGAAATATTAATTATGCATTTTAAGAGAAGGGAATAAACAAGAAATAATTTAATCTGTGACATATAATAAATCCCAAAATGTATCCTTGCTGAAGGCATTTTCTAAATAAACACTTGTTTTTAAGCCACAAAGGAACTGAAGTAGAAGCCATTAGTTACTGAGTCAGAAGCTGTTTATTAAAACATTTTTTGCACTCAACTCTTAAAAATACACAAATGTATCTAAAGGGTGAATACATTGAGAGAAAAGTAAAGTAGCCTAACATGAAAGTGAAGATCTTTATGTCATGCTTGACAATGTTCATTAATGAGATAAAACTGCTTAAGATCAATTGCAACTTCTGAGAAAATGTAGAATATATTTTAGTTGACATGCAATTCTGTTATTTTTGTCAATATACTACACAACTACAAGAATTGAGAGCAAATAAAAAACTATACTTCCACAGATAAGCTGTGAACCCCTAGGTACACATTCCTCATGTTCTGTTAATGTGCAGAAATTCATCTATGCAAAGCAAGTTCTGTGCATTGCGTAATATAAACAACGTGTATATGGCCTAGCTGAGCCAAGAAAATTCTGCTAATATTGACCTTTACTGTACCTCAGTACTAGTCTCGTCAATATGAGAATAAGATAGGTCAGGAATAACTCCCTATTCTTCCTATTATTTGAAGAAGTATGACTATGTCTTCATAAAGTATTTAATCCTTCCAATTTTTCTGTACAATTTAAGCATTATAGGGTCATGCATCAGTCTACTACGGAAAAGATAAGAGTTTTTTTGGGTTTTGGTTTTCTTTGGTTTTAGTTAGTTTAATGAATATTTAATAAAAATACATTGGTAAGAGACAGGAGAAAAACAGTTTAAATATTCTGTCTAGCACTGTTCATGATCAGCCTTTTTCCTTAACAGAGCAACTTCAATAAAAGGCAAATAAGACAACTGAAGTTGTCTTATGAACTTGTGGACTTATAGGACCCTTTTTCCCACAAAATGTACTGTCTTTCCATATTTCCCACCCAGAGTCATGACCTTTCAATTTTAATCCAGACAGCCCATCAAATACAAATCTATGTCTCAACTGATGTACTGCTTAAATTAGAAGTGCTCAATATGTTACAGGCATATTCCCAGGACTGTGATGCACTTCAAGATTCCTTCTGCACAAGGTGATATGGTACGGAATATCCCTTTGGCCAGCTTAAGTCAGCTGTCCTAATTTTGTTCCCCCCCATCTCCTTGGGCCCTTCACTGAGAATGGCCTTGGCTCAATACAACACTACTTAGTTGCAACTATAAACAGTGGTGTTGTTATCAACATTGTTTTTCTATTAGAACCAAAAACATAACATCAAACCAGACACTCTGAAGAAAACAATTCCATCCTTCCTTAAACTAAGACAGTTAGCCATTAGCCACTGAAATCACTGGAATTTTCAATTTTAAAAAACAAGACTTAATCTCTACGCTGTTCTACCAGAAGAAGGTTCCTACCTGCAGCAAGAACCAGATTCGTTCCTTTGGATATATGTATTCACACACAGACCACACTGTGCACTGTGCTGACATACTCTAGAAAAAGAGTATACTGAGTCATTCAATTGCTTACATATGAAATATGTCACAGCCTTCTTGCAACACAACCTTCTTCCCTGTCCTCTGCAGGCAGCCACTGCTACAGGTTTAATAAAGAGAAAGCAAGGATATTTGCTGTCTTTACTATCTGTCCTCGCTCATAGAAGTTCAGCAACATAACGAAGGAGCTCCTCTCCTCTGTGGAGCCTGAAATAAGAACCTACTGTTTTGTTTCCATACTCACCACAGTCATAATTGTTGGAACCACTAAATCAAAACAAGACATTTCATGGGAAGCAACAACAGGAGTTTTTTTCTTAAGAAATAGGTGCAGTTTGAAGTACTGTATCCAAACATCACCATCTGTGCACTTTCATTAGTGCAGACCCTCAGGAGAGGAATCAAGAATTTTAGAGAAACAACACGGACGTTCTACTAATAGTGAAGAGATGATACCTAACCCTGGTATATTAACTGTGGAATGACTTGATACACTTAGTGTTTGAGTAAATGTACATTTGGAAAGTAGACACATACTGGGGCAACATCCATTGAACTGGAGACTCTCTGCCCCCCTGTAATGGCCATATCTGCTTAACCCAGGTATTCTCTATTCCTCTAGCCTTCCCTGCTAACACCACTTAGCCCCTAATCAAAACACAGTAGAGACAGAGATTGCACCATAATTAAAGAATCCTGAGCTGAAACATATTCTTACCCCACTGTAGGCCCCAAACAATAATATGTGACAGGACTTAGACCAGCAGTCATGAACAGGGAAGGACTGAACTCCACAGCAGCCAGTGTGGAAAATCTGTACAAAAGAATCTGGGTCTTGATACTCAGTAGCAATTCTGGATGTTTATCAAACACACAAACACACATAAATATATTTACATTTGTGTCTACATACGATTTCATATGATGTATCACAGTAATAAAAAAGCTTTTGTGACACCCAGTGATGAAATTTAAAGGACAAAATCATGCTCAAGACCACATCTATATCCTATGTTGCAACCTAAACCTAAACCAAACATATACTGTGTCATGTTACAAGCAGACAGCTACATAAATAAGGAGTTTTAATTGTTTAGATTTTTATAAGATGCTTTATTCACTGAGTTACAGACTGCATGATAATGCATACCTTTTACATTTCCTAAAGTGGGAAAAGGAAGAATGGACTTGTATCAACTCACAACAGGCACCCTGAATTCTGAACTCTGAAGGAAATGAAATCCTTCTGGGCATGCATTCTCTTTCTAAAATGTTTGCAATTTTTATTTAAGTGGTGACAAGTGATGCATGGATGAAAGAGCAAAACATCCCTTTCATGCTCAGTGATACATAGGAAGATCAAATACACATTTCACAAAAGATATTGCACATCTGTGCTCTTAAAGGTTGGCTTTCAAACCCTCCCAGGACACAAACTTGTCTTCTGAGTGGGAAAAAAGGCACTTGCATTGTTTTATTTTTCTCTTGTGCCTATAAAATGTTTCTCTCTGCAGAACTGTAGCTGGCCACTGTTACAAAGAATAAGGAGACAATCTCCAAGAAATAAAAGCATTAAATTGAGAGCTCCTGAAGTTTAATCCACGCACAGTTTGCAACACTTAAGTCTTCTGTCAAATATATTGCACACACCTACAGCTACACACCCCCGTCAGCAATGGATAATCATTCCAATCAGTCCACATTGCATCAAAATCACTGAGAAAACAATCCCATGCATTCAGGAGCACTGTAGGATTCTCACTCAGAGCTGCTTGACTTTTTCCCATGTTCCAATTATATGCTTTTGAGCAAATTATTTTTACAGGCTAATTTCTCATTGTAAGGGAAAATGCACCACTGACAGTAAATTTGTAAGTTTAGAAATATTGTTCAGCTTATGTTTGAATTCTTTACAAGCAGCTTGTATTACATATTTTAGTTGTTTCGCTAATGTACATTATTTTGAGTTATTCTTCTTCTCTATCAGAAGAAAATGCTACCAGTGAAATTAAACAGCTGTGTCAATTTAAAAATAGCTCATGATCTATGTAAAATAATCTGCTGCTTCCGTTTGACTTTTCATTTATTTCTTGCTTTCACATGTGGGCTGATCTATATGATAGGAGATTCAAAATCATGTTTACTGACATTAGTGGGTTTAAAATATAATTTCTAAAGTTGCACTAAAATGAACCATTGGGTTTTTTTTTTATGTTTACTTGTTAGTTATCACAATCCCAGGATTATTCTGTAAGCATCCAACCAAATGCATTATCATGTACAAAATGTTGACATGCATTTTATTGCTTGTTTTGAAGAACAGAAAATTGTAACATTTGGAGGATTTTCTCACTGTACTATTTGATCTCCATTAAAAATATTGTGTTGTTAAAATATGGCACCTGTCAGTTGGCCTGAAGTCATGCAGTGGTATTTCTCATATGGCTGCATAAAACCATGGTACAGTCTTTTACAAGAATATGTGAAAACAGAGGAATGCAGATAGAAAGCAGCCAAAAACTTAATGAACAGTTTGCTTGAAACTATGATAACTGGCAGTAGTATCACTTATCAACTCCACAGTGAATTCAACCCTGTGCAGATGGCTAACTCACTGGATATTTGATTATCATAGCTACAAAAGAGATTATGTTGTTTCTGAAAGACATTTGCTGTTTTCCTCCTGAAGAGCTTGGTACACCTTACATTGTATATACTTATTAAGTGATAGTTTTCTGATTGCTGAAGAGGTTAAATGGCAAAACCTACTGAGCACAAAACAAAAAGCCAAGAATTCCCAAGCTTTAACATTGGCTCTGACACTCAATGACTCACAATTTGGTTTGGATTTAACAGATGCCATTCTTCTTTAAATAAAGATAACATTTTTTAAGAACCATGAAGAGAGCAGCAAGGGAAAATTATTTTACTGTGTTTTGAAAACACAAAGCACCAAATCTATCCACTGAGCTGGACATGAAGTTTTCAGTGTTTTCCTCAGTAGTACTGAGAAGAGACAGACTTCTCAGCAGTCTGTGCCATCAGCAGAAGGAAAACGAGTTCCTAAGGGCTGACGTGTGGGAACTGTGAGATGATACCCAGACTGAGGAAAGCTGTTTTATTTTCTAACCAGGGCAGAGCCAACTGGTAGCTGCAGTCATTTCTTGGGCTGCTCAACCTGCCAAGGATGCTGTGCCCAACCCCCTGCTCACTTAGTACTCATCTCCAGCTGCCAGCGATGGATGCCTGTTGAGGATAGCAGGGCAGACCTGGACACAGCAAGACCTGGAGTGACAGAGAGCAGACAATGGGGACAAGCACAGGGTTGCAGCTGGGTGGTCTTACTGCATGGTAGAGCCTATATCATGAAGGCTGCTGCTGGGCAGCCTCTTCTCAACCCAGCCAGAAGTGGCTTGAGGCAGCTTTGCCAGCTGCTTCACGGACATTTGATCCTTGTTGCTGCCTACAAGGAAGCAATTGGGAAGGCACTGGTTTGCCAGCCCAAAGTCCACAGATCATTCTGGACCTGTGTCACAACACAGGGAAAGAGAATTGCCAGCAGCAGTGCTTAGGCCAAGCTGGACTCCAGGTGGTTGGTTTTCTTCTGTCTTTTTAGTAGGACACACAGCATTCAGCAGGCTTCCTCCACACTTGCTCAACACCACACCAACTTTAATGCACCAGGCATTATGCATGTGCTGTTCTACTCTCTGTAGGGTGGAAGGTCTTGAGGGAGAAGCAGAACACTCAGGTATAGCCTTCAATAAATGCTGTATGCATTAACCTCGTGGTTACCAGGTCTCCTCCAAGTAGCTGAGTGAAAAGGACTTTCAGGGCAGACAGGCTAGACTTGAGTCTCAAGTACAGCTTTTTCTGAAGACTGCAGGTTATTTTCAAAGATTTCATAAATTAGTAAATGTATCAACAGTAAAAACAGGCTTTTTTTGGACACAGCCATAAGTTCTGAGCTACTAACAAAATCCTAGGACTTAAATCCTAGTCGCCAGGACTGCTGACAGGCCAGGCAGCTTTGTGTGAATGCTTTCTAGTAGCATTTTCAATTAAAAGCAATGAAAAACAAACTTGGGTGTTCCTCTCCTTCATCATAGTGCTTCCCAATCAGAAACACTCATATATTTCACTATCTGCATATGCATTAGGAAGCCAATAGAGAAAAACACAAATCAAATGTAGTGAAAAATACCAGCAAGCTACAGTATTAACTTTAAAAGCTTCTAGAAATCAATCAGGACTTCAGCGGGGCCTGAAGGGCATGCTGCTGTAATGGAAGGCAGTATATTAAATATAAAAGTCAATTATGCAACAAGTTCAGAGTTCCTGTGCCCCATCACAAAATTAATTAATTAATTAATTAATTAATTAATTAAGCAAAATGCTAGCTTAGGCCCCCATATCAGGATCAGCACCCAAGGACTTGCCACTGATAACAGTGAGGCCAGAAACTGATCCACATAAAGGACAACAAAGAAGGCACTTATAGGAGCCTGAATTCAGAAAAAGATGAAGATAGCAACTATCAGATTAGGCATTCAGGTCTGGTGTTTGGGGATGACGCCTCAGTGGTATTTGGAGAACACCTTCAAAACTCCTTTAAAGTGCAATGCCACTGACTATTTAAAAAATTTTACTGCTGTCTAAGGAAGGTTTAGAGAAAAAGTGCATCTCAAGCCTTTATTAGAGATTACCTATATGTTCCCCTCTCAATGATATCATCGCTTCATATTGGCATTTAAAAATGTACTACACATACATAAGGTCATAGTGACTTGTTCCCTAAATCTCCACACTCTTGCAAAAAGAATTGGCAGCTGATGGGAAAAAATTGTTCCTCCATCCTGAGTCTGTCAGAAAAGCTTAATTCCAGCAACCAGCTTAAGCAGAAGGAAAAAAAGAAAAAAAAAAAACAACCAAGAAAAATCCATATGACAAGAGGCAGAGGTCAAATGATAGGGATTGTAGGGATTGTTTCTACTGGCAGTCTCCTGAATTAATACAGTACTTCTAGAAAGTGGGAATAGGCTATCTTCTCAATTTTGGAAATGTCATTCAGTTCAGGCCACTGATCAGTTTAAAAAAACAAACAAACAAACAAACAAAAACCTACAACCAAAACAACACAGAAACACATGGAGTACACCTTAGTTTTCTTAGACTCCAAGGAAAAATTCTCCTATTTAGAAAACTATATCATAATTTCAAGCAAGAAACAGAAATGCTGTCCTCTTATATTTTGAAAATTTTTCTTCATAAATTCACCTTTTCTGCCACATGTATTGCATTCCGACATCCAGAAGCAAGGTATAATGTTTCTATGCTCATAGTCTTTGAATAAGAGGGTTTAAATTGCCTTTTAAAAGAATTCCAAGGGGAAATACGTAAACCCACATATTCGCTCAGTCCTGTTTGGTATTACCAGTGCTGCCAAGAGCTATTACTCTGAAAAGCAGACAAAGAGCAAAGTGGGAGCACTGTAGGAAAGCTTGAACATGTTGGAATGGTTTAGACTAATCAGTGGGTAATTTTCTGGAGTAATGAAATTCACCAATTTCACATACATCTTAGAAATATACCAAATCCTGAGAACAGTGAAAAAAAGAACATTACATTTGGTGATGTTGTGCAAAATATTTTATACTATGAGAACAGCCTATATATAGTTAGGGGAGAAGTGGAATCTAAAAAGCCAGAGAGATTAATATATATTGGTAATACACCAATGGTAAACTAGACAACATTCATAGCTCACTAGTGCCCTCTAGTGTACTATGTTCAAGCATTTGCAATAGTTTTGAGTGAAGAAGGGAAATATATGAGGTCCAGATCTATATTTTAAAAGAAAATATGACATCAATTTCCAGAGAAGTTGAGGTTTTTGTATAATTTAAAATTAATGTTGAAAAAATTATGGAGTGAGAGAAGGAGAGAAAGGGAGTTTGGAAAGGTGATGTCAACAAAGACACCTTCTCTCCCCCGTTTTTTGGGGAGAATAAACATTTTGCTTCACAAAAGCAAGTTTCTTTCCCCAGCTCACTTCTTATGTACATGTATATTATTTCCAGTTAAAAAATATCTAGAAAGATTTAACACAAGTTCTTCAGATACCAAGATAAAAACACTAAAATAATAAGTCTAATTAAATTTTGCTGAGAAAAGTGTTCCCATAATGTTTTATGTACAAGGGAACAATACTTTCCTCAGTTAAGTAAACTGAATTTTTAACATAGAAAAAATGTGACTAAATGGAGAAAAAAAAAAGATGTACGCAATTTATACGCATAAAAAAATCATAAGTTTAGACCAGTTTTAATAGAGAAAAAGAGAGGCAATGGAATTTGTACCTGTAACACAGGATAAAAAAATATATACTCTGAAAAAGATATTTTCCCACTTAAGTACATGTTTATAACCAGTCTCCAGGTGATGTTGAATATAACCTACCATGCAGCTATGCTGATAAAGGAGACTTCCATGTCCATTGCAGTGAATTAACATTTGCTCTACCTGAAGGAAATCTATCTGCTTTGCCTGCCAACTTTAACATTCTTCTTGCTCACTGTCTGCTCAGTTTGTCCAAAGTGCTAAGTGCAATTGAGCTATTCATTTGTAATCATGTGTATCATTGACATACATATATTTGTTTGCCACCTACTCTTTGTATCATCAATGTATCATCTAGTACACAAGTACCAGAAAGTGTGATTCACTTTTCAACAAAAGCTGAGAAGAATCATGTCCTGGAAAGGCCAGTGCCTGAGTCTAAAGTGATGGGTCCACAGGAGAAGGACTTTAAAATTAAATGAGATGTGTCCCTAAGCCTGCTTTACAAATACCGAGTACACACGAGGATCCACCTTACCTTCAGATAAAAGAAATTCAGGAAATAAGCTGCTTTCTCCTGTTCTGCATAAGAACAAAGTTCAACATTATTTTCCCTTCCAAATTTGCTCACCCAAAAATACCTTCTTCAATGAAGCTGCCCACATTCATTTCTGTAAACTATTTAATCAGAGTCATTTAGCCACTGCAACAATACTGAGCATTTATTCTTTCAAGTATTCTATTGTTAGCATAAATCAAGAGCAAAAGAACATTTGAAACCCTGAGGACTCCATGTTGAATGTCAAACCTGTGTGATTTGATGAACTGGGATGAAAAAGATCCCTCAAATGCTAGAGTTTATCATGGGGCAACTGACAAAACTCTTAGCTTAAGCACTGCTGGCATGGCATTATTATACTGACATCAACTGCCACAGCAGATAAAGCACGTGAATTTGACAAGTTCATTCTTTCAGAGAATCTAATTCGATAATAATTATTTTACAAGGACTAACTGTAGATGAGATTAAAAATTAAGCAGTCATGCTCTGCACTCTGAAATTCATCAGAGAGTACCCCAAAGTACATTCAAGGATCACAGTGAATAGCATATAGATATGCTCATTTATTCATTACTTAAATCCAGGAAAAACAGTTTTATTCTGGATTTTGATCTTGCTTGCCTGCTATCCAGAAGTGTGAAGTTACTATATTTACAAAGATGCTAAATTATTCTGATTGCATACTGTCACAGTTCCAAATAAATCATTATCTAAGGAAATTTGAGTTATGCTAGTGTTTAAAGTAACAATAAAAAAGCAGACTCAGAAGCTATGCAACCATAGTTGAGGCATACTTATACTTAAAGTACAGTAATACTGAGTCTGAACTATTTTGTGCAAAAAACATAGGAAATAAAAAATCCTATAAATGTAGTAATCCCTAGACAATTCCTCTTCTAAACAATCATATACTCTCTACCTGGATTTAGAGTCCAATTTTCTCTCTCTTTGTAATCCAATAGAAATGTCTGAGTTGAGACAAGGGATATACTATATTCTGGGAAATAAAAAGTCTTACTTCAAGTACTATAATCTAAACAGAATGAAAACAAACAAGGCATTTTTCTAGATGCTATGATTCACATGGGAAATCCCAGCTCTTTATTCTGCATACTTATTGAGATTACATCTTCATACTGCATTTTACGTCCACCCTTAGCCCTTTCCTAGTCAATTAGATGTCCAGGAGCATTCAGCTGCCTTTTTCTTGCTAGCAAGTTCTCTGCCTCTATCTGAAGGTGATCACAATACATACTGAATAGCAAAAATCTCTCCTTGGTCATTCTAACTTTTGAGTCTTGCCTAGGAATTGTCTGCAAAGTGCTTGTTGGTGCATGCTGAAGACATGCCAAGTAATCCTTTAGCATCTTGCAAACATGTAGGACTGCGCATCTGAGAAATATCCTGTGCACACCTCTTGTGATAAAGCATAATAAGAGACCTCCTGACAAAATCATTTTTATCATACTCCCCAGGACTAGTGAGTTTCAAGCAAAAGGAGGTTCCCTGTCTGAAGAGATCAGACTCAAATTGGATAATGAATAGAGCTGTGAAAATAGACTTGAAGTGAAAATATTTGCCTTTGTTGTTAACCTTACTGTTTTCTAAATGGCAAGAAAATGTGAAAACTGCATGTTCTATTTCCTTTGTTGGCTGTGGTAGTGGAGGGATTGCTCACTGCAGTAAAACTGATTTTAGAATTTCCAAACACATCACAAATCATAAATTCTGGCTTTGAATTTATTCTACTTACAGTCAAAGAAAAATACTGAGCACCGAAGTAGCTGCAGCGAGGATTCATTCATACGCAAATAAGATACCACAACATGACCCAAGAACCCAAGAATAGTGTTTCTATTCTTGATGCAAATAAGAAAACAAGAGAAAGAAGGAAATTTCAAGGTGGATCAGAGTCAAACATGGTTTATATTCAATTAAAATTAAAATCTAAGCCAATTTGTTTTCCATTTACTATGTATTTTGTGCCATGGTGCCATATGCTACAGTTTGGAGTACTGTCTCCCTCGGTTGTCTTTTAATTGGCTTGACCTATGAGAAAGATGGCAGGAAACCAAGCTAATTATATCAATTCACCTCATGCTCTATAAAATCTGCTATGGAATGACATGTCAGGTGAAAGACTAAAAATAAGTCAGTAGAAGAAATGCAATTAGTTTACTGACATACTTCTACATGCTGGATATTGCATATTATACTATCAGCTCATGGATTTCTGCAGATTTTACCAGCAAAATGAGCAGTCTCCAATCTCAAAGTGAAACACTGGGAAAAAAAAAAGAAAGAAACCTAAAATTTATTCTCCACAGAACTCTCTAAATTCACTAACAGCACTTCTGAAATGAATAGGCCCCAGTACAGAGTAATTAGCTCACTTCCAATTAAAACCAGATTCAGTTTTTATACTTTTATTCAGCACACAAGTGTTATTCTCCAGTTACAATGCTTTAAATTGAAATATCATTTTTAAACTCTTGAGAAATCCTGGGTTGATGTCAAAAAAACTGTTAAGAGCACTAGGTGACATGAGTTAGACAGTGAAGTAGATATTAGAGCTGTAAGAATGTCTTATTCAAAGCCAAAATTGCATGTCCCATGTGTCAGTAAAACAAGCAGCTTATCCCAAGTAACATCATATCCACTTTAGAGACTGATATTTGAAATGATGAACAATGGAAAGCTTGTGAAATGCTATCCTCAGTGCACTTTATAGCTACAGAGCAGTGCATTAGACACAATAGGGTATACTTTAATGACTCCCTGAAATGATAAGGTCTGTCTTACCTAATTTGGGCCATCTAAAAGTTATCATTCTACTGTAGCTCCCTAGTCTTTGTTCAGACCAGAGTATCTCACTCTCTTCACTGACATGTCTGAATGATTGACTTAATTATTATTGACTTCAGTTAGGTGAAAGGAAGACCACTTTAAGTCCTAAAGATTTAATCCTAAAGACTTAATTCTTTGACTTTATTTATTTATTTTAAACAAATTGTAAACATATGCAGTTGTTTTTCCTTACATTGGCTTACATGTACAAAACTGCAGCCTCAATATGCATTCAAAAACACACCTACAGTTACAAACACTTCTCTAGACTATGTTGCTATCTCTATCTTGGTTTTGTAGATAATAGCCTACTAGCAAATCCATTTACACAAAGGAACTCTCAAGAATAACCACAGAGTTTTAATGAAACCACTGAGAAAGAATTAACTGTTTCCACTAAATAGTTCAACTTAAATGCAGCAAAGCACTTGAATATCTGTTTAATTTTAACCATGGAAATAAGCACATGTTTAAATAATCAAATAAAAGCTAAAGGATTCTCAGCCATCTATTGAATATGTCAATGACAATTTTGTGCAGAAATGCCACTGCTCTTTTCCATGTCATTTAGCAGAAATTCTATGCTTTTCATTTTCAAATACAGTATGTCACCAGATTTCAGCACTTCACAGGATTGAATACACAGGACTCAGTCTCAAACTGAGCTGATATGCCTGTTTGACCAGTTGAGTTTTAAATTAATTAAATTTCCATCCTGACACACTGCTTGCAAAAGTCATTATGAATCTTTTTTGTGGATTACAGTGGCACTATATTAGCCCAGTTCTTATTAGAAGTTGTATATTCTCAGCTGTTGGCATAGATTCTCTCTGATAACTAGACAGGGATGATTCTTGCATATCAGTTTTAATACAGCTCTACCACCATTACATTTTTGTAATAGGAAGATCTGAACAATAACTGGTAGTACCAAGGAAACATAATGGGCATATATTTCTTTCTTCCATTCAGGCAGTAGTTTAGTCCAAAAAGTAATTAGAAGAAATGAGTCTATCTTAAAGAAAGAAAAAAAAAAAAAAAAAAAAAAAAGAGTAAGCAAATACATTTTCTGCAAACTATTGCTCTTTGCTTTGCTATAATATAAAATGGTGTGCTCAGAAGAGATTGTCTTTACTCTCAGCAGACAATAGTGTGTAGGGTGCTCATATGAAGAAAGGGCTCTGCATGGTCATCTGAGCACTCTCTGAAAAGTAATCGGATCCAAAACACATTTTTGGAAGATTTTAAAATTTCAGCCAAGACTGACTGGGTCTTAAATCAATGACTATTTGTTTTCTCATAGCTCACCTATAATTACAATCATTCTAAGACAAGATCACAGCAAATTCCTACTAAAGACAATTATGTTACTACAGATCCAAAGCTGGTAATGCAACCGAGGGTGAACTCCTAAAGAACAAACAACTTGTTTCCATGTAAGAACTTTCAGCAATTTGGCATGCTCTAGTAATTCAATCACAAGTTGTTACATTATGTGCAAGAGTCCCTAGGTGAAATTGTGTAGTTTAGGTTATGCAGGAGTTCAGCAAGGATGATCATAATTATTCCCTGCAGTCTCTAGATGTATTAAAAAAAAAAAAAAAAAACAAAAACAAAAAAAAACCATAGAAAAACACACAGAAACACACAAAAAAAACCAACAAACAAACAAACAAAAAAAACCACCAACAACAATTGTTCGTAAATGTTGGTCATTTATTTTGTTTTCCTCAAGAGCTGTTTTTGACCTGAAGTTATTTTATTATTATTATTATTATTGCCAGAGCTCAAGATCTGGGAAATCTCCTTTTGAATTTTAAAATGAATCATAAGCACAAACTTCTTCAACTACAATCTGAGTGAAAAACGGAGTATTGTTTTGATAAAACTGGTATTAGAAAAACAATTAGATTTCTCAGATAAAAGTTACATTAATAGACATCAATTAAAACACTTCTAATGCTTTCAGCAATGTATGTTCATTTATTTCAGCAAAATAATGTTCATTTATTTAGTTATAATTCTGAGACAGAAAATAAAAAATACGGAAAACTCATCTGCAGTAGTTTCCACGTGGGAAATACATACTTGCCTATAAAAATCTGTCTCATAGAGACTTTGACATCTACATTCTTGGAGATACTCAAAAATCAGATAGACTGGTCTCTGGGCAATCTGTCCCAACATTTAAATTATTCCTAAATGGAGGGGAGTTTGTATGAGTCCACAAGTTCCATCCAACACAAATTATTCTACAGTTATAAACATGTAAAAATCTCCACTGACCAGAATCAACCCTAAAATCATGTGAACTCTCTGTTTCATGCCTCTCACCTAGGCTGTATGTGTAATCCAAGCCCTTCACCACTATGACCTTCTCTCCTTCCTGTCTCCAGAGATGCACATACACAACATCAGGCATCAGGGACTGCAAAACTGTTGACAAATAAATGCTATGAATTTGAGCTCCTCTCTAATCTAGTGTGAGTTAAAAAATAGATATATTTTCTTTTCCTTAATGGAAAGGCTTCCAACCCCTATTACCTTCAAGCTGCCTTTTACAAAACAACTCTCTAACTTATAGATGTGCCATCATGCTTTCAAAGAATGATAAACAGTTTTACATCAGAGGGAAATCATGTTTTCCAGGAAAAATAGTAACTTGTGACATCTATTTCTCATCTATTTCTTGCAAATGCAGAATCTATAAAGCCAAAATTAAAATAGTGCTTGAAAGAAATATCCCAGTGGATATTATCAGCTGTTCATAGCGAAAGAAAGGCAAAATTTAGGTTAAGTAGCGAGATAATACTGTACTAAAGATTCAGTATATTTGCAGTGAAGCATGCTTTCTGTTTCTGCTTTCATTAATGTTGTATAATAAAAGATGGCTGTCACTGAAATCTAATGTTCAGGCAAACACAGAATGTGATCTGGAGTATCATTTGTATTGGTGAAAGTCGTGGCTAGAATCCCACAGAACTACAAGATCTTAAATAGATTTATTGCCTATCAGTTTTATACCAGAGGGAGAATATCTGCTTCTCACAGTGAAGAGATGCATTACAAACAAAGTAACTGTGGCACTAAGAAATCATCATTCAACCAAGCTAAAATAAATGATAATTATTATTAATTAAATATTATATATTATAAAAATAAATATTCCCTTCGTGACTGATTTTTATTTGGATGCACCTGACTGAAATGTTTTCCCAGGAAGAAAACACAGATTTTAATAGGAGAGTAACTCTAAACGTTTCTTAGTATCAGCTTAACTTCCACCCTCCTCTTCCTCATTTTCCCAAACTGCTGACTGGAACAGAGCAAAACCCTTTATCAGTGCATCCAGAGTCTACAGAGAACTCAAAAGATAAACAAGGCAGAACAGAGAATAAATTTTTGTTACCATCTTATACCTTCAGCAAAGTAAAAGCAGTCACAGTTTCTGCTAGAAATTCCTGCTTGTTCTGGAGCTTCACAGTCTTCACTAATATGGAAAGGACTGAAAAGATCCTCAAGCTCTTTTAGGACTTGATATGAAAAATACAATTTTATCTCATCCTTCTGTAGGTCTGAGAGGAGAGAGAAATATCCTTTTTTTTTTTTTCTGAGAGGAGAGAAAATACCCTTATACTCTGCACGTAGCTTGTACTAGCATAAAACCAAAATATGAAAACATAGATTTATTTTTTTTTTATTCTTAAGTGAACTATAATGGTCATTCTCTATTAAAAAAGCATTAACTGCATAGTAAAGTTATTACATTGTGTCACAATAAAACTTTCATTAATTCATCCCACCTTTTTATCTTTTGACAGTATCTATAAACTAAGAATTGTAGGAAATGGAGCACATCAATAAGAAGGCATAAATATTCCCCACTGATAAAATATTAAAGTTACAGATCAACTGTAAGTATCATCTTCTTAAGATAAACCTGGTATAAAACATTTATTCCTATTTAAGTTTAATACATTTTTATATCAGTACAAATAGCCAAAGAGCAGCAGAGTAGTAGGCATTATTTTCCTTCTCTCAATTCAATAATTATACTTATTTTTTCATTCTATATTCCACAAGATGTGTTTGTTTGTTGTTTTTCATGTGTGTCTTTGAGCCGTAGCTCTGTCTTTTCCTTATCTTTTCTACCTTTCTTTTTGAATGCTGACATTTTCCTATTCCTAGTGGATGTTTTTGAGTGGGATGTGAAATACACTTCTCTATCAAACTCATTTGCTGTTACTGAAATTAACATCCTTTGCCTTTCCTAAAATGTGTTTCTTCTAAGAGCTGAAATACATATTTGCTGTGAGCACAAGGCTCTTGTTTATAAGGGATTGCAGGGTCCTCCTGGGAGCTATCATCTGTGACAGCAAGCATTAGGCTTTGAGCAATAGTACTATAGGTTCCAATGAAACTACGCTCCAAATTTTACTCCAAAGTTCTCTGGGTAGGAAAATGTAGAGGCACACAGGTTTACATATAGCAGATAAAACACCTTGTAAATAATAATAATATTATTATAAATAATTATATTATAATTATAATTTATATTTATAATTATAAATTTATAATTTATAATTTATAATTATAAATTATAATTATATATTATTATATAATTATATAATTATATAATATAAATAATAATACATTATATAATTATATATAATTATATATAATTATAAATTTATAATTATAAATTATATAATATAACATAATATAATATAATATTTATATATAAATATAAAATAATATAATATAATATTATATAATTTATAATTTATAATTTATATATTATAATTATGTTATAATAATAAAAATTATTATAAATAATAATTAAAAAAAATAAGTAGCAAAACTGTACCTTTCTGGTAAATGTGTATAGCCAGAGATCGTGTCCAATTTCTATGTCCAAATTAAAGAAGAACTCATTTCACACAAAAAAAAATAGTGATAAAACACCTCGTGTTGACTGACTCTTTGTTAATACCTACAGAGTCACCTAGAAACTTAAAGGCAAAACTAGCATGCCCTATCCACAGGAGTACATTGAACACCGAGAGAAAAGAATTATCTTTGTGTAAACACAAAATTCAAGTGTATCCCTCTTTTTTATGTTTGCATTGAACTGAATATGTTCATTAAATTCCTTCAGAATTTGATGTGTGTAAATTTTTGTAAATAGAATTATTTATCCCACCAGTGAAAGATTTCCCAAGGTTCTGAAACAGAAAGGCTTACTGACATGACTGGACCCATCTTTAATTAATGTTGTAGCACAGTTTTTCCCCCATTTCCTCCTTCAACATTTTTTTCTTCTTCTTTTTTTACATCATACAATTGTCCAGTTCTTCTGATGTGTATTCAGCAAATGGATTATTCTGAAAATTAATTGTTGCAGGATGAGGGAAGGGGGAATGCTATGGCCTCATTCTTCAAATTAATTCTATACAGATGCGAGGAAAAAAAAAAGGTTTAGTGATGAGAATTGTCTCTTTTTTATACTCAACCAAGAGATTCCAAAGGAGAGATACTTCATCCTATATATTGGAAAAGGTATCCAGGTTGACTCCATTTATCTCAACACAAGAAGGAATCTCAGTTTATGAGAAAATAACAATAAAGAAAATCAATCTTAGAAAAAATACAATTCTTAATATTATTATTTCTAATTTATGGTTTTTCCAATGTTTATCTTAAATATCTACCTCCTGCAGAAGTCTCAATATAGACACTATAACCCTCTAGAACCAGTTTTGTTGTTACTCTAAATAAAATTCATATTGGACAGATGACACAAACAATTTGTCTTTTTTGTTGTTGTTGTTGCTTAGTTTGGGCTTGGTCGTTTTTTTGGTTTTTTTTTTCAGTAGCAGCAATTTCTTTTGGCCTCTGCTTTTTCAAAGGAAGAAGAAAAAGACAAAGGATGTTCTCAGAATGTTCAGTACAAACACTGACTTCAATATTATAGAGGTGCATAGTTTTTTTTAATATAGCATTGTTGATATTCTGCTATTGAATTCTTGAAAGAAAATATTTCAAGAATACTTGTAAACCTTCTACTTGTCAAAGAAATTTCCTAAAAATTTTGCTGTGTGGATATTTTGCCTTAGTGAAATTTGATGGGTGGTGACAATGCAAAGTATAGATTTCAAACAATTCAATGGTTTAAGGCTCTTTCTGCTGACTGTAATTATAAAACATATTTGTATGATACATCTTGATACATCTCTCAGCTGCTAAACATTCAAGATGTATCAGCACTCTGTAGTAAAGAACATGTTCTGACACATTATGAAGTAAATACAAAATGCCAGCTCATTTTTCTCTTTTTTTTTTTTTCATTTTTTCATATTTGTTCTTTCACTTTGATCAAAAAAGATGCATTTTTAGCACAGGTTCTGTGTCCAGAAAATCACTTTTCTTTTGAGTGTAAATTTTCTAAAGTATCTGAATCTATTATATTATAGCAACTGTGTCTTATAATTGTCTATTAAGTAGAGTTGAAAAAATACTACTGTGTAATACAATGTTCCATGTAAGCCCAAAGCATAGGCATCAAAAATGTAATATCTTACTTTTTTGAGAGAGGATTTTTTTTTCAAAAATTATTTTAATTAAAACAAAATGTCTGTAGTGATACTTCAAGCATTTTCCCCCTTTTTAGTACTTGTATTTATTCTTTTATTCACCCTTGAAACATAACAAATTGAGGCCAGCAACCTTTAAAAATCTATTGCCTACATCTACTCAAATATGATTTTCTTCCCAATCTATTTCCTTTCACCACCACCACCCAGGAGTCACCTGTGTTGTAGAAAAGTAATATGTATTGTTCTTACTACATCTTGTTCACTTTCTATTCAAATCTATGTTTGTGGCAATAATTCAAATAAATATTTTTAGATTTGGTGATAGGTATATCATATTTAGATCAGGTATTTTTCTCCTGGTTTTTGCACACATAGATCATTAATATTGATCAGGTTTAACCAGAAAGAAGCTGGCAAATTCTCTGCTGCAGCATCTGAATTTACACAGAAAATTACCAGGATATATTTGTTCAAGAGCTGAGTTAAAAGCAAACTAGGAGGTATCAAAAGTAACTTTTATACAAAAGAAGACTCTAGAATTAAGCTCAGAAGTTTCTTTTTTTATTTCCATGTATCACAGGGCAATATCTAAGACTGTGCCCTTGTCCAGAGTCTGCCTGTGAAGGAGCAGTATCCATATTCTGAACTCCCTTGGCCTCCAAAGCAGGATGGCCACATGCAAGTCACCTGTGGGAAAGATTCCTGGTCTGTGCCAAGTTCCCAGGCAGAGCTTGGGAATCAGTGGCACAGAGTGACAAATGTCACAAGCCAGCAGGCAGGTACTCTTTCAACAGCAAGGAGAAACAGATACTCTGGCACTGCAGAAATCTATTTTATAGGCACAAATTCGTGTTATAGGCCTGGGGGCATAGTCCAAGGAGTTCGGTTGTCCAGTCCTCCACTCTTGTGTGAATGGCTGAAGCACCCACTCCTGCCTGCTGGACAATTTGAAACATGCTTCACACACGCAGCCACAAGTAAGATCCACAAACTATGACTTGCTTGACTGTTTTTCACAAGCTAATTGAGATTTCTCAAAGATTTATTCACGCATAGGGGTAACTGTTGCTTCATTTTAAATCCAGTCCAGATGGTCTAAGGATGTAAGAACTGCTTTGAGAGTGAGGGCATGTATGTGTTTGCGTGTGTGTGTGTGTATACAGTGGAAGAGTTGTATAAAGAGGAAGCCCTTTAGATTTAGGATGCCAGCTGTCAAACACATGTAGAAACTATGCAGCTACATTTCCAGAGGGAATTCCCATATCCCCTTTCTGCCAAGTCATCTGCAAAGAAAAGAACATGTATCTGCAGAACAGATTGCAGGACACATAGAAGCATCCAGTTAGGAAGGAGTGTTCAAGTACTTCTGGAGAAGCTTCTTCAAGTATATAAACTATTCTAGGGCAAATTGGCAACAGCTGACCTGAAAGTGAGTGACTGGTACATCCTTTGCCTTCTCCCCTGTCACCATCTGGTCTAACATAGCTTTTTTAGTGTTTTTATAAAAAGGAAAAATTCAATTAAAAACATGATCCTGGAGAGGCCTCTTTGCAGTCTGGCAGTTAAGGCATTATTTGCAAGATGGCTGACATTATTACTGTTGAATTGAGAGGCAAAGCTTCCTGACAGGACTCAGCTAATACTTTTCTCCTTAGGGGGGATGCACTCTGGTATACATGTCTAGAAACTCTCACTTTGTACCCAAGAAGATAACTGAGGCTTGTGCACAAGTACCTGATATGTCTACACTATTCATCCCTGGGATGTGAACTTCAGTTGAACACAACACTTTGGAAAGTTAACAGCTCTCCCCTAGCCCTGCAGTAACCAACTTCTTTTCACAGCTCAGTCCCATTCTGAAAATTTACATTTCCATCTCCCATTAGAGAATCTCTCTGGAATCCTGGTCATAAATCCAAATGGGAATTATGCCATGGGGCAGGAAAGAGAATCTGTGTTCTTCAAGTCATAAGTAAAGAGCATGCTACCAAAATTCCAAGCTTTGAAGTTTGTGAAACATCAGTGTAATGAGCTTCTCACTCCTTACTTCTCTCTACCTGCTTTCAGAAATACGTAAATTGGACAAAAATGAAAGACAAAGTTTTTCAGAAGCAGATTTAGCAAATAAGCATTCCACAAGCAGAAAAGTAATTTTTTATACAGCTAAGCATTGTTTTCAAATGGTTCAGTTTTAAGTTAAACTAAAAGAAAGCAAGAAATTCACTTAATTTTTTGGTTTTCTCTAGGAAAATAGCAATTTCAAATACTATGGTCAGGTGTCATGTAATTCTGACTGAAACAAAAATTCAGAAACCAAAGCATCATAGTGTGGGAATGCCAACAAATGCTTCATGTCTCCTTTTGCCTGTTATCCCGTTCATGTAAGATGAAGTCAAATTTTCATGTTTGGGACTGGAAGATCTTCAGAATTATGCTGGCATTATAATTGTAAATATACAGTCACGGAAATAATTCCAGGAGCATTTTCAAATAGCAAAAATATCTCAACAGCATATATTTCTAGGCTGGAGTTGTAGCAGACAGCAAAGAAATAGATGTTCGTGGATAACTGTGTGCTAGATATCAATGAGTACATTCCCTGCCAAAACACTTGATGCTATTTGAGTATACCCAGACTACAGGAAGGCCAGTGAACATGTAAAACAACATACAAGTTAACAGAAAGAGACAACTTTCTGCTTCCTTTCACTCAGATAGTTTTAGACATTGGGTATTTTGCATACCGGCTGTAGGCTCAAATATTGTCATTTGGCAGCTGCAATGCATAAAGTGGTGGTCTACATTCCAGACAGGCCCCTATGTTCTGGTGTCTGTATTGCTTCTGCACATTTTCTATACTCAATTTTATCATATTCTTGAGATGGTGTGCCTAACATATTAGCATGCATATTTATTAGCACAGCCTCTCAAATTGTCAAAGCTTTCCTCCCTTAAGCACATAAAACATGACTTGTACAGTATGTTGGCATACTTCTTTGTTTGTTTTTGTTTTTTTTTTTAGCACTATCAGGTGAAATTCATGTTTATACTACTTTTTTCCTCTTTTCAACTGACAGGTTTGAGGATTCTTCACCTATCTCAAGGGTGGAACCCTTGGCTGCTCAGACTCCCTGACTACAGCTCCATCTGTTTTCCAACTATATGGAAGACAAGACAAGCCGTGGAGCTCAGATTCTCCAGGAGCTCAAGACACTGGCTGATTAATGATCAAGAAAACAGGTTTTCTGGAACAGAATGTTATCTGTTCATCTACAGCATATAATGTGCACGGCAATGTGCCAGAACAGCCAAGTATTAAAATGTACATTTCCTCCAAGAATGCAGTAATATTTCACTGAAATATATGTAAGGTTCCCTCATCCTAGCCAGCCCCCATCACAGGCTAGGAGTATCAACTGTATAGAAAAGCTACCCTACAACTCTGTGTAAATTAATTCATCTGGAGATCAGTCTTATTTTCTAAAATTTAGTCTTACTGATTAATCTAGCATGCCTAATTTAATATTAGTTTGAATTCTGGATATTTGACATGGAAAGACTATACTGTACCACATAACCAGCTGGAGAGTTGTCAAGTAAAAAGCACTTCCACAAAAGCTCCTCCACTGTTTTACAGATACTTTCATTTGATTTAATTTTTAAATGTCCCTGTTTCCTCTTAGACTTTTTTTTTAATTTTACTGTGTATTTTCTAATAGTTTAACATCACACAGGCACATAGTAAGATCTACAACACATTAAAATACTAGAAAAAAAATCCCTTATTTATCACATTCAATAATTTCATTCTTAAAATTACTATCAAATATTTACCAAACAATACTTTGTTATGAGTTATTCAACTAAGCAAAAAAACATTCTTTGTAACCAGTTCTCCCCACCTCCTATTCTCATACATTAAAGAATAACACTGGAAAAATCTAAGGGTGTTTTAAAGTAAAAAAATAGGTCTAAATATACCAAAGAGTTGCATTATGTGACTGCTCAGATTCTGGGGAAAATCTTGCCATAAATATTCCATGGGCTTTACAGACATGTCTAAGAAAGGCAGTGAGACAGAAAATCACTGGGCATGACCAGTGAATGATATAGCTACAGAAGAGAGTAGGAGGCTTTCATAGCTAAATCAGTAATTCTCCTAGAGTAGAAAGCTTTTGCAGTTAAATTAGTAATTCTATTCTCCACATCTCTCATAGAAGTCAACTATTTAAAATAAAAGGGGAAATTCAAAAAGTGGTATGTAACCTTTCTTTTTTTTCCCTAGCGCGTCAGATTGTGTTTGAATCCTTTTGGTACAATAGTATCAACAGTACTAGCATAAGGAAATAAACCTTTACAAGGCTGTAACTGAAACCATAATTTTTTCTTTTATCAGTGCTGCCCACACTGCACTGTACTACCATAAGCTAGCATAAACAGGGGCTGCCCTACCTATTTATGCTGCTTTTTTTGATTATGTCTGTCCACCCATCCTGTCTTACATACATTCCTGTGAATCCACATGGAACAACACACCAAGGAGGTAATCCAGGTAAGCTTTCTTTTCCTCCTTGGCAGCAGGTGACTGAAAACAAGCTGCTGATGTGGCTGAGGCTGATTCTGTGGTAGGAGTGTTAGCTAGTTCAAATTAGATACACACATCATCCTTAGTCTACGGTAAGGAAGATTATCCAGATTAGCAGAATCGTAGCAGCTTTAGCTCTTCAAGATAACAGTGCTGAAAAGATAAAGAACCAAAGAGCGTAGATGACTGCTGACCTGAATATTTATGAATGGCACTCATGACCAGAAGTTATTAATTCCTAAAATACTAGGATATTGAAATTTGACTTTAAGGATGAGATATTCTATTTAATTTTCACTTGCAAAAATTTTTCCTTTCTTTCACTGTCATTTGGGTAAAAAGGAATTTTAAAATCACCTTTTTTTCAGCTCACTCCAAACTGCAAAGTAAATTGATTTCTCTGCAGTTTGAGGTGAATGATTCTAAAATCAACATTTCCGCCACATATTGACTATAAAGGTTATTGTGCTATCAGGATTGTTTGAAAAGAAAACCTCGTGAAAGATAACATTTATGAGACCTTTAAAACATACCGTGTCCCATGAGTTGCAGTAAATAATTATTAAGTGACAATCTCAAATGTATATACACAGCTAAGTTAATTCTTTGTCAGCTGAGTTAAAGTGCAGGGATTTGAGATGTACATTGCTTTCTTCCATTCTAGAAGACAGAAACAGTTATCTTAACTGCTTGTATTAAGATGCTCATACCACAGATTTCAATTCCAAATAAACCACTTTGTCTGTTTACTTTATCTATCTGTTCTTCAAAAAAAGGTAGCAGGGAAAGGAATCTGCAGGCAAAAACCCTGCATGCAGCACTCAAGCTAAAACAGCAGGTATCCAGAATTAGTAACTGCATCATTAAGTTTTCAAAATGCAGAAGTAAAACTGATTTTCTCAGTCTATTTATAACCATATGTAACCGGTAAAGTTTTCATATAATTACTTCATTGCAAATGTAGTACAGTACAAAGCTGTCCAATTTATGTTAATACAGATACTCCTATCTTTTGCTGTACTTCTGTTGCAAAGTAAGCAAGACTCAGTGCTTCCTACAGTACAATTGGTGACTATCTCACAGTGTTATAATCCCAGTCACACATCACATTCTGCTTTACAGAGTAGTGAATATGAAATTATGATGATGTAAGAGAGTCATCCTGACTGCACAGTCCTTGAATTTTACATTTCTTTCCAGCTGTTTAGTTCAAGTTTGCATATTTATTCATCCTCAAAGGTATTAAAGTAAATGTATGGATATGGGAGGAGCTGTTGACTCACTCCCTCAAGAGTAGAGAGACCTTGCAAATAGATCATGACAAATAAGAGGGATGAAGTTTAATGTGAGCAAATGTTGGATTCTGTACTTGGGATGTGGCAGTCCTAGCTATATGTAAAGGCTGGGTAATGAGAGGTTGAAGAAGAGCCCTGCGGAAGGTAATCTGGAGATTCTGGTTGACAACAACTTGAATATGAGTTGGTAGTGTCCCCTAGCAGCCTAAAGATCAAACTGTACCCTGGGGTGCACCAGACCCAGCATTACCACCATGCAAGGGGAGGGGGTTGTCCCATTCTGCTCAGTGCCAGTGTAATCTCACCTCACGATCTGTGTGCAGTCTTGGGTGCCACAATTTAAGAGAGGTAGAAAACACTTAGAGAACATCCAAAGGAGGGCTACAAAGATGGTGAAGGTCTGGAGAGTAAGGTGTATGAGGAGTGGCAAGGGCCCTGGATTTGTTCATTCCAGAGCAGAGAAGCTGAGAGGAGGGTCACAGCAACCTGCAGCTCCTCATGGTGAGAGGAGGAGCAGCCGCACTGAGATCTGCTCTCTGTGACAGTGACAGGACCTGAGGGTATGGAGCTGTGTCATGAAAGGGGCAGCTGGGGATTAGGGAATGGTTCTGCACCAGAAGGTGATGGGCATGGAACAGGCTGCCCAGGGCACTGTGCTCGGCTCCAAGCAGTTGGAGTTCAAGGAACAACTCTGAGACATTGGGTTTGATTTTGCTGTGGTCCTGAGTGGAGCAGGAACTTCTTTACAGTGAGGGTGACGGAGCACTGGAACAGGCTGCCCAGGGAGGTGGTGGAGTCTCCTTCTCTGGAGATATTCAAATCTCGCCTGGATGCCTACCTGTGCGACCTGGTGTAGGGAACCTGCTTTGGCAGGGGGGTTGGTCTCAATGATCTCTAGAGGTCCCTTCCAACCCCTACAGTTCTGTGATTCTGTGAGATTTTTCTATTTATTTTAGTGCTTCCATGTGAATCAATAGGAAAGTGGAACAGTTAAACGAGTTACAAGATAGCCAGTGGATCGTGTACAGTATCTGGATTTGGGGCTTTTAGTGATGAGGTCTTCTCTGTAGCATCTTCTTCCTCTTTCCAGTGAAATGAAGCCCTTTCATAACATTGTTCTGAGGCTAATTATCACATTTGTTGGCTCTGCTCCCCAAAGTTATGCTTGCCCTATCCCCCAGTGGCCATACAAATAAAAAAGAAAAAAAAAACAAACCACAACAATACAGATACTGTTTTTCCGTACCAGTTGTTTCATCCTGTCAAACCTCAAGCACTTTTTGCTTGTTTGCTTGTTGCTTTCTTAATATTTAGCATTAAGACTCTCCAAACTGTTGCTACTCACATGTCTTTTCATAGAGAAGGAGAAATAGAAGCTCAATTTGGAAGAATATAGTCACAAAATGAAAACATTTAATTTTTCACATGCAAATGTCAAGAATCTGAAATTTCTTTGCTTCTCCCTTCTCCAGCAAATAAATATAAGCTCATTTCAATTTATATTTACTGATTTTCAATGTGCCACTGATCATATTTTTGGCACAATGAGACAACATGCTTCAAGTTTCTTATTAAGGGAACCAGAGTCACATGACTTCTAAAAATCTCTTAGATACCTATGAGAAAAAACATGAATTCTAAATATTCCTTACCTGCTGCAGATAATCCTGGAAAATACCTCAGGCTTCCAGTCAGGCTTCCAGATCCAGTCAGGCTTCCAGATCATTCTTTTACATCATTGTCTCAAAGCTTGCTGGGGACACAGATGAACAAATCCAAGCAAGTCCTGGGCAAGGATTGAGAAATCCTTTGTCTGGAGAACTTTGATGGACAAGTCCTGGGCAAGGGTTGTGAAATCCTTTGCCTGAGGGACACAGATGGACCAAGGCCAGGGGCAACGAGAGAGAGAGAAACTGAAGATTAACGGTTGTGAAGCAGTTTTTTGTGTGGATTTATCTCAAGGATGATGGCCATTTCAGGGGGTACTCACATGACTTGCTCAAGCTCCCAGGGATGTCACATAGGCAGGAGAAAAAGTAGGATAAAAGAGGAATCAAAAAACATGAGGTTTAGGATTTTCTGGCAACAGATTCCTTACGAAGAAGAGGAGGTTTCTGCCATGAGAAGCCTCACGACCTGCCTCTCTGCCTCCTGGACTTGCTCTGAGCTCTACCACGATGCTGAAGAAGAACAAAGGTGTCTGCCATCAGAATCCTCACTACGGAATTCCTGCATGCTGACAGACTCTCCTGGGCCTGCTACCTGAGTCCTGCTGCTTCCTTCCGGATTGGCCCCGTGGCTGCCTCCTACTACCTGCTTGCTGCCCAAGGCCGGCCATGCTGCTGCTGCTCTCCGCCTGCTGCTTCCCCCATCTCCCTGATTAGATTTATAATAAACTGATTGGACCAACATTTGAACCATTGTTTCTTAATCTCATGCCAGATATACAGATATTAAAAGAACCTCATCTCCCTCCTATAAACGGAAGTGAGACACTTCCCTGTGATACAAGTCACAAGAAAAATTAGGATCTGTAGGAGGTTTGTTTCTTTGTGTGCACTCCTAACAAGATTTTATTGCTATTTCAATAATGAAGAATTAATATACATAAAAACAGTTCTGAAGGGCAAAAATTAATGCAAAAGAATTAACAACAAAATACACTCTTCTGCATTCAGTACAAATAGGATGCAACTAGCCATAAGTAGCTTAAGACTTAGCCATCTGTACATAGCAATTTTCAATAGATGTCTCCTTACAGCTCTGTGATGCCAGAATAAATCTACCATACAGTGATAAATCAAAGTTGTTTTCTATATCACCCTGAAACTCTTAGATGGAGCCTTCTAAATTAATGGCCTTAAACTATATTACAAAATATTATAGTATATAGTAGTTATTTCTATATTATTATGACAATTTTTTTTTGCAAATTCCAATTGTACCAAATTCTGATATTTCACAATAATATTAAACAAAAGTCCTACTGTTAATATTTTTCTTCCAAAAGTCTGCCAAAAATTATCTAAAGATAACATTAAATTTGCATAAGACTAACAAGTTTTGAAAGTTCGGAAATAATCTGATGATTAAGCATCTGTAGAAGCAAGTGCGAGAGGAAATGTGACAAATAATTCATTTTGACCAAAGGTTAATTATTTTCCTCTGCTAGAACAGCTTACCTGCATTTCACTCTCAGAATTTTTTAAAAGATGGTATACCTTTCATTAGCTGCCTCACCTCACTGCTCTTCTCACAAAAAGAAAGAATTTGCAATATTTTATTTCATTCTGTCTCAGTTGATACTCAGTAGGACCAAACTGATATGCTCTCCTGATAGATCCAAGCAAATTGCCTACTTTTGTTCTCATTTCCTGCAAACCTTTTCTTTTTGTTGTAGACACCTCCTCTGAAAGGAGGAGCTTTATAGGCACTGTGTAGTCTTTGCCACAGACCGTAAAACCCCTGCTACAACTGAACCTATGGCCAACCAGGGGATCTCCCCAGATACAGTCCCTGCATTGACCAATACCTGTTTCCGTGATGGTTAAACTCACATAGTGACAAAAAAGTTGTGCTCTCTATAGGTGGGGGAAAAAAAAAAAAGAAAAAAAAAAAAAGAAAAAGAAAAAGAAAAAGAAAAAGAAAAAGAAAAAGAAAAAGAAAAAGAAAAAGAAAAAGAAAAAGAAAAAGAAAAAGAAAAAGAAAAAGAAAAAGAAAAAGAAAAAGAAAAAGAAAAAGAAAAAGAAAAAGAAAAAGAAAAAGAAAAGTATCCTATTTCCATCCTGTCTCTTTCACTTATGAGACAAGATAGGGGTACCAACAATTTTCTGTAGAACTTTCATAAGGCACGATTTCTGGGAGACAGCCTGCTCATTCATTCATCCTGATGAGTAATGGATGGAGACATTAAACAGGCCAGAGGCAGCTCTCCCTTACTATTTTGATCTGACGCTACAATGTCATGTCATGAAGAGGTGCAGACACAAAAAATAACTTGGACCCAAGATGTGAAATAACACTTGCATTCAAGGTATAATTTTCTACTGTTCAAGCTTCCCAAAGTATCTTTGAGATCATAAAACTTTCCTATCTGTGATGTATACATATATATATATATATATATATATATATATGCATATGTTATATATTCATAGGAAATTTATATGCATCAATCTCTAGTGAAAAATCCGGACACCTGATCATGAAACTGACAACTCAAGACTATGTATATAGCAGTAGTTGAGGGCAGTACACCATATCCTCTTACAATAGCTTTTTATATAGTTATAGGGTGTATATTAATCTCCCTGGTCACAGAAGATTCTCATAACCGTTTCTCAGCAGCACTTTTGCAAACACAACCAGAATTCAAATCAGTGTGGAACCAGAACAACCAGCAGAAATGGATGAGCAAACATAGTCATGACTCATACCACTTCATAGAGATTTCCTGTAGCTCTCCCTTAGATGTTGAAAGGCCACTATCAGGTCATGGAGCCTTCTCCAAGCTGAAAATACCCAGCTCTCTCAGCCTGTCCTCATAAGAGAGGTGTTTTATCCCTTGGACCATTTTCATGGCCCTCCTCCAGATGCACTCCAACAGGTCTATGGCTCTCCTGTACTGAGGACTTAACACCTGGATGTAATACTCCAGGTAAGGACTCACCAGCACAAAGTAGGGGGGCAAGATCACCTTCCTCAACCACCTGGCTATGTTTCTTTTGATGCATCCAAGGATACAGTTGGCTTTCTGGGCTGCAAGGGCACATTGCTGGCTCATCCATCTTCCAATCCACCAGTAACCCCAGGTCTTCGTCCAGCAGGGCTGCACTCAGTCCTTTCGTCTCTCAATTTGTATTGGTAGTGGGGATTATCTTGATCCAGATGCAAGATTTTGCACCTCATGAAGTTCATCTGGACCTGCTGTTCAAGCCTGTTTCAGTCTCTCTGAATAGCATTCCATCCCTCTTGTGTGTTGACCACATTCCATAGCTGTATAGTGACACCATCATAAAAGGCCACCAGGTTAGTCAAGCAGGATTTGCTCTTGCTGAAGTCATGTTGAAACATTCTCCTGTATCACCTTCCTGCCTTCCATGTGCCAGGAGAATCTGCTTCATGATCTTTCCCAGCACAGAGGTGAGACTGACAGGTTGGTAGTCCCAGGGTCATCCTTTTGACCCTTCTTAAAAATGGGTGTGATGTTACCCTTCTTTCCGACACCAGAGACTTCATCTGATTGCCACAACTTTTCAGATATTATAGAGAGTAGCTTGACAACTACATCAGTTAATCCCCTGAGGACTCTGGAGTGCATCAGGACCCATGGACTTGTAGATGCTTGGTTTCCTCAAGTGGGCACAAACTTCATCTTCATTTTGCAGCGGGAGGGATGTTGCTTCCCCACTCCCCTCCTACCAAAACAAACATTTGAGGGCTGTGTGAGGAGCAGTTATCAGAGAAGTTATTAAATATCTCAGCATTCTCCTTGTCTGTTGTTACCAGCTTACCTGTGTCACTCACAACCATGGGGGGTGTTGTGCCTTTCTGGACATTCCTAGAGGTTGAGGTACCTGTAGAAGCCTTTCTTGTTCTTGGCACCCCTTGCCAAGTTTAATTCAGGTTGGGCCTTGGCTTTCCTGACTTCATCCCTACATAGCCTAGCAGCTTCCCTATACTCTTCCCATGGTACCTGTCCCCATTTCCACTGCCTGTGCATTTTCTTCTTGCTCTTCAGTTTGATCAGCAGGTCCCAGCTCAGCC
The DNA here is from genome assembly GCF_951394365.1 of Tetrao urogallus. Classification (NCBI taxonomy): domain Eukaryota; kingdom Metazoa; phylum Chordata; class Aves; order Galliformes; family Phasianidae; genus Tetrao; species Tetrao urogallus. Next base: position 68,337,687 of record NC_136814.1, on the reverse strand, counting down.
ACACCGGTCCCTTGCCTTCCTTTCCTGACTTGCTACACCTGGGGATGAAGAGCTCTTGAGCCCTGAGGATTGCTTCCTTAAAGATCTGCCAGCTCTGCTCTGCTCCCATGCCCATGAGAACAATTCCCCAGGATGTTTTGTTGACTAACTCACTGAAGAGTTCAAATTTATCTTTCCTAAAATTTAGCACGTCAATTTTACTGTTTCGTATCTTTGCAGAGCATGAATTCAACCATAGTGTGGTCACTACACCTTAAGCAGCCTCCAGTCCTGATGTCACCGGTCAGTTCATTTGCACTGGTGAGAAACAAGCCCAGTATTGCAACCCCCCTGGAGTCTTCTATTACTTGACTCAGGAGTTCATTCCAGGAGCCTCTTGGGCTGCCTACAGCTCTCCATGCTACTTTTCTGGCAGATGTCTGGGTGGTTAAAGTCCCCCAGCAGGACGAGTGCTTATGATTGTGGTACCTCCTGTAGCTGGAGGTGATAGGCTCTGCTTGATCGAGCAGAGTATAGTAGACACTGTTTACAAGGCTCCCCTTGCTGCCTCGATCTCTGTCAGGCACAGGCTTCAACTTGTTCATGACTATTCTTTAGGGACAGCTCTTCAAATTTTATTCCTTTCCTAATGTAGATAGCAACACTCCCTCCCCTCCTTCCTTGCCTATCCCTGCTGAACAGCTTGTAGTCATCATTAGCCACACTCCAGTCATGGAAATCATTCCACCAGGTTTTGGTGATGGCAAAGTGGTTTTCTAGTAACACAGTAGCTTCCATTGCCTCCTGTTTCCCAAGCTGCACGTTTTGGTGTAGAGGCACATCAGCTGGGCAACTGGTCTTGTCATTTCCTTAAAAGGATATCTCCTTAAAGGATAACTCCTTAATTCCTTTTAAGTATTTCCCCTGATTCTCCCCATTGCCTTCTCCTATTGCCCCAGCAGTCACTGCCTCACCATCATAGAGTTTTGTATGTGATGCAGCGTTGCCAGCACTTCTCAAGGCAGCTGGTCCTTCAAGGCGCCTGCTAGCACCCTAATAGACTAGATGCCTAGTCCCTCTAATATAGCTATGCCATCCCACACCTTATCATGGGAAGGCTCTTTACCTCTCTCATCCTCCTTCAGACCTAGTTTAAAGTCCTTCCAATGAGCCCCACTAAGGAGAACCCCATCAGGTACCCACAAACTTGGTGCCATATAGGCCCTTTGGCTATTCAATTCCTATGCATAAATACGAGTATTAAACCCCTTTCTATCCAGTAATTAGACTCAAAAAAAAAAAAAAAAAAAAAAAATCTATAAGTCAGGATTCTAAGGAGATTGCAGAAAGGGAACAAGTATTTAAAAATGAAAAATATCTGAAAAACAGGTGACAGATTTCACAGAGATAGGGGCAATGCTGGAAGGGTACAAGAACATAATGTCAAGTATTAAGTGAAATATTCCAGAAATCATGAGAACCTTAGTGAAAGATCAGACACTGGATTATAGATATTCAAATTAATTTTAAAGGTGCCCACTTTTTCTATGAGTTTTGACCATAGCTTTTACCAGGGAAATCTGAAGAGTGGACCTTGGGCCTCCCAGTTTATCCTGTTAAATGGGAGGAATCCATGGTGACTGTCTTGATAATTTACCAGCTGGCACCACCTTAACTTTCCCAAAAGAGCCACAAATTATGTCAGTGTACTGACAGGATGATGTTGGTGTTGCTACATCTGTGATGCGAACATCAGCATGCCCCCAGTGGTTTCATCACAGTTTCCCAGTGCACTCTCAAATGTTACAGCTGAGCAGAAATATAATTTAGTCCAAACTAAATAAAATTATCAGCTTTCCTGGGTGTCACCAACAGCTTAATATATAATTTAATTTGCTAAAGTAAATGTTAGGGAGTTTTTGTTCTGATTCTCTCCAGAGCAGCATCACAGACTTGGATATCATTGATTTGCAGTGCTAACCACAAACAAAATCTGTTAAGATCAGAGTTGCCATAATATTATTAGTTTCAATTGTGGGAACTTGGCATGGGATTTACTTGTCTGGAAAGGGACACTAATTATCTCTTGTTAAACTCTAGATGAGTTTTAAAAGCATTTTCAGATGTGATGCTAACTAATTACATATGTCAACAATCTTACAGCAGATAACACAAGAATTAAAAATGCCTATCTACTATCAGTCTATTTTCCTCACTGCAAAAGAGCTGTGTGACACTCAGCTCGTAATTTGATAACCTCAACCCAGAGGAAAAGAAGGAAACAGCAGTTTTCTGTCAACATGAGAAATATTTTTTTTCTCAGCCATTATATTATTAGTATGGATTCAAACACACAGAGATGATAATTCTGGCAAGGAAAATGAAATTCTTCTCCAGGGATCCTTTTAAAACTGATTTGCTCAATCAGAGTTCTCTCCTGCTACCTGATCATGGCTACAGTGCTCTAGAGTGCATAATCAAGGGTTGATTAGAGATGATGACGTTAAGAAGGTTCAGGCTTAGTGTCATCATGGTGGCTAATCAATAATGCAATTGTCCAACCCAGTACTCAGGGGATCTGTGTGCAAATCTTGTTATTTACTAACCCTTCATGTCCTTCAATGGAAATAAATCTAATATGCCCTTCTGGAATAAAAATGCTCACTCCAAGAATATTTTGTCTGCTGTAAGCATTAATACCTCCAAGAAAATTATTTTAATCTCTTTTTGGCTTCATCACGATTACAAGCATATTCTTACACCTACCCACTTAATTCATGTTTTGCATCTTCCAAAACAGAAACAAAACCTGACTGTAGTTCTATGGGTATCAAGATGTCAGTAAAATGTGCCTTCGCAATACTCAGAGCCTTGTTTTTGGAAAGATAATTTGATTAGGTAATTTCAAAGTTATTTAAAAATACTAATTAAAAAAGAACTTCAAACAGTTTGCTTTGAAATAGCAAGAGGCTCCCCTTCTTACACCAGAAGGCCAGATCAAAATCTTGTGAGTCAAAACTAACAAAGTCATGTCTCTGTTCATTATTTTGCCTGGAGAATCACAAGAGTTAGAGTCTCTCCAGGTTCTTCTGACTAGGCATTAGATTTGTTTCAGCTACAAAGCAGCAGAACCTAAGAATTCTTTCAAAGTCTTTTTAGGCAAAAGGAATTAATGACAATTCATTTTTCTTTACTGTGCTTTTCATTTTTGCTTTAGAGCAGAATACCTTCCTCTAAGATTACTCTATAAAAGAATAGCTTGCCATTTACATCCAAGGGTGACTACATTTTGGTTGTAGTCACTCTGTTGTCACTCCAATTCCATGGATTTCTGTGCTTTAGCCAGAGTAACTGAAATTTGAACCTGGCAGAGGATTGAGTAAATATTACATAACATATTTGTGAAAGCTGAAGGAGCTTCAAAACATGAAACCAGAAGTAAGAGTTGCAAATTAAAGCTAGTGGATTTAAGATTCTTCACAGATTTGGAATTACTGTATACAACATTCTGCCAAAGCACCTTTTAGTGGTAGCACTCCTTAACGCTTTTAGACCATGAGTGAAACTTCTACTGTTCACTATTTTCATGATGTTCAGATTCCTATCTGATAATGTGTAAAGGGTTTGCTTCAGGGGAAAAAAAAAGAAAAAGCACCAATCAGTGTTTCAGTCCTGCACTACAAACAGGATATATTTATTAACATAAATGAAAATTCAACAGAGAGGCAGAGAAGGAGAGAAAGAAATATATGATTTTGAAATAAAAAGGTAAATGAAAAGAAAGGCACATTTAAAATTAAGCACTTAAAGCAGGTTAAAATTTTGAAATACATTCCCATGAAAACAACAAAGAAGGCAACGAGTAAAATACAAAGTTAAACTAGGGAAAGAACAGAAGGAAAATGCATGAAGTAAGCACTGCTTACAACTGGAGATAAAGAAGTGGAAGCAAAATAAAAGGGATAAACTGCTCGGTAATCCAGCAATTCCCAATTCCTTGTAAAATAACACAATACAGCAATAAAGCTATAGAGACAATAAAAATAACATTAATGTTACAGTATTTGAGAAAATAATTCAAGCCTCAGATATTTGCAGGAATGGCTACAACAAGATTTTAAAGGCATTTCAAGCCACTAATAATTATCTTTCTTTGATTTACTTATTTTTACACTAGCAGCTGCAATGTGATAGACTTCATGATAAGCACAAAGTGATAATAGAATTTGATAAGACAGAACACGTTCAGTGCAGTACACTTTATGCTAGCTGGTGAGACTAGCACAAGCCACAAAAACAAATACAAGTTTTCTTTATTCGAGTCCATAACTGACATCCCAGAATTCACAGGAGTAATGTCAGATAAAAGAAAAAAATATATATCCACCCCATAGCATAATTAGACACGAGCTATGGTACAAGAAACCTAATGCTTAAGCAACTACCTGTCTGTTTCCATATTCATTACTGGGCTACATTTTGACCCAACTCCAAGCTTACACCAGCTCTAGGATCTGTATAAAATGGCTGCACTATCTCATTCAAAAGATGTATTTCCCCTCTCTCCCACCATGCCTTGCCTTTATTTTTAATAACACTGAGGCAGTACTAGCCAAGTCCTAGCCCAAAACTTATTCCAGACCACTTCTTAACCCTCAGGGAAGAGAAAAAGCAAAGCAAGAAGAACAGTAAAGCCAAAAGCATAATAATTCATTCCTGCAATTCATCAAGATCACCCAAGCCCAAGGTCTAATTTGTTATAACAGAAGGAATTTCATTACTAGCAAAGAATTTTCATGACACAGACTTCTGCAGAAAGAAGAATACTCCGGGACTATTGATTAGCATCAGAGAAACTATCATCTAATACAGTTCTGCCATTTCTAGTCAAAACAGGCTTCAGACTAGCACCTAAAAGAGAGTCTTGTTCTGTATCAGTTACCCATTTCCCTCCAAGTAGAATAAAACTTGCTAATCTTTCTGTAAAATGCTCATAGGCATAACTAGTAAGAAGCCAAAGCACTAACTTCATACAACCAATTTCTCTGATTTCATCTTCCTCTGTCCCTAATTAATAGAGGATGCTTTTCACTTTCCCACCCAGTTTGGTGTACGGAAGTAGCTGCTGCAGCTGCAAGCCCTCTGTTAAAGTCAGAGGTCCCTCCAGCCCCAGAGGCATGCTGCAGCTGTGCCTCCTCCTGTTCAACCTCACTGCTCCAAGTGAATTGAAGCCCAGCTTGGATAACTACTCTTCTTCAGAAAAGAGTAAGGGGCCTGAGTCCCTATTGCCTTGGGCTGTATGCTGTCATTTACCTCTATGCAAAGTGGATATAACATACTGCTGTAGCAGTACATTAGACAGATGTAAACTACTAACATCAAGCTAACAGCATGAGATGGTTTCCTCTGAGCAACAGAATTCAATAAGACACTTTCATTTAAGATAAAATTCTCTGCTTTTCCTGTACTGAGGCCTTCACAAACAAGCCTCTGAGTTGTACTTTTAGCCTTCTTTTTTTCCCCGTAGCAAGCAAGCTCTTGGCGGACCATGACTACCATGACTGGGAATATGGTAGCAACTAAATAACATGCATGATGACAAAACAGACCTTCAGTCTGGATCTGGTTCATTTAACAGTGTAGGTATAGCCTACACACATTCCTGATTAGTTTTTCCATTTCTCTTTTTCTTTTATTAATACCCCTGGCAAAAAGTATTGTGTAGTGTAGTGCAATTGAGTCAGCAGAATCTTTTAAAAGGACCTAGCAGTCAAAAAAGAAAAGAATAAGGACAGGAAGCAAGTATAAGGAAACAAAAACCTGATTATAAAGAGACATTACGCATGATTAATGCTAATCCAAATCAGAAAGGAAAGAAAGGCTTAGACAGCCATGGCAGCAATATTTCCATTGATATGGTGGCCTACTCAAACATGCAAATTATTCCGTTTGCAGTGTCACAGATCACTGTTATAGCACAGCTACAAAACATGGCTTAAGGTTTGAGGCCTTGTTTGCTTTTATTCCCTTTGAAAATAAGTGACAAGCTAAAAATGCAACAGCAGAAAGAGACAATAAGAGCTGCCTTTTATTGACAAACTGCTCCAGCATTTCGTAGGGGTTCCTTGCTGCTTCACAATTAATTGGGAATCTTTTAAGCTCCTCTCTCCTTGTAGGGAAGACACAAAGGAGATGATGAGGGTTAATGGTGATGCGAGTGCCAACACTCCCATTAATGTGCTGTGATGCGGTGGCAACTATGCTAGCTGATCTGAGAACTGATCAGTCTCTGGCACAGAAAACCTGCAATAAGAATAAATGTGGGCTGGACTGAATAACATTTATAAAAACATCTGTGAAGAAACTGGAAGCCAATGAATATGTGCAAAAATGATTCTGTTTTTCTAGGGATGTTCACATTGCTACTTATTTTGCTGCAGTTAGGCTTCAAGTAATAGAAGGAAAAGTCATTATCTTCTGACCATCTTCTGTATTATAGAAGTGATTACTTTAACAAGTAATTGGTAACAAAATGCCTACCCAGTAATCAGAAGCACATATGTTTTTAAATATGACCAAATCATTTGAAAAGTGTTTATGTGCAATAAATTAAAGGCAAATGAAAAATCTGTTGACAGGAAATAAGTAGCAATAAGGAGAGCGCGATATGTTAAATCCTCCATTCTGGATCACTTAGGTAATGTTCCATTCATTTTAGATTCATGAGTAGAAGCCTTTACAGATTGGGCATGCACACCATAAATCTCAGGTTATCCATTATTAGGTGGCATTCTGCTGCTTGCAATTGTACATGTTTACTTTGTGCATAATTAACTGCATAATAGCTGCCTGTGTTCTGCACAGAATTTACACTCAGGCTCTCATCAAAACAAATGACTCTAGAAAGTAGGGCAGTTCCATTAAGCTCTCTGCAATCTGCATCTTCTAATACTGGTTCTCAGAAAATGGAGCTGGAGCTTTGATTTTCCAACTGCACTCAGACTGAAATCCAGTCTTTCAAAAGGTCCCATGCTTATTTTTCAGTGTATTTTATTAAATCGAACAGAAGTAGTTGGAACACCTAGGGGTGGAGACAGAGTGAAGCTGAGAATACCTAACAGAATACCTAACAGAAACTGGGATGATACATTTCCATAAAAATAATAAGTACAGAACAGATTTGGACAGGCAATTGATCATTGCACAGCTCCATGCTATGGATCAAAAACTTCACCCAGCAGTTCTATTTCTGTGCACGATTACTGCTGCTAGGTCAACTGCTTCTGCCATACAGCTTCTTTATACACTTTAGGTCAGCAAAAGCTTCCTGATTTCTTTTTCTATAATGCAAAATTGGACAGAGAAGAAAAGAAAATAAATAAATATATATAATAAAATAAGGTTGAAAGAAAAGAGAGAAAAGCTGCTAATATGGATGTCTGCAGCCACAGAATAAAATGAAACAGAATAATAAGGAAGTGGTGAATTTGACTGTTTTATGCAACTGCAGGTTGATGCCTCCACATTTTTAAATGATCTAGATGCTACATAAATGATATTTAGTACAAATGCGGGTATGCAATGAATATTATTTTACAACTGATCTAATGCATAAAGAAAGTGCTTTGTAAAGGGAGTTGTTTAAAAAGTGATAACGAAAAATGTATAGGAAGAAATCTTATAACGTACCCTTATGCTTGGAGAAAGTATTATGATAAAATCTGACTATCATGGTGCAGAATAATATAAATATTCATAACAAATAAAATCTCTCAGATTGGGCAGCTCTGAGCTAAAAAGCATGAAGAATACAAATGGCCCATTAATGCTAATAAGCTTCCATTTTTTCCCCCATGGAATGATGCAGGGCTTCACTGGAGGAAAACGAATTAAATGAGATATTAATTGCAAAGATGATTACGTGTTTTTTTACATAAACTCTTTTGTTTCTGTTGTTTTACAGATTACCATACTGTAAATGTACTTTTTTTTTGTTGTTTTGTTTTGTTTTCCCATACAATCAATCATATACTGCATTTACTTGGGTTTGCGGGTTTTTCTGTTGGCTTGTTTTTTCCCAATTTTGCTTTTATAAGAAGATGTGGTTTCTTTCAGGGTATTAGTGGGAGGGAGTCTTAAATTATTTTTCTAATTGCTTTTCTTGGTAGTGATCTCCCTCAGAGATCAACCTAAAACCCCCAGAGAAGTTCCGTATATCTGATTTTGAAATGTCAGAATGTGGGATTTTTCATTACATGAAATTCTTGTGAAGAAAATGACAGTTTCTTTCAAAGAGTACATTAAAATGTACACAGCACGGCACAGTTTGTTTGCAGACTCTTCACCACTGAAAAATACATATAAAAATATATTAAAAACAAACATGCCACATTCTGCAAGTTGATATCTATACATTTTCAAATTATATACATGCTACGTAAGTAACAATTAGTACAAATTCAGATATGCAGTGAATATTATTTCACACCAATGTACTGCAAAAAAGAAGTGTTTTATAACAGGGTTTGTGTTCAGTCGTCATACTGACCAGTCCTAATGTATTTTTATTCTCCCATTTGTTTTTGAAATACAAAAGATGAGCAGCTATTAAATGAGCTTCTACTGCAGGATCTTCCAGGCAGAGAAATATATATTTTTAATTTATTTGCAACTCAGATGCAACACTGCTGTTTTATACCCTGCTTTTCAGCAAAACATTTCATTATTTAAAATTCCATATGTAGGTGGAATTTTATAGATGATTTATTAGCATACATAGATACCCAGATTTAATAAAAGGGACCATAAAAATCTGTTAGGAACTTCCTGGAAGACAACAGTCTCTGAGGTTTCTTGGTCTCAAGTTTTTAAGTACCAAAGTACCACTGAGCAAGTTGAAATAGAATTCTGAGTTTGTCTAACAGCTACTCCAAGTCATCCATTTCATTCACAAGCTCTCATCATCCTTCTTCCAAGAAACAAAAAAACAAACAAACAAAACAAAAAAAAAAAAGAACAAAAAAAGAGATGAAACTCTCTTCAAAGAGAAATAAAATAAAACTTATTTAGTCATTAAATGCCACCAGCACACGTGTATCTGAAGGATACCTCTACAAAATCATGTACAGATCTTCAGCAAACTGCCTATCTCAGCTATAATCAAATCTAGCACTTCTTTGAATATCCGCTACTGTAAAGCAGCACAGCTTCCTGTCTTTCACGAGACTTGCATATTTTCATTAATGTTATTAATTTTTATTAATTGAGCACTTAGTTCTTCTCAACTTGAGTTTGCTCCTGATATGATTAGGTAATATACACATCTTACACATATATATCTTTGCTAAGCAATTTGTATATATTGCTGTACATACACATGCTGTGCTGTGAAAGATTATTTCCAAAATATTTTCTAAGAAAAAATACATATAAAAGCAGTTTGTTTCAGCAAACCTCTGTGACTCTCTTCTCCTGAAAATATGTTGTGCCGTGAGAAAGGTAAAAGGTGAAAAGAGTGAGACGCTTTAGGATTTGTATTAGATTTATAATACTGACAATGTAATAGTACAGTATTACAGAACACGTGGAAGAATCACAGAATGGCTGATGTTGGAAAGGACCTTTGGGTCCATCTGGTTCAGCCCCTGCTCAAGTAGAAACACCTAGACTAAGAGATGATCTGTAGCCTAGAAAACTCACGTGATAGTCATGCATTACTGGCAAAGCCAAGTTACAAAAAAAAATAGTTGCCCTATCTGAGCTGCTCATGGTGAGACTAATGCATACTGTTGTCACATCAGGTCTTTCTGAGGAGGATTCCAGTAGTTCATTCACCACAGCAAATAGGCAACAAACTTTAATTGTATTACAAACTTACATATAACTACATTCAGTTTCAGCATGGTTCTAAAATCAGTAGAAGAAATTCTGCTAGAAATTCTGGCATCCAGGAAATCACTATGTTCTGGTTTATTGTTTTAGCTACTTTAGCTACTTTCATCTATACTAATGTATGTTTTGTAAACAATAATAATGAAGTGTAACCCTATTCACTTGATAAAAAGTCCTGTTCCCCTGTGAGATGGCATATTTTTCAAGAACAAACAGAATTATGAATGTTTTATATATAATAGCAGGAGAATGCAGGAAATAATTTGATAGAAATATATTTCCTCCAAAATATATATTATAACTGCAGATATTTTTTAATAAGCTGATATTATTCTGTATGTTTAAGTCATAATGGTTCCTATCTTCCTTCACTGGCTACAAAGACCCCAGGGAGAAAATCAGGTGAAGACACCTACACCAAGGGTAAGCAACATGAATGCCACCATTCCTGCTTTCTGACTGAGGTCTCATTCTTGGAGATGATGCATGTAAATTTAGAGCTCAAAGAGGACTCCTCTAATGAATTGTAAAGTATTTGGTGTTCTTATCCTGGATATAATCCTGGGTCACTGCTACATTTACCCTGCTGATTTTTCTTATGCTAGAATTTTGATCAAAGATTCTTTTGGGAAAAGTCATCTTCTACACTGCTTTTTTGCTTATTCAAAGTAGCAGGAGATTTTCATATGGGAAAATTTGCTCTCATCTGTACACCATGCAATGATCAGAGTAAATTCCTGAGGCTGGTTTTCTCAACAGAAATACTAAAGTGATACATGTGAAAATAATGTCTATTTAGACCTATATTCCAGAACGAATATATAGGTGCAAATAAAACAAGTTGTATTTAAGCCTCATGTCACTGACTTGTCCTTTAGTAGGAAGAGGTACCCTGAGTATTTATAGCTATTCTGCGAAAGACTATGTTATGAAAAAGAGCTACTATCACTGATATTCACAAGAACCATTTCACAATGTGTCTTTCATAGTATTATGCAAAATTTACTTAACATTTAATGCTTTCCGGTGATTTCTCCACACTTTGTAAATGAATTTGGTCACAGTTATAGAAAATGAGTACTCTATGAGTTATCTGGTATAAAGAGCCCGTGAAATTTGTATGAGAATCACCCATGTCGGTTTTTTGGAAGGTATTTGCACCATCAGGAACTGTTACAAAGCTCACCTGAACCCCTTCATTGTTGTTTATGGACATAAAATCAGGAAAATAAGCATACTCAATTGCACCATAATTGCAAATGCTTCTCAAACATTCTGCTTCACAGTAAGACTCACTAAGATTAAAGGTGCTTTTCATAGCCCTAATTCCCTGACTGTAGCACAATAAAAATATTCTGAGCAATTTCTTGCAAACTTGTGAAGTCAGCCCAAGTTAGACTCTATATTAATTACATCACTAATGTTACTCTTTCATTTATTTTCCAGTCTAAGTATCTCAGACATACTTGAACGAAATGCATGTCAGCCCATAATGCCTGATTTCTATTCAGTAATAGGAGTGACAAATGTATAGTCTGCAGCAATTTATGTCAAACCAATGTCATGTTATTTTTAAACTGCTTTTGGTAGGGAGATTGAAGCATTGTGAACAAGGCTATCAGTCTTCCTACCACCTACAACATCTTTGGAGACAATTTTCATTACATTTGAATAATGTTTTGGCACAAAAGCATTTTATCTCTAAGATCTGGAAGCAGTATTTCTTCACAGTTTACTTACATTTATCATGTCCCATGTATTCTAAAAGATAAAGAAATGCCATTTTCCGTTTTGGCTGCTTGGAAGTTCTGTTAATGCCTGTCATCAGTAGGGCAGAGAGACCACCACAAACAAAACTGAGCATTCTGCAAAGACTTATCTACACATGACAAGAAATATCATCTCTTCCCCAAGAACTGGAGACTATCATGTTCTACCATTTGTGCCTTCTTTAAGAGTTATACAAGGTAACTAACGTCACTGTCTCCCAAAAAATTGTTGAATAATTTCAGCTTCTCCTACTGTCAATCAATTGCTGTCATAAACAAACTATATATTTTCTCAGTTTTTTCCTCCTTAATTAAGGAAAAGACCTTTTCTATTTTATTCTTTAATATACTCCATCTCTTAGAATAATTCCATCTTTCAGAATTAGTGGGAAAGTACTTGGATCACAGGAAATTGCTCAGCTAATCCCAAGAATCCTACTGTGCATGACATTCTCATGTCCATATTAGAAATGAAATTACAGCTATTTTGAATGTAGAGGGCAATGCTTCTCTATATTAATCACTATTAATCAACATTATTTAGAAGACAGAAGAGCCAGATCCCATCCCTCACTGCTGTTTTGGCATATTCCTGAAGTCAACAGCTTTGAAATTTCATTGTTCAAAATGAAAGTTTTGAACAGATAACATCAACATTTTAATGTAACTTTGATGTGATCATACATGTTTGTTTCAATTGAAAACAGAAAGGAAAGAAAAGAAAGTCTTAGTACCAGTATTTAGTGATTTACTGTCACACACAGGTTCATTTTCAGCTGCTAGATAATACGTAAAAACAAACTGCAAACAAAAGTACATTTAGGCCAGTAGCCTGTCTCTGATTGTAATCATGTATACTATACTTCATAAGAGTAAAAACAAGACAAGCACATTTAATGCTTTTCCCTGACTGCAGCTATTTTCAGTTTAGTTCAGCTCCTGATTTAAAGAGATTTACCAGATATAAATACAACTACTAAATTATGACTGTAAAGAAGGATACATTATTCTCTAGAGATAATGAAAACACCTAATAATAAGCCAATACCCCAAATAAGCTAATTCAGCTATCGGAAGCAATCTAGCCTATTCTTGAAGTGCTACACAGACTTAGAATCTATCACGATTATCACTGAATTATGACTTAGTTGGACCAGATGACTCTAGAAGTTGGATCATTTAAATGTCATTCTAAATTAACATTATGTCATTACATAGGTTGCTGTATAAAACAATTGGTTTTTTTGCAGAAATGCCACACCCTGATTTTGAAGTTTCACAGGCAGTTTGCTCAAGCATATGCCTAATGAGACAAGAGTTTCTTTACTTTCTCTGTTGACTAGAGTAGAATCCAAGCCATATCTCTTTGGAATCTAATGTGTAAAGACTAAAGTGAAGTGATAAATAACCCACTCTAGTTGCCTAAATACATCTTTTCCCCTTCGCCCCCCCTTTTTATTTTAGTATTGTTTTCTAGTCTAGTTTTCCAATATTTCTATTTTTCTCTACACCCTTTTTTATTTGCTGGGAGGCAGAATATGCTGGACATCCAATTGTGGAAGCATTTGAAATAAGGAGATCAAATGGTGAGATCCTGGATATTACAATCTTTAATTCAGGACAAGAGTAATAGCCTACCATAAACTTATTCAAAGATATTTAGTAATGTAACGTTATTACGTACATACACTGTCTGTAATTTCACCTCCAATTTTGGTATATCAAAAATCTAGAAAACAGTTTTAATCACACATATTGCCCCATTACTGCAGCTGTTAAAGATACAGACACAGGTTATGCCTTCAATGGATTTAGATGTTAACATTGTTTGTATTTAGCCTTTTCAAATTTGTTTAATGCAAATAGAAATAATATCAATGATCCTTTTTGGTTCACAGCTTGGATATGGGGCAAGTATTACTGACTTAATTTTACTATCTTTTTTGAAAGCACTTATTTAAATGAACACAGAGACTTTCTTCTCTAAGGACGCTAATTTTATAGATCTTGTATGGCTGATCAAGTTCTCTAACTTGTTGCTGAAGGTGAAAAATTATTTCTGTGAGACTAAATACACAATTCAGTAAGCACGGTCTTTGGCAAGTTACTGCACTATCAGAACTGCTGTCCTTTCAATGAGGTGATAAAGGGAAGCCACATCTGCTTGCTTCACTTGGCAGATGGAAGTTAAAAAACCCTCAGTAGTACAGTCCTGCTAACCCTGGTGTCCTTGCCAATGTTCTTTTATCTGTCAGTCAAGTAAATCCTGATACTCAGTTTTGCAAGCTAGAGTCATTGCTAAATATAATGCATATTGCATTAGGTCACGTTGTCATTACACAATCATTTTCTAACCTTACTGAAATATTTTCAATACTATGCCTAAGAAATTAACTTTGCAAAGATAGATCTTTGCCAAAACCACTCAACTGATCATTTTGAATTTGGAGAAACTTTTGGTTCCATTCTTTAGAAACAACTTTCTTGGTCCAGTCCTTAGAAACAACTTTTATATTAGTAGTTTGAGAAAAATAATCATTTACTTCCTGCAATATGAAATGGATGTGAAAACACAGGCAGACTATCTGTTATCGTATGAGTGACCCAGGATCCAATTTCCAAAGAACTGCATTATATGAATTCTGATTGTGTTATACCTCAACTTGCAAAACACTAGTAAAGGATTTCTTTTACTCTTATCTCTATGCAAAGCTTCAGCTCTTCACTCTATTTGTCCAATATACATTTAAATGACTTCAAGTTCTCTTAAGCACCAATATGGAATGGATACTTGATTTATTTCTGCTATATACAGTTCATCCTCAAGAAAAAAAGAAAAAGAAGAAAAAAAGAAAAGAAACTTCATTAGATATTCATTTTGACATTCTGGCCCCAGAAGAAATAACATTAGTTTCATACTTATCCATCTGGTTTTCTGTTTTAGCTGGAGGATCTGCGCTTATAATTTTCTAGGGACATGCAGGCGACCTTCCAGTTGTGCCTTTAAAATCCGTTACATCCTAACATGCTAATTAATGTTCTGCATGCAAAACTGCAATTGAAAACGTGTCTTAAAATGATAAAGGTTCTAATTCAAGAGCAGGAGTTAAGTGATGTCTCTCACTTTCTTTGGTTGATATAAAAACCTCAGTGTAACACATCTGCAATCATATTTAAATAGCAGCAGTTTGAATTTCAGAGAATATATAAAGTGTTCTTTAAAGTCAGCTCACAGTAAAACAGCTGACCATTCATGTTGCCTAGCAACTCCATTTTATTACAAGAAATCTAATATTGGAGTGCAATGGCTTGGGGAAGTTCTGGTTAGAAGTAATAATTTGCATGAAAAAAACATTAATGACCACTCTCTTTAGTAACTATACATCTTTACTAAAATTGGTCAGCAGTAGTTCAGAGTCAACCATCTGCCTGCTTTTGGTATGCTTTTAGGTATGCTTTGGATTTTATGAAATGGGAGGTGAACATCACATTATCAATAGCATAGTGATGGATGGAACAACAAAGAAATTAATGGTGGGGGGTGGGGGAGAGTCTTGCTTGGGCAAGATTCACTTTTCTAAGATGTTGTTTTTAACAGTATATCCCATCAGAGAATCATGAGGAAATTTAGAAGCATTCCAGTTAGAAATGATAACAGTATTCATGAACAGGGCTTACACTGATTTTTTTCCTTTTACAGTTTCTTTTTCGCAGTTTTGTTTGTTTTATTTTGTTTTGTTTGCCATGCCCTCCAACTCCCCCTTTTCTGTTGTTGGCCTTCCTTTTCTGCAAAGTACTTGGGCTACAATTCAGGAATTAAAACCAGCATTCAAATTTTAAAGTTGCATTTGCTACAGTTCTGTGATCCTATGTAACATTTTGGTGGGCAGAGATATTTCAGTTAGACTGAGAGAGTCAGAAGCAAAGACAGTCTCAGCTAACAGGACTTATTGCATTACTGTACATTCTGGATTTCTTGATTTTTATATTTGTAATTAATATCTAAATGTAGACCTTTAAGAAGCTAACAGAACAAACAACAAAAATCCACAAACAACAAAGCACTGCATCAGAACATCCATATTAAATATTCAGCTATTTGACTATGACTTGTTATGTCAAAAATTTTAAGCTGTTTTGGTTTGTTGAATCAGCATTTCTTTGAATCATAAAGAAGGAATGGATATGCTTCATTTTAAGCTGGCAGGTAGCCCCACTGAAGTATGACTTCCCTTGAACTCCACAAAACTAAGCTTCAACTGAGGCTAAAGAAAGATTAACACATTAATATACCATTGTACTCCCCATGATGTCAACTCCCAGCTAATATCAGTCTATGGCTGAAGAACGTACTGATCAAAAGGTTACACCTGTACATACATATTAAATAATCCCTTTTAAGATTCTCTTCCCTGAATTTGTCCTACTACTTCCTACTTTCTTAGGTACAGTTGTGGCTTCTGCACATCTTGTGGAAATGGATTCCAATTCTAAATGTGTGCTATATAAAGAA
The DNA here is from genome assembly GCF_951394365.1 of Tetrao urogallus. Classification (NCBI taxonomy): domain Eukaryota; kingdom Metazoa; phylum Chordata; class Aves; order Galliformes; family Phasianidae; genus Tetrao; species Tetrao urogallus. The sequence continues at coordinate 68,321,535 of NC_136814.1, read as the reverse complement.
GTTCTTTCTGCTGCATGTTTTAAGTCTGTTTCATATTAGTTTCATTAAGATCCTCTGGTATGGTATTTTCTAATGTGAGAAATATTATCATCTCTTCCCTGCATGTCTTCTGCCTCTTACTTTGATATCTTAGGAACAAGTACTCTGCTACTGTTTCTGAACCACAGGATAAATATATTAATTAGATGAATTGTTTTATAGAATCCACTCAGTAATCACTTATTTCTTTTCTATGTTATAGAATCTTTTACTTAATTTGTTTGTACAGAAGTAACTCTGTATTTTTTATAATTTCTGTTGTCATTATCTTTACCTCTTTCTGTTCTAGTGACTCTATATCTGTTTCTTTTTCCTAAGGAGAACCAACATCATGTGAAGTATTCAAGATTTAGCTATTAATTTCTACAATTACATAACTATGTATTTTTGTTTTTTTCCATTCCTAATAAGGAATTCTCACATTCTGTTGACAAAATGTGTGCTATCGACTGTTAAACACAAAGTTAAGAACGCATTTTCATACTTACTGCATCAGACTTCAAGTTCCTTTGAATATTTGCTAGTAAAAAAAAAAAAAAAAAAAAAAAAAAAAAAGGATAAAGTATTCCAATTAACCCTGAATGCCAAATTAATTCAAATGCCAAATTAGAAAGACAATTTTAGGATAGTTATAGTCTGCTTGATATGTCTAAATAAAAGCTAAGCCGCTGACCATCCCAAGAAGTTGTCTATGCTCAAGAGCAGCAAGCAACACGTGCAATCTAAAATGCTAAACAAGAAATGTAAAGTTGATGGCAACTGAATGCACAACAGATGAAACTTTCAGGGACAGATACATTAGAGTTAGATTGAAATCCATCTATGAATTCCTCAGAAAAGCACAGGTAAGTTATTCAGTATTTCAGCTGGCTGGCGTATTGCTGCTGAATGGTGTAGTCAAAATATCCTACCACTGGACAGATGGATCATTAAGGAATAGTATGTTCTCATGATGAAAAAGATGACTAATCTCAGAAGAAATCATAATAACTACCATACTACATGGCTTCCGTTCATCATACTAATTGAAAGAATCAACATTAGGGACAAAGAAGCACAACTTCTGTTTATCCTGTACCAGGCCAAGCCAATTCTTAAAATTCTGTTTCACTATTATTTATGTCTATATCTTCATACTTTCCCCAGTAATAAAAACATCCATAGTTACCTTGTATATCTTATTGAGAGTTTATTTTTCTCACTATGGCATGGAAGCACATATGAAGCAAAGTGGTGTCATTTAATCCTCCATGCAGAAAAAATTGTTGTGGGTGTTCTATCCACTCTTAATAAACAGATGCTGACAATGACATCCTACTGAGACTATAATAGGCCTAGTTAAGCCACATGTGTTTTTAAAAATTCATTTCTTTCCAATCATATTCTAATTATTAAAGGAAATCTTAAGTTTATTTCATTGGAAAGCATATGGCAGGGTTAATGTTTCTTCATTCTAAAAGAAATCTTCAATCTAAGCTGATGTCTTTATGTTGTTTCCCTTGAAGAACATACAATACAAAAGAGACAAATGAGGAAATTTATCAATCTGGATCCAAAGAAGTACTTATTTTAAAAAGCTTTTTATATGTATTTTATCTACTTTACATACTTAATAAACATTTATTTACCATATTGGCCAAAGCACTGAAGAATCAAAATCCTGCTGGTTATATCACTAATTAAATCTGAGTCTTCTCAACTGTATCTCAGTAGTTATTACCATTGAAATTCTAACATTACATAAAAAGAAGCAAATAGCTAAGTAAAATGTATTCCAGAATTGGTCTAGTTAAATAGGCCTCTCATTTCATATTTTGTCATTCTAGGAGAGTTTTCAAGTTAACAGAGCCTCATCAGTGTTTCTCAATACACTTCATTGGAATTAAAAACTCATTTCACCCCATCTTATAAAATCTGCCAAAAAGAAAAAAAAAAAAAAAAAAAAAAAGGAAAAAGAAAAAAGTCTAAGGTTATTACAGAAAAGTTTCATGTTGCCCTCATACATGACATAGAATATTAGAATATTCTCTTTGCCTTACTGTCTCCTTAGGAGCAATTACATTCTTTGACAATTTGTTTTTCTTTCCCTTTTCTAAGCTATGACCTAAACCTGAACCTATTCTCTCATCATAACCATAAATCCTATTATTCTTCACTGTAGCTCCTCATTTCTTTTGATTTTATTGCTTCTGAAAAGCACTGAGTATATTTTAGTGTTGTGAAATGAAATTAAAAATAATTTATTTAGATTGTTCTTACCTGGAAAACAACCTAGTTAGAAGAAATGATTTCTCAATATTCAGTATTCTAGTACAATTACACTTGAAAACCTTACTGTGAAAGCAGAATGCACGAAGAAAATCAAATTTTTTTGTCGGTAATGCTAATTTTCAAAACACAAGCTATACCAGTATTTTTACTTAACATCAGTATATTTGCTATAAGGATGTTTTTGGTTACATGTAAATCCTTCCTGCTGACAGTAGATTTTTTCATTGAAAACCACTAAAAGCTCTCTCTCCAATTCAAGTACTGTTGTTACTGTCCAGTATCAGCACCAATGGCCAATTTCTGTCATACAGAAATTTAATACAGCATTTCCCAATCCCTTTCCCATTCAACAGGTCATCCACAAAGTCCTAAACAATGTGAAATACAATTGCTATGTTATTTGTGATAACAGACAAATACAAGACATTTTATTTACTTTCCTCCTCATTCAGATGTTTAAACACAAACCTCTTAAATGTCAGAGGTTTGTGTTGGATATCCATGTCCATGTGCTGGCAGGAGGCTGTCAGGCTCTTTTGTACAGAGAGGCTGGAGGCTGGTATGATCCATCTCCAACAGCTCCATCTTAGGGCACAGCTGAGCCTAGAAGCCAATATGTCATCTGTGGGAAAACGCAGTTTAAAAAAAGGCAAAAAAACAAACAAACAAAAATGCTTGGCAGTGAGGAGTAAAGAGAAAAACACCAAGGCCAGAGAACAAGGAACAGAAGGTACTCCAGGCAATTTTGCAGAGATTCTCCAGGGAGAGTGCCATATCAGAGCAGGTAAAATTCCTGAAGGAAATACAACTCCCAAGATGGAGCAAGATTATCCGGAAGGACTGCAGCACGAGTAGAGGACCTATGCTGGAACAGCAGAGAAGTGTGAGGATGAAAATGCACAAAGGAGCTATTAAAGAGTAGAAAGGAGCAGTTAGGGATTGACCACAGCTCCCCTTCCTCATATCTTTCTACTGCTAGATAATAGTGGAGGAAATAGAAGAACTGGGAATGAAGGAGTGAGGTTGAGACTAGCAGAAAAATGGGTGGGATGGGGAAAGTACTGTTTTAGTTTGTCTACTCAGGCCTATTTTCCCTGGCAAAAACAAAACAAAACAAAACAAAACCTACATCAAGTCCATTTTGTCCATGATGGTAAGTGGTAAACAATCTCTACCCACAAGATTTTCTGACTAATTTTCTCTCCTTTGTTCTCACTTGCCCTGTTGAGCAGGGGGATTGAGAGAGTGGCTGAGGAGGTGTTTTTTAGTTGGCCAAAGTCAGCTCACTACAAGGTTTTAAATTTCCTTGGTCCATGACAATTGCCAAAGCTATGATCCTAGTTTAGGAGCATTTGCCAACTTTTCCTAGGTCAGCAGGTAACTTTTTCTTTTAAGGGTTGGAACTTGTAGGCTAAACTGCAAGCTATTTCTTTTTGGTTACTTTTGTTTGGTTTTTAACAAGTTGAAAATTTGTTTTTAGTTTGCATAATTATGGCTATTTTGAATTATATAATATGCTTTTATTTCTGAATAGTATTACATAAGTACATAGCAAATAGAATGCATTGCACAACAGTCATTAAGTAAGCACAGTATGTTATAGCAAGTAGGTATTAGCAAAGGATAATTTTGCAAATGCTGATGTATCACCAAGCTGCAGGATTTTGTGACAAGAAACTAGATAGTTATGAGCTTCTCATTTTTACCACTTTATCATAGTGCAGCCACTGGAACTGTGCATACAAGTGGAAACCACTTCTACTGGAATGTGGCAGTATGAAATATTATTCAGTAACCATTGCCATTACTCATGTTAGATAGAAGCAGGGTGACATCAAAGCAATCTAACTGCAGAGATTCGAGTGGTGAATAAAACCAATTAGAGTCACATTTAATATCTTTATGTGGTTTATGTCAAACTAACAGTATGTCTGTACTCCCCATGGCAAGTAATAGGTGTCTTAATTTTTCCACAGTAAATCACTATAGTTCTCCATCTCGGATAATACTTGAATAATGTGAAATTATAAGAATTTTGTTAGAGAAGTATTTTAATCTTCTGTCTACCTTGCCAGAAGGAATGTTAATATATAAAACCAGTTTTACAGTTAATGCTTCAATCTGAGGTGTGAGATAATAATAGCTTCTATTTTCAGCACCAATATAGACTACATAGATTACAAAAAGGACTGTGTTATTTCTACTTATGAATAGACTACATTGAAAAAAAAAAACCCAAACCTCATTGGAAATAGGAGAGAGCTTTCTTCTATTTTTCATAGGATCTATCCTATGAAAAAAGAAAAATTATCCATCAGAATAAGTGAGATTGCTCAGGGGCTACATGAAGTTGTAAGTCAGAGCAAAAATGGGATTACTGATTATTAATATCAGGAAATAAAAAACAATATTTTTCTTCATGACAATTCAAGTGATCTGAATTACTCACATTTGGTAAGGTTTGTATTCCTATCCTTAATTGCCCATAAAAACAAAATCAGAGGACAGTAAATATGTCATTCAGTTCTGTTCTTTAAAAATACATGGTATACAAGATATATGTGAAAGGTGATCTTAATTTACTTTTGAAAAGGCAGCTCTGTTAAATATTATGAAGGGATTTGATCTACCTTAAATTAGGCACATTAATCATTCATATGAAAGACAGGACCTCAAATTTTAAAGACGTTAGACAGACATGGTGCAATGTGTATACCCTAAAATGGGGTAGCCTAGGTGCTCAAATAGATGAAATGAAAAGACACGTCATTGTATTTGCAGATCCTGATTAAAACCAAATAATAAGAAGGCTGACTTGGAGTTATGGAATCATACGATCATAGAATTGTTTGCATTAGAAAGGACCCTTAGAGGTCATCTAGTTCAACTTCCCTGCAATGAACAGGAACACCTACAGATAAATCAGGTTGCTTGGATCCCCATCCAGCTTGACCTTGAATGTCTCCAGAGACAGGGCATCCACCATCTCTCCAGGCAACCTGTTCCAGTGCTTCACTATCCTCACTGTAAAAATCTTTTTTCTTATATCTAATTTAAATCTTCCCTCTTGTAGTTCAAAACCATTTCACCTTGTCCTGTAACAACAGACCCTGCTAAAGTGTCCTTCTTATAGAATCACAGAATCATAGAATTGCTCAGGTTGGAAAAGACCTTAAAGATCATTGAGTCCAACCACAACCTAACCACACTACTCTACCTCTAACAATCCTCCACTAAATCATGTCCCTGAGCACCACATCCAAATGGTTTTAAAACACATTCAGGGATGGCGACTCAACCACCTCCCTGGAGAGCCTATTCCAGTACTTAACAAACCTTTCTGTAATGAAGTTTTTCCTGATATCCAATCTAAACTTACCCTGGTGCAACTTGAGGCCATTTCTCCTTGTCCTGTCACTTTAGCATTATTTAAATACTGAAAGGCCACTGTCAGGTCTCTCCAAAGCTTTCTCCAGACTGAACAGCCTCAGTTCTCTCAGCCTGTTCTTGTAGGGGAGGTGTTCCATCCTTTGGATTATATTTGTGCCCCTCCTCTGGATGTGCTTCAACATGTACACGTATCTCCGGTATTGAGGACTCCATATCTTGATACATTATTTCAGGTGAGGTCTTGTGTCCAGCTTACCATCCATCAGTACCTCCAAGTCCTTTTTGTCAGGGTTGTCTTTAATTCTTTTGTCTCCCAGCTTGTATCTTCTTGTCCCTGTTGGTGGGTTACAAGTAAGTTGAATCTTTGGAATCTCACTGAATAGGGTACTTCCTACTATCCAGGGGATCCTTGGATCTATGGATTCAGACAGTGGCCCAGAGGAAGAATCCAAGACAATTTATCAAGCCTTCTAATGACTATCCAACTACTTTGAGGCAAAATCAGGCAGTTTTCTAACAACCATTAGTAAGCAACTACTCTTAGGCAAATTTAGGTGATGGCTACTTGAAGAAAAGCAAGTGCAAAAAGATCAAGAGGACTAAGAAGAGAGAGAAATTGACATTTAGAGTTAGATATAATCCATCCAGCATTGTCTTGAGTCTTGAGTGGTGGGTTGACAAAGGTAAACATGCATGTTCACCACTACACAGTCTCGTTGGTCCGAGATGCTCTCAGGCTGACAGCCCACTTGTGTATTTATGAGTTTTCTAATGAGGGTCTCTGTTGTGCACCCCTCCATCCCTTTTCCGATGTTTATCAGCTATGAGAAAGTGAAGATAAACAGTCTATCTACCTGCTACAGGGTGATGTTCAACATGTTGACTCATGTGAGTCAATAAGTTGCTGTACAGTCACTAAGAATCTATTCTGTAAAGCTCCATTCTGTCTAGTTGTTTGAGACAGCAGGCTCACCGTAAGGCTCATACACAGGGGTTGCCACGACACAGGCCACAGCCTTGCACTAGGATCTGTTGAATGTCATGATGTTCTCCTGGACCCACTGCTGGAGCCTGTCTAGGTCTCTTTGGTGAGACTAATTCAAGCCAGTTTGGCTTGTATTTTTTTTTAAGTAGCACATCAATGCTGCTAACAGTAGGTATTTAGTAAAGCACACCTTTATGTGAGCTATGGAATTTTCTGCCAGTAAATGATGGATCAAAAATGATTTTTGCCTCTAAATGCAATCATTATCAGCAATGAAAGCAGAACCTTCAGAAAAGCTGATCCCTTTTTACTCCAAAATAAGGAACTTCCATGTCAAAATGAGTTCCCATTCATTTTAAAATGAGAGAAGAGACACCTATAAGCAGATATATGATAACCAGTGCTATTGTAGATCTTTATTTAATAGTATTTCTAATTAGTATTCCTATTTAGCACTAGTTAACATTAATTAGTATTAATATTTAGTACCAGGAAATATTAAATGTCATTAGCATATTTAATCAATGGAATAAAATCAAGTTGATCAAAATTCTCACAAAGTTAGAAAACAACCTTCATTTATATCAGAGCAAAGTTTGTTCTGGTTTCAGTTACACTGATGAAGATTGTAGATTAAATCTTTCCTAATTTAGAGACGTATTGTCATTGTTGGAAGGCAATTTTCTGTTTCCTTGGTAGGTTCACAGACACAAATACATGTATAAGCTCATAAAGTGTGGATTCCTTATAATACACTACAGTTGTGCATTTCATGAGACATACAAGCAAGGATATAAAAATACAGTTACTAGCAGTGAGTATGCAAAAGAACTTTAACATTATTGCTAGCATCTTTTGACAATCTTCTTCTTCAGTATTATCACTTACATACCAAAGTGCCTCATTTCAACACTATTAATTTCTTACCCATTTTTGTTCCCTAGTCTCAGGCCCTACTAGCATTTTCCAAACACACAGAACAACAACAAAAACATCTTGAAAATGTTAATTACATTTTGCAAGACAACACTTTAGGGAATAGACAATTTAAAAATAATGATGAAAATGAATTAGAAGCAGCTAATTAAATGTAGGTTCAATATGTAACTACCATTTAGCAATGTCCAATAATAATTTTATTGTTAGTCAATCACTTTCTAATCATTAGTTAAGATCTTATTTTGTTTTATTACTTTTAAGTCACTTCTTGTTTTTTTGTTGATTTTTGTTTGTTTGTTTGTTTGTTTTTAATGTGTGAAGCTAACCTGTATCTAAGATTGAGACATATGTTCCTATCAACAACGCTGGGAAGTGAAAAAGAGTACCTTGTAAAACTGAGAATTCCTGTTTGTCAGTAGGAAAAATAATGTGATGTTTTCTGGATGGAATGCAATGAAGAACAAGGTAATTTAATCTTCTACCATTATAGGTGAAATGTGCATGTCATTCAAAATGGGTTTTTTACATTAAATGAAGTTTTCTGGAAAAAAAAGCTAAGAGATGGTGTAATAATTCATAATGAGAAAAACTCTTGTATCCTTAAGAACTAATCTTATTTCAGAAAGCTAGTAATGTTAGCTGGAAGAACTTGTCTGAAGACATATGTGAGATGTGCTATACTGCACTGCAGAGCAAGCAAAAGACTTTTGAAAACATATTCTTATCCATTCAAAAACTGAGCTTGAGATCCTGAAAAGAGAAAGTCAGTCTCAAAAGTATAATTATCATTTAAAATATATGTAAATTAACTAATATGGGAAGTCCCTGGCTATTCAAAGCAACTATATCATGTTTATTAACAACCACCTGGAAATTACCAGTTTTTTGTTAGCTTCTTTGTTTTGACAGTCAACCTACTGAACACTGCTTCAGAAACATACTGTGTTCTGGAGAAATTAAAGCATCCTTTGTTTTAATTGTCTTTGTAATTATAAATTTGCATGTCTAGCTGAAATAAATGTTAGTCTTGTTTCTATTCTGATTAGAGACATCTTTGAGCAATCTGGCACATACTGATCATTTTCAACTATCAGCCATCACATTATAAGGCCCACTAGAAGACTTGAAAACTTGGAAGGAATTAACTCCAATTCCATCCCACCATACAGGAAACTCTAGATGTAAAACCACCAAGCAAAGAGTCCTGGTGTCTATCTTTGCCAATGGTTACTGCTCTTTGGAACCTTCTTCTAAGATATCCATTCTTCTAAGTTCCATTAAAGGACCGGCTTTATGGTGTCAAAAACCCAGACTCCCACAAAACACATAGGAACTTCCACCTAGGCCTCATTTTGTTTGGGTATCATGCAGCTGTCATGGCTCTTTATTTCAGCTTCATTTACAAGTGTGCTAAAAATGTGAAGCTGCAATTACAAACCTAGACAATATTCTCACAACCGTGCAAACTGTAGGCATGAAGACAACAGAAGACCTTAGAGAACATAGACAAAGTTATTAAGAACTGTAAATGCTAGCAATTTCCTTAAAATATGAACTGTATTTCATATATTTCTTATCAGACTACTGTTTCCTTCCAGTACTTTCAATATGTAATTTATACCTGGAAGAAGAGAATAAGCAGAAGAATAGATAATAAATGAGTTGATTTGCCACTTGGAGATGAAGTGCACCACATCAGTGCAAAGGTTAACAAACTTCTACACAGTCTGTCTAGCAGGCATGTGCTTCTAAAATATTAAGTGCTTAATGGCATGTCAGACAGTGCATGTCAGATTGCAAAACTACATTCTGTTATAGAAGTGGTTTGCAGTCCTCTTGCAGCTAAAATTTGGATTGCCGGCATCTGCCAATAATCAGCAATACAACTGCTGCAACTTTTGCAACGTGGACACCAGTGCATCAGAGTCACTCTCTAATCAGTTAACTGAATACCTATTAAGTAATTTATTGAATTTGTGTTGCTATTTTTGACCTATAAATTGTTATTCCATACTACTGATTCTTACTTTCATCCTTAATATGTCTACTGCACTATGTATGCACTTGTTAACTATTAAATAACACTTAGGCACCCATTTTTTTACTGTTTATATAACCATCAAATATGGTTGATACTGCAGGTACCCAGTTCAGATAGGGATCTAATATTTTCTCATTTTATTATCATTTTGTCTTTGGTTGGGTGTTACGCACATACAATGCCTTAAAAATGCACCACTTGAAATGTCTCAAATCTATCTAGGCAACCTGGAAGAAAGATGATTAGAACTACTGTTATCTCATTTTGCAAACAGGGAACTCAGAAGGATTAACTACATTGCATTGTATCTCATTCATCAGACTAGTGAGATTCAGTTTCCTCATTACAAACTGTCTTCAGAGATTGGGGTTTTCTGGCATTGTTTCTTCACCATGTCAATTTCCATAAACCACTCCCTCAGTCACAAGGAAAACTTAGTGGATTTATTTCTTTTTGATACTGAAGGGGTTTGTTTTTTTACTTTTGTGTGTAGTGATTCATAACACCCTGAAAACACTCTGAATTAACATGAGGCAAATGTTAAATTCAGTGTCACAAGCATCATCTAATGTATTAATTTTGTTGTAGGATACTGTTAGAGAAAAAGATAGAACTGCTGGAGTCCTGTCCTGCTCTCACAGAATTTTTATAGGATGAGACTCAAGCTGTGTGAAGTCAATTCATTTTCTTTTTCTCATCTTGTCAATATTGACATAAAACTTTTCTGTAAGAAATATGAGACTCACAAAACCAACTAATTGGGGGGGGTTGTGGGGAAGAGAGGAGGTCTTTCATTACCAGCACAAGCTGTGCTACCTCATAAACAGTGAGTGATCAAGTCTAATAAAGATAAACCCTCGAATTCCTGCTGCTCTACTGCATCAACACACTGTGAAGGCTTCAGGCACTTGTTTGGGGGAGACTGAATCCCAGCATATGGAGGGACTGCCAACAGCCATGCAGGAGAAAAACAAAGCTGAACTCCTGCATCTCTATTTCCTGCTGCCTCTCTCCAGCCTTAGGCTGCAAAGCCATTTCAGATGCTGATTTTTAACAACACGCTAGCAAAGAAAAACATCCATAAAAATCAGTCCTAGCATGCAAAGTCATTCTCTTTAAAGAAGCCAAACAATTTGGTATGGAGTAAAATGAAACAAGGAATTTACAGGAGAGATGTGTAAAGTCAGCACCGTGAACTGCCTGCGCTCTACAGAAATATCCAGGTTTGATCCAACTGCAATGACTATTGTAGATATGCAATAGCAACAACAACAAAATAAAAAAAAAAAATTAAAAATTAAATTTCAGACATTTCTGACATTTCTTGCTCTGAAATCATGGTTCTCTGATAAACAGTATCTTTCTGCTATTTCTGTTAAGTATGGGCTGCATGATGCCCTCTACACTATGAATGGGCAGTTTTCTGGCTAGAAGGTTCAAGGTTTTCTCAACTTGTATTCTCTAAGATATTGCTTATTAAATGCACTCTTTTCAGAAGAGAAGACAACAGACATACTTAGGGTTTGCTATGAACAGAGTCTAGATGCATGATGGGTTTAAGTGGGAACAGATTCTTCTTCATTTTACCTCAGTAGAGAAAGGGACAGCAAAACCCAGTTCCATTTCTATTATCTAACTTTGCCTTAATATATTTTTTTTATTTATCAGCCTGTTTATATGGCAATATGAGCAACAGCAACACAGGCCAAATATTTACTGTTTTGTAAGCCTAATAATTAAATGCCTCAGTATGAAGAGAGATGCTCTTGCATAATGCAAAGAAGATCACTAAATGAAGAATAAATGGTGGTGCTTAAAATGCTTGAACTGCTTAAAATATTATAAGTTTGTCTTTTAAATATTTGTTTAATTCTATTCTGTGTTATGCAATAAGAGACTTAGAGTTGGCAAAAAAAAAAAAAGTCAAATTGCAAAATCTGCTTTTTTTCTGTTAGTGTGAGAAAAGAGTGGAAAGTACTTCTTTTAACAAAACAGCAAATTATTTCAATGTTATCTTTTTAAGCTAAATATGGAGTTTTTATTTCCAAGTCTAATAAATCTCAATCTAATTAAATTTAATTTAATTTAAGGGTAAGCAGAAGAAGGGACATTAGAAAAAAACCTACCAAATCTCAGTCGAATTAAATTAACAATATTAAAAAGGCTTTGCCTATCCCTAAACACTAGCACTTACTAATCAGGTCTTTTTTTTACAAAACATATCAAAGAAACTGGAGCACTGCCAAATCTAGATACACTAAAGCAGATATACTTGATTACCTGAGACAAGAGATAGAGGATTTTGTGGGATTTTTGAAAGACTACATCCAGCAATGCCACAGGAGAAGATCATGATTTACTAGAGGAGTACTATACGAATTAATAATCATTGGACATTTATTCCAAAGTGTCACAAGAAGCCCTTTAGCAATTACCAGACAGAAAAGCACATATTCAAAAATGTTTAACATACAGAATATTTTGTAGTGTCTGTGAAAAAGCCAAAGTTATTTGCAGTTTAGTTAACCTTTTGCTAACCCACCACATTACAAATCTGAGCTCCTTTCTATCTGATATGTCATGTGCTGGACAACTGATGCAACAGCTCATGTGGTGGTGTTTGTTGAACAGAAACAACAGAGTGTGAATTATGCCTGAAAGCAGAAACTCTGTCACCTAAGCAAAGAAAAATAGCTTATCACATGGCAGAAATCTTGCTAATTTTCCTGGGATTTGATTTCCTTTTTTACTACACAATGCTATCAATTTTGGATCAGATCACTTTTCATCTTTCACATTTCCACAGGACTGCAAAGAAGGCAAGATTCATTAAGCAAGCAGATAGAATGAAAGGAGAGGGACTATCAGGTAGCTCAGAAATGAGTGCTTTGCTAGGAAAATGGGCTTTGCTGTTCCTGCCCAGCTACCCTGGAGTTCCCCCACCTTGCTCATAATGCAGAACCCTGTCTCTGGGAATGCCAATCCTTGCCCCAATGAGGCTGCAGCAATACTAGACTCCATCTTCCAGGAGAGCTACCCAGTGCTGCCCATGAGTTCCACACTCAGTCACATCTGTGATCCTGTGCCCCAGAAAAGACTTATCTATGTAGCTGCTCCTGATCTCCTAGCGTGGCTGAGGTGGTGGGATAAGCCCTGTCTGCCAGGCCATGGCTGTCAGACCCTACCTTGGAGTACCCCATGTGAAGTCTCTACCACTTCCCCTTCTCCAAAGATACTCATCCCTCACAGTGCCTTGACAGACGTAAGATAGACAGGTATTCAGGATCCACTTCCTAAACCAGACTGAGATACAATGTCCAATCATTGCGTATGTGGTTAGGAAAAAGAATCAGAAACAAATATTTGCTTACCTGGCTGTAAGCCCCAATTTGTACTTCACACGACTGCTTTTTTGCCCTTTCTTTGTTTTCTTTTCAATTCTCTGTTGCACAGTGCTTTGGCAACAGTTGATACGTATTAAGGATGAAAACACAGCCCACTCTCAACATATCCTTTATCAGGTCTAGTAAAAAAATAAATCATTACTAGTTTGCTAGTAGACAAAAAACCTTGGTACTCAGACATGCAGTTCTTTAGATTTATTATGGATAATGCTATAAAGATCAAAGCACAACATACTCTTTCCACCTCTCTCTCTATGTCTTAGTTACAGTGTCTTTAGTGGCATTTTTCTAAAAATTCAGCTCTGATTCCAGATGAACTATGAATTCTAGCTATGTTCCCTGTTTTGAGTGAAATAAAAGATTTGAAGAGCACATTTGAAAGTTTTTATCTGCATCATTCTTACTTATATTTGCATTTGCTTATGAAAATATACATGGAGCATAGGTTTGTTGACTCAATTTGGAGATAAATGTTTGGGCTTACAAAGGTTCCTTCTCTGAAGACAATATTTAATCATCAAAGACTTAATATTGTATTTTATTTATTACTAGTGTAAAACTTAAGCCTAAATACCACTACTAGCTGAAGGCACAAGTTCAAAAGCTATCTGATATATTCAAGTCACTAGATGTTTCAGCTTGATCTTAAATTCACACCCAACTATTTCTTGTTCAAAAATCCTGGATTGCCAGTTGACTACTAAATTCATTCCATAAGATGTTATTAAACTTGAATAAAATAGAAAACAAGGGAGTTAACTGAAGAAATATAAGGAACTTTATTTATAATCCTACATTCCTCTGTTCAAACACCTTCTTTTTAAGATGGTCCCCATTTCACTCAGTAACACCTAAATAGCAATAAGACCAGATTTCCAAGCAAAATACATTGATTGGCTTAACTGCCTATTTTAGAAACATTTGCCTAAATGTTGACATTGCACCACCCCACAGGGCTGCGAGTTTTCGAATTCCAAAACAGAGTTTGATGAGGCTGTTCTGACCAACTCAGACTGGAACATGAGGAAAAAATACCTGAGGTTGAGATTTAAGGAAAACCAATTTCTTTTCAGATCAGATACCTGCTGCTTCCAATTTAGATATTGGATAAAATATCTGAAAGTGGTGGACTGAAATTGAGTGTTTTTCTAACCGCCTCTAATTAGACTCAGCTAGTTCAGTACATCTCTAACCAGAATCACCTCTTCTTTTCCTGACCAGAGTGACCTGCCAAACGGAAGGTGTGAATGTTGTCAAGGAACATCACAGTCGTTAGATAAGAAATGAAGGCTTTGAAGGAGCTGTGAAAATTCTCTGCAGAGGAAATTAGACTTGTGAACTTCCAGGAGAAAAGAAGATGTACAAATAGTTTAAACAAGAACTGAAGGCAGAGGTCAACAGGGATGTTTCCGAGTGGAAATCACCTACTGGGGAAAAAATTAGTTTTGAACACCTAAGACAAATCAATGAAGTAGATGGGAAACATTTAAATTATTCAATTTTATAAAGAAAGTCCTGTTTGCTGTCTTCCGTGGCCTCCAGTACTCAAAGTATGTTACTGGAAAAGTATAACCTGAGATGAACTGCAGTCTAATAATGAGAATGCAAAAATAAGATCAGAAAAGCAAACACATTTGAGCAAAAGTCCATTAAGCCTGCATTCCATTTCTGAAAGGGGCCTGTACTAAATGTTTGGTCAGAAAACTTAAAAATAATGAAAATAAAGATTGTTACTTTCTCTCACTACATTTCTGGCTTCCAGCAGTCTGCCATATAGAGATTTTTTACAGTTAAAAGCTGCATCTGCATTCTGTTTGATAGCCCTTGATTGACTCTTCTTCTGTGAATTTTCTAAGAGTTTTTCAAACCCATTTACACAGATAGCCTCCACAGGAGTCTCTGGTGATGAGCTCCAGACTTTTCCTGCATGCTGTGTGAAAGAGCACTTCCTTTTCTTTGATTTATACCTGCAGTCTGACCATTACATGTTATGCTCTACTGAACTGTTCTTGTGAGAAATAAGGGATAATTGTTCTTTATTAGCTTTCTCCATGCTGCTAATGGTTTTAAGACTTCTATCCCTCCTCAACTGTCTGTCTTCCAAACTGAAAAGTCTTCATTTCTTGAAACTCCTTTCATATTGTACTGGATTTTGTATGGAATTGATTTTCTTCATATCAGCCCACATGACTGTGTATTTTAGATATGTGACTGAAAGAGTGTTAACACACCACATTTTAGCTGTTGCTGAAAAAAGCTAGCTGGAAAAACATCAAGATGTCCAGATTCAGAAGTGCCTGTCCATGCAGATAAGCGGGAAAGTAAATGTAAATCATGATCAACAAGAGCAATCATGACTTTTTATGTCAGAGAGAGAGACAGAAATAGTTTCAGCAACTTTATTTCTGAACTAATTTCTATCAGTAACCTGGATAGTGAGATTTAGTGCAGCCTCAGCAAGCTTAGATAGATGTTAGGATGAAATGGTCACTAAGGTAAAGGACAACAACAAATATTTCTATAAATGCAGCAATGGCAAGAGGAAGGCAAGGGAGAATCTCCATCCCTTCTTGGATGCTGAGGGCAACTTGGTGACCAAGGATCAGGATAAGGCTGAGGTACTTAATACCTTCTTTGTCTCAGTCTTTAATAGTAACACTTATTACTCCCTGGGAAGACAGCCCCCTGCACTTGTAGGTAGGGATGGGGAACAGAATAGGCCCTGTATAATCCACAGTGAGATGGTTGTGGAGCTGCTCTGAAAGCTGGATACTCACCAGTCCATGGGGTCAGATGGATTTCACCCTAAAGTGCTGAGGGAGTTGGCGGATGTGGTTGCCAAGCCACTCACCATCATTCTTCAGCAATCCTGGCTAACTGGGGATGTCCCAGCGGATTGAAGACTGGTAAATGTGACGCCCATCTTCAAAAAGGGCCAGAAAGATGATCCTGGTAGCTACAAACCTATCAGTCTCACCTTGATGCCAGGGAAGGTTATAGAATGGAGAATCTTGGGAGCCATTATGGACCAGTTAAAGGTCAACCAGGGCATCAGGCCCAGTCAGCATGGGTTTACAAATGGTAAATCCTGTTTGACAAGCCTGATTTAATTCTATCGCAAAGTTACCCACTTAGTAGATGAAGGTAAGGCTGTCAATGTGGTCTACCCAGACTTCAGTAAAGCCTTTGACACTGTTCCCCTTTGACATTCTTATGGAGAAGCTGGCTGCCCACTATTTGGATGGGTGTAATAGGTGAAACACTGGCTGGATGGTCAAAGAGTTGTGGTCAATGGAGTTAAATCCAGTTGGCGGCCAGTCAGAAGTGGCGTCCCCTAGGGCTGGGTACTGGGGCTGCTTCTATATAATATCATTAGTAACGATCTTGATGAGGGGACTGAGTGCACCCTCAGTAAGTTTGCAGAAGATGCCAAGCTGGGAGGGAGTGTTGATCTGCCTGAGGGAAGAAAAGCATTACAGAGGGACCTGCATAGACTGGATGGATGGTCCAAGGTTAACTATGAGTTTCTATAGGACCAAGTGTCAGGTCCTGCATTTTGGTCACAACAACCCCCAGGCAACTACAGGCTTGGGGAGGAGAGGCTGGAAAGCTGTCTGACAGAAAGGGACCTTGGTGTACTGGTGGACAGTTGGCTGAATATGAGCCAGCAGTGTGCCCAGGTGACCAAGAAGGCCAATGGCATCCTGGCTTGTATCAGGAATGGTGTGGTGAGCAGGACTAGGGAAGTCATCTTGCCCCTGTACTCGGCATTGGTGAGGCCCCACCTCGAGTACTGTGTTGAGTTTTGGGTAACTCAGTACAGAAAGGACATTGAAGTGCTGGAGCAGGTCCAAAGAAGGGCAACAACGCTTGCGAAGGGCTTGGAGAATACGCCCTGTGAGGAGAGACTGAAGGAACTGGGGCTGTCTAGCCTGGGGGAAAGGAGGCTGAGGGGAGACCTTCTTGTTCTCTTCCAATATCTGAAAGGTGCTTACAGTTAGAGCAGGGTTGGTCTCTTCTCACTGGTAACAGGATGAGGAGAAATAGCCTCAAGTTGAACCAGGGGAGGTTTAGGTTGAATATCAGGGAAAAACTTCTTTACAGAAAAGGCTGTTAAGCAATGGAATAGGCTCTCCAGGGAGGTGGTTGAGTCACCATCCCTGAATGTGTTTAAAACACGTTTGCTTGTGATGTTCAGGGACATGATTTAGCAGAGGGTTGTTAGTTATGGTGGTATGATTAGGTTGTGATTGGACTCAATGATTAAGATCTTTTCCAACCTGAGCAGTTCTGTGATTCTGCGATATTCTTTACTTAGAGGTTGGTGAGGCGCTGACACAGGTTGCCCAGAGAAGCTACTTATGCCCCATTCCTGGAGGCATTCAAGGCCAGGTTGGATGGGGATCTGGGCAGTTTGGTGTGGTGGGGAGCAGTTCTGCCTATGGCAGGGAAGTAAAACTGGGTGGGTTTTAGGGTTTTTTCCAATCCAAGCAATTGTGTGATGGTATGATTTTATGATTCTAATAAACAATGAACTCTAATAACTAAGTCTGAATATTATTTAAAAAGACACTGAAAATTCACTACCAGCTGAGAAATGGTGAGCTTGGCAGTATACTTTTCTTTGGTTTAGAAAGGAAACTTTCAAAATATTTTTCAAAGCACAATCTTTAATTGAAAATAACCGTAAAGATCACTCAAAAGAGAAAGTGTCTGATAGGGGTTGATGCTAAATGAGTCACAGTAGTCATAGAATTGTAGGAATTGGAATGACAAATACTGACGACAAGCTTATCAAAGTACACTGAAGTGTGTTGGATTTCAATTTTGAAGTGGCTCATTGAGCCTCGTTGTCTATAATATGAAGGCTCCTTCACACTGTTTGGCTGGAGGAACAGCCACAAGGTAAATAAGAATAAAATGTATTGGCAAAAGGTGATCCTTGTCTTCATCACTTAGTCCAAACAGTGCAGGTAATCATTTCAATGTGAGATCCATTATAACTCAACTCTACCTTGAATTAAAATAAGCAGCAGCAAAGAAAAAGGAGAGTAAGTAAGAAAGAGAAACCAAAGCAGCAGAGAATAAATTCCCAGTAAATATTTAAAAAAAAAAAAATCAAGTAAAAGCTGCAAACAGAAAGACTACAGTAGTTCACACAGATTTAGTAAACACACTTGCATCTCAATTTCAGTGTTACTTGATACCACTTGATACCACTGTATATAATAATTTATGCAATATATACAGATCTTATTTCCTAAACTTGTATTCTGTAGAGTCAGAAAGACAAACGGAACATCAGAATAAAGGGGAAAAATCTGTACAATTTTTGTTCAAAAAAGTGTGCTTACATGTAGCTTTTTTTGTTCAACCCATTTTTCTGTGCTAGAGACTTCTACAGAAGCTGTGTTTCTAGGATACTTTAATTCATATGCTTCTTGAGATCATCAAGATCATCAATATATTACAGCTATTACTTTCACTGTTAAAAATGTGCATGTTCTTAAATTATACTCATTGGTAAGCAATAAATATGTTGAGCTTAAATCTTACTAAAGACAAGACACTTGCAGTTTTACCATCAATTAGCAGGTCAAGGTAAACCATGAATTTCATCATAATCTTCAAAGGAAATCAAAATATGTAAGAACTAAAGACTTGATATCTTTTTCTGAATTTTACCTCAGAGTAGCTTCCACAAGAATACATGTTCTTCGCAAAGGCTCAAGAAAAAGACTTCCCTTTCTTTTCTTCTCTAACACTGCATATCCCATTTCTTTCAAAAATGACTTGAAATGTGAAGCATCCAACAGTAGTGGTATCATAAATAAACCTCCTAAAATGCAGCTAATGTATTTTTTAAAGTAACACTAATAAGTAGGCAAATAACTGATTTTTTTTTTTACTCCCATGGTCAAATCTCAAAAAATAAAATAAAATAAAATTAGAAGTCATTAGCCCACCAAACACTGGCCTTAAGGACTGTCCTTGGCACTCTTACATCACATGATATGAGACCATCCTCTCTCTTCTGCTCACATGCAGCTGCTTCTGCTGGACTCCTTCCTAAACCACTCAATAAGGATGAAACAGCCCATATGGCATTGATCAAATGTTACAGACATCCCTAAATCCTTTGTAATTTATGGTATTTTTTTCAAACTATAATTCAGGAGGAAAATGTTGCATTGTAATAGTCATTAATGCCATACGGACAAAGGCCAGAACCAAATACTATCCTTGCTGCATCAGTCCTGTTGTCATAAGCCATAAAGAGTTTTGCAGGTAAGTTTGCACTGGAAGACTGCTAAGAATATGCACACTTGTCATTTTTACTTCTTCCTGTAACCTGTTAAAATTGCCATCCTAAATTTCATTATTTTGTGAGTTCATATTCCTGGGAAATATATCCACATTCCTCATTGCAACAAGAAGTAATGAACCACAGTGTGATTCGTAAAGTTTTGTATTTTAAACAAATCATATCTTAAAATTGGAATCCAATTCAGACTATATACTATCGACTTTGAGACTGCCTGGCAACAAAAATGCTTGACTGATACATCACAATAATTATTCCTTTCCATTCTTCATCATGGCAGCTGTGCTGAGAGGAAAGACCATAGCTGATGGGGCCCACGGGAGAAAGTTGTTAAGACTGTTCTGTATTCATTATGAAGCCTAATGGCTCCCAGATTACAATGCAAAATGCATCTGCATTAAATGACTTTCTAGTAATAGACATGCAGAGAGAGCCAAATAGCTCTTCCTAATGTCATACAAGTGATTTCTTCTTCAAGAGGGTGAATTACATCAATATGCACGTATAGTTTATTCACCACAATTTAGCAATTTAACACTAAACTATTCACAGCAGTTGAACCGGTACTTTTAATATATTTAATAATATCTCAGCATTGTAAATGACATCTATATTCCTGGATCCAGGAGCACATCCATGTTCTCAGTTCAGGCATAATAATGACTACCCGCCTTTATTCCAGTGGCCCAGATTGTCCTTGCACTCCATCTCTGTATCTCCTAGTTACCACACACACAACAAAAGGAAGCCAGCCAGAAGCAGCAGAACCCTACAGGGAAATATCAGGTCAGGGCTGTGGGGGAACTGTGAATCACTTGCACCTGCCTGCAAAGGTATTGCAATGAAAGAGGAGTAGATTTACCCATGCAGGCCAGTAATTTTAAAAAGAAATTTAATGAATTTCCCCTTAGTAAGGTTGCTTCTGTTTTGTTTTGTTTTCGTTTTTTAACTTATTCATTATGCACATTGTTCCACTCTGTCACTGGCTTTGTTTCAACTGTGATAGAGTTGATTTTCTTCGGTATTGGTATAATGCTATGTTTTGGCTTGGAGAGAGGAACAACATAGATAGCACATTTCTACTTGTTGCTGAGTAGTTCTATACAGAGTCAAGGATGTTTTAGTTTTCTCAGCTTCTGCTATTGTCCAGCAAAGGGGTGGGGGGCACAAGGAGCTGGGAGGGGATAGAATCAGGAAACTGACCTAAACTGTCAAAACGGATATTAGATATCATATGATGTACTGTAGAAAAACTATAAAACTGAGGGGAGGTGGCAGGAGGCGGCGACTGCTCAGGGATTGGGTGAGGATCAGTCAGTGGGCAATGAGAAATGGTTCTATGCACCACTTTTTTTTTTTTTTTTTAATATATATGTGTATATTACAATTACTGTTATTTCTCTTTTCGTAGTAAATCATTTTTATCTCAACCTACAAGTTCTACATGTTTTTTCCCAGTTCTCTTCCCCATTCCACTGTGCAGGTGGTGAAGTGAACAAAAGTCTGTGAAGTGTTTTGCTGCCTGCCAGGTTAAACCACAACAGTCTAAAAGAACTACTTCTATATTACATATTTGAAAACCGATTTTGAATATTTTACAGAATATTCAAGGAACACATATTCTGTTATTATTTCTACAGAAATTATTCTGTACCTCTACATCAGTTAATACAGAAAAGAAAGGTGAGATTTTTAGGAAGAAGCTTCCGTGTCTTTTTCTGGTTTACATTTTTCCTTAAAATAAACATTTCTCAATCTCAAAGAAGGATGAAGAACAAACAGCAAACAGTGCCTATACTGGATTATTATAGTGTTTTTTTTGTGCGTGTGTGTGAAAATTGTACGTGAATAAAAGCAATCTACTAGAAGAAATGTATTTTGTGGATTAGGAGTTGTACACCGAGTGTTCACCTTCTGTGAAATATTGATGATGAATTACAAACTTCTGAAAATTACAGTGTAAATAACTGTAATGGGAATCCTAATTTCAGCATTCTACTAGGATGTAAAGGAGTACCACTATAATAAGGCTTATTTCATTTGCATGACTCCTAAATATTTTATTAAAGTATTTCAAATATGTTATATATAAGCCCAACCATTCTTAATATAAATATGTTGCATTTTCAGCTTTCATTTTCCAGAAATAATGTTTTAAATTAAAATTATCTCGATTATTTCATTACAACCGGGCTAAAGGTTCATCTCACTTCTTACTTCTTCACAGGACCTCTTTCCTCTGAAAATACTATCCAATGCTCCTTATTTTCTATAAAAATATGGTTCTGACTTTCTATGATTAAGTGAGCATGAGTTTGAGAAATACTGCATTAGTTTGAGTAGATCTGTAACTTCTAAATAACATCATTGCAGGAAATTCCTTATTTGCCTTTTTTGTCTTCAGTGTCTGATCTGCTTTCCTTTACAATCTTGGATCCTAAAGATATGGGAATTCTTTACTCGATTCTTGCTGCAATAATGAAAATGAAAAATGTAGAGGAGAGGTAGGTGACTCATTATAACTTGAAAAGAGCACAGAATGCCAAAATGCACTCATGCAAAAATAGTTGATACAAGAGAAGGAGACTTCCACAATGTGTGTTAGTTTCAAAGGCAAATGCAAGAGGTTAATCCATTGTCATTGCTAGTAGTACGGGATCAGTTGAATGAAAAGCATGTTAATAACTTTCAAAATTAAAGCTAGACTTAGAAAAGAATAATGAGATATCTGAGACAAAATGATTCTCAGGTTGAGATTTTGCTATCATTTATCATATGTCTGGAAAAGCTGAAAAATTACTTCATACATACATTTAGGTTACATAGGAGACATGGATGTTTCTGAACAGACTGAGCATTGAAAAGAATACATGCATAACACTTCTTGGCATTCACAGAAGTATGATTTTGAATATATTCTGCAGTTTCCCCAGAAAGAAAAAAAAATGATTATTTGGCAGCAGAAAATCAACGGAAATAAATCTGACTGCAAAAAAAAAAAAAAGACAAAATACCACCTTTCTCAAGTAGTGCAAATTTGGGGGAACATTCTATAGAGTTTTATAATAGTGAGGACTACAAAAGGCAGTCTGTGATAAAACAGTTCTAGAAAATCCTCCTTCTAAATGTACATAACGTCTGAGAGTGTAGAAAGGATGCTGATTTTAAAGATGAAAGCAGCATTGGAGTTGAAGAGGATTTAGAGAATATTTCCCATAAGAAACAACATGCTGGCTTTCTTGCATATAATCCATAATCCCACCTAGTTATTTTTAGCTATCACAGATATCTGGTAATCGAAACAATCTGGTTTAATTGTTTAGTATGAAACATGATTGCCTAGTATACTGTCATATATTGCTTAATTGTTCCTTTCATTAAGAGCACTTGTTTATTAATATTTGTAAAGAATTGGAAGAAAACTGTCAAGAAATATTTTTAGATTGTTTAGCTTTAGTAAACTTGGATGACTAGAAAACTCAATTATTTATGTCACTATATTTTTTTTCAGTTCATTTTTAGGAATGTAGTTCAAAAAATCCCATATATTTAAAAAAGAAGTAAAAAGAAGGAAAAAAAATGCAGGGAAAATGACTTAACATGAAAATGTAAGAAAATCTATTGCTGTCTCATATTTCAACCAATTCTACTTTTATAAAATCAAAATAAGAAAAGGTGATGTGATGATATGTCAAGTTTGGCAGATATATGAGTGGAGACATGCATATACACAATATTGTAACAAAGAGCTAATGTTGATAATAGCTGATAATTGAAGCATCATTATGACATTTAAATGTGTCTGTTCATTACTACTCCTATTAGCCTGGAAATAAACAGTGTCTTCTAGAAACACAATCGCACTTGCGATCTTGCTGGAGGCAGGCATTTACAACTGTATAGCAATAGCTGTTGGCAATACAGGTGTTTCATTTCAGTTTTGCCAGTAAATTGATAGCAGTCAAATAGTGTTTGTGTTCAGGGAGCTCTCAGGACTACCACTACAAAGGGGAATTCAAAGTATTTTGATCTCTTAGATCCCAGCACTTGCTGTAGTCTAAGCTTTCTTCAGATCTTTTCACAAGTTTGACTCTAAGGCCTCACTAGATTCTACTTCGCTGAACAGTCATTAAATTTGCAGATGGCAGAAGATAGACTTCGTCTGCAGACCAAACAAAACAAAACAAAAAGATTGTACCATTCATTTCTTCTTATTTACAGAGCATGAGGGCCAAACCTTGGTTTTGTAGACTTAAACTTGTGTTCTCGATGCTGTAAAACCTTGCAAAAATTCATGCACTTGTGAGAAGAAATATTTGTTGAATATAATAATTAAATAATAAAGCTCCTGGTTTTGTTTACTTTTATAGGATTTTTTTGCCTGAGTTTAGTAACAAGGTTGCTACAGGTAGAGTTTATAAGTTAGCTAAATGATAAAAAGATTAGATAATGAGAAGGAAACTCTGCATGCATCCAGCGATAGAGTAGGACTTATTAGTAGAAAACCACATATTCTGAGTATTTGGATTAGTTCAAATTGCATGCAGTAAAGACCCTGACAGAAAAGCGTCCCACAGTCCCTCATCTACAAAGGAGAGAGAAGAGGAGGAAACTTCTGATTGACAGCTTAATTATTTGAGTAATTTTGGTATTTGTTCTCCAAATGTTATGCACGTTCTCTTAAATAAATCTTTGTCTCCCAGAAAGACTCTACCCTGGCCTCTCTTCAAGCTGAAAGGATCATTCAGAAGGAGAAACAAGAAGGTAAACAGAAAACAGGTTGTTAGTATTGTGTCTGATATTAATAGGAAAAGGCAGTTCAACAATAAGAGGGTACTGATACGCTGCTTTCCCTTTGGTGCAGCAGTCACACATATTCGTATTGTAAATGAGAACTGGGATCATAGTGGAAATTATGGAACCTGCTTATTTTGCAATTGTTCTTCATCAAAACTTTTGGTATGTTCTTGGTGTTCTAAAAGCAGAACAGCATACTTTTTTTGTCCACTAAATTAACTGCATGATACACTTGCATGAATTAGGCTTTATGATTTGCTCTGGGTATCTTAAAACTTCTTCCCTGTCCTTCAGAGTTCAAGTTGAAAATTTCCTCCCCTGCAAAGTGATTAGGACAGCACATTTCCTATGTTCCCTACATCAGTGCAGTGAGCTGCTGGGCTGGGAAGGTAATGTTCAAAGTGTGACTGAAATGCAGTGCAGGTACTTTCCAGAGGGGAAACCTAATTTTCTAGTAAGCCAGAGATGAATATAAAGTTAGAAGAAGGTTCTTAAGGAGCCATGACATGCAGGAGAAAGAAAATGTTCCCCTTTGGCTTTAATATCTGTTCAGAGAGAGTTCAGTGTGTCAGAGCTGCTGTCCTCTATTCTTACAACATCACGATGCCTAAGGAAAGAAAGTCCCCAAAATATGACCTTCTCTCTTTTATTTTAATACAATCACATTCTAATTAAACCATATTCCCCACATCTTGTCTCTTTTCCTTTGAGGCTAGGCCTGAGCAGATCACAGCCAGAGGTGCTAGCTTCAGGTAAAACCTGAAGATTTCACATAAGTCAGGCCAGAAATGAGAAGTGAGCTCCCAGGAGAAATTCAGATATCGGGAATTCAGCCCTACAGTGTCCAAAATTTAGCCATGCCAGTCTGAAGTGACTCTGGTGCCCTGTAGAGTGCCCTGTACAGTCTGGTGTCTCAATTTATGTTTTAGAATAACCAAACTACTGAATACTGAGGACAAAAAATTCATAGATAACTGTTTCCCATTTCGCCTCATTGTCGCAATGGGAATAAAAGAATTGACTTAGATGCCAAAATCATGCTTTTGTGTACAGAGAGGAAAATAAATTTGAAAAATCACTCCTGTGTCTCACAACCACCTTTTGTACACTGAACGTGCTATCACAAGAATACTTTGTTAGTACAGTAGCCTGTGATGGAGCCTGCTTCCTGGAATGAAAGGATGGGATCCCCTGTTAAGATTTTCTGCAACCTCTAAACTTCATCCTCATCATGTTGAATTGCTGAAGTTATTTTAATGTTTGTGTGATTCAGAAGCTTTTCTGATCAAATTTCCACAGTAATGTTTTTATTTTCCACTCAGCTTTCTATTAGTTCTATTACAAATCTCTCCTAAAGAAAGCCCACTTCACAAAGAGCTAACCTTGCATTATCTTCTACAAAAGGAAGGGGTGAGGTAGATTTACCATTTCTTTGCCTCTAGCACAATGCAACATTTAAATTCAGCAAAGCTTTTCAATGCTGCCTCATAGAAATAAACTTGATGAAATACTTAGTATTGCTAGATTCTAAAGCCAAGTCTGACCTTATTGATCTCTGTGTAACTTTTGCAGTATTTTCATGAAATCTGAATATTATTTAAAAAAAAAAAGAAAAAGAAAAAGATACTGGGAAACTTTTCTCTAACACTTTGTTGATGTATTTCTTTTGGAGGTATCAGAAAATCTTAGTTAAAGCAGCAAAGCGTGATCATGGTTCTTGGAGCGTGTCCAAACTTGCAAGTACTGAGAAACATGAATAATGAAAAACCTATCTACTGTTTCAGCTGTTGCTTGTTTATGTGAAAGAAAGCTCCTCCATGCTTAAGTGTAAGTCTACTCAAGCACCTCATGTTCAAAAGCAATTCTATCTGACATTGCTTACAACAGCAAAGAGGTGATCCTGCCACACGGAGGGATTGCTCTGCCTCAATGGTATATCCCACAGGAGCCTCAGCATCTGAAAAAAAAGTACAGGAAGAGAGAAGCTAGACAGAATCTGTGTAAAGAAAACAGTGGTTGGAGAACAAATCGCAGCCAGCAACCGGTGGCCACTGTGCTATATACAAGTGCTTTTTCAGATCTGGTTTATGTCCCTGTTGTGGTTCCCTAAGGAGCTGGCAGTACACAGCTGGGGACCTTTGGCAGCTCTGTGTGGCAGCTATGGAGACCATCCAGCACCCCAGAGCCACACAAGGCACACAGGAGCTCACCACAGGGGCAGCCTCTGCTTCAATATTCACGTACTTGATGTCAGCTAAATTAAGGAGGGCAAGTAGTTACAACTTAAAATCAGTAAGCACAACACAACAGGATGAAGTAAGATATTCAAAATGACACAGAAGAACTTAAAGAAAAAAGATTAAAATGCTAAAAAATAAATATGATTGCAGTTCCACATGCTAAAAAAAAATCACATGGATATCAGTATTCCACTTTATTAAAGGAAAATTTTGATGTCTAAGGCAACAGCACAGGGCTGACAGTGGACAAAGGGCTTAAGATATATGCTCCTTTCTAGATAAGATCTGGATGCCAGACCAGAACCTAAGGACAACAGAAAGCTACTATTAAGCATCTAAATATCTTTTGTACAGTTGAGTGAATTGAATTGCACTCCCTATGTCTGCTTCAAATTTGTACTTGTATTAGCAACAGCAAGTAAGAACAAAGTAAAATAACAACAGCCAACTAACAAAATAAATAAAACAGATCAAAATAAAACAAAATAAAATGCCAATCATTCTTCCAAGGGTAGAGAAAATTTTTATTTTTTTTTAAATTTTTTTTTAAAGTGCAAAGACTACATATTTTAGCTTTAAGACTGGAATCTGAACCAGCTCATCTGATGCTTCAAGGGTGATATATAGCACAGAACTAATAGTGAGATTTGTCACTTCCACAACCTCACTGAGGTACAGCCAGGTTAAACAAGAGGTGGAACATGACATTCAAACAAAAGGGTTATAGAAATGCTTCACTGTCTCAGTTTGTAGTTCCATAGTGAAAATAAAAAGCCAACTTGGGTTTAAAAGTTTAAGTTTCCCCAGTGGTTCTGTCTATGTACAAAAGGATGACCTAATGCCTTTACAAACCAATGTCATCTTACAGCTTCTCTTCTCCGCTCACCTGTTTTTGAGGATCAAAACCAAAGAAGAGATGAAAGACTGAGCTGTGTCAGAGAGCCTGAATAAAGCACTCTGAATTACGCATGGTAGAATAAAATACCTACAGAACCTGCCTTATTTTTTTCAGTATGACTGTGGCTTAACTAGGCATGCTCTCATTTCCAAAGTCACTCTACTCTCTGCCTTGTAAGACAAGAGTCCTGCAGTGTAATGCCTTTTCCTTGGTTCTTTCCCCTTTCTTCATTTACCAGAGGTTTCTAATTCCCAGCCAATTTATACTGAATATAAGAATTAACTTAATAGCAGGATAATTTGTAAAGTGCTTTGAAATTCAGTGTAAAGCATTTAATAAGGCTAATGTTCTTTTCTCACTTACAGAAAATAAGAATAAGATTCCTTCCAATTACTTTCCCTATGAGGAGTTCGCTTTTTAAAGATTTTTAATTATAGGTATACAATGAAAATAAAATTAGCAGGTATTTTGGGGGAAAAGTGATTGTAATGCAGATCTTATTAGCCTAAGTGACATCAGAGAATCCCTAACATTTGAAAACCTCTTGTAAAATATTCCTGAATTTGGCATGACATTATTACTGTTTTTAGTACTGTGAAGAGTTCTTTATACTCTACTCTCATTTCAGTTATGTTTTTCTTTGTTTGTTTTTTTTCCTGTAATTATACTTCATGAGAGTACTAACTTATCCACTGGAGTGAAAGAAAACAAAACAAGAGAAGATTAACTCTTTTCAAAAATTGTAATACTATTTTCAAAATTAGTCTCTTTTTTCTCCAGAAGAAAGGATTCATTTAAAACTGGCCCTGTGCACAATATGGTTTTATTCCTAAAATCCATATTACAACTTCATTCTCTTGGTATATAATGCTGCAAATTGGATCATAACTGCACACAGATTCTGAAAAGGCTTCTCCAGACTTCACTCCACAAACTCTATAGATATGAGTGTTTGTTGTATGTTCATTGCAGCAATATTAAGTTCTTTCACCAGCTCTGGGATCTTCAGATATATTTTTAGCTCAGGAATCTCCCAGGTATTCCTAACTAAAATATTCAGAAAATTACAGAAACATAAACTTAATCACATATTTAAAAGCTGATTTGACTTGGTGCTACCGCTAATAAACATTAGTGCTAATAATCAGTTTCCTGATTATCATTCATCTGAGTGATCATCCATTTATCTTTTTATTATCAGCTTGCCTCTGCTTAAGCTGCAGCTTCCACCAGAAACTTGTGCATTTACTGTCAGAAAGAGTTGACGCAGGATGTGAGCTCATTGGTTTGCAAAATTGAAGCAACAGGCAACTCCAGCAGAGGAAAAAGGAGGGAACAGCTGAGAAGAGGAAAGCTTCATGTTTCTGTTGTGCCTTCTGACTTTAGGCAAGCAGGATGCATTATTCTGGCAGGAGTGGTGCGCTAACTAAGCTTTATGGCTTCTGGTATACCCTGATCATAGTGCAACTTGTAGCATGCAAAGAACATGCTTCTACTACTGAATATTAAATCTACCCAGATTTTGATGTGTGAGGATCTGAGTAAGTATCTCAGTGGGAAGATCTGGTAGGCAGATGGAAATTCTGCCCAGAGCGCCTGTATGTATTGATCATTCTTTAAGAATGAATTTTGCAGATAACAGTGGAAAACAAAATTGAAGGAACCTGAAGAATAAAGAATGGTGAACTTGATATATACTACATTACTTCTTCCCCACCATCACCCCCCCACTCAGTGTTACTATTCCTGCATAATACAGAGTCCCTATTTAGAATCTCGATCTGCCAGACTATGGGAAGAAGTAAAGTATATGATCTGCCACTTAATTAGTACTAAGAAGCTGGAACAGACCTTCAAAAACTCAGACTGAGTTTGCTCAGTTTCTTACTTGAGGATTTACTCACAATGACAAAACCTTCAGCAAATCTTAGATCTAGCTTTTTCAAAGCACAGCTACCAATTTTAGCTGCACAGTCATAACAAGATTGTTCAACAAGATAAATTCAGAAAGACTAGTAGAATATATTTGGGAAAGATAACAGCCATAGCACAACTGAAAGCACTATTCCCAGTGTGGAAAAAACCAGCCAGGCAGAAAATATATGAAGGGCATAAAAAGATTGAAGGCATACTGTAAATCCATAAAGCAGTGCTGTTAGAAAGAGAAATCTTACTTTAGGATATGTACTAAGAGGTCCAATGTAGGGCAAAAGAGGTTTGCCCTGTTCGCTAGCAGCACAGGTTCCCTAGCTGGAGGATTCAGTCTCACTGAAGTTGCCTTCCTCATAAGAATGATGCTATTGAGTTGCGGAGTCCACAAAGGAGAACTGAAAAAAAAACAGAGTTGCAAAGAGATTTAGAAAGCATGACTTAAGAGAAAAAGAGGAAGAGTATATACTTAGTTTGAAAAAAGAGGGGGCAAGCTAGTAGAAAGCAAAACTGTCATCCAATACTTAAAAAAATGTTATAAAAAGGAAAGTGAACATTTGTTCTCCACATAAATAAGGGAAAAGACAAGAAGAAATCAAGAAAGACTTAAAGTTTAGAGTAGTAGAAATGTTCTAATGAAGAGTAGTGAGGCACTTCAGCAGGATATCCAAAGGTGTCATGAATCATTCTTCACCGTTTTTAAGAAAATATTAGACAAGCATATGGTAGTATTACTTGATACAGCTTCAGTGCAATGAATTGACTGAAATGCTCTGAACTGTATGATCCATTCCTCTTTTCCATTATATGTTACCCTGAAATATATTTTTAAAATATCACTTTGAAAAATGATAGTCTGTATACAACACTAACGACAGGTTAATGTTGCAAATAATACAAGCAGAAGTATTCTCTTCTGCTTTGTCTGTAATGCAGTAGAGGATTCCTTCATTTGCAATATATTGGGAAGTAAAGCTTTCAACACCATGCATTCACCTCTGGCATAGCTACACTGCAATGCCCTTTCTTACCTCTTAACTGCAACAAGAAAGGCTTTTAATCAAATATTCTTAAAAAGAAATCTGATGAATAAAATGAATATATTTTTATATAGCAAAAGCAGGGATGATTAAGTGCATAAAGAATCGAGGTTAAAAGTGACTACAATAAAAGGTCGAGTAAAAATTAATTTTAGCATATGCCTTGTATAATACTGCATTAGCTATTCTTTTGTTTCTTTGCCTCTTTTTTGGGCCTTAATTTTCAGTTAGATGCTGGCTTACATCTTATCTCACACCGTAATAGCAGAAATTAATGAGATAAAAGTACTCCATTCAAAGACAAATTATCATTTCACTGATCTACTTCACTGAGTGCAAATTCCCTCTGCTCCCATTAAAAGCTTTTGAGCAGCAGAAAAATGCTAGTTAACTAAAATTGTGTTTCTTTTCTTAGACCATAAAATTTTCATTTATTCTGTCTGTAATACCCTTGTGTAAATACAGTAATTTTGAAGCCTTTCAGTACAGTGTGATACATATTTTGGCATTGTTGCATGTCTGGATTTCTTCCATGGTACTTTAATTTTGTGGTTCAGTGAGCAAAACTAAGAGCTCTCCTGAAGGGCCTGTACTTAAAACAGTCAGGGGCGGGCTGCCTGCTGAAACAGTCAATCTTTCCCCTTGATGAGGATGTCCAGACACTGTTTGTATGAACTGCATCTTTTTCATTTTCTTTCATTCCGCCACAGCTTTGTTTCAATTTACACAAGTTTTTAGCAGCAACTTCTCTGAGACAAACAACAAATAGTAGTAGACAGCTAGACAAGGGAAACATTTTCAGGGTATGATACAAAATTTGATGTCTGTTGGAACAGGAATTTTCAGCTTTCAGAAAACTTATTACAATTCAAAAGACAATGAAGGATCATTAGCTGCTTGAGGTTGAAACTCTTCCAAAATGGGGAAAGAGATCATGTTGTTTGAGCATGATCAATATTACTTTTTGAAGGAATAGAATATAGATAAACTATAATTTCTCAAATCCAGAAAATGCTATTCCTTTTACTGCTAGGAGGTAAAAAAGTTCTCCATTTTGAGTAGAGGAGATGAGTTCTTTGATAATTTTAAACTTTCAGATCAGGCATGAAACAAAACTTAACAAAAGGTTTACAAAAAAAAACTATTATCATCCCATCTCTAGAGTTTAAAGTTATCCACACTCCTTATACATGCATGCAGGTACATAGTATAGGTACACAAACACACACAAATGGCCATTCATATTAGTTAGTATTCAACATCTGTATCACTGTTCACTAGAAGCAGACTACAGCTGTCAAAGTAACACAGAATTTTCAACTACAGAATAGAACTTTTCTACATTTCATTAACAATCACAGAATATTCATTAACAAGGCCTGCTGTAGGCAGTAGTAATTCGTAAATTTTGTGATACATGACGTTGTTCAGGGAAAAACAAAAAACATCAATTAAAACACCAAAAGCAATTAAAGTATCAATAATTCCTAAAAAAAAGCCAATTCAAACAAACCAAAACAATCAAACAAAAAAGGCAAAATATTTGTTAGAAGTTTCTAGTAGGAAGAAAAACATGTGCGTTCTCATGCATTCTATTACTAATTTCTACAGCTAACAGACAGTTAGTGTCTGCTAGTAAATTTCCTGGTAATTTTAAAACAAAATATCAGACTAAGCCAATTTGAAGTCCAAAACTGGACTTCCTTCTTGTAGCATCAACATAATCATCTTACTTTTCAAAAGCAAGATACAGAAAGTAGAAACTTATGCAGAATCCTTGAGGAATTTCTAAAGACACTGAACAGTTATTGTGGGGCAGAATCATAAATGCATTTCTATACATGCTAGTTGGAAGAAATACAGTTTTCTCTGTATAATGATCTTCTACCTGTCTTGTCTAGGTGGGAGTAGATCAGAATCAAAGAAATACTATAGACCTGCCAAGAAAAGGCCTTTGGTTTGTTTACAACAAAACCAGTATTTCCAAAATTAATGCAAAGGAATAATACAAACGGCATTTCAAAAATAACATAAGCTCAGTCTCTATGAACTATTAATCAAATCTGATTTAATGGGATCATTATATCTGGCATTCCGCATGTGCTAATAGCATCTAATGCACAGATGCTTTATTTTTTTGACTCTTGAATGAGTAATGATCCAGGGTTCAGGTTTCCTTAATGGTTCCTTAATATCAACTGCTTTGGATAGCGCTAGGAATAGAAATACATGGCATTTATTTTATATTACCAGCATAAAAAGTGTGAATATTTGTAATCAAGGTAAAATTTTACAATGTAGACTTAATGACTTCTACTGAAGAGGGGATGATTATGAAGAGCACTGCTTCCAGCATAAATATGGAGTGCTGTCATATTAAAAAGTGATGGGAGAATAAGCAAAATATTGATAAGATACTATTAATTTACACAGTGAAAATGAAGTGTTTTTTTCTCAACTAAATGACTTCTTTGAAATTTAACTAAAAATGGCAGGAAAACACGGACAAAAGAGAATTAGATGTGTTTTCTACCATGCAGCGTATTAGATAGAGTGAAAAAAAAAAAAAAAAAAGACTTCAGAGAATTCTTCAAGATATGTATAGATCATTTATGGATTCATGTCATTTGTATAATACACATCTTTTACTGTTATTGTTGGCATTTTTTTCTATGGAGAAAAAGCTTAAGAAAATTTGAGTGAGAAAAAACAGCTCCATTCTCTATTACCATCAGACATCTGACTTCATCATGCTCGGGCACATGAAAAGTCTTGAATATAGCTGGGCGAGTATCTCCACCTGTGAATGAGTCAAGACTCGGATCAACTTGTGTAGACCCAAAGTTAAAGCTCAAGCCTTTGAGACTTAATTAAAGACAATGTGGATTTGATTGCTTGCAGTACAACCCCACTGCCTACTGAGATGTGTTCCTAGTAGGCACACTGATTTTATATTTCTGGACAGACTAATATGTCCAGACAAATTCTTAATTGTGTAATTCTGGTGTTTTCCGCTAGCCTACCCTTGCTGGTGTGTGTCACTGACTTACTATGGAGAAAGAAGTGCAACTTGTTCTCAAGATGGTTTTACAGAGAGTTAACTACATACTCCTATATTCATCAGTGAAGCTGTCCCCACCGTGAAATGGCAGAGTTACTGAGTCAGGTGACAAGGTCATTCAACTGAATTCAAAAGCTGCTGCATAAATGGATTAAAGCTGTCAGTACAATGATGGGTCTTGATGTAGGATCTATGATTTACAGATTGGTTTAATTGTGTGGTAAACATTAAGATGTTGATTATGCTGCTGCTAGAGAGATCATCAGCATAAAAATAATCATTAAAGAGAAACCTTAGATTTGTCACCTAAATAAGTAGTTGTGACTTTCAGTACATATGAGGAAAAGATCAAGTATTAAGTGTGAATATTTTTACATAATGAACAGTGACAGCTGTGCTCTTGAAAAAAAAAAAAAAAAAAGGAATACAAATGAAAAATATCAAATTTAGATTGTGGAGGAAGGATTCAGATTTAGAACGTTAAGGTTGCAGTCTAAAAATAAACTCAAAAAGTTAAGGAATGATTTCTCTCAGACACATACTCATTGAGAGCAATGTCTCAAGAAAATGTGTCTTAACATTAATTAATTTTGTCAGATTGAAATATTGTTCAATCTGGATTCTGTTAAATTTACAGATCATTAGTCTCTTATCTTTTCATTATGGTCTCCTGAGAAGAACCATCATGAAGTTAAATGAACACTGTAGGAAATTATTACAGTCTTCCTTTCTCTTTCACCCTACCTTCCTCAATGGGGGAGATAGAGTATTTGTGAGTTCACTCTATGCAGTAGATTATAAATACCCTATATGCTTTAAAGTCTCTGGGGGTCTGTTTTATTTAGCCATTTTATATGCAATAAGATTAATGAGAACAATACATAATTTACTGTTTATTCCCTATACTAAAAGTACTAAGTCTAAAGTACAGTTTATCCACTGGTTCTTAAATAGAAGGGGGAAAAAGGTAAATATTTGAAGGGCAAAAACAGATTTTCTGCAGTCCAGTTAACGAAAACTAACTGAAAAAAAAAAAAATCAAATTGCTTCAGAGCTAAAATTCAACAAATGTGCACATAAACAAAGTACATTTGTGCTCACAAATATTTGCTTCACAATTTAGACCTGAGCTCATTTTTATTACTAACTGAAAGACCAGTCAGTACTTCAGAGAAGTGCACAAGCATACCAGTAATAAAATAATAATAAAATTCCTTCCTTGTAAATCATTCTGCCAGAAATAAAATCTAAGAAAGGAGTGATGATTCCTTGACTGAAATAAGCCCATGGTATTTCTTGTAACTGTTGTGGTACATATCTTTTATCTACCACAAGGAAAGTAAAATAGTTTTTGTTTTGTTCTGTTTTTTAAATGCAGAGCTCAATTATTTTTGGAATCACATTTTAACTTATTCAGCTAATTCTTCAGCTGCACTAATCAGAGCTATGTTTCAGGGATTTGCTTTCTTGTTTGCTTCTATCCATTCTTCTTGCATATCTTTCCCACTTGAAAAATATATTAAAGGTATCTAGAAATAGAGGGACAGAAAAGGAAGCGTTTTGAGCACAAGAGATTTAGTGACCTGAATGCTTGTGCTTCTGACTTTATCTACTAGAAGCAGTTGCCTCATTGGCATGAGGTATAATTCACTAAAATAAAAAAATACAAAGTGCAGCTGATGGTACTAAGAAGAAAGCAATTAAGTATGCACAAATGTAATTTGAAAGGATGATGGCACACAAAAGGGATTTTTATTTAATACTGAACCAAAGAGATATAGTTGACTGTTGGATAATACTTACAGTATTCTCTAGCCTTTATTTTTCCTGTGTACCAGATGGGATGAGAGAAAATTCGATTTCACTCATTGTCCCAGAGATTTCAACATGGAGATCAGAAAGAATCATGCAGTACCTGATAAGCTGGCCAACCATTTTCATGTTCATTTGGTGCAGCTTGTGGCAAGACACTGCAATCAAAAGTCATTACTAAAAGCAAAACTCAGCAGTAATTTTAATCAGACACTGGCAAAGTCAGCAGCAAGTCTGCTAAGTGGATGTATTATCTCTGAAATCTGCCACTGTGATTTTAGTAGTGTTCTTGAAGGGAAACGACATGATACCATGTAAAATCAATAATGACAAAATCAAGCACTTCTTTAGATAGATGTCACACTTGATTGTATAAAGACTCTGGCCATTGCTTATTCGGCTGTAAATATGCTTAATGACTCACATGATGTGCAGATAAAGTGTGTACCTGCTGACCGTAAGCAATGAAGAGGGAAAAAATATACACAGTTTAAAAACAGAATGTAATTCTGAACTCTTGTTGTTTTCATGCCTACAGAGTAAGGTAATTTATTTCTGATTTCCTCAATACAACTGTAGTTAGAAAGACACCTCAGGCTCATGGGAGTGTGCAGAGAAACATGCAATAGTGCCATTCTTCACCATACGGCAATTCTCTCCAGTCTTAAGTGCTATTCAATACATTTTTTAATATAAGGAGAAACACAGATTTGTCAGCTTCCTGAAACATGGACCTCTGGCAAAATTTTCTTGGGTCACAACTTAAGCTTCAATTTCAGGTTACTTAGATAAGCAAAAGAGAAAGAGATGAATGTTGCTGCAGAAGTTTTGGATGTTACTATGACTGTGATTTTGTCATGTACAGAAAATGTCATGTACATGCATCAGCAGATCATGTACGTGCATCACATACGTGCATGGTGTATGTGCATCAGCAGATGCGTGTACTTGTGCATTTCCTTGCCTCGAATCCAGACCCTTACTTTTAACTGCCTTCTTCAGTAATCCACACTGAGCTGCAAGTGATGACCCTGAAACATCAGAGCCACAAGCTTACATTGACTAATGAAAAATTAAAACAATAATTTATTTACCTTAAATACCAACTAAAGAAATCCTGAGAAATTAACATCCTGTTTCATTCCACTGTTGTTTAAGCTAGAATCTGGCTGACAGGACCTTTATAGATAAAAGATTTAGTCCTGCTAGTGACCTAGTGGCTCAAAGTACCCTACAGTTTAAATGTTTAAATGTTATGTTTATCCCTAACTTTTAAGAACTTGTAAGCATGCTGCAAATGTACCAAAATTTGAAAGTAAATGCCTCAGTGTACTTGAGTCCCACAAATCAACAAAGCAGCAAACTGTTGGATTCATGAAAGCAGACTATCCTCATCATCCAGAATGTATCTGAAAACAGGAAAGTGATATAGCTGCTAACAATCCATCTGCTGAGACTGAAGTTGGCTTTTTTCCACTTATAAGCCGATAACTGGTTTCTTTATTTCATATTCCCTTAACTTAGGCACTGGAATGAACCAAAGGCAAAGAAAAGAAAAATCTACTACTACAAACAACTCTCTCTCTTCACTTCCCTAAGGATTCCACCAACTTAGGAAAAATAAGCTCTTATTTTAGATACCTGAAGAATATAATGAAAGATCCTAATATCTCCTTATTCCTTGGGCTCAAAAACTGATGGCATTTTTGTTTTGGAGAGGTCGAGCAAGGAAATGAGTTGAAGAAAATACACTTGGGTAGAGTTCAAACAGCCCTCTAGATGGTTCCCAGTTTTGTAGAGGATACACATTGACTTAGGAAGATTTGCAATTAAGATATAGTCAAAACTGCTTACTCAAATCATCTTACTGAAAGAATTGTCAAACTCTCCCTTCCTGCTTGCTGAATTTCTTCACTGAATTGGAAGGCATTGTTACATGCTCAGCATACACTACTTTTGTAAGTACTGAATAAAACTTGAATGCTTTAACTCCTACATAACACTGAAACACAAAATTTGCAATAATTATGCTATATTCAGTGATCACTAGCCAACAGACATGATAAATTGTAAAATCAATCTGCTTCCTTTGTGGCCTTCCAAGACTTGAAGGGAGTGCCTAAACAGGAGGAGGATCAACTGTTTACATAGGTTGATAATGATAGGACGAGAGAATAGC
This sequence comes from Tetrao urogallus, assembly GCF_951394365.1. Classification (NCBI taxonomy): domain Eukaryota; kingdom Metazoa; phylum Chordata; class Aves; order Galliformes; family Phasianidae; genus Tetrao; species Tetrao urogallus. The sequence continues at coordinate 68,284,185 of NC_136814.1, read as the reverse complement.
TTTAAACTGAGACAGGAGATTTAGGTTAAACATTAAGAGGAAGTTTTTCAATCAGAGGGCGGTGACACACTGGAACAAATTGCCCAGGGAGGTTATGGATGCCCCATCCCTGGAGGTATTCAAGGCCAGGCTGGATGTGGCTCTGGGCAGCCTGGTCTGGTGGTCGGAGACCCTGCACACAGCAGGGGGCTTGAAAATAGATGATCATCATGATCCTTTTCAACCCAGGCCATTCTATGATTCTGTGATGATTCTTGTCATGTGCCAATTTTTTTTTCCATTTTTCGTCTTCAGTGTCTTTTAGTATTTGTTTAAGAATTTTTAATAAGTTGCAATAAAATTAATGACAACTATTAAATTAAAACTTTAAACCTTGAGAACAGTTATCACAGGCTAGCTTTAGGGAAAGCTGCAGGCAGATTTGTCACCTTCATTATGGAATAGTAGACTTTCCATCCATGAACCATATTTCCTTTTGTGCAAGATCCCCTCAACTAATTTCTTTCTCATTCATAATCTCTTTCTCTTCTTACGTATTGAATAATTTTTAATGTGCCTTCATCTTTAGAGGAATCCTTACAGGATACACTCCATCTCTGAGCCAGACAACAGGCAATACTGACTGCCAGGTATTAGCAGAAAAGTCATACAAGTTGAAGAAAACTTCTCCAAAGACAGACCATATTACTAACATATTGCCCTAACTAAAACCAAGCTGAAAAACTGCCAGTAACTGTTATTGATACGTTATACTACTGCTCTTTTCCTATCCTACAACATATTCTCTACTACACCCTTCTCTGTTATGTTATGCTCATATCATATGTGTATCTATGGAAGAAGTTAAGACAAAATAATATTTCTAAGTAAGGTTAAGTCACGTTATCCTTTCAAAAAATGCATTCTGCATGAGGTCTGGTTGCACACATCACAGCTTGCATTCCCTTCCAGTAACACACCCTCTGCAGCTCTTGATTGTAGCAAATGGAGCTGAGAGAAGTAGACCACAGGCTTTGACAAGTGGGATGTCTGGCTTAGCATGAGAGAAGCATACTGCACTCCATGATGGACCAGATTTCTCCCAGATGTTCCTGTGGAGTAGTGTCCTCCAGCAATTTTACTGAAAAGCCATGCACTGGCTTAGTCACACATGACAGATGATTTTGCAGAGCTTAAAGAAATCACTATGATGCGTGTAAGCTACTTGGTCACTCCAGCATTTCCAGTAGTTCTACTTTATACATTTTTTTTTTAACAGCCTTAGGCTTTGCAATACCCAGTGGTTTTACATCCAATATTCCACAGATAAAAATATTTACTCAACATAGTAAACACATAGATATGAATGCTCCCAAGTCTCCCGGTATTTTCCCAAGCTATTTTTCACAGAGTTGCATTCCTCTCTCCCCTTCAAACACCTATAAGAAAGTGAAGAGAAGTGATAAATAAATCTCAAACAGCATAAATAAATCTCAACAGAGCATTTAGCTCTACCGGTTCGTACCAAAGGTACACCAAATCTAATTTCTTGTCTCCAAAGCTGGTCAGTAACAAATGCTTAGGGAAAACACAGAAACATGTCAATAAAGTGAAACCTCCTAATTAGATCCATGTACAGCTTGGGGTAAAGGATAGGGGAATCTGGGATGAAGCAGTAAAGTTCAGGTGGATAGAGGGGGAAGAAAGGTGTTGGTTTATATTTTCTTTTTATTTCTCACTACCAAAAATTAAATTAAATTTTTGAAGCCAAGTCTGTTGTGCCCATTACAGTAGTAGTAATCAATCGCCCATTTCTATGAACCCACAATCTTTTTCATCCTATTTTCTCTGCTAGTTTCAATGAGGAGGGAGTGAATGAGTGTCTGGGTGGGAGTTTGCTAGCTACATAGAAGAGGAAGGAATTGGCAAGGAGTACACCTTGTGTTGCTATGTGTCTCAGGACACAGCTACAGTTCCTGAGATGCAAAATGTTTGTGTCAGCTCTGCACACTTGAAAAAAACATGGTAACTGTTCAAAACTGATCTTTCCCTTCTTGTTGATAGTGTTATCACCAAAAAAAACATATAGAAAAACCACTGAAATAATGAATTCTTGAAAAATTAACTCAATTTGAAAGAGCAACAATACTTTATCTATAAGTCAACAGCTGCATACCAGAGCTGATGTGGGGAGTCTGGTGGCAGGAGAGCAAGTCAGTGAACACGTTGAGGGTAACTGTACATGGTCACATATGCCTATTGTTCAAGCTATAAATGATATGAGTGTACACAGCAAAATGTATGAAACTTCCTTAGAGAACAGAGCATGGTGTTAGCCTAAGGTTGTCAAATAATGATTGCACATAAATTACAGAGGCAACAAGGGAAAGACTAAGTCTGCTTAGCTGAGATTAGCAACAAAAAGCTCCTATTAAATGGGTGCATGTGATGAGGATTTAATGACTGAATAAGTCATAAAAAGTATAGCTTCAGAGTGATTGTAAGTTTAAGATCAATATAATTCATACCACTAATGCTTGCATAGCAGTAGTTAGGCACATTTATATTTAAAAATGAAAGTTTAATTTGAGCCTCTGTAGAATCCATTATATTATAAATCAAGTTCAAAGTAACGTGAAAAGAGATAAGAACATACAGATGTTGTGTTTATATATCCACACTTTTCTTAGCCTATTGCCTTAGTTTCAGCTGGGACAGAATTGCTTTCTTCAGATTGTCTGATATGATGCCATGTTGCTAGGAGAAAAATAATGATGACAGCTCACCACTGTTTATACTTGCAGCTGAGCAGTATTGTATAGAGCCAAAGCCATTCCAGTTTCTCAGTGAAGGAGCTGGGAGGGCACAGAATCAGGACGGATAACTTAAATTGGCCAAGGCATATTCCATGCCATATGACATCATGTGGAAGGAGTTTTGAAGGGAGTGGAGTTCATCTTTCTGTTCCACTGCTCAGGGGACTAGTTGGGCAGTGGTCTGGGGGTGGTGAGCAATTCCTTGCACATCACTTGCTATTTACATTCATGTATATATATGTATATATGCATATATGTATTATTATTCACTGGAACAGGCTGCCCAGGGAGGTTGTGGAGTCTCTTCTCTGGAGATGTTCAAGACCTGCCTGGATGCCTATCTGTGCGACCTGCTGTAGGGAACCTGCTTTGGCAGGGCGGTTGGACTCGATGATCTCTGGAGGTCCCTTCCAACCCCTACAATTTTGTGATTCTGTGATTCTGTGATTATCCTTTTCTCTATCCTGATGATACTAAGAATTAGTTTTATAAATGAAAAAATATCAGAATTGTAAACTGGTGCTTGACTCATGACAACACCAAAGTGTGGGATTTTAAACAAGCATTGCTACACATACTTGCAAATGAAACGCTCTGTCCATGTTTATTTTAGAAGGTGACTACTCATGTTACAAGGACCATAAATCAGCATAGAATTGACAGTAAAATGCACACTTTCAGCTGACTACTGGGTTGATCTACCCAGGAACAAGGAATAAGTGCCATACAACAGTATCAGGCAGGAGGAAAAAGTGGATCTTGATATAATGAGACAAAATGGAAATATTTGTTGTACCCTGAGACTTTGAATTTGGTTTCTGTTCTTGATAGTTTTATTTTACAACAAGATAAAGATATTTGTGTCAGGAAATATAAGCAGGACTCCAGGAAGCAGAGCAGTTCATCTGAGATGAGTGGGTGAGTTGTGCCTGTTGCTATTTTCCTGAATTTGACTTTTACATTCTCATTTCATGGACTTGGAAAAGGGTTCAGGGAGCAATATGACCTGGAAAACAGACATGAGATTCATCAAGAATGCAAATCTTTAGCTCCTAGAAGATATGAATATCCTTAATAGATATATCAAAGACTATGTCTTTTTAATAGGAAAGTTGCTGATAAATCTAAAGCATATCTAGCCAGCTTTCAACATGCTAACAACATGGCTATAGAAAAAAAAAAAAGGCATTTTTTTAGCATTTTTAATAAAACTTTACTGGTCATACAGTAAGTGATTATATTAGAAATTTCTGATAAGATTATTTGGTGCTATAAACAAGTAAAGCTTCAATGCAGCCATTACAAAAGTCTTTTTTTGTTGTTATAATATTCTATAGATTTCAAAAGACAATAACTAATCACATATGTTTATTCTTGATAAACATTTTTTCTTCTCACTGAGCTTCAATTTTCTTCTTAATAATTAAATATCAAATATTGTTGATTAACTAATTGTTCTTAATAGACAAATTATCATAATTATAGAAGCCCTATCCTACGTCCTTAAACTGACTGATGAGACAAATAATTTAATATCACTTACTATCATCTTTTTTGTTTAAAGTGCAAAAATATAAATTAAATAAAGACAGAAAGAGTTGCAGCCTAGATACAATCTCTGTAAAACTGAGTAACTTTAAAAAAAATAGAACATACCTTAAAAATTCTGGAAAAATACCATCAGTATTTTAAATTGAGTTAGTGCTCAAATACTCTATCACTCTGTCATTCTGTGATATCTTGTTAAACACAGCATATGTGCTTTAAAAATAACTACTGAAGAATTTGTTCATCTAAGAAAAGTTGAGAATTTCATTATTATTCTATTATTGAGTACTATTGATTAAAATTTGTTCTGCCGGAATTTTTTTAGTTTTGGGGAATTGTGTCTTCTAGAAACACTATGTATGCTTCAGCTCATTATATCTTTTATAATAGATTTCATGACTTTCTACCGATCTCTCCCACAAATACTATCAGCATTCAGTTAAATGACAGTTTTTATGAATTCTGCCTAGTTAAATACACTAGTCCAAGTTTGGCCTTATGTCTGTACCTACTGAAAATCCTCTATAGGCAAAGTATTTTGAATAACCAAAAAGGTGCTCTATGATTTATGCTCTGAGTTCTTTTTTCCTCATCTCTGGCTGGAATGAAAATGTGAAGATTTAGAGTTCAAAAAACCCCATATTGTAAACTTTCTGAGATCTAGCCATTAGTATTTTCTTATTATGTAATAATAAGAGAACAGTGGTAGGCACTAAATAGGTTCTTTTATTGTGTGATTTAAGAAGTTTTCAAAACAGAAAATAGAGAATAATATAAGTATATATACAGTCATGATAGGAAAAAATAGCCAATATAAATATGTGTACATTTATCCTTGAAGGCAAATGTAATACAAAGCAGTCAAAACTTAATAAAATGTTGGTAATTATGTTGATTTGAGTACAGAGGATTGTTAATCACATTTTAGGCAGTGCCAATTCTCAGCTTCTTTTGTCTAAACAATTTATTTCTAAATATGTAACCCCATTCTGCAGCAGCAAGTATCATTTATTGATATTGCTGTGCATGATGATAATCTCTGGCAAATATGAAAGATGAAAAAATACCTCCACACGTTCTAGAACAGAAAACACGAGGCTACACTGCACATATAAGACATTCATGCCTGTATTTTAAAGCAATTGGACTACTTTTCCAAATAAAATAAACCTATGATTTGGTAATATTAATCAAATAGAGCTATACTTCTGGAAGAAAGTAATCCTGCTTCTATCACTATAAATTGATCTCACTGACCCTCCACATAGCCTGTTCCCTCACCCATATTCTTTCTACCTAGTCCACACTACCTTGCTCTTCTCTACATTTGTATATCATTAATGGTACTTATGTCAGTCTTGAGGTCATGTATGCATGTAATATTCACCATTAATAGGCATTATGTAGTTCAAAAAATTTGGTGACATTTACTGTTTTTTTCTCTATAGCTCAGCCAGAACCATGCATGCACAGATCTGAGACAATGAGAAAATCTAGTATGGCAACAGTAAGAATTTGATGCCTAACTTAAACTCTACCTGCATAACAAGAATGTTCCTTTCAAGGTCTACACAAGATCTCTTAGAATAAACTACTGGATTACTGATTTGTTCTACCTATCTTTATTATACTAGGTTTTCCTAATCTATTCATCAATTTTGATTTAATTGTGGTTTTGAGGAGGAATTTTTAAATGAAATAGGCTTCAATTAAAAATAGAGCAGGAAAGGAAAATTTAAAGAAGATATTTGAACTTTCAGATACATTCTCACAGGTTGAAAAATGAAAATGCTCTTCTTTTGACTGTCTTGTCTTCTCTCAGTCTCCTTTACTAAGGAGTACATGCATGTGTATCTCAGCCAACACCCATCATTAAAAATCAAAGCCTAGCAAATGAATTAAATCCTGAATAACCTAGCCCTAAAGCTCTCTGCTCTATTCACAGCAGCCATTTGCTTGACAGCTAGTGTTCTGTAGAGTTACAACCTCACAAAAGTTTGTCTTCTTACCAATTGTTCCCAGCTTTTAACACACAGCAGAGAAAAAACAAATCTGCCAACCTTTTCTTTTTACTCCATTTTAGGTTGTACAAGAGTATTTCTTATGCAGTAGTAGTGATTTGGGGCCAGAAAAACACCTTGCAAAAGTCGTCTAGATTCACTGGCCTACCAGCATATCTAGTCTTTACCATTAAGTACTCATAAAAGGAAGGAGTCTGTTTTGTCACACAGGTTAATTATGATATCAGTTTTTGGACTAATGGTTATTTTTGTGTAACCTGAAGAGTTAGTTATTTCAAGCCTGCCGTGTACTGGAACAATATGGTTGTACAGTAGAAACAGAAACCACAGAATGATGAACAGAACCTAAAAATTGTAAAAAAATATATATATAACAGAAGAAACAAACAGTTTCAGTGAAAGAAAGGGTGAGTTCAATTGATTTTAGAGTTATTGAAGATCTTAATTTTAATATTTCTTAGGTCAGTCCTACATTATTATTATTATTGCAGTAGGTTTCCCATCTAACTGACAGGCAAAACAATGACTCAATGCACACCAATGCAGTTTGTAATTAAGTTTGGATTTGAAACAAATCCACTTGAAGTATGAGAGATATTAGACAAATCTCTTCTTAGCCATAATGTAAATAAAAGTGTTTATACAATATATGAAGGCTGCTCCAAAAGTAGTGCCTCCTCTCATCACATTATTAAGCTGAAGGCTTGAACTTTCAGTCAGTCCAGAGAAGACAATCTTTCTCTTACAGCACAATGCCAGGCTACATACCACTTTGAAGATGATAGAGCACATTTCCAATCTTGGCTGGACTGTCCTACCACATCTACCGTATTGTTCAGATTTAGCACCTTCTGACTTCCTTCTGAAACAATGGCTCACCTCCATTGGTGCAGATTTTTACTAGCGCAGCATGCACGTTCTTGTTCATTGCTGGTGAAATTGCATTGCTAATAGTAGTGACAATGTTGTACTTTGTCAATGAAAATTTTCTCTATCAAAAACTGTTCTTATAAACTTTGTATCAGTTATACTTTTCAGGGAAATAAAGAGGAGGTATTACTTTTGGAGCAACATGCATCTAATGCTAATTTTATATGCAGGCCAAGTATCATGCATTATAAAATTAAAGCTTAATTTAAAAAATTAAAGTAAAACAGATACACAAACTATCTTTTTGCTTCGGGAAGCACTAACTTTTTTTTTCTTTCTAAAATTTGTAATGCCTAATATACTTCATATTTGTTTTCAATTTCTGAGCCCTCAGATACTCATTATTCCTTACGCATTTTTTAAAATTAATTATGCCCAAATAATAATGCTGTTCCACAAAGCAGTTTAAAATAGGTGGGCAATTCTAAAAGAAAATAAGTAAATACCTGAGGTGCTATTCAAGCCAGGCAGGTATTAATGTTTGCAAAGAATCAAGGAAAAATAAAGGGAAATTTCGCTCACGGCTTCAATTCACTGGAAAGTCACTAAATGATACAAGATATTACTTTACCTAAGACATTTCCCTGACCTTTCTATTTTCATCTTCAAGCATCAGAACTTGTAGTTAAAACAAAAAGACTGATGAGGAAAAAAAATAAAAGGCAAAAATGCACATAGAGATAAGTCTCTACAGATGAGACTATTTAAGGAATACACTTTCACAGTTTCACTGTTCTCCCAGAAAGGCTGTTGCTTTGATGTCAGAGCACTTGCTGTGATGGAGGTCTTCTTTGAAATGCTTAAGGTGACGTGGTTTCGTTCAGCTTTGTAACAAGATCTTATCAGAAAATGTGAGGAGCTGAAAGATGATGTTGGAGATAATTCAGTAGGTGACCAGCTGAATTGTGCTGCCAGGCCCTTACACTAGAAAGAAACCAGCCACAGAAGACAAAAAGGGCCAAATCACTTCTTTTGGCAGCAATATCAGCTTTCACTGGCCTCTAGGGTTAGAAGATAAAGTTTCTCTGCGCTGTTCAGAAAAGGAAGTGTGATGCTAGATGACTCCTGACAACTGACTACCAAAATACTACAGTAAGAAGGCATTAAACTTCATAATAGTAATAATTATATGTTTAATAATTAAGTTGGAGATCAAAGACTATCTTTAAGGTTAAACAGAACAAAAGGCTCATTGTGCATTTCACAGGAGTACTTAAAATTAAGCATGCAATTTGTTGAATCAGGGCCTTATTGAAGGTTTTAATTTCACAAAAAAAAAGCAAGGAGTAAGGCTGGCATTTATGAGCAAGACCGATATCCTGTATATATGTGAGGTAAATATGTGTGGTAATTAAATTTTGTAAAGCCCAAACTTTAATTGAGATACCTAAATTAAGGGATATCTCCTAGAAACAAAGTTTCAGTTTTCTGAATGATCTCCTTTCATTTGATATGATGGCAAAATATGTACTTATTAATGTAATACCTATGTTTGCTAATTGTTGCTTTTTGATAATATACTGTAATATTCTGTTGCTATGCATACTTTTTATTCTCTCACAGTAAGCTGTAAGTTTTCTGGCATCTTTGAAAACATTAATACAATGAATGCTTTTTTTATTATCTTAATAGTAAGGATTATTTAAAAATAAAGCATTCTCAGGTATTTTGAAATCATGTACTGAATACTATAATAGGATATCAAAATCAAAGTGCTGCAGAGTACTTATAGATATATCACAGTTACTCATGCAAAATCATCAACTAAATGCTATTGCTCAACTAACTCTTTAATTATGGTGAATAAATACTGAACTTGAATACTTAAAAGATAATATCTCTCAGTCAATCCATTTACTTGTCTCATTTGTAATACATGTTCAACTAACTCTATTCATCTGTACGATTCATTAAAACAGTGCACAGTGCAGGTGTCCCATGTTCCAAGCACTTAGCAGATTTTTAAAAATAATCTGAAAAGCTTATTTTGAAGAAATGTTCATTTTTAAAATCAGATTCTTACAATCTTTCACTATATCTAATGGAGAAATATTTCATCTTTAGAATGTTGTATTAATGCTGGAGGGAAAAGATAATTGACTTACATTTTGTTGTGCATTTAAATGGGAAAAGGCATTCTGTCTTGCTTATGATTTTTATAGTTTTTACTTCTGTACACAAAAGTGCCTTTGATTGTGGTTATCCACACAATCTCCTTGGATGCAAACAAACAGTGATATGCAACCTTATTGAACTTCCAAGATTCCTAGTATTACCAGACAGATTCCACTCTGCCTACTTCTTACTTATTTACTGTAAAAATGAATATTGAGAAGCAGGAGTAGGTTCAGAGAATAAGTAATTTAAGGAGCTCAATAAATTCATCTTTGCAAAAGAAACTGAAGTGGTGAAAGAACTCCGAACAAGTTGAATATTTCAAACTACAGAAGGAAAACACAGTGCAGTGCCTTGAACTGGGAGAAGACCTCAAAGAAAGGCACGCTGATTTTTAAAAATTATTTTACAGGTAAATTAATCACTGATGCTTATTGAGAGATAGGGTAACTTGTCTATCACTCTAAATCATTAACTTGAGACTAGAAATCTTTATGGATTGAGAAAGAAATTCTATGCCTCCTGACTTTACTGGAAATGTTGACATTAACTTACAAGGTTAATACTTATTATGTTGAGCTCATTTAAGGCACACACCAGCTCTGAGGTGAACCAAAGAGGAAAAAGGCTCATGAAGGACAGCAAATGGCAGGACATGAATAGTCCATGCTAGCCTGAGCATTGCTATTGTGGGGATAAAGGCTATACCCATCTGCATGTTTCCTTTCTTGCTTCCCCATTCCCAAACTCACTTCATTCCTGACTGGAATAATCTGATGTCTTGATAATACTTGATTTCACTAATTCATTAAAAGGCTGACTGAAGAAGATTTCTGCTAACCATTACAATTTAATTTATCTCACGTTAAAGATTTTAGACTTTATTAGAAGAAATTCCCCTCACTGTACCCACTTCGGACTATGAGAAGGTTTTCATTAATTGATAACATTCTACAGACCAGAACAAAAAAAAAAAAAAAAAAAAAAAAAAAAGATAAAGAATAAAAGATCTATCTATCTTCCTGACTTGACATGACTACCTCATAAGGTGGTCAGGAATTTCCAGCATCAGATCACTTTTGAAACCAACAATAGATCAAGTGTGTTTATTTTTCAGCCAAATATTTATCTAGTTATATCTTATTTTCAAGACCTTCCTTTGCATAATTCATAGTCTGAAATCACAGACTCTGCATTGAAAATTCTTTCTTTTCTCCCATGTGCTTAAACAGATGGCTGAAATCCTGATAAATGCATTAGCTGTGGTTGCAACAGGTCTTTATTTGTACATTTCAGTTTTGATGAACATCTTAAGGATTCAGATTAAGTTCTAACTAAATTGTATTAATGAGAGGACTGACTTCTTAGAAAAGTAATGCAAAAAGCATGCTGAGCACAAAGCATCACTCTGGTCATTTGTCATCCATGTTCAGTGATGACCTTGTTGACATCACCATTAATCTTTTCATTCTTCATTGAAAAGCATCAATAAACTCACGAGAATATCCCTCTCACATTGTACCACAGAATAAGCTAAGGCTGGAAAACATTCAATACCTCTTACCTCAACTAGGTGAGACAAATTAACTACATCCCTTAAAGAGATCGTAATTTCAAAATCTATTGAACCTAAAGAAAGATAAAAACAATGTTCATTATCATACAGTGCATGTTATTCAATACTCTAATGCACTGGACTCCTTTAAGAAGCAAATACAATATTTGAAGTTCAGATGAGATATGAATCACAGTGTGTTTAATTTGAGTGTGAAGGTGTTGTGGAAATGTATGAATTTATGAAGTTCAACTTTTGCTTCTTGTTTTGTTCTGTATGGTTTTTAGATGGAAGAATGCTGGGGATTTTAGTGTATTCAAATCTCTACGTACAACCCTCAACACACCGGTAACATTAAATGTTCTGCTAATTACATCTTACACTATAGACCCTGCTGTCAGCTATTTGTAGTCTCAATAGTTATGGAGGTTGTAGTGAAATGACCCTTTGCATTCAAGATGTTTCTTATATAAATAAAGATACCACGAGCAAATCAACTGTCAGTGATGCTTGCATAAAATCCAAGTAGGTAGTCAGATTACTAAAGTACTCTTTGCCAGTTACTGAGAGAGCATATTATAATCACTGCATTGATCATGACAAAATTCCCTATTAAATAAAATAAATTTGATTCATCAAAACCCAGGAGGAACACTGAACATGCTTGCATGTGCATGTAATTGACATTCAAAATGGAAATAAAACCAAAGCTAGTCTGTGCTGCTTGGTAACCACCCACCAAAAAAAAAAAAAAAAGCTCAGAATATTAGGAATTCCACAGGTTTATGCAGAAACTTTTTGAGACTTCATAAAGTCAGCTGATTATGCTGACAGTTACTATGTAAATAATTGATTACTCTATGCATTGTTTCCTTGACAAGTTTAATAAAAATTTACTATTCCAAATCTCTACTCTTCCTTTGTATGTGACATGACATTTGCCTAAGAATAAATCTTCAAGATGGAAAACTATTCTCTGAAGAGCACAGATGTAATGGTCACGCTTGGGTGAAACAAAAAAAAACAAACCAACAGACTCAGTGGCCAGAAGCATTTGTGAAATTCACATTGTTCAAAAAGCCTTGCATAGTTTCAGGTGTGGAATTAATTCACACTCAGAATGAAGTGCCAGAGAAAGCAATTTCTCCATTGTTAGAAATCTTGAATTTAAGATTGGATATCCCCTTAGAACATACACTATACTTCAACCCACTCTTTAGCCTACAGAGAATACTGGAAAAAAAAATGTCCGTCTGGTATTGCATAAACTACAGCATCCATAACAAATCCTTCTGGTCTTAAAATCTATTGCTTATGAATTACAGTTTCTCAAGTGAAAGTAATCTTTGTGTGCCCTTCTTGAAATGCTGGCTCATGAAATAGTCACATTCATTTCCAAGAGGAAAATGTATCAAGCATAGTTGAACTATAGTAACATCATGTTCTTAGAGCCAGGCTCTGTAAAGAATCCTCCAGTAGCCCATTGCACAAAGGGATTATGAAAACACGCTTGCAGAAAAACATGACCCCTCCAGTATCTCCATTTCTCTTCTGGACTAATCCCTTGTCCTCAGAATGCACTAAAATGACTGGTATCATTTTCCATACCGTTCTCATTGTGCTCAGAGACCACATGAGAAAAGAATATAATGTACACTAGACAGAGAAGAGTTAATTTATGCAGCAATTACAATGTGAATATCACTAAACGGACCACTCAACAAAATAGGAAATCATCAGGAAATCATCATCTGTGAAAACTGATATACAAAAAGAAAAAAGTCCTGGTTAAAATAACAGAAATCTATTCAGTCAAAGCTTAACTGATGAAAATGAACTGACGCTATCACAGCAAATCATCAATAACTGCTGATATAATTGGAAGAATTTGCATGGAAGTCATAGCAATTGCACCTGCTTATAACAAATTTCATTTTCTTGAAATGCTTTTCATAGCTGATGTTATTAATTATTCACTTTCCAGTAGTGCACCTGGAAGCCCCAGTGTTTATTATTTTGCCAGATATTGCACTCAGGGAATAACAATTCTTTTCAATATTCAGAGTGTTGCAAGTAATTGTTTATCAATAATCCTAAATACTAATTCCAAAATACATGCATGTCACATTTCATCAATGGAATATCACATCTGTCTATAAACATTGACTAACGTCATCAATATTATGTACAACCTATTAATTATTCTTAGCATTCCCTTTCCAATGTGTGTGAGAAATATAACAAAATTCACAAAAACAGAAAAGAAATTCCTGGAAAAAAATTGTAGAAAATTTCTAGTCTACTTTCAGAGTCCTTCCTCATCCCATACGTATTTATAGAAGAAGTCTGATTTTAAATTGGACCAGCTGACCTCCAGAGCTCCCTTCTAATCTCAGAAACTCTGTGATGAGCACATAACAAGCATGAAAGACGTATGTTGAACATAATTATCTATTCTAAATAGTGTTAATGGCATTTCTTCTCAAAATAATTTAAAAAATAAATTGCAATGCTATACACTTGATAATCTTACACAAAAACAAAGAGATTTTTTTTTTTTGCTTTGAGGAGAAAAACTATATCCCCCGCAACTATCCTCATTGGCAACATCTGTGTCTATTGATGCAAGTGTAATAGCAATTAAGGAGGTCTCCAGATGACCTGTCATCAGGATGGGGAAAGCCTTCAATATCTGCATATAGCCAAGATTCATTGTAGTATGTTAATGCTTTTGCATATTTGGTTGCATATTTTTTTTCTTTTTTTTTTTTTTCTTTTCTTTTTTCTTTTTTTGAACTTTGGAACATCATTCATAATCAAGGATCAGAAAATTTATAGAAAGCTCTTCAGACTTTTACAGATCAAGTTCTCCTTAAAGAAGTGTTCCAAAAATGCTTTCTGATTTCACTAATTTTTCGTCGAATCTTTAAACACTGAGTGATCATCAGTACAGGGCAAAAAATATTATGAATAATATATATCTGAGCAATCTTAATCCTCCTTCTACTTAAAAATGTTTGTAGCCCAGATTCTATCCAAAATTTATTTAAATAAGATCTGATTAATGAGAAGTTTGATATACTCAAAATTAAAAAAAGATTTTGTCAGTTGTGATTGTCTACTGTACCTTAAAGAATTTTTATTATAAGAGTTCGTAATTCTAAATGAAGTATATACAAATTATTGTACACTGACATTCAGTTTCTTCAGTTTCACATTAGTCTGCTCTCTTATTAGCAAAGATGCTTCTTCAAAATACATTTAAAATCGTAAATTTTTTTGGAGTTTTTTCTGCATAATTCACTTTCAGTTTTTAAATGGGATTTTTTTGTTTTATTGGCCCAAGTCAAGCTAGTAATTTATTAATAACGTTTTACTAATAACATGTTATTAATAATAATATGAAAGAAAAAAAGCCTTCTTTTAGTAACCAAAATGATGATTTTCAAAGCCAAATGGAAGAAAATTTATAACTGAGGCCTAAAAACAACTAAAAAAATGAAAAGAGCGTAAGAATAAATAAAAGCTAGTACTATACCAATATACAGTGTACTAATATGCACTGGATAAGAATTGGCTGATGAAAGACTCAGCATGGGCCAGAAGTGTGCACTTGCAGCCCAGAAGGCCAATGCAACCTGGTCTATTGGAAGGTGGGCTTGGAACTAGATGATTTTAAAGGTCTCTTCCAACCGAGAGCATTCTGTGATTCTATCATCATAAATTATTCAAGTATGTTTTTAAGCCTTTTTAAAAGTATTTGTGAATGTCAGTGCTTCAGCAGTGATTTTTAAGTCCTGTGATTTTCAATTTGAATAATAGAAAAATGTAACCAATTCATAAATTAACATAATTTGTGTGGAAAGAAAAAAAAAAAAAAAAGAAAGAAAGAAAAGAATTTTGAAGAACTCAAAGAGAACTAAGTGCCTTACTTGGAAAAAATATTCTTAATCATGGGCCATGAATTTCAGCACTTCCACAGTTTCAAAGGAATTCTGAGATTTATGACTGTGCTTATGTGGAACTACCATTTAAGAAGTCTTGAGAAATGCAAGGATTCTCACGCTCAATTGCAAATTCAGGTTCCTGAATGATGCTTCAGTGTCTCATTCACCCACCAATCTGTGAAACAAAACTGCAGCTGCAATGTGTGATGGGAGATATGCTCTCCCACTGGAAAAATTAGTGCTACTTTACCTAACATCTAGTCTATAGCCACCTTATATTTCCCCACTTTTATGGAAATTCCATATTGTGACTATATCAGGTAGAAAAGGACTTTTTCTCAGATTTACTCTGATTTCTAAAATAGAGAAGAATAGTAAGAAAATAATAATAATAAAAAAAAAACAAACCTATTTTCTTAGAAACTGCACCTGAATTTGTTAATTATACATGAAATAACTTATGTTAATATGCCTGAATACTGAAGTACTACAAATAGTGTGATAGGAAATTATGTATAGCAAACAGAAAATTTCACACAGTACATTTCTATCTGCACTACCAGATATGCACCATCACCAGAGACAACTTGCAAGTGACTTACTACTACTGATCTAAATTTCCCTTCACTCCTGCTTTTGTTCTTTGCCCCTCTTAGAACTACGTTTTACTGCAGTACATGCTGCACAATGATGGATTAACAGACACTGAGCTTGTATTTATCATTTCAAGCTGATTTTAAACAATAACTGAACGACATAAAAATGCTGTGTCTGCTTGAATTTCTTCGCTAGAGGAGGATATGATTTTTATCCTTCCAAACATGTACATATAGAAAGAAATTTAAAGATATGTTTTTGGGGCTACCCTTTCATCAGTTGTTGCCAGTGTTTCAACAGAATATACTGTTAGTGGCCAGTATTTTTCATACACCAAAAACAGTTAACAGCAAGAACAGGACAGATAACAGAAGCTGTGTGCAAAGTGTTCAGTTACATAACGAAAACAACCAAAAAAATAATGTCTGTGTTACTAAAAGATAATTTATGGAAAAATACTGATAGATGAGTAGTTCCTTTTGATTCCTTGAAAATCTCCTGTCTAATCTCAAGATGATTTCTACCAAAGAGAAAGGGAAGGCAGTTGATTGCTTTCATCATGTAAATGACATAATGAACTCAATAATGAATTAGGCAGGACAAAATGCAAAGAAATATACAGTTGTTAGCAACACCACACTATTAAGAAGATGGCTTAAAACGAGTCTTTTCTTTCTCCAGCTTCTGAAGTTCAAACTCTATTTTCTTCCCATTGTCCTTGAAGCTTTTAAGAATGCAACAATATTGTATTTCTGTCCCAAAGAGAGAGGGCAGTCTTGTGACCTTAAAGGCTATGAATAAATGGCAAATTGTGATCTGGCGAATATAAGGATCCAGTTGACACTTGCATCATTGTGGCTCATGCAGAGTGGGACAGAATATCCAGTGTATTTCTGGTTGTTTCCCATCTAGACATCAAGAAACACTTTTTTTACTGTGAAGGTGACCAAGCAGAGATACAAGTTGCCCAGAGAGGTTGTGAAGTCTCCTTCTTGGAGATTTTCAAAGTCACTTGCCTGGACATGGGCCTAGGCACCCTGCTCTGGATGTCCCTGTTTGGGCAAGGTATGGACCAGATGGACCCAAAGGGTTCCCATCCTGGGTTTCTGCAATTCTGTGACAGTTGTATTCAACAGACATAGACTTTGCACAAGGAATGGGTGCAGTCAGCCTTGTATCTGCCAAATCTACCATTCCTCTACCATAAAAGAACAAAACAGTATCAGGAATATGTTCTAGCTGTCACTTCCTATATGACTTTTATATGTTCACCTTTTGTATTTAATGTATCATTTAAAATATGTAAACATGCCATGAATATTTCACAACATAAACATAATCAGATTCCCACTTCAGCACTGTAGTGCACTGTATCAAAGCTCCTGAGCATTTACCTGCTTTCTGGTCTGCCAAGGACAGACACCTCTATCTGAATTAGAAGTTGCTGTGTCCCTTCTTGCTAAACAGAAGCTCATTACAAGTAACTGCTGTGACCTCAGATATGTATGTGATGTTATATCAATGTGACAGCTTTTTTATGTCTTCAAACTGCCAAAGAAAATATTTACTACCATGGATAAATTTCATAATAGGCTACAGTGTTTAAAGACCTACGACAGCCATTTCCTTGTAGCATCAAAATGCTATTAGTCAATTATTATTCTCCCCACTGATATATCACCAGAAATACAATCTGATAGTATTTCTATAAAGTGGTATTTAACAGTAACAGCATGCACATGAAATCTGATTTTATTTTTACGCACATCTAAATTCTGCCACAAAAAACCTTGCAGTTAACCATTATTATGATACCTGTTAGCTATCTTTTTCCTTTTATTGATGTGTACTAAGCACTTCTCAATGATGCTTCATGGTTTGCAGAACATATCTGAACTTAGCTGAAAAATAATTTCAAAAGTAGACTTCTGCTGGGAATGTCAATGAGGTAAGGACATTTTTTGACACATTATCTGCATTACTGAGCTTTATTTGATTTGCAAGATTAAAAGAGATTGAGTTGAAAGAAGCAGTGAGCTGCACCTTAATGGAACAATAACCTGACATCAAAGATGTGTGTGATTTGAAAGACTGAGTGGCAGCTGCTACAAGGAGATTATAAAATCAGAATCCAGGCTTCTGCAGTGTTTTGGTATGGAACACAAACCTGCAGTTCAGATCAGAAATAATTTTAACATGTTAATTTAGACTGACTACTTTTTCTCTAATTAGATAATAATCAACAGCTTACATTACTGTCTGAAATACCCAGAGAGAATTAGGTTACTTTTTTACTGTGACAGTTGTATTTTGAGCCAAAATTAAACTCACTGTCCGCATAATCTAGGGGATGATTCAGTGAAGTGAGGTAAAAAAAACAAAACAAATAAACAGAAAACTAGACATGTAATTTCATCTCCTAGAAAATGAAAGCAGAAAAAAAAATCACTGCAGTCAGTTCCCCATTCCTATGCAGAATTTGAACTTACAACACTCTGGTTGCCCTACTTCCTGGGTAATGTATCAGCTCGGAGATTCTTTTCCAGGCAAATATATCCTTCTTCCCTTTTATGCCCTCTTTTAAACAAGCAAACAAACAAACAAACATCTGATCCAATTTCAGTGCTCAGCTGTAGGAACTGTTTGGCAGCCATGATTCTTGCTGATTATGAGATGTGCTCCTAAATGGTTTCATGACTGGGATAATGCCATGCCTTAGCACTTCTTCAGCATTTTCTAGTAACAGTTAATACTTGCTAGCAACTGCCAGTTTCATTGTTAGACACTTAACTCCCCTTATATATTGTATGGAGAGTCCTGGCATTTAACTTGGGCTTATGAATTCAGCTGCATAGCAGGATGTCTACTAAGACTGAAATGTTCTGTCTTGCATATTCTGAGTTCAGTCTTTTACCTCAGCGATAGTGTAAGAGATATTCTGATGTTGTATAAAAGACCAATGAAGGTTGTAAAAGCATTCTGAAGGGCAAATCATGATTCTTTCATATTTGAGTTGTGTTGTTTTTGGCAAGATAAGAAGATTGAAGAAAGGGACTTGGCTCCAGACACTCACCTTCACATTCTCTGACTCACTGCTTATCTAGAGGGCTATTTCCTTTTATAAATATGTCAGTTCATGTTAAGAAAAAGATACATAATACAGAAGAAAAGAAATAACCATATACATGTCAGAATGAAGAATTGATATTTCTCTGTTCACAGAGAAGGACTGATGGGAGATATGGAGGTTAGGAGCTGTCTTGGACACAGAGTGACTTTCAAATGGCAGAGTTCTCTATTCTTGGTGAAATCAGGAAGAGGATCATCAAAACTGCTATTTTGGACTTCCGTAGGGTGGACTCTTAATTATTCAGGACACCAGTAGTGATGGTGTTTTGGGATTCAGAACTGAAGGGTAAAGGGGTCCAGGAAAGCTGGTCACTCCTCAGAAAGGAAGTCCGAGAGGTGCAGGAGCAGTCTGTATCCCTGTGCTGTGAGATGAGCTGGCAGGGAAGAAGGCTGTCATGGATGAGCAGGAAACATTTTCTGAGGTTCCAGGTGAAAGTCTACTTGCTGTAGAAGAAGAAAGGACAGGTAACTTGGGGCGAATACAGGGAAGTCGCTAGGATATGAGGGAAAAAATTAGAAAGGCATAAGCCCAGCTAGAACTCAACCAAGCCAATGTGATAAAAGAGAATAACGAATTTTTTTACAAAAATATTAACTCTAAAAGGACAGTTAAGGAGAATCTCTATCCCTTACTAGATGCATCAGGGAACGTGACCACTGAAGATAAGTAAAATGTTAAGGTTCTCAATGCCAAAAAAGTGGTTTTGGTGTTGGAATGGACTGCCCAGGAAGGTGGTTGAGTCACCGTCCCTGGAGGTGTTCAAGAATCTTTTAGTTGTACTAAAGGGCATGGTTTAGTGGGGAAATATTGGTGGCAAGTGGCAGTTGGACTAAATGATCTTGGAAGCCTTTTCCAGCCTTGGTGATTCTATGATTCTGGGAATCTCATGCTTCAGTTGGAGTACTGTATCATCCCAAGGATGTTATCTATCAGGGACAGGAAAATGAAAGTTGCTAATTGTGCCTTTAAAAGTTATTTCTATTCTCCTTTCCTCCCAGTGTTAAGCTTAATTGAAACAAGATATTTCAAGAGTTTTCGAACTATTAAAGGAATAAATGAGCAAAACCAAAATACTTATAAATGGCATTCTAAGGAGAATTTGCATATTTAAAATGTGTATCTTCTGTGCCTTTAGACATATGGCTTTCCTGAGCCATAACTGGTTTTGAAAAAATGGAGCTAAGTTTAAAGCAATCAGGTCAGAGGGTAACAAGGTAAAAAACTTCAAAGGTTCTGAAATACTGTTTTTAGTACAAAAACCTGTGTACTGTATTTTCATTTCATTTTTTATTACAGTTCAAAACTGTTTTTATGACATCCATATAGTGAACTGAGTCTGGCTGTGAAGACAAATTATTTCTAAATATGAAACTTTTTGTCTTCATCCACATTGCTGTTACACATGTAGGTCTGCATGATCAAACAGATGTGACAAGTGACACATCATACTAAAGATGCCAGACAGAACTGGATGTAGGTGTCTTCCCATTATAACTTCTTTACACCTCTCACTGGGGTTGCTGAAGATGCTAACAGCACTGAGTATATATATATATATATATATATATTATTTTTTTTTTATAAGAAACAATTCTAAACTCAAGGTTTTGGGTAACAGCTAAGTTATCATCAATAACAACAAAAAAAAGTCCTTGAAAATATTAAAAGCCCAGCAAATAAACTGTAAAAGTAATATAATAGGAAAAGGTAAATGTAATTTTTAGATAAGAAAAATAAATTTCAATTTAACTTCTATGCAGTTTTTTCCCCTGTGGTCAAAGAATATTCCTAGACCTATGTAAAAGCATCTCACGCAGAGTTTAACTAATCAAACTGAGAATAGTTAATCTTATTGACATCAATAGCTTCAAGTCACTCGTTTCACTATGGATTTGAGTATAAAATGTTTCTCAGAGGAAACATCCTGTATATGAGATGATAATCTCTCGCTGAGCTAAGTAGAATAAATCATTATAAAGGTTTGTTTATGTTTAACTTTTTTGATAAGTAGTACATCATCAAACTAATTAAAAACTGACAAAAGTAGAGTGGTCCACTATTTGGGAAATGCAGCAGTCATGCGGTGCTTAGAATGAACTGCAGTGCAAAAAAAAATCCAATAAATCTGGTCAAATCATTGCATTTTTAGAGAACTTAGCATTCCAGAATTGTTCACACCATGAACAATGGTGGTTTTGGTTTTGTTTTTTCTTTCTGGAATCAGACTCATACTTCATATGAAAATTCAGATAATTTATCCTTAATAATGCAATAATTACATAATAAAGTATGTAGCATAGCATCAAAATAAACACTTATGTATGATTCAGGAGCAATATTGTTTGAAAGACATTTCCTTTTGGAAAATATTTCCTTTTAAAAGCAGAAAAAAATAATTAAATCTAATACATTTCTCATTTTTTTTTTACTGATTTGTATTTTCATAACTGAAATGATGCAGTTAAAACATTTGAGTAAGTTAGAAGCAGAACAGGAACAAAAAAGGAGCTTTGCAGGTTGCAATTACTGCATATGTAGGTATCTAATGAAGCTGTAAAAAGGATATCCTACAACTGATGCTGCTGACCCAACATTTTCACTACCAAGACTCCTGACCTTGCTCTCAATGCGGAACATGCTTCATCTGGTACACACAGTGATTATATCACTGTCATCTCAAGCATTAGATCAATGCTAGTTCCCATGTGGCTGCAATCTATGCAGTCTCATATTTTATCATTACAGACAATGTTATACAGACTGTTATCAGCTGCCTAACAGCATTTTTTTTTTATTTTCTACAATATATCATCATGCCTCTTCATCTATGTCTTGATTTAGTACATCTTTACTGAGATAGTTGATATTCACACTAGCCATTATTTAAAACGGCCTTCTAAAGTAGTTATGTTGTGCTACATTATGCTACCAGTTCCCTGAGTCACATCATTCCCTTGGAATTCAATTACCTGTGAATTTCAATCTTTCAAATAAATATAAACTCATGTTAAAATTCACCTCATTCTCATAAATTATTTTTTTTTAATGCAGACAAATACAGATTTCTCTCTTCTAACCTATGACTTTATAACTCTGCCTCAAAAATTCAGTTTTTGTCAAATTAGTATTAAAAATAAACTTTTTAACATGAAGGGCAGCTGATGTTGTCATTGTACCCTCCATTAAAATATGCAGCCCACCAAAATTTACAGGATTTAACTGAAGTACAACTAAACGTATTCTCATGGATGATGTCATAATATGTTCCACTTTCCCAAACCAGTGGTTATTGTGTTGTATACTGCTTGCTAAGTACTCATTCATATCGCTTGGCAAGTGGAATATCCACAACTCAGTGGATACCATATACATTCAAAAATTGAATGGATTTCACTTTAATATTACTTTTTTACATTCCTGTTATTCTGTTCATATTTAAATACCTGCAAAAGCATATTAAAACTAGTCTGATTCAAATAAACTGAAAGAGACCAAGGAATAAAACTGATACTGACAAGAAATGGATGAGTAAATGGAAAGAATTTTTTCTGAAATAAAACTACTAAACTAGAGAAGTAATAAGCTTTCATCTTATAAATAGATATTTACATTTAATAAAAAATCCCAAACATAGCACCATACCAGCTACTGTGTAGAAAATTAACTCTGTTCCAGCCTAAATCATAATAAAAATTAAAATATTCCTTCCAATGATGTTAAGTTTTAGTATCAACATTTTGGTACCAATATCTACCCAAAATAGATCTCTTTTCCTGTCATCTGAGTTCTGCTTGTCATTATGTATATCTGGAAACATACATGTAAGTTTCTGCAGTCAGCCTGCATATTCACAGCAGTATGCAGTGTTTGTGTTTTTTTTTTATAAAGGAAAGTGAAATGTGATTACCATATTAATTTATCCAGTCATGTCTCAAGAAACATCATCAATAAATAGAAAGGCTGTGTAAAGAAAAAGACAGAAGAAAAGGGAAAACTAGGAGAAATTCCCTCTAGAAGTAACAGGCAGAAATTTCATAGAAAGAAAGCAAATGCAATTATTATTTCAGATATATTAGATGGGGTTTTGTTAAGTATCCTTTTTCATGACAGAAGAACACATGGGGATTGAATAAGAATGAAAGGTGGAAAAATCAATATGGTAACAGAAAAACCTTTTCACCCAACAGTAATTAAATTAATCAGCCTCTTGCTGCAACTTATTGCTGATAATAATAGAACAGTAGATTCCAGAAAAAGATCAAACCCATCCAAACATTATAATAATTATATGGGTTATAGTAGAACAAAAATATAACCAGTAATTTTGCTAGACATGTTTTCATAACAGCAAATTACAAAGCATCATTCATCTAAATGGTCTAACTTTCTATAGGTGTAGTTAAAGAATAAATTTCAGCTGTAGGATCTTCTCAAAAATTACAGGTTTCTTTCTGTCTTTTAATCACCATGCATGAGCATTCCAGTAGCACAGAATCATAGAATGCTTTGGATAGCAAGGGACCTTAAAGAACGTCTAATTACAACACTCTTGCCATGGTTAGGAACACCTCCTACTAGACCAGGTTGCCCAAAGTTCCATCCAGTCCAGCACTGAACACATCCAGGGATGGGGCATCCACAAATTCTCTCAATCTGCTCTCACCACAGGAATCATTTCTTCCTAACATCTAATATAAATCTGCCATCTTACAGTTTAAAGCCATTACCCAATGTCCTATGACTAAACTCCCTGGTAAATGGTTCTCCAGCTTTCCTGTAGGTCCCATTCATACTCATCATATTGAAGTAACAGCTTAAGCTCTGTGAACCAGGATGCTTGTGGGGATAGCTGTCACACCACAGAATAAAGGGCATCTCAATCAGGTCATCTGCATGAATGAGCAGATTACATATAGGAAATTATATGAATTTCCTACATATAGGAAATTATATAGGAAATTAAATGAAGCTGCTGAGTAGCAGCTTCAGTGGATTGGAAATGACGGGGGCAACTTTAGAATATCACAAAGTTTACACCTGGTGGGACTGATGAATCCTTGCCCAGGAAGAGAAAGAACACCATGCAAGTTTGTCAGGACCTGTTGAATCAGTAGGCTGAATATGAGTTTCCAGGATCGCATCATTACCAATGATGAGATACAATGCCACCTCTATGAGCTAGAATCAGAATGGCAGTCCACAGAGTAGAGACATACTACCCATTGAAGAAAAAGTTCAAGATGCAGTCCTGAGCAGATAAAGTGATGTGCACTGTCTTTTGGGGTAGGAAAGGGGTGATCCTTCTGGATTTCTGGAATCCAGACAATCAACTCTGACTGCTACCTCACAGTGCTGACTAAGCTGAAGGACTGAACTTCCAGAGTCAGGCCAGAGAAAAAGATGATCCTTCTCTTGCAACACAGTAAGACCAGGCCCCATATGACTTTGAAGACCATGGAACACATTGACAATCTTGGATGGAATATTCTACCTCACCATACAATCTGGATTAGGAGCCTTCTGATTTCCAAATGTAGGGCAATGAAAGATGCATGGGAAACATTTTCCTAGCAGAGATGCTGTAATCGCAGCCATGAAATGGTAGGTCACCTCTGCTGGTACAAATTTTTATGAGTATGGCATGCAGGATTTTTCATCACTTGGGAACATGAATAGCTAATGGTGGTGACAGTGCTGAAAAATAGTATTTTGTGGCTGAGAATTTGCTCTATCAAATAGTGTTATTATGTTCCCTGCATCTGTTGCCGTTTCCATGGAAATAAATAGGAGGCATTAATTTCAGAGCGATCTATGTATCTGATCCAGTTAACGTCAAAAACCACAATATGAGAGCATAGTCACAGATCTGTCATATCAATGCATAAAGTCAAATGTCCTGTTTCTACGTGTGATTTAAACACTTTTCATTTATTTTACTTGAAAGGAAGTATTTAGCAAGAGAAATTCACATGATAAAATAAAATCACTTAACCGGAAAAGGAAGGACTCAATAATGGTGTAAAATCCTTTCTGTACATAGGATTTATTAACATTTTCCTGCTGGTAGCATTCTTCTCTCTTCTTTAGACAGCTCATTAACGACTGCTAATGTGTTTAATAAATTAACTTATGATAATAAATTAACAGCTTACCGAGATCAGAACCATTTTGACCATGCAATTATCTTCAGTTCCCCGGGGCTCCCATGGTATCATAAACTTTATACCTGGTAAACCAGGCAATACTTAAAGGATTTTTACTGATAATTAAATTAGATGCATTGCTTTTTTTTTTTTTTTTTTCTTTTCTTTTCTTTTTTTTTTTCTTCTCCTTAAATATGATGCAGTAGTGTTATGGACTTCACAGATTGGATTCTAAAAGTAATACCGACTCAACTATAAGTCATTAATAATATAAATAATATGTTTTATAAAAGATGCCAACATGAAGTAATCCTGTTTTAAAACTGCAAACATAAGTTAAATCTGTAGCAAGCTGACCTTACTGGAAAAATTCCGTAGGTATAATAGCATGCTTCAGACAAACTACTCCGAAATCTACCCAACTAGGAAAAAATAACAAACTGTCAGTATGCATTTGAGAAGACAAGTGCATTTTACACAGTCTTATCAATGTCTAAGAATAAATTTCGTAAGGTTTCTAAGGTGGCACAAGCATCAAAAATTTGAGTTGTCAGACACTTTGCATATATCTAAGGCTCATCTTGTTGCACTGTAGACAAGTAATAACCAAATGTCAGGAAATGAAATGTTCATCTCTTTTATATTTAATACAACCACTATCCAAAATTTATTTTTGAAAGAACAGAAAAAAAACGTTTACTACCTAGCCTGCATTTGGCTCTTATTGGAACCTCCCAGTGTTTATGATTTACAATTTAAGATTTGGTTGCACATAAGTTTAACAGTTCAGTAAGTCTGATTTGGTTTCTGACTAGCTTTTCCAGAATCAGCAGAGAAACTTCTGAGATTACTAGAGAATCTGACTAAAGGAAAACTCAGATAGCCTTCCAACTGCACAGGGTGCTTATGAATGAGGAGCAGTGTGGAATTCATTTACTTTGACTGTACCAAGACATCATTACCCACACTCTTCACAAGTCCAGGTTAGGACATCACAGACTGGATGGATGGACTATCAGATAAGTTCTGTTTAACATATTTATGAGTGAGATGAAGAAGGCAATGGAGTGTGATCTCACCAAGTTTGCAGATGGCACAGTTTGGAGGAACAGCAGATAACTGAGTGACATGGTTTAGTGGGAGCTATTGGTAATAGGTGAATGGTTGGACTGGATGATCTTTTAGGTCTTTTCCAACCTTGGTGATTCTATGATTCTATGATTCTAACTCTGAGGGGCAGATTGCTGCCACAGTGACCTTGAACAGGCTGGAGGATTGGACCAAGAGATGAAATTCAATAAGGAATAACATCAACTCCCTCAGCAGGAGAAGAAAGATCCCATGGAGCAATATGGACTAGGAATGGCCTTCTTAGCTTGTGAACAGCTCTTCAGAAATGCCCTGACATGGATGGTGACATGAGCCAGTGTGAGAAGCCTTCTTTGTTCTCTGGCTCAAAGCTTGTTTCCTGAGGTATTTGTTGTGATAAAACACTGACTTATTTAGGAGATGAGAGGTGGGTGTTGCTGTGTGGCAATCAACATCACTGTGTGGACAATTTTACATTGTTTGCCTCTGGAACAGAATGCTCAGGGCTCTTTACTGGTAGAAGATCTGGCCTGTGATCAAATAGCTCCAGCTTGGTATGGGAAAATTGATACCATGGAAATGGAAAATGATACCATCGTGTCCTGTGAAAAACAGGATGCAGGTGGGAATTCCTGTTCTCTCTTATCTGTTGGCAAGGCCTGGAAGATGGGAACAAAGGAGTTTCTGCTGAGATCCCAGAGCCAGAAGTTGCCACTCCAAGGAGAGCTGACTCAACCACTTTGGATTTGAGCTGTCACTTCAGTGAGAGCTGATTCTACCACTTTGGACTTACAAATAAGTTGGTACTACCACTGAAAAGTCAGCGTTGTCAACCAAACAACAACATCCAATGACCCACCACTACTGAAGATCAGTGACTGAACTGTGAACCACACTGGACCATGGTGACTACCTCCCACTTGCTTCCTACAAAGACTCCTTGCTTCTATTTCCTATCTTTTCTATCACCCTTCTTCCCTTTCCCATCTCCCTAAATGACTAGGATTTGTAATAAACTGGTCAGACCAATATCTGAACTGTTGTTTCTTAATCTCATGTTGGGTATACGTATATTAAAGAATCTCCTCTCTCTCCTATAAATTGGAGCGAAACAGCCAGCAGTACTCTTGAGTAGAAAGGAAGGGGAACAGCATCTGGGTGTGTATTAATTGAGGACAACTCAGAGAGTGAGGAAAGCTGTAATATAACGGTACTCAGCACTTATAAGAGCTGCACATGCAAAAATAAAAATAAAATAAAAAAGCTCATCTCATTAAGCTACTTTTACTATGCTATAATGAAGCCTGTTAGCCATATATTCATGCATTTCATCTGCAGATTTGCATTCATTTTCTCTGCTAATAAAACGCCAACATATAGACTTGGTCCTGATTTCTCAAGGACCTCTCTCTGATGCAAAAGTTGGCAATCTTTTGAAAGAAACATGACAGACTGCATTTTTCTCTCTCAGCTTAGACATGAAAGAGGCCAGAGAACAAACTCAGTCAGTATCAGAAGACACTGACTCTCAGAAACCTCAGGTGTCCAATAGGCAGTATATTAGCCTTTCTTAGAGAAAAAGATAACAGGAAATGTTGATCTCAATAGGTGTGAGATGATCACTGCTACCTCATCCTAGATGCTGTGTCTTTTTCACCCCTTTTTTATCTGTCATCCACCACTGGCCTTTATATGGTTTAGCTATTTAATATGTTGTTGATCCCTGATCATTATAAACAGTTGCATTTTTTGACAAGTTAGATGCACTATACTATGAGCTAGCAATCTCTATTTCCATATTTTCCATTGAATGAATTAACCCTTCCTAGAACTAGAATTCTCCCCCTCCTGCAGAGTTTCACAAAAATGAGACACGTCTCATAATGAAGCACAAAAATATACTGTCAACCAAATCCAGATCACACACACATAAAGATATAGCCTTCAATTAATAAGGAATTGCTTGCAAGAATATGGACCTTGGCCATTCTTTCTACTCAGGAAATGCTGCAAGAATGAAAAAGCGTGAAAACTTTAAAACACTGCATTAGCAATTTCCCATTACCTACTGTTAAAAACTGTCATATTACCCTCGAGTCCAGCACAATCACAGATCTCCATTAACATAGCAGAGGGGCTTTCTTCTCTGCCTGACATAACCACTAAACTACAAAATGTTACTCTTTCCTTCTGTCAGAATATGGCTCCATCAGATAAACCATCTGGCCTGAAATACTTTTCTTTCCTGTTCAAAATCTGTTCTATATTCCACCCAGAAGAGTTTTTGAACACAAAAGGGCTATTCAGACCTAGCCATTTATCTGGCAGAGCAGAAGTCTATCCAACTGCAGATAGACTCACAGCTGTGATGGCTTTCTGCAGAGAGTAATTTTCAATCCACACGAGAAAGTGTTTAATAAAAAGAACCTATTCTCCGATTCAGAAGGAAGGCTATTTCACACTAGCACAAGGGTATACTGTTAGTATGATTTCTCTTGCTATTCGTAAAATCAGTACCAGCTAATCTCAAATTATTGGAATCAGATTAAGCAGTTGCATACAGTATTCCCAGCATATTTCAAGAAAGTAAATAGTTGAACAATCAGAGTCTTCATCCTCCAAATTGTTGATACAAACATTTGCTACAACTAACAGTGCCACAGCATTACTAAAGAATTTTAAGCAAAATTTTAAAAAAATATATGCATTCCAAATGAAAAATACTGGACCTCAAATCAGGCAACATTAGCAGCAAAATTCCCTGGTGCAAAAATCTTCATGTGTTCCCTATGCCTGCAAGAGAAAAAACAAACAAACAAACAAACAAAACCAAACAAAACAGGGAGACAGAGCTGCTAAAAGGGAGAAAGAAAGAAAGAAATCAGTAATTGTGGAAAGCTTAATCACTGCATATGACTTTATGGAAATTCTACCCTGAAACTATATATGAAATCCCAGATGGATAAACTTATATTCATGTTTACAGTAAATAGCAGCAGATTTTTTTTTCTTATTAACTTATTCTGTACTCACAAAGAAAACAGTTTTTACTTTTATCTCAGGGCTCTTTCACTTTTCAGCCTTTCCTGAAGCAAATAATCACTTTTCAATAAATGTTCTTTTAGTGCACATGAAAGGGAATTTCAGTCACACAAGGGAATCACACAGCAGTATGAATGCAGCATTGTGGATTGCTATCACGCTCCTATACATACATACATAAAGCACACCACTTATCAATTATTGTTTGCTTTCTTCAAAGAATGTAGCCAACAGAGAACCCTGTGCTAGCAAATCAACATCCAGTTACCACTGTGCTCAATGAGGAGCAAAAGAAGAGTTTCCATAAAGTCAATATAAGTAACACGAGCTGAAAAATTAGGCCCAGAATCAAGAAGTAAAGCCACAGGCACAGTCTGAAGCTTGCTGAGATCAGAAGGGCAGGTAGCAAACAGTCTGAGTCCTGGCCGCTGGTTGACATTCATTAGCTGCAGTAGAAGCTGAGAGGGCAAAGGACATAGTGCAAGAGTACAAGTGGTCTCCAGTAGCCCTATAGACATGCTGCTGCTCTTGGTTTGATTAGAAACTGTTGAAAGATTATCAGT
Source organism: Tetrao urogallus (assembly GCF_951394365.1). Lineage (NCBI taxonomy): Eukaryota > Metazoa > Chordata > Aves > Galliformes > Phasianidae > Tetrao > Tetrao urogallus. The sequence goes on along the minus strand of NC_136814.1, from coordinate 68,254,710 downwards.
TACAGTTTACTGGCTCTACTGTTTAAGTGGTTATTTCCAACCCATTTAAGTTCACGGACCTTTCCAGAAGAGGTTGAGAATCTCTCCTCTCCTCTCCTCTCCTCTCCTCTCCTCTCCTCTTCTCCCCTCCCCTCCCCTCCCCTCCCCTCCCCTCCCCTCCCCTCCCCTCCCCTCCCCTCCCCTCCCCTCCCCTCCCCTCCTTTTTTTTTTTTCCCCAGTACATATTTCAACACTATGAGTAGGAGAACATATTCTGAAAAAGTCTATTAACTATCTGATAATGATCAGTAGTGGCCCAGAAATAAGACATTCTTGGTTTCAGATCATCTCATAACAGCTAACGTAGGACCTTTTTGAATATATATTTTAGATTTGTTGCTCTTTTCCTTAAGACAAGGTGTATGCCCATTCACTGTTTTAATTTCATTAGAGATTTCTTTCCTTTTCCAAGGAACAAATGTTCTCCCTCCCCACCTTTATTCTCCTTTAGGCAGACAATGAATTCTTTATTTCTAACTGTCATTTTTCCACTGCCTGTTATGTCATGGTGTTCTATTCTTCTAACAACACAAAGATTTTTTTTCCTGCTCTTCCCATTTCCTTTCCAGACTTCAGACCTATCTTATGTTTCTACCATCTATATTTTTCACAGTAAAAGATGATGTCTTAGTAAAAAAAAATGATGCCTTTCATTGACCATTCAAAACTCAATAATACAAGTAATATAGGTAGATTTATGGACCAATCTCTGACTTTTCCCTGCTGATTCTGAGACTCTGTTATCCTGATTTTCTCGTGGAATTGTGAGGGTTTTTTCCCTTCCCTTCCCTTCCCTTCCCTTCCCTTCCCTTCCCTTCCCTTCCCTTCCCTTCCCTTCCCTTCCCTTCCCTTCCCTTCCCTTCCCTTCCCTTTTTCCCAGATTCTAAGATTTGGAACTTGTTGGAAGATAAATAATTAATTAATCTGGAAAAATAGATTATCTTTGATCATGACAGTCTTGAACAGTAAGAGCTCCCACTCCCTGATACACAAGTAAAAAGAGAAGTTGGGGAAAAATATATTTTTAGTTCATGGAATCAGCTGGTAATCTACTCTCAGCACTGTTTCAGGCTATATGCTTTTATTTATCTGCTTATGCTCCCTTTGTCCAAGACTGGACTCACTCCTACTTGTGGTAGCAAGCAGCACTATTAGCTTTAGTGAGACTGCTCATGCAAATAATGATTCACAACTGATGCTAGGAAGTTGCTAAGAAGTGGATTCAAATGCACCTGCTCTGTCTGGGAAGTGAGTGGGGAAAGGATGAAAGAGATCTGCTATCATTATGGCCGTTCAGCAAAGTAATCTGAAGCTGGATCTGTGCGATTCTGATGTCTGCGTACACCACAAGCATTCTGATGTGTATGTCTTGCATCAAGCTGACATCTCCCTGCCTGAGGATTCTCTGACTAGTGTAATAGGATATATATTTTTATGTTAGTATTTACCATTGAAATTGCATATATCCTTTTACATGCTTCAAATCCGTGGAACGAGAGGTAATAAAATCATTAAGATGAGCCTCTGGGCCACTTCCAGAAGTGGAGCATGTTATACATGCCAAAAGGAGTAAAAATTTAAATTGAGAGTTGTTGTAACACATGCACCAAAAATCAGTTTTCTAGTGCAGCAGGGAAACTGGAGGGAGCGCACAGTATAGTAAGCTTCTGTGTACAAGTAATGCTATAATTGCTGCACGGTACACAGTGAAGCATATATTGAGCTGCCAGCAGAAACTATGGTGGAATTGACCTTTTCAATCTATATATCATTTTCAAGGCACAGAGAAATGATAATTATATCAAGCATTAATCTGCAGTCAGAGCATTTTATTAAATGGAAAGCTGTTGAATTAAAATAATAATCAATAATACTTTTTCAGAACTATTATTGAAAAGCTTTCTGCTATGGGGCATTCTGAAGGTCATTTCCTGAGGGACCCCTTAAAACCTGTAAAGGTTGTGCCTGTCGTAAGTGCCTACTCACCTGGGAGCAGACCAAATCACCAGGCTGTTATTGACAGCATCCTCTGAGTCAGCAAGCAGGCCAGCAGAGTCCCAGCTGCTTCCCACACCCTCCATTGTAGGTTGAGCATCTCATACTTTCCATTAAAAGCTACTATTTTTAGGTAGGAGATCAAATGCTCTTTGCACTTGTTTTGAGGAAAGGCATTCAATATGGACAATCTGAAAAGAGATCTGAATCTCTGATGCACTCTAATCCTTCCATCACTTGTATGAGTTTAAAAAGTACAGCTATGCGAAATAACAGTATCTGCTATTTCTTTCACTCTTCACAGCAGACAAAAATTTGGAAAACAAACAACTTATGAATGTGCCAATATGATTTATAAATATAGGGGCAAGGGAAAAGCATGCAGAAAAACAATATACAGATTTTTCCAGTGGGTACGCAGTTCAAAAAGTGCCTGTGCCACACGGAACACTGATGATTTATAACTTGGGGATTTTAAGCTTTCTAAATGTATAACACTATTCCCAGAATATTTATTAAAAAGAAGAATAGTTCCATTGTAGAAGAGCATTCAGTATGCTTATTTTTCCTGTTTAAACTGAGGAATATAGGAAAATACATAAAAATAACTTAAAAGACCAATCATTTACTTGTTTATTTGTTCTTAGCAATGTGCTTTAGCACAACAATTTATCCTTATTTATTTATTTTCATTGCAGGCTAGCCTGCAAGTCTGGTAGATGTCAAGTAGTATTAGCAAAGAATCGAAGGTCGTGGGCTGCCGCTGGCTACTGTGGTGTGAAGCTGACACTCTCAGTCAGCTGGGTGCAGTGCGCTGCCTCACTGATGTATGGCCCCTATAGTGCAGAGTGAAGAATCATTTCCCCAACAGCATCGGGCACAGCTGCACTGCACACAAGTATGGTATAAAAACACAGTATATATGAAATCATCACCGAATGTTTCTCAAAGTACAAGCAGCAAATCATTTAACATACATAGTAAGCAAATACTGTGTGCATATATTTCACAGCTGCTCGGAAAATAATGCCTTCTGTTTTATTCTGTAGGTCCACAACATGAGAGGTATATGTTGGTAATATGTTAATAGAGGCTGAACCTTCTCACCAGCATTCCATTACATGTTGTTGTCACGTGACAGATGGCAACAGAGGGGGAGTCTGACACAATGGTATCTGACATGGAAGCATGTTTGAAGCAAAGCCATGTCACTGCATTCTTCCACATGGAAAAAGACTGTACCCACTGACATTCATTGACACTTGCTTAAAGTCTATGGAGACCAAACAGTGTGCATAAGCACATTGAAGCAGTGGGTGGTGCACTTTAGTAGTATCAACAGTGGGGCACTTCTGCTGGTGCAGATTGTTATGAACATGGACAGCATGCAGGCTCTTGTTCATTGCTGGGGAATATGCATAGGTAATGGTGTTGACTGTGTTGACAAAAATTGTTTTCTGGCTGAGAATTTGCACTATCAAATAGTGCTATTGTGCTCTTTGTATCTTTTGCAGTTTCCATGGAAATAAATAAGATACATTACTCTTGGAGAAACCTATGTGTATAAGATATTGAGGGCAGAATAACAGCAGAGGGAGAAACACAAATCAAAGTTCCTTTACAGTTCTCTTTTTGACTGAAAATAAATCTTTTCCACCCACTGCATTTAACTAGATGGATTTTGTAGGACAGAAGAAGTCAAGGAGAATAAGTTCTATGAAACTAAGTCCACAGTGGCCTTGATGTGTTTCCCTCTTGCACTAAGACATGCAATTTGTTCCTGGCCCTTGCTATTCTGTACGCTGGCAGAGCTGATCACTAAGGCAGACACTGTGGACTAAAACTGCACATCAAACAAAAGATGGCTTCTGCTGCCTTTCCAGGTTGTCAGCCACACTACAGCACTGAACACCATTAAAAATTTGCTGGAGTGCTATTGATGCTGCAGCAGTTAACATTCTTTGCAATAACATTATTGTTAATCTGCCAAGCATTTGTACTCACAATACATAGAAATAATTAAGCTATGAAGCATTCTTTGAATAATTGTTTAATGCATGGGAAGGAAAAGAAAAATGGATGGGGTGAATCAGTGAAGTTTATGTCCAAATTAAGAACTTATGGCCTCTATCATCACAACATTACAAGTGCCTATTATTTTTGCATTTCAGGAATTGAGGTCAATGAGTCTTGTTCTGGCTGTGGGGCACCATCACCAACATACTCACTGCTAATCCAGTGTAGAAAGATTTACTGCCTGAATCACAGAAAACAATGAATGAACCAATCTTCTAGAAGTAAAAGTAGGTATACATTTCCATTTGAATCTCAAATACTTACAGATTTTAAAATAGTTTATCTTATTTATTTTTCTTTCCTGCATTCCTTCTGATCACAGCTGAAGCAGAAAGCTTGAAACACAAAAAGAAAAGGTTCTTTAAATATAGGTGAAACCATACTACTGATTCCAGTTTTCTGCCTTATTTCAAATATGTAAGAGATTATAACTGTTTGTGTTAGGTTCAGCTAAACAGTGAAACAAAATGCTTCTTTAAATAAAAACTGACATCATATTTAGACATTAAACATTTCAGTTGTCATTTAGAGAAAAAAAAATTACAATTTCAACATCACTGTAACAAGCACAGTTCACAGAGTGTTTGGGGTCACTGATTTCCCTATAGGCTTCCAGGTTCATGGTGAATCTTTTGTAATTCAGATCTCAATTCCTCTTTTTAAATTTTGTTACCATAAAGATTGAGGGAGAGAAACAGCCTCGAGATCATATCTTTAAAACTTTAATATTCTGTCTTACGCTTTCTCTAAGTGGTTTAATTGATTCTCTTTCCTGAATGATTGATGTACATGATTTTATGTGCTGTTGAATGCCACCTGTTCTATAATCATTTTAATTATTGAATTGCATCGTTGTGTACCAGCACATAACACTTTCACCTTAGTGTAAAGTGACAGGTCTATTTATACCTCTGTGTGATCTCCTGTTGCAGTAGGATCTCCACCATCACGATACAAATTGAGAGGCTCCAGTTTAGAAATCAAAGTAAGGCTTCTCTTTTATTTATTCTGTGAAGTGTGAAAAAGAGGATAGTCAGGTGAATTGGGGAGGTTCTATGAGGTTCTATGAGGTTGCTAAACCAAAAGTGGGACTGAGTGAAATAAGTCTTCTTCTGAGTGATGGGGTGAATAACTATTCTGAGTAAAATGTGGGGCTGGTTACTGAGAGACCTGCTTTGTTTTCTTTAAATGTGGGATCAAGGAAAGTCACAAACCTGAGGGAATTATTTCATACATTTCACTCCACAATATAAACTCATTTTTAGATCACACCACACAGCTGTGCAGTGAGTGTATGTGCTTATGGCTATAGCCATGATAAAACCTTTGAAGAAAATCCCTTCTGTAAGCACATCAGCTGAGGAACACAGAAAACAGAATGTATATCCCACACCATTAGTCTCGGTGCTTCTTCTTTACTACGATACTGTTTCATGTTTATCTACAAAAGCCTTCATAAACATATTTTTTAAGAAGTCACTTACGGTCAGTCTTAATGACTAGAATGTATAAAATAAATATTACTTGGGATTTGCAATGAAGCCCTTATCAATATATCACAATATGAATAAAACATTATTTAAGACAAGTTTAGCAAGTAATCTTTCCATTTGTAGTGTCATATCCTGGAGATTCAGCTGTTCATCTTCTAAGATGAATTCCCTTTAATATCAATTTGAATATGATGGGCAAGTATATTTAATATAAAATCTCAGTAAGAATGTAGAAAGGTCTGAAATATATTCCTTAGTGGGGTCTGAACATCAGAGTATTAACAGTATTACAGGAAAGAATGAATAAATAAATACACCATTCTTGTACAACATCTTTAACCACTGGAGTTAGATTTAAGACAGAAGCAAGGAATGCTCTGAATTATCCACTTTTGAGATGGAAAAGCATCACAGAAATTGAAATGGGAATCCTCAGCTGCCTGGCCTATTTTGTTGTTTCATATGAAACCAGAACAAGCTGTATCTTCTTGTTTTGCTCTTTTACTGTAACACACATTCACCACATCAGACTTAATTTTATCTTTGCACCTAAACTAATACATGCAGCTTTTATGTTGTGACTTTAAAATAGGCTTTCCTGTGACTGCTGCTGCTTTATAGCAAAATTTTATTTCCAGATCTAAAACTGTGGAAGTGACCTAAATCTATAACATAAATCTTTGACTAAGACACGGGATAACTAAGCTGAAACAAAAAGCAATTGAACAATGGAATGAAAAAGAATATTAGCTTTATGTCCTTGTCTTTCTTCAGACCTAAGCTCAAATTCAGGCTTGGATCATAAACCAAAATGAGTTTGATCTTCTAATTTTGGCATCCATTTGTGGAAATTGAGTACTTCAATGAAGTTAACAGTCCCTGATCTAGAGAAACATGAAACTGAAAGGCCCCCAAGTGTTAGCAGCGAGCACATGGAGGCTGGTCTGCAATAAATTGCCATCAGTCTTTCCCATCCTTGGGACCATGTCTGACACAAGCCAGTGCAACTTGTCTTTAGTTCAGAGATGGCATAACAGACTGGAGAACTCTCAGGATGATATTTGGTTTTAAAATTATTAGCAGAACAGACCTGATCTTGATCACGAAATGGCAACAGCTCCTCAAGAATATCTAAGAACTGAATACATATTCTTCAGCACTAATTTCAATTTGGCATGTTTAAGGAATAAAAATTCCACTTGTTCCTCATTTGGAAAATGTCTTAAAACCCTATGAGTTGAGTAAATTAAATGGACTGAATTTTGGAATTTGTGGTTTTCTGAGTTTAGTATATTTGTTCTATATTATGCAGCTTTATGAAATATTCTGCAACATGGGCTTCATTTGGGAATTGAGAAAATAAATGTTACAATAAGGAAAATACAGCTGTTCCTACCATTTGTTTAATGCCTTTAAGAAATTTACTGGACTCTGGGAATGTTGACAGATGAATTTGTGAAGCTCATTTTCATCTTTCAAATCAAGATATTTTAGTCTCTTCAGGAGCTGGAATGGAACCTGAAAGACTTCAGCCTCACTTATTAAGCAAAACTTATGTCTTTTGTGCCAGAGAGCACAACATTAACTTTGTTCAATCACTTCACTTCTGCAACAACAGGTAAAAAAGTACAGGCTTAGGAAAGGAAGAGGCTTGTAAACAATAAATAGTCCAAACTCCATTTCCCCGTTATCAGAACTGATTTTCCTCTTATCTTTGATTCACATATTGAAATGTATGATCTAATCCTACAGTAATATCTCTTTACTGGATCTTCACCTTGAAACAGTTTAGGGAATTATGCATCCATTTTCAAATAACAATCTGGGGAGCTAACTACTTATGTTTCATACTCAACTAAAGTGAGATTTTGAAGTTAAATTCCATATCTTGATGAGTTGAAATATGGGTGCAATCTTACTTGGTGTAAAAAGCCCATTGGTACATTCAGTGGATGAAATATGTGCCAAATAATTTAACAAAATAGCAACATAGTACTTTAAATAAGGCAGTACAAACAGGTTTGAACTTAAACAAAAATATTTGATAATAAAATGAAGAGAACCAGCAATCAAGTACAGGATCTGGCTCACTGTTGTGTTTAAAAGAAATCAGTAAAATATTTCATGTATTAGAAAGCATCCTGTTCTTTAAGATTTGGCCAGAAAAATCATTCTTTGTCCATTTTGTTTCAGGCTATACATATTGTTAATATTTTCTTTGTCATTTCTGATAACTATATAGTGATGAGCACTTACAACTATAACCTTAATTATGATACATCCTTATTTTTAAAGAATTCCAGTTCAGTCAAGTCAAACACTGACAACTGCCTCTTCTTACACTAAGATGTGCTGCAGTAGTTCCATAAAGCTGCCAAATGCTTTACATATTTTTAAACGAAAAAAAAAAAAAGAGTCCAAAACTGTGTATTTAATACTTTCCTTTTCTAAAACAGATAAAAGAAGTTGGCTTTACAAAATGGAAGAATTATCAGAATTTGGGATCTCTATTCAATATCTACCATTCAGAAAAACAAACAAGTGTTCTTTTACACTGTAGCCCTTATTTGTACAGGATAGATGAAGTAACTTTATAACATTACAATTCTGGGTTCTCGTACGTCCATCACAGTCCAACAGGTTTTCATTGGAGCTACCCCATGCTGGACATATACTGACTTTGAACAATTTTTACATTTAGATACATAAGATTTCATCCTATATGTGAAGAACATACTGATGACAGAAAGATTGCATGGATTACACATAAATAATAATTCAAATATGAGGGACTGTAAGAAATGTTCTAAAGTACAAAGGATATCCTGATATCAACAAGATCAATCAAAGAGAAATGTAATGCAGTTTTCAGAGGAGAATGCAAGTGAAAAGCTTCCAAATTCCTTGTTCAAGGTCAGGGAAATTTTGAGATGCCATCCAGAAATCAACTCATCTAAGGGAATATCTCAGTGAAATACCTGGCTTCACATTATAGAGTTCAACAGTAGAAGGAAACTCTAGTACCAGGTTGTTCAGATTCTGCCAGTAACTTCTCTTTAAGCCCTTTAAGTTATGTTTGACTTTCAGAAGGACATCCAGCCTTGACTTGAAGACTGCAATACAGTAAGAATTCAAGCACTTCCATTGTTCCAATGGTTAATCAATCTCACTTTTAAGAATATTGTGTCTCATTTTAATTTCAACTTGTCTGTCGGCAGCTCCCAGTCATTGGTTCAGTGTTCTGTATTTTTCCCCTGAAGGTACTTAGACATTATAATGAAATTATCTCTCAGAGATATGCAGTCTCTTTAGGGCGTTTTACAGTTCTCCTCTGTACCCCTGTTCTAACATCCTTTTTAAAAATGTTGATACCAGAACAGTACATGCTACCTCTATACCAGGATAGCACTGCCATACCATGGAAAACAACTGAAATCACTTCCCTGCTCCCATTTATTACCCCTCTGCTTATGCATTATAGGATCTGCCAACACCCTGCTGTATAACACCAGTGTAAATTTTGTTGCTTGTTCTCTATAAACACAAATTGCCCCACCTAACATGGCCTTGAACACTTCCAGGGATGAGGCATAATAAGAGATAACTTATTCCAGTGTCTCACCACCCACAACATAAACAAAAGCTCTTCCTTGTATCCAGTCTAAATCTACCCTCTTCGGTGCATCCTGTACTTGCATTACTCGCCCTGGTAAAAAGTCTTTTTCCATCTTTAATGTACGTTCCTTTTATATACCAAAAAGCCCCAGTAAGTCTCTCTGGAGGATTCCCTTTTCCAGGCTGAAAAATCCCTATTTCTCTCAGACTTTCTTCAGCTCTCTGAGCATTTTTGCAGACCCATTCCAGCACTTTCCTTTCTCTCTTGTGCAGGAGGCCCCTGACCTGGATGCAGTGCTATAAATGGGGCATGAGGAGAAGAGACTGGTGGTCTTCTCTCTCATGATAGCAATAGGACTCAAGGGAGTTGCATCAGGGAAGAGAGTCAGGATGAGGAATAGGAAAAGGATTTTTACTGGAGAGTGGTTGGGCACTGAACAAGCTTGCAAAGGCAATGGTCATGGTCATGGTCATGGCCCAGTGCTGGAGTTCAAGGAATGTTTGGACAGTGCTATCAAAAATAGGGTTTGAATTTTGAGAGGTCTTGTGTGGAGCCAGCAGTTGGACTTGATCTGTGTGGGTCCCATCCAACTTGGGATTTATATGATTCTATGATTGATCTTTGTGATTCTCTTATGATGGGAGGGACTCTGCTCCCCTGTCCCCATTTTGAAATTCAGGGGCTTGAAAGGTGTCAGAAGAGTGATTAACAGTGGAAACTGAGACACATATGTGTATATTAGCCATATATATATATATTATTATATATGTATATATAGTATGCATATTAACCTTTTCCTTGTCACTAGTTCTCCTTTCTTATTAATCAAAGGAGTACATTTTCTTTAAACTTCCTTTTCTGGCCATCTATAGAATCCCATCTTACTATTCCTCACATTACTTAATAAATTCAGCTCCAACTAAGCCACAGTTTTCCTCATCCCATTCCTGCTCACCCAGGCAGTATTCCATCTCTGGTTCTGCCACCTATGCATTTCTTTCTTATATTTTAGTTCAGCCATGCTGACCTCCTGACTTCCTTGCTTGATTTCTTGTGCATGAGAATTGAGAACTCTTATGCTCTAAGAAAAATTCTGCTCCTTTATCCCCAAGGTCAGTTTCTAGGGTGGCCCATCCACTAATTCCTTAGACAACTGAAAGTTTGCTCTTGTAAAATTCAGTTGTTACTTTACTCTGAACTTAGATTTGATCCATTCACTCTTTTCAAATTCTCAAAGAAAAATCAGAAGAAAGAAGCAGAAGAGACCAAAAGAATCACCACATAAGGAGTCTGAAGATAAAACACAACCTGGACACAGTCCTTGAAACTGCTGCTTCCCATGTGTGTAGTTAGATAAATTGCCAAATAATTCCATGGAGTACATCTAGGCATCAGCAGAAAACATCCTTTCTAATTTGGCAATGGAAAATTCCTTCTGGACTCCAAATCTGCCAAGCCTGATAGAGCCATTTCATTAATCTCATATCCTGTTTCAGACAAAGAAATATTTATTTTTATTTTGTTTTGTAAGAAAGCCAACAGATCTTCTTAATCAGATCAGCATGTTGTGTAATGAATGAATGAATGCATATAGTTTTATTTTTGGCACAGCTGGAAGAATTTGAAAATAAACATCAGTGTGAATGTTAGGGCTTTTCCTCACACTTCAGGGATGCAGACATTTGAAATATATCTCCTTGTGCTGACACCAGAAGCAGAGGCTTTGGTGAGAAGAGCTTATATCGAACCCTGAAGCTACTGCTGCGGTGTGAAGACTTAATGGTGCACAGCTACAAGGGTTCAGGCAGCTCTGAAGCATTTCCTCACAACAGTGCAGACCCACCCTCAGGTCATTCCTGTTCTTCACCCTAGGGAAAGCACTATCATTTCTTAAAGTTTACAATCTGAAATACACACTAAATGAACGGAATAGAAATATATAAAACTCAGAACATAGCTACATGAACCTAACCCAATCTATCAGAATTTCCAAATAAACACAATCCATTTACATGCTAATTCTCTCCTCCCACATAATTCATGGCCAGTTATTTACCTCCACAGCTAATGCCCAACAGATCTTTCCCTTCAGAAAAACTGGAGTTGTCTGAAAAGCAGAAAACATTTGGCAGAAATAACCATAATGAAGATAAGTGTTAACACAACATGTTAAACTCAGTCCAGGATGCAAGCTTTCAAACTGTTATTTCCAGCTTACAGTTGAAAAACTGTTTTAGACAACATAAAAAGCTGTATCTAACACTTTCTGACAGGACCATATTGGCTGGGACTAACACAAAAAGGAGGTGTACATGAAAAGGCAAGGATGACTTAACCTTCATTTCTACAAAAATTACTGCGCTATCAAAATAATCAGAAAATTAAAAGCTAAAGTACTGAGAGAAACTAGCCAGTTTACCTTCCAAGATCTTCAGCTAGAAGATCAATGGGACCCATTAGCCCTTTACAGCTATTCAGATGTTTGTTTAAAATAAATTAAAGAAATCTGAGCTCTAAGAGAGAAAACAGAAATAACAATGATAGAATAACTCAATCAAATGAACAAATTCCTGCTGTGGTCCACAGAGAGTGCAGAACAGAAACAACTATTACTATTGATCAGGACCCATACAAGTCAGAGACTAAAGGTTAAATAAAACAATAAAGAAGGGTGCCAAAAGCCACTGAAAATGACAAGAGAAAGGATAGGCTGTAAACTGGCATAGATCTATAAAAGAGAGCTTCCAAACTGTAGTCTAGCTGATACATATGCTGGCAACAGAGAGTATATCTGCATATAATGGGGGAATTCAGCCTTCCTCTTTTCTCCCTTAAGAGAAACGCATTAAGAGGCTCCCAAAAAAACCAGCAATTCACTATCATGAGGCCTAAATACCAATCTTCACATCCATCAATTACTTTGACAGTGTTTTACTTCTATAGTTTGCAGTAGGATCAAAACCCAAAACCTGTCTCCATGGGTAAATACCAAGATATGTGGATAAGGGTTTTGCAAGAGTTTGTAGCTGATGTTCCCAATTTTGCACAGTTCCTCACAAATAGATCTAGAGGAATCCATTATTTTCCTTTCTCCCACTTAATGTCTGTAGCAGAATTTAAATGCTATTCATTCACTTTAGAAATCTTACAAGTCTTGAAATTCAATTTGAAATGAAGAAGAACAGTTTGAAAGTAAAAAAAAAAAAAAAGTTTTTTTTTTTTTTTTTTATCATATAAAACGTGTTCACTTTGCTTTATTTTTTCATTCATTCATTGTGAGTTCAGGTCATTTTTTTCTACTACAAAAAGAAGAAAAGCGTCTAAAGCAAAGGCCTTATAACATTCACTTAAAAAAATGAAAAATTAATGTTTTAAGGTTATAATTACCCTGAACAACAGTATCTTGGATAAGAAAGATGAAAGGCCTTTTACAGGAGTGCTAAACTCAATGTTTGGGCAGACTTGCACCTTCCTCAACTCTGCCTGAGGAGGCAGCCACCAGCACCAGAAAGACTGAAGCACATTGGTAGAACCTTGCAGTAGTGCAAAAAGCAGAGCCAGCAAGGTAGACAATAAAGCCACATAGCCAACACAAATGGTGGTAGGCTTATTTACTGGCAACTTTCATTTGTTTTGACTGTGCAGGCAATGTCACAGCTTTTACTTTGAGAAATAAGAAATGTAAAGAGATTGAGCAGCGTGAGGAGTTATAGAGTACTACTATGCACAAGTTACAAAATTAAGATGATCTGATGAAAAATAAATAACACAGTTATTCACAGCCTCTGACTGACATTATTTCTTAACAGGGATTTGTGAGCTGGAGGAAGATTTCAGTGTCTCAGCCAAGGGTGATAACAATAGAATTGGAAAAGCTACAGACAATGGAAGCCTGGTTGGTGGAATACACTTGATGGCATACAAAGAAAGAAGCCTTTAAACCAATGCAGATGCCTTACTGTTAAGCTTTTGTCGTAATTTTCTACACAGAAAAAAAATGTCTTGCTTGGCAAGTACCATTCTTTAAGAGCAAAGTTTCCACGTTAACTGTCTGCTGCAATAGGTTTCTGCCAGAGTCGAACTGGAGCTCCTTAAGATAATTATCTGACCTCGTGCTGTGTGCTTTCTACAGCAACTCTTTCTCCAAAATCAAATGTTTTGAAAGTTGGCAGCACAAGAAGCTAAATTCTCCCAGCACTAAGCTCCTATTCTTTCAGCTGGGGTGCAAATTTTTCTTTTTACATGTGAATTCAAATATCATTTTCAATCTTAATTTCATCAGAAAAAAATGTGAACTTCATTAATTAAAAAGAAAAAAAAAAACAAAAAACAAAACCAACACAAACAGAAATACATGGAGGCTTTAGGAGAGAGATATTTTGATTTATGTTCTTACTGTTCTAAATTTTTGCAGGAATCACAGAATCACAGAATCACAGAATCACAGAATTGTAGGGGTTGGAAGGGACCTCCAGAGATCATCGAGTCCAACCCCCCTGCCAAAGCAGGTTCCCTACAGCAGGTCGCACAGGTAGGCATCCAGGCAGGTCTTGAACATCTCCAGAGAAGGAGACTCCACCACCTCCCTGGGCAGCCTGTTCCAGTGCTCTGTCACCCTCACTATAAAGAAGTTCTTGCGCATGTTTGTGCGGAACTTCCTATGCTGCAGTTTCCAGCCGTTTCCCCTTGTCCTGTCTCCACTCACCACTGAAAACAGTCTGGCCTCGCCATTCTGCCCCCCACACCTTAGATATTTATAGACCTGGATCAGGTCTCCTCTTAGTCTTCTCTTCCCAAGGCTGAACAGACCCAGTTCACTCAGCCTTTCCTCATAGGAGAGAATAATATATGGGAATATAATATATATATATATATATATATATATAATGGGAATAATATCCCAGGTTTGTTTTCCCTTATAGTTTATTTTATTGCATGAAATGTGGTTATATTTAATTTTTTTGTGATCGAATTTTAATGGGAAGTCATTTAGTTACATAATTACACAGATATTTCAGTCACCTTTTGATATAAATATGTTAAATGTTCTGGACTCACCATATTCATAGTGGGTTTTATCACAGCTGGTAATATTAATTGCTCTAATTTCTGCCACATCCTTTATTTTGTGCTTACTTTCTCTTGAAGATAAATTTTTGCCCTCAAAGTAATATGACATTCTAACATGAAAGAACAGTTGAAACCATATGGTTAAGACCTTCAGCTTACCCAGTATCCAGTGGTTTCAGAATCAAGTAGTTCTCCAGAGAGCTTTGGTGAACGTATTTGCACCTGCAGATTATGACCTTTTGCAGATTGCACACCCTAGAACAGCAAACAGATGCATTAATGAAGCCTCTGAAAAGGAAAATTCCTTTGGACATTGCTCATCTGTGACCACTGGAAAAAATTGTTTTCTGTGCTGCTTTGTTTGGAAGAGACAATTTATATGCTGTGTCCTAGGAGAAGAGCCATTGCCACAAACACATGAATCTGTTGGAACACAGGAACACCGCTGTGAGCAGAAGGAATACAGCATCAACAGCGTATTGAAATATATCATACATAAAAATGATGCACACACAGAAGAGATATAAATCAGGAAAAAAATTAGCAACAAAAACAGGCAGCTTCCTTGCTGTCAATATCCATTATCACATGGGCTAGAGAGGTATTACACAGGCAAGGTGTTGCTCTGACTCAGCAAACTGGCAAGTCCCTGATAGCACTCATTTGTTGATCAGCTCATACAGGTATGACAGTTCTCAAACACGCAAATGAGGAGTCTGCTTTTGCACATGGACTTAATGCCCTGCATGAGGATTTTCTTTTTTCCTTTATTAAAAAAAGAAAGTTGGACATTTATAAATGGCCTCATTCCACCTATTTGATGTAAATAATTCCACAGCTTTTTATTACCCAAATTTCCAGGTGATAAAACTTACTGCTCTCTGAGGCTAGACAAAGGAACTGATGTGTGTATCCATGGAGATATGCAGACGTATGCAAGAAGAGGAATAAAAACTGTATAGCATAAGAAAAAAGGCCACTAGATTTCATATTGTTCTCTTTTTTCATCCTCCAAAGGACATAAGTTGAAATAAATTGCATAATTCTTACATATTTAGGTAGCAGAAAATTCTGCTCTTACAGGAAATTACAGGAATTTACAGAGAATAAATGAAAATAATCTCTTGTTAGAGGCATAATTAACAGATGCTAAGTAGGAAAAGAAAAAAAAGAAACAAAGTGTGTGGAACAGCAGAGTATCAGCCAGCTTGGTAATTAACAAATGATTATTTAATTCTCTAACATCTTGAACTGCAAGAAAAGCTAGTCTCCAATACTGTGGCTAACTTCTTCATTTGCAAGCTATAAAATCCAATAGCAAGAATGAGTACTGAAGCATTTTATAAGCTTAATATTGCAAAGGAAGTTTCTTGCTTGAAATTCAAGAGTATATTCTCAATTTGTCTCAAAATTCTAGCTATCTATATCTATAGGTATCTATAATACCTAAAGAAGAAAATTTTAAATGTATTAACACCTATGTTTATTTTTAATAACAAAGACAGATTTCCTCAGATATTTATGTATACATACACACATGTATAACTATGGGGAAAAAAAATATGTTGTTTGATTGTTTACACAAGACACAGTACTCACTGGAATAATTCCAAAGGTGTGAAGCAGTTTAGATAGTCCCTTTCAACACAAGAGCAAAAGATATTTATATCAGCCTATCCAAATACTAAACAGTAGTTACTGAAGGAGGTATGTGACAAGGCATATCTTCACATCTAAAAATATTCTGAAGGGTCCAAGACTCTCTAAAATAATTTCATTAATTGGAGTTGTTCACGGTGGTTTTAACTGCTTAGCTACAGTAATAAAGAAAAAAGAACAAATCCTTTTGGGGTGTTGTTGCTTTTTTTGTTTTGTTGCTTTCTTTCCCCCTTAGACAAGAACAAAGGAGAAAACAGCATGGTGGTATTGTACAGACTGTATGGGAACTGCTGAATCATGGCCTGAATCTCTGATTGATCACCTGAGGCAAACAACAAGTCAGCTATGGGAGCACAGGTGAAGGGGTGGAGCCTGGCTCCACCTCTCCTAAAACCATTTAAGAGCTGACTAGCAGTAGGAAAAGGTCTCTTCTGGAGATCCTCTCCACTGGAGTTTCTTAAGTAAGTCCAGGATACAGGTGAGTGTCCCTATCTTTTCTGTTTTCTGCTTTGGTGTAATGACTACATAGCCAAGCTCTCTGCTCTACTATAACATCTGTATATTCATTGATTGTACAACAGACCCAATGGCCACATTGTGTAAGAAAAGAGGTAGTAAAACCTAGAAAGAAGTTGACAAAAATGAACAATGTTATTGAAGAGCTCCTGGATGAGAACCAAGAATACTGAGAGAGATTGTGGATGCCCCATCCCTGAAGGTGTTCAAGGCCAGGCTGGATGTGGCTCTGAGCAGCCTGGTCTAGTGGTTGGCAACCCTGCCCATGGCAGGGGTTTGAAACTAGGTGATCTTTGAGGTCCTTTTCAACCCAGGCCAATCTATGATTCAGTTGGATCACAAACATTTGTGACAATGCCTAGGATATGAGAGATTTATAGAATCATAGAATCGCAAGGTTGGAAATGACCTGCAAGATCATTTAGTCCAACCACCCTCGCATTCCTAGTACCACAAGCTACTAAACCACATCTTGTAGCTCCTCATCCAGGTGCCTCTTGAACACTGCCAGGGACGGTGACTCCACCACCTCCCTGGGCAGCCATTCCAGTGCCTGACCACCCTCTGAGAGAAAAAGTTTCTCCTAATGTCCAACCTAAACCTCCTCTGGTACAACTTCTGGCCATTTCCTCGGGTCCTACTATTTCTCTGGGAGAAGAGGCCAGACCCTTTTTCATCACGACCTCCCTTCAGGAAGTTGTAAACTGTCATAAAGGGACTAAGGGAGTGATTATTCTATGAAATAAAAATTCACTAAGTTGCAGGCACAGCTGACTTATTTAGAAAGTGAATACCTAAGCTATGAACTCACTGCATCATAACCTGTTAACATAAGTTTGTAGAGCGGCAAAAGAAAAATGCATCAGTTATTAACCAGAACACAATGGATGCAACAGGTGAGTGGGAATTGGAAAGACTCATGGAAAGAAACTCCAATAAATACCTGCATGATTCAGAAGCCCTTTACTTATACTTGTGTTACCAGCTTCTCTCTCACAGTAGATGGTGAGCTCAGTTGACTTTCAGTGCACTCCAGAAGAGCCAAACACAAATCCTATTTGTGAGCTTTTAAACTTTGTTAGGCATGGAATGTTGGCACTGTATTTTAGTCAGCTCCCATTTTTTTAAATTGTTTTTATATTTTTTTATTTTACTAGCAGTTCATGCAAAAAGGAAGATCTGACATTATTATATAATATAAGCATTTTGGGATTCTTCTGTATGTGGTTCTATAATTTGCTCTTACCTGCAGTGGTCAGTCACTGGTGGGAATGTTCTCTGAAGCCATCTACTGTTCATATTAAGAACATCCAAAGCCCAGAGCATCTGAGCTTGAGTCAGTATTTGCAAATTAGACCTTGTTTTCTTTTGAAGTTTCCCACAAGACTTCTTTGGCAGTCAGTGGAAAAAGCTTCACATTATTAATGCTATCCAATTCTATTAGAAATATTGGGTTAGCTATCTGGGACACAGAGATAATTCAAAGCCTCCATCTGTATAAAAGCGTTTGATTCTGAAAAAGTTTTATATAAGCAGTGAAAACAGGTAAATCTACTCAGCACTTATTGCAGAATCTGACCATGGCATAACAGACATATACTTTTAAAGCAATTAAAAGTTTTTCTTCATTTATTTTTAAACCCCAAAATGTAGACATATAATGGAACTTAACAATTCAGGCTGAATTGAGTACAAAATCATACCACCATTTACAAAATAGTTTTTTTGCATCTAGTTCAGAATTATACCCAAGAAATCTGCTTGTTTTTTAACTGTGAAAAATGTCACAACCACAAAATACTGGTCTTTTTCATTCAAGCGATATTGATATAAATATTTAAACTGTCTGAGGCAAGGCATTTTCATGTATATTTCATTTCACATTTAGATTCACAGTCTTCTGATTTACTGAACACATCTGCATCTCTGTATTTTTAAAATGTGCAGTGGACAGAATTTGCCTCTCTGATTTATATCTTGATCAAGCTGAGTGGAACAAATACATTTTGGACACTGAGTCTCTAACAGGCTGAGAAGGCTTCCGGTTCCTATCAACTGTATTGGTGTATCCATTTTGTTCTCTGTATTGCATCAGCTTAAAAAAACAGGTTGACAGGCACAGAAGAAAGTAAAAGCCATAGTCTGAATCAAAACAAAACAAAAAAAAAAAACCTGTTAAACAGAACTGTTATCTTACAGTACTACATAAAAGAACTTTTTCTCTAATATGAAAATAAAATAGTATTTTTAAAAGTCAGAAAAAACTTATTTTCCTGGTATTTTTGAGCAAATAGAAACTAACGTTTGAATACTATCACCCTATGCACTTTGTCCCTAAGGCACATAAGTCAGTGCATCACACTTGCTCAATTTCTGGGTGAATCTGGTTTGTTACACTTCTATTTGAAGGTAAAATATTCGAGCTACCTAACAACAACAAAAAATACTTAAATGTCTACACAGACACCTAAAAGTACAGCAACCATTATTACCATCATCATTAACTATTTAACAGATTTTTTTTTTTTTTTTTTTTTTGCAGATGCATTATGAGACAGAGTGTGTAAGTGTTTATGTTCAGCCACCTGCTACCCCCTTAATGCCCAGATTTGCATTTCATCCTGGTCAGGCAGCAAGGCCTACACAGACTTTTCTACATTTAACAGTCATCAACCACTAGCCATGAAATAAGATTAATTCATTGCCAAATTTGTCGAGTACAGAAGACAAGATGGCACTAATTATTTTAAGTAGTGGGTTTTCCTCCAGATTTACTTCAGTTCCCCCACCTGTTAGGTACCTTGACTTTCTTTGCACTCCTCTCAATAACACAACAACTTTGCTGAGACCATTCAAATTCACTACAGCGTTAACGTCAATGTCAAGCTTACCGCCATCTAAGAGGGACTGTATTTTTACTATTCAGTCTCCGCTAAAGCATCTCAGTTTCCCACTTGCCAAATCACAGCCATGGCAACATGTGATGGCTGCCTGAAGCTCTCTGTGAGTAGCCCACACAGGTGGGTGCATATGCCAGCAGTTTTTAGAAGTGAATAGAAATGAAACCCAGCTACCTCTGAACACTGAACATTGTATATAACAGCTCTTAATTTATCAAAACATGAATTTCTCCACTTCTGTTCTGAGAGGAAATCACCCTCCTATTGGAGCAATATGGCAGAGGTGTCTTAGGGACCTTAACTTCTCCTGTACTGAAACTGAAAATTCATTGAGGAATAGGTACCTTTCTGGTTATGTCTGCCTACTAATTTTCCAGTATGTGAGTAGAGCATGTAATGATATTGACCATAAAAACAGTCACTAATAAAACAACAACATGCACTAAAATAATAAATTGTACCTCTGCTCAAGATTTTTACTTTATTGCTTTTGAATTTATACATTTTTCTCTAAGTATCAGAGTACAGTATACCAATGTATTTAAATCATGCTTGTTATGGCAAACTTATTCCACAAAAGCATCCTGGGAAATCTCTTTGCAACCTTTCATTACTAAATCGATTTCAACAACAAAAAAAAAAATTTCCTTTACTCTTTCTGAAAAAAAAGCCTGTTCAGTGAAATAACATGTCAGTATTTTAATTTCGGTAAGTTTGAATCTTATACCATACAGGAAGCATATCATGGTTCTTGCTAATAGACAGTATAAATGGCTTCTGCTAACCACGAAAGAATGGGACATCCAACAAGCAACAAAGGCTTTTGAGAGACAGTGATGGGTCTAAACTTGATGCAGCCCTCTCCTCAAATATCGTGTTGTGACCCACTCAGACAAATTACCTTGTTTGCTGAATTGGGGCTTGAATAGATGGACAGCACCTCTAACAAACCACATTCCTTTTTTCCACAGTACAGTTTTGAATGTAGAGAAAGGACAAGGTAGCTTTATTTTTAGGACAGACCTGCTTTACAAACACTGCAGCTTGGTGAGGCGCTTCATTCATGAAGTACTACGCAAGAAGAATGAGAATAGCCAAAGCTGACCCTTAATTCCATAAGCAAAAATAAGCATGAGAGTTTGTTTTTGTTTGATGTGAGGATATTGATTAGATTCACAGAAAATGACAATGAATCAGCTCCACAAAACTTGTGCAGAATGCTCCACTTTCACAATGGCTCTAGCAATGCAGACAGTAATGGAGGAATAAAATATGCAATTTCCCTATCAGTGTTCTCAAGTTACATCACATTTTCCATTTTGATTCCTTTACACACATATTTATTAAATAGAAGCAATCACATAATGAATACAGAGAGGTAATTTACCTACTACTTAAAAAGAAATCAATACTGAATTGCAGGGGAAAAAAAGAGAAGGCAGATGTGTACCTGGGAGAAAATAAAGTTCTTCCAGTGAATTCACATTATGAACCATGCCTGCCAGCCAACAAAAGTATTAATCTGATACATGGTATGGCTAAGTCAACAGGGGCGAAGAGTTCTGTGCATGAGAAATGCTGGCCAATATCTGACTTATTTGTTCTTAACAAAGATATGACAATGACTGTGGTAGCAAAAACTCCAATCAGCAAGAAATTAAATTGGGCACAAATAGGACAAGCTGAAGTCCTTTCACATCAAGATTGCCTAGATGACAAATTCTAATTCTGCAAGATTAAGAAATAAAGAGCAGGTATTAAAGCCCACGAATTGCTTTAATTTTGTATCAGGTTGCATTTAACTGAAGTTTTCGAGGTTTGTTGGTTTTTTTTGTTTTTTTTTTTTTTTTCTTCAAACTAACTGCAGGATATCAAAGCTTGCATTTTTAAATTGTGCTGAAATTCTGATATGATCACTGAACTTACAGTAGGTCATCAAGAAAAGATATTTACTCTATTAAAACTATAAGAGCTGGCAACAAGTGATTTGAAAAGAAGTTTTAGTACTTTATAACTTCAATGGTGCTAATTAATGATTAGTTTCACATTATTTTCCATACTTCCTTTTTTATGAATATATACTATCAACACATTATATGTAGAAATAAAACAAGTGTGTAAATCCAGAACATGTGAAGTTATGAGATAAAAAATGAATCTGTGATCCTGAACAATTTGCTGTTGTTAATGGTACATTCACTTATGATTATTTTTTGTTCTTTCCTGTGCAAACAGTTTGCTTAGGTGCTATTTCTGCCAGTATGTGGTAGCTGGATAATTTAGGGAGGTGGTATACAGAGGTTTTTATCTTAATAAAAACTAGCAATTTTAAAAGCAGTCTTTGTCAGAAGATCTAAATCAACTCATGGTAATCAATATTATTAAGATATTTTTTCTGCATGTGTCACAGCAAAATAATAAAATTGCAGTCTTTCTTCTGTAGCTAAGGTGGGTGAACCAGGAGTTAAATAAGCAGATATATATATATATATATATATATATATATATATATATATAGGAAATATACGACGTACTTTCCAACATTTAAAAGCATTTCCTGGCACAGCTCTGAGAAGTAATTTAGAGACTGCTTGCTGCCCAAGGGAAGAGGACAGTTCAGGGGAGCTTTATATAAGTTTAATATAAGTAACTAATTTTTCAAGGCCTCAGAAAGGTTAGCAGTGTTTCAGCTAAGCAGCCTGCAGCCACAGAAGCAGCACTCCACAACTGTCTTCTTACAACAGTAACTATGCTACATATGAGTTGGCCTCCAACTTCACCTCATTTTGTCTTTATTCAAGCTTGTGTGCTTCATCATTATCACTTCTTACGAGCATGTGTTATTTCTCACTTGCTCCACCTTAGACCTTCTGAACCCTCCTTTACTATGTTCATCCCAGGTAGCGCCTCTTCCTTCTTCTTGTTATTCTGGAAACTTGCAGCAGCTGGGTGAGTGCACGGCAGAGGATCCCAGTGGTGGCAAAGGCAGCAAAACAGATCGTGACAGTTCGTCCCATACATACTGACTGCACTTAATTTCTCATGTACCAGATTCTCCCTTAGGCCACTGCAGCCCTGAAGAAATCATTCATATTGACAGCTCACAGACGTGGCCAGGACATCTGTTCCTCAAGTGGCTGTATATTCTTGGTAATATGCAGATATAACCAAACAGAATGAATGCCATTGGAAGGATAAGGAGCATCTGAAAATAAAAGCTAACAGTAAACTAGAAAAAGCTATACCACAGTGCACTTGTTTTTTCTACTAAAATTCCTTAGTCCCGACAAATAAACTAATTCCAGTAATAGAAATCTGTCATGGAGTTAACTAGATCAATCTATGCCTGTGACAGGGGTGCAAGTAGGCCCTTGGGCCCCTCTCAGCCCCACAAAATGGGAAGGAGAAGGGATAGGGAGATGGGAGCTGGCTCAAGGAAAGGAAAAAAAAAGCAGCAATTACCTATGGAGGAAAACTTATTTTATTAACTATGATAGTGGAACACAAGATAACACAGTATAATACAACCTAACTGAAATTGAGACTAATAAATCAAATAAGATGGGAGAAAGAGTTCCTGAGACTGATCAAACCTGAAAAGCTTGGTATGGCACAATACAACACCCCCTGCAAGGCACCCAGAATTAAAGCATTAACACTTTAACTCCCAAGTGCGCTAGATGATGTTATGATGCGAAATACTGAAAACCAAAAATCACAAAACCATGACAAAATCTCATCATGGATCCAAAGATTATTGGTCTCTTTCCAGTTTGTAATTCCATAGTAATTTTATACATCACAGTATCATCAAAATGCGGAAAAAGATCAGAAAGTACAGGCAAGTTCTTTTTACAATCAAGAATTTTGTCAATAATTTCCTTTAGACAAAAAACACAGACTGCTATCCATCATCTGAGAAAATTTTAAAAATGCTCTGCAAGAGCCCTCTAGCAAGGGAACCTAAGTTTTTCACCAGTGCTGGCAGTATATGCAGCTAGAATCATAATCATAGAATCATAGAATGTCCAGGATTGAAAAGGACCACAATGATCATCAATTTTCAACCCCCCTGCTATGTGCAGGGTCGCCAACCAGCAGACCAGGCTGCCCAGAGCCACATCCAGCCTGGCCTTGAATGCCTCCAGGGATGGGGCATCCACAGCCTCCTTGGGCAACCTGTTCCAGTGTGTCACCACCCTCTGTCATAAACCTCCCCTGTCTTGGTTTAAAACCACTCCCCCTTGTCCTTTCACTATCCACCCTCATAAACAGTCATACCCTCCTGTTTATATGCTCCGTTCAGGTCTTGGAAGGCCACAGTGAGGTCTCCCCAGAGCCTTCTCCAAGCTAAACAAGCTGAGTTCCCTCAACCTTTCCTCATAGGAGAGGTGCTCCAGCCCTCTGATCATCTTAGTGGCTCTCCTCTGTACCCACTCCAAGATCTCCATGTCTTTCTTGTGCTGGGGACCCCAGGCCTGGACACAGTACTGCAGATGGGGCCTCACAAGAGCCGAGTAGAGGGGGACAATCACCTCCCTCTCCCTGCTGGCCATACCTTATTTGATACAGCCCAGAACACAGTTGGCCTTCCGGGCTGCAAGCGCACACTGCTGGCTCAAGTCCAGCTTCTCATCCACCAGGACTCCTGAGTCCTTTCCCACAGACCTACTTTCAAGGAGATCTTCCCCCAGTTTGTGTAAATACCTGGGATCACCCTGGCCCGAGTGCAGCACCTTGCATTTGGCTTTGTTAAACTTCATTAGGTTCTCATGGGACCACTTCTCCAGCCTGTCCAGGTCCCTCTGGATGGCTTCTCTTCTCTCTACTGTATCAACTGCACTGCTCAGCTTGATGTCATCTAGATAGGTATGAAAGTCCTATGCAATTTTCTTCTGTGTTGTTTTAGAATGCAACAGTCATTCGCACAGAAATGTGTCTTCTTCATAGGAGGGTAAATAAGTACTTTGAGTGAGTTTTAATAGCTGGTAAAAATTCTTTTTCATAATACCTGCTATTTCAAAAAAGTTCTGAAGCTCCTGTAAAAGTATATTAATATTTCTACAAGAATCACCTTGCCAAATTTCCCTTATTGTCCAATTTCTCAATCATCCCTAGACTATGAACGCAAGTAAATCCTTTTCTACAGCACACCTCTCATAGAATCACAGAACTGAGGGGGGTTGGAATGGATGAATGGACTTCCAGAGATCATTAAGTTGAACTCCTCATGCTAGAACATGTTCCCTAGAGTCGGTAGCACAAGTAGGTGTCCAGTCTACCTGAATATCTTTAAAAAAAAGGAGACTCCATAACCTCTCTGGGCAATCTGTTCCAGTGCTTACTTAGCTCACTGTAAAAAAAAATTCTTCCACATATTTGTGGAACTTCTTACGTTGCAATTTTTGACCATTGCTCCTCATCCTATCACTATCCACCACTGAAAAGAGTCTGGCCTCCTCCAATTGTCTCCCACATTTCATAAATGTATAAACATCAATTAGATCCTCTCTGTCTTCTCTAGACAGAACAGACCTTTCCTTGTACAGGAGATGCTCCAGGCCCCTTTTCATCTTTGTCACCCTCCACTCTACTTCTAGGAGATCCCTGTCATTTTTGAACTTAGGAGTCCAGAATTGGACAGAGTACCCCAGATGTGGCTCATCAGAGCAGAGTAGAGTGGGAGGATCACCTCCCTCAACCTGCTGGCCACACTCTTTACTGAACCCCAGGATCCCACTGTCTTTCATGGACACAAGACTACACTGTTAGCCCACAGCCAGCCTACAGTTCACCAGTGCCTCCAGGTCCTTCTCTGCATAGCTCCTCTCTAGCAGATCATCCCCTAACCTGTACTGATGCATGTACTATTTCTCCCCGGGTGCAGGACTCCACACTTGCTTTTGTATGCAGCACAGCTTCTAGCATATCAGCCACTCCTCCCAGTTTCACATCAACAACAAAATTGCTGAGAGTTGACTATCTCCCTTCACCCAAGTCATTGATAAAGAACAATAACAATAGACCCAGCACCAACTCCTGGGGAATACAGCTAGTTACAGGACGCCATCTAGACTCTATGTTATTGATCACAACTCTGAGGTTTGTTTTGCCAGTTCAGACAGTTTTCAATCCACCTCACCATCCACTCATCCATCCCACACTTCCTAAGCTCATTACAAAGGATGCTGAGGGAGACAATATGAGATATCCTACTGAAGTCAAGGTACACAAAATCCACTGTTCTCCCCTCTATTTACTCAGCCAGTGCTGACATCATAGAAGGCTGCCAGATTGGTCAAGCACAATTTCCTCTTGGTGAATCTATGTTGACTACTCCTGAGAACCTTTTTCTAGTTGGTTGGAGATCCAGGACAAATTGCTCCATCACTTTTCCAGGGACAGAGGTGAGGCGGACTGGCCGTAGTTTCCTCCTTTTTGTCCTTTTTGAAGACTGGAGTGACATTGGCTATCCTCCAGTACTCAGGCACTTCTCTTATTCTCCAAGACCTCTCCTTTTCTTTCTGTTTGCCTTTCTAACATTTAAATTCTCATGGGCTGGAATGATACCTAGATATTATAGGAGATGGCAAATTGGAGAAACAGAAAGGCGGTTAACAGGTGAAAGCTTCTGGTCTAACAATAGCAATTTTTATTGGACAGCATGCACTTTCTCTTACACCATAAACAAACAAGTATGATCAAATACTAATCTGAAATGAAAAGCATTATTCAAATAATGAATGACAAGTTAGTGCTACACAATGTTCTTCTTTTCCCTCTCCTAACATTTTCCTATCTCACTTGGTTTCAGCCAAGACAGCACTAATAGCACATGAATGTCTGGCTGTTGCTGAATGATAGGAGCATGCCCAAGGCAGGGCTGAAACAGAGCCAAGACAGCTGGGCCTGAATTAGGCCATATTTGGATATGAAAATTAGGTGCCATTATAAGGTGTCCCTTTAAGGTAAATCCTGAAGACTGACATCTTTTCTGAACCTAGTTTTGAAGACTTAAATGGGTGTTTCAAAGTGATTGGGAGCACTAACAAGGGACACAAACTCTACTACTACAGCAACTACTAGAAGAGGAACAAATGTCTTCCTTCCCTCTCTCCCCCCTGTTTCACTTTCTGTCTATAGCTTTACAAAGGTCCACCTTGGAGCAGTTTTTCCACTTCTCAATTCTGCTCTGTAGTCAAATAACTGTTTTTCTTGAGTTGTGAGACAGGTTGGAACACTAATTCATTGCAACCATTCCTATTCTGGGAGGCATATTTTCAGAATAGTACTAAATAAGAAAGTAGCATGATAAAATCAATAGAAAATTCAATGCATCCACTAAAACACCACCCTTCCTAATAATGATATTAATGTATATATTAATAAATACATTATCAATATATATTTTTCTTTTGCTATCTTTTTCTTCTGTATTCCAGTCAGAAACGTATTCTTTCACATGGCTCACAAGTACAATGCTGCTACAAGAGAAGCCTCCTGTCAAGCAGCAATGAATTTTCATCTGTTCTTAACAAGGACTAAACCTGTACAAAAAAGTTGAAAAATATCCCCTCACTTGTTTAGTATAGTCTTAATGCAAAGAAGAGGACTTATACTGCAAAAGATAAAATATTTTTCAGAAGCTGATAGGTCTCACCGCTTGCACATGAGCACATAAGTAAACAAAGCAATAGGTAAAACACTAAGTGTGTATTCAAGCTCCTGAACAAACTCCTTCAATTTCTGTAGCGCAGATGTTTTTCTTACGAGGAGTATTTTAAACCCTTGTAACCCTCGATAAGAGAACTGTATATGTCAGGCTTGCCTGCACAAGCAAAGTATTATAAAAGTTAAAGACTTCTGGGTCACAAGTTTCTGCTTTGTGGAGGAACTCAGAAGAGGCCCAAATACTGCCTCAGGACCAGTAGTATGGTGGTGAGGCAGGCCCTAGGCCCACTCAGGAGCAGCACAGCTGCAGCATGGCTCATGCAGGGCCTCAGCTGAAATGGGGCCATGGGCTGGAATATCAACTAAATAATGAAGGAAAGGTGATGACCCTGCACTAAACGTGCATAAACTTGTCTCTGTAGTCTAATAATGCAAATTACAACATAGAAATAAATTACAGAATTTTAGAGGTTGGAAAGGACCTCCAGAGATCATAGAATCACAAGGTTGGAAATGACCTACAAGATCATCTAGTCCAACCATCCTCCCATTGCCATTGCTACCACAAGCCACTAAACCACATCTCGTAGCTCCTCATCCAGATACCTCTTCAACACTGACAGGGACAAATCATCAATTCTAATCCCCCTGCTCAAACAGGTCAGAGAAAAAAGCATCCATGGAAGTCTTGAATTTCTCCAGAGGAGACTCCACAAACCTCTCTGGGCAGCCTGTTTCAGTGCTGCGTCACTTTCACAGTAAAGAAATTCTTTCTTGTGTTTGTATGAAACTTCCCATGTTCCAGTTTCTGCCTGTTGCCCCTTGTTCTGTTGCTGGACACCACCAAAAAGAGTCCACCCCCACCCCATCAACTACACTTCTATCCATTAGATATTAGGTATATATCCATTATCCATTATCTGGTATCTATATATATTAGATATGTAAGTGTGGATTAGATCCCTCTCAGTCTTCTTCAGGCTGAATACACCCAGGTCTCTCAACCTTCCCACTTAAGGGGAATGCTCCAGGCCCTTTATCATCTTTGTGGGCTTCTGCTGGACCCTTTCTAGAAGATCCCAATCTTTCTTGAACTGACAATCCCAGAACTGAACAGAGTACTCCAGATGAGGCCTCAAAAGAGTAGAGCAGATGGGAAGGATCACTTCTGTCAACCTGCTGGCTACACTCTTCTTGATGCATCCTAAAATACCATTGGCCTCCTTAGCCACAGGGGCACACTGCTAGCTCTCAGCCAGCATGTTGTCCACAAAGGCTCCCAGATTCTTCTCTGCAAAGCTCCATTTCAGCAGGTCAGCCCCTAGTATGTACTGATGCATACGTCTGGAATGTCACAACTTCATTTTGATTTCTATCCTACCTCAGTATTTGTGATCGAGCCCTCTGATGTATTAGCGAAGCAGCTTGGACCTATGTACTCAGAAAGAGGCTAAACATTAAAGGAGAGCAAATAAATACAGACAAAGAAGATTAGAATTAGATTCACTTTGTAACAGTCCAGTGGTGCTTCTTTTCATTTGGGACATTTTCACAAACAACAAACAATTTATTAATGTGCTTCACTAAACATAAAATGCTGTTGTATAATTTGAACAGAGATTCAGTTAATTCACAGAGGGAGTGCATTTGAGAAATATATCAGGTCTAACAACTTGACAACTTTGATAGAAAATTCCTCTGAGAGCCAGAAGTCTTCTCATATTCTTCAGCACTATTTTCAGATGCAAAATTATGGCTTTAGCCCCAGATGACTCCAAACACAGACTATAACTTATAGTTGCTACTAAAATTACTAGTAATACTTTATTACTGTATAGTATCTTAATCTGAAATAATTTCTAATAGATTAGTAGCATAGGTCAAAATCCAGAGTGCAATCATTTAGGGTGAATACATCTACAAAAGCAGTTTATACAAGAGATGCCTTTGACAACCACAAGTTTAAAAATAAGCAGGAAATGAAAAATAATCTATGAGCCTTATGAAACTGTAAGGACCAATCCAATGTTTTGCATAAGTACACCAAACCATCCATATACCTGGGAAAAAAGGCTGATCTCACAGCCTGCAAGAAACTGTTTCTCCCCTGCTCCATGCAAGCAGAGTGCCTTCAATCTCATTACCTCAACCCACAAGAAATTCTGGCCTGCAGAACCATTCCAA
Source organism: Tetrao urogallus (assembly GCF_951394365.1). Lineage (NCBI taxonomy): Eukaryota > Metazoa > Chordata > Aves > Galliformes > Phasianidae > Tetrao > Tetrao urogallus. Next base: position 68,225,491 of record NC_136814.1, on the reverse strand, counting down.
TTTAATTTAGAAAACTCTTGACAAGGAGAAGAGAGCCCTGCACTCTCCTAATACAAGAAAATCATCGTTAGCTTCTAAACACATTATGCTATAAAAAAAAATTTAATGAGGTTCTACTAAGTCAGAGAAATCACATCACAGTTCTCCATTGTCCCTTCATGCAACTCATTAATTGGTTGAAAAGCGTAAGTCATCCAAGACTCTTTCCACTTACAGTGAAACCCTGCACCTTCACAGAAGTTTATTCAGGCTATTGAATGTCCTAAATGTCTTTTATAGAGATTATTTCAGATGGAAACAAAGCATGACTTTCATATATATTTATGTAAAGACTTCTAAGATCATGTTTTAAGTCAATAATAGATATGAGCATATGAAGGAAGAAGAAATTTTTCAGTTCTGTTTTGCTTAATAAATTTGCAAGCATATAAATAAATCAGAGTAAGTAACAGGCATTTTAAAATACATAAATCTGAAATAAACAAATCTGAAAGAAAAAATGTCCTGTGTTACTCTATATTGAAAAACAACATAGGTATGTAGTGAAAATACAAGTGAGCTGAAGGGAAAAAGATTTCAAAACCAGAATATAAGTTGTATGTTTTTTGAAGGAGGAGAGATTCTTTTATAGCTGCTGCCCTTCATGCTTGTGTGTAGGTTGGTTTTTTTTTCGGTTTTTTTTTTGTTTTTTGTTTTTGTTTTTTTTTTTTTAATCAAGGCTTAATTATAGGTACAATGAAAGTACTGTAATTTGGAGAAACATTGTATATCGGGACTTCTCCACACCTACCTGTGCCAGCTGATTCCTTCATGTTGCTCTGTAAGAGTGAGACATGTCAGGCCAGTCTTGACACAGCCAGCTGACCTCACCCACCCCTTCACCCAACTCGCTGAACCATTCTAAAATAATTCAGGCAAGGTACATCTATATCGCCCTTTTTCCTTTTTATTGCAGAATGGTATAACAGTACTTCATAAACTTATTTCTACATTCAAAGAAATAGATAGAGAGGACACAAGCATGTCTTTCAGTGTAGGATCAATTTTTATGCCATCAGAAGTCACTGTCTCAACATATTAATAAAAATAGTAAGGCAGAAAAGCTCAGGAAGAGAAAAAATATGACATCCTGCAAAGAATAAAGCCAAAATATCTTGTACTTGTTTTTAGGTTTTTTTTTAATTACTTGTGGACCAACATTTTTAAAAGTACATTCTAACATATAATCAGACTGGCCACAGAGCAGAACTGTTTAACTGATTGCTAGGCTTTATACACTTCAAAGTATGTCTCTCCAGTTCTTCAAAGTTCTGTGTAGATACAGAGGCTTTAATTTGTGAGTAACATATCTCTACTGCCTCTGGGTAATTACTGCACATTTTTCTAGGAGATATTATATTTTATTATAGATTGTTTCAGCTAGCACTTTGTGTGAAAGTGATTATATCATTATGAAAAGGTATGCAACGTGAAGAGCTTATATATTAAATAGTAAAAAAATAAAATAGGTAATAATGCACAGACAGACAAATTTAAAACTGAAGCAATCTTTTGGTAATGAGCTGCATTTTAATTACACTAAATTACAATATGTCTTAGTTTTTGTTTAGTTCTGTGAAATTCTCTATTAATTATCTACCAATGTGCCATTAAAACTAAGTACCAGTGCAGGTACCAACCCAGCATTGGAGGAGAACTTGAAATTAGCACACAGGATTTCACAGATCTTTTCATACTACCAGATGTGGAATAGTCTGAAGAACAAGAGATACAGAGACACAGTATTCACAGGAAAAACTGCATATTTGGATCTCTTCAGAGAAGTCGTTATTAATAAATACAACCGCAAAACTTTGATTACATTCTGTACAAACAGAACATATTGTGAATTCTATGCCTTACCTTTATTTAAGGTTGCTAATATACAGGGAAAAAAAAATACAGAGGCCCCTATTAGAGAAATTTCACCTGTGAAAGAAGTCGTTTGACTTCATTTCTACTTGTGAGTGGTGGTAATTTCTCACAACATGACTCTACAGGGAATTGCTTGACAGGGTAACATGGAATAAAGCAATGAGAGGTCCAAGAAAGGTGATCAATATTCAAGGACCCTCTGCTCCAAACACCAAAGCAGTGCATGCTGGGAAAAAAGAAGACAGCAAGAATACCAGGAGGCCTCCATGGATCAGCAATTAGCTCCTGGACTTACTTAAGCACAAAAAAAAAAAATTATCTGTAGGGAGTGGAAGCAGAAGTATGTTACATGGGAGAACTACAAAAAGTTGTCCAAGTAGTCAGGGATCAGGTTAGGAAAGCTAAAATCCAGGTAGAATAACGTCCAGCTGGAAACATAAAGGAGAACAAGAAGAAATTCTACAGGTGTATCACTGATAAAAGGAAGGCCAGGGAAGATGTCCCCCGCTCATCCGCCCTGAGAGGAAACTGGAGACTTGATCACAAGAGATATGAAGAAAGCTGGGATGCTCAATGAATTCTTCACCTCAGTATTCACCAGCAAGGGCTCTAGCCACGCCGCCCAAGTTGTAGAAAACAAAGATAAGAACTTGGAGAGGGAAGATCTGCTTGCTTTAAGTGAAGATCATGTTCGAGACCATCTAAAGATGGTGAACAAGTCCATGGGATCCAAAGAGATCCATCCACAGGTTCTGAGGAGAGTTGCGGATGAAATTGCCAAGCCACTATTCATCATATTTGAAAGGTCATGGCAGTCTGGTTAAGTTCACACTAATTGGAAAAGGAGAAACCACCTCCATTTTCAAGGGAAAAAATACTCAGAGAACTGCAGACTAGTCAGTCTCACCTCTGTGTCTGACAAGATCATGGAGCAGATCCTCCTGAGGGCTCTACTAACACACATGAAAAATGAGGAAGAAGTGATTGGTGCTAAACAACACAGCATCAATAAGGGCAAGTCATGCCTGACAAACAGCAGCCTTCCAGTACCTGAAGGGGGACTACAATAAAGCTGGGGAGCTGGACTTTTTGTGAGGGCACACAGCAACAAGACAAAGGAAAATGATTTTAAACTGAGAGTAGATTTAGACTAGATACCAAGAAAAAAAAATTATTTACTGTGAGGATGGTGAGACACTGGAACAGGTTGCTCGGTGAGTTTGAGGACATATCCTACCTGCATTCAAGCATTCAAGGCCAGGCTGGATGGAGCTTTAAGCAAGGAGGTCTAATGGGAGGTGTCCCTCCCTATAGGGGTGGGTTTGGAATAAGATGATCTCTAAGGTCCCTTCTAACCCAAACCATTCTATGCTTATATGACATGCTTTTCTTCTTGAAAAACTCAGGTAATTCAATCTTTCAATATTTAATTTGGCATAGAGAAATAGGTAGAATTTTAAATACTGTAATGTACATTAACTTACAACAAAGTTGTAGTGTTGTAACGCTATAATGGGATGATAATAACAGGGTGGCTAAGTATTCAGCTACAGCAAACAAGAACGAGCCCAAATGCAGCAGCCACAGATACAGAAATGAAGGCAAAGAGCTGCTTACCTTTGGAAGGCTTCAAGTAGGGTGGATCCACCCCTTCCAGTCACTCAGGTGCACTGCATACACCTGAGCTCCCCTGAGTTGGCTTTGCCTTCCCACCAGGTGCTCAATCACTGGTTCAGGCCATGAGTTAGCATTTTCACTAGAAGTGTCAAGAACATTGTCAGATATCCTTCACTTGGCAAGATCTGGGGTTTTTTTGTTTTTTGTGCCTATAAGATGTGTTAAGGTTTATCAGTGCCTCCCCCTTGAACTTCAGGCATCTTAGCATAATACAACCATTTTTATATAAGAGCAGATGTGATCTGTGTATTTGAAAGGATAGAACTAAATTAAATAGTAGGGAGTGTAAAATCCCATTAAAATCAAAGAATCACCATCATAACTCAGAGTGAATTTTGATGTCAGGAACTCCAAGGTTACAACAAAACACTATTTGCCAATTCCATTTCCTGGACTGAATATCAAGCTGTGCATATATACACACATTTCTTTCCAATATCTTTTCCCATTTATCTAGTTCCAGAGAAAGAAAAAGAGACAGCACAGTACTGATATTCAATACATGCACATTAGGCTGGTAGGTGAAACACTAAGGTGTTGGCAAGGCATGATGCTATCTAAACTGGATACTGAAAACTATTGGATGCTACATGAAAAATTGATGGATGTGTCAGATACCAACATAAGAAGCCAATGAAAGTTAAGTTCCAGATAGTGCCAAGGGATAGTTGTTTTGGCAAATCATTAAGGGAGAATTATGTTTGGAAATGATCGTACAAATAGCAAAGGGAAATAATTGAAGCCTTTGGGGAAGCAGATTCTCAAAAATCCAGCAGCGTCTAGGCTTACAAGACAATATCTTGTAAGACCAAAATTACCAGGGTTACAGTATCTGAAATATTGAATTGGGGTACACGTGTCAAAACTGGGACCTATATGGAAAAAACCGAGTACAGTTGACCAGATCATTTATTTCGTGCTAAATTAAGGCAGAGAAAGAGAAGTACAAAATAGGAAAAGGAGGGTCAAAAAATGGGAAAGGAAAACAAGGAGGGAAATGACATAACTGGTGCTGAAAAGTCATCATCATGTGCTTGTTCACTATAAACAGATGAGAACAAACCGTATCTGCTTTTCTGACCACCTCCCAGAGGAAAATCTAATTCCAGGGTCAGAAGTCCTAGGGTACTTTTCTTGTTTCAGACTGAACACCTGGACAGACAGATCAAGCATCCTGATATCACCATAGTTAGCACCCAATCCAGCTTCATGGCATTAACAATGACCTGCCACTTCATTACAATCCAGAGGCAGCTGTGGAATACTCATCTTCAGAAATGTATCACAGCTTATTCATTTGCTGTATCTGTGTTTACGAAAGACCTTGAGGTACTAGTTTATACTTTAAGTTATGGGATCATATTAAGACCAAGGAAGCAGAGGTGCTCTCGGGAGCATCTCTTAAGAGATGTTGAACAGAAATTACCATGCTCAAGAAAGCATTGGAAAGAAGAATCAGCAGCAACAGAATCCTTGTTCAACATTCACTCCATCCCTTGCTAATGATCTATGCTTACATCCCTTCTCTGTACACCATTTATTAGAGCTGTGCTTTACTTCTTCACAACGTATCCAAGAAAACAAAATTTTAAGTGATTGAAGACTTCAACCTCCAGGCCAAATAAAGACCACTGCATTTTAATGATTTCCTCTGTATGACTTAGTACAACCTGGTGAGACAGTGTTGAATTAGATGATTCTATCTACATTACTGTGATTCTGTTATATACTTTCTTATAAAAATGTAGCAGTAAACGAGTTCAGTAAACTAAGTATTCGTAGACAGATCTGTAGTTTCAGTGGTTTTTTTTGTTTTTTTTTTTAAAATTTGTTGTAATTGATACACATTCCTTTATTATGGATAGCAAAGATTTGCTGGGCTCTATGAAGAATGTTAGAATTGTGTTTCCTTAAACCTTTAATCTATGGATGAAAATAAAAGTGTAGAACTTGTTAGGGGGCACTTTGAACAGTAGAAAGATTCTCAGTCAAAACAGTGGTTTGGTGATGTAGCTGAGGCAGTAGGTTACCTCTGAAAAACTCATCACCCAATTAACCTAGTATCAGAGTGGAAGCCCATCCAAACCAAAGAAAAAATATCCACAAAGAGCTTTTACTCCTGAGGTTTTCTTTTGCTACAGCTTTTGCAAGCACAAGCCAGTGCAGATGATCAGTACAGCAGTTTGCTGTAAAGCTCAACCGCCATTTGATAAGGTCAAGGTAAAGCCATTTTCTTTCCTTTCAAAATGTAAAGGTCTGGTAAGAGTAGCTTGTTAGCCAGAATGACACTGTCTAATTATGAAGACTGTAGCAACTTTGGGCAGCAACTTCCAAAATCCTGGCTCCCTATTGTTATAGTCCTAAAAATACCTGCAAGTTTTTATGAAGTTTTGCAAATGTTCAAAGGAACAATTCTTCATATGAATGCAGTGCCTCGATGAATTAAGTTCTGTCTGAGAACATGGTGCTACATGCTTTCCCCTTCCTTTACATCCAAAAGGAGGAGGGGGAAAAAAAAAAAAAGGAAAAAAAAAAAAAGGAATACTTTCCATGAAATAAAATATTTGGTTGTTAATACCAGTTTGAAGGCATAAACCAAAGCAGAGTTGCATAACTGAAATTAAATGGCATGTCCTATTGGTCACAGTGAGCCTAACATCTTCACCCTAACTCTTCAGTTGAGTCAAAGTAGCACACAGCCTCTGCTGTATTTACCAACACTAGGATTCAATCAAGCCTCAAGCAACAAATTTCTTCTAGAAAGAATTCTAGATTGAAATTTGTCTTATACAATGTCAGACTGCAAAAAAGCTTTATATTTTCCTAATTAGACGCAACAAACTGACAATACCCTCAACATTTAAAGTAATTCTACAGAGTTTATCTAGGGATTCAAGTGCTGCTTTTGCTCCTAGTGTGCCCCATGATTGCAGTTCTCTGCTGAATCAGCTGCAATTTGCTGAGAATAAGTGTGAATAAGTGAATAATTTAAGGCATGTAAGCCACCAGTTCTACAATGATTTCTCATACACCAGTGCATTAGGTAAGACAGAGGAGAGACTAAAAGCACCCTACTCCTGTTCTCATACCTCCAAATGGGAAATAATGCAAGATTTCACAATCGAATCATAGACATATAGGCAAGGAGAGGAAAAGAGCCCAATACATGAAACAACTACATTAACTGAGGCCAAATCATGTGAAAATTATCTATGACCGTAGTTTGCTTACAATTCTTAAAGCCAGCCAGTGAGAAGACATTTTCTAGGTATGCTGGTCAAGTATTTGCATCCCAATAGCAATTGTTTCCAAGTACAAAGTTTAAATATTTCTTGATCCTAATTGAGTTAATGTCATCTTGTCCTTGCCCAGAGAACAGTTGCTCACCATCTCTTTGTAACAGTTGAAAACAAGATCATTTCATGACTCAGCCTCAATTTATCTAGACTGAGCAAATACTGTTATTTCAAGCTTTCCTGATAGATCGTATCTCTTAAATCCCTGCACTGTCTTCAGGCTCTCTCCTGGACTGTGATGTGTTTTTTCCCACACCTTATTTTAAGACTGTTAACTCATCTGTGGAAAAAGTATTCTTTTTGAGGCCTTACCAGTCCTTCACTTGACTACCATAACTTTTTAAATATCATTGAGTGGCTCATCTCCTTGTTTCTTTCAGCTTGATAAAGTAATTGAGTAGACTGAATAATTATCACAGTCGGAGAACTGGGCCTTCTGCAATTGAAGGAAAAGAAGTTTTAAGACAAAGGCATGACTGAGCCTGTGACAGACTCATAAGGAGTGAGACCCTTTACTCCCATATATTGCCTTAGCTAGTCATTTCTCACTTGTGCATTTGATTTATCCTCAACGAAGTATAGGCATTTCTTGTCTTTTGTCCAGGATAACTGAAATTTGAACCAGCTCTTGAAAGATATGGTAATCCTCCCAGTTTAGTGTCAGACATCACATACATTGTGCCATATTTTTCACCATTCAAGTCATAACACAAAAAATGGAACAGAATTGGTCAAGGACAAATCCAGCTGTGCACCCACTTGATAATTTCTTCACAGCTGCTTTTTCTCTGGGCTGGAGGTAGTCATGAAAAGAGTTGCTAGACAGGAAAGTAGTGATATGTTTCACAAAGGCAGAGTAGAAACACTTGCACAAATGGGATTTTATTTCAAAAAAAGGTTATAGCAGATCACATCATTAGACTAAGACATTCTGAGAGAAGGGAACTATAAAGGGTTTTCTAGTGTTCTGAGTTATTTTTTTACCATCTTATGCACATATACATTTACATGTCATTACATAATATAAAATCACTAGCTATCTTCCATTCAATAGTTTGTCTGAGACAATTTATTGATTTTCTTTAAACATTTATGCAGAAGTCCAAATTCTTAGCTTAAGTAAGGTTACTTTGACTTCGGTGAGAAGATGGTGTTTTATACTGACCTTCACCCCTTCTCACACATTAATGGATAAAGTTAATGAAAAAAATGTACGCTTCTGTTAGTATAAGAGATTAAATCCTGCTGCCTGTATATAAAACAAGCTTCAACTGATATTAGTTGAAGTTCATCCTATATGAAGATTGATAGTTTTTGCCCATAGGAAGCAATTTAGTTTTCAGATGCATGAACCTTACCCAAAGACATTGGAGAATATGGATCTACTGTACTTTAGCACATATTTGTAAAGACAGTTGAGGACAAATATACAGGTCTGGCAGAAAGTCATGTGCAGCGTCTATTTTGCTTTGGGGTGGCTATAATCTCCCCAGGGTAAGCTTTACAGGAATTGTGTAAGTCCACTGAACTCTCAGCACTGTGCTGTAAATTTGAATATCTTACTGAGCAACTAGTTGTATATATTTAGTTTTGGTATTCTATCACTTTTAACAATATGAGAGAATTTTATCTATAGTTAATTTACTAGTGCAGACTACAATGTGTAAACACTAACAAAAGAATAAAGACTCAATAAGGAATAGAAATAGTTGTGGTAACAGCAACGTTAATATTGCAGATGAATTTTACTATTCCAGCATTAAAATTACCAAGGGCAAAAAAAAAAAAACACAGAAAAACCAACCACCCTGGTTCTTAATTCTTTTATGGTGTATATACTGATTAAGGAAAATTAAAACTGGAGCAGCAGAGGATGTAGCCAAATTTTAGTCACAGATACATACAGTTTTCAAGTCTAAAAGTTATGCATGGGCTGATCAGTATTCCCAGCTCAAATCTTATTTTACGTATCTAATTTTTAGAGACTTAAAATTGAAATTCTTCAATGAATATTTTGTTTTTGGTAAATAAGTACAGCAAAGGTTTTTTTCAGAGCTCCTTCTTCTGCATATAGACACCACAAATTTCAGATTGCAAAGAACCATTCCCGAAGAGAACTAAAAATCTACTGTGCCACGACCAAGTGTACTTGGAAGAAGGACTCTACTCTCTCCACTTATCAAGATAATATTTTAATAAGAAAACAAATAAAACAAACACAAGCCCCATTCAACATCCCAAAAGGATGTAGTGCCAAATCTTACTGTGCTTACAATTACAGTTTTTCCAGCAAGCTTCTGAAGTAAAGAATTAAGACTGTTTTTCATCTATGTGTCTTCCTCCAAAGTACAAAGCAAGCTTTCCATATACAAACAAAAATTCAAGGCTCTCTCATTCTGTTGATGACAATTTCACATCTAAATCCTTCTGAAGAAAGAATACCTTCAGTCATTGAAATAAAATTACTGTTGATTTAGACTAAGATTGATACTTTCCCTCAATTCAGCTGTCATATAGCTCTTTGCTGGAGCGTGTTATTTGGGTAGCAGACTGTCACACCATTTTGTGTGCTCATTACTACTGAAAAGTACAGAATGGCACTTAATCAGCAGCAGCTATCCACTACTGTCTCTTCCCACCACCCCTTTATGTTTTTTGTTTGTTTTGCTAGCTTCTGAGCTAAATGTCCATAAGCTTTCATCAACTCCTTCTTAAAATCAAGCCTTTATATGAAGCACTTGAAAATTTATGACAAATACAGTGCTTTTCAAAATTAACACTTAGATCAGCTGGTGTAAAATAATACCTGTTAAAGGTACGATGAAAGCAGCCGTATGTCACATTGTTTTTTTTCCTTGAATTTGAAACATGCTAAAAATACCCCGAAGGAAAATTCTAGGGAACTCAAGCAATTATTTTCTTTTAGTGATCCCAGTCATGACTTCTCAATTAATTACAAATATGCTGAGGAAACCTGAACTGCTTAAAGAATTAGCATACTATTTTGGACAAGAAAGTAAAGAAAGCAACAATTATGTAGCCACTGCCTGATCTAACCCAATGTGAAGTAACTTATTGTAAGGAGCTGCTCTCCAGATTCATTTTAACAAGGTAATAAGTAGTGGTTTTAATTTGCAAGTACAACATCCATTGTAATGAGTGACTATATTCAGTAAAACTCTTGTTTTTAGTAGCGTTTAAAACATCTCACATTTAAAAGGAATGCATTTGTTTATAACCTACATTGTTCTAAAAATCATGTTCCCTCCTCTGCAGTAATAGACCTTTATTTTTTTCATAGGTACAAAGGCCAGAATTTAAAGAAACTGTTTCCCATTATCCTTGAAATAATCAAGCTAGATGGTCTACTAAGGTTTTTTGGAAAGCCTGGCCAAAAAAAAGGATGTCACAGTAGTATACTGCACTTCTCTTCTCAATAAGCCCTCCTACTTCCCTAATTGACTTCACTCAATTACCGTTTGTACTCTGCAAAATGTTACAATCCATCACATTTATAGCGGGACCCTCTTAAGCAGATGACTCAGCCCTGATGTTCTTTAGCTTGCATATACCACAAATAGAAACCACAATGAGCAGAATGTATTATTTGCATAATAGAACTGGATAATGACTCAGAGGTGACCCTTAGAGAATCTACGTGCTTCACTGTTAACAGTGTTTGCTGCCAGTTAAATAGCAGAGGTCAAATAAGAAAAGATGGGATTGCCTGTACAACCTCAATTTACAGTTTGCATTGCATTCTTTTTACAAGTAGTTTTGAAAGATTTGTCAGATATCTTAAGTTGAATCCTCTTTTCCCTGTTTTATCCTGGCTTAATTTATTTTCTCTTATTTCTGCAAGTGTCAAGTCAAGGAAGACAACCATCTGTGTTAGAATTGGAAACTTATTATTTGTCCCCTTCAAAAAATGTCAGTAAGTGATATTGTGGATTGGCAAATCTTTCCCTACATTAGAACATTATTTTCATTGCTTACCCACTGTTATTTAACTAATCCTACTTATCTTATTAAAAATGGTCTAATAGTTCATCAGTGTGTTCTTCCCTACTTTTTGTGCACAAGTTTTCTACATTGGCTAAGTAAAGAAAGATTCTTTAGATCCTATCCATGTTGAATGAAACAAAGCCATGTATTCCATCTGCAATCAAGTTTCTCCTTTTACAAATAAGAGGCCAAAGCCAAAAGCTCTTCTACATGCAATAAATTTTGCACATGCTGCCATTGACTACAGTGAATTAACTACGGCAGGTAAGTGCAGGTGCACTAAATGGTCTTCACATTCTTGCTATAACAATATTTACTACACACAAACTAACGTTCCACTTTGGATCAAAATACTTAGTTACTTAAACTGGATCACACTCAGGAAAGAGCTACAGAACAATCTGGCTGGCTAAAGAAGATAAAAGCCATTTCTCCATGCAGTTGCTATCCAACTAGGAGTTGTAAAAAGTGAAGATCTGGCATCAAGCATTATGGTTGTAAACCAAGGCCATGATTAAATGCAGTCATTTTTACACTGACATTTTGATCTTAGCCAGCTGTGGATAGACAAGGAGACAGTCTGAGAAGAATACTGTTTCTGCTCCATGGGTAAAATTATAATGATTTCTACTATATTACCCTTTTAATGAGACAAAATTATTTTTAAATTTAAAAAACCTTTTTGTGTACTTTGTTCCTGGCAACAATGTTAGAAGGTCTTTGGAGTCTTACAGGTCTGATACCTTGAAGATATATCTTGTTCTAAATAGAATTTAGATTAATGTTCCGGAGAAGTTCACTCAGTTGGCTAGAAAGCGCTTTACAGAGATGGATCTGGGAACCTGGTGGACACCAAGTTGTACATGAACCAGCAGTGAACCATTGTAGCATAGAAGGTCGGTGGTATCCTGGGCTAAATTGGTGTAAGTGTGGCCAGCAGGTCAGGGGAAAGACATGATCCCTCCCCTCAGCTCAGCACTCCAGTTGTGAGGCCATTCAACAGAAGAAGAATATGAACTTAGCAAAAGCAGTCCAAGAAGGGACTTCAAGAATGACTAAGGGACCAGAGTGTCTCCTGCAAGGAAAAGCTGAGATAGTTGAGACTGTTCAGACTGAAGAAATGTTGGCTTGCTGGGGAAATTTTATTAAACTATACAGAATCACAGAAGGGCCAGGGTTGAAGGGACCTCAAGCATCATGAATCTCCAACCCCCCTGCCACATGCAGGGCCACCAATCTCCCCATTTAATACTAGATCAGGCTGCCCAGGGCCTCATCCAATCTGGCCTTGAACACCTTTAGGGACAGGGCATCCACAACCTCTCTGGGCAGCCTGTTCCAGTGCCTCACCACTCTCTCTGTGAAGAATTTCCCCCTCACAGCCAACTGAAATCTTCCCTCCCTCAACTTAAAACCATTTCCCCTTGTCCTGCAGTTATCAACCCTTTTAAAGAGTTGATTCCTCTCCTGTTTGTAGGCTCCCTTTAGGTATTGAAAGGCTGCAATGAGGTCACCCCACAGGCTTCTTTTCTCCAGGCTGAACAAGCCCAGCTCCCTCACCCTGTCTCCAGTCCCCTGATCGTCTTCATGGCTCTCCTCTGGACCCTCTCCAACAGCTCTCTGTCTTTTTTGTACTGGGGGCTCCAGGCCTGGACACAGTACTCCAGATGGGGCCTCACAAGAGAGGAGTAGAGGGGGACAATCATCTCCCTGTCCCTGCTGGCCACCCCTCTTCTGATGGAGCCCAGAACCATTTGCTTTCTGAGCTGCAAGGGAAATTGTATACAAATATATGTATACAAGTACATGAAAAGAGATTGAAAAGACAGAACCATGCTCTTTTCACTGATAACTAGAGACAGGATAAGAGGCAGTGGACAAAACACGAAACACAGAAGGTTGCCTCTGAACATCAGTAGACGCCTCTTTACCATGGAAGTGGTGAAATACTGCAACAGGTTGCCCAGAAAGATTTTCAGTTTCCTTCCCTGCAGAACTTCAAAACTTGTTCAAACAACTATCTCCAGGTAGCCCTACTTGAGCAGAGGATTTGATCATAGAATCATAAAATTGTTCAGGTTGGAAAAGACCTTATGATCATCAAGTCCAACTGCAACCAGAAATAAAGTCTCCCCTCAGTCTCCTCTTCCCTGGACTGAACAGCCCCAATTCAGAAGACCTCCAGAGATCCCCTCTAACTGCAACTTTCCTGTGATGTCTATAAAGAGATGGTAAAAAGTACAGACAAGGAGGCACCCTCTAAAATCCATCATCCAAAATTTCTCCATCATTCATAGATGGAGAAAGAATAAAATGAGAACATCCACATAGTGATTTAAATAAAGCTCAGCTGCAACCTAAACACTATCTACTGGATACAATGGCCAGAGGCTACTGTCTATTGGACTACTTCAATAGGATATTTCTTATGCTTGGAAACAGTTCTAGATAGTGAAGAAAAGAATGAAAAATCAATTTCAGTTAATTTCTTCTGTTCTAGATAATTTATAACAACATAATGAGAGAGAATGAATGACAATATATATATCATGTATATGTACTCATCTTATTAAAAAGTGCTTGCATACATGTGAATATGTAGTAACATGTTCAAGGTGTGCTCCAAAATTAACAATCCCTACTTTATTATGTTAGCCCACAATCTCAGAGGCAGATATTGGTGTATGGCAGTAGAGGTTGAACGCTCCCACCAATATCCTGCTACATTTTATTGCTGTGCAACAGAGGGGCAGCCTGACAAACTGACACCTGATATGGAAGTGTCTATGAAGCAAAGGCGTCTCACTGAATTCTTCAGCACAGGAAAAAAAAAAAATGGCACCCATGGATATACACTAACACTTGCTGAATGCTTATGGAGACCAAATAGTGGATGTGAGCATAGCAAAACAGCAGGTAGTGCATTCCAACAGTGGTGACAGTGACATGAAAGACAAGCCATTCTGGATATCCAAACACAGCAGTCACACCATGAAATAAAGAGCATCTTGGTCAGCTTATCTTACAGATCAGCAAGTGGTAGTGACTATGTTGAAAAAAATGTTTTCTAGCTGAGAATTCACCCTTTCAAGTAGTGTTGTGTTATCTGCATCTGTTGGAGTTTTCATGGGAGTAAACAGGAGGCATTATTTTCAGAGTGACTTGCTTATTTCTCAAGGAACAGGTTTTTCTAGCAGAGGGCTAAGGTTTTAAATGCACATTATTGACTTTCCTATCACTCAATTTATTAATATTGCAATATCTAACCTGTGCAGTTTAAGAACGTTATTAAAGAATTCATGTTCTGACAACAGAACTGATTGTCTCCACCACATTCCAAAGACTACCCTATTTCAATAAAAAGGAATTCTCTATTTCCAACAGCTGTTTCTATTCACCCTTTCAAAGAACCCTTTGCTGATACACAATTATTGGTGTGTATGGGAACTGCTGAATCACAGCCTGAACCTCTGATTGATCACCTGAGTTGAGCAATGAGTCAGTCCTGGGAGAACAGGTAAAGGCAATTCACCTGTGCTGCTGGAAGGGGTGGAGCCTGGTTCCACATCTCCTAGACCCGTTTAAGAGCTGACTACCGGCGGAAAGATCTTTTTCTGAAGATCCCTCCTTTGGAGTTTTACAGCAAGCTCAGGACAAGGGTAAGCACTCTATTATTCTCTTTTTGGTTTAATAACCTGCTTAGCCAAAACTCTCTTGTTTATTTCACAATTATAACAACTGTATATTCACTGATTATACACTGGTGTAACTCTGGGGGCTATGCCACCCTCTCCTCTTAGATCATATTGTCTTACGGGTCGTTGTCAAGAATGAGGGCAACAACATTTAATTAAAAACTTAGGAGTTTGCCTTGAGTTGGTCACTCCACATTTCCTCATCAGGCTTTTCACTACTTATGTAATAATGACATCTCAAAACTAGAGCTTGAATTGGAAATGCATTAAGTCCATGCTACCTATTGGAAAATTATTATTACAGTTTATCATGTAGAAGAACTTCAGATCGCCAAGCACCCACATATCATTACACTAGATGCTTTACTAGTAGAGAACAAAAGAGATGGTTCGTATCCTAAGAAGACATTCCTTCTATTATTAAGCAACAATAAAATTCATTCTTGTTTCAGTCACTCTGAATTCTTGCTCCACAGCTCTCAATATATTGTCTAAACACTGAAGATTCAAGGTGTCCAAGAAATTCTTACTTCAGTTGTTTCATCTTTATGATGGATAAAAAGTCATTAGGATCACATGTGAAAACTTCTACTCAGTTTTGAGTATTTAAACCTCTTCTCAAACAAATAGAAGAAAAGGGAAATATATCTATTTACAAATTGCTGTGTTTGTTTAAAATGGATTTGGTTGTCAATGTGTTATTTCCCTAATTTTGTAAAAAAAAAAAAAAAAAAGTGTATATTTTTACAAATATTTCTGAATTAGAAATAGGTAAACTAACAAAGCAAACATAATTAAAAACCACAGTAATGATTAAATACTTGTGGCTGTATCCTTCTTAAGCTTTACAAAAATAATGCTCAGCATCTCATTTTCTATTCTGGACACCTCTTACTCCAAACTCCTGAAATACTTTAAGAAATGTAATGTCTCCATAATCTAAAAAAAGCACTGGAATCACAGGGAAACTCCACTGGCATTCTGCACTATGTCACTGAAATTCTGTCTTAAGACTGTTCTCAGTTGTGCAAGTTATTAATGGGAAATAGGATTTGTTATTGTCAAGAATGCTTTAGAAGAACTAGACTGAGCTTGGTTTTTATTTTTTTTAAATAATGTGGTTGAAATCACAATAAGGTGTCAGGATAAATCTGTTAGCACATTGGTGTATTATCTCAAGCAGAGCAGCAGCAAGCTTTTACAGCTTTAAGTTTTGTGAAGTTTACGCATGCAGCAAGGCTTTCATGTCATGTTGTTCCAGTGAAACTATTAGATCTACAAAAGATATTTGAAAAGAATTTCTCAAGGATGGAAATTCAAAACTGATCAAGGATCAAGCGTTGTTCTTCTTTACTGCAACAAATCGAAGGCCAACAGTTTGGCTGGAATTTGCACCCTAGTTTTGAATTTGCGAACTTTCATCAGTAAACATCAATATCTTCTCCAGAGACAACAACCCTATTCCATAGCAATGGTTATTTTCATGGATCTAAAGAGCTTCACGCAGATCCTATAGACTCATCTGCTATTGTACTGTAGGAAGAACTCTTTGCTGAGTGCCAAAGCTGCATATGATGAGGTGAATTTCAAGTGAATCAACATTCATTTAATGCCATTTTAGAAGCCCTGTGGTATTATCTTCTGGCTGCCATACCAGAAAGTTACAGTGTTGTGGCGTATCTGTGAGTCCCATGAAAGTGAATCACTCTCCATTGATAGGTTTAGAGTTAAATTACATGAAGATCTAGAAGGAACTGCTGCTAGCAGAGGAGAACATTTTTAGACTTGTTTACAGCTAGGGTTATGGTTAATATGAGCGAAGCAGAGGCTGAAGAATCTAATCACTTGTCCATATAATGTCCCAAAGGTAGACAAGTGTAAAATGCCAGAAATTGCAAACGGTTATCTTATTCTAATCCCAGACAGTATCATAACATCTCAAATGAACTTGAAGCAAGTATTAGCATAAGCTTTATGGACAGAAAGTCTATTGGGTTCTTGCAAGCACCATGGACAAAAGACTTGGCCTAATTGTATAAGTAATTTGTAAGATATTCTAGTATATATTCTCCTTGAAGTTAGGATTTTTCTTACTACTAAGAAGGCTAGCAAGAAAAAAAGCAGGAGGGTAACAACTTGTCCCTCTGGCAAAGGATCAGACTGGTTTTAGTAGCAGCAGGGGCTTACCATATGACTTGCCCTGTATGACAAGCAGCTGCCTAAATAAAAGAAATTCATTCTATGACTGTGTCATAGCAGACATTTGTGCCTAGCATATACAAGCTCATAATATTAACAACACAAATTGTTGTATACTTAGATTCTGAAATCTGATTCTTAGATCTGAAATCATACTGGATGTTCTTTCATTTTACATCCAGTAAAAGGCACCCAAAAACATGACCAAAAGAGAACCATCAGGATCAATAAATCAGTACAAGGAACAGATTCAGAAGTAGTCGTCTTAAGACACATTTATTGGGATGTTAAGTTTATACTTACAGTGAAGAGCATGGGCAGCCCTGAGGATCTCTGTTTTCAAGACCAATTCTGAAGCTAGGTCAGAGTAATGACAGTAACATCCCAGCAACCAACAGGCCACGAGCGATAACACTCAGAAATAGAACCAGCAAGGCAGAGCAGCAGAAGCCAGAAACAGGGCTCATCCAAAGAGTAGGAGCGCAAGGATGTGGGCTTAAATGGTTTGGGCAGAGGGTATGGTGAGGGACCTGATGAGACTGATCAGGGCTATGACAGCAGGGTCGCACTGTTAAGTTTGCTGCTGCAGATCAATGAGTTTGCTATGGTAAAATGAAGCTTAGTTCTGGAAAGATTATTCTTTTGATTCTTATTTCATTCTGGTCTGAATACTAGATTGAAGTGTTTGCTGCTTTTAAACCCACACTTGAGTCAGGGTTACATAATGAACTTGAGAAAAATAGGATCTTCCTCTCGCGTGCTGTCTGCTTTGGGTAAATTTCAGTATGAAAGAAAGGATTAATACTTTTTCCCTGCTTGGAAAAGTTATCTGAGGTTTTTCATAAGTCTGTGGAAAACAGTCAAAGATTGTCCTTTGCCAAAGCTGCATAGGAGCTCATTCTGATGTAGAGTGAATCGATGTCAGAAAAAAGAATTTATCTCTGTCCCTGCATTAATATTAATCCACATATTAGTGATATGCTGCTGGAGTCCTGTGCTGTAGCTAACAGACAATGGACACAAGAGTTTATTCTTCTTGCTATATCCTGCAAGAACTGTTATACAATGCTGTTTTTATAAATGAGGAATAATTTGTATGCTGTGACAGCTGACTATGAATCTTTCATTAAGCCTAAATTAAAATTACAGAGGAGGTTTTGAGAAGTTCTGAGTCCCATAAGGTTAATCAGGTCATTGAGTGATGATTCTAGAAGGGATAATAGTTTTTTTTTTTTTTCCTAATCTAATAACAGTGACTAAGCATTACTATTAAAAATAAAGTAAGTATTGGGCCAGAATTAAGAAAGATGTTGGTTTGTCACTGAATCCTCCAAAGCTCCCTTATATCATGTACATTTTGTTAATAACAAAAAATGACTGTTGGAGAACAGTTTCAAGAGCTTTCAGTTTTGGTTAAGCAAAATAGTATTTTAAGAGGAACAATTACAGCTGATTAAAGCCACTCTATCAAGGCAGAGATGAGTAGCTTATTTTGAGTTTTCTAGTTTAGTGGTAAGCCCTCATTTAAGGCTCAGGTAGACTCAAGGTCAGGGACTGAGGGAACTTGCTGATTCTACCTGTAGCCTTCCTCAGATGCCAGAAGGAATGATTCAAGAACATAGTACTTTCTGCCATTACTTTTATCCTAATCTTGGCCACTATATGAAATGGCAATAGATGTCAGAGCCTGAACATAATTCCTTTTTCATTTTTTCCTCTGTATATAATCTCTGGAAAATGTAAAGAATGACCCAGAGCGAGTGATTCTTCCCAAGGTGGCTCTCCCTATTAAATTTAAAGGTAGGTTTAGGATCAGAAAGGATCACTCACCTACTGCATCCTTCAAGGTTCAGTAATTTAAAATGGGATCTAGTGATTTTTTTTTTAAAAAAAAAAAAAAAGCATAACAGGTAAGCTTACAATTACAGAAGGGATATTGAGAAGGAGACTATGGTTGTTAGTGAATGGTTAATGATAAAGTTATGCAGAGGCACTCCTACTATACAGCATCTTGAAAACCTTCGCTCCTGTATCATGGGAAAGAATATATCATGTTTTTACTGAAGTCTGTTTTGGATCATCTCTAATTTTTTTTTGCTTAGTTTTGGGTTATAGTATAAAGCAAAGTTCTCCCCCTGTTCTTTCCCCTGTAATTGTGTCTTGCCCTAATAGGGGGAAAAAAAAAAGAAAAACAACCAGAAGCTTGTGGAGTAAGGTTAACCTTGATAATAACTGTATCATGAATTAGCATCAACTTGAATAAATACCAATTGGTAAATTTGGTTCATCTTATTTCCTTCCTGACTTGTGGGACTAAAAACACAAGCATTTTAACTTACGTTTTGGCTTAAACTGTCTGGGGGAGGGTTATGCTTTATGTTTTAAAACAGAAAACCCGAGGAAGAGATGAAGTGCAGATTCCTGGCAGAATTCCTGAAAAAAAATGGTTTTTATTATTTTTCTAGTCTAATGAGAAGCTTCTTCTGTGATGGCAGATATAGTATTATGGTTCTTTTTAGGACAACAAATACAGAAACCAAGGGCATCTGTTTCTCTAATGTCCCATTACTCTCACATGCAGACTATTGCTATAAGTACAGTTTATAGGGCTTATGAGACCAAGGATGAGCTATCATGTCATATGATATAGAACTTCTCAGGTTTTCTGGATATTTTTAAACTCTAACACTGGTAAGGTATAAGGAGTGAATGGGCCTTCACTGACCTATAATAAATAGGTATGTCAAAAAATCTCTAGTCCTACAAAGGTTTTGAGAAATGTTTTCTATTTTCTTTTGTTGGAATAGGTAGAGGCAAGACCTGATGTACTGTATTCTGAAATATACTGAATTCTGCTTAGATTTCTGAGAATGGAGAGTGGATTTTCCTGAGGGGCCCTCATGCCTGAATCATAAATTAACAGCTTATGTTCTGCTTTTCATCAAATAAGACTCTGCCCATTTTTGGGCAGCATGTGAAACAGAGACTTAACTCTGCTGTGACTTGCAGCCTAACACATGCCAGTAGGTCACAAGGAGCAAATGAACCCAGAATAAAGCTTTTGTTCACATCGGAAGTATTGTTATTGTTTTGTTTTATTCTTATAAGCAAGTTGAAGCAATTACCATATGATTAGAGCTGTGGTTCATATAACAAAAAGAAATAGCATAACCTGTCATAACTTAGAATCTAAAAATGGAGTTATAATTATGGCAAAGCCAACAGCCTGGGTGAGCCAAGGAGTTAGATCCCACAGAACCCGTGACACCATAGTCAGAGGCTCATTCCTCTATGAATTGGGATTTCTTAATAGGAACAGCAAGTTTTGAGAAGCCAGTTTCAGTACAAGTTCCTGTAAACGATACCAATGTATACCTACAGACTCTTCAGTTTTCCTGTTCTGAATGCTGATTATGACCCTGATCTCACTGTGGAAATTTCAACTTAAAACCTCAAGCTTGTACATTTAAATGTACTGTTCATGAGGTAGAAAGCAGTTGCTGGTCAGGGATAATAGTTTATACTTTGATCTAGTCCATGGAGAAGCTTCTAGTTACATTTATAATTAGGATTTCAAAGGATGAAAACTGAGCAAGCTTGCTACTAAAACCTCCTTCTGTAAGGCTCACCATTAGATGGAAGAAAGCTTTAGCCCTTTGGAATTGCATTTTCTTCCCCCTCTTTCTTTAAGGAGGGGAAGTGAGAGAGCTACATGCTCTAGCATAGATGGCCAGTGGTAGGAAATCATCACAAATAGACAGTATTTTCATATTCATAAAAAAAGAGCTGATAGAAGCCTATTCCAACTGCAAATAATCCCTATTTATTACTGGCATGGTTTCATCCAAATTGTCAAGTTAACTATTTAATGTCATTCTTCCACATAAAGTGTGCAGTATACTTCAGATAATGATGCATCAATAGTTGTCACTTTTTCTAATTTTGGGAAATTAAGCTTACTTCAAGAACATCACTATGAAGAAGTGCATTTTAAAACTACAGCGCTACTTTAAACTAGCTTTAGAAGTGTACCACTGCAGCATTTGAATCCAGAAAATGAAACCAAAAAGGCTGAACACCAATATCATGCTCCTAATTTTAATACATAAATCACAGGTGCTTGCTCAGGCTTTTTACATTATCATTCAGGGATTGATCAGGTTAATCAGAAGACCCTCTTT
This sequence comes from Tetrao urogallus, assembly GCF_951394365.1. NCBI lineage: Eukaryota > Metazoa > Chordata > Aves > Galliformes > Phasianidae > Tetrao > Tetrao urogallus. The sequence goes on along the minus strand of NC_136814.1, from coordinate 68,204,524 downwards.
TATCAATCTCACATGCATTCTGCCTTCTGGATTACTGTCATTTATTATATGACTTATCTGGTTGTGGATTAACCAGATAGAAAAAACCTGTTCCTGGCTACATTTCACACTATGTCTCAAGAACACTCAGACCAGACCATTTTTCTTTTTGTTGGTCTCACCTTTTAAGCACTGTAAGAAAAATAACCAAAGCTATAAAAAGCAGACAAGCATTAAAATGAAAAAAACATAGGCAATCTGACATTCAAAAATATGCATATGTGGCTATTATCATTTAAATCACTCTGAATAACAATTGAAAGAAGTACATACACAGTGGTAAGAGAAAATTCTGCTGTTTAATAGGTATATTAAAGTTCAAATGGAAACTATATAAGAATTTCAAAATTATCTTCTATGTTTCTCTCCTAATAGTCATCTGCACATTCATTGCTGCAGTAAGACATCATTCTGGACCTCACTGTATTGAAACATGATATCTTTCAGCATTAGAGAAGCTGAAACTCTTCTTTCTTGTCAGAAATCTATATTATTCTATTGATTCTATTAACTAGAAAAACCCTAAGGATTACAAAATATTCAGTACTTATTTGCTCACAACCTGTTAAAACAAGAATTCTTCTGCATTCTTCCCTCACTTTATAGAAGTCCAAAAGACAGAGTAGCCCCCTCTGTGAAGATCATTCCCTTGTTTAGGAAGATTGTCTGAAAGTAATAAGCCCATATAAAGTCTCCTGTGATGCTCCTCCTGCATGCTTCCATCATGAAACTCTAAAGGTGAATAAAACATAACCCCCGCTGTCAGACTTCAAGTATAGCATAATGAGCATAAATAAACATTTCCCAGCATCAATAGGAGCACTACCAGCAGTGATGGCAGTATGCTTTACATTTAGCTCTTCAATATTGGGAAATCAGAGAGCAGTAATCCAAGAGTCCTTCAAGCAGACTGCAGCAATCCATCATAGCACTACAATATCTCTGAAGCAGAAGTGATCTTGAATCAGAATGTAAGATGTAAGTTCTTGGCACGAGCTCTGCCCTTACTAGATATATTTGAGCCCACATTTGAAAAATGCAAGTCTATCCAGTTGCTTGAAAACTGCTTTTTATTTGGCCATATTTCAGAGTGACCACTTACAATTGATTTGTAAAGTTAAGTTTAGCTCATACTCCTGTGTAATTATTTTTGGTTGTAAACTTATCCAGTAAAGCTAAAACCCAAAAGAAATAATATACACGATGTTATCTATTTTGTTAGCTGACCTGAGTTTTTGCTCTGAATTTAAAGACATTTCTAAATTATTCCTTATTTCTGTAAAATGGCCTCTATCAAGATAGATTTGTTGTCCTATCCAGGAACCTGCTACCCCAGAAAAACAGATTTTCTGATTATGTCAGTAGTATATTTTCTATTCATATATTCAACTGCATATCCAGCAACTCAGTATTACCACCATTTTTTCTTATTTTCTTCTTACGCTCCTTTTTCACTCTTGATTACTTCTATAGTATATGCCAATATGTGTAAATACAGATTTGCACAGTTTGAGAATAACCTTAAATGTACACTTCTTCCCTCTCTCCCTTTTTCAAGTACATTTGACAAATTAATCAGAAAGAATTTTTTTTGGTCTACTTAGCCAGTGTAGAAGGAACACTTAGACATTCAATACCTTTCAGCCTAACTGATGACCTAATAATCATCATCTTACTGTTTTTAAGCTCAAGGACTGCCGCAGATTTAACAAACAAACAAACAGAAACAGACAAATCAGTATTTTCTTCACTTCCTTCCTGCTGAAGGAGTGGATTTCCTTCTTCCTTTTCTGAATTCTAACTCATTCATTATAGCACCAGTGGAGATTTCAAGGAGACACCTGAACTTCCTTCAGTTTGGATTTCTGACATCTAATAAGTCACCAGCTGTCTGTTTTCTTTGATGGATAACTACTCTTTTTCCCCTTATTTAATAAATCTGAAGTCATTTACCAGCATTAGCAGAAAAAGCATTGTGAAGCATCTATAGGCACCTAAATAAATGATCTCAGCATATTTCTGTGTTCCTCAAGACTGACACAGTTTAAGTTTGATTTGCTTACTTTCTAAATTGCTACTACTCCAGATCTAATTTTGACTATATAAGCTTTAAGAAACACTTTAAGCAATATTTCCCATTATACCACCCTGTTTTAACATGCTCAGGCTGTTGACCAAATCATTCTGTTGAGACTGACAAACGTCGTCTGAGCTAGTCCCAAGAAGTTTTCTCTTTGGAGAGAAGGAAAAAAAAAAAAAAAAAAAAAAAAAAGAAGAACTCATTCAGATTTTCCTCAGTGGAAAAGGATAGAATAGAGTGGAAAATGATGTGTGATAACAGAATTAGATTAGTTAGAACTGTAGAAGTTCAAGTTTAAGAAAAATTACTGATCTCTCCAGGGAGATATAAAGATATTTGATGATGGCATTAAAGAACACGCAGCCATAAGTATGGACAAAAAAAAGTTAAAGCTGTCCAACATGCAAATAGCATTCTCAATTGTTGTTATTGTTGGTTTTTTTTTGTTTGTTTTGTTTTTTTGTTTTGTTTTTTAATATTCCCTTCTATTTTATGATTTAAGTATACTTTCTATACAGAAAACTGTTCTTATTTCATTCTATCTTGTGGAGGGTAAGCTTGAAAACATATTCATGAGAATGATATACAAAAAATTGGTTCCCTTAAGACATAAAAATGTTATGCTTACTAGACAACTGATATAAGAATTCCAAAGTAAAATCTCCAGGAAAAAAAAAAGGCAGGGGAAGTCAACATAAAACAGGGAATCTCACCTTAAATAAATTCTGTTCTTGGTGAAGATGACAAGTTCTCTCATAACAATATGAGGAAATCTGTGACTACAGGTGCTTTGGTGTCTTGATTGATTTAATTTGCCTTTCAGCTGTAATCAGATATTATTTGTTTTCATTTATTGCAAGATTTTTTCAGCAGTCACTAAGGTTATTGGACTTCGGTTTCTGGATCTGCATGCAAATCTTTTAGAAGCCAGCTGTAATGCAACTCGTCCAGACACAGAAAGTATGGGTTAGAACGCCTTCTTCCCACTAGAGACACAAACAGTTCAGACTTACATATACTATTTTAAATACAGAGATTAGGATGTTTGCCTCCAGAGCAATTGGACAGTTCAAAACAATGAGAAATGTATTACTACAAGGGTAATGACAGAATAATAATAATGACAGAAGGACCAACAGGATAGAAAGGTGCTGTAAAGAAAGGGAAGAAGATTGCTCACCCATATCAGAAGATTCTAGGTTCACAGGGTAAAGCTCCACCAACAAGCAATCTCCAGAAAGAGATCCTTCCAGAGTGGCAGTCAGCCCTTAAATGAGGACTAAGAGAGGTGGAACCAGGCTCCTCCTGTTCTGGTCACACAGGTGAATTGCCTTCACCTGTGCTCCCAGTGCTGACCAGGTCCTTTTCCCAGGTGCTCAATCAGTGGTTCAGGCTGTGACTCAATATTTTCTATACATCCACCTGCTTTTCAGATGCTATCAGCTCTAAAGACAGAAACGTTTGATGGGATTGTCAAGTTATTTGAACACTAACCCATGAGTTAAGTACAGAATTTTCTATCCATTTATCATAATTCACTTCTTCAGGGAAAAAGACTATCTTATTGAAGGAATTCTATAGTCAAGAGAAAAGGTATCTATTTCAAAATTAATACACTAGACAATCAGAATGTTTGGTGTTCGTCTCTCAAAAATACACTTTATATACATTTTTATCAAAAAGAATCTGTCTGTTTCTCTCTGTTACATATTCTCTTGTAGATAAAACCACATAAATCTGAACAGTTTGCATTTACACACACACAGAGAAGTATCTACCTAGTTTCCCAGGCATACTGTTTCAGTGAGAATAATATGTCCATTACGGTAGTAACTACTGAAATACAGTATTGAACTCAGCAGGCAGAAAGTAATGTGGTTTCTGTCACAGAATTACAGAAAACACTAGGAGGCACACTGCAGCAACAACACACATTTACCGATGTCTTTGCAGCAAGAGTCATGCTAAACTGCTGGAGGCCTAGATGCTTGCAGTGAAATTGGTTGTCCTTTAAATGATTTCTTCTAAGCATAATTGTTTAGTTCCAGATAAGAAATGGAGAGAAGGAGAGGCATGTATCCCTTTTTCTTTTGCAACTATGTGAGCCAGAAGAATTATAGCCAAAATTCTGAGTGAAGATATATGGCAAAGTCATTTTGTTTTTAACTGAACACCAAACAGATTTTCTTCTGTTAGTTTTTAGACAAGTTTCATTTGCTACAATAATCTCTTTTACTATCTGAAACTATTATAAATGATCCCTCAGGTTTGAGGTATAAAACAATTACCTCAGTACAAATCAAAGCCTGCAAAAAAAGTAATATATATGGTAGGTTATCGTTCTCTTTTAAAACTCACATTTACAATACAAATATGTAAAATGGGAATCCAGCAACTGAAATAGCAAATGTAGACATACATTTTTCTGCTGCTACAAAACTATGGAGCATTTCAGCTTAAAAGTACAGTTCCATCTTTTGTATGTGAAACGTGTTTACCAATTTTACAGGAGTTATCCTGCCTATCAATAAGCTATACAAAGCATGTTTCTAGTCCATATAAATCAAATTATGCTTTTTAAATAATAGCTATGATTAAGCTAGTGTATAGTTCTATGCCAAGCTGACATATAGTAATATTTGTGCCAGTAATCTGTTCAAAGGTAAATACAACCAAGCTATAAATGTCTTTCTATACAAAGAGCATTGCAGCTCCAAAATGATAAAAAGAGCCAAGCAAAAGTTGTAGTGCAAGTATTGAAATAAGGAATGAGTATCTCAAGAACAGAAGACAGATGTAGTTAGAGACTAAAGCCTAAAGAGTAATAAGTAGGCCACTTGGAAAGTAGTTCTTCCTATTTATTTCCATGAAAACTTAAGCAGATACAAAGAGTGCATGCAATAACACTATTCAGTAGAGAATATTCTCAGCTATGAAACATTTTTTCAACATAGTCAACACCTTCAGCAATGCATTTTTGCCAGCAAATGAACAAGAGCCTTTATGCTGCACTTGTAAAAATCTGCACCAATTGGCTTAACTTTCACATTGCTATCACTTCTGCTGAAGCACACCACCCACCATCTTGTTACTGTGTTCACATCCACTGTTTGGTCTCCAAAATCATTCAGCAAGAATTCATGAATACTAGTGGGTACAATTTTTTCCATATGGAGGAATTCAGTGATACCCCTTTGCTTCACACATTCTTCCATGTCATACTCCATTCTGTCAGACTGCCCCTCTGCAGCCATCTGTTGCACAGAAACAAAATGTAAAGAAATATTGGTAGGAAGGTTCATCCTCTACTGCCATACCGCCAACTACCACAGTCTGCTTCTGACTTTGTAGGCAAATATAATAAAATAGAAGACATTACTTTGAGAACAGCCCTTGTATGAATGATATATAGAGTTTTCAAGGGGAAAAAGAAAGGTAATGAAACAGAAAAGAGAGAACCTGAGATACATGAGAAGAGACAAATCTATGCAGCTTAGGACTAATTATTTGGGGGAATTAATATGTGTCACCAGTGCAGATCTGGAAACTGGAATAGCAAACTAACCACGAAATTAAGGATGTAAAATGTGGGTTCTGAACTTGATGGAAGGTAGGGAAAATTCTATAATTATCCTTTATCTATAATTATCCTTAATTATCCTAATTAATCTTGATTGCTCTCCATGATGAAAAAACTGGCTCTGAAGATAAAGGAAAAGCAGTGTGCATCATTTACCTCGTCTTTAAAAGGGCTTTGGACACAATGTCCCATGCACGCTTATAGGCACACTAAAAGGACACAGACTTCAAGGCAAATGAAAAGTTGTCTTGATTATTGCACTCAAAGGACTGAGTTAAACAGTTTAGAGTCTAAATGGCAACCAGTTACAAGCAGCTGTCCTTTTAGCTCCATACTGGTGCTGATGCTACTGAACATATTTGGAAAAGGATAATCTATCTCACAACACCAAGCTGGGGAAGAGGACGCTTGATAGGTTGAGAAAAGCAAAGGCAAAGGTAAAGTTTTGCTTCTGGAATGATATTAACCCCAAGTAACAGCAAGACTGGCAGTGACTGGTTAGAAGGCACCTCTACAGATAAGAACAAGATGGAACATGACACAGCCGTATACCCTTGTGTCTGGGGTGGATAAGATCATACATTAGCAAAAGTGTAGCCAGAAGGTAGAGTCGTTATTTCCTTTTGTTTTGCCCTTGCCAAGCCACATCCAAAATAACGTGTATTTTTGGAATCACCCGTTAGCAAAGGGTGACTAAGATGGCTAGGGAGCAGCGTATGACATATAAAGAGAGACCAAGAGAAATGGGCTTGTTCAGCCTGGAGAAAAGAAGGCTAAGGGGTCATCAGATTGCTGCTTTCTGTGATGTAACAGCAAGCTATAGAGAAGATAGAATCAAGTTTGCCTCAGAGCTGACAAGCAAAAACACAACAGAGGACTGTCACAAAGTGCAGCAAAGGAAAGTTGCCTGGGCCAAAGGAAAACTGTTTTCATTGTGAGAGGTTTAAGCATTGGATCAGGATTCCAGACAAGTTCTGACATCTCTGTCCCTGGAGATATTCAGATTTGGTTCAGTGTGGTCCTTAACAAATTTTGAAACTGAGCTTGCTATGAGTAGGGCTAAATGACTTCCGTTGATTCATTCTGAACAAAATAATTCAATAATTATTAATAATTCAATAACTATATTTAAGGTGGTTATCCAAAGAGATGGAATCTTACACAACTTTTAGAAGAATATTTACTTTCTAGTTATAGACAGGAATAAGTGAAAATAATAATGAAAATTAGGGCTAGTGATAGAAAGAAAATTTGGAGATGATAATAATGACATGAGTTTTGAATCACTCACCTAGGGGAAAAGAGCATTTTCCTACTGATTTGTATATTTGTGATTAATTATTAACTGGTCATCCTAATACCTAGAAAAACAGTGGTTTTAAGTCATGCCTAAAGAACATCAGTGTATCTGAAAGTTAATTAGCATGGGAAATAATGATCAACAGTAAATCAGACAAGTATTCATTCAAGATAGAGTCCACAGCAACTTTTTAGTTTGAATCTGAATTCTGAAGATCTTATTCTGAATAGAAACTGGATAAAAATGATAGAGTATAAGGTAATATGTATCCCTAAAATAAGGACCCCCTTCATTGAAAGTATTACTACTGAAGAAAGATTTTCTTTAGTAAAACTTCATGTGTGCAAGTCTATCTAAGCATCATGACAGCTTACTTGATCAAAGAAAGAAAGGAATCTTTTATAGATGATCTAACATACAGATTTTCTTTTATGTATGTTCTCCTTTCTCCAAACACAGTAACTGAGATTATGTTAACATTTGGATTTTATAAATATATTTTTTCTCCTGTCTTGACTTCTGTTGCCTATAGAGATAACTGGTGGGGACTGGCAAGCAAGACATTTCACACATCTGATTAATGTTAAAGCTAGACTACCACTGAATGCTAGACTACCACAGAGCAATGCTAAAGACATTTTAGAGTTAGGGAAGCTAATTCAGAAACATTCACATGCCACAGCTTAGGAAGTGGCAACACAACAAGCAGGCAGAGGCTTTGGGGCACATGATATGAGAAGAGCCCTGAAAAACTCCAACCCTGATGGTCTACCATGCAGCAGAAAAGGTCTCTGAGTTACCTTTTCTTCAGACTTACTTCTGCTAAATCATTGGAATTCTGAGATTCTAAAAGCAGTCTATATAGGTCTAATGAAATGAAACTGAAATTAAGAATGTTTTGTGGAGAACATATCAGTATCTCTGCATCATTTTTTAGTACACAGAGAAAAAAGGTCAGATAAGCAAGACTGCAGTAGGAGGTAAAAATGTAGAGGGCAGGAAAATGAATAACAAAACAAATTTTAAAAAATCCTTTCCTCCCCTCTGCCCCATTAAAACAAACAAATAACAAAGCAAAAAAAAAAAAAAAAAAAAAAAAAAGACACAAAAAAATAGATGAGAGTAGAAGTCAGTACAACTAATGAAATTTACTGCACATAATTCACAGAATAAATTGGATGAGGTCTGAGAGAAACAATGTAAATGTTCCTAGATTGATGAAAAAAGCCTAAATGACAAAACAGAAAATGCAGTTCCCAATACTCCTATTAAACTGCTGTAATAGCCATAAAAGAAAAATGGAGGAGTAGCTACACTGAGGGGAAGCGAGCAGTGGCATTCTTCAGAAAGCCATAAATAAATGTAAAGACAACACAGTTGCACTGTACTGTACATAGTTGTACACTGTAGTCGTGTGGCAGACTAAAGAAAAAGAAATAAAAAGAAATAAAAAGAGTACAATAGTATAGGTAAGTGGAACTGATTTGCATCAAAAATGATGTTGAGAAAAGACTGATAACAGGGCAGACTTTTCTAAAACCCATTGATCAGATTTGGATACGACAAAGATTTTGTTTTATTATCGTAGAGAATAAGCAGTATCTAGAATTAAGTCAATAAAAGAAAAATGTCAGATGTTTTTGTGTATTGTATTCAACAAGTTTCTTCATCCACAGTCTTTAGTGACTATGTCTAAATACTCTGAAACTGCTGTTATAAAACTCTCTTAAGTTTATATCCTAAGCACCATGAAAAACTTGTGTGGAGAGTGCCTGTTCTAATCGAATCAATTGGTGTCTCAGAAAGGTTATTAGAAGTCAGTAGAGAACTAACAATCAAAGGGAAAGAATGAAGAATAATGTAAAGATCTAGCTATTCTTCAGAGCTCTCAGGACCTCCATTTCTGTAACTGAGTAAAAAAAAATCAGTAAAGAAGGTAAAATGGTCATTGGTCTCTGTTCTGCTTTGATATCTTCAGTTCTGAGAAGGCTGCCTTGTACCCAGAAGAAGCTCCCACTAAAGAAATGTGAGAGCATTTTGGTTCTGGTTAGTGAAGTGTGACAAAACGATTGAGGCTATTTGTCACTTTTCCTTGGCTGAGGATTGTGGAGGGCTGTGTTTTGCCATCACTGTGAGCATGTCACATAATTGTGACTGGCTTCCCGACCTTCCAGAAGGCACATGGGAAAAGTGTGATTAGGACTGATGCCATGTAGGTTTTCATACCTATAGAAATTATATAAAAGAATAAGATAATGTTTAGAGTATCAAAAGGCATCCTGAAAATCAAGATTTTTTTTTTATTCTACATGGCCCTGGTTTGTGCATCTAACTGATGCAGTCTGATTTAATATACTGTTCCTTTGACTAAATCAGTTAGGGCTGGCTTAACTGATACTTTCTGTAGGGAAAGCAACTTTTCGTTGCTTCTCATCAAATCAGTGCTTTTTCCCTGTAATTTAGTATTAATAGTTTAATATATTTTTCCCTGTAATTTGGTATTAATAGTTTAATATATACAGCAGGATTAAAAATGCCTGAACTTTCCAAATGCATTCCCTCTTCTGCCAGTTCAGCTGTGTTATAGTAGAAGATTAACTACTAGGAGCTCAGGGATCTGACTGCCACAGTTCCGTATACTCATCTGCATCAGTATTTATTTGTTTGTTTTGCTATAACTTCTGTACTTCGGGTTGTATCTTAGAAAAATTTTAGTTCCCATCATGGAAAAGTAGCAAGAAACTGAAGTGGTAAAACTGTCATTTTTTATATTATCATCAGTTTGGTTTATACTTCCAGAACCTGCAGCCAATTACTTTTGCAACAGGAATCAGTAGAAACTTCTTTCTCCCATGTTTCTTTTCCTTCAAAACTGCAGGGTTTTTTTCTCTCCCTTTTGGCAATCATTTGTGTGTGAGTGGACAAAAGTGGTAAGTCAGGTGCTAAGCAAGTAAACTGCCCTCAGCATCATCATCCTTATGCAATGCTTGTCAGATTTGAGTGTCCTTCAGCTTTCGGGTACTCTGTTTTTTGTCTCAATGCAAAGCAGGTCACTTTCTCTGGTGAACCTTAAGGAAGTGAACCAAGAGCAAAAACTGCCTAATTGTGTGATTTATGGCTTTTGCACTATTCTGCAAGAGTTTGTATCAAAGTGACCTACAACAGTCTCAAAACAGTCCAGGAAACAGATCTGTAAGCAAGGGCAATTGCATTCTCAATTAAAAAAGCAAGAGCTGTCTTTTGCGACAATTGTCTTGTTTCTCTGTCTACAGAACACTCACTGAAAAAGTACGTGCTCATGTAAAAATTGCAAGTATTTCTCTTACTAATTGTGGATTGGATTCACAAAATTAAGCAGTTTCACATACTGTAAAATAACAAGCAAGAACACACACTTTCATAACATCTACTCCAAAACCATGCAGTTTGTGACAAAAACAACACTGACAGCTCTTCACACCACTGAAATCAACAACTGTGTTACATAACATTATTCTCTGTGATATGCAAATGCCTTGGCTTGGGGAACAAGTGTTGCAAGAGAAGTTCTGCTGGCATTAGTCTGGTCTGAATAGCGGGCTGGATAATAGCACAGAGATCTGCTCTGTTCTCTGCATTCAAGTTCGGGGATCAGAGAAAATGGATGCAAGTCATTAATCACATCATTGTGGGGTTCTTTTACTGTTTCACTAGAAAACATCAAGCTGCATGGCTGGCAGACTTGCCCTTTCTGTCAGTTAGAAAATGATAAAAGTGTTTCTTAAAATAATCTTAGTCTAATACTGTGACTTTCACGCACAATATAAAATTGCCAGGTCTCTGCCATACTTCAAAGAATATGATTAGCAATGAATACACTCTTTTTCTTTTGCTCTCATTTTGCAGAGACTTGAAAATGGTAAATCTACTCGATGCTCGTAGTACTTGGCTGTTTTTCTTCCCTTTGTGAGATGTTAGAGTGTTTAATCATCTAGTTAAAGGCAGCAATCATTTGCCTAAACCGAGAAATAATTCAAGTAATGAGATATGCAAAACAGGCACATACACACAAAAAGTCTTCATTTCCATAAGATTCGCTTTCTGAATTGGCAAAAAATAATGAATCTTTATGTCAGCAGTGATAAAACAGTACTCCTCACTCTTCAGTATCTCCATCTTCAGTTAGATTGCTTGCAGATCCACTGAAATTAGATGTCAGTGTAAATTATGGTGGAGGCCAAGTTACTAGCCAAGGCTATGAAGGGTAGACACATAGAAACAAGGTGCTATTGAAGGTAATTGCTTCTGATCTTAAAGTTCTTAAGTGACAAAATTGGTGCTGATGTGGCATTTGCATCAGAAGCTCCTTTTTAATTGACACTGACTATATCGAGTGCTTGCTTTTTCTCCTGGAGGTTTTATTTTTTCTTCTTAATTCTCAAAATCCACCTTGTATAATAGTGTCAGACTGCAGTGCACATCAACTTAGCAGGAAAATAATATTTGCTGTTGCTCCAGGGTTTAGGGAGATCTCTGTCATACGCATATGTGCATGTGTCTGTAGATGTGTCTGTCTGTATATGTGGTGTATGGTAGAGGGTTGTGTTCTACAGAGAGGGAAAAGGCAATTTTAAATTTATAAGAAAAACAGATGTGTATAAGGGATTAAATCTGAAACAACAGTGGCTCGACTTATCGTTGCAGTGCCTACCTCTCAGACATATCATTGTCTGGTGTAGCACTCAGCTGGGCATAGTTCCTCAGGCTCCCCATGTTATCTGTGAATAAAAACTCTGTTTGTTGAAGCCATCACATCAAAGAAGGCACCACCTGAGCAAGCCACAAGGAAATGTTAGGGAAAGGACAAAAGTTAAGCTTCATATATTCAATGCTTTTAAGCATGTTAAACTAGAGAGATGGAGACACCAGGTTTCACAATTTTCCAGAAAAGTTCTTTTCAAAAGGGTTCTTCTTCTAATGAAGTGACCCTTTCAAAATGCAGAAGGCATATACATATCCCTCACTAGGCTTCCTTTATACAATTCTCAGAAGACTTGCATTGTGCTCTGGTTGTTTGCCCCACATCCCTTGCCAATAGAATTAATTCATTTAACAGTGAAGTAAGATTACATCTTGAGAATAAGAAAGGAGGGCAGAGAAACAGCTGTGGCTGCCAAATAAAGAAGTAGAGACCGTGCATCACATCATACCTCTTTGTGCTCCCCTGCAAATTTTGTCACAGAATTTCTGCTCATCACTCATCACATCTTTTCAAAGGAGGCAAGCACCGAGGTGGGATTCATCACAGGTTATTTTACCCATAAAAGGGGTATGAGTACTCAGCTGCCAAGGACCCCTTTGGCTTTGATGAAGGGAGATGCTTGACATCATCCTCTGGCTTCCTGTGGCCAAGATATTCAGCACAGTTCAGTATTACGCACCTGAGATAACTGTTTGAAGGTACATTTTAGGCAAGCCTAAATCCTCTACCATCCCACATGCTGTGTTACATAAAAGCTTTCAGTATCATTACTCACAAGTGATTTGATGATGAAATGCATGTGTGCTAATAAGGAAGAGCTAGCACTTCCAGCAAAGTTTAGGGACATTTCTGACTCATCATGGAAATAGCACAGCATGTGAGTAATTTGCAAAGCATCACCAAAACTGATCCAGGAAATGCAGTCCATCCTGGTCTTAGCAATCTTATGCTGATTCTGTATATAAATGTAAATAATAACTGGATAAATATTGTTAAAGGTCAAACATCATCATATTAATGAACTTGGTGTACCACGTATTTTTTCTGCCACTTATGTTTCCTCCTTCAAAGAAGCAAATAATAATGCTTCTAAAACTTCACTGTTAGTAGCTTGAACTAAAGAACTGCCAACACCTACACAGTTTCTGCCAAGGTTTTGCTAAGTCAAAAAAGAAAAGTATCCCCCTCTATTTCTGCTTTCAGATCTGCTGTGCTCATCTGTTCTCATTGGTATGTTCACATAATTGGCTAGCAGAAAATTTACAGGATGCTAGCTGGCATCGACGTGTATTATAATAAATCCATAGATAATAATTAATAGATAATAAATCCTGAGAAAGATGTTATGATCATTTCATTCATGACCAGAAAGAGAAACCTGAGAACTCTACAATTCAGGTAAGGAAACTAATTCCACCCCTTTTTCAGTATGCAATCAAATTACCACGTTCAATATTTTAAAAAATTACACAAGGGAAACAGTAACAGTAACAGTGTTCACTCATAAATGGGTTGAACTGTGCATACATGTATTATTTTCTCAGACCTGTTTAACATGTAGTGGATGTATGGTAAAGGTATTAGCAGCAAAAGTAATTCCAAATTCCTTGAGGTCCTTTTAAGACGAAAGAACTTAAGACATTTTCTAAATGTACTCAGCTACTGGTATCAGTTGGAGCTGGAGCCAAACTCACTTATTCTATATTTCATTTTTCTTATAAGCCATATTCCATATCAGCCTTTTTTTCCTCACACAGGCAGTTTATTCAAGAGGTGTAGCAAACACATTTGCATTTTAAAAACTGAAAACTAAGTGATATAGAAGGCACAGTGAAAACTATTTCTACAGATTATACAAAGCCCTTCACAATAGCTAATCATTTAGTGTTCAGACAGTGCTACTTAGCACACCCAGTGCATTGGCTTTCTTGATAGCTTCCCCTCCATCCCTCCCCTGCAATTGTTTGTTCTTGTCTACTGTTGAGCCTTGTCATATGTCAAGATCATAAGCTCTTAACAGAAGTGCTGGTTTTATTTAGGCACGTGGATGGTGCCTAAAATAATAGGGTCCTGAACCCTATTTGGGATCCTTAGATGTTGCTGCAATAAAGAACAATTATTATCATAATAAAGTGTATTGGGTTGAAAATGGTTGGCATAGTATAAATGCTTGAAATGGAAGGAGTTAAAAAGAAAGACCCTTTCCCACTTACGGAGAAGGTTTGTTCAGCCTTTTTTTTTTTTTTTTTTTTTTTTTTTTTAAATCAAAAACCTTGGTTTTTCCCCTTTAAAATACATAGGTATAAGCTACCTTCTAGTTTGTATTCTGAAAACAAAGCCAGTGCTAGATAAAGGTGGAAGAGCCACATCTGGATGTGGCTAGCAGATAAGCCAGGCTTCCCATGGTTTCCCATATTAATTTTATTTTTACATCTTCTGAGTCGTTCTATTATGTCTCCAAATGACAAAGAAAAATGCACTGTAGTCTTATATTTTCTCTCTTTCCATTTCGCTTTTAAATAATGTATTTCCTTTAAGTGCCATAGCTGTAATAGAAGCATGCCCTGATAAAACTATTAGGGAAGAAAATACAAAAAGCTGCAAAGTAACCTTCAAAGCCACCATAAAAATCACAACAAAGGAATTAGAATTTAAAACATCAAAGTACCCGAAGTACTTTAATCGCTGAAATGGAGGGTACGGGGGAAGGAGGGAGGGGATGCATTTCCTGTGTTGTTATATTTTGGCAACTTACATATACATGCACTTCAGAAATAACCTGAGAATAAAGAAACTGTATTTTAAAATACACAAACAAATGTAAATAAGACATGTTTTTATTTCTTTCGGTCTTTTAGCCATTCTTTTCCCTTCGCATGACATTCACTGTTCATCTGAAGTGAGAAGAGCCTGCACACACCTTCATTCTTTTTCAGCTACTGTGATTTGCCTCTATTTTCTTGTTTAAAGTAGAGCATGCAATTTGCTACCTAAGGTGATTCAAGTGCAGAGTGGAAGAGAGAACACTCGGTGACCTCAGCTCGGTGCCCTCTCACTACAACGAATAATGCAGTTCCTTCCAATTGTCACAAGAAGGCAATCACATTAAAACCCTAATCTTGCTCAAAAATTCTCCCTGGATAAAAGCATATAATTTGTACACTCCAATGTATCTATCTGTCAGACATGGATTTATTATCTTCACCTAGGACTACTTTCCTGATCTGCTGTTTCTGTATCTTGCTTCAGTGATTAGAATTATTTTCATCATCTGCTTCTATTTTCAGCTTCAAAACTCCTGTCTGAGATTTATCTAAAAAGCAAGATTCTAACAAGAAAATGTAGCTGGAGCCAGAACTCAGTTTCCTTTGGGAACTCCACCTCTACAACATGACTTTTTTCCCCTGCCTACAGCATTTCAATTATATTAAACTCTCTACAGCACTTCTGTAACAGCTGTAAAAGTATTTTTTCCAGTAAAAAGGGATAAATAAGTATGCATATAAAACTGCTTCCATGTTTTGAAGGCAGTGGGAAGCATTAAAAATCTCAGCCTCCGGTGAAATTTTTGCTGGAATTTGAGTTTCACAACAGTATGTAATGAAAAGTCCCTCTATCCATTCTGGACATCTCTAGTTATGTCAGTATGAAGCAGTCTCTCATCATAGGCCTGGCTTAAAGTCTCTTTTGTTATGAACTTGTTTTAATTTATTTTAGTTTGGCCATCATTTGAAATTCATCTGCACAATCACAGTAATTAGACACTCCTTTTTTCCAAAATGTGGTACTACAAGCAACACATAAAATGTCAAGGGCCAAGCAATAAATTCTACAATTTTAAATAAAAATAGTCTACAGGACATTCAGCTAGTCATCTAGCTTATCCTATGCCAAGGCAGAATAACCTTCATCTGTACTATATCTCATAGATTTTTTTCTCATCAGTTCTTAAAGATTTCCAGCTCTGCAGATTCCATATCCTTCCCAGAAAATCTTTTACTGTGCTTCACCAGTTCTATCATTAGAAAGGTTTTTCTAAAATCCAGTCTGAATTTTCTTTGATATAAGTTCATTTCTCTTCTCTCACCCAATAAGATTATTCTCTTCCTCTTTGCAGTAGCCTTGAACTTACTACAGCACAGCAGAGCTGCCTTTCTTTTATGGACTACCCATGAATCACTGCACACAAGATTAGTCTCATAGACCCACAAAATCCCAGATTTCCACAGTAATGCATCTTTGCTAGAAAGGCTTTGTACTAACATTAAATTGATAGCATAAAACTAGTTCCCTTCCCTCTTACTTCATAAATTATTGCTGGGGGAAGAGGGCATTTCTCCTGAAGGAATCCAAGGAAACAACTCTACCAGTAACATCCCGTTTGAACCCAAAGAGCACTAGTGGCTTTCAAGGCCCATTAAATTCAGAGGCAAAAGTGCTTCCAATTATGCAATTCAGACAGTAAAATGGGAATATTGCCTGCTGGCACCTAAGAGGGCATGGGGAGATCTATGCCTCCTCATTGCCTCCCATAAGAGAAGAGAGGATCCCCACAAATTACTCAGTAATTATCAGGGCTTTGGGAAAGGAGGTGTGTGTTAAGGCTCTGGAATTCTTTCCCATCTTACAATCCTCTTAGGATCCTCATCAGCACAAAGCATGGAATCACCAGCCCAGCCCTTTCCTCCTTTAAGAACCAGGGTTCAACTTTCATCCCATAGCAGCCACTCTCCTTTGGTTTTCTACAGTGTACCCAAGGCTACATCCCACACTAGCCAAAAATAATATAAGCCAGTTTAGAAATATGATTTTCTGCAGGTTCCAAAGTAATGTCTGTGTGCCACTTCAATTTTTGTTAAGTTCTTCACATAGAGGTTAAGTGGGACTTAGGTGGACTAGGTCCTGTGCTGATCTACTCTGCCTGGCATGTACATGTCCCACAGCAATGATCAGACTTGCACTTTTTCACGGGTGCACCAATAGCTCATCAGCTTAATGATTTGCTCACTTCCCCAGCATGAAAACACAATTGCTATGTATTTCGGACACTTCAAACTGAAAAACAACCTAGAACATCCACAAGCATACACAACATAAAAATTTATGCTTTGAGATTTAAGAGGGCAGCAGCCAGGGAGACATAGGACTGATTGCTGGATAAGGTGGTCATGATTAGTCTATGACATCTGACTTAAACACTGTATTCAGTAGTTTGGATGAGGCTTTGGAAACTGAGAAAGGGGATTATGCAGATATGTAAACATACGGAAGGGAGTGTAAAAAGCAGAAAGGATGTAATCTTGAACTTCAGTCCAGTCTTTTCATCACATAAAACAGTCACATATCATGAAGCTTCTCATTAATTCCAACCACTTTCAGTCAGGCCACAACAGTCTTGGCTCTGTAATGTAACTTCTAACTGTTTTAAGTATTGTTTTATAGTGCTGGCAATACTCAACAGTATTACTTGCCACCATTTGGCACTTAGTAACGTCTTTTTTTTTTCTTTTTTTTTTTTTTTGGTTCAGCATTAAATTGTTTAAATTTCTCTAACTACTTATTGTTTACAATTAGGGAGAAAACTTTTAGACTGGTAGGAAAACATTCAACTTCTCTACAGTTGCTCTCAACTGAGGAGAAATTGAAAAAATGTAGGTCCTATAACTGCCAAGTCAGGAGAAGGTTTCTCTTCCTAACTTTGAATGGCAGTTGAGAAGCTGTCCTTATTGCTTACAAGATGTCTTTGAAGTTGCCGTGAGGTTATAAGCTATACTGTTTAGATAAGAAGAAAAAAACAGATTCTGGAACCTCTGGTTCACCTGTGAAAAAAGTGTTAGTCTGAGCAGCCTTTTGGGGCACACCCATGTGTCTCGGGTCAGGAGAGAGCCTAATCTACCTTAGTCCAGCTTAACCTCTGTCTTCCCTGCTTAAGAGGAACAAATGTGGCACAAAGTCCTCGTTTCGGCTCTTGAGGAAAATTACACTTCTAGATTGGTTTACATTAGCTTTATCTCACAACCTTGCTAATTTGAATCTTTTAATGGGAATCTGATTTCTCTTTCACCTCTGTTTCCTGTTTGCTTACTTTGATTTCAAGCTCATTAATTTACTGCCATTTTGTGTGTCTTGAATGCAAACTTTGTAATGCACACCAAGTGGTTAACGATATCTGCTTAAGCAGTTATTATCCATCAATACCATTTAGCAAAGTCTTCCTTTTCCTCACAGAAAAGCCACGTTTGTAACAATCAATTGGTGTTACTTCAGAAGCAAGAAAACAATACCACACAGAATATAGTAGCTCTGCTGTTGTGCATGGGTTAGGCAAAAATGAGTAAAGAGTATAATAAGTGCATAGTGCAACTAAGAAGTTCGGGAGTAGCGGGACTATTAATCTACTTTCCTTTTCTATATTATTTCATTAACATCTCAGCATAAATCTCCCAGGACAGGATATTATAAACTGTTTTTTGAAGCCAGTTTTATCTCAAGGCTAAAGGCATCGGAGTTTAATACTCCTTACTCACTAGTAATAAGGATTATAAACAATACTGACGTAGTCTGTACCATTCCACACTTCTCCATATACACAAAAAATTGTAATGTGTAAATACTTTTCTCATCCCTGATAACTGAGGAAAAGATTACTCACTTAAAAATGTTCAAAAAAATTCAAGAGCTGTAGGAGGGATTTGAATTCAAATTAAAGATTTAGCTAAAACTTAATCACCAGTTGCACTGCTACAGCTCTCCACAGTGATGTGCTTCACAAGAGCGCAAAAGGAATGAAAGTTAGGCTAAATTTCAGTTATAATTTTGTTTTTGATAGATAATGCACTAGTCTAAGTGTACTTAAAGTTTTTAGGACCATTTTTTGTTGAGGTTAAAAGAGATTGTGAAGTTTAGACTTACTGCATTATTGTATTCTCCTTGTCTGTGGAAAATATATTTTGGTGGCTAGCTGAATCAGATTGATAAAAATGTGCAAACACACATCTTGTAAGTGGCACATGAGCTAGCAAATGCCATGTCTGGACAAATAAGAATATAGTGCACAGATTTGGCTATTCTTATAGTTGTATAATAATATTTTTTTTTTAATTGTGAGTATAGTTGCATTATTAGTTAAATACCAGAGGTGCTGAAGCCACCACTAATATTACTTTCAGGAAAAGCATTGAACTCTCAGAAGTAAACAATCCACAAAAATGAAATAAGTATACACTAAAATAAAAAATAAAAAAATCACAGTCTTAAAATTATTGATAGTGGTTTTGTATTTTGTATTAACATTTCATGTCCAAATGTATATGTATTCTATTAGAAATTATGTTCTCCAAAAACATCTGAAAAATATTTTTGAGCTATGATCGCCTCATATCTTGTAGTCTTCAGTATCTTTGACAAATTCCAACACTGTCATTTTTTATCTGTGTGAAAAGTTTCCAAGAGAAAGGTCAGGTCAAAGCAACATGTCTTCCACTTCGCTGATCTCTGGCTTGTTTCAGACACAGTATTCACTATGTTTCATTCCTTACTTTTGCTTTTAATTTTAATAAATCCTAAATACAGTAGACATCAGTTGCTATTCAACAGTCTTTATACCACCTCATAGCTCAGAATAACGTTCAGAACTTTTGGAAATGTAAATGATAACCATATACGCAGATACATATCAGCAACTTAGTTTTCTGAAATCTGTGTATACTCCTTTTCTGGCCTTCCCTGTGTATCCAGTGACTGCTTTGTTTTTCAGCCAAGCAAGCAACTAAGTCTAAACCGGTTTTCAAAAGCTAATCACATGAAAGATTGGAGAACAAACGAATTTACTGTCATAGAACAAAATTCTTTCCACATACACACACACTATACAAAGCATTGGAGCAGCCAGGTGAGGCTTTATGGAACAGAGCATAGAAACACTTCTTTGAGATGATCTGATGAGTTATGTAGGAATGTGATGCATGTAATACTACAACATTCATGATATGAGACTACACTGCTACTGCTGCTGGGGTGTGTAGGAACTGGCTGAAAACTGGTAGGGCCAAACAGTCAAAATCTTGCAATCAGTTTGAAGCCTTCACCAGATCTACATGGATATCTGAACCTGGGTTATATATTTTAAAGATAATTCAGGTATTTTATTATTATTTTATTTGTCGTGGATGATCTCTTCAAACTTGTTTCAGAAGCAACTCTATTTCTAGGCCTTGAAAGAGGACAGAAGTGGATACTGAGTATCCACGCATTAAAGAGTCAAGACAGGTCAGTATTACTATTTTCTCTCATCTCCTCATCTCTCCTATTGTCCTCTTCACGGGTTTTTCTGAACATTTGCTTAATAGTTGACTTAAATAAGTCTTGCACCATTACTGTAAGTTATTCATAGCAAAACTCCTTTCCTTCCTTTTCCTTGGTTTTGGACAATTTTGGCTAGAGATACTAACAAATCTCACCTGTTGCAGAACAATAACAACAAAAAAGCTGATGCTAAAATCCCTATTGTAGGCATTGCACATCTCAGTGAAAAATGCTGTGATGCATTCAGGGTTTTAATTAAGTCTTCTCTTTCATACAGTAATTTGGTAAGGTCTTTGAAATCCATTTCCAGGCCTTTTGTGTATTTCCATGCATGGTCTTCCAAAAATCACTTTCCAAGCATAACTAAGGAACATCTCCAGATTTTGTTTTCTTGCAGACTTCAGCTTCTGTTTCTTTCAGAAACATTCTATAGAGATTCCTCCATTTATGTAAATACTAGTTAAATGAGAAAATGCCAGCAGATGGTGCTCAAGAATATGAAGCAATTTTCTTGTGCACATTAAATGGCTACTATCCTGCAGTTTTATTCACACCCTTCAGTCTCCATCAGAAGCATACCCTGATCCTATTTTTACACAGGAATGATCCAGCAACAGTCATATGCATCATATGCTGTTTGAAAGTGTTCCTCCTTCCACCAAACTGCCTGTGCTCAGGTATAACAAAGGAATTCAGACATTCCATTGGAGTAAATATTCTTTGTGCAGAGTGGGGCACTGAAATTCACAGAATTGGAATAAACTCAATGCTATCTCTTCCTATCCTTAAGTCAGAGAGGCAGTTGTGGCTTTCTACAGTTTCACTATTGCATTAAATATCATACCTGGAAACAGAAATAATATTCTGAAGGACATAATCTGGCAAAGAAGAGCATGAGAGTTCCAATTTTTCATCATGATGCCCTTCGCACACATACATACTTGAGCATGTGGCTACATAGACTGTTATCTTTTGAAACTAATAAAAGTCAGCCACTGAGAAAATGTACTAACATCCATCAGAGGCAAAGCTGCTCAAGATCTGTGAAGCTCACCATGAGCTGCAGCACCCAATGAAGAAAACTCAGTCAGCAGAACTCATGCACCATGCCATCTAGCAAGCAAAAGCTGAAAGTGACAGATTTTGAACAAAATAGCATTTCACAGGACAAGTCTGCATTTATAGAGCTTCTTAAAATGGCAGGGAAAAAAAATTACACAAACTAATAATATCAGTCAACCTAAAATTTTGGGAAGGGCAAATATGTCACGCAGTAAATTTTCTTTCTTTTTTCTCTGCAGTGGCATTTAATGGCAACACAGTTTGTAAATCTAGACAATCTTTTGCACACGCATATACACACAAAAAAAGTGAAGCAGTAGAACAGCAGGAAAAAATAGATATATAGATAATTGTCTGGCATCGGTAATTTATCACATTTGGTTACTGAGTGCTGCTTTTCACTACCCAAAGGAAGCAGTTAATGTATTACCAAGCTGCAGAGCTCTTTGTGCTGCTAGAAGATGGAGTTATGGAAAAAAAGAAATAATGTTAAGTGACTACATGACAGTCTAAAAGAGTTTTTCTGTAATTATCAAGAAAGAAAGCAGAAAAAAACAAGTCTCCTGTATATTAACTTCCAAAACTTATAATAAATTATTCCTTTAGACATGAGTGACACCTGCTCTAAAACAATCTTGAAAAACTGAACAGTTGGATACGTTCCTGCGGATACTTCTCCTCCATAGAGTGCTGCAGGCTCACTTAACCCCTGTCAGCACCAACCTTACTGTTCTCATACCTTTAGTTCCATCCCACTTCCAATCCTGATCATGGCAGTGGAAGTTGCATGATGATATTTAACAGCATTTACTTTTAGTTGGATTACGAATAGAGAAATTGGTGGGGTCAGCAAAAGATAAAAGACAAATTCCCAGAGGAATTATTCTGGTCTGGTGTTTTATATCTCTATTTTTCATTCTCTAAGTCAGAATGGTGAATTAAATCAAGAATAGTTTTGTCTTGCATTTCTTAAGTGGTATAAATGACAGTCATGCTCTTCAAGCTAAAATAGTCACATGGTTATTCTTTTGTATTAGCTGTTAACTGACACAGACAATATCCTGGGAAATTCTCACAGTACCTAAAATCTGCAAAAATACATCTTCACAAGTTTCTCCTTATAACTTTCCATGGAACCAAAAGTAATGTTGCAAAAGATGTATTTGCCTTTTTGGTTCTCGTCATTGCTGGCTATCTAGCCTACAGCATTAGAGTAAGGCCTTTAGTTTTGGACTCTCATTTCTCATTTGGACTCTCTCTCTCTCATTTATTTGATTTATTAGCTTCAATTCAAATTATAATGTATTATATATACGTTATATACATTCCACTATCATATTTAGTAAATTAGTTTTCTCCCCTAACTTGTAGATTTTTTCCTCCTTTGGGCCCGTATCCCTATCTTCCCTCTTTCCCCTTTCCCAGGCATGGGTCTATGGGTCCCTCTGCCCCATTAGTCACAGAACTAGGCTGAAACAGGCCAGAACCATGACAGCCATAAGCTGATGCCTGGAAAGAGTTGGCATTATCTCACAGTGCACACAGAGCTTAGATATTTTGAATTTAGAATGGGAAGGTAACATCTCAAAGTGCCTTGTAGACTCATGAAAAATAAACATAAATTGCTTCCTATTCTTTATGCACTGAAGCTGTACTCCAAGCATAAAATAGGTTCTGCACAAGCAAATGATTTTCCTGCTCTGCCTGCCCCAGGGATGCCTTAGCTGTTTGTGTATTCACTAATCAAGATGAACATACAGTGAGCAGAAGACTGCAATAAATGAAACCATTCTGTATTTTGTAGCCACTTAGCATTCTCAGGACTACATTCTCATGAGTGTACATCACAGTTCCAACCACCTACAGAGCTCAAGAAAAGTTCATCTTTACACCCACCACTTGTTATGGGTGCTATCAGACAGGCAACGGATACAGCAGGAAGTGAAAGGAGAGTACTGCAGAAAATTTTTTATGACTGTCTCTGGGTGACAGGTCAGCCAAATTTCATTAAGTAGATAAACCCCACGTGAAAAAGCAAGGAATGCTCTTGGGAATAGATGGTCACAATATCAGTAATGGATCAGTTTCTTCAGAGTTTACCGATTAAAAAAAATTACCCTTACAAGTGTAAAACTAAAATTCTTCATTTAAGTAAAAGCTTCTCTCCTTCTAAAGAGGAAATTAAACAGAAGTAAAGATAATAATGTTATTAGGAAAGTTGAGAGTGAAGCAGAAAACCAGAAGGACAGTGAATGCAGATATAAATCCGTCCAATTCAGAAGAGGTCAGGAAGAGCACATGACTCCATTAACATCAAAGTCATTAGAGTACGAGATAACAGTTTGTTACATTACCGTAGTGAACTGCAGACAATGAGTTATTGTATTGCCATGTACTTCATTCCATAGTTTTCTGATAAATTCAAATTAAATATACTCTAAATGCGCTTCTGAGGAGAAATTAGCCTATTTAAAATTTAAAATTATAGACACTTATCTAATTTGATTTGCGATTCCCTTCTGCTTTTTACTTTGAAAAAACGTGTTTAGGGATATCATCTGCCAACTGAGATATTCCCTTTGAGGAAAATGTGACTAACTCACTTTCTGTCCTCCAGTGTCTGTGTCATCCCTGTTTCATTCTTGACTATCACACAGAGCTGCCACAGGAAAAAAAAAAAGAAATGAAAAAAAAAGTTGCTAAAGTGGTATTCTAGCTTACAGAATTGAGGAAGTATTACAATAGGTCTGGTTAATATTCTCATATAGAGCTGCAGAGATGCAAACCAAATTATGCTTTTTAGCATTCTGAACTCCTAACTTCATGTTTTTCTCTTACACTAATACATATTTTATAGCTGCAATATGGTAACTCCAGGTGGTGTGGTTATCATGAGATGATCGCTCCCCTGGAGGATGCCTCTTAACACCCCAGAGGTGATGATAACCAGACCCCCTGTCATGCCTTATTGCTTGCATATGTGCTGATGGCAGCAACTAGAAAGAATACTTAAACATGAACAGCATGCAGGATTAATCTGCTATGTCCATTTATTAATTATAAAGGCAGTGAACACTGTCAGTGAGCACCCTCTATGCTTTTACATTGTCATCATAATTAAAAAGTTTTAGTACGTGGTTTTGTGTTGCAACAACATCAATCAAAGTCCATTTCCTGACATGTGCAGCAGAAGCAATATGTTCCATACAGGTTATTTCTGAAATTACATTACTTGCTGTAATAAAGCCCAGTCATACTACTTCCATTGCACCAAATATACCTGTCATGGCTGCAGCAGCTTATTCAGTTTTCTGGCTCAGACTCTCTCAAGCATGTACCAAACTGAACTGTTGCAAAATGAGTGAATTTATATAGTATTCTTCAGAATTATTTTTTTCTTTTTATGCACTGCAAGACTGATTTCTGTCTCTGCCCTTGCTCCTGAATATCAATGAATATGCTGCTAGGAGAAGGGGAGCACTGCCTACAGAGGTGGGCCAGAGAAGGGCAGGTGACAAGGATTCAATACTTGTTGAATGTCCAAACACAAAGCTGAAGAGTAGCAGTGGTTAGTGTTGAATTAGGGCATTGATAGGAGTAATGTAAGGCATGTGCCACAGGATAGAGCCACTGTATAGCACTCTACAAAGTTTGCACTTGTTCTCTTGTGGGCCAGCCTCTGAAAGTTCAGGCAGCAGTAAGATACAAGCCATACCTCTACTACAGCATCTGCACTATACTTTCTAAAAAAATGACAGCTCAGAAGCTTTTTGATTGAAGTAGATGGCTTTCAAAGAGTTAACTACTTATTAAAAAAGTAGATAAAGAGGGGGAGAAAAGAGTGGGAAGTTTAATACCCATTTTACATCAATGTCCTACTTGTTTACTCTTTGTAAAAATGTAGATGAGATGTCTGTTCTTCATGTTTTACTGTCTAGCAAATGATGCTTTTCAGCACCTTGTTGTCTGCAACAGAAAAAGAAAGAAAAAAAAATGAGAAAAGTTGAAAAACAGCAGTGCCTTAGCAATAACACATTTCTTGCTTTTGATTTTCTATTCAGGTTCTATAAGTGTCATATAGCAGGAAACAGATAATGGGTCATCTTTGAGGATGGTGAAAAGAAAAGACAGCGTAGGCAGGGAATTTGACAGAAAGATGATAGTACCCTTAAATGACACTAAGTATGTATTGCAGAAGCACTGATTTTTTGTGTTCATGGGAGAAAATCCCCCATAACATTTACTGAATTTGATTGCCTTCCCAGAATTTAACTAACTGCACAGAATTAACGTACTGCTTTGGTGCATTACAAAAATCACTCACTGTTTTACCCAAGTTCAGAATGTTCTCTCACAAAAGTATTAAATGAGGCCAGCTTCAAAATGTACAGTAAAATCTCCTTCTGGGCTGATATGTGCCATGAGATACTTGTCAGAAATTAATCTCTCTTTCCATCTCCATTTCTCTAGGTACAGCTTTGCAAGTGCTGTCTTTCACTCGAACAGTTGTGATTTTGAATAGTGGGCACTAGAATATATAGAATATGGCATATACATATGAATCTATCTACTAGTTGCCAATGAGAAAAGATGCTGTTTTGCTCATTAAAGTATAATAAAATTGTGCAATGGAGGATGAAGACTTCATTATAAGGAGGAAGAATGGAAGGGATGTACTCATTTGGCATACTGACAGCTATGCCAGGCAGTTAAAAAATGCACAGTAATCAGATATAACCTTCCCTGGAAAATCTGCTCTCAAGCAAACATTAGCATTAAAAACAAAACAAAACACAGAGAAATGTTATTTTCAAAGTTGTAGTTTAAATTAATCACAATGTGCTCTCCTTGAATGAGAAATACAGATGTGAGCATGATACAGAATCAGAATACCAGGGGTTAATCTTGCTTCTTGAACAAAAAGGATTATGAAAGTAACCAAAACCAAAAGGCAAGCCAATATCAGAATTACCAAAATCTCAGCTGTTGGCCAACTATGGTAATGAAATTTTCCCAGAATCTGAGCCCATATAACACTATTTAGTGAAGAAAACACTCTCTCCATCTTTTAAACAGAATAGTGACTTTTGATTTGTTAGACCTATTTTCAAAATTGTGCAGAAGAGGCTATTTCCATTTGCCTGGGCCAACTTTACTGTTCAAAAGACTTAATTCAGTGTTAAAAAGTTCAATTGTCATTCCTGTTCAAACCAACTAATGTGCTGGTATGAAATGAGTCATTGAGTCCTGTTAGAGCTCATTGCTCCTCAGTAGACATCGTGAGCTCTTGAGATCTCTTGTCACTAGTCCCTAAAATGGGAACAAAGATATTTGTATAAATGGAATTAATAATATCTAAGCATTAGCTATGACAGACATCTTTATTACATATTCAAGGAACGCTGTCTCCCAAATATGTCACATGCTATGTATAGGGTTCTTCAGTTTTTAACAGGAATAAATGTATCCCCAAGTGTTCTGTAGACTACATAGTCTAGGATAGGTGAAAAGAGGCAGAGACAGAAGCCTCACTTCCTTTTTATTTACTTTACCAAACATAATAAAGATAACTCAAAAGATAACAAAATAACTGCCCTTGCATTCAGAAGATCTCAAAATTCTATCTTAGCAGCTTATTTTCCATATAAATATCCCTTCAAAAGATTAATCGTGAAATTTGATAAATTTGATTTTTAAACAGGAGAACATGAACTGCGTTAGAATCTTAGCTTTTGATTTTTGTCTGCCAAAAATCATTATCTCCTTATTAGGTTCAAATTGCTCTCAGTCCACTTGAGTTGAGATTTCTAAATACCACATTTTAGGAGATGAAATATCTTACAAGGCAAGTGTAGTCACAGGCACAATGTGTTTCTAATGCTAATAGCATTAAAATTATATAATAAACTATAATCTACTGTGAGGGATACAATGGGATTACATCTACATGGGAAAGGAGAAAGAAGAGAAAGAACAAGAAAGGAGGAAGGGAGGAAAGGAAGGAAGGAAGGAAGGAAGGAAGGAAGGAAGGAAGGAAGGAAGGAAGGAAGGAAGGAAGGAAGGAAGGAAGGAAGGAAGGAAGGAAGGAAGGAAGGAAGGAAGGAAGGAAGGAAGGAAGGAAGGAAGGAAGGAAGGAAGGAAGGAAGGAAGGAAGGAAGGAAGGAAGGAAGGAAGGAAGGAAGGAAGGAAGGAAGGAAGGAAGGAAGGAAGGAAGGAAGGAAGGAAGGAAGGAAGGAAGGAAGGAAGGAAGGAAGGAAGGAAGGAAGGAAAACACTGCAGCTTCTAGAATAGGGTAGAAAGGCAATCGGGGGATGTTACCATATCTCAGTGACAATTAAAAGTACCTGCAGGGAAAGGATGGTTTAAAGGAACCAATAAAATAACATAGTTTATAGCTGGGCAGTTACTGATGGTAATTCAGTCTGACAACTCTTCACAGGCATGTGCAGAATTTCTCTTTGTAGCTCAGGGTGTCTAGTTAGTACCTAACAACCTCCTCATCAATTAAGTCTATACACAGAAGCAGTAAATTTGTGTTACATAGCTCTTACCCCTCCTCGTTAGTTACAGGAACAGCTGCTGGAGAGCAGAGCTGTTAATTTTGCCTTCTAAGTACAATCTATAATCAATTGAGGGTTGAAGAGGAAAAAAAGTGAATGAAATATTATCTTCCCTATGTGAGACTTTCAGCCCCTCAGCTGGAGCAAAGCTGTATGAATGTTTGATTTTACTTCTGGGACATCAAAGGGGCATGAATGAAAAGCTGGTTCCAGAGCAGATCTCCTGATGAAGGAGGAAGTGTCCATTCCATTGGCAGTAGTTCTCCTTTAGGAAGATCTTTCTGCAATTCCTGCTGTTTTTCTTTCTATTTCTTCAATTTCCAGCTCTTCAAAGTGTTCAGAAGATTGAATCGGTTCTTCATCAGGCTGTGCTCCGTCGGTACATAAGGAGATGAACCAATCATCACACATGAAAATGACAGGGAAACTGGTCAAATTTTACCAGTCCCACCAGAAATTCACAGTAATGTTTAGCGCATGTAACAGCTCCTACAGTCTCATAAACTCACCTCTCTTTCCTGGGGACCTCCTTTAATCCCATGCTGTAGCTAGCAGTTCCATAGGGACGTATCATACTTCTTGGATTGTCTCACCTAGCACGTATGTGTACAGAATTGAATTGAGATCTTGGATATGAATATGACTATTAACAGGACTGTCTTCAAGGTCTGGAAAATTAATGCATCAGATTGGCCCAGAAAAGGAAATTTCTCAAAGCAACAAGAATAGGATGCAGTGAGAAAGATGTGTTAGGTCAGACCTTGGCAACATTGCAGTGTTTCAGAGGAAGAGAATCAAACAACTGTGCAAAGGGATAAGTGTCATGATCAGACTGGCAAGCACACAGCAATTTGTATACTGATGTGTGCATGCTGGAAGAACACACTCATTAAGCACACACAAATGCATGCATGCATGCATAAATATCAAGTATGCTTGACTTCAACGCCAACGTTATCTTGGGCTGTGTCTAAACAGAGAAACCCTGATGTCCTGGCTCTCTTGCAGAAATGTGGCTGAACATTCTGTCTTTCCTCTTGTCACATATTTTGGTTTTCCTTTCATGATAAAGAGCTAATATATATTAAATGCCTTGTCCTTGCACAGCTTTGGGATGTAAACATAGAGGAAATGAAACTGATGTGTTATGTACTGCTATATACATGCAACAGTATTCTCCAATTCTGTGCTCATTAGACCCAGCAGAGACCATGTTCTAAAAGTTACACTGAAAAACTTAGTGTGTTGGTCAGAGCTCCATTTCTTTTGCAGAAATTCTGCTTCAAGTATCTCCAGCCTTGTAGTTACCTGGGTCAATGTTATAGTTATCTTCCTCAGTTCATAGGCAAAAACATGCTACCCATCCTGTAAACACTCTATATATTAAAAGAACACTATGTGCAGTACTCTAGAATTATGTGCTAGAAAAATATGGCTTCTAGACTTTTCAGATGAAATAAATTGCAGCTTTTCATTGTGATTTCTTTGTATTTTTTTTCTAAATCCAGAACATAAATGTTGTTTACTCCAGCCAATAGAACATGATTTCACAGAGCCATTACATTTCATGTTTCAATTATAAAACAAATAGATATAAAATAACAGTTTATTTACACTCATTATAGTTCTGAACTATAATGTGTTGAAGCCCTTCAGACATGTGGGAATACAGTGTTTAAAGTTTTCTCTTGCTTTGAAAAGACATTACATAAATCTTATCTATACTGAAATTTACTTGTATTTTTTGTCATGACATTAGTTCCTTGTTCTAAGATAGTATAATTTAACAGTGGCAAAAAATGGTTGCTCAGTGTATATTAGTTATCAATAAGTGTCATGAGGAATGACTAACTAGAAGCCTGAAGACTAGATGTAATCTGCAAGGCACCATTATCTGATCAGCCAAATAGCACACATCTTGCCCAAATGGCTGACCACGCCTTAGTCCATGGGTGCCGCTTGGTGACTAGCAAGTGAAAGACATCACAGGGTAGATAAGTGGTACAGAATCCAGCTTAGATTCTCTGGAGTCAATCAGTGCAGGTGCAGCTCTGCTTGTATATGATTTGCTGTGTCTAACGGTCAGAGTCATATTTATAGTCTTTAGTGTCAACTCAGACAAAGCACAAATTCGTGACTACTGAAGAAGGTACTAGTTAGCTATGTCAGAGTCAGCTCAATTCAAGTGCCCTGTGCTCCTTTGTCTTCCAAATTAACAGCATTCAGAACAGCCCTGATTCAGCTGGACCATGCCGGCTCCTGCACATTTGAAAATATCTTGAATTTGTTGTTCCTCTTAGAACAATAGCTCTCAGAGAATGCTAAGCATAAGCATATTCTGCATTACCAACCCTTTGAGTACAAAAGCATGTGTCCATAGCACTTGATTGGCTTCAATCCACATTGCTGATGCGATCCAACTCTGTGCCTTACTTAATGGTACTTAATTTGAAATCACTCTGGAAACACGTCACTTCATTTGCACTAATCAACTTTGTCAACCCAGACCTGTACCAATATTTTATTTCTTCCCTCTTTCCCTACTTTATCTCTCCATCTCTATGTTTCCCAACCTTTTTATTCCCTACTTCACTTCTGTCGCTTCTGTGCCACCTCCTTTACCTTCCTAGTTTTCCATTATATTATCCAAAGCCATTCTTATAAGGAAAAACACAGCCAGGCAATTTTGCTTTGCATATATTGCAGATACCTGAGTGGCTGTCACTATGCCAGTGGAGTCAATAAGCCAGAAGGTCAGACATTTGACTCTGATTCCCAGGAAAACAGTGAAAATCTGGGGTGCATTAAATAGAGTAAGGCCAGCAAGCCGAGGGAGGCAATCTTTTCCCTGTACTCTGCCCTAGTGAAGCCACATCTGCAGTATTGTGTCCAGTTCTGGGCTCCCCAGTTCAAGAAAGACAGGGAACTTTGGCAGTTAGCTACGCAAGAAGTGAACTGTTTCACAGAAGTGCAAATTCACAGCCTAGGATCATGCCTCCTGTTGTTTCTTTTCACAGATGACCTTAACATAAATATTTTCAATTTTCTGTCTCAGCACAAGGATTTCTTACTTTAATGGAACTCAGAAAACATTGATATTAGCACATTTGTTCAAAAGTATCTCTTATCATCACATTGCTACACAGAATCTACCCAGAAGGGCAAAACAAGGTCAGAAGTTCCACATTAATGTGCAGTACTTTCCACCTATAGGCCAGCAGATCAAATAAGAAAAGGTCATCGCAATTTAAACTTGTGTTGTTGCCACCTGTTCAGCTGCCTGCACATTGTTCAGCTGCATGCTAGTGAGCATCAATGCTGTTCTCTTTACTTAGTGACGCTTTAAATCCAGTTGTAATTATTGTTCAGATCTGTAAGCAGTGATGCAAGACATAAAACAGTAGTGGTTCAGAGCCCTAGCCTTTACCACAAATTCATGTTTACTAATTTCTTCATAAGAAAACTGTCACACACCCATTTCCTGACTGATGTTTTATGTAAAATGAACACACAATTCGTAATGGAAGGGTATATTGCCAGAGGAAATTTTTAGATTTCTAGAGGTATTTCATGTTCCATTCAGGAAGCCAGAGATTTTTTTTTTAAATCTCTACTTATTTTTCTCAGCTTGCATCCTCCCACCCAGAAATAATTCTTTTAGGTGAACGATTTCAGTACCAATCCACATTTCAGAAACCGATACCATTTTGAAACTAATTATGACGTTTTCTCTTCAGACTTTTCCTTAAAAGCTGATCTTTTGAATCACTCAGTTATTAGCTTGTTTGTTGAAAAAAAAAATACAATAAAAATTGCATCATTATGATTCTGTAGATATTTTATATGTCATAGGGTACATTTTTTAGGTTTAGCTATTAAGCTAATCTCTGAGTAAGAAGATGTGGAATATTAAAGGAAGCACTTTGGAATTGTAAATAAACATGTTTGGAGCAATCTAGATGAAGAACAGAAAGATAAAAATGGTTATAAAAATCTAATTAACATTTTAACAGTAAAGAGCTTGCTGCTTTGATACCACAAGAGGATAGACTCAGACAGTAGATAAAATTAAATATTCCCATGTGAGCTTCCAGCAGATGAAACACTGCTATCAATATTTAATGGAATGTGTCAGAATTTACCTCCATTTGAAAGAATGCAAATAAAGGTTACCATAGAAATCACCTTGACAGAATATTGCACAAAACGCAACACAAACTACTCCTGAAGCGTTCTCAGAGGAGTTAGTAAAATCTTTGTATGTACCCTTTCATGTAGTCTCTTGACAGGAGGGAAAAAAGTCTTTTGTGTGTGAATGTGTGTAAATATACATTATGATAAATATTAACTATTAACATTAAGTAAGAGAAATACGAAACCTAACATATTTCAAACACTTTCACACTGCAGATACATGGGCTCAGTTCAGTACAGCAGTAAATTGTAGCAATGAATAAGTAGCTAACGTAAAATGTCTCCATACAGTTTTGAAACACCTAGCTGTGTGTGCCACGTGCTAAAATTCTCACATCAGTTTTGATGGCAAGCTTTTGTACACCTTTCTGTCCCTTTTTCTCCATCACCAGCTTTCAGTTAATCTTTCACTGCTTAAATATGTGCATGTTCACAAAATATAGAAACTTTCATTATTAGAATGAGTTTGATACTCATCACATTTACTCCAGAAGAAAACTGTATCTTCTTAGAGGCCTATCTTCACCAAACGCTACTTATAATCAGCAAAATTTGGCATTTCAAGAACTAGCTATATACCTAACTATCCAGCCAATTTTGCAGTGCCTGCATCCAGAAGATGCAGTCACTCCCAAAATTGCTTTTGAGACTCTTTTATTATTACTCTTGCCAGGTAACTAGAAATGGAGCTCCTGAACGTATTTAAGATATGAATGGTTTCCCTCAGTTTCACAAGACAGCACTATCTTAAAAGTAGTTAAGTGCTCTTTGACTACTGAAGAACATAAATTGATCCAAAGTTCTTCATACATACAAATACAGATGAACTTATACATAACATTTTTTATCGTTTGTGTGTGTGAGAGTTTGAAGGTAATCTGTGATGATAACATTTGTCTCTTCTGTAAGTTCTGAAATAGTTTAGAAATTACTAATGCAATATGTGTCTGGAATCTTATCTGTAATCATATTGTATAATTGTATTCTTCTTACTCACATTTGAAACTGGCAGTGTATGTTACTACTTGATAAAGGGAGATATTCATAATGTGCAATATTCTTATGCAAAAAAAAAAAAAAGAAAGAAAAAAGAAAAAATGAAATCTGATCTTTTTTTGTTGCCTTTTGGAGGCTATATGTGCATTCAGGTAACACAGCAAAACAGACTGCATTATGACATTTGCAATAAAGAGAGAAAATAAAAGAAAGGAATTGTTTAGGATGCAACAGTAATCCAAATATACACTGAATAAATTTTTTCTCTTTAAAAATGCCTGCATTTATACATTGTTCACTGTAAAAGGAAAAAAATCATTCAAACATTCAGAATGATGTCTTGAAGGGTTTAATAGAATAATAGAATCACCAAGGTTGGAAAAGAACATGCTCAAGTGACTGAATCCCTGGTGTTGCAAGCTCTTCAAGAGTCTGACTAGAATCACTGCGATTTCAACTGTGACATATATGATGCAAGTATCTAGATAGAAGATTCTTACATTAAAAATATATATTCAGAACTTGTTCCTTCAAGACAGTGGACGTCAGTGGAGCCTAGTAGGCTTTTTGGTTAATAAACTCCAGTGTTTTCTTCTCCAATTCTGCTTGATTGTATGTCACAAGCAAAAGCAAGACCCAAGCAGCTGCATCTTACTTTCCCCTTGCAGGAACATACACACTATGAGTCGTAAAAAAATACATGGTAAGAATGGCAGCAGATCATGGCTTTTCACACATGTGAGTATAGTTATCTCATTGCTATTTTTGTTCATCATAATTCTGCTCTTTAGTCTTTTAAAGGGAAATAGTATCTCCTCCGATTCTTACTTTTCAGGCTTTTTGCTAACTTTTTACTACAATGAGTTTAAAATCCTCTTGACTGACTAAGGAGCATTCTGTAACTAGTACTGAAGATCTCTGAGGTATTAGATGATGCTACTGACACTATGTTATCTAAAAATACTGATGGTCTTTCAGTCTCAAAAATATGAATCTTTTATAAAATGTCCAAGCAATGCTGGGGTTTTGTTGCTTGTTTTTTAAGGCTCTGTTATACAGAATCATAGAATCATATAATGGCTTAGGTTGGAAGGGACATCAGAGATCACCTAGTTCCAACCCCCCTGCCATGAGCAGGGTTGCCAGCTGCTATATCAGACTGCCCAGGAACCCATCAAGCCTGGCCTTGAATGCCTCCAAGGATGGGACATCATTCTCTGGGCAGCCTATTTCAGTGCCTTACCTCCCTCTAAGGGAATCATTTAAATCTTTGTAGCCATGGAATCAGAATTCTTTCTGAACTTCAAAAAATTGTCACATAATGCTCCTCTTCTCATACTTCGTACATACAAGAAAGAAAACAAAAGAAAAGAAAACATCTTCCTTATCATGCCATTTTTCTAAGCAAGGAAGCACTTGAAAATTCACAGGAAAGGTTTTCATGGGAGATCAGATTAATTTTGTATACGTAAGGGTAATTTTGAAGACATTTCTGAATCTCTGTGGTTTTATGTAGGTGATATCTTTGGACTCATCAAATTTGTCCTAGCACATAATGAACTGAATGTTTTGTACTCCTTCTGAAATGTAAAACTTATTAAACAATGTAGATGGAAAACCTTAGTTCTGCTTTGAACTGAACTTGCACATAGACATTAAAATCCTACCTAGCTCACTTTTCCTCTCTATACATTAAAAAAAAATAATAAGTTTGTTATACATCTTGCAATGTATTACTCCTTGTTTTCATCATCTTGTTTAGGTAGGTATTGGTACTTTCTTTTAGCTGGTAAGAAGGGGCAAAAGGCTCCAGCTAGCTCTGCAATCAATGCTAGTACTGCTCTTTTAGACAGCTTGAAATAAGACCAGTCTGCTCCCTTAGAGTCAAAGATCGTGGAGTCATAATACTAACACCTCCCACTACACAGCTCTCTGTTGTCTTAGCTAAACTTTCAGACTTGTAGGAAGGGGAAAATATTGCCATTATGTTCTTTGGATAAATGTCCTCACACTTTCAGTTACTGTTACTTTCCAAGAAATACAATTCAGTTGTAGCATGCTACAGTATAAACTGTGCATGCAGAATATCTAGCAATTTATCTGGTGATTCAAGAAAGTTATTGTTTTATCTTTTGATCAAAACTAAAAAGAAATTTTCTGCTAAGTGTAGATTTTGTCCCAGGTTATGGTTGCAGCTGAAGCAAAGCTGCAAATTCATCTGAAAATCATCTGAGAGGAAGACTGTTTCCTCCTCCTGTTGTAATTCAGAACATGGAACTATTGCAAATAGTGGCTAAATACAAGGCATGTGAAAGTCAAAGAACTCTTTGGCAATCTTCTCAGGTATGTCTATGTTCCAGAATAAAGACTATCTACAGACCAAATAAATCCTTTCCACAACAAATATATAGCAAATGCATGGAAAATTATTCTCAGCAACTGGTCATTATGAAATAATTTTATATGAATATTTTGTCAAAACAAGGTTGGCAATCTGCAGGTGACCTGTGCACTTCCAGGGGAGAAGCTAGATAACAGAAAGTTTTTTCAGATGGCAGTGGATACAAACTCTTATGTAACATAGTATCAAATGGCTGTGATAGGTGGTCAGACCCAACTCAGATCAAAGAACTGTAGAACCATGGAATCACTAATTCATAGAATAACCCGAGTTCAAAGAGACCCACATGCATCATCAGGTCCGACTCCTGTATGTCTAAGAGCAGTGTCCAAATGCTTCATGCATTCCAGCAACTTCATGCCATGAGGACTTCTCTTGGGAGCCTGTTCCAACACCCAACTACTTTCTTGATGAAGAGCCCTTTCCGAATATCCACTCTGAATCCCCTCTAACACAGCTAAATGGGGAAACTAGTGTCCTAATCACCTAATCTTTTGTCTTCATAGCTGGTGCTCAACCTTATGTCCAGTCAGATATTTTTCAAATGGAAGCTTCCCTTCAACAGCAGGGAGCAGGTTGCAGATGCTGGAAATTCTGCAGTTGCTTAAGCAATCAAAGCTCAGAATAGAGCTGGTCCTTTCCTAACATTACTATGTGGTGGAAAACTACAGTCACATATGGTAGATAGATTTTCTATCCTACTTTGTGTGCTTTCAAATTTGAATGGTAACTTGAGTTGGAAAGGACTTCTAGTCCCTGTGGTATTCTTAACACCATCTAGTTCCAAAATATAGGACCAGCATCATTATTTCAAAAGGCTGCTGAGGGCCATATCCAATTAATCTTTGAACACCTCCAAAGATGCAGATCCCAAAATCCCTCTGAGCAATCTGTTCTAGTACTTGACCATCCAAATGGTGGTTTTATTTTTACTGTATATCTATTTGAAATTTACTGTGCTGTAGCTGCAACTATTGCCTCACATTCTTTTCCTGGAGGAGAGGAACCTGGCTCTGTGATCCCAGGTAATTGAAGATAGCATGTAGATACCCTCTTAGCCTTCTGCTCTCCATGTTAAACAAGTCCAGCTGTCTCAGCATCCCCTTAGACAACAAATTTCACACTCTACTTAAACTTCTTCCCCTTCCTGCATATCTACTTCTCTGTGAGTGCTGCTGAACTCAAACAGGAATAAAACATAAATTATACATCAAAATGAGCATACAGTGACACAGGAAGTCAAAGACCTGAATACATGACATTCTTTCCTCAGGTAACAATGATCAGGATTCTCTGAGACTCTTCCTACTTTATGTTGCAAAGACAAATCTGTTCACTTCCATTTATTCAGTACAGCATTTTATAAGAATCAGTAAAAAGAATGTATCTTCAAAATTCATAAAGCTTTGTATTTTAATAGTAAAAATTATCATTGCAAAAGCATTGTTAAATGCATGCTACAGCAAAACAGAACTGTTATTTGTATGAAGTTGAACCCAATAATAGAGCTTCCTATCACTGCTGAAAGATTTATTTTCAGGCTCATTTACCCTTGGACTGATAGAAAAGCTTCACAGAATTCTCAACCTAAAACGTCTTTGGAATATCAATGTACACTCAAGGGAATGAAGAAAGAAGAGCAAAAGCAAGGCTGAACTCTACCTCCACTTGAGTAGGAGCAGGTGCCTGAATTAATTTCTTGCTGCTAAGCAAGAACATAAACTAAACTAATCAAAGGGGGATAAAAAGGTTGGTTTTGAAGTTGAACTTTATATTCAGATTTAATCCAAATACTCTAAAGCCAAAGCAAAACTGATGTCCTGAAATTAAACACAGCATTGTGTACAGCATATGTGCACGTTATGAATTGCAGATGCAAACAATTGAAATTGTCTCTAAAGCAGCATGAGAGAGAAGTGTAAGAAAAGAACATTTGTAGTTGGGTATTAAAAAAAAAGATGCAGATGATGTGCTGGGTCACTTAATAATAGTAAATATCCCATGTCTGTCCTATACTGTGAAGCGGGATGTTATATTTTCCTTAAGTCTAGTACTCAGTTTAATCTTCAAGCTTATCGAAGGGGATTCCAGTTCTACAATTGTGGAAAAAGCTGCAGTGGTTTTGGTTGTCATCAGAACTGCATACCATTCTCCTTTGCAATCTAAGAAAGTAGGGTAAGGAGCTGGCTGGAGGGCCGGGCGCAGAGAGTGGTGGTGAATGGAGTCAAATCCAGCTGGCGACCGGTCGTGAGTGGTGTTCCGCAGGGGTCGGTGCTGGGGCCTGTCCTCTTCAATATCTTTATAGATGACCTCGATGAGGGCATCGAGTGCACCCTCAGTAAATTCGCAGATGACACCAAGTTGGCTGGAAGCGTGGATCTGCCTGGGGGTAGCGACGCCCTACAGAGGGATCTGGACAGGCTGGAGAGCTGGGCTGGAGCCAATGGGATGAGTTTCAACAAGGCCAAATGCCGGGTCCTGCACTTCGGCCACAACAACCCCAGGCGACGCTACAGGCTTGGGGCGGTGTGGCTGGAGGACTGCGTAGAGGAAATGGACCTGGGGGTATTGATTGATGCTCGGCTGAACATGAGCCGACAGTGTGCCCAGGTGGCCAAGAAGGCCAATGGCATCCTGGCTTGCATCAGAAACAGTGTTGCAAGCAGGAGCAGAGAGGTGATTGTTCCCCTATATTCAGCACTCGTCAGGCCGCACCTCGAGTACTGTGTCCAGTTTTGGGCCCCTCACTGCAAGAAAGATATTGAGGCCCTGGAGCGTGTTCAAAGAAGGGCAACGAAGCTGGTGAGGGGTCTGGAGCACAGGCCATATGAGGAGAGGCTGAAGGAGCTGGGAATGTTCAGCCTGGAGAAGAGGAGGCTCAGGGGAGACCTTATTGCTCTCTATAACTTCCTGAAGGGAGGTTGTAGTGAGCTGGGGGTCGGCCTCTTCTCTCGTGTCATTAGTGATAGGACCAGGGGGAATGGTTTCAAGCTACGCCAGGGGAAATTCAGGCTGGACATGAGGAAGTATTACTTTTCAGAAAGGGTGGTCAGGCACTGGAATGGACTGCCCAGGGAGGTGGTGGAATCACCGACCCTGGGGGTGTTCAAGGAAAGACTGGATGTTGCGTTGAGGGACATGGTTTAGTAGGAGCTATTGGGAATAGGTGAACGGTTGGACTGGGTGATCTTTTAGGTCTTTTCCAACCTTAGTGATTCTATGATTCTATGATTCTAAACAACTTATACTTTATGATTCCCACAAACTGAACACAAATTACAGTTACACAAAAAGTATATGTGGCAGGCTGCATTCCTGTCTGATTGAAAATATTTAGAGACAGAAAGCCGCCCAGTTGATGTTATTTTTGCAATGTAAGAGACTTCTGGATTACTACATGGCACAATTCCTTTGGAAAGAAGGGCCACTGAGGACACAGCTGCTGGCTAGCTCAGTTGTTAAAAGGACATTTGTATGAACATAAATTAAACATATTTATGTTTACATATAAACTTGAAGTAGTAGAAACAAGTGTTCATCACTGTTCTGAATTCCCCGGCCATATCTGGCATCAACCTCCCACATGCCTGTTTTTCATAATCTTTGCTGAAATTCTGCTCTGCTTAATAAGAACTGGCACATGAATGCCATAGGAAAGGATGTTGTTTACCTGCACATGGCAGCTCTTTGGCCCTTTTACAATGACTTTCCATGTCACTGTCAAATTGAGCAGAAAACTGAGAAGTCCCAGCTCATAGGAAAGTCTTGGGCATCAGTCAGGCCACCATGGTCTTCCCCTTTGACACAAAGAGCAGGGCCTGATCTCATTTCCAAGATCTCCAGCTTGCTGCATCAACTCCTTTGCCATAATTGCAGCATACCTGAAGCTACCTAGTGCCCCAAAAGCCTTTTTATTGCAGATAAATAACACTACTTTTTGCTTCCTTGGATTTCAGCAAAAGAGAGGTCCTGCAAAGACATGTTCACTCTCCAAGTTTCTTTCTCTTGTGCATTGTCTGATTGATGAGAGTAGTTTGTTGCACTTTACAGGAAAGTTTGGGAACTACCTGTCTGAAACACTATTTGTTAGAACAATTGGGAGTCTAACTTTCCAAAATTACCATGATGCAAAGTGAGTTTGATAGTTTTTGTTTTCCCAGGCACTCATTGTGAGTATAAAAAAATGTGGTTTTTAATGCTAGAAGAAAGTTATATTGAATGTTATATGAGGATAAGATTGCTTTTATGACGTAGAAGCAGAAGAGGAGAATGAATCAAAAAGCAGCTCCTTTTCTCAGCATGGTTCTCAGTGTGAGTCCTTGCACCAGAAATACAGAGGCTTAGCTTTGCCAGAGAATGGTAGAAACCTTGGCTGTGCAAGGAACAGAGGGAAACAAAAAAATAATGGAGAAATTAGAAAGTAGTCATGTCTACAGTCAGAATTTTTTGCATGGCTCATTCTGTGGCACAGCAGATGTGCTCAGTATCTTCTTAAGAATGCTGAAATAGCAAGAATGAGTGAAAGCTGATTGGTCTTCA
Source organism: Tetrao urogallus (assembly GCF_951394365.1). Lineage (NCBI taxonomy): Eukaryota > Metazoa > Chordata > Aves > Galliformes > Phasianidae > Tetrao > Tetrao urogallus. Next base: position 68,164,728 of record NC_136814.1, on the reverse strand, counting down.
GATTAATTGAATTTTATATGAAAACTAGAAAGAATCCAAAAAAGTTCAATTAATTACATAAATCAGAAAGCCTAAAGCCTCACCACAGTTTTCAAGATTGGCTAAAAAGGATCTCTTCTGACTTCATTCAGTACCATGGAATGTATATAAAAAAAGTCCTTCTGTAGAGTAACAGTATGCTTCTCTGTTGAATTTTACTTGGAGATTTATGCTCTTCAAAACAGTAGCTTCATGTGTTTGTAGTGTTTTTATGTGCAAATATTTTGTAATGAATACAGTCACAAAACTTCCATGTACCATCTTTTTCTAAAATAGGCTGGAGAATACTGGTTAACATCAGTGTAAATAAATGTAGGATATAAAAACCACAATTCTGCCCCCATCTTCTCTCAGAACTGAAAATGCCATCAGGCTGACTTAAAATACTAGTGCATGAAAAAGAATCCAGTCAGAATGGCCCACTTCAGAATATTATTTTATTTTAGACATTTGTCTACTGCATATTTGCTTAATTATTATCTACACAATTACATGTTTTTTGGCAGATTTCAATCTTTTGAGTAAACAGTTCCAGCTTGTGGAGCCAATGATCTTCTGCCAGAGTCATATAACACTGATTTATGTGCTTTAATGAATTTTAGACGGAAGTTCTGAAAAACTTTTCTTTCTGATTCTAAAATTTGAATTCTAATTAATAAAAATATTTAAAGAAATAAATGCTTAGAATATGATTCATTAGTGAGCAGAAAGCCTCCATTTCATTAAGCTTATCGTTCTTTATAATGGAATCAGATAAAAAGCTAATGGATAAAAACTACTACAAAAATCCAGTTCTTGACAATTTAGCAAGATGAAATATGCTTTCAAGATTCAGTTCTTCCATTGCAAACTACTAGACAAATGCATTCAAAAATGCATAATTTTATTTAAACACTAACTTTTTCAGTGAAGAGATCTGCTGTTCTGTTCAAACCAGTGCAGGAAGCTTTTAAATACATTTCACTTCCATCTACAGTCTGAATAAAAGCATTCTGCTTTATAAATATGTGCATTGGAAAGAGGGAAGGATTTTTTTCTTCCTTACCTGTTTTGGAAAGAACATGAAAGCATGCACGAAAGTTACACTTTTCACATCAACTATTTGCCTTAAGAAAGCTTTGAACTGCTCAGATTAACTAGCATAATTGGGATTGGCACTCTTGAAGGCCTTTCTCAATTTAGATGATTATATAGTTCCATGATTCTTTAAGTTATACACAGATATCACAAGACCTGGAATACTATGAAAACAAACCCATCAAAAACCAATCTCCTTTTACTTCCTAATTACAAAATTTTATTTCTTTGGAGGTGTTTGTTAATTTTTCATTCCTGAGTGGAGAAATACTTATCAAATTACTTCAGCAGAATGGAACTGTGAACGTGGCAGCTAGAAATGTTGAGAGTAAAATGTTTTCAGTAATTATCTACCATGAAAAGAACTACTGGCCTCTAATGAAAAATATATTCAGTTACGTAGTAACTGGAAGTTGAAACCAGTTTTCAGGATTGATTTGCATTTGATTTTTTTTTCATTATTATTATTCTACTCAGTTATGGAAGAAGGAAAAAAATCCAGTGAGTTCTGAGAACATTAATTTCATATTTATTAGCTTTGCCTTCAAATTTCCACATTCATCATGATAAGTCCTTGAGGGAAAGGGGTTTAATCCTGCTTGGAATATGATAGGTATAGCAATTTTACAACTGGCAAGAAAGCTGGGAAGTAGACATTTGTGAGGATGCTTCTTTGTTTTTTCTTTTGGCTCAAAGCTTGCTTCCTGAGGTATTTCTTGTGATAAGACTCTGATTGATTTATTAAGGAGACAAGTGATGGGTGCTACTGTGTGACCATAACATCACTTTGTGGATATTTGAAAGCCCCTTCCTCCAGAGCTGCTTGCCTCCAGAATAGAGTGCTCAGGAGTGTTTATGGCAGAAGATCTGGCCTGTGACTAAATAGCTCCAGCCTCTTATGGGAAAACTGGGAATGTGATGCCATTGTGTCCTGTGAAAAACAGGATGCAGGTGTGCTGCATCCCTGCTCCCTCTTATCTGCTGACAAGGCCCAGAAGATGGGAACAGAGGAGTTTCTGCTGAGATCCCAGAGCCAGAAGCTGCCACTCCAAGGAGAGCTGACTCAACCACTTTGGATTTGAGCTGTCACTGCAAAGACAGCTGACTCGACCACTTTGGACTTATAAATAAGTTGGTACTACAATTGAGAAGTTGCCATCATCGCTGTGGTCACCGCTGTCATCAACAGAACAACAATTCCCAATGACCCACCACTACTGAAGATCAGTGACTGAACTATGAACCACGCTGGATCCATGGTGGTGACTAAGTCCTTCTTGCTTCCTATGAAGACTCCTTGCTTCTTCTTTCCTATCTTTTCTATTGCCCTCCTTCCCTTTCCCATTACTCTAATTCATAATAGTGTCCATCCTCCCCTTCCTCATTTCCCTGATTATATTATATAATTATATATATATAATATATTTAATATATTATATATATTATATATTCCTGGTTGGAACAACATTTGAACTGTTCTTTCTTAATCTCACACAGAGTATACAGATACTAAAAGAACCTCCTCTCACTCCTATAAATTGGAGCAAGACAACACTGTACTAAATAAAAAAGAAGCATATCAGTCTAGACTCAGAATTATGGACAGCTTTTTAAACAACAAATTAATTGTTGTTTACATTTAAGTTTTACACACCTAGTCTGTAAACTAGTAATAGATGATTGGATGATTTGACAGATATATGCAAAGACATTTAAAAAAAAAAAAAACCCTGAGCTTTGTTAAGAAATTAATTTCTCATATTTGGAGAGGGTGGGTAAGACTACAAAACCATTAACGTGAATAGTTTTGCCCATCACCTGGTCTACATGAAAGAATACTGCAAGTAAAGTCAATGCAGTTACTATAAAGGTGTAAGCTGCAGAACTGGAAGAATAGCTATGATGATTAATCCAGGTGACTGACTGAAGCCAGCACTATGGAAAACAGCAGATTCCAGTTGTTTTCCTGCCAAAAATTGACTGGGCTGTTACTCTCAACGTTCTACAGAAGAGAGCTGTATTACTCACAGCACAAACTCATAATATCAGCATATTTAAAGGAGAATCGTAAAGTCAAGGAAATGAATACAGTTCTACTCGATATGGATCTAAAATAAAAGGCCATTAATGCAAGAGAAAGAGAGTTCTCACAACATTTATTAATAAAAAAAAGATCATCTTGACTCTGGAAATCAGGTCTCAAGTCTATTCCTGCAGAAATAATTCTAGACAAAATGTTTAGAATTACAAAAGTTGTGAATGTGTTTTGCAGAGTATTAAGAAGAAAAATCTTACTTCATTGCTATTTTTCATCAAAACAAAATACAACTTTCAACTCAGTGAAGTACTGAATGACTCTTAGAGAATTTTATTCATTTCTGACACAGTTATTATTAATCTAATTAAAAATATATATATTTTCCTGACTGGAGAATTAAGTTGATACATCTAGAAAATAACAAAAGAAAGTCTACTGAAGTCAGTGGGTGTCTTTTTGGCTGATTATAATGAGCTTTGCATATTGTCTCCAGTTCAAATACTCATATGCAGCAAAGTAGGATTTGAGACTCACACATGTTTTCTGTGAATATTCATTGTGAGCAAATCGGATGCATGACTGTTCACAGAAACTGAAATCACACGAGTCACAACTATATTTATTAAAATGCTCAAACGTGTATCAGAATGTGTTGAACATCTGACCATCTGGATAAATATAACTACCTAGTTCTACAGATTTTGAAAGGAAAACATACAAGAAGAAAAAAACAAGAACAAAAAAAACCACAAACCCCAAACATTCCTTACTCAGCAGCATATTTTGTGTATTTTCACTGATAATTCCTTATGCTGTGGAAACTCCAGGAATTCTTTTCAACCTAATATTTTCTATGATTTTTAAGTACATTTTGAATTCATACTTCTGAAAAATATATGTAGATTTTTGGTTTATACAAACAAGACTGAAGGTCTGCAAGAAGCTTTTCAAATGGTAATACAGAAACCTCAGTTTCATATCAGAAAGATATGACATCCAGATAAGTGAGGATACAAGCAATTATTTCAAAGTAAGTCTTAACTATAATTCAACAGATAAAAAACATCAGAGGCTGTTCTCAGAACAGTGATTATTAAGGAGGAGCATAGCTTAATCAAGTACTTATATAAGCAGCTTGAAGTCTACTTAGAGATAAATTGTAGAAACCTAGTGAGTATTTCTTTCTATCAATATCCCCACAAGGAATTTATAACAAGGAAGCTGGGAGATTTCTGTCAAGCTAGATCTACTAGAAATAGATGTGTATATCTGAATTTGTGGAGTTTCTGTAAATCCAGACTAGACTAAGATATTAAAATTATTCCCTATCTCAGAGTCATGGAATTGCTCTGATGACAAAGGAACAACACTTCAATGTGTAGAGAGAAGTCCATCCAATCCTGGCCAAAAGACTGGTCATGATTTTTTAGGGTGGATCTAAAATGATGCATAGCCTTTCAAAATTTCCAGTCTGTCATTGAATATCTAAGGAAGGGTGGCATTAGGAGCATGCCCTCCCAAGTGGAGAATGACTATTCAAGAGTAACTGTATTGTTTTTCACGAAGGGATAGGAAAATAAATCCTGCTTTCAGAGCGCCATTAAATCAAGTATATTTCATTCTGTCTAGTAAGTCATTATGGAGAAGACAGCTAGAAGAAATTACTGTTGCAGGAAGTTATTGTTTTGGTAAATAAATCAATGACTTCTTTTGAACAACACTAGGAACTATCTTGGTGGCCTGATATATTCCATTTAGAAGGAAGAGCTTAGTTGCTAGTTAATTATTTATAAGTAGGGATCAAAATAATTCTAATTTCAATGCTGATGTAATAATGAGAGCTGTTGAGAAGTCTGGTTAACAAAATAAGGTAGCAAATTTCAGGACAGGTTTTGACATTGCTTGATATGGCAACCTTTTGCTACAAAACACAGACCACAAAAATAATTACAGGAATTTGTAAAAAATTAGAGCCATGTAAGCTTTCTTAAATAGCATATTCTTTGTGCTGGTTTAGTATCAAACATTTACCAGATGCAGCTGGGACTGTAAAGTCAGTAACTATTCAGAGAAAAAAATACAAATGAAAAACTACAGGGTCTTCAGATCGGACAACCAAGACACCAAAGCATATTCATATTATTGATAAAAATTTGTGGATTAGAAATCTTTCTTTTCCCAAGAGATATTAAAGACCTTGCATGAGGTCAGCTTTCATGGTATAAGCCGTCATGTTTACATGCTTTTGAATACTTGTTTATTGGAGTATTTTTTTAAGAGAAATATAGAAATATTTAAAATGAAACTTCATAATATTTATTTTCACTTAGTATATAACATAAAGTTGGAGGGGAAGTGGGGAAGGAAGGATGAAGTCACTCAACCTCTAACCTTTGACTTTTAGGCTTCATCCAGTTGACCATACCTCCCACAATCAGGCCAATTTTAGCTCTGTGAGATCCCCAACAAGCAGTCACAAATAGCACATCCTATTATTTTCCAGTCTGTTAAAGCTTGTTTGAGAATCTGAACAAGGAACATCCTCAAACTGCCTTAGCTTAGATAGAAAGAGCTAAGACTAGCAATGTGCATACTCCTAATATAAATGGAATTACTTGGAGGTTACATTAGCATTCAGATTCATGGCACTAGTCTGTTAGATTTAGTGCAGCAAGACTACTCAAGGATTAAACAATCTGTTACCAAGGGAATAACCAACATTTCCTGAAAGATCTACTGAGAAATCCATGCAGTCAATATATGGAGGGACTGAAAAGATAAATGGAAAGATTTGAAGCATAAACTATACGCAGAAAAACTAAATACTAAAAACACAAATGGAAAACATTTTGGTGATACTAAAATGCACATAAAAGACCAGAACATGTAACTGCAATATCTGCTACAATGTTCTGCTTTGTCCCAGAGCACTAACAATAGCTTGAGTTAATATAGTTGAACATTACACCATAAGACTAGGAATCTCTTTAGGAAAATTAACCTATTCAGAAAAGGACTAATATAAGCATTCCCTGAAAATTTTAAATGTACTAAAGCAGTTCAAATGTCATAAACAAAACCTTCAGTTTAATAACTTCTTTCACTCTTTTTTCCTCTCCTTTACACAATCCAATATCAAAATATAGTCTAAAACCAGAAAAGCTGCACAGCCACTGAGAAATTATCATCATATTCCCAGGACCAGGAATCCAACGACATTTCTGATAGGATAATTTAAATGTTTCATTTCTCTCCTGAAGTCTTGAGTGCTAAGAAGCTAAAACAAAGATTTGTCTGTTTTGAATGAGTACAGATAAATGTTCAGATTGGGGCATTGGGTAAAAAAAAAAAATCCTACTAGTCTTTGCCTCCACTAAGTTGGTGGATGGCCAGAATAATTCTAAATGTACTAAAAACCCTTAAAATGACAACTATCAAGTGACAGCTCCCAAGTCAACCTTTCCCAAGATCTAATAAAATGGACCACCATCTTTTGTATCACTTGTACCTTCCAAATACTTCATACATGAAGGATTGAATAGGAGCTAAGTTGGCTTTATTACTATATCTTGGAAATCCTCACTAAAATGTTCCCTACAAAGAAGTTTTACAGCCACTTCATGCTACAGGAAATCTCTGGTTTCTAAATTGTTTACTGGTAAAAAACTTCAGAAATTTTATTAAAGGGAAGTTACAGTGCCCATATTAAAAACTGTTTACTTCTAATGGTGGAGAGAAAAGAATGTTACATTCCAGGAGCCAGCAGAATTATCTGGCACTGGCGTTAAGAGGGAGAAATTGTTTCAGTTGTAAGGGAAATATAGGCAAACTCAATTGATACACCACAGTAGATGTGACATTTTGTGAGTAAATAAACTACTTAAGAATTTTTTGTCTAGATTGGTTTTCTCTTGGTGAATTTAATATTACAGCTGCTCATAATACACTTAATGACTCATGTCTAGAAGCTACAAAAGCACGAAAAGTATCTACAGCAATTTAAAGTTTTCTGGAAAAAAATAATATTGCATTTGTTGATTTCTCATTAAATATAAGCAACAAACCTTTGAAGGTGGCACAATTTTTTTTATTTTAAAAGACTGAGTTTTGAGGGAAGAGCTCCAGTCTTTTGGTTTCATAAAACTGTGCAGTGTAATTTGGAGAAGTATAGAAAAATGTAACAGAAAGGCTATCAAAAATATATTGATGTCAGAGGAGGCCTGAGTTCAAAATTTTAATCTGAATTTGCAGTAGGAAAGCTGAACCTGGATTTGTTTCAGCTGAAATTTCAGATAAATTTACTATTTCTATCTTCGTTGTGGCTGTTTGGAAAACAAATTGAGTTAATTCATTAGGGAGAATACTGTTTTCTTTCCATCCTAAATGAACTAACTTGCATTGATAGAAAACACCATAAATTTTTGAATATGAATCAATCATATTTTTCTCCCTTCTCTTCATGTTTCCTAAGGCATTTCCCAGATTTAGTGACTTACAGGTGGTTTAGAAGCTTTCCAGACACCTAAAGGTATAAAGATTCTTACTGTGCTTGCTTGTTTGCTCTGAGAACCATCCTGAGGAGAATACATCAGCATATTTACTGGGAAACATTAATGTGGCTTCTTCTTGCTGGTTTGTTAGAAACTTCTTTGTTTCTAAGTAGCTGGTGTTAGATCTAACAAACATTATGTGACAGGATCTTATTTGTTTCATCTGACTAAAAAATGATGAGCTGAAAAGGATGAGTTTTATAAGGCACAAGACTAAAATGCTATAATTTTGCTAAACCCAAGATATACTTGTGTCAGTACCACTTTTTCTACAAGATCGTCAAAGAAACTTCGCTAAATGAGGTGAGAAGTAAAATGGTGAAACTGTCATAAAAATCTTCTTCTTACCATAACGTTTTCATATCTTTAAGGTCTAGATCAAAAAGAACAGAGTTGGTACGCATATGATTCCACCATCATCCTGCCTCCTTTCTCTCAAGTAGCCACCAAAGAAGAAGAAAAATCGGTCAGTAGCTCATGACCAATGAAAAAATCTAAAAAATCTTATATGTTTTATTTGGCAGTTATAATTATTCTAGGATAACTGATAGTAGTTTAAAATTGAATACAAAATTCCTGTGGGAAATTTATACCAACTAGTAATAAACTGTCTGGACAGCATTTTGCCTCACTTGGTCCTTGTCTCACTCCAGAAATATATATATTGCACTCCTCCAATAATTGGTGCAAGACACAGTGTTCAGCTTTTTAGCTTTCAAGGGGTTAACTGACTAGCTCAAGAAACCAAGCAAACATGTGGTGCTATCATTTACTGCTGAAGGGGGCCAATAGGACAACTGATTGCGTATCCTCTTGCAAATCCCCCAAGCTGAGATTTCTGAAATCTAAAGTGGAAATTATTTCTGTGGAGCCAATGGATTTGACTTTAATATTTTCTTAGTATCCATTTTCATGCAGGTACTAGGAAACACATCAGACTCATTTGTCATCTGGATGAGACCTGGTTCTTCCTTTAGTTGAGACAGTTGAGATTGAAAGCTCCTTTATGAGAGACAACAAAAATCTTTTTCTTTTTTTTTTTTTTAAATTTCACAAGTTATTGCTTCACATCAACACTTGACTAGAATAACCTTTGACAAATAAACTATTCCAGGACATAATAAGCTCTCATACAGCAGGAAAATATATGAGGAAATTAAATTCAAATGCAAAACCAAGGCAGAACTTTCTTCTGTTTACTGGAGGAAAATATTACAAAAAAAAAAAAAAAAAAAATCAAATGAAAGCAACAGGTTTAAGAGCTGTCAGCACAGCAATGTTTAAAATTTTTATGCATAATACTAAAATTTCACATATTTTTATAACTGTACTTAAATAAGAGAAACATGGAGCTACGGTGTATTTTCTCTTTGTCCCATGGTTAGTTCTGGATGGCTATGCAGAGAAGCAAAATTCCTTGCAGTTTCAGTGCCGGGCCTATATGAAACTAATCCACTACTTCTGAAGAAGGAGGAAATAAGTTCCAGCCCCTAGTTTGCTGGTTAGCTTGCCTGAAGGCTGGAAAGTTAATTTTTAATTGAAAAAAAAATAAAAAAATAAAAAAATAAAAAAAAGAAGTAGTGAAGTTGACTTGTATCCACACTACAGCTTCTGAGGTTTCACTCTAGGTGAGCTGTATGACACGCTTACACTCTGCTCTGGAGTAGGCCTAGAATGATATCTTAGACCAACTAACCATTCTCCTTACGATTGCTAAAAACTTTTCCACATACCCTTGATGCCTATGAATTTCTAAAGTATTTTCTCAGCTTTTAGGCTGATCTGTTCAGTTTGTTCACTGCCTGGAGGCAAATTTTGAGCTTTAATACCTCAGCAGTTTTAGAGACAGAGAAGAGGTGGAGGAAAAGAAAATTTTTCAGCCTGCAAATAAAGTTTTGCAACAGTTTTTGTTCAGGACTCATAAGGATCTCAACAGTGGCTGCAATTCACTCTTTGTTACACTCATGTTTCATTATTATTTTGAAAAGAAGAAGTTGGCTTTAACCACATCAGCTCTGCAAAGGTGGTGAGCATTTTTTTATACAGAAAAAAATAAAATAAAATAAAATAAATAGTTGGAGGAAAGGCTGGCCCTCATCTATTTATTTGCCATTGTACAATCATAAAGTATTTATTTTTTAATTCCTCTGACATTTCATTTGACTGTACATTGTTCTTTCCTTCAGAAAGATGCTTAATGGTAACATCAATCCCAGTTTCAAGCAATGATAAGTCACAGTAACATAACCTGGTGCAGATAATGAGTTAGAAGCTGAGAAACTCAATTCCTGTTTTGGGCTTTAGCACCTGATTCTTCATAGAGTATACTATTTCAGTGGGCCTTAACTTTCCCATGTGCAAAAAGAAGATAGTAGTGCCCAGAAGTGAAATCATGTAATGGATCAAAATATTTATTATTATATATGTAGCACTAATACTGTAGAAACTACTGGTGTGAAGCAACATCCATCCTTTAAAGTTTCTCACAACTTCACATTTTTAAAATAATGACCTATTTGGAATGACATTGAGATAATGGCAATTGACTACGAACACGCAAATGTCAGATCAAAATTGATAATCTTTATATCTTATTACAATAGATTTCTGACAGAGTACCAAGATGCTGGTAGTTATCAAATCCGGACTAGCTAAGGACCCATTTACTGTGTTCAGTGTGTTTTGTCATATATTATTTTGGAGAACTCTATAAACACCACAGGGAAGGTAACAATATTTCTTATATTTTCTCTGTGGCATTGCATTTCAGTTATCACTTCTATTGGAGTGGGGTGACATGACTCTTGTGTGGCAGGAGGGAGCCCAAAGATACACTCATTTGGATAACAGCTACAATTATGCAAGTGGGTACAGTATAGGTTCCTACTGATGGATCTTTTCTTACATAGCCACTGATTAATGTAAGAAACAAGTAGACACAACTGCTCATTATATTAAATTTCTAATTATTTGTAAGGAAATTCAGAGAGAAAAAATGCTAGGTTTTACCACAGGCCAGTATCTAGCGATTTACCAGTGGGTAATATGAGGAATTTAAACTTCTTATAGACCCAGTGTCTGGAGGACTGGATTTCTGGGATTGCTTCCCAAAAATGCCTGCATTTCATAAAAAATATTTGGTCATTTTGAGTAAGAACAAAAGCAAGTTAAAACCCTGCCAAATCTATGACCCCCACACTCTACATTGCTCTTACAGGCGCCATTGTAGCTACGGCTCAAAGTATTCATTAAATGCTTCAAACATCTGCACATGCAGGACAGTCAACTCTGGAGGGATAAGTGTGTGCTGATGGGCTGAACACACTTGGGCTTCCCAACACTTCAATGAGAAGCTGGCCTTGATCTGTTTGCTGGGTGTATATTTGCACGTGGTTTCTGGGCCTGGCAGATATGTTTGGGTTCAAGAGTGAATTCAGCTCTCTGCAGTAATAAGAGTGTACACAACATTTGTTGGCAACAACCCTGGTTTACAAGGTTATGTTACTTTTCTGCATCCACTGTCGTGTTTTACTCTGGTAGTATAACAAGTCTCATAGCTCATTTGAGACTAGAGATAAGCTGCTCAAAATTTGTTTTCACTTTTATCTTACAAGGGTGCATTGGGATTTTCTTAGCCGGAAGCTATTTGCTTTTTACTAGTGAACTAATACATTTGAATAACTGTACACATTATCTGTTGCATAGTTACAATCATCTGTCTTAATAAATAGTAAATGACATACAATCTTCACAGAATTATTACTTAGCAGACAGAATTATCAAAAAAAAATACCAAACCCTGTCTAAACCTCAGGGGAAAGATAGTTGTTCTCAACACAAATAATCCAACAGTGTTTGCATATTTCCTAAATCAAACTTCTACAAGAATATTCAATCTTTTCTAAAAGCCTAAATAAATATATTTTTACTCAAACTATATCGTTTTCAGAAAACTGAGCTGCTGCATTCTGCTACGGGTAAAAAATCAGGACAGGATTTATCTTCAGAGAATTTGTATAGTTGAAATACCCTATGTATACAGACAACTCTGTTATACACCCTTCCAGAAATATTCAGATCATCAGTCTTTAAGATAGATGTAAGCAAAGTATAAGAAATGGTGGAGAACATTTACTCCTCAACAGAATCAAGCCTAAATGGACCCAAATTTGACTGATGGCTATGCCTGAACTACCCAGGATTGTTTCATAGGTTTAGTGGTTACACCTAACTACAAGTGTAGGGCTGCAAAGCTCCATACTGAGCCATAATTCAGAGACAAATCAAGGCAAGACACCCAAACTACTCCTAATTTTGAACTGGTCAATCCACTGTGACTGGAGCCTACGTCACAAATATTGACTGTGATGAGTCCAGCAGATAACAAAGCTATCTCTCTGTGTGGTTTTCGACACTGGCAGTAATAAACCTGAAGATTTACACTGCTCACTTCAAAATCAGAGCAGCCCACGTTACCCTGGGCTGTCATGATGTCCACCAGGCAGGTGGCAAAGACAACTCTTCTACAGACAAAAGAGAGGAATGGAGGTGGACTTCACAACTAAGTATGAAGAAAACCATAGCTTTAAAAACAGAACCTATCATGTTCCTCTTTAAACTTAGGACACTGTACAGCCAAGAATGAGACAGCAACAGAGGCAGAAAACACTCGAGATTACAATTGAAATTGGAGAAACCTGGACCCTGTCACATCTGAAATTTCTCCCAGCAAATATCTTCACTTTAGAAGTTCTTCACTGTGTTGGAAAAAGAAAAAAACTGCAACTGACAAAGAAAACAATAAAATGTGAGCAGTTTTTGCAAATGTACAAAAAAATGCTTAGGAACTGAGCAAAATGATCCCATTCTCATAAGAAAAAAGAAATGCACAAAAGTACTTCATAGGATATTGTTTGTAAGATAACCTGTAGAGCAGAAAAAAATAAATACTAACTGCATACAGTAACACCAACATTTTCATAATTACTAGAGAAATATATAGATAAATAAGTCAGATTAATTATAGAATTGATTTAATGCAATCTTCCAATGAATAATTGATATGCTGCCATTACTATAACAATTAATTCACATGACAAAACTGATACATGACACCTCAGAAATCATTTCTAATCATGTCATTGTGCATTATGGCAAGGCAAGTAGTATGAATAAAAGCCTATTTGTAAAACATTTAGTATCATCATTTTTCATAGTTCTCTGAATGAAATACAAATAGTCATCACCATTAAGACTGAAATGGCTCTAAGATAGAAGAAAGAATTACACACACCTAACATAACACAAGGTTCATAACTGAAAAATAAAAGGTCTACAGACACATAAGCATAATGGTTTTGTTTTGTTTTTACTAAACTGGAAAGGAATTCATAATACTCATTAAAAAAAGATGTCATGACAGCCATGCTATAGACACAGATATTAGTCACTTTTAAACAGGCACTTGAATAATTCTGCCTTCATTGCTTTGCATTCTCATATTTTAAAGTGATTAATAGAACAATATTAATTACATTGCATTGACTTTATGTGGGGCAAAATTATCATTTACTTCCCACGAGGGAAGCCAGATTTGTAATACATTTTTTGCCTTTTCACAATCATTTTAAGAACTTGCTATATCTATGAAAAGGGCAGAAACTTCTAAGAAGTCAGGAAAGAAAGAAAAAAAAAAAAGTATTAGTTATCTTTAAGAGGGAGTAAAGAATGACATTTTAAAAGGTTAAATTTGGCAAATTAATTGGCAGTACCAGATGGAGAAATCAGTCCAATTGAACAGATAACTTTTTTCATACAGTTCCAATGCATTCTGCAAGACTTTTCAATTGGCCATGGCAGCAGCTCTGTTATGGCAAGTAAGGAAAAAGGACATTTATTTATTCAAAAGAAATGTGTCAAAAATTATATCAACTTCTTAACTTGTAGGAATGTCTGGAGGAACAAGGAAGAGGATAGCCAACTCCTTTTGAACAGAAGTTATAAGAGCTTTAAGATATTCAGAACAAAGTCTTGTGGGTTTTCTTGAGATGACAGAAACAATTTTAAAATCTAATTTTGGCACAGCATGACTCAATGATATGCCTCCCGAGTTTTACACCATCATCTCACTAAGCCCATTTTCTCTGCTACTTATGTCATAGTTTTTCAAGCAATTTCACACCCCTCCTTTTCCCTGGATGAAAGGCAACAAAGGGTAAAATCTTATCCTGATGTGCCAGAATATACATATGTATTAGTTTCTAAACATCTACATATTTGAGCCTGAGACTCTGAACTTGCAACTACTCGTTTTAAGGGAAAAGCTCATACTCTCATCCTGTACGCCATTTATTCAACTGGAACTTCACTGACTTCAATGGAATTTGTCCAGGATAAGAATGCAATAGCTTCCTCTAATATTGAGAAGAAAACATTTTCCCTATTTTGAACACTTTTATATGATTGATGCAGAAAAAAAAGAAAAAAGAACAACAAAACAACTACTATGAATTACGATTATTCCTTTTAGTACTAAAGGATATTCAGTTCAACATATCTCCAGAGTGAAGCAAATATATGTCTTTATGAATATACAGTACTTAAAGAAAATTTGTAGTTCCCAACCCTGATGGCAAGATCTGTTCTTTCCTTCCCCACCAGCCCCTCTCCCCCTCGCCCCCCCCTGAAAAAATCTTTAGTAATTTAGCCTTCAACTCAAAGTCAGTTCTTACTTGTACCATGGCCTGATAAGTCTCAGATCTAAAGCCTTCTGGTCATATATGACAAAGTTACCTTGTTGGAATGTTACCTAAGTTAAAAGTGATGGTGTCCACTCACATGTGGCTGCCAGTGTCGACTTGCCAAAACTATTCTTTCTAACGGTTTTAGATAAGAAAGGTATATTAGTCATCATAAGAGCTATGTAGAGACTGCAGATAGAATGGTGATCCCCAACATATTTGCACTAAATTTAGGATCTTCAGGGCTGATTGATAGGTAAAACCCACTGCTTTGCTGCAGATTACATGGAGTTTGATTTATATTTACAGCAACATTTTTTTTCTTATTTTTAAATTGACATAGGTCTAGGAAGGGAAGTCTGTTTCTCTGTCTGAAGTTTTTTACACTGCCAAGTTCAAAAACTCTTCTAGGAAGGTTTTGCCAAGACAGAAGAAAAAAAACTCCAGGGAAAAATAGTATGATCTTTCACACAAAGAGTCCATAAACATATTGAGAGGAAATACAGTGTAAGGATAACTTTGAGAGACATCTGAAAACTGTATAAAGGCATTCAGTACAGTTACCACATTTTCCATTTCTTCTGTACTTTATTTCACTTATGGTAAACAACTTACAAAAAATAAGTTTGGCTATTGTAATTCTATTTCCAAGTATTTTTACTGGCATCTTATTGTATTTTTTGTTAAATAGCTTTTATTTATGATGCTGGAGGGAGATGCCACCCTGAAGCCTAATTAGCCCCCTCCTTGCACTTTGTCTGCACACCAAAAAAATTTGCAATAAAACATGTGTCTTTCATATGTTTGCAATGAATAGAGAACAGAGCTACATGGAGGCAGAAGTGCTGTTTTGCTTGCCCTGCTGAGGCTGAGAGGAAGAGAGGCTGCCTGCAGCCCTGAGCCACAGCCTTCCAAGGCCCCAGGAGACCAACCTGGGAATCCAGCTGGTCTGTTCTCTGCAGTCCATTTTGATAAGGAAATTGCCTTTGTATGGCTAGGGGAGCCATGGGAAAATAACCAGGATTTTTTCTTCAGTGCATGCTGGATGGCAACTTAGTGCAACATCAGCAAGCAACTTTCATTTTGGACACTTTAGCAAAGCAAACCACTGTTTTTTCAGCAGTAACCAGTGGCCAAGCCCCAAAGCTAAATCTAACTACTGTTGTGCTGGAACACTGAATTTCATAGTTTCATGCATATGTGAGAAACATTATAGGGCAGCTGCAGTCCAAAGGATCTTGCTGGTAGATGAGTTGTTGCAGCTTAGTGTGATGTTCTGCTACCCCAGTGCTATCAGACAGTTTCAGAGTTTCCTCTGGCTGCTTTGTCCATGACTTAGTCTTTGTTATACATCTAGGCAGATTTATGTTTCTAAGTTGGGCAGAAAATCCACTTTGTCTATCTTTTAAAGAAAAATTAGTGAAACCAAGCAGTGCCAGTATTCCTAGACATTCATGCATGCCTCTAAGAGGCTTTCCTACATTTCAGCGTGAGCCCCAAAAACAGAGAGTAGGTCAGAAGTCTCTGAACTTCAACAAGTAAAAATTACCATTGTGATGACTTTCCCTACTCTCTACTATATCATTATGTAATTAGAATAAGAGTACACAGAAACACTGATTTGTTACTTAGGCTATGAACACAAGCACCAAGGTTAGTATAATCAAGCAATTAATTTATTCTACCCTTCATCATGTGCTCCCGTTAGCAGATACCTAGTAGCAGAAAGCTGCAGTTCCATTTCATTTTAACCCCTTCAATTCTTTCAGAAATTTTACAGTGCCGTGTAATTAATATTAAGCTGTGAACACTCTCCAGAGGAAATAATCAGTTGAGATCATCAACAGTATTAAAATGAGACTAGTCGAAAAAACTGCTGGGCAAAATGAAGGACAGTAAATTAAATGACCTTGTGTTCCATTTCTATCTCTGTGTTTTTTACCTTCAGTCCTTGGACCCAGTTGCGAGCTAGC
Source organism: Tetrao urogallus (assembly GCF_951394365.1). NCBI lineage: Eukaryota > Metazoa > Chordata > Aves > Galliformes > Phasianidae > Tetrao > Tetrao urogallus. The sequence continues at coordinate 68,148,311 of NC_136814.1, read as the reverse complement.
CAGCACATGACCTAAGATGCCAAATGTTGCTGCTTCAAATTACAGTGAAATCGTATTTGTCAAAATGAAGCATGTTATGCATAGTTATTTTCTTTTATGATCCAACAGGCACTGTTAGTCCCAGTGACTTTTCTTTCATTTGCTGATACACAAAGTTAGTGGCTTTGCTTCTCACCAATAGCATCATGGACCGACAATTTCCAGTCATAAGGAGATTAAAAGTAGAGGGCACCTTGGAAACATAGTTCACAAAATCCTTTAAAAGTCTTTGAGCTACTCAGTAGCCCACCACACTCAGCAAGGAAGCCCAATGGTCAGACGCTATGCTTGCTCACTGTAGGTAAGAGATGAGAAACTCCGGAAGCTATTGAACAGTGAATTTTCACAGCAGCTCAGCACCAACATATTTAGCACAGGGGTTTCTGTCACTGTGAAGTGTCAAAAGAAATTGGAGAATGTTCAACAGTTTTCCTGCTCTGCAGTTGGCTTGTATTTCTTTCTTCCCCATAGTTTCTCTTTACTGAATTTTTATATGCTTTATGGTAAGAAAAATACCCTTTTATTACACTGCACGGAATTATTTAAGAGGACTTGACTAAACAAAATTTTGCTGACCTCAGTCTTTACTCTCGTAGCCTTATAAAGCAGTGATTCAGAATAGCTACACAGAAGAGGTAATGAGTAAAATTTCTGTTTAGATAGCTAATCCCCCATGGAGCACCAAGTCAGACTGCAATATACAAAGAGTCATTGACCTATATTTTCAGTCTTACTCCTCAGGATGATAAAGACTACAGGAGAGTCAAAACAACAACATAATTAAACAAAATGCCTTGTAACCGGCTGTTTTCTGAAGAGACATGCACACATGCCATTGAAACCCTAGCATCAACCAAAAATTAAAGCCCAGTGGTACGTAACATATAAGCATGATCTCTCTTCTGGATTAAAAGAAAGGCTTAAGGACACCTGTGATAATGGGTAGCAAATGTTTGCTTTACTATGATATCCACTGGAATTCCCACCATTACTTCTCAGTGTTCAGTAATAGCTGTTTTGGATCCATTCACAGCAACATCAGCTATTAGAAAAGACAATAAAATATCCAAAACTTGTTGTTTAGAACCTCTAATTATATGAGCGCAGATTTAAAACTAAGACACCAACCTTGCAAATATACATCTGCATAAATCTCAGTCATTTTGTTCTGGCTCACATTTATGCTATCAACAACAATGAAGTTTGGGATGTGCGTACAATTTTTCCATTATTTAGGCCCAATGCTGTTGAAAAAATTTGACACCTTTCTCTTCTCCACTATCTATTTCAAAATGTAGAAATTGAGTCTTGGAATATTTATAAGTGTAAAATACACTGTCTTTTTAAGAATTAGGACCTGAAACATCTACTACATGTCCCAACAATTTCTAAAATTCAATTAAAATTCCAAATTGTTCATTGCATGTGAATGATCTAGATGCAACAACAAAATTGCGTTTTTCTCTACAGATATTACATAAACCCATACTCTTTACAACAATGTACGCATTGCCATCTGCATATATTTGTTTATGTATACTTACATATCTAAATACTTAATCTTTAGCAAGATTCAGAATAATAGGGTTTGATCTTACAGTACTGATGGCATTGGGAAACCAGAAGGTGGACTGTGAAATACAGTGCACATGATGGAGATGATGATACTCTATCAAAAATGCACTTAGAATTAATTAATTAAGCAGTATTGAAATATTCTGTTTTGGCAAATGAAACAAGAAATCTGGTTCAAAAATAGCAAATCTTAAGCTTTTAAAGTTGTGTTGACTGTATTTTCATTAAAAGAAATAAAACACATCACAAAGATGCCTGTAGCAAAGGCACAAAGAAACATGCAGACAATGTAATTGTGTCCTTTGTCCGTGGTAGTGTGAAAGCAGGGAAAATGAAAGATGTGAGGAGTACTTGGAATACATGTCTAGCTGAATCTGGCTAGCTCTTGTGCGTTTTGAAAGCTTTCTTTTCCCCATTTTGAAATTATTCATTACATTATTCCTCATACGCATAAAGTTTTTCTAGACTGCTCTCAAACTAAACTAGAATTTAATGAAAGCAGGTTATTCTGATTGAAGGACCATCACTGCTGCATGCAGTGGTTTGGGGCTTGCCCCTCTGACAGCTATTTTAAGGCATTTACTTTCAGCCTTTCATGAGGCCTTCAATATCATCTGGTATGGGACTGAGATTCACACAGGTGCTCTCTCCTCCAGGATAGGGAAAAGCAAAGGTGCAATATCAGAAAAGCCAGAACAGCAGCAGGAAGCATGATTTATTCTGCTTCAGTGGGAGACTAACACAAAAGAATGTATTTTTTATAATGTGTCACAACTAGCTTTCTAATGATATAAACAAAACGCACGGCAGCCGTGCCACAGTGATCATAAATACATGTTTAGCATAGCAGCTATAACTTGCACATCATCATACAAAAACAAATTCTTGTCACACTCTTGTACGAGGAAAAAAAATGTGCTAAAATGTTTCACATGAAAATTCAATGCTCCCATTACCAGAGAGTGTAGTTCTCACAGGACAAATAAGACTGCAGTCTGAAAACTATTTTAATAAATCAAAACTAAATACACTGCTGTCTATATTCTCTTTAAAGGCGTATTTTGACTCGAGGTTCTGTAGAGCAGATGCAGTAAACATATGCACACTTACGACTGTCTTTCTCTGCCTCTCTTTTCAAGCACAATAGACAGAAAACAAGCAGCACTTGATCACAATCTCCAGTCCCAGAGCATCCTCAAAGCTCCTTCTAATCCCTACTTTTGCTAATAAATATAATATGTAGAATAACCAAGTAGAAAGCCCAACCCTGAAAACAAGCAGTGGATATAATGTCAGCTGTGCTCTGTTCCCAGTTCTACTCTAGTGTTTCCTGGGACAAGCACAGAAGTCCTTTAGACTCTCTTAACATCCACTTCATTTTCTGTCTTATCCCCTCATTTCAGATCACAAGCTGTAGAACATGGTGATTTTTGCACTGCCAAACCAACTTTAGGAAGATCAAACTGATGAAATCACTTCCAGATATTTGCCCTTATATATCAATGAATAAATCAAATAGTTGTGCTTCCCCATTCTTTCATTTCTGCACCTCTTTAGACCATCCCTTCTCACACTTTTGCAGCTCATGGAGTAATTTCTTCTGACCAAAATCACATGCAAGCATTCAGCTGTTTCCTGTGAACTGGAAAGCCTGCTTTGTGAGAAGCAAAAAAGCATACATCTGTATCATGTTCTTACATGTTTCTATCAGAATTTCTGATCCATGCTGATTAAGAATTTAAAATACCGAAATCAGGAGAATGCAATTCTTATTCCCCATGTCAGTAATTTCTCCTTTCTCCTTCCTGTTTCTAACCTGTAATTGGAAAGGGGTTTAGAATCTATTCAACTGCATGTCTTAACTGTTCCAATATTACTTTCACATCTCACTTCTATTCAGTATACATTTTGCTTTTACAACACTGTCTTTTAAACACTTTTACTCTCATAGTATGATTGAAATCAAGTAGGAAAATGTACTGCTGTTCCACGTTACCTTGCACTGTCAGCATTTCAAATATTAAGCATTTATTCACTCCTGTATTTCTGATTGTTCACTCCAATCTACTTAGTCTTTCTCTTTTGTTTCCTGGTATCCAGGGAATCGGGGCTACAGGCTTCTCAAGTCAGTTCAGATGGTTATCTGCAATTTCTCTTTGTAGTGCTCTTTGAGGTCAAATCCATTACAGTGTGTGCTCAGACTGACTTTCCACACTTAACTCTACCAGCTGTACTGTGTCACACTCAGCAGTTCCTCTCAGAAGCTGTTATCCATTGATACAGCAGATGTTAAACTTGATATAGAAGAAGAATTTGTTTCCTGCCTTCTCCTCACCTTAAACATTCTTCTGGAAAGGACATTTCTCACAAAAAACATACATGTCATACCAGATGCTAATTAGTACCACCACATCCAAAATAATACACACCCATAAAAATTACATTAATGTAGTACACCATGCAGCTACATTCAGAAAGCCTGATCACATTGGTCATCCCAAAAAGCATAGGGATTATGATTTCTTACTGTCATACCATGTCAGCAGGGAAATAAACGTACATCAGCAAACAGATCTGCTTCAGTATTTGCAGGTGATTTATATTGGAAATTACAGAGCCAAAGTAATGTTATTTTCTTATGCCCCACACTCTTGGTTAAAATAGCACACGTTTGGTGTTTAAAATACAGGAACAGATTTAAAACACCTCATAGTCTTTCCAGTGCTGAAGCAGCCTGCCTCAGATACTCACAGTTCATGTTCTAGTAGGAGATTAATACATCAGCCTTTTACACCTGCAGCTGTTTTGTTTTCTTTTTCCACAGTTTTCAAAGAATGGTTTGGGTCTTTTTTTTTTTCCTAATCTAATTAAGATGGAGATTATTATAGTCATTAGGACAACAATATAAATGCAAAAAGACTGAAGAAATATCAGTTCTCCAAATGAAGATAATGTTCTGAATCTGGATGGCTTTTTCAAATTCCCCTGCATACCAGTGGCTAGAAATGTCCCTTCCCAGCTTCCTGTAGTGAGGAGATGGAGACAGCCCTTGTATACAGAGATCAAAAAAAACTCATCCTCAGTTAAATTAAATTTCATTTGTCACACAAAAATACAAAAGCAGAAGTGGAGAATTAAAAGTAAGGCTGATTGACTCTTCACCAAGCAGGGTATCTTCTCAAGTTCCCACAACTGTGATATCTATATTTTGGAAACAGGACTAGCTATCTTTACCCTGTACTTTAAGGGAACTGGTTTTGAATGATTAGTGTCAAGTTATAGACACCAAAAATGGGGCTAGGACTGCTTAGCTAAAGGCACTGTGTCTGTCCCTGCTCCTCTAGTCAATGTTACGGTCATCACCCATAAGTAGTACAGATTTTGATACCCTGTCAGCATTCATCAGTTTCTTCTTCCACAGCCTAGTAATCCTTTATGGTCTTAAGATGGAGGATCCCTATCATTAGTTCAACAGACACCTTACAGTACAGATAGATGGAAAAAGGGGGAGTTAAGGTTTACAGATAAGCTTACCTATATCTTTTTCAGTCATTTCACATTGTGAGCTTATCATTCACAGCTGAGGTGGTCAGATGTGCCTCAGCTGGACATGCTAAGAGCTTCTGTACTAACTGCAGCTACTTCACTAAAAGTCAGCAGAAGCACCCCAGAGCATTTTGTAATAAAATAAAGAAAGCAAAAAAATTCTTCTAAATGTTAGAAAAGCAGAAAGTAAAACATGTGGCCATATCATCACACAACAATAAAATTCTTCTCTTAATTGCTCGAAAAAGTGCCTTTGATTTTCAGTAAAAGGTGCTTTGTACCTCATAGGTATAGTACAGTAGCTTGATTATTATCGTGTAATGTGGCATTTGCTAAGATAATGACTTTTTTTTGGTGAATGGCTAAGTCAATAAGCACATAAAATCCTTATATTTTGTCAATGCCTGTGTTACTGCTGCCCTTGGGCTGAAGTAATTATACCTCTTTCCTTTTCAGAAAACTTATCCAGTGTTTTCCTTTCTCTTTATTATCACAGTTCTACTTGTATTTAATTACTCAAGGCTCAGTGAGTCTGCTTCTTATTGTTTGCGCTCCTGTTCTCTGAAATGAGCTGCAATAGACTGGCTGATGTGCTTGGTCAGAAAAATAGTATCAGTTAAAACTATCTGAAAGGATAGGACAAAAAAAAAAGAAATCCTTGAAAATTCATACAGAGATTGAGAAATTATAAAGCAAAAATACTCACTTCACCAGGTTAACATGCTCAAGGGTATAAAAAAACCTTACAACAAGTAGATACTTAGTTTGCTCTGAAAATAGTGCCTTCTATTTATTTCCATGGAAACTACAGCAGATACAAAGAGCACAACAGCAGCAAATTCTCATCAACAAAACCTTTTTCAACACAGTCTCCACCATTAGCTATGCATTTTTGCCAGCAATCAACATGAACCTGCGTGATACACTCAAAAAAATTGGTACCAGAAGAGGTGACCCACTGTTTCACAACTGCTTTGACAGCACCATTTCTAGGAAGATTTTGCCCACACAGACCATCTCCCATTGACCAGATGGAAGTCAGACGGAAGTCAGAATATGCCAAATCTGCACTATACAATGGGTGTGGTTGGACAGTCCAGCCAAGATTGGTAGCGTGCTCTGAACTGGTCCTCAAACTGGTATTGAGCTTGGCATTATCATGTTGCAAAAGAAAGGTTGTCTTCTTCTCTGACCTGACTTTGGAAGTTTGAGCCTTTCGGAGTCATGATGTAGCGGTCAGAGCTGAAGGTTTGTCTGGGTTCCAGGAAATCCAGAAAGATCACATGTTTCCTATTCCAAATGACAGTGCACATCACTTTCCCCACTGAGGGCTGTGTCTTGAACCTTTTCTTCAATGAGCAATTCACATGTCAACGCTCCATGGACTGTTGTTCTGAATCTGGCTCATAGTTGTGACACCACACCTTGTCACCGATAATGATACGATCCAGAAAACTGTCAGCCTCATATTGGTACAATAGATGCTGACCAACTTGTTCTTTCTGTTCATGTGTGAGCATTTATGGAACAAACACAAATGCTGCAATATCCTGACATTCCCACCATTCTTTCCAATATTCAGCTCCATACATAATTTCCTGGTCATAATCCACTGATTTGAGCAGATGAGCTGATCAAAACACTCTTCATTTCATGGTTTGACAACTGCACATGGCTGCCATCACTGTCAGTGCTGCCCCACTGAAATGTACCACTCATCGCCTTACTGTGCCAACATCCATTGTTTAGTCTCTGTAAACATTCAGCAAGCATCACTGAATGTCAGTGGGTGCCATATTTTCATCACGGAGGATTTCAATTCCACTCCATACATACTTCCATGTCAGACATCAGTTTGTCAGACTGCACCTCTGCTTCCATTTGTTGTATGGCAAAAACTGTGATGAAATATTGTTGGGAAGGTTCAGCCTCTACTGCCATACCACCATCATCTGCCTCTGATGTTGTGGACCAAAAAAATAAAATAGAACACACACTTCTGCAACAGCCCTTGTATGTTTCCTGATCCCCAGTAAGATTAGCTAGCTCACTCTTTTCTGTCTCTTTCACTTGCTCATGTGTTAGCAAGAGGTCTAAAGGAGGAGATATGATGACTGGAAATTCTTCCAAATATACACCAGAAGATTAATGTATGGAGGGAAGCATCTGGGAGACTGGGATGTTTTTTGGCTTTGCCATATACTGTTAATATGGCCCTAAATAAATCATTGGGTCCTTGAGCCCCAGTTTCTCACAGTGATAAATGGGAGTAGTATTACTAACTTTATCCCATTCTAAATTTCTCTACTTTGATTTTACATTTTTCTAGACACTATGTTCGCATACTGTGTAGAGGCAACAATTCCAGACTCTGTGAATGATTTTTTATACCTCGAATAAAAATTGTATTTATTTCAGCTCATAAAAGGAAGTCCCAATTGAGCAAACTCATGACCCATACATATATAACTGAAGTCAAAGGGGTCACTTAAAGGTAGAATATTTTTAAAGACATTGCTGATTCAGGGCCTTAACCTCTCAGAAATACATTGATTCATAGCTTGGGGTAGTGGTTATTTTGCCCTTTCTTTCAGTGCATGCTTATTTATAAAGATTTTCCTTTCTGAGTAGACCTTATGGCCTTCACAGTGCTGGGTTTCTGCTCAGTAATCCCACCAGTTTATAAAGATTTCTAAATATCTAATTAAAAACTTTTACATCTGGCAATTGAATCCATCAAGGGATTGAAACGGAAGAAACACAAATCTTTTCACTGACAGCTTAATGGCCTGAAATACAGCTGCAACATTTGGGAGAATCTGCTGGAGTTTATGAATCCCAGTTCCAATCTGTAGAATGATTCATTCCCTTCTTTTGCTTTCAGATTCATATATGAGTAATAATGAAGGAGAGAGGAAAGGCTTTGGGTGGCATAGTAGGGATGACAGTGGGACACATCTTTGAATGGAGCATTCCAGGACAAGGGGACAGCTCAAGCTCAAAGTAAACCAAGTTTTCAGCTCTGCCTTTCAAGACAGTGAGGAATAAATGATTTGCTGTGTTTTTGATAGTTTTGCAGGTCAAACTTAAGATATTTGATCAAAGTTTGTGCTGTTTATATAAAAGGATCTCACTGGTCATATTAAAGCAGAAAAAGAAAATGCCAAAAACAAAAAAATAAAATAAAATATACTGCACTATTGGGAAGGAGGAGACTTCTCATCTGGGGATCAAAGTTGGACACGGATGAGAGGAACCCAGCATTGCATACATATGGGCTGTTTTCAGATACATGTGCATCCTTCTTATGTAAAAACACATCACACAGAATCACACAGAATCACAGAATCACCCGGGTTGGAAGGGACCTCAAGGATCATGTAGTTCCAACCCCCCTGCCTAGCAGGGCCACCAAACATACACCAAACACACATCAACATCGTGGTTATATTTTTCAACCTGATGCTGTGTACACATTTATCTTGTTTCCGACTACCACATTGGCTTCAGGAGGTGATATGAAAACCCAGAACTATCAAAGGCAGGAGCCCTGTGGGCTTAGTCTGGAGACCAAGGACAGTGGGCTGTACAGTCCTATGTGTGTGAACAAAAAAGGGGGCTGGCAACAGGAGCTAGGAGCATAATAAAATGAGAGAGCACTGCGGCCACTTCAGACATAGCAGCTGTGCTGGAAACCCAATGAACCTGAAGCTCCTATGTTTTCTCTGAAAATATCTGTGTGGGTGCTCTGTATACTGCCAGCACCTACACTGTGCAAATTCCATGGGTAAGCTAAGGACTTGAGTTTTCATTAGTCTCAAGCTGGTATCTATTGTGAGCATAAAAATCCTCTTTTAAAACAATGCTCATTCACCTGCTTTCAAAGACTGCCAGATTGGCACATCGGAGGGATGAGAGATGCTGCTTGCCTTTCCAAATGCAGTTCACACCATCTGGGAGCAGAGCAATGGCTCTCAGCCTAGCAGACCAGCAGGTTCATAAAGCAGTCCAGGAGGATGATGAGGCATTTCTACCCTCAGGAGCAACTGAATTTTCCTGGGCAGCTTTGAATGATCTTCTGCTGCTTTGTAATGCTCCTGTCAAGAGGTTTAATTGATGTTATGTTTTCTGAGCACACTTGTATTGACTTTTCTGATAACCTTTACCTAACAAATCATGCATGAAAACTCACCGAACAGATGCTAAACTTTTTTCCTAATAGCCATTCTGTCCAATTTCCTATACACCACACATTGATGTTTATTACATATTTAGCAAAAATCTTTATAGCTGCACAGCAGATTTTAATAAATCCCTGGTGTCAGCATGAAGCCCAAGTAAAAAAGATCTGGTGTGAATCTGTGAGTGGCCTATAGAACATGATAACCATGGCTTAAAAGGCTTAACAGATGTGTCAGTCTGAGGCATCCATTTGTGTGCATACCTTTCACATGAGCATAGATAAGATGAGGAGGAGATCAGCACGGGGATAATAAGAGCTGCTCAGTAGGCACACAGCAGCTTGTTAAGCTGCCAAAGCATGATTTTGTGTCTGAGCCATCCTGGGTTAATAGCCAGAGATTTTCCATTTCCCATTTTTCTATGTGGAAGTAGGGTGTCATAGTCATGCTACTAAACACTGGTCAGTAGCTCTATGTGATTTCTATTCTATTCTTTTTATTACAGATGCGTGTAGCTGTTCTATCTGCAGTGATGGTTTTCCATATTACACATATAGTGATGCCTGTCATGGCAGACAACAGTCTGTCTGAAGAGATGACAGGAGGCAGATGCAGCAGGTAAAACTGCCTCACCTAGCTTCCACCAGTTACAAACGGTTACTTGGGCAAGCTGATTCATAAGTGCCAGGTACAAAGAGGGCATTTTCCCACATGTCTTAGGCACTTCTTTTACATGAGGTGAATGCCTCACTGTCACTCCCAGACACTGGTCATCTGATCCCTCTCTCAACAAAAGCAAGGACACCACACCTATCTTGCCAAAGGAGATATGAGGCACATGTGTATAATCACCATCTGAGTTATATGCTAGTACCAGACCTGAGCCTAGACCCTTGAGCAGTGAAGCTGCAGGCCCTGCCTCTGGCCCTGGCACTGCTAGCGAGCAGGCAGCTGCACTGAATGGCAGGGGCCGGAGATCCTCCAGCTGTGCTGAGTCCCAGAGCATGGCCCCAGGAGCTCCCACATGCCTGCAGCTCTCGGCAGAGAAGCCCCCACGAAGCAGAATAATTCATTACATGGAGCAAGCCCGGAGCTCAGATGCATTGCGCTAACCACTATTAGCCATGGATCAGTGGCTGAAAACAAGAGTTTATTTTGAGGAAAAGGAAGAAGCATGAGTGACTGCAACATTACCTACAATTAATTATCAGGATAGTCAGTTACAAACCGTTTCAAGCCATTTTTTGTTTCTAACTTCACTGTTAAAGCCACCTTCTGGCTGGCTATGCTGGAACCTCCCAGAGCAGTGCACTGCCTCATTCAGTGATTTGTGGGCTCATGTTCAGAGAGCCATTTGGCCTGCAAACTTGCTGGATTATCTGTAAACAAAGAAAGAAGACAGTTATTGCATGAAGCCCATGGAGTGCACCTGCATGCTAATGAGTTAAATGTCATGGCAGAAATGTAAGACCAACACTCTGTGCTACCCTTTAGATAGAAACCCATTTACTTCTGTAACATTTCAAACAGAAAATTGCAGTGTAATTTCTTGTGTCAATACATAATTTATTCCATAATAAATAACTAAATGCATATTTATTGTGCTCCTACTTAATCCATCTGTTGTGCTCTTCCCAGGTTCTCCCTGCCTGAGATGCACTGTTCAGGCTGGTTAAAATGCTTTCTATCTGAGGCTGTTCTACACTAACACTCTGTGGCAGAAAAGATATTCAGACCAAGACACAGCTACCATCCCCTCCAAATGCCCCCAGCTTATTTATTTTGCTATTTTTGCTTTGTTTTAACTTCAGGGTGCTCTAGTACCAATAAAGAAGTGGAGCAGGCATCCACTGTAAAGCAAATAGGTTTTCTTTTATTATTATTAAATCTGCTTTGCAACCACAGTAAAAATCAACAATGCCAATAAAGTCAGGGCTAAGGCTGCATTCGAACTTTGGTATTCCCTATGCAGTTAGGAATCATAGAGACACACAGGACATGCATCATTATTCACTGAACTATGGGTTGCAGGCACACAGCAACACAGCATATTTGCAAGCTGATTTTAGGCTTCTGCAATGCAGATCTGAAGGACTTGAAGAGAAACTTCCTTTTTCTGCTATGTTTGAGGCTGATTCACTTTAGCATTGATCAAGAAATGTTGTCAGATGGCTGTTTGAGTATCAATCTAAAATAAGATGGATTTACTTTATTTACACTTTATTTATTTTCACCGATCCTACTTTGTAACTGACGAGCATCTGCAGCACAGAATACTTCTGAATACTATCAAACAACGGGTAAGTTTCTATTGGTTCTTAAAATACTACAAAGGAAATTACTGTGATTCCCCAGTTCCATTTATGCATAGTCTCAGACAATTTTAGTTATGTCTTCAGTTGTATCTTGGGAAATGCCGTGGATTACATGATCATGTATTACAAAGCCTCTGAGCAACACCCGTCCCACTAAGGCCACGCAGACCCTTGGGAGGGCAGAGCAGTGAAGGGAGCCACTTCATCTCCCATTCAGTTTTGTGCTTATGCCACCAAACCATTCTTAAAACACAAAAATAGAAGTAAATTATTAACATAATTATGCAGCTGAATTTCTGACATTGGCACTGTTGAAAACAACCTTTAGACTTAGGCCTTGCCAATGACAAAATACCATAACACACTGCTTGTGCCCCACCCTGCCTGGCAGCTGTTGTGTGATGTGGGTTTCAGACCTCACGCAGAAAAATATGGTAGTACCATCAGGGAACCTAAGCAGGTTCTGTTGTCTGCTCTTTGAACATCTCATGCCCTCCCCAGCTCAATGTCTGCCCTCCAAGACACACCAGACCCTGACACAGAAGTGCAGATTTACCAAAGAGCTGAAGGGTCTTATTCTCATCTCACCTCCTCGTTTTGTACAGGGGAACACAGGGCAGAGACTGGGTAGGGTGCACACCATCTCCATATCAGCACCACTGCCTATCCTCATTCTGCTGCTGCTCTCAAGACACATTTCCAACAAGAAGGTTGCTCCCAGTGTGATGAGAGGGGGAAACTGTCAATGGAAGCAAAGCTGCATGCCTGCTCATGCAATGAAGCTGCAAGGGCACTGACCTGCTCCCCGTGAGCAGCATACATTTACAGAGCCATTATAATGCAAACTCGAGTATGTACATGCACACTGAAGGCTTTTAAGACTGAATATAATTGAACCACCATGCTGACAACTCAAAGCTGCTAAAGTCTGCTGTGCTAACACATGCACAGGGACTCCTCCATGTCCTCCTTCAGCGCTCTCAGCATGCAAACAAAGTGCTTCAACACCCAGTATGAGATGATGGTTTCTGATTCTTTTCTTCAGAGAATTCCCCAAAGGTGGCCCTGGACCATCTATTTTTTGGAACAACATCAGCGATACACACATTTTGCCTGTAAAGAATGAAGCTGTTACTCAACACAGAACAAGAAAGCCATCTCACATACTTAGAGCAAAAGAAGGCAAGCCTCTTTTTACCAGTCAGATACAGTAGATTTATATATCCACTGAAAACACAGACATTGGCTTTGATATCTAATAGCTGCGCAGATGGAGAAGTATCCTTGGTGGTTTTCACCACTTTTCTGGAAAATGGGCCATGGCTGTCCCTGGGTTGAGTTTGCTGGCAGGCAGCCCTCGTCCATCTCCTTTTGCACACCATGGGGCTGGCAGCAGGCTCGGAAGGCACACAGATCCAGCAGCATGCCCACAACAACACATCCAGCTGCTCAGTGCACTGCCTAAACTAATCCCTGCTGCCAGAGCCCAGCAAGGAGCTGAGAATCTGTTATATGGGAGCTGAGAATCTCTGTTATTCTAAAAACGTTACCTGAGGAAGAGTAGTGAATGCTGTGCAGGACTGTGGTTCTAGATAGCTCCTGTACTCCTGCCTCCTCACTGCCTAAAAGGATAGCCTAATTAATTGACTTTATTAAATCTCTTTCAGGGTGCAGGTTGCTGATGCATTGGCTAATAAAACCCAAAGTGAAGCTTGCACTTACAGAAAATGACAGTATCAGGAAAAGGCAGGGTGCTTTATGCTATGTGTCACAGCTCATAACAGAGCACAGTGGATGACATCTTTATTAGTTTCTAACATGGTATATGAGCGTGCATGTGCACGTGTGTGAGCGTGTGCCTATGCCAGAAGGAAGAAAAAGCAGGATTGAAAAACTTTTGTAAAATAGAAACAATTTTAAAATGTTACTATTTATGGACGTTATAAAAAAATCTTCAACAGAACAACAAAAAATGTTCAACAGAACAGAACTTTTATGCTGTTTTTCTGAGATTCTTTTTAAAAATACATATTTGAAAACATTTGGCTTAAAGTTTTAGCAGATTCTGGTGGTGTAATGAGGTCAAGCTGCAAGCTGCATAGGAGTGTATTATAAAAGAACTAATGAGAACTAATTTCAAATGTTTCCTGTAGAGATAACTAGCAGAATACAACATCTCCAAATGCAAAAATAAAATGATCGGCAAAGACTTTATTCATTTAAGACCCACACTGCTTTTTAAACCAAGTCAGAAATCTATTTCACAGTGCTAATGACCTCTCAATGTCCACTTTAATCAACGAGCCGGTAGCAATTTTTCAGAAAAAAAAAACAAAAAACAAAAAACAAAACAAAAAAAAACTTATGTTAAGTGGATTCTTCCATTGCTCATTACGGTGAATTAAGCGTAAAAGAGAAAATTTTGAAAATCTAACCAGTGTGACTACTCAAAGCTAAAGATACACAGAACTGTTCAGTGCGGCCAAAGCAAAGCGGAAAATTCACTCCAGGGAGTACTCTTGGCTGTGTCATCTGCTCTGCTCCTACTTGAGCCTGCTACCCTGCAAAATTCTTCTCTGCATACATCTCCCATTCTGAATTATCATACAAAGGACCTTGGTATCAACCTTCACTGATTCCCATAAGAGTAAATCCTTTACTTTTCAAAGGTTTTTCCTGCTCTTTTATTAATCTACTTGTTTCTGCAAGTGAAATACTGCAAGCCTAGACTAAAACTACACCTGCTTCAATACACACTGTGCAAGCATCTTCTAACAGCTCTGCAGATTTATTTCCATATTGACCTAATTACCATTTCTTCTATTTAACTTCTAAGTGTCCGTAAGCCAAGATAAACTGAGCTAAATATCATGAAGCAGCCATGATATTTCAGCCAAGACCAGCAAACTCATTTAAACATTGACCTGAAGTAGTTATGAGCCTCAGATCTGGGAACAGAAAGATTAAGGAATTTACATTCTGCTTTTTTTTAAAGGATGGGAATTTACTTAACAAAAAGTACTTCAAGAATTAAATAAAACAGTCTTGAAAACTAAAGTGTACTGATAAATAGCATTCTTATTCATATTCCGTTCCCAGAAACGCAGTAGCTCTGAAACTGAAAGTTTTAATAGCAACCTAAGATTTTTTTTTTTTCACTTTCTTTCTGAAACTTTTTTAAAGGCTTTAGATTTAATCTGTGAATTATTTTTAAAGAGAATTGTGGCAATTGATGCAAATTTCAGAGACGGCAGGGTTTTTTAGGTACTTCTTTATTAGATGCTGTCTTACAGCAACATCTAGTGGTCCGCTGGCTCTGCATCCTTCAGCTTGCACTGCAAGAGTTAAGATGATAATTAACTATGACAGGTTTACACACACATACACAGCGTGGGAGGCATTACCCCAGCTGGTCTGGGAACTACTTACACACCTTTATGGTGTATTCATTATATTCTGTGTAATCTTTAGAAAAACAAAGTTAGCTGTTCATACTGATAAGTAGAAATGTTGAGTACCTTACCTAGCTTTTTTGAAGCTGGAACTGCTTTTATGGCCCTGCTTTTTAGTTTTTTAGTCTGTTTATCAAATATATGTACACATACATACATACATACATACATACATATACATATATATATATATATATATATATATCTTCTACAGAAATTTCAGCATTCAGAAAAGGAAAGGATACATGGATATATTTTCCTGATGCAGTTTCTCTATTTGTGTGGTTAGGAACTAGTTGCACAAGACTGAACACTGCCTCAGGCAATTAATTCTTACTCTTCTCTGTAGTCTCCTTGATTTCAATAGGAATCCATTCTGTTCAATTGATTTCACATGAAATCAATTTCAATTATGTGCCTGAGGAGTTGGGTTTGTACCTTAGACTATCATGGCAAAATTGCTTTTATCCCTTTGCATTGCTTTTCTAACATCCTCAGCACAAAATCTACCCTGTAAGTTAGTTATACAGGTTTGATTTATACTCTCTGAAGAAGAAAAGAAAAAGAAAATTGTTATGAGTTTAGACACGTTCAGGCACTACCTGGCTACTAAAATCGAAGAAAATGTTATTAAAAGAAGGTGATTGAAACATCTCAAAAATAATTAAAAACTTCTAAAGCAAAATTTGTAATAATTAAAAAGATAATCAGTCTTAAAATGTCATAAAAATATTTTTAATATCTTAAAAGCAGAAGAGTTTTTGTGACCAAGTTTTTACAGCAGGTGAAACCAGGAAAATGATGGGAGGGCACCAGGTGAAATCATGGCTAAAACTCTGAAGTTTTGCACCTCTAATCTGAGGTGTTAAACTATTTTAGCAGCTCTCTCTCATGTGCTGGATTATTTTTTTTTCCTCTTCATTCTGGTTTAGCAGTTTTCTACAGAATTTAGTTCATTCAAAGTATAGAAATTGAATAGGACTGAAAAATGAGAGTTTCTCCTCCTCATCCAATCTACAAACAAAAACAAGCCACGGAAGACTAAAAGTTAATTATTTTGAAAGCCTTCAGGAGACTGTAACCATAAGCAACACATTCAATTCACTAGCTACCATGAATGCTTTCTGAATAATGAATCATTTCAAAATACAAAATGTTTTAATTTTGTCACTAGACTATTTAAAATAATTTTATTTCATTAATAAAAGGCATTAGAAGATGCATTTTCTGCAATTAAGTAGAACTCCAACTTAATAAAATTTCCATTTCCATCACAAGCAGTTTGACACAAAGAGTAATAATAGTATCAGACAATAAACAAGAAATGTCATTTGACATTTTAATGATAAAATGATAAATTGAGGAGTAGCTTTGTGTAGATTTAAAGTGTAGTTTACATTTATTTGAAAATCAGCATGTCTCCACAGGTAAAAACAAACAAGAATCAAATATTTCTGAAGAAAATAATTTGAAAGTATAGCAATGGTGCAAGACTGAAACCGGTAATTATTTCAATCAAGATTTATTACCTCATATTAGAAACTGTAGTTAAAATTACCTGACGTATTAACTCTTGCCTACAATGGTATTACATACACAATATTCAAATAATAGTACTGAATCTTGCTTGCTTTTCATGTTTCTCTAGCTCAAATTGCACCCAACAGCTAAATCCTTAGTAACGTGACCATGTTTGTCACAATCTGAATGACCCATGACAAGCATCATGCCAGCCCAATGGTGAGGAAACACTGGATATTTTTTCTAATGAGAAAAAAATAATAATAGTGTCATGCCAAAGCTACAGAAACCTTCAAAATAAAGAGAAGGCTGCAGAAGGGCTTCTCCACCACAGGATGCCAACTGAGCTCTGCAACCATAGGCAACATGATGCAGGAAGAAATGTTGAGCTCCTCAGCTTCATTGGCTACCCCAGCTCTGATGGGCACTCATCAAGAATAAAGACACATTTACTTTGTAAATGTATTAGAACATGTACAAGAACAACATCTTTAAACTGCAATATCAGTACAGCATATTATTAAAACCAGTCCAATATAAACACTAAGCTCTGGATCTTCCACATAATTCTGGCATGCTACAAGATCTTCATGAAACCTGGGGAACAGATGACCCATTCCACTCTATGCACATATTTGAGCACAGTTACAAAGACAGAAAATATCTCTGCCATGTGTTGAAAGAGGATATTCACACTATACATCTTTAGCCATCTAATCTAAACAATTATTCTCTCTATGACCTTGCAACAGGCAACATAGAGAAAAATAGTCGTGGGTTTTTTGTTTTTTGTTGTTTTTTTTGTTTGTTTGTTTTTTTCCCCCAGAGGTGACTCAGACCATGTAAATCAGAGCTCTCCGGAGAGTCTGACAATAGGAAGTTTGGATAATAGGCTGATCATATCCGCTTCCAAAGACTGGGTGACACGAACACTTCCTTAAATCTTTTCAGATTGATTCAGCTGCTCATTATGAGCCTATTGTACATGAACAATTTAAAGTGTAAAACTTGCTTTGGTTTGAAACATTTCCCATTCCTCCTTTCTGGACAAAAAAGAAAAAAACAAAAAAAAAGAAGTATGATTCACTTCATATATTTAAATAGGTTTCTTTGTAGTCCAGAGGCAGCTGAAAGGATTCTGCTGAATCCAAATACCTTCTCAGGCATGTAGAGCTACATCATAAAGGTGAATGTTACAGGAATTAATGAAAGAATAAAAACAGAATTTTATAACAGAAACTGATCCAAAACCTCCTGATGACCTCTCTGTAAAGCATTAGGTTGAAGCCCTGTTCAGATATAACTATTTAAACACAGGCTGAGCATAAGTATCTTTGGGAGTTGAATTACTGAGTCTGACAAATTTATAGGAAATTATAAGCATATGGATAAAGATAAGTTGAGAATATTTAACTACTAAAAGCCAAGTGCATTCAAGTTTTTCGGTCAAGTATTATATTGCAATCCCTTCACTTTTACCAATAACCTCCTTGTGAAAAAAAAAAACAAAAAAACTGTATATTACTCATCTGCAATGTTCAATCCCTGAAATAAATTTGTTAAACTGCAATATTAACATTATAATTTCAGGATTGCATCAATCTTCTCAAGATCATTGTCATTATCTTATTTTGTCTCTGCAATTTTCTACCCTTCTCACAGTCTATACCACAAGAAAGAGATATAAAAAAATTATGATGCCGCTTAGACCCTGTGGAAGATGAATTAATTTTTCCTCTGTCTTATACTATATCACAAAGTTTAATGGCCTGAGAATACTGCTGTCCAAGTTTGAAGATTCAGCAGTAGACATGCTTTCCCTTTTCCAATTGAGTAAATAAATTGCAAAAACAGTACATTATTGATTTTCAGAGTAGAATTCAAATGATCCTCAAAAAAAACCATTAGACTGAAATCAGGAGTGTGATCTTTTTAGGAATTTTGTTATATATTTAGTGATTATAATCACATAGAAAAGCATTCTTGGAGATCCAAAGTAACTCAGATTTACTATGTTCATTAATACCCAGTGCTGGTGTGTGTTGAATTACTCTGAATTACATTCAGTCTTAGCGAGTAAAGGGGTCCAAGAGAGCTGGTTGCTCTTCAAGAAGGAAGTCTTAAGGGCGCAGGAGCAGGCAGTCCCCCTGAGCTGCAAAATGAGCCGGCGGGGAAGAAGACCGGCGTGGATGAATAGGGAGCTATTCTTGAGGCTCCGGGAGAAAAAGAGAATCTACCGCCTGTGGAAAGAGGGACAGGCCACTCAGAACGAATACAAGGAAGTCGTTAGGATGTGTAGAGGTGAAATCAGAAAGGCAAAAGCCCAGCTTGAATTTAACCTAGCCGCTGGGGTGAAAAGGAATAAGAAACTCTTTTATAAATACATTAACAGTAAGAGGAGGACAAAGGAGAATATCCACTCTTTGCTGGATGAGGCTGGGAATGTGACCACTGAAGATAAGGAAAAGGCAGAGGTTCTGAATGCCTTCTTTACGTCTGTCTTTAAAAGTCAGACCAGTTATCCTCAGGATACTCCTCTCTCTGACCTGGTAATCTCGGCTGGGGAGCACACTAACCCCCCTGTCATTCTGAAAGAAACAGTCAGAGACCTACTGCTCCAACTGGACTGTCACAAGTCGATGGGGCCAGATGAGATCCACCCGAGAGTGCTGAGGGAACTGGCGGAGGTGATAGCCGGGCCGCTTTCCACCATCTGTCAGCGCTCCTTGTTGACTGGTGAGGTCCCAGAAGACTGGAGGCTTGCCAATGTGACTCCCATTTACAAGAAAGGTCGTAAGGAGGATCCGGGGAACTACAGGCCTGTCAGCCTGACCTCGGTGCCAGGGAAGGTTATGGAGCAGATTGTCTTGAGGGAGATCATGCGGCATGTGCGGGATGAGCGGGGGATCAGGCCTAGCCAGCATGGGTTCGTGAAGGGCAGGTCCTGCTTGACCAACCTGATCTCCTTCTATGATCTAGTGACCCATCTGGTGGATGAGGGAAAGGCTGTTGATGTGGTCTACCTAGACTTCAGCAAAGCCTTTGACACTGTCTCCCACAGCATTCTCCTGCAGAAGCTGGCAGTCAGAGGCTTGGATGGGTACACTCTTGGCTGGGTGAGGAGCTGGCTGGAGGGCCGGGCACAGAGAGTGGTGGTGAATGGAGTCAAATCCAGCTGGCGACTGGTCGTGAGTGGTGTTCCCCAGGGGTCGGTGCTGGGGCCTGTCCTCTTCAATATCTTTATTGATGACCTCGATGAGGGCATCGAGTGCACCCTCAGTAAATTCGCAGATGACACCAAATTGGCTGGAAGCGTGGATCTGCCTGGGGGTAGCGAGGCCCTACAGAGGGATCTGGACAGGCTGGAGAGCTGGGCTGAAGCCAATGGGATGAGTTTCAACAAGGCCAAATGCCGGGTCCTGCACTTCGGCCACAACAACCCCAGGCGACGCTACAGGCTTGGGGCGGTGTGGCTGGAGGACTGCGTAGAGGAAACGGACCTGGGGGTATTGATTGATGCTCGGCTGAACATGAGCCGACAGTGTGCCCAGGTGGCCAAGAAGGCCAATGGCATCCTGGCTTGCATCAGAAACAGCGTTGCAAGCAGGAGCAGAGAGGTGATTGTTCCCCTATATTCAGCACTCGTCAGGCCGCACCTCGAGTACTGTGTCCAGTTTTGGGCCCCTCACTGCAAGAAAGATATTGAGGCCCTGGAACGTGTTCAAAGGAGGGCAACAAAGCTGGTGAGGGGTCTGGAACACAGGCCATATGAGGAGAGGCTGAAGGAGCTGGGAATGTTCAGCCTGGAGAAGAGGAGGCTCAGGGGAGACCTCATTGCTCTCTATAACTTCCTGAAGGGAGGCTGTAGTGAGCTGGGGGTCGGCCTCTTCTCTCGTGTCATTAGTGATAGGACCAGAGGGAATGGTTTCAAGCTACGGCAGGGGAGATTCAGGCTGGACATCAGGAAGTATTACTTTTCAGAAAGGGTGGTCAGGCACTGGAATGGACTGCCAAGGGAGGTGGTGGAGTCACCGAGCCTGGGGGTGTTCAAGGAAAGACTGGATGTTGTGTTGAGAGACATGGTTTAGTGGGAGCTATTGGGAATAGGTGAACGGTTGGACTGGATGATCTCTTAGGTCTTTTCCAACCTTGGTGATTCTATGATTCTATGATACTCCTGATGAATACTAGTTTCCAGTTATACTATGAAAAGGCCTCGTATAATGTGGGAAAACACTACATTTTAAGTATGTGTGTTACCTATTAATATTTATTCTTTTTCATAAAATTCCTGTCAAATTGTAATTTCAAAACAAGCAAATGAATATAAAATTGGAGTAAACTGTGACAAGACCAAATATCTCATGTGGCTTTGGTTGCAAGCTACTGTAAATTCACCTAATCTGAACTTCAATCATGATAAAGGTATTAGAAAAATGAAACTAAGCAGAACTCATGGATTGTGTAATACTTTACGTTCACCAGTGTGAAATAAAAAATTCTCATTGGAAAAACATGGAAAATATATAAACTTTCCAAACTAAAGTGATCACTCTTTTGAAAGGGATTATTGCTTTATTTATGCTCTGTAGAAATACAAGGGAAGTCACTACCTGTCACTCCCTCAATATCTCTCTCAAAATACTTAAGTCTAGAGAACACAGACATCCAGAAAGGCATTTTTCTCCTGTGAAATATTGCCTTTGCCAGTTGAAAGGACAGAAATAGAGGAGGAATGAGAATGGGTCGCCTGACACTAGCCCATAAAAACAGAGAAAACAAGGCTAAGAAGCCATCGAAAAATACCAAAACCAAGTAGTAAATCTCAGGTGCTTATTGGAGTAAGGAGAAGAGAGGAAGAACAGAGGAAAGGAACTCAAGTATATTGCTCCAGCTCAGAACTGGAAATTTACAGGATTGTTTACTTCCTGTCCATCTCAAGCACCACAACATCTCAATTCAGAATTATTTCAAATAAAGTTCAGAAAGTTTAGGACAGATTTGCCAAACACACAGATCTTCTCAAGGAAGATCTTCTACAGAGGCCATCAGTTTCACTGCTTTTCATATACATGGAAGAACTTCAGTTCACAAACAGCCATAATGTTTGGCCAACTGCATATGAAAAGAAAACTGTGCAAACCCACAGAATACTGTTTCACAAACAGGGTGCTCTCTGTAAACAACTTGAGATGCCCTGAAAGTGTCTAATTTTCATAAAAATTAACATTTCCTTTCCTTGATGAATGAACAAACCTACACACTTAAAATCATAAATGTTTTGATATCTCATTCTACACACCCCACTCAAAAAAGCTACACTTGAAACTTAAACAGTCACTGTAAAATCAGGAGTCTTGATGAGGCAAAACTTCACTCACCACTTTATCAAGAGAATATTGAAAGAGATAAGTATTGAACGAATAATGCAATTACATCCTTTGCAAAAATATGCTACATTTTTTCATCAAGAATGGAGGTTTCTGTACTAATGACAGCTGATGAAATTCTCATGCTCTAAAACAAGGTTATAAATTTATGTCAACATCAGATGCTAGTCTTTGAAAAAATCTAATAAAAATATATTTCCAGTCATCTAATTGGAAACAATTATTGATCACATGTTCTCACACAAACCTGTTTACCATATAAAATCTAATCATTATGTCCAGTAGCATACATAGAGTCATATGATAGTTCACACACATTTCTGTGTGCATATATATACGCAAATGGGGGAAGCAGGGGGAGAAGGGAGAAAATTAGGGAAAGAGCCTAGAGTATAAGCATATCATTATTAAAGAGATATTTTATTATTTTTTATTATTTGACTTGATCTGGTTATGTGTGTCTAACAACCTCATATTGGTTACTGTTCTGCACTTTCAGAAATCCCAGTAAAGTAGTGTACAGTGACAGTGAGCAGACCTGAAAGGCATCTACTCAGTTCATACTGTCAGGGTAGTAGTTTATAAAATCTTGAGTTTCAGTAGCTCCTGAACTGAAAAGATTGATTTGTTTGTCATGTTGAGTAGAGTCTAAAAGAAGCTTAAGGAACAATTGACCCTTAGCAGAGCTGCAGCTAAGTCTTCTGTGCATCAAACAGAAGGCAGTCCAAGATTTCCAAGATAACTTAAATTGTCTCAGTTATGAAAAACAGCAACAAAGCTCACTGTGGACCAAAAGACTCAAGAGGATTTTCATAATTAAGAGAAAAGCTTCTTTAAATGCTCCATTTGCATAAATACAGTTAAATTTCCACTTGATTGGCATTAAAAAATACATCAAGTTTTGTTTTTATATTATTTTCATTATTATTGTCACTTTTAAATATGGTTCTTCAGACTTACATCACACCATCATTCTTGGTGAATAAAAGAGAAGGTACTCTGAAGGAAATCAGTCCTGGCTTCTCATGGTGGGTGTGCACCCTTGCCAGCACTTGCCATACAGTCACACATCTTGTTACAATGCTTATGGGGGTGGGAGCAGGGGGTTCCTGAGGGATGTATTTAGAGCCTATGATACACAAACTGATAGGCCCAGTGCAATTTTCTTTTTACTCATGAAGAGGAAAATACTCTTGAAACTAGCTAAGTTACCTATAGATTTGAAACTCCCGTTCCTGATTATTTTAGACCAGGCAGACAATCAATAACCAAGGAAAAAAAATATTATTATTATTATTTTTATTATTATTATTATTCATTTGTTGATTCTGAAAATAAAATGGTTTTTCGATTGGATGGATTACTGAGATAAAGCAAGCTGAGGAGCTCTGTCTGAACTATAAAAGGCAGTTCTTTCAGTGCACATGGGTTTCCAAAGCACAAAATGCCTATCTCAGGTGCTAACTGACATCGTGGTAGCCCATCATGGAGTGCCTAAGACATTTTAACTGTTCATTAAGTCCATTAAAATCAGGAGGTGAGGTGACAGTTATATGAACTCAGCTCCAGTGTAAATAGAACATGCAAGTCACATGCCTCTATTTTCAGATCATTATTTCAAATTTGGCTAATGAAGAACAAGTGCTTTTACATCGGTGCATTCCAAGGTTGAGCTGCTTTATAGCGTGCAAACCGAATCACCTCAACTGGCTGCATTCCCACAGGCAAGGCGAAAAGATAGCCATTAAATTGCTGTACAAAGTGATAGTATGACCGCTGGCAATGTTCAAGTTAAGGTTGTGTCAGCAATAGCCTTTCCATTACAAACCCCCTTTTTCAGGGGGTATTATGCCTTGAGATAAAATCCACTCGTAATTCTTCATTCAATGCCTTCACTCGGTAGTGAAGTTTTTGCATCCATCATGTTGCTTTTTTTTTCTTCACTGATTCACTTTCAGCACTAAGCACAAAATATGAGAAAGGAGGTGCTGGTAAAGAACTGCAGCAAGCAGAACAAGCAGAGCTTCTTCCATTTTCAGGAGCTGAAAACAGAAGGCAAGCAAGGCCTCAAACATCCTGCTGGCAATACTTCCCTTTGCACCTTAGGCTAGCCAGCATGCATTTCACTATTCAAGGTAAAAACACAGCTGAGACAGGGCCTGTACCCTTATGCAAAGTTACCTTCTGCATTGCTTTCCCTGTATTTTTATCTCAAGTTACCTGAAATACTTGGTACCCCAAAGTAAAACACAGCATTTGTGGTAACAAAGGCAAGCCCTGTCAAGGATTCCAACCCTGACAACAGTTAAGAAGAGTTTTACTACAGAAGATCCATTAATAGCCCAATGTCAAGAGATGTGCATGCAAAAAACATAGTTGTCCTTAAGAGTGAATGGCTTCTCTCTACACCCAATGCCACAGACAGCTCAGGGCTCTTGGCATGCAGAGCAGCTGCCTGTAAAAGAAAGCTGCTGGTGCTCAGTCCCTCCTGCAATAGCACAGTTTTCCATCCTTGCTTCAATTCAGATGATCTGTTACCTAGTCTGAGCCAGGGCTGTAGCGTCCTTAGACAGTGGTTAATTAGAAGTCACCGATGGAGTTGGAAACTAAAATGTCTTTGTATAATAACACACAAACTGAAAATAACCCTTAGTGCTGATCAGAGGATTGAAGATCTCTGTCTCTCCCATTAGCTGATGTTGTGGATCCATATAACTAACCCAGCTGCACCACTACCCTTCAAGAGCTGCAACCCCTCAAAGCCCACAGGACCACATCTGATTACAAAAGCTCCACAGGTTTCCCTCATCCCCTTGCACCTACAACCATGTTAATCAAGCTTATCTTGCCCCACAACAGAGCCCTGTCAATGCTAGGACACTGAGGTGAGACTCGTCCCAGGTGGGAGGCTGAAAACACAGAGCCAGCATCTTCAGTGTCTGAAGCCCTGGCCCTTTCAATAGTTTGTGGTTTGCTTATCCAAACCTATTCGTTAGTGTTACAAAAAGAACTACCAGAGAATTTTCTGTATGCTTTTTTTCAATCAGACACTGTCGTCAGAGAACAACATTTCCTGTATTCCATACTTTAAATTTGGCAATACTGGTGTGATTTTCTTTGCTCCAGGTGAAAATGACTTTAATATAAACAATTCAATACTGTTTTGAGGCTGAAGTTTGATATCTGTACACAGATTTATACTGCCAAGTCCTACCACTGCACATATTCTAGCATAGGCCTTGGCTTCTCATGTTAAAACCTTTTCAATTTCTATAAATAAATATTTCTGGAGCACAGACTCAACATTTTAGCTTGATGAGTGCAAAAAAAATTTATTCAAAGAGAAACAACTCCAGCAGACAAGAAAGAGGTTGAGTCTGTAGCCGAGAGGTTTGCACTGAGAATGAATTGAAAAGAAGAAAGCAGAGCCCAAACAGATCTATTCAATGGTTCGCTGTGCCGACTGTTGCTGAACTCTGACTGCAGAGTTAGCACTGCCCGGCAAACAGAGAGACCCTCAAGCCTCTTATAAATTAACAACTTGAACTATCCAGCATTTATTCTTGTGTGCTGCATAAAGCCATTTTCTTACATCCTCCTATGCTACAGCTACACGCTTTGCCGTTCTGAAAGATGCTGTGCAATGCTGCTTTCCATTTTAATTATTTCAATTATTTTAGGGTGGCATCAGCAACATTCAAGACACGTTTAAATGAGGCTTCTCATTGTGAGCAGCATTGAGTGTTTAATGGGAACTCCATCAATATGGTAAACAAATATCTTGACCTTGAAAATTTCCAAAGCCAACGGACACAAGTCCGAAAACAAATATTTATGTAGATGAAAATTTACTGTGCTTGGTTTTACCAGTCTGAGTTACCCACATTTCAATTTCCCTAAATATGTTCAGAAAGCATGCTTTGTGACAGAAAGGAGAGCGGTGGATATTGTTGCCATGGAAACAATAGCATCTTTCTTCTGCTCCAAAAATGCTGTCTATAAGAGACCAGTGAAGAAAAAAAACATACGTATATAATTAATTTTACTGCCTGGCATGTTTTTCTGATTCCAAGAGATTGTTTCTGATAAGGTTTTCAAAAACAGGGATGCTTAACAACAGTAGAAATCCTTACAGGCAAGAGGGTGCACTGTTGCTAATTTAGTGAAGTGAAGGTGCTTCTCTCCTTGCTATCCTCATGCTTCGACGGGAATATTATTTCCTCACTTGCTATTGTATTGAATAGGACATTCAGATAGGAGCTAGATCTGCATTTTATATTTAAGGCTTACAGCTATTGCCTCTTGATATATTACTGTTAACCAGCCAAATAAAAATGAGAGAGATTTTTTATGAGCAGACAGTTTGTTAAAATGCAGGTGATCGCTGCTTATTCCCGAAAAGCTTTTCCAAGCTTATTCTCTCTCAGACTGTGCTCCTTCCACTGTTCTACACACAGATGACCGCAGATTTTAATCTTAGCAGAAAAACCCTAAAATTCTTGAAAATGCTGTGAGTTCTGGCATTCAACAAAATTAATATTTTGCCATCAGACCACACACATCCACATTCCCCTGTATATATTCCCCTACATGTGAAGAGGAACATACGCATAGTCTCCATCTGAATGCCAATCTGGTCAGCTTGATTTTTGTGCAGGAAGAAAATGTTTTGTTGTGTTTTCATTTTTTTACCCAACAAATACATATATTCTTATGAAACGGCTTGGCCTTACGTCAGCTACACTGCTGTTGGAGATGCACACTGGAATATTCAAGTATATTCCTCTGTTTCATTTCCAGAGTTTTGGAATTACAAGGTAATTTGCACTCCTCTTGTGTTTCAAGAGTACATCATAGGTAATTATGTGATTTCTTATTAGCTTTTTGTTGATTTGAGCTTATTTGGTTAGTTATTTGTGATTCTGCAATGCATGCAGCATCATCTCTTTGATTTTTTTCCTAATTAACTGAAGAGACTGATGATCTACTTCCAAATAGTTTTTAAGTACCCTCAATTATTTTTTGTTTTTGGCAATTGATTTAGAGTTGAAACATGTTTCAATTAATTGCAAGAGATAATACCACAAAAACTGTACGAATTAACAAATATTAATGCATACTTAACATCCATTCTGGATAATATTTATACATATACACAGACGATGCTGCTACAGGCTGAAATTAGAAGGCAGAAACAATGCAGTGTATCCAAAGTCTGTATTTCTCTGGCAAAATCTAAGTAGGATGAGGAAAATATTCCTTTCAGACTAACTTGAGTATCTGCTATGATAAGATGAGCTTCTAAATTACCATTTGCCAACAGCAGTTGTGCTCCTTGCCAGTATTACTCCATTAACATTCAGTGTGAGAAATTTATCCAAAAGCTTTGATTACTGTATCCACCTTGAAAAAAAAAATGTAGGAAAAAAACAAGGCCTTAGATTTTTAATTTCTCAGGTTTGTCATTTAAATTACATATATTTTCAGCTTTACCAAGTCACGTAAAGCAACACCAACTCATGTTCTGGGCACAGCATAAATCTTCACAGGAAAAATAATGTGTTTAGAAACCCTTTAGAGCTGTTAGAACACTAAGTGGTGCTATTTTTCAGTGTCTTCCAGCCTTGAAGCTACCTCAGAGTATCAAAAATTCAGCTGTAAATGCATCTAATAAATAAATAAATAAATAAAGGAGGAGGAGAGAAGGATAGAAATCCAGTTTGACCTTAGATGGTTTTAAAACTTACTCAGAATATTGTACCTTCATCAATGATTGACAGTCACTCCCTTTCAAAATGTATGAAGCTCTCGTTTTTATCTGGATGTCTGTTATGACACCAGAACTCCAACCTCGCAAACACACACAAAAAAGGTGATAATTAGGATTCAGACAACCAAGACCAGTCCAAATGCAAACTTTTCCCCAGCTCCTTGGAAACGGTTGGTATCCCGAAGAACAATAAGTATCTGGAGCCTAGAATATCCAAAATAACAAGTAATAGCAGATTCTCAGCTGTCATCAGCACATCAGGTAGCCATCACTCTGGGAGGACAGGTGCTCTGAGAACTGGGCACTTTCAGCAAAATTTACAAGAATGTAGTCAAACATCAATGTGCCCCAAAATATGTGTTTTGATAATACACATTCTGCCTCTTTTTCAAGTCTCTCATTTCTCTTTGCATGTGTCTTTTCTTCCTTGCTTGGTCTGAAACCAGAACAGGGTGAAAAACACTATGGGACTAGAATAATGTATAATGTATAATAATATATATATATATATATACACATATTAGTTGTATATATTTGCATATGTCAGCATGCTGTTTTTATATGTTCTTTTGACTGCATACTTACATTTCTTTCACTGCTGATTGAAGATATTCCGGATGTTTTTAGAATGTATCTTCACACATAGCAGAGACAAGGAATGGACCATATGATTTGGAATCTGCCCAGTTCAAATGAACTCCATCTGTATTCCAAAAGTTTGGGGCTAGTTAGAAAGACATGAGTGAACTGAACAGCAAAGATGCTATTCTGCAGAGAAAGCCATAATCCTTTCCAGTCCACAGTTTTCACCAAACATAGCATCTCTTTATTTTTTTTGGTTCCAGGGAGGCCGAAGAGGGAGATCCTGAGAGCTTGGTGTCTATGGATCATTCCAGATGAGTGAAAGAAAGGATACTGCATTGTGTGCTTTGCTGCTTGCATGGGTCTGTGATGGAAAGCACATTGCAGCAGCTGGATCTCACATCCCAGCATGGGATCCTTGGTTGTTCCCAGGCTCTGAAAAGGGGTATCACCAAGCCACCTGGAGCAGCCTTTGGGCCAACCCAACCTGCTCACCCTGGGGAGCTCGCCAGACTGCACAAATGGATCAGGCTTGTGCCTGATGCAGATGGGGCAGAAAGAAGCTCTCAGAGGGATTACATTATCAAAGCTTAGCTCTGTCACACAGAAATTTAAATATCAGAGCATTTTTATGTTTCACAGACTGCATTCGTTCACCTAGCATCTTGGACTGACTGCCTCCTAGCCATGATCACATTAGCTTCAGTGAAGCTCCTCACTGAGTTAGCTGATGATGCTAGCCAGCATGCTCTTCTTGTGTGCACAGCTTAAGCAATTTCTAATCATACTGCAGTGAAGAGAAGGGATTGCATGTAGTTTTATTCACAGGAACAATGTTATCAGTCTATGGGAATGCACTGCAGACTAAAAACTACAATAGGATGTAGAGATTTGTGAGCTAACTTTAAACAAGCAGCTTGGGTATCAGAAGCAGCCTAATGTGGCAGCCCAGATCTCAGCGTAGCCTAATTTAATCTGTTTAATTGTGTATAGCTGGTGTGAAAGCAAAACTAGATTTTATCAGATATATCTAAATGCTTCTTAATAACCTGAGCTTTCATCAGTGTTTTCTCTACACCTTGCTCTTTGTGAGCAGTACTTAACAGTTTATAGTCCTTCAGAGAGAGATTGACTGCAGCTGTGAAGCTATCAGAGAGAATAATGACTCTGCTTTATTTTCAGATATTCAGGCCAAAATGCCATACAATCATGACAGAAGTTACTTGTATCCAGGTATAGTATTACGGGAAAAGAATCAGTCTGATTGTCATACCTTGAAGAAAAAAAAAAAGGAGGAAAAGTGTCCAATTGCCTCCATCTTAACAAAATGCTAAAGGCACACAAGACTGTTTGGCTGGAGGTATTTGCCACATCTCTAGTTACACCACAGTGATTGTGCCAGTATCACTCCCAGTGCACAGACTCTGGAGCACTGCTGTGTCTCTAACTCTGTACTCCACTACCTGCTGCACACCTGGCTGCCTTTATTCATTCAGCCTGCTGTGCACTTGACCTGATTCAAACATGGTGTCCCACACTTTTCCAAGGGCTCACCTCTGGCTGTGCATCAGCTCTCAATGGGCACTAGTGAGAAGCCAAGGTCAGAGAGGAGGACAAAGGAAAAAACACTCCAAAGGAAGCAAAAAGTTCACTGTATGAGCATGCCTGGTGTCAAATGAGGGGTATTTACCTTCCTCAGCTCCCTGTGAGGCATCACCACATCATTTGTCCATCATTTACATTTTCCTCTTAAGCCTCTGTTTAGAAATTTCTCTCATACTGATGGCAGCCTGCTCAGAAGTTAAAGAGCAAGTAAAAGATAACAGGGAAGAAGCAAAGGAAAGGGTCAGTGTAAAAGAAGCAAGGATCTCTTCCATAGACATCCCCTGTTCAGGACTGCCTGGAATGGAACATTGGTCATTTTGCAGGAGAGGGAATGAATCTGGAAGAACTCATTAGGCTATTTTCTAATGTGTCAATATGAGCACATAAAAAAAAAACAAAAAAAACACAACAGTAATCATAGAATTACAGGATCAACGAATCATATGAGTTAGAAGAGACATTGAAAGACCTTCCAATCCAACTTCCCCACAATGAACAGGCACATCTATAGTTAGATCAAGCTGCCCAGAGCTCCTTCTGGCCTGACCTTGATTGTTTCTAGGGACAGGGCATCCACCACCAGTCATAATCAAATTGAAATAGAATTTATTAAAAAAAAAATAGAAAACCCTTAAATATATGTTAAAGAAAGAGAATATGCCTTTTCACATCACCTATTTGAGATGAGGCTATAAAGACAATAGCTAGTTGTAACCTCTGCAGGTACATCTGGAAAGATATCTGGAAGAACACCAACGCATGCACAAAATGACATTCCTTTGCAGTTCTTGCATTTGACCATATTTAAGCCACTGCATCCATTTTTTCTTGTTAATATGCAGTCCAAACAAATTGATCTAGACCTAGAAATCCCACTGACATTAGAGTAGAACATGGCCAGTCATTTGCTATTGCAAATTGCAGAGTATTAATGGTTGAAGGTACCATGTTATTCCATCTGTAATTACTATATAATTTGTGGCATTGCAAGAAGATTGTAGTGCAGAAGACAGAAATGAATGTCTAGTGGTTATTTCATAACATGGAATCTTCTGTGCAGGTTCTTGGTCAAATTTTACCCTATAACTCTCCAACTTTTAACATAGTAACCTGACTGCACCTGGTTTCATAAAGAAGAAATGGATAGCAAGGACTGGGGCAGCTATATTTGAAGTACAAGATTCTTGAAAGCTCTTCTCTAATGCTTTTTGCTAAATTTCTAACACTTCTGAAACTATTTGTTTCAATTTGCATATTTTAAAAATAATCCCATAGTGCCTGAAGATGTAGAGGGGATTGACCTAGATGGGCTTTAGCTTCTTTCTGTTCTAAAGTTTCATAAAAGGATAATAGGGCTATTCTGAGAGCCAGAAAATGTATCTGTTTCATGGCCTGTGAAGAAAAATGCCTAAACTAAGTATCTTGTCTACTTTTATTTCCTTGTTTTCTCAATGCATCTTATCAGGAATTCTGCTTCAAAACAGGTATTGTAAATTCTGTGGATGCCAGAATAAAATACTCCAGGTCCATAGTTCACTCTCAGAAGATGAAAGAGCCTGCAGAATGGAGAGTCTGTGCTGCTTTTTCGGTAGGTAACTCAGGAAGCTGCTTCATTCTGAAATGTGCCAACCCTACCCACACGCTGAGGATTTATAGTTTTGTTTGCACAGTGAAATTTACAGATCATGAATATCAGAAGCCCTTAGTTCACCCTAAGGCACTTGAGGAACTCAAGTGCCACAGAGATGGCTGAACTCCTATGAGTAAGGAGGAAAGCAAACTGCCAGGTAGGGCACAGGCATCTGGAGAGCTGGGGGAAGCCAAGGAGAACAGAGGTGCTGAAAAAAAAGAAAATTCATTGGTAAGGGGCAACAGTGAGATGGCAAATGGCAAAGGGCTTGACTTCAGCCTGCATGGAGTTGATAGCATCACTTCCACTGACTTCTTCCTGTAGTGCAGATGGGACTTGGGCTTGAAAATGAATGTCTCAAAGGACAAATGACAGCTCTATGTTTAGTTTCCAGCTGAGGTGAGGGAACACACTGCAGCCACAGCAGCAAATTCTACCATTATTTCTTAATTATTCTAGCAGTAGAGAGGGAGCTGAGCAGAAACAACAAGCTGGAATTTTTGGTAGAAAGCTGAAGAATTTCATTTGGTTTATAACCACACATAAAATGTAACTGTTCCTCCATAAACTCTTGCAAAGTTTTGTCTTAAGTGATACAAAAAAAAAAAAAAAAAAAAAAAAAAAAAAAAAAAAAAAAAAAAAAAGAAAGCCAAAGCAAACCTTACCATAATTTTAAAGCAATGTAAAATGATGCTGACCCACTAGAAAGCATTCTCCCAGTATCTTGAAAAGGGGATGGGATGGGTACCATGGTTCCCACTTCCAGGAAACAGCCTAGCATTTTCCTCCTTAAGGAAAGCTTGGAAAGAAAGAGAAACAGAAAAACAAACCAATGAACTACTGTTTTATAATGTACTCAAAGATACTAAGATCAGGTGAAATGAAATAAGATTTCCACTTCATTTTCTCTATCTTTAAAAAAAAAACAACCAAACAAACAAAAAAACAATAATGATATGGATCTGCAATGCATTTGTCTTCTGGCAGTCTGGTTGCCTGAAGCCAGGACACTACAATACAGGGAGTATAGGACATGTGCTCCATTCTCAAACTTTCCCTTAATTGCCTGTTAGCTGTTTCTGTGTAACCAGTGAACTGGTTTCAGATTCTTATGGTTTTTTTGCCGTATGTCATCTGTACCTCACAGGCACAGATCCTCACAGAGGTCTACAGAGGTTTTGCCATATTAGGACAAAAGGGGTAGAGAAAAGTGAATTATATACCTGCCATCTACTGCTTCAGATCCTTTGTGTATTTTCTGTAAATTTGAGAAAGGCAATTGCTCAAAGGTAGGTGAGAGGGGTGAGTGCACTGTTCCTTTGTAATTCCCAGCAAGATCCCCCGTTAGGCACGGGGACGTGCAGAGAAAAGTGCAGGATATCTCAGCTCTTGGATATCTACAGCTGTGCCAAGGTTCCAGGATAACTGCAGCCTTTCCTGATATGAGTCTGTAAATAGCTAAATTTACCTTCTCAGAGTGATGGTGGGAGAGATATCTGACTGAAACTTTGGTCAAGACCTCTCCCTTCTTACAGTAGCATGTACTTTTTTTTTGTCTGTAATGTCCTTCCAACTACTCAAAAAAAGACAGTAAAAGACAAGCGTTCAGTTCAGTAGCTGACACAAACTTATATAGAAATTGTATGTTATTTCCTCACGAGAAGAACATAGATCTGACGAGTTACAGAGTGATCTTAAAAACATGCTGCCTCACACTGATGCAGGAAATCTGTCTATGAAAAGCATGAAAATAGTATGATATGGAAAGTTTTCAGTGGCATGTAAATTTAATTTGATTTCAAAATAGAAGTCTGAGTCCTTTGAAAACTGAATGAGAAAGATTTTCAGCATGAAAGAGGTGGGACAACAGTGAAGCAGGCCATAACAATACGGTGGGTTTTTTAGGGGAACACTGACCATCTTAGCGCTACCTCACACAACACCCATCCTGCTCAGAAACCAACACACATAGTCACAGTCACTTGTACCAGCAGGGCAAGGTTGAATGCCTGAAAGATCTCACAGTGCTGTGACTTCCAGAGTTTATACCTGTGTAGATAGCTCTCTGGAGCCTTCCTATCTTTGATCATTGACAATATGCAAGTATTACTACATATTTGGGCTCTAGGTATCTTTGAGAAGAAAACATTTTGAGATGAAAAACAGACGTTCAGGAGATAATGCTTTCCAGTGACTGTTTTCTGTATAGCATGCACATAACTGCACCTCAGGCTGTCCCCCAGCTATATCAGATCTCAACAGCAATTGAAGACACACAAGTTTCTAAGAAGTCGCACTACAGAAAGACCATTCTGGCATCCTGCAGTGCAGCCCTCTCTCTACTTATGATGCATACAACAGAACTAAAAAGAAAAATACATGCCTTAATAATCATAATAATAACAACAAATAATCTGCACTCCATGTCTCTCTGATATACTCCACGAACAAGTAGCACTTCACACTGGTGAACTTCTCAAGCACTGGATGCAACCTAAATTAAAACATTGTTCAGGTAAACAAGAGGTGAAATGATGTTTTCTTACTTACTCACCTACAGAATCACAGAAATGTTTGAGTTGGAAATGATCTTTAAAGGTCATCTAGTCCAACACCCTTGCAATGAACAGGGACACCTGCAGCTCAGTCAGGTTGCTCACAGCCGCACCCAGCCTGACCTTGAATTTCTCCCAGGATGGGCCTTCCATCACTCTTTGGGCAGCCTGTTTCAGTGTCTCACTATCTTTATCATAAAAGCTTTTCTCTTATACCCAATCTAAATCTCCCTTCTTTTAGTTTGAAACCATTTCTCCTTGTTCCATCACAGCAGACTCTGCTAAGCAGTTACCAGTGAAGTTTGAGGCAAAAAGGCTTTAGAGTACCTCAGCCTTCTCCTTTTTAATTGTCACCAGTTTCCTGTATTGCTCGCTGGAGAGGTATGACTTGTTGGGCTTGCTCTCATTATTTCACATAGGAGAGTAAGCCATGCAGCCTTGTAAATTACAGTTTGGACCCAGTCATGGTTTGGCTTTTATATGAAAAGAAGTACCTAGCAACAGTTCTGAGGGCAATACCTCCTCAAGACAAATTTATGGCAAGTGAAGAGTTAGGTGAAGGAGCAGAAGTTGTCTCTTCAGGGACAGCCCCAGAGATAGCAACCCGATTTTCATGCTGTGCAAACATTACAGCTCTGCAGCTATTGCTTGTTGCAGGGAGAGCCAAGATGAATTCTAGAGAAAGATCAAGTACACAAATACAATTGTCATGTATGCAAATAAATGTAAAACTTGCCAAAGGCTCAACAGAATAACCCAAGGTCAAATTAGCAAAATTTTGAAGGTCATTTAATTTCATTAACTTATATGCAGCAACTTCAAGTAATTTTTAAGCTTGTTTTGCCTATAAAATGTATGTTTTCATTAAACGCATCATTACTTTTATGGCCTCTGCAATCAATCTCCCTTTTTCTCCTTTTTAAACATGAGAAACCAATCAGACATAGACACAAACATTTATATTGATGAGTTTCTCTTTAAGCGTGTGCTATAGCTTAGAGGCAAGAGAATGAGCTATCATTTCATGACACATGATAAAAGAGATGGTTTTAACTACCATAGGAGAGACAGACTTCAGAAGACAAGGCCTGACACTGGAGAAGGGAAACGCATCCATAGGTGATGGGGAAATAAAAAGCTATTTTTCTTATTTACATATGTCTTTTAGTGCGTATTGCTCATTCATTACAGGGTTCAGTACCTGCAAACACTGCTCTTTTCATACAGTACCTACACAAAATCCACAACCTTGTATAAAATACATAGGCCTAACATTTCAATTCCAGTCTTCTACTAGAAATCACAAAATACACCATCATTTTATCTACAACATCACCACTTCTTTAATCAATGCCAACATAGACCCATTCTAAAAACTTTTTTCAAAGAAATACAATCAAGAAAATGCTCATAAAACATACCATTTTCTCCTAATCTACCTCTTGGAAACTGAAATTATTTTTGGCCAATCTTTTAAAAAGATTCAATCCATGAGACAGATGCAGTAGGTAATTTTATCAGAGAATAAGGGAACTATTTCTTATTCAGACTTACAGCAAATCCACACAATCTGAGAAGAGAGATGGCCAAAATATTCTGGGGGAAAAAAAAGAAAAAAGTAAAAGGAAAAAAAAGGTAGAAATCTTAGGTTCAAGGGAGGCTCTGTAGAACAAAGTGCAGCAACAGATCAGGGTCTCTCCTGTCCAGAAGAATTTATTAGCAGCAACCCAGTTCCGGCTGATTTCTTCTTATGCTGGCAGTCATCATCGTTTATCTATATAAAGTGTTCCCAGGCCTGTGAGGCATGGGAAGGACGCAGCCGCCTGCATGCCTTGAGGTCACCCAGCAGGATGGGCTGCACCAAGGCCACTGCCACACCAGGAGCTGCTGCCCCCATGGCACAGGGCACCTCTCATTGCTCCCTACCAGCCCCAGGCACAGCTTGGAGCACACAAACTAGACAGCACAGTGCCCTGCATACAAGGCAGCTGATTCACAACGCAAGGAAATCCTGCACAGATAATTGTGTTGAGTGTGTTTGCAATGGGAAGAGGTAATCAGCAGCTCAGCGTATAAACATTTAATAAAAACTGCAGCCAACAACTTGTTTTAAAACCCATGCCAAGTACAATTATGTGAGGAGAGTGCATGCATGTACAAATTTTGGCAAAGATTAAATGTTAACTTTGCCGTTACCAAGCAGCTCAGAAGCTAAACTGCAGTAACTGTCTCTCACTGTATGCATGCAGTGTCTGACGCAGTGGGGCTCTACTCTCAGTCAGGGCATTATAAATAATGATAACTAAATGAATGGATGAAATCACACTCCCATCACTGCATTCGTCTTCCCCCCTCACTCTCATCCCTATACCTCAGGCTTAGAAATAAATGGTTCAGAACCCCTTCATCACAAACAAACACTGTCCCACTGCTTACAGTGGAAATGCATGCTCATGCACTGTTGTTTACACACTCAATACTTCAGGAATTCAGCATGCCTCCTGGCCTCTGAGTGACTCATTAAACTGCAGATCAGTACAGCACAAGCAACCAAGGGGAGGCAATGAAAATAATTAGCCAGTCCTGGGGTTCTAGAAAGCTCAAATAGTAATTAAAGTAGACGGCTCTGCAGAGTAAATCATTTTTAAAAGAGTAAATAAGCAAGTGCATTCCTGCTAGTTTGGAAAGCAAATGCTATGACTGGTGCTAGGTTGTTGCTGGATTCTTCACCTAGAAGTGAAGAAAGAAGAAGACACAGATTTATTGTGATCCACCGCAGCTGGCCACTGTCCAAAATTCTCTACAGGGAAGCATACACCCATTCATGGGAAGAACAGGCTGCAGATAAGGTGGGGCCCTGAGAGCATTTCACACCACAAAACATCAGGGATCCTGAGTCCAAGCCTTCCCTTCACATGAGTTTTCTTGGTCTTCAGATTTGCAGTCTTCAGAGGAATAAGTAAAACTGTATTGAATTTACTTACAGTGGACTCTCTCATGCTTCCATAACCCATAAAATCTCAAGTTTTTTTTTTTTTTTTTTTTTTTTTTTTTTTTTTTTTTTGATAATGTATTCAGAATAGATTGCTTGACTCTTCAAAATTTCAGATCCTAACATTTTTCTAGTCTGATACTTCCTGTTTCAACGGGAAATAAGCAACATGGAGGTAACTGCTGAATTAGAGAGATGAGACAGAGAGAGAAAAAGAGTGGCACCTCCATATATGTTCATTTTGCAATAGCATCTTACAATAGGTGCTTGGAATTCAAAGGAAGATTCAAAACACCAAGATCATGTCTGTGGCTATCTTCAATTCTTCAAGACATCGCAACTGAGCAAAGATTTAAGGTGACATTTTAGTAGTAAGAAATCAGATGAGAGACAAGAAATGACATTGAAAATAAAGACAAGTGATTTGTATTTGGTTGAGAGCAAAGGAACCCAAAAGGATAACTGACTTCAAATTAACACAGTAACTATTAACAGAGAAATTATATTTGCAGCCACACTGTGATTGGACATGAGCAAGGCAATAAGGCTTATGTCAAAGAAGGGATTCCAGGAATAAAGACATGGAGAGCACTGCACTAGTAATGCATGTGTCTAGATGGACAGTAAAAACTTTACGCCTCAGAGGCTTTGCATGGAACAAATTTATAAGATGCAAACAACATGAAAATAAGGACTTAAAAGTCTTGGCAGGTTACAGAGAAAATGAGTAACCACTGCTGTTCAGCAAAAGCACTCAAAGGGAGGAAAAGCACTCACAGAGAGTGGGCAGAGAAGGGCAGCACTCAATGAAGTATGCTGTCTGCACACACAGCCCATACACCTTCCTTTGACTGACCTCTATCACTGTCAGTTTTGTCTCCTCTGCTGCTTATGCTCCAACAGACAGCACTGCATGCCACTTGGCACAACCTGTGTCAGATTCAGCAGCCATTTATTTCATAAACTAAGAAGTCCTGAGATGCAACTGATTAATGCAAATACACATAAGCAGTGTTTAACTAAGTCACAAACAAGCTACAAATTCAGAAACTGCTCTGTCTTTCCTGTGAAAGTGTTTATCGCTTAAATCTATTTAATAACTTTGCAAAGCACAGCTTAAAGTAGAATTCACTTCATGGTAACAAATCCTGATTTGATATTAATATCCTCAGACAGTAATTAAATGGTCTATATGCTAAGCCAAACATGATACCAGAATTTGGACTTGAGCTAACGCAGCTGCCCTATGAGGAGAAGGAATCTGAAAGTCAGTTTAGTATTTAAAAAATAAAGTGAAGGACTTCATTAACATTCCTGTTTTTAAAAACTATTATTCCTAGCTGAATATCTAACAATTAGCTTTATTAATTGAGTTCATCTCTTTTTTCTTTTTTTTTTTCCTCCATTTTTTACTGCAAACAAGCTTTAAGTCCTTGTAAAATCTGCTTGAGAAATTAATACAGATTGGACTTCCCCATGACAAATTTTACCTTCTAAACTTCCTTCATCTCAGCTTAAAGGTACCTGGGTAAAGTTGTAAGTATATGTCTTTTAATCAAAGAACTATGGTTGTTTTGATTCTTCAAGCTAGAAAAAAAGAAATTCATCTCGGAGATGAGATCAAACCAGGAAACTATTTTATAATTATAATAAATTCTTGCATACCTGAAAATAGGAAGTACAGCAGGAACCATTACATAATCGAAGAATCAAGGAATGCTAGAATATTCAACAGGCTTCTGCTCTTGCAACTTTTACTCGATTATCCATCAACAACATAAGTCAGGCTGTGTCTGAAAATTCATATAAATGCAAAGTTTCAAAACAATAATTTCATTATTGCTAACGCAGCAAAACATCAAATTGAAGAAGATTTGATGTAATTTTATCCAGGGTTCTTTCCCTTAATACGTTTTTGTGAAAGAATCTTTAATTTTATTTCAATATTGCTTCTTTAATTGTATGGAAAGGCATGCTATACAGAACAGTGAAAACCTATCTAAAGGCAGTACATGCCACATTTTAAGAGCAAACAAAGGATAAGAACAGCATGTCTGCACAAATTTTTAATTTAGCAAAAGATTCTCAGAACAAAATTTGCATTTAACAGGGTTAGCTCAAAACATTTCAAAATCTGAGAGTTTTGGTCTAACTCTGGGATTTTTCGTTAGAAAAAGGACTTAATTTTTGGCACGGTCACAAGAACCTGTGATGTGAGCCCCTGTAGACAGCAGCCACTCAGCAGCTTGGCAGGAGAAGGGCACACATGCTAATCCCCAGCAGCACTCAGCATCAGCTGCATCAACTTTCCGTGGCACACACTGAACAAGTTTCATTAAGCTATCCCAAAGAACAGCTTTTCAACTACTGAAATAGTCCAGTGGTGGAGGAGAGAGTGAAGTCTTCAAATTCAAGCTGGCAGAAAACAATTGTACCATTAGTGCATAAGTAAAAAGACTGGAAGACTTAGGCTGGTACACCAGCAAAGTAACGCTGCATCTAGGTGAGGGAGGTCAGTCAAGCTAATGTGAAGTTATCCTCCTTGCTGACCTCTGGAATGTGAATGATTGCATTAGCCTGGTCTTTAAATTAATTGCTGAAGGTTAATATTTGTTAGTAATAAATAAAGTAAAAGCAATGAATTCATAAGGAGTAATTATAGGGACAATTTTCAGATTTTGGAACATTTCTTGGGTGACCCAACCTTGGCAGCCAAAGGCATCTGTAAGCTCTTACACTACTCTCCACGATGAATCACTGTCTCTGAGGTAGACAGAGCTCTTAACAGGTCATGAGCTACTAGAGAAGCAGCATCTCCAGTCTTGTTACTCTTAACAGTAACAGCTCTGCACGTAAGCTCAAAGAGTTACCCAATTTGTTGGTAAGTATTTACTGCACATGTAGCTCCTGGGGATAGTTCAGAGGTGAGATGGAAACATCTCAAGACTTTGGAGAAACAACAAATACAGCTTTGGTGTAAGCCAGGAATCCCACTAACCATATAATTTTGACAGACTATTTAATATAAACAATACAAACAGAAGAACCCAGGGAAGTAGGCCAGGCCATCACTTCCAAGCAGATATCCCTAGAGCTCATCCATGGCCTACCATATTTTTTAATACAAAATGATTCTACCTGAGTCATTTAAATTTAGCCAAAAAAAATATTCAGGAAAACAAAGGAGCTTCTTAGAAAATAAATCCCATTTCCCTACTGCTAACTACTAGATTAAGACGCTGTAAAGCCTGACGTCACTTCAGTGCCATCTTATACTGAAAGGGTGCTTACAGCTAAACCCATCCAGACATGTTGATCCTTAGCATTATCAATGGAGAATGAAACAGAAAGACTCAAATTCTTGAGCAGGAGAGATATTTTCCACCTGGACTTTATCTGTGATAGAGAATTCAAGATTCTTCACATTTCTTCATTCACTCCCCATGCTCAAAAGCACGTGTGCCTAGGGTATATTAAATAAAATATCTTAGGCACCTTGTGCAAAATTTTTTCTGTCCTCTAAAATGTCAGCAGACACTCATGCAAGGAAAAGCTTGCCACAGATCAAGTGTTACTGGAACAAATCAAAACCTAATTAAAACCAACCGCACAGTATCACTGCAAGACCAGAAATTTCCTCTAAGCAAGACACAAATACCAAAATGTCTGGTTCAGATGACAGCACGTCTACAATTTACACTCAGCAATAACAGACTTCAGCCAAGAGCTCATTTACCTGCTTCTGCTGTTGGTGATCAAAGAAGGGAACCTTGGAGGACAATCAAGGACAAGAAAAATACAGTATACGTGGTCCATTTTACTCTCCCCTCTCCAAGGAGAAGGTGGTGAGCCACTGGGAAGCAGCACTAAGAAGAACAAAAACACTTTCTGGGTGTTTTTCTGGAGCACTGCTTTGGTTTTCAGTGTTTGGCAAAGCACAGAAATTAGTGAGCAAGCTGGCCAAATATTTTATTCTTCACAGTGAACACTGAACTCCCACTAAGATTTGCAAGGTGCAAATGGAGTTTACAAAACACATTACTAGAGCTACCCATGCTCTAATGTCTGATTTTTAAAGTGTAAATGTTAACTTACAATCAAATTAACTTCTGCTAAAAAAAAAAAACAAAACAAAACAAAACAAAAATACAGCTAAAAGCCAAGTGCCGAGACAGAGTTCTTCCTCCTGCTGAGCTCCAAGGCTCTTACCCCAGGTCCTGATTCAGCTAAGTGCCTACATGCAGGCAGAAAGCCCAAAGCGCTCAGCTGGAGCTGTCAGCTGACTTCCCAGACTATGATTACTGTCCTGTTTGTTCAACCCGTTATATTCCTGGCCACAAGCTAAAGAAAAAGATTCTATTAGACTGCATGAAGCAAGCCAGTTGAATATTTCACTCTGTTTTACCTCTTAGGTGAAGCTGATAGCAAAATAAAGATGAAAAATAGTGAAGACTTTAACAATATATATATATATTTATAATATGCCACTGCAGAGAAAAGTTAATGACCACCTCTCAAAACAGCAGCAAGTGTTAGGTAGCCCAGACCCTAGAAGGCTTCCTACACCAATAGTAGCGCAGGCATGATAGTCCACTAAGCAAGTTCCCTACAGAGTATTATAAACCCCTTCATGTGTGGGAAGAGGTGGATCTTACAAGCTGTGAGCTCTTCATATTCACTTTGTGATCCCCACAGTGCAGTACCAGAGGCAGGATAATTCTGAATGTGTTGAGGTGTGAAGAGAGCAACTGCAAGTGTCATTGAAGTAAGGCAAATGTTTCTGTGTGATGATGGAGAAACAGAGGCCCTTACGTGGCTTAATCAGGGACTGAATGATGCAAAGAAGCCCAACTCGTATCTTAATACTAAGACATCCTATGAGACAGCTTAGCAAAGGAACTGCTCAAAGCAGAGATAAAGAAACACATTTGCAAGAAATGGATAAACATGTCATTAACTGTTATGGAGAGAAGTTGCTTTTATTCATTCATGCTACTACTGGAAAAAAAATCAGGGAACTGCTTTCTTTTCAGCACTCCTTTGAAGAAAGAGAGCACAACAGTTCATGAGCCTGGTAAAACCATTTGAAAAAGAGGACCAGGAAGAAAAAAAAGTTGCTCTACATAAGAATCACCAAGATAAAAACAAATTTTGATGGCATTCCTTAAATCCTTAATTATTTGAAGGAGTAGCAATGTTGTATGATTGCAAATCACTGTAACTAAGTAAATCTTAAATCAGTATTAACTCCAAAACCACAAAAAAAAATTACTAAACAATGAAACAGTGAGCTTTTAAATAGGTGCAAAGAATTTTTTTAACATCAAAAATTTGTTTTGGGAAAAAAGAAAAAAGAGGCCAACCAGTAATTCTCCCAATCCAGAAAGCTGCTATAAAGCTTTCAGAGAAAATGGAAGAAGTAAGCTTGCCTCAGGGACAGGCAGACTTTAACTGAATCCTCTCTGTTCTGGGATCTGCAAGAATGCTTCTTCTGTGGTAATATTCAATTCTCTTCAACTGCATGTCCCATTCTGCTCAAACCTCCCATTCCCACCCACACTTTTGAAACAACTTGTTCCACATTCTGGCTAATTTCCCCCAAAGCACATGTCCTATTTGCTTCCTTTCTCTGTCTCCTCAGCTCTGCATTCAAACTGCATTTTTTTCTCATTTCTGTCTTCCCTTGATGGCAGCAGTGGGAAAAATGAAAAACACCAGTAAATCCGTAACTTCACCGTCCAGCCAGAGTAGCTCTCACTGATGTATTACAGTGCTTCCAAGAGAAGCAGCTTCAAGAAAGGTCATGCTCTCTTCCTCCCAACAAGTTTGCCCACATCACAGCTAAAAGACTGGAAAGGATGGGGTTTGCTCAATCTAAGAAAAAAACAGCTTACAAAACTAATAAAATCCTTCTTTTTGGGTGGCATGGGGTGTAAGGAAGTATTCAAATTTAGGATTTTGTTTTTCAAAGTATTACCAAAAATATTTTAAATCGCCTACAGGTACATAGTCTTTTTCCTCCTCTACAACTAATGCTACTTTCCTAAGAACAGAAGCATACAGGAACAAAATAATCAGTGAGATGAATAGCCATCATGAGAAGATTTAGACCAAAGGCCTGTGATGAGCTCTAAGTTATTCAGATCAGGATCACAGAATGACAGGAATCAAAAGGGACCTCATGAGAATACTGAGTCTAACTCCTCCACTAAAGCAAGTACCCTACAATAGCTCACACAGATAGGCATCCAGACAGGCCTTGATTATCTCTGCAGAAGGAGACTCCACAAACTCTCTGGGAATCTGTTTCAGTGTTTTGTCACTCTTACCATAAGGAAGGTATTCTGCGTGTTTGTACGTAACTTCTTATTTTCAAGTTTTAGGCCATTACTCCTTGTCATATCGGTACATGCCATCAAGAAGAACCTGGCCTCATCCATTGCCTCCCACCTTCCCTCTGATATTTATAGCAGTTAATCAGATCCCTCCTTAGTCTTTTTTTCCCTAGGCTGAACAGACACAGGTTATGCAGTCTTTCCTCATATGGAAGATGCTTCAGGCCCTTTGTGGCCCTCTGCTGGTCACCTTCCACAAGATCCCTGTCTTTTTTGAACTCAGGAGCCCAGAATTAAACATGGTATTTTAAATGTAGCCTCACCAGGGCAGAGTAGAGGGGGAGAATCACCTCCCACAACATTCTGGCCCCACCCTTTTTCACACACCCCAGCATCCCATTGGGCTTCTTAACCACAAGGATACACTGCTGGTTCATGGCCAGCCTGTTGTCCACTTAGGACGTCTAGGTCCTTCTCTGAAGAGCTTCTCTCTGGCAAGTCATCCCCTTGCTTGCACTGATGCATGCAGTTACTCCTCACCCAGGTGTAAGACTCTGTACTTGCTCTTGTTGAACCTTTCCTCTCTTCCCAACTCTCCAGCCTGTCCAGGTCTTATTGAATGGTAGCACAGCCTTCCAGTACATCAGCCATTCCTCCCAGCTTTGTATCATCAGCAAACTTGCTGAGGATGGGCTCTGTCTCTTCACCCAGGTCATTAATTCTTGAACAAGATCAGATCCAGCACCAATTCCTGGGGAACACCACTAGTTACAGGCCTCTAATCAGACTGCATCACTGATGACAACCCTCTGAGCTCTTCTACTGATCTAAGTTGAGCAAAGTATGCAGCACATCTCAACACCTGCTTTGTCTATAGTAAAAAGGAGATGGAAAAAACAGCAGGAGAGAAGCAAAAAGACTATTTGCTCATTAGTCAGTTAATTTAATAAAAGAAATTCTGTAATTTCAACCTTAAACATAGCTATCTTGACCATATAGGAAAGAGCTAGAGGTGTTTGTTAGTTTAGAGAAAACTAAAGGAAGTTTAAGGAAACTGCAATGTACTTTCTACAATTAATACTCATTTTACAAGCTTATGC
Source organism: Tetrao urogallus (assembly GCF_951394365.1). Classification (NCBI taxonomy): domain Eukaryota; kingdom Metazoa; phylum Chordata; class Aves; order Galliformes; family Phasianidae; genus Tetrao; species Tetrao urogallus. The sequence goes on along the minus strand of NC_136814.1, from coordinate 68,103,723 downwards.
ACAGCCTTCCACAAGTCCTTAAGCATTGGGGTTTTTATCTGGCACTGTTCAGAGAATGGCAGGAAGCTGATAAAATGCTCAGTGGAATTTGCCATTCATTTATCTGTCCTTCTGTGGCCTTCAGAATTTACAATTTTTATTTTGGGGGAGCTTTCAACAGTATAATTATATATGAAAAATCTTCCCATACCACACAAGCTCATATTATGGCTTATTAGAATTAAATGAGAAGAGAAAACTTTTCATTATACGTTTCTCATTGTTATTCATTCATGCATTCTTCTAACAATACTGACTCAGACTTCTGTGTGTGTACTCTTAAGCTTCCACAAACAGTTTATCTTTTAGAGCTTCAACCACCAGCCAATGCTAATTAAAAGGAAAGAATAGTCCTTATTCCTGTACTCTAAATAGCAATTGATGAACTTCAGAGGCTCTGATTTTTATCAAAGCCCTCACCAAACTTTCATATGCAATTTTAAAAGCCTGTGCAAGCATAGAAAAAACAGCTTAATCTTAATATGTGGCCTTCAATACTCCAAAGGAAATCACCCTAGTTCAAATCTTTGAATTAAATGGGATTTGTCTCTAATTTTCAATCAAAACAGAGAAGTATAGAAATTAGATCTTCAACATTACAGATGTTTGAAATGATGACAAAATCTTTGGTGGATAGTTTTAGCATAACCATATCTACATACATTTACACTCATGCTGGAATGTCAGCCTGTAACCTTTGTTCATCTGCAAGTTATGACTTTGAGAAAACAAGAATTCTCGTCTCAGATGCTGTAACAAAAATATTGGTCTGGGTTTTTCAGCTCATGCCTACCTAATAAAAACATACACAGAAAGAAAAATCACTAAAAAACATTTATCCCAAAAATACTATGGAAGAGTTGGAAAAGAGCTCTAGAAGACAGGACATTTTTCAGCAAAGCAATCTGTTCACCAACACCAGCCTTATATTTTAAAGATTTGTGACTGTCCTTGTAAAATGTTTCATTGGTCATTTTATTTTGTCATAGAATAGTTTGGGTAAGAAGGGATCTCAAAGATCACCTAGTTCTAACTCCCCTGCCAAGGGCAGAGACCAGGATGCCCACAGGTTGGATGGGGCATCTGTAGCTTCTCAGAGCAATCTGCTCTAGTGCATTACCACCCTCATAGCAAAGAATTCCTTTCTTAATCAAATCTAAATCTACCCTCTTTCAGTTTAAAGACTCTTCCTGTTGTTCTATCACTACAAAGTCACTTTCCATCTTTCCTGTAGGTCTCCTTTAGGTGATGGGAAGTCACAGTAAGTTCTCCCTGGAGCCTTTTTTTCTCCAGGCTGAACAATCCCCATCTCAGCTTCTCATCACAAGAGGTGCTCCAGCTCTCTGATCATCTCATGGCCTTCTTCTGGACTCCAGCAGGTCCATGTCCTTCTTATGTAGTGGGCCTAAGATTTGACCATAGTACTCGGGGTGATAGGAATTATTCCTACCTTTCTAATTTCCTGTTTCTTTTATAGATAATTCAATCACAGCACATTTTCACAAAAAGTTCAGTGAAGAATGGTTGCATGTCTAAAATACACAAATCTGCCAGATTTAGAAGATCATTCAGAGACTACTATGGGGGGGAAGGAGACCTATCTCAGATCACTGTCCAATAGCTCATCCAAGATATAAACAGTTGTAGGAAACAGGATACAAACCTTACTTGTCAGTAAACAAATTGGTGACAATGCCGGAAAAAAATTATCTTTGGTCCAAAACAGCACTGACATCACTACTTGAGCTGCATCTGCTGAACCCACAAGATGGACAGGAAACAGAAAGAGTTTACGTTCTTACCAGTTTGCACATAACCAACTGGACTGTCATCCAAGTTACACTCCCATAGAAACTTTTTTCTTAAAACTAGGTAACATGATTAGCAAGGACTCAATCTTATATTTCTTTGTTTCGGATTATGTCAAGATCCCTTTTTATAGAAGATAAGGCTGATGTCTCTTATGACATTTTACTTATTTAGATTTATGTATTGACCTTACATTATCTGAAAGGACAGCCTGAAATACCCTAGAAATTATAGCTCTAACTTGATTATTCTATGAGTTATTTCCTTTCTCCATGATATATATTATCCAGAGAAACCAGAGGCCAGCATAGGTCTTCACTTACTGCAGATTTTGCCTCCCTCTTTATGAAGGGGTCATCTGAACAGCATGCTGTGTTGGAATCCAATTTAAAGGCAAAATCATAGCTCAGATATGTCGATAAGATTTTGTCATATTTTCTTTGCTTTCCTTTATTCTTCAAGCATGTCAGTAGTAGATGTTGGACATCAAATTCATTGACATGAAATCAGAAACTGAAGAAAGGAGAACAGTTCTGCTTATTCTAACTGCTGCTCCTAGTTTGCATTTCTTTTTTGTTTTCAGTAGCTTGGTCATAATCCTGTGGAATTTTTTTGGTGCTTTCCATAAGAATTGCAAGCAGAACTTCATCTTAGTCATTTGCAATGGCACTGTTCATCATAGAGTCAGATGTATATTTGTCTTCTTCAGTCCACTGTATTTATAATTATTACTAGTTTAAAGGACTACAGTAAATTTAAACTTCATTGTTAATTTACTGTGGCTCTGCAATCATAATGAGTTCTCTTTCGATCGCCATAATGCTAGTTACTGTACAAACAGAAATAGAAGACACAAAGTCCCTCTCCAAGTTCTTACAACACATAAAGCAGAATATAATCAACTGAAGCTGAACTTGACACCACTCACTTCATCCAGCTAGGCTTCCTTTAAAGCTAGAGCAGAGAGGCAGACTTCTACAGCAGGAAATTTAGACTTGGAACTTCATTTAGGGTCTTTGAGTTTCTCTGAACATCAAAGAATCATAAAATATGAGCCAGATATGTCTGTTACTTACACATGGATTGTAGGACTAAAGTCTTAGGTATTTACTACTGCACGTTTTTTCCAATTTCTTACCTTTCATCTTTTTGTTCTCAAAACCCATTTGTTTTTCCACACAATTTTTTTTCAAAGAAAAAGAAAGCAAGAAATCATTTCATCGATTCATGCAAGCAAATACATAGTTATGGAGCTTTGTATGTTGGAAAGGACCTCCAGAAGGCACCTACTTCAGCCTCTCGCTCAGAGAACACCTTTGTGTTACTTCAACATAGTTGCCCAGGCTTAAAGCAAGGATAATCAGCACGTTTTCTTCTCTGATATCTATTCAGCAACAAAGCCAGGTATTAGGTAGTCACACTGTGTTTTCCCTAGGAACAAGCTATGAAAAGTCCCTCCTTTATTCTCATCAGCCCAACTCATCTACAAACTACAGTTCATAGTGGTAGCAGAGCAACTAATCCTGGAGTCATACAGAAAATGATACACAGTATCATTTTCTGAGCTAAATTAAAAAACAGACACAAAGAGAATATGGGAAGACTGGTTTTGTTTCCACTCAGACCATTACAATGAACCAATTTTGAAATAGTTGCACTAGAAAAACTAGAGGGCTCGTCTGTGGGTTGGAGACAGGAGCACAGAGCAACAGCTGACAAATTTAAATCAGTTTCACTACTGAAAACATGGAAGGATTTAGAACCAGAATTCACTTACTGCACCATTCTTACAGAATCACCTACAATAGTGTTTCACTTTCTAGTAGGACTAGAAATATTGTCTGTGAAGAAATAAGTTTGGTGGAATAAAATGGGGAGATTCAGTGATCCACACTGCCATGTTATTCATGAAGAATATTTTAAAGCCAAATATTTGTTTTCTCCAACACTCCATGGTAATATTCATTATAATATTCAATAACACTCCAACAGGTAATATTATTCAAAAAGTTAATGCCTGAAAATTTCTTACCTTAACTGCTTTTTATCTTCTTAAGTTGATAGAGTTCTAAACAAAGTAGTTTATTTCAGATAAACAGACCTGATATAAAAGATTTTTTTAATATACTTTTGAAATAACCGTATTTTTTGTTCTTATTTATTTTTTATTTTCTTATAATCAGATTCTTCAATTTTGAGAGGTCTACACAAACTAGAAAATATATATATTTGCCAACTTCTGGTTGGGCTTTCTGGATGATATAGCAGTACAAATAAACAAGACTCACCCTAGAAAATTGTGCTTTTCTATTGGTTTTTCTTTCACCAGAAATTATGAGTAATTGTTATATGGAGACATCAAACATGAATTGCAGGGGCAGCAATAACAAAGAGGAGTCATAGAGTTCATCCTAAAAACCTAAAATGCATATAGAGAAGAAGCACTGAGGAATTAGACAACTTCACATGTAATTTCTTTCAGTAATCTCTTACAATTCCAGATATCACCTACATTTAAGAAAAAAAAGAAGAAAAAAAAAAACTTGAAGAAAAAGACAAAATGGAAATTCTGTTATAAATGTACTTCTTACTTATTGTAAGGCAATCATTTGTCTTTGAATGTTGAAGTGAATTTTACAGTGTATACAGATCTAACACAGTCACTTGATAGTGATATACCTGTTAGAAAAATACAAATTTTTTCAGATTGCATCTTTGTAACCTTGAACATGCTTGACTCAGCTCGGTGGCTGGAAAGGTCTTCCCAACCTTTGCAGCATTGCTCCTTTGTTCACGACACATGGGAGATCTTTCTGTTTCTAAAATTTTTTACTCCATCACTTTAGCAGGCATTGCTAAGGTAAAAGTTGCAAAGAGGTAACATATCCGCTTGCTCTGTAGAACAATGTGTGAAAATCAAAACAAACTCTAGAAAGTGATAAAGAGGAACATCAATAAACAGCACTGTGAATGCAATTTTCTTAAGCAAGTGGGTAAACAAGCTCAGGGAATTAGCAAGCTTGGCAACAGTGTTTGTTGTGCTGCTAGAATTGTCCTGTAATGAATTACAATGATTAGTACTACCTAAGTGGTTCAGTTTCACAGAATATTTTCCCAGCCTTTTGTCATTAATCTTACCTGGCTTTATTACTAGCACTGCCACTGGTGCTTGGGTAGCTAAACTCACTAATTTGCGATCTGAATTGGAATGCTCAGCATTCACTTCCTGTAGCAGAATGCACAGACTGAGGGTGCCACTTGTTCCTCATCTGGAAGAGAAAGGAAAGGAGGAGAGACTGTGAGCTGTTAGGGTACTGAAATGTAACTTGAGGTTTAATATCCTCTGAGGAAACTGTTTCTTACACATCACACGTAACGGAGTTGCTTAGTCAAATACTTGGATAAGAATGTGAATATTTCAGTATGATGTTTCTAAGCATTATACTATTATAACCGCTTGCTCTTTTTAGTTTTATGTAAAAAAAAATAATACTGTAAAGCACTTCGTATATTATTCCCTTTTACAAACTTATTAATCACTAAATATTCTATGAGACAGAGCAAACAAAGCTTTGTGTCCCTAAGGCAAAAGCAAGTTTTCCTGTCCCTTTGCAGGCAGTACTCATTAGTTCCAAGGAAAGAGGGGACTTCTTTTCCAGCTGCAGCCTCTGAGAAAGACAGCAACATGACTGATTGGCAGTGATAACTCAGGAAACAAATTATCTGTTTCATAATATTAAGCCTTAGAAAGAAAAAAGATGAGTTCTGGGAGAAAATCCAGTGACCAGAAGAAAATGTGAGCTGTGCACTCACAAAACAAACACAAGTAGCTGAGTGATAGTTGTCAAAAAGAAATGGAAAACAAACAAAACCTCACATTTTGCATATACGCATACACAGACATACACAATTTTGCCACAAATACAGCTACAAATTTTATTGGGTGAGAAATGAATTTTTTTTTTATCTTTAAAGTAAGAGAAGTTGAAGTATAGAGATCACAGTGAAAATAACTAAGTGATTTCTCAGCCAGTAACTTGCCTTGAATATGCATACATGTAAAAACACTACAGTCATTTGGGAAAGAAATATCAAGGACATATATCTAGACAGAGACATAAATCTTACATGACAAAACATAAATTATTCAAATTTGTATTTTCTTTCAAAGCAGGCAATAAAATCCCTGACTTTGAAAGCGTTCTGAATTATTTCAATTAATTCATGTTTGAATATCAACCATAAAGTTGTTTTTTGCATTATTACTTAGGAAGTCATTATACAGAGTTACAACTTGATCTTTCAAATGCAGTTAAATTTATGTATGATAAATACATTACAATCCAAGGAAACAACTGTATGGTGAAATATTGAATTAACAATTAAATGTTGCTTTTTACATCTCTCACCAACTTAAATATAGTCTGTAACTTCACCCCTATGAACTTCTCTAGTATCAGAAACCAGATATTTCTGAGAAGACACAACAGGAACACCTCCTGGAATGCTGTAGCCCAGGAAGGTGCTATCCATTCATGGGGAGTGAATACCCAGCAAAGTCTCTCCCATCTCCTTATCCTTTGTGCTTCAGCTTTAACTTACCCTTTTCCTCCTACTGCCTTTGTTTCAGAAATTAGTTAAACCCCACCTGTAGGGTTAAATCCTCTCTCTGAAAGCTTGACACCAAAGTAGGACCTGTTTGGAAAGTTCATTCCACTCCTGAGCTCCAAAATGCTGACGGATCTTGATCACTAATGAAGTGTTGCATGGAAAACTTTGTCTGAAGTATACCACCTTATATTAAAATTTGATTTCCCCAAAATACAGTACTACTGAAATAATATTCAGTTTGAATCTTCTTGGAGGTCAGAAAGAGGGACAAGAGCCAGAGGATAGATTCATTCTTCCACCCTAATCTTTTCAATATGTCATTTTATTTCTACTGTAATAGCTTTTCATCGTACAACTGCCAAACTACTTCCTTCCACTGTAACTGAATCCAAATATCTTATTCACCTTAAGTGAAGACAGCAAGCTTTCTGGTTTGGACTGCTCTCACCCTCCAGGCAGCAGAAAACTACTCTCTTCTTATTCTTATTTTTCTGTTTCTTATTTTTCCTTCCTATTCAAAAAGCAGCCTAAGTATATATATATATATATATATTTTTTTTTTTTTTTACTTCAGTGGCGGAGAAGAGACTGAGCACAGGGAGAAAAACCATGAATACACTAAGCTGTTTTTGCTGATCTGGACTTTACTTTCTTGTCCAGAGGTAGCTGCAGTCCTTATTACTGAATACTTATTACTGTGGTATTAAGCAGTCCTTATTATTCATAAATGATATGACAAAGGAAGCAGTGGTGCAGCAAGGGAGTTTGCTGCTACTATAAGCTATGCAGAGCACTGTGCAGTATGCAGTAAAATGACAGGTTAAATTCAACAGAGATAAATACAAAGCTATTGATGTCTATTCAGCAGTTCAACTTTGGACTCACTAAATCCACCAGACAAAAAATGCTGTTGCCAGCCTGTGTTGACCAGCAGTGATTGACTTTTTCCTTCAAAAGGAATGAACAAAAGAACAGAGAGGGCACATAATTCCTCCCTAAAACATTGTCCAGAAATTTGTAATTCAGTGCCTTCCCAAACACTGTCAGTATCCAGCCAATAAAAAGAAAATATTAGGGAAAACTTTTGGGAGCTTAGAAGATGTTATTTCATTCTATTTTAAATACTGAAGTAAAACACACATCTCTCAGTCAATTCAACACCAGTGCTTGTATGGTCAGGCTGTCTTTTAAAATATTTTTATAAAATGTACAGATCCTATCCTTATGACCCTAGTGTAGCAATATAAGAATTCTAATACCTATAGGAACTATTTAGAAAAATATTGATTTGCATTTTATGTTAAATTCCAAGTACTTATTATTATTATTAAAAAAAAAAAAAAAAAAAAAAAAAAAAAAAAGAGCTTAGGAAATATACTGCATGCCATTAAGTAAGCCTAATTAAAAAAAATTAATGTCTAAAATAAAATCAATTCTGGTAAAGTTAGGCTGTGTTACATGTAAAGGGAAAAAAAGAATAAATAAAGAAAAAAGTAGTTGTTCAAACTGTTACACTTAATGATTGGGCGCAGAAGAAATGAACAACTTCTCCAAAATAATTAGAAAGATATTAGAAAATAACTAATTTCTTAGTTGGATGCCTCACATGGTAGAGGAATACAAATTGCCAGGTTTCTCATTTGACTACAAATACTGGGAAGAAGGTTTCAAAGTGTAGAAGTTATCAGTGGTTGCATTCATAGAGATAAAATATAAATCAGTAAGAACATTTAACTTTTTATTTCATATAGGGCAAAGAGAGAAGAATTTCTACACTCTGGTGACATTTGCTTGAGCTAAATGCTGGGACAATCCTGTTTTATTTATTTGCACAGGTTTTGGCAGAAAGCACATTTTACACTTGCTTTTCAAAGCATTCATACTGGTGTATTTCAAGCTTCACAATTCTTTTAGGGGCCAAGCAGGAAACAAATATTTCCTCTCAACTTGCGAGCAGTCACAAACACATGAGACTATTTGGAGGACTTAGTTGCCTGGCCACTGCAAAACATTTCCCAGCCCTTATGTGACAGCAACTAATGCTCACAGAACCATACACAACTCTCTGCCACCCCAAGCTCAGTGGTGGCTGATTTTGTTACATGCATTACTCACTGGGTACTACTACCAACTTATTTGGTAATGTCTTCGGAGATAAAGTTCTGCCACCAAACACTTCAAACAAAGTTTTCTCTGAAACAGCTCCCTTTGCAATTGGATTGGGAGGAACACCTGATAGATAGGAGCAGAGCAGCTGCCACAAGCAGTTATGGCAGTGGCCCACCTGGGTCAATGCTCTGACAGCAGCCGTTCCCCAGGGCAGAGGTGTCTCTCCATCGTCATACATTAGTTTGCTTTCAGATACAGAGTTCGCATGTCTGAGTCAGTGAGACGCTAGCTTGCCTTAAGTGTGTCAGTCAGGATCTGTAAGCTGATGAGGCTGCACCTCCCATCATGATTGCAATGTCCCCAGGGGCTGTAGCTGCAGCAGTGCTTTTTCATAGCATTATTATTAGTAACCCCAGCAGACCTCAAATAGGACAGGAATCTTATTGTCCTAACACTGTATAACACTTTTTGAAAGGTACTCTACACCCAGAAGCACTTATGCCATAAAGTAGTTAGATAAACGAGGGGGAGGAGGGTAATAGAGTTCCAGATCCTCGACCAAAAGCACTTTAGATTTCACTAAAAACAATCATAGTAAAATAAAATCCATATCCCTGATGTTCAGCAAAGTGTCTGAGGCTGAGTATTCCCAAGAGCATTTCTCTCTACTCAAGGTAATATTTTACACTGCCTATGATTTTTTTTGTATTTGATACTTTCCTTGAGTTCCTATTGTTGCAGTAATAAATCTCATCTTTTGTCTTTAATATGTATAGATCAAATACGTCCTAATAATATCAATGCTTTAATAGAATGAAGTAGATTAGTAAACAAGGCTCATCTTTAAATTTACTAAGGAATATCTCAGTGAGCAAAACTCTTCCTGATATGTCACACCAGAAAAAAATTTCATTTCTAATGACTTATTTTCAATGGCACAATCCAAATACACAATTCAAAATCAGCAGACACTTCTTCCTTGAACCAGACTGTTGAATGATGGTAAAACATGGCCCCAGAAAAGGAGAAATTTATCCTAAAACCTTCTTTGACGTAAAGAGAATACATGGAAGAAAAAAATGCTAAATTTCTGCTATGGTGACCAACACCAGCCTACAGAGATTGTGGAAATATAAATATACATCAGTGAGAGTATTAAATAACATTTTACAGCATTTAGAGAGAAGATTTGGGCTTCAGAGAAGTGGTTATAAAAGCTACCGATGTGCACGTATAACGTTTCAATCAGAAAAAAAAAAAATGGAGCAGAATACAGAGTATCCCCATTCAGCTTTTGGATGGTGATCAGTATGGGGTATTTGCCTCAATGTGATTGCAATGTGCAATGGTCAACAGCCAAAAACTGCAGGCAGAATTGCAACCTTTGTTCACTATAATTACCAAGTTAACAGGTGTACCATAACTGTAGAAGGTTTTTATGAGAGATAACATCTTCCTCAAGCATTAAAAAAATGAAATAAATTGGTTCAAGTCACCCCAACAAGCAAACATTCCCATACTTGAATTTTTCCACTAATATCTATATACTATATCCAGATATCCTGAAACTACTTGGGGATAAAAAAAAAAAAAATCACCCTATGAAGGGATCTTTCTCCCTTGCTGTGAAGGGATCTTGGATGACCAAGATTAAATACATAATTTCTAGGCAGCTAAAGCCAACGTAAAAGCAATCCCATCTTAAGGAGCTGTCCTTAGGTCCCTTTGCTACACCTGAAGGGTGAGGAAACTCAGGGTTCGTGTTTCTGCTGCTGACTACATGCATCCCTCAGGCAATTGCAACGCAACAAGTAAAATGTTGCATGGGAACAAGTAAAATGGCATGGGAATCTCACATGGAAATCTGGGAGTTCCTCAGAAATAGTCCTGGATATCATTTCTTCTGCATACTGATGTCATAGCATGTAGAGATGTGTTTGGACCAGGCAAGCTTCCACTCACTTTAATTTCCCTGTTTTGGGTCCTGTTGCCGTGGATGTTTGGCAGAACCAGCCAAACAAGCGCCTTCTCAGGACAAGCCCAAGTACAGCACAGACACTGTACCTGCAGACATGCAGGTGCTACAGGTGCATCTCCCAGCAACTTACCAAAATAACAAAACAAAATTCTCATCAGAAGGATATAACAATTTTTGCCATGTTTTTTCAAGCTCACGTCTTTTGTATGGATAAAACAGGCACAAATTCAGTACAGCCAAACACTGATTTACTGTCACCCTTCTCATTTTACCACCTTAATAAAACATCCAGAAAATGAGAATGGATGAACATAAAATTATTGCTGATAATAAAACAGAGTCCAAAGATGCATTCTCCCCATATTATTACTCCATGACAGTCCCAAGCACTAAAACTGCTATTGAACATCACTTACAGTTTGTTTGACTGTGGTAAAGAACCACCACACTTATCCAGCTTTTTCCAGGGACAAGCAGCAATCAGTTGATGTGCAAAGTAACCCAAGGTGTACCCTATAGCTCATCATGGGACATTGCATTACAAATTCAGTCAATATCTGTATTTCCACATTCTGTCATAATTTTTAATATTCTGAAAACGAGAAGCAGATTCTCAATACATGCATGTCAAAACAAGAAACCTGACAATGAAGTTACAACAACAACAAAAAAAAAGTGGAATTCAGTAGCATAATGCTGAGGATAATTTTAGAGGCAACACCAACTACCGAAGAGCTCCTCTGACAAATCCTCTCTACTCTGTACTGTGTATAGGCACTCTCTTATGTCTTCTTGACCCAGGCAACAAAACTACAGAACTGTGATATTTGCTGAATAAAGTCCATATCCTCCTGACTGCTTCCTCTCCCTCCACCTGACCCAGGCCATAATTCCCAGACATTCAGGTACTTGTGAGGTACCACTTTGATTTATCCAAACATATCTAGGGGTAAGACAGATGCTTAAATAAGTACACTGCACATATTTAAAGAATGCACTGGAATGGCACTCAGTTTTCTCTCTCTTTCTAACATGAGTTATGCAGTGATGAAAACAACCAAACCAGATTAAAAATGCTGAAGATGAAATGTTTAAAAATAACAACTCCATTCACACAGGAATGCTACAATAGTTCTAGATTTGCCACTTCAGGAGAAAGAGCAAAATTTTCTTTCTTGTTTTGCCACAGTAAGACATTAGTGACATTTAGAACAAATGATCACTCCTGAAGAAGGCAGTTATGTTACAATACAGTTTACAACATGGAGATTTATTTTGGCTTGAGGCGAAGTTAAGATTAAAGAGATGGTGCCGCTAAGACTACAAAGGCTCATAAAACACTAAGCCATTATCATGACCTTAATATAGAACTTACGATTCAAGACATCAGTGGTTATAATAGTCTTATATTCATTTAAAATTCAGCTACAGTTTGTCACAGTCCCCTTTTAGTTTCCATCTAAACTACCCTGAACTTTAGCTGCACAAAGTATTTATTATTTCTTTATTAGCTGCAAAATTCACAAGGTCCAAAGGTGGGAAGCATCAAGTCCCTGAGAAATTCAAAAAGCAACTGCAATATTATCCAGGCTGTCCTCTTGTGTTGCCTTTTTACTGTAGAAGGTCAATTTACAACATAATAGAAAACAGAATTACTACAATTTCAGGCTTGCCATGCAGAAATACATTTGCAGAGCACTGAAGACTGAGACAAATTTTCACACTACAACCTTGCAGTCATTAATAAAGAAGATTGTGATCTATGTTTGTAGACGTGTGTTGCTCTTAAAAAATATCAAATCAGCTTTTCCTTGAGGATGGAGGGAGAGAAATGATTTTGTCTTCAAAAGCTGTGGGTTCTGTGTCTGTAAAAAGCATTGTGTTAGAAAAGATAAACTTTTGCATCTTCTGTTTGAAGGTCACCTTCAGTGTGGTAATTATCAGATTGTAATGATTTGAGTGTTCCAGACTGAACCCTCAATTCACCTCCTGCAAACATAAGGATTGTTTTTATAGGGTAAAACTACACAGGCAAAATAAATGCTAGTCTTTTGAAAGCAGAATTACGCAAACTGTAGTACAAATATAATCAACAACAAAAGTTCTGAGAATCCTGAGAATCCCTGACCACACAGGTTAATCACCTCCATTCTAAGGCACCTGGGAAAAGGGATTTCCCTTCCCTCCCCCTAAAAGCACCACTTCCAAATGCCTTCTAGTCATTCTGTAGGCTGAAATTTGGACAAACAGATAATTTGTGAGTGTGTCACCTGCTCTCTATTCAAATCAAGTGAAAGAAAAAAACGTCACTTTAACTTCAGCTGAAACAACAGAAAACTGCCCATGGGTTAGATCACAAGCATACCCAGATCACACAGAGTTTGCAATAAATACAAGGGCAGGGAGCTCAAACAATTGCAAAATTTCACTCACTGTTGAAGCAGTTTGTGATTTGGCCTCTACTTCATCCAAACAGAACACAGCTGACAAAAACAGCAGCCTGCAAACCACTTCTGCAGGAAGTGCCATGTCTTACCATGTGGTGACTCTGATTATACAGCCCCAGTGGTGCTGAATGGATTGGTAGAAGACAAAGGACAAGCACAAGGCTGGAACTGCAGGCAAAAGAACTATCTTCTGCTGTTTACAACCAGGGAAACAACTTACAACAAAGGACAGGGGGCTTTCCCTGACTTATTATGTCTGTTGGACCATGGCTCCAGGGGAAAAAACTCTCAAGCCTCTGGGAAGAAAAAAGAAAAAAAAAAAAAAAAAGAAAAAAAGAACAAAAGGAGTAATGAAATAATATTATCCCTCATTCTGTATCAGAAGGACCTGGGCAAGATTTTATGATCTTACAAAATCTCCTATTTCCATCATCACAACATAAATATGAATTTGATTAGAAATAAAGAAATAAGTAAAATTGTTTATGCAATCACATTTTTATCTCTTCCCCTCACTTCCATGCACTGAGAGTTGGGAGGCAAAAGAAAGAGGTCATCTATTTCAGAAAGAGTTCTTAACCAATGTAAATCACACCATGGATTTTTTATCATTTGAAAATTTCCAATACAAAATAACGTGCTATTATCTCAGAAATTATGGTATGTTGCCTGTCATGACAATCATTTAAAAATAGTATTTATGAAATAGAGGTAAGCTAAACTTTTCACTACAAAATCCTCTGGATATCCAGCAATCTAAATGAGAAGAACAAAAATTAAGTGGTGGAGAGAACAAATTTTGGTGGCGGTTTTACCTGGAAATGACTACGAGATCTTCAGTGACATAACGTTGGTCTTTCATCTGGCAGCAATACCTGAAGTACATTCAAGCACACTTTAATTCTGCACATTTCTAAAATTTGAACTTCCTAGAGAACAGGCTTTGTTAACTGACCTTTTCTATCCTATTTTCAGGGCTATATTTAGTCCTGTAAGTCAGTCATAATAAGAGTCTTATACAACAATAGCGTATGTCAAATTTCTTACTGGATATGTGTAAGAGTAAACAACACAACAGTGAGTATAGTTTTATACCTGCTTCCACATTGCAATCCTCCCATAAGACCTACTGTCACTTTATATGAATGCCCAGATTTCAGAAAAAAAATTATTCCAAAGGACTTGCAAATCTGCAAGTCTTTTTAACCAAGTGATGAATCAGACCAATGAAACCATCACTGAAACAGTCCATCCTCTAAGAGAGGAGCTTTAATCAAATTAAATATATGTCATACGTAAAACTAAGATTTTTCCAGCAGTGTGCCCTTGTGGCCAAGAGGGCCAATGACATTCTGGGATGCATTAAAAAGAGTGTGGCCAGCAGGTCGAGGGAGGTGATCCTCCCCCTCTACTCTGCCCTGGTAAGACCTCATCTGGAGTACTGCATCCAGTTCTGGGCTCCCCAGTACAAAAAAGACAGGGATCTCTTGGAAAGAGTCCAGCAGAGGGCCACAAAGATGGTGAAGGGCCTGGAGCATCTCTCCTATGAAGAAAGGCTGAGTGAACTGGGTCTGTTCAGTCTTGAGAAAAGAAGACTAAGAGGAGACCTGATCCAGGTCTATAAATATCTAAGGTGTGGGGGGCAGAATGGCGAGGCCGGACTCTTTTCAGTGGTGAGTGGAGACAGGACAAGGGGAAACGGCCGGAAACTGCAGCATAGGAAGTTCTGCACAAATGTGCGCAAGAACTTCTTTACAGTGAGGTGACGGAGCACTGGAACAGGCTGCCCAGGGAGGTGGTGGAGTCTCCTTCTCTGGAGATGTTCAAGACCTGCCTGGATGCCTACCTGTGCGACCTGCTGTAGGGAACCTGCTTTGGCAGGGGCGTTGGACTCGATGATCTCTGGAGGTCCCTTCCAAACTCTACAGTTCTGTGATTCTGTGATTCTGTGATTTTAATCTGCATTAACAAGATTTCACTAATCTTCTGGCTGTATATGTAGGCAACCTTGGTAACCTGAAGGTACAACATGTAGGAAATCCCCGCGGATTCAGTTGCCTTACACACAAGATGATCGTAGGATCTTAGTTGCTGTCACTTTTTGCAGTATGCAGATCTCTGTGTCTGATAGCACCTCCTACTTACTTAGTGGCTGTTTTTGCTACCTCAGTTGCTACATCCTTTCCTTTAAATTTCCAAGGACATTGGCTTTCTTTAGCTCTTTTTGTTCTACTTATGGAGTTTTAAATCATTCTGTGTCGCCTACTCTTCCCATTACTTTTAATGGTTTGGTCTTTGGTTACTCATGCAAATGTATTGCCAGCTACAGACTACTCAGCCTAAACCACTTTCCCTAATGGCCCTCTTAGGATAAAGGTGGCAGCCATCCAAATCGAGGTCTGATATGTGCTGATACCAGTCAGCACCTCCAGGGATGCAATCAGTATCAGAGCTAATGTTCTTTCTGGTTTACAGCCTTGATCAGCACAAGAAACACGTGCATGGTCTTAGCTGTTTGGGATAGTCGTTAGTTTGGCACTTCTTATCACTCAGCCAGAAATGACATCATCAGTTGCTGACAAAGTTTCCCACCTTTCCATTAATAGTGGAACTACCTAGGTGGACATTTAAAACCAGGAGTATTCAATAGGAATTTTTGGTTGGGTAGCACAGCCTTGCTTTTACTGTGCAACTCAGATGATGGACACGCAATTCCTGCTCTACTTCCCCTTTCTGCCACATTCTACAAGCCAGCAATAGTGGTAGCAAAGCTCCCAGGGGGTGCAGAAATGAATGAGAACAAGCCAGGTCCAGTCTGCCTCACGCTTTCCTGACTGGCATCCGAAAAATGAAACCAGCAAATGATGAAATTTTAACTATTATCCGCACACTGAAGGAATAAAAGTTAAAGGACAAATGTCAAAGACAAATGTCAAAAATTTAGCCCCCAGATCTATTTTTAAAAGTACTCAAATGAAGGTACCATCTACCAAAAAAAAAATATCACTTAACTCAGGAAGTATCCATTAGGAATCATACTGGTTGCATCCAGATCTAAAAGATTTTTTGCTCCAAAATTAGACCACATGCTGCTTAGCTTCAGTGATCCAGCACTGTGCTGCTCAGACTGCACCTTCTTTCATTTCCTTTAGCACTATCTCGTTGCCAAACTATATGGTTTTTACTAACAGCACAGTTCCCCTGTGTCTACGGACAAGACAAGCAAAGTAACTAAATGTTTCACATTTGGGTGCTTTGCTATAATTAAAATGATTCTTATACATGAAACCTAACTGCTAGCTATGATTTCTGCTCTATATCTGTAGAGCATCCTGTAAAAATCCTAGCCTTTATCTCTCTTTCATTACCTTAGGTTAATTTTAGGCTTGTTTCCTTTATATAAAAAGCATTATAGTACTGTCATTACTATACTTCCTATCATCATCACTAGACAATTAAACTTAGAGTCATTTAAATCTAACTGGGGAATTCTGTTTGAACAGGTGCTTTCATACCACCATCACGGTACAGCAATTCTGGGTATCATAAAAATATCTTTTGAAGGTACAACTTCTTTCTTTGAAGAATAATATTCTAGTTTTATATACAAAACTCAACACTACCATACTCTTGAGTCATTAATATAATGGGCTCCAGTTTTCACCATGGCTTCTCTATCCACTTGCAGAAATGTATAATAATGTTCCTGCCACCACTGCAAGTGCATGTACAAATATTAAATGCGCTCATTTAAGAAGTTGGCAACAGCAATCCAAGAGAAGTAGCTAATTCTCTACGCAGGATGATATAAACATTTGGGGCCAGAACAATTATTTTAAATTTTTGTACCTAACTTAAGGAGTACCAGTACTTAACTCTCTAACAAACGAATAAAAACAGAGAAGTCCACAAAAGAGGCAAGCCTTGAATGGCTGAAATTAGACAGCTGTCATTTGTGAAAATGCTTATGTAACACTGCCATTTCTAAAGGGATTGTGGTGGATTGGGCTCGTACATTAAGAACTTACACTAAACACCTTGAAAAGCTGGGTAAGTCCAAATCTTCAGGTCAAACTGTAAAATATCTGTGTCAGCTGAAAGACATCTTGCTTACTGAGTCTTACTGAAATCAGAGACTTCAGCAGGAAATGATTTTCTAAAGGAAGCAGCTACTCCTGTAGGAATTGTACCAACTTAGTTGAACTTAACATTACTGAAGTTTTACTGTGTATTAGTATTGATAGCATCAAAGCCTAAGTACACACTCCAGTTCTTAACGATGCAAAAGAAATGCCTTTATCATTGGCCACCTAAGAATCAAAAATACTATTTAAAAATACTTGTAAGTAATTAGAAAAAAAAAACCTTTAGTCTATTCAGAAAGCTAATTTGACTTCTAACTACAACTATCACCAGAAGCTAAAATCTGGTTTCAAAACTTTGTTTATGATTATAATGCTATCTGATTACAAAACTTTCAACAACCATCAAAATAACAGTTGATTAAATTTATACATGGCCTTCTTGCTGGGTTGTTTATGAGAATTGTCTTCACAATAAACAAACACCAATTTGTTAATTTCTCGTACAGAAAGGAGAAAAAGCTAACCGTCTTCCCTTTGACACCTTTCTTACCACTAAATTCACACTTTTCTACCAAGTTTTAACACCAAGTGAGAATGGATTACAAGATAAACTGAAATTTACGAAGCTCTTTTCAGACTGCTAGTTTATGAAGTCTCAGACCCAGCCTTCCCTTTTCTGAAATCTTCATTCACATCTGAATATTTTGTCTTGTCCATTTCCTTTTTTTTTTTTAATTGTCAGTTAGCTAAACAGAATATATTACCTCTTCTATAAACTCTACTTTTTTCAACCCTTCAGCCATAACAGTTATACCATTACTGTAACTCTTTCTCTCTCCCAGGGTACTGCAACCCTCAGCTGTTCAGCAAGCTGCCTCTATCCAGTATCTCAAGATCCCCAAATTGATATGACAAGTATCATGCCAAGGAGATCCCTTATTGTCTAATCCTCTGGAGCATTATCTGTCCTCCTCCTTCAACCCACACCAGGTTACAGAATTGTATTTCTGAAGACCTGTATGCTGCTTCCACTAAAGTAGCGAACTTGCATCCCAAGCTAGCAAAGCCTTCCAAAATTGCTTTATTTCAGAATATTCATATGTGCGGGATTCTTCTGCACAGACAGATTTTTAAAAGACCAGTTTTTGACAGATAGAAGTCTGAAGTAGCTACATTCTTCTTATTTATGTGCAAAGATCCTCTGCATAGAAAGATTCATTTGTTCTTCTAAGCCATCTAAGTAAGGTGTGGGAACATAATGCATACATTCAATCCTTCTCAAGTTTAATTCATCTACTCATTTTTTCAAAGATTTTCGCAAGCTGCTCACACAGAAAGGCAGAGAACTTTAGTTTACTATCACTTCATTTTCAAGAAGCATTATGAGAACATTACCTGTGCAATAAACTGCTGATTTGCATGTCAGCTGCATTTTTGAGAGTTTCTACTGAATTTCCAGACACCCAAGCAATTTAACTTGTCCTGATTTCTACATTCCCAAAAGCAACCAAGCACAAGTTACTAGGGACCCTTAACCTTAACAGCACCCACTTTTTACTTTGCCTTGTGTGACAGAAGCCTGTCTATACCAGCTATATTCAGGAGTGTCCATCACTTGGAATATCGCAACAAGACCACAGGTTCCCAGATGCAGTGACACGTTCTGTAAATGTGGATTCAGAGTTGCCCAGGTACCGGCAGTGAGATTCAGAGGAGGAGGGAAATTACAGCTGAAGAAGTCTCTACTTAAATCTGCAGGCCACGCAGTCAATGATCACCTGAACCAATTTTGTGAGCCCTACAGAGGCCATAATGCATGTGCTGAGGTAAGATATTACATCTAAAAAATAATTACTGTGAGTAAACTGCAGTAGATAATGTATGTCACAATAACATGATAGCTTGCCTGGAGGCAAAGCTGAAATGTTAATGAGTTGTAAAAGTGTCTATTTAGTGAGAGAATCGGTTACCTCATTTATTAGACTTTTTTTTTTTTTTTGCTTGAGCAAGTTTAGCAATGAGATTTCCTTTCATCTTTGTCATCTACCTTTCCATCAGCTATATCGTCTGCTTTCAAGCTTCATTGTTAATCTTATTCTGAAGGCAATTTAAAAACCACTAGATCTCAGTTCTTTCCAGCCCTAGTTGCTATGGTTACATATATGCCAATATACATCAGGATGAAAGGAGGATGAACATCAGACTGTTGGCCTTTTAAAAGGCAGAGCATTATAAGCCACAGCTAAAAGCACAGCTGAAGATCATTTCACCTGCTGTGCTTCAAATCAGTGGACATAGAGCCAGACTCCTCGCTACCCTATCTCCCATGCACCAGCAGACAGTGGGCAGCTTAACCATGCTGCCCACACAAAGCACCTCCGCTACCTCTGCATGAGCCATCCTGCCTGGCAGGATGTCTGCATTTTCCAAGTACATGGGATGAACATCATACCTCAAAGTAGTGGTCTGCACCATCACATAAAATACCTCAGCCTCCCTTCTCCTGTTTGCTTCCAACCACACTACACGGGTCTTCTGGTTTGTCACGTCCATTTTTGCTTTATTTTGCTTGTTATTTCCCCTCCTTTCAACACACTTCACTAACTTTGGCAACTACTTGACATTCTGGTTACTGAGTCAGACAAGCTACAGTTTCCAGAAGCACACAAGGCAGATCTAGCAAGCTATTGTTTTGACCCATTGTCACCAGTGAATAGCATACAGTGTCAAAATTGGGCCAGTCAGACTGTAGCAAGCAAGAAAAAAATAACTAAAGGAATTTTTTGTCCATCGTAAATTTCACAGTAATTCAGGTCATCAGTCACCATTTCAAGATTCATACTTTTGTTAGCATGGAGAAGTAGTGGTTGCCTCTCAGTTACACCTGTCTTGCACAATCAAATTCTGTAGTTTTAGCTCAAGGCACTGATCTGGATACAGAGAGCTTAAGTCCCTGTGAATTTATTTCAAATCTTCCCAGAGAAAAAAACGACTGTTTCCTTTGCTTATCTTGTAAAACTGTAGGACCTTTTTTCTTAACTGAGCACTAATCAATCATAAGCAGTCTTTAACTTGAGTTGTCTCAGGAGAAAAAAAAAAAAAATTATTATATACTAATACAGCATTTTGTCCATCAAAATTATCAAAGCTGCTTCCTCCTCCATACACAAAAGCCAGCTCTATACAAGCCTCAAAGCAGTGAAACTTCACAAATAATTTCTCCCTATGAGCCAGGACCCATGGCAAGAAATGCAACATAGTCTTACGATCTGATCAGAACAGATAGAGCAAGAAAAACATCTTACTAGCAAATATAATGACCAGATTAATTATGAATATGGATGTGTTACCTCTTTCTTTTCAACTTGAGTGAGGCAGTAAGAGAAACCAAAAGAAAATCCCTTTCTCTCAGGAAGCCTCTACTCAAGTTGTGTTTATGTTCTAGTCCTGTGCCACAAAAATTAACATTAAATTTACACCATATTAAAATATTTGCACAAAGCCTGAGCAGGAAGGAGTCATTACTGATATTAAGCTGATGATACTGTTATAATTGCTTTCTTTTATCAGCCTTATTATCAAATGATCTTGTTACAGCTAAAGAATTACCTATAATAACTTGCATAGAGAGGATTTGAAGCCTGATCAGAAAAGAATCATTAAACAGTAATTAAAATACTGCTTGAGCACTCTGTATTAGGCTTGACAGCTTGAAGGAGCAGCCTGTTAAACAATTCCTGCTAAGCACATAGATAAAGCAAGGTGCATCCGCACTGAGTGCACAACTGGGATCTGGAAACATGACTCTAGTCCATTTATAAAGTTTTCTCATTAGGTTTCAATTCAGGAGTAATGCCACAGTGGTATTTAAAGGATATTCAATCACTCATGACAGAAAAGCTAGACTGACATCGCACAAATAGTGTTTGATTATTACCAATCTATCATGTCAGTTACCAGGAGGAAAAGATACATTTCAATTGATTTCAAAAGATCACCATGACAAATGTGTTCCAGAAAGCTGGGCAGCAACAGATTTTGGATCCTGATTAATTTGGCAGACACAAAACGCCATATCGTGGCCTTTCTTAAGCATATAACACAACCCTCAACACAAAATTCAAAGTGTTGAATGACCAAACAGTGGGTTATTTTCTTTCCAGTCTTTTATTTGATTATTGTGTATGTAGGCTAAAGCTCCATAGCACATCAATCTGTTCAGCTCTCCAAGGATGACTGTTGCAACATTCATTGAAAATTTGGACTTATGCTCATTTGTTATATTGTCAACATATGTGAGAAGTAAAATACTGCCTTTTAGAAAATGACTCAAAATATTTGGGGGACCATAAGAGCCATCCAAATTACATGGGAGAAAGCAACACAATCAGGCAAGCTATGCTCCAATTGTAAGGAAATGTTACCCATCAGCAGTGCCAGGCACAATTTGCTACTGCAGCCACTGAGGAGCACCAGGCATCTCCATCAATAAAAAGGCCGGTTGGTCAAAGCAATGCTCTCCAATGAGTCATCTTTAACTTGATACACACACTAATGGTGAAACCTGGCATGTGTTGTTCCTCAGAGGGAAAAAAACCACACAGATTTTCTGTATTTGTTTGCCAAGTAAGTACAGCAGAAATATTGGCCTGACAGACATAAAGGAAAAGTAAAAATAGTATATTAAAATTCCACATTGCCTAAGCAGAGTGTTTATACAGAAGTTACCAGCAGATATGACTCCCCACAACGGGAGCCATTACAACAACAACAAAAAAATGTAATGGAAGTGGATTTATCTATCTGGTGATTAAGGTAAAGAATTATCCAGGCAGGAACTTTTTTTTTCTTCCTCCCCCCCCCCCCCCCCCCCCCCCAGCTTATCCAGGCAGGAATTTCTTTTTTCTTCCCTCCCCCCCAACATTTCCACATAAGTAAGATACCCAGACATTTTTTCAGTTTATCCACTCAGGATACCACGGAGACACAGAATCTAAATTAAATTTTAACAGTCCCTTTAAGATGCCTTTTCAAGTGTGGAGAAGAGGGGTAAGGTGGAATTTCTACCGTGCAGGCTTATTGCCTCTATAGCTAGAACCACATAATTGCAAGACAGCTTTGAATATTACTAGATGTCATAAAAGAATAAGTGCAAGAAGTCATAAAAAAACACAAGCTCCTTCATCACCCTCCTTTCACATTAACTCTGGCAATCAACATGAGGAGAAGTGTTACCCCTTTCCCTAATGTGACTAATGATTAACTAAGACTGTCTAGCACTGAGGGAAATATTCCAGCAATTAATGGGAAAAACATGAAATACAATCTGCTGGCTTCTTCATCAGCTGAGGAACTCGAGAAGAGAGTTAAGCTGAACAGTAATTGATGTGGGCTTAGAAAGTAAAAAAAAAAAAAAAAAAAAAACCAACCACAGGAGAATTAATCCTGTGATTCAAGTCTTGATCTCTGATGCACTGGTGCAATCATAAAAGTAAATACATAAATAAATAAGCACCACCTCTTTCGCCTTTGCAGTTCGAAAATGAACCAGAACATGAATCAGTGTGAGGTAGTTTTTCACTGGAATGACTGTATATAAAGAACATTTTGGCACTTCCATCACATTTTCTTCTGGCAATTGGCAAGAAGCACAGTGCTTTTGGGTGACTCCCAACAGATCAGCACATTAGAAAGGGTTTTGGAAGCTCCTTGAATTTCAGATAGTGATCCTGAATTGTGTATTGTAGAGCAAAGAGGAAAGCAGAATACCAGCTTACTTCCCTATTTGCCCATAGATGTTGCTTTTTCACCATGGTTACAACCATAGCTGAATGCTTGAGAGTCTGATTCTGCATTTTCCTTAAGATCAGTTTCTCAGTACAGACATCTTTATTTCTAGCTGTAATGTCAATGGCTTCTAGAAAGAACATCCCCAGTTTGCCTCACAGTGACACTGAGCTACAAAGTTTAATCATGATTAGCTAACAAGCTACTAAACAATTTCTCCTGCTCTAGTAAGACAATCAGTCCAAACCACAGCAGGCATTTATCCTTTATAAACAGATACTGCACTTTGATAAACTTATACTCATGTTTTCAGTGACATCTTGATACAGAAAGGGACCACTCACAGAATAAGATAGGCATTATCCTAGTAAAGTTATACAAGTCACGAAAAAGGCATCTCTTCAGTCAGCTCCTATAGAGTGCTGTAAGCCCGTGTAAAAACAGAGATGTTGATACAATTATTTCACATTTCTCATAAGAACATTATATTAAAAAAAATCTACTCTTATATCTGAAGCCTTGTGTGACATGTTCCAGTCCATTTACTAAACCCCTCAGACATATGGAATTCATAACCATTTTGATGGCCTTAGTTAGAAGCACATCATTGTAATCCGTCGTTCAACAGAACTATTACCCAAAAACGATGATCCTGCATATTCAGCTTGTGAAACACAGGCAGACAAAGAAAAAGGCAAGGAGCTGGCACCTGAAGTGGGCTTCACTGCTTCACACCATTTGCTGAAAAACGCATTTTGAAGTTAATCACATAGCTTTCACCTCAATAACCAATGTAGACCTTGAATGTTTAATTATGCTACTGGTTTTATACCTAATCAATCTTTTTCATTAAAATCCAGTGAAGCAGACAACTGAGATAATTACTGAAGAATCATCTTAATTAAAAATTTTAGCTTTTAATTAAGAGTCATTGTTTACCTCACCAGAAAACCATAAGGATTCAGGACATTATGATTCCAACTTTTTTTTTTAAGCTTTCAGCAAAGAGAATGATAGAGGTTTTTATTTTATATATATATTATATTATATTATATTATCATATTATTACATTATTATACATTATATATTATCTCATATATATATATATATATATATTACAATTGTCCCTAGAAAATAAAGAGCATGCACTACCTAATGTCACTATTTCTTAGAGGACCCTAGCATATTTATTTCAAGAATAGTTACTGAATATCTCTGCATATAAATTAAGGCTGCATCAGTCCTTGAAAATAAAACCATGTCTACACTTAGAATGAACATGACCTCCTAAATGATTTCCTTACTGCTTTCTGGCTATAATAAAGATGATTTTAAAGTTCCTCAACATTCCAATCCTGCGCTCAGAAACCTCTCCCCACTTTTACCTTTGTTTTCAGAAATGCCAATTCGTAAAAATTTGAGGTTTGCTTCAACTGCAAAAAAAAAAAGCAAATTCAGTCATTACAGCTTGGGAATTAGAAACGCATAGTAATCAAATGACATCATTGAGGATGTGCAGTTTCATGATACTCATATTCAGTGCAAGGTATCAGACACCAGTAGTACAGATCCAACGATGCTTTATCCAATAATATTAATTGGGGAATAGAATTATCAAGTCCTAACCCTTGCAGGTTCCCCCTATGTATATATTTGCAGGAAGAAAGCAAAAAACAAAGACGTCTCCATATGGAAATTTTTTCCACCTGCATCTCTAGCATGCAAATTTTTAAAATACATGATGATGTCAGACCAAGTTGCTGAGTTCAGGCATTTGAAATGCAAAGCTAGACACCTCTAGCTAAAACGGTTGCCAGTAAGAACTGACCATCTGCCATAGAAAAAGCAAACTTTGTAAGGATCAGCAGTAAAATATAACATAGCCTATTCCTTAGAAACAACTTTTTTTTTTTTAATTCATTTTATTTTTATAGAGACATCCTGAAGGGCATGGTGTAAGGTGTATTCTAACAATACAAATCTTTAGTTACTCTCCTCAGCAGACAAATATTTTGATACAAGGAGTTCACACCTTAGAATCATGGAATCATGGTATCATTAAGGTTGGAAAAGACCACTAAGTTCAACTAGTCCAACCAGCAACCCATCAAAACCACATTCACAAAACTTTGAAGAGCAACACAAAATATCCATAAAGTATACATACATCGCATTCAACATAATTTTCAGTTATATCAACAGCAAAAAATCCCCATACTAAAATCAGTGTAACAGCATAACACTGCCAAAGATGAGCAATTGCATGCGCTCCACCTCTTGTCCCTTCACTACATTATAATACCACTTATTATACTCTTCCTCAATATCCAGTCCAGGAAGAACTGAGAACATGGTATTGATAATACATCGAATTTCTTTATCATGTGGCTCTGTAACAATTCAAGTAGGTAAAAATAGAAAAAGTAGTTGCCAGGGAATTCGTACAAAACTTTCAGGTACCACCTGAGTGTTACTAATTTAAGTAATAATCACCTCCATCTGTAAGAATGAAAATTATCAATAAGAAAAGGTAGCCAACTGTAGATCAGAAAGAAGTAATGAATTATAGGTTTGTTTTAAGGGTGATAGAGATAGACAAACAGAAGACATTAAAAAGGAAACTATACAGAAGCGTAAATAACAGCAGCTCCTCTCTGTCTTCAGACAAATAACTCAGTAGTGCTAGCCAGTGCCAACGCTTCTTAGCCAGTTGTACTTGCTCTCACCTGTAGTGAAATCTGATTGCAGGGATCTGAAGCAGTTCTTGCACCACTCAATGGGTAATTTGAGTATGCAAAATTGAGCAGTGGGCAACAACCTACAATACAGCAAACTCCTGGAAGGCATACCAATGTAGAGTTTAGAGGCCTGAAGTACAACTAGGTGTGTATTTGCCAAGGTGTGTATTTGCTCAGGGGAAAGGCAAGATGTTATGCCTACAGATGCAACTGGGAGATCTCACTGGTTTCAGGTGACCTAATCTAACACTAATACTTTCAGCTTATTGGTCAAATGCTGGCAATTTCCAAGGCACAAATATTTCTATTACACCATCACTGAACTGATCAAAATCTCTTCTCCAGCAAGACACACACCCTGTAAGCTCAAAACCAGATACCGGAGGTCAAATTCAGTTCTTCACACTTTCTGACTTGGATGATTTAGCACTGTGTACATACCCCACCACTACACTAGAGAGACATTTAAAAGGAGACTGAGAAAGACAGGAAGACAGAATATACTTTACAGTAGAGAGGCAGAGAAAGACCCACACCATAACCTCACCATTATGTAGTTCTCATCTTAACATACCCTTCCACATTTCAGCTCCCAAGCAACAATGCACCTTATCACTGGGTACTTGGATTTAGAGGAAGGAGAATCAATCATTTTAAGAAACAATTAAGTTCTCTAAATTCCAATGCAAGTTTATGACTGTTCATCCAAAGCAGAATGAAGCTTTTATGCCTGGTCAAAAATTGGAAAGAAAGTTTTTCGGTACTATGTCTGAGGAAGCTTATCCACTTCAGCTGTCTTAATTCTCCAGTATCAACACGTCTACCTCCCATGGAGTACAAGGGAGCCTTAACAGCTTCATTGGGGACATATGCTTTCCAGTTGCAAGATGCTTTCTATATTAACAAGAAGACTAGCCCTTGTAAAGCTGAGCCCTATCTATCATTACAGGGTTGGATGTGAATCATCTTCTGCTTAAAAATGTTCTCATATAAAGACCTTATTGTAGACACTAATGGAAAACGCATGCCAAACTAGTTACTTATTACAGCTGCAGGAAAGCTAATGAAATAGCCACAGTTCCTCTCCACTTACCATCCAAAAAAGTTCAGGACTGTCTTTTTAACTGGCTGAACTAAATCAATTTATCACTTAATTACGTATCAATTTATGAAAAAAAAAATGACTTTTAATTTGCTTAAAATCCTACTGATCAGAGGTGCAGTGTCTAAAAAAAACATGTCTAGCTTAACAACTGCTTAACAAAAGAAATTATCTGCTTACCTAAGGAACTAAACTTCAGAGGCTCTGAAATGCAAGAAAAGTGAGGAGGAGCAATCTTCATTGATAAACATTAAGGTTTTCTAGGTTCAGAAAATGTATTTCCAACTTGGGTAGATGAGGAAGCCTGATGTTCTTGGGTTTTTTGCTTCCCAGAAAACCTCAAGATGAATGACAGAATAAAAGACTCAACCGTTTAAGCATTGGACTTTATTGAGTACCAGTAGCTAAGGATCCTCATGTTCACCTATGCAATCTAAATTTACAAAGGAATTTTATGAAGCCTGAGTAAACTCTTAACTTTATGTTTCCCTGAGGCACTAGAATGGAAAATACCTATTTTCTGCTCAGTTGCTGGGGCTTTTCTTGATTGGTTGTAGGTCCTTGTTTCTGAGACAGTGCCCACTGCAGAAACACTTTAACATATAGCAATACAAAAAATGGCAGAAAAAGAAGATGACTGAGAGGAAAACTCATTACTATTTGTAAATCTCTAAACTGACGGAGTCAAACACATGTAGCCAGGCTCTTTTCAGTGGTATGCAGTGACAGGACAAGGGCCAATGGGCAAAAACTGCGACATGGAAAGTTTCGTGCAAATATGTGGAAGAACATTGCTGTGAGAATGACAGAACACTGAAACAGGTTGCCCTGACAGACTGTAGAGTCTCTTTCTCTGTCAGTATTCGAGGTCCATCTGGCTGCTTTCCAGTACAACCTGCTGTAAGGAATCTGATTTAGTAGGGGGTTGGACTCGATGATCTCCAGAGGTCCCTTTCAACTCCTGCAGTTCTGTGATTCTGTAACTGGAAAAAGGCGTCTTAATAGATTCAGGAAAGAAGCTACCAATCCTCAAAACTTAAAGCATTAATAAACTGTATGATGGAAAGAGAATAAAAGAAGAAGGAAGAGCTGAGTCAATATCCAGACTCAAGTACTGCATGAACGTGAATAACACCAATCTTCTGATAAGGGAGGCCTCTGCTACATGTAAGCAAAACGGCACAGTGTTAAGGGAAAATGTCAGAAGTCTAGATTTCAGTCTGATGATCACAACAGAGAGGATGGGGGAGGGGAAAGAAAAAAGAGGGAAGAAAAAAACCCAAACCCTTAATAGTGGGGCTAAAAGCTGCAAAAATTGTTAATCTTGTAACATATAGTAGAATCCACAAAAGCTCAAGGCAGAGGAAATTAAGAGATTTCCTGGCACGTTGGAGGGCATAGGACATCTGTTAGGACATTTGAGAACTCAAGCTATCACTGAAGGCAATGTCAGTGGTGCATGCAGAGCAACGAGTGTCATTAACATTAAGGCCAAAGTTGGGGAGGAACTCCAGCATACGGTATAATTAAGTGTAATTGGAAAGGTGGAGGAGTCCTCAGAATGATTGCTGCAAGTAATAAAAAAAGAGCACATGCTGAGTCAATCTGAATGTGAACAGGCCCTTGAGGCACACACACAGTTAAAACAGGGAAAATTGTACCACTGCCACCCTCCCAGATGTAACTTGCAAGGATTCCACAGAAATGAGGTTCAGTGTATAGGAATAGACAGTCTACTTTCATCTGCCAGGGAAGCAGAGAGGTTGTTACTTCCATTACTCTGACAAGATAAAAGCACTTCTATATATTAGGAAGACAGACTAGAGCTAAAGTGCAATCTAGGCTACAGCAGCACCCACCTGAGAGGAGCAAACCAAAATGATTTTTGGCTAATTGCAAAGGGTAGGACATGCAGCCAAAATCTGAGTAAAAGCAAGTACTGCAAGCACTTTGTAGCTCAGAAAAGGCAATAAGACCAGGAGAGAAGTAATCTTATCTGATCCTCAAAGGAGAGAAGTGGCATGGCTTTAAAGCACCAACCTCCACCAAAAGAAAAAAAAAAAAAGAAAAAAAAAAAAGAGACTGTGGACTCCTTGTTAATACTTCTACAAAGATTACAAGAAATCTCAGCACCTCTATGAAGCCTGAGGGATGGAAGAAAGCAACTGGTAGCAAAGGAGATGGACAAGATCATCCAAAATACAAATGATAACATCCCATTCAAATAAAAAAAACTCAAGATACTTCACTAAAAACAAGAAGATGCTTCTCATGCAGCAATTGCAACGTTAGCATGTCAGGAAGACATGTCAGCAGAGTCACTGGTGGCAGACGAGCAGCGAGGTTCAAATAGACAAATATTTGTCACTACCTGTCAGAAATACTGACACTTATCTGATTATAACACCCCTAACAGATGCTGAAAACAAGCTCAGAGAGCATCCTGGACAAGGCCATACAATTAAGGTTTCAACATGTAATCCGAAGCCATCAAGGAAAAAACTAAAGCCAAAAAAGATAGAAAATCCTTTAGCAGCTCTTCACTCATGCAACATGACATTGGCATACAAAAGAGAAGAGACAGATGTTCACTTATACCTGTGACTCTGGCAAAAGAAGTGGGGAAATGCAGAAGCACAGTGTGCTGATACCACTGATTTATTTTTAGTGCAGTCAATAAGGACCGGATGTCAGGCATACACTTCCCTTGGCCATGAAAGATGTTTGGGTTAAAACAAAAATCAGGCTCTGTGTGTAGGATATGAGCTAGTCCAAAAAAATTTAGCGGGGAAAAAAAAAAGAGATTCCAAAGCATATTTTCTTCATAAGGGAATCCTTCCAAAGCATATTTGGAAGAAAGTCTGTGAGGGATGTTAAGATATGGAGCTGTAAAAAAAGGCAAACAAGAAGAGGAACTTTCCAGAAAAGACTTCAAAAGCAAAATATAGTCTCTTAGACTGTTCTAGTTATGTAAAGCAAAAGAAAGAAAGAAAGAAAGAAAGAAAGAAAGAAAGAAAGAAAGAAAGAAAGAAAGAAAGAAAGAAAAGAAAGAAAGAAAGAAAGAAAGAAAGGAAGGAAGGAAGGAAGGAAGGAAGGAAGGAAGGAAGGAAGGAAGGAAGGAAGGAAGGAAGGAAGGAAGGAAGGAAGGAAGGAAGGAAGGAAGGAAGGAAGGAAGGAAGGAAGGAAGGAAGGAAGGAAGGAAGGAAGGAAGGAAGGAAGGAAGGAAGGAAGGAAGGAAGGAAGGAAGGAAGGAAGGAAGGAAGGAAGGAAGGAAGGAAGGAAGGAAGGAAGGAAGGAAGGAAGGAAGGAAGGAAGGAAGGAAGGAAGGAAGGAAGGAAGGAAGGAAGGAAGGAAGGAAGGAAGGAAGGAAGGAAGGAAGGAAGGAAGGAAGGAAGGAAGGAATGGGGGGGGAAACAGCAAGGAAGCAATGATAGTTCATGATGCACCTAATAGAAGCTTGACAGCAATTGGTACCTGATTTATATGAACATAGCCAGAACCACTACCTGCTGACACTTGATTATTACAGTCATTTTGTCAAAGTAACTCAAGTTAGAAACACATTATACAGCACTGCAATGAGTCAGACCACAATAACATTCACTGGCATAGTATTTACAGCAAGCTAATTTGGAATAATGTCTTGCAATGCATAACCAAGGAATTCTGAAGATTTGTAAAGGACAGTATTTCATGCACACAACAAGCTTTCTTTATTAGCTACAGTCCAATGGAATTGTACTGAAAACACACATTTGAGTAACTAAGTAGATGTTACATGAGACAAATGAAGACGGATTGAAATCCTTACCTCAGTTTGTTACATTACCCAGGTCAAGTTGTGGAGCTTTATCTACAGTGATGCTAAAAGTGCAAGAAACACCTATCTAAGAATAGGCATAACATCCAGTGGTGCAAATCACTAATTAAAACACAGAATGACAGACAAAATAAAATGGAAATTTCACTACAAAACGTCAGGTTGCTAAAATCTTTCATTAAACACATCAGTGCCATAATATCACATTCAGACAATAAGGTGCAATAACAAGAGGTGAAGAATACATCAGTTTTTTCTTACAGAAAATGTTATAGTGTGTACAGAGAAAGTACTATAACATATAACATAACTGCTTCTTCTGTAGTAAATACATTTCCTAGACAGATGTCTCCAGAAAGAATCTAGTGAAGCCACCAACAGGGTAATCAGTGACATGTTGTCACTCTTGCTAATGCACCTGTGCTGCTTCATTAGGTGACGTGTTTCTCTCTTGTGGCCAATGGGTCTTCTGTTATCTGACCAGAAGTTCTCTGCAAAGCTTGTAGATATGCCCTAAAAAATTCTGCAGCCACACATATAAAAATGGGATTAACAGAAAATTAAATATAAAATATCACAGGAGTGAACATTAAGAGCATTAAGTACATTAAGACTCCAACACTCAGAATACCAAGATGATGCTAATTCATGCATGCCTCATTTTGTCCCAGCAGGCGTAAGCACTGTGAAAAATTTAAATGTTTCTTTTCTCCCACAGCCCTTCCTTCACACTCTGAAAGATGTATGAAGAGCAGCAAAACCAGGGCTGCAGAAAGGATTGGACCCAGAGGTGCTGTACAAACCATCCAACTGAGGCATTTCCTACTTTCAGTGGTTTACAATTTAAAGCTACCAAACAAACAAGAACAGAAGGTAAAACACAGGCAGAAGAAACTTATGTGTGGTTATGGACCATGTCAGAATATGAAGTAGGACCAGCACTAGTCCTTCTGAACTCCACTTAAAAGTTTACTCTTTAGATGTGGCATCATATAAAAAGTCAGCCACTAGCCAATAACTTGGGTAAATCACAGGATGCCATAAAGATGTCAGTATGGTTCAGGTTGACTTTGAGAACACCAGAATATTCACAGATAAGGAATGCTTCATCCCAGGCTCACAAGCCTTGCAGACTCAATGCTAAAGAAAACTAGACTTGCTCTGAGTAAAAAGGCCCTGGGTTCATACATACTCGACAGTAATTCAGGTTTTATTCAAATCTTTAAAATAATGAGAACTTTTTTTTTAATATCTAAGTAATCCAAAGAAGCAGAGTAGGTGATGATGCCTCCCTCTGGAGAATTATGAGCAATGGCTTATTTCCAGTAATACCACAACAGCAGCCTAAATACATAATGGATTAAAGTACACTGAAATAGATGATTAACAGACCCATTATGGGCTCCCTAAAGGAACATTTTCTAAAATATTAATATTTAATTGTGGAGGTAGCAGCAGGCTGCAGGGTTTCCCTTCCTTCTTTTCAATGTGTTCTTCTTATCTATCAGTAAAATATTAGAGATAATAAGGAATCATGTGCCTGCGTAAACTCTAATAGCAGTAATATGGCAAAGCAGAACAGTAAAAGAAAAAAAAAAAAGATAGGCCTCAAGCTGTTCATGGGGTCTCTGGTAATTGGAAGAGTCAATGGCTATATGATTCAAGAAAATACCTTCCCAGGAGAAGGAGACTGACTGTCCTGCATTTATACAGCAGCTAACCAACGCTAAGCAGGCTTTCCTTTGCATATTATTGGTGCCAGCCCAATGAGGCAGAAAATTGCATCGTGTCAGTTAATTTCCCAATCTTTGTTTTCATTGTATTAATCTTTTGGCTTTGCTTCACTTTATAATTTGAAGGCTCAGCAAGAAGCAAACCAAATGGAAATTCAGCTTACTTTCATGTCTAGCTGAATGTGGTCGTTGCAGTTTTGGAAAGTTTAATTCTGTGTAATCTCACCCATGAATAATAATCATCTGGTTTTGTATGCAGACATATTAGTGGTTATTAAAGACTGCCTTAAAAATTCTTGGGATTGTGCCCAAAAGTCAGTCACCAAAACATGATTAACAAATAGGTTACAGGAAGAGAGCAGATAGGGGTTTTCTTAAGCAGGTCTGCATGCCCTGTTGCTATACCCAAAAAAAAAAAAAAAAAAAAAAAAAAAAAAAGTAAAGGCAGCCGCAAACTTCCTGAACTTGAATAATTGAATAATGATTTTAAAGTTCATGGTTCCCAGATTGGTAAGTCAGATGCTGAAGATGTGAAGACACAGCAGTTATCTTGGAAAAAGCACAGGAATGAAATGTGGAGCTCACACTGACAGATGCCTTTTGCAGGATAATAATAAATAAAAACTGTAGATTATCTTCGTGTGCTTATAACTAGTTGAGTCACCAAAGGCTCTGTTATACTGCGTACCTCTCAGACAGAAGGGCCCCACAGAGATTTTCTCTTCTGAAGCAGGAACAGATTAGCAGCACTATCTTCCCCTCTGCTCTGCCCTGGTGAGGGGCATTGCCATGGTCTACATCATAAGAAAGTCAGTGGATCCATAGGATGCCATGAGAATGATCAGAGTGCTGGAGCACCTCTCCTATGAAAATAAGCTGAATGAGGTGGGTTTCTTCAGTGTGGAGAAGTCTGGGGAAACCTCACTGTAACCTATAAAGGGAGTTTATGAGAAAGACAGGTGATGAATTTTTGCCAGAGCCTGCAGTGACAGGGCAAGGGGAAACAGTTTTAAACTGAAAGATAGATTTAGATTAAGTACAAGGAAGAAAATTCTCACCATCACAGCGGTTAGACATTGGAATCCAAATACACTGTGGATTCTCTATCCCTAGAAGTGTTCAAAGTTAGGTTGGACAGGGCTTTGACAAACCTGATGCAGTAAAAGCTGTGGAAAAGATTATCTTTAGAGCTCCCTTCCAACCCAAACCATTTTGTGATCCCACAGAGAATTGCCTTACCTCCACTTGGTACACTGTGACAGGGCAAAATGAAGACCAGGTCCCAAATCTGGGCTCCCAGTTCACCATCTTCCTTAGAGGAGCATGCTGAATACTTGTAAAAGGTCTGAAGACTCACTCAATTGCTCTTTGGTGTCTTATGAGCATTGTTCTCATTTTCATTTATTGAACAACTATGAAGACACATTGTAAATTTATACAGCAAATCTGATATGTATTTCATGCTGTGGTTATGTGATTCCCAGTTCATCCAAATAAGATTCATGAACCATATCTGATTAATAAAGCTACTCTAAAAATGAGATGTCTTTTTCATGATTCTGTTTCTGTTTATTACAATAAAAATGTTTTGCTTTTTTTTTCAACCAGAATCTCTTGTAATCATAATGAAGAATTTAAAGGTTCCCTTACTCAGATCTCCAAGTCCTGCCAAGAAAAGTTTAGGGATTTTTGTGCCGTTTTCCATTTGTAAGAAGTTTCCACATTTGCAAGGCACCTCAATCATATGAAGAGAACACATATGAGGTACCGCTTAAAAAATAAAATAAAATAAAAATAAAAATAAAATAAAATAAAAATAAAAATAAAATAAATAAAAGAGGAAATATCTTTTTTAATTTTCATGACATGGAAAACAAAGGAAGGGCATCATGAGCTAAATCCTGCACTTCTATACTGTTTTCCATTTCTCAGCAAGAGACAGAAAACAACTCCGACCTACTACTAAGTGACCAATGGCAAACAGAAGGAGAAATGTGCTATGAAGAGCTGAAAAGAAACCGCTATCTGACATGAGACTTGTGAAAGCCAAATTTCATTACAGAAGTTTAGCCAATGTATTTCATCCTTGTCAGGATGAGTATCACTGCAGAGTTACTTTCCTCTTTCTCCAAAAAGTACCCATGGAACATTTCAGGAAACTGATTTTAACTTGAGACTCCAAACTTACTCTGCTGCTATTTGCTCCACTGATGTCCCGTGAATGAGAGACACACCTCCCCTATAGAGAGATGCAATTGCTTTTTCATACTACAGCCTGTTACAAGATTCTACAACTAAACATGTGGCAAAGTATCTGCTTATCATCAGAAAGTAGATAAGATGCATTCATGCCTCTTGTAAAATGTTCATCATTAATGGAGATGCATTTTGCAGTTTACAATTATATTCTCAAGCATCAGGTTTTGAAAAAGACCAGGAAAGTTCAGGCAAACTTCACTGGTCAACCACACCCCAAATGAGATAGAAGTTATTGGGCTTGATGAAAATATCAGGAAATTCTTTATCTACTATATTACAGAGCACACTCAGCAAGTTCACTGATGACACCAAGCTGAGCGGTGCGGTTGACATGATGGAAGGAAGGGATGCCATTCAGAGGGACCTCAAGAGGCTAGAAAGGCGGACCCGGGTGAACCTGATGGGGTTCAACACGGCAAAGTGCAAAGTTTTGCACTTGGGCTGGAGGAATCCCAGGCATCCGTACAGGCTGGAAGGAGCGGTCCTTGAAAGCAGCCCTGCAGAGAAGGACCTGGGGGGGTCCTGATAGCTCAAAAACTTAATATGCGCCAACAGTGTGCTCTTGCTGCTCAGAGGGCAAATGGTATCCTGGGGTCCATCAAAAGTGGGGTGGCCAGCAGGGACAGGGAGGTGATTGTCCCCCTCTACTCTGCTCTTGTGAGGCCCCATCTGGAGTACTGTGTACAAGTGTGGAGCCCGTAGTACAAAAAAGACAGGGAGTTGTTGGAGAGGGTCCAGAGGAGGGCCACTAGGATGATCAGGGGACTGGAGCACCTCCCCTATGAGGACAGGCTGAGGGAGCTGGGTTTGTTCAGCCTGGAGAAAAGAAGGCTGCAGGGTGACCTCATTGCAGCCTTTCAGTACCTAAAGGGAGCCCACAAACAGGAGGGGAATCAACTCTTTGAAAGGGTTGATATGTGTAGGACGAGGGGAAATGGTTTTAAGTTGAGGGAGGGGAGATTTAGGTCAGACATCAGGGGGAAATTCTTTACCCAGAGAGTGGTGAGGTGCTGGAACAGGCTGCCCAGAGAGGTTGTGGATGCCCCGTCCTTGGAGGTGTTCAAGGCCAGGTTGGATGGGGCCCCAGGCAGCCTGGTTTAGCAATAAACACGGAGGTTGGTGGCCCTTCATGTGGCAGGGGGGTTGGAGATTCATGATCCTTGAGGTCCCTTCCAACCCTGGCCATTCTGTGATTCTGTGATTATTTTATTTTTTAACATTCTGACTTCCAATTGTCAAAAAACACAACTTGATTCAACAAAATGTAATTGAGGAAATAGATGGACGATTGTCAAACACTATTATATGGCACAGATTGAAAGTCTTCTTTCATAAAGGTTGATGTGTTTCTGAAAGTTAATTACTAGTATTTTGTGCAAACTGTCAAGGAGTTTTCATAGCCAGGAGCTGATATGAATATATTGCTGATATTTAACCACAGAACTGAGTGAAGAGAGAACACGTATTGAGACAATTAATTGTAAGTGACAGCTATGAGTCCTGAAGTTGGCAATTTCTGGGCTTTTTCTACATTTGACATCACTTTTCAGTGGATTTTATTCTTTCTGTAAGAATGCTTTTCTGTGTAACTTGTCCAAAAACTTGATTCTTCTAGTTATGGTGATTTGATACAGAAAGGACACATCCTTTCTTTTGGAAAATTTGGCTGCAGAAGTAGAGAGGATATTTGGGGGCTGCATTGCTGGAGGAGAAATAAAGCACATCTTTCCCTCTTCCCACTTGCGAGGACTCCGGGATGAATCCATCAATCTTCAAACATTTCTCTTTCCACACTTCTCATAAGACATGGGTAAAATATCTCTGTTTAGCTCTAGTCTACCATATTGACAAACCTGCCAGAAAGGAAGAGTTTTAAATACTGGCTTTTTCTAGCACCGGAGCATATACAGTATATCTCCACCTCAGGTGACAGCAGATGGAGCAGATGAGCCTGTGCCCCACCAGCAGCAGAGGAGAGAGGCAAAGGTCTAGCAGTGCCATGTGTGGAGGATGCAAGAAGGATGTAAGATAGCTCTAATTTAGAAGGTTTTCTGCTATGGCTAGGCAAAGATGTTAATGGGGAAAGTGCAAGAACTGAAGAACTGTGCTTCCCAAAAGCTTTTCCCAATGACCTCACTTGACAGTTAATTTATATCTTCATGAAGATTTGTATGTGTAGACGTGTTCATTGATAAACCTTAAAGCTACCATGAATTCACAAATGTAACTACTGCAACTAACTGCACAAGGAATAGTAATGAAGAAAACAAAAATATGACATTAGGATGCTCATGGACACCTGATGTAAAAGAATAAAGGATGATGCAAAATGTTAAATAAACTAAATACGCTGTCAGACATCAACATGTTATACAATACATTAATCTTTATGACAGATTACATGCAGATCAAAATACTGTAGACTATCTTAATAAGCAGGCTTACATTAATTAAATAATTACAATGGGAAAGTTGTTGACAAAAAAAAAGGTCTTGAGAAGTCATTAATACTGTAATTATGTAGGAATTTTTTTCTTCACTATGTCAATCATTCTTATTATCCAGACTGCATTAAGTGAAAAAATGAAAACAGATTTGGCTGTCCAGTCTTCTAAGCCAAACGAATTAGCAGAGTCTGGTTCCAGAATTAAGGGATGTCATCTTTTTTATTTCAAGTCCAATCCCCTGAACTGTTAGCAAATCATTTAACAATCATTTAAGTCCTAATCAGTTAACAGATGGTCTTCTTAATGCACCACAAGTCACAGAACATTGCTAACAATCTTAACAGCTCATATCATGAAAAAAAAAAAAAAAGGTGAACTACAATGGTCCCCATGATAGCAGGATATTCATCAAGTGGTAAAATCCTACTGACGGAAGCGACAATGAAGAAGCAACAACACAATGCCCACATTTGCAGAGAAAGTTCAAAGTTAACACTAAGAAAATGTATATAAAATTATTATCATTTTTTAATCCTTTTGTCTCTGGAGTTTAAATTTATCTATAACAGTCACTGACTGTTATATACATACTTTGGCATACATAAAAATGTAAGTTGTTGCTCACCTGTCCAGAGATAAAGGTTCAAAGAGTTCATACTAAGGACAAAATTCAGTCTCACACAGCAGCTTTCAAAGTGTTTGCAATGGAAATTACAGCTGTTTCTAAACTTTGTATCTAATTCCTCTTCTAAAGTCAAAACTCTCTTATTTTCCCATATCCATCTTCTGGATGGACTATAAGAGCTTTGATTTCGTGTTGGTTGTTTGTTTGTTTTAAATTTTTGTAACATTCAGTGGGAGACAAAAAGTAGATGTTACAACCAACAGCAATTAAAATGGTATTTTGTGGTTTGCTGTGTTTTCAGAATGTTATATGGGGACATTTGCTTTTAAATTTCCACAAGTTGCAGAATATTTTCCAACTTTCCTACTGCTTTAACACTGCCTTAAATAGTTGATGTGGTAGAATAGCTTCAAGCATTCAAATATTGAAGAATCCTGAGGAACAGTTTTAGGTTGTTCAACACCGTGCCCCTGAGAAAACTGTAGCCCTGCAATGTCAATAGAAATGATCTTTTGATTTGTCTGGACTTTCGATCAGGCCCTAAAAGTATAGTTTCAGCCCCAACTAATTGCCTCAGATGAATGGAGCTCATGGTTACATTGCCCAAAGTACTGCACCCATAATGCACTTCCACGAGGTCTGGATATTATCCACAAGGCCTGGTATTAGCGCTGATACCCTGCACCACCTGGGGCTCTGGACTTTCCCACTTCATTTCAGGAGGTCTGTCAGGTTTGACAGCACCAGTAATCTCAAAACAGTAAGGGATTTCTGATGAGAAAGAGAATGAGAGAGATACTAAGATTGTGGCTACAGGCAAGTGCTATCTTATTACTCCACAAATAGTCAAATTTTGGCACCTCTGCCTGGCATTGGCCCCCTCCAAGAGAAGACAGAAATTTATCTGCTTGAAATCATGGAAACCAATGCCAGAACCACAAGCTGGAAGCAGGCTGGTTGTTCTGACTGCACCCACATACCAGGGAGTAACTTCAATCGCTGTTCAAATTCCCTCTGAGATCAGACAGAAACATAAGGAGCAATGATGGCACGATGTGAGAATCCTCAACACAGACAAAGTCAGGGTGTTTCTTTCCATCTCCAGAAGGTATACATCAGCTCCTGGCAGTGTTGGAGCCCACATGCACAGACAACACTCTCACTCTGACATATGGGGAAGACAAAGCAGGTGTTTTCAGGGAGCAGTGAGTATATTAGTAGGATTGAGAAGCAGCTCCATGCTGCCAAGCACCGTAATAGAAGTCATATCCAGCAAGAAGGAAGGAAAGGAAGAACAAGAAGTTAGAGCCACCTGAAGCTGTACAGAGACTGAAAGAAGTACAAGTTGAAAAGCATAACCTCTCAGCTAGAAAGAATTTGGTAGCTGGGAATTAGGAAGGGATCTGAACTCAGTGTTTATGCAAAGAATTTGGACAGCCATTTGGAACAAACATTTGGAGTTTGCATTTAAAGTTAAATTGGGAGAGACAGCAAATAATAAGAAACAATACAGAAAGATAAAGAAGGTCTTAGAGCAAATATTTTAAATACCAACACAGCTAATAAATGCAAATGAAGTTCAGTGCAGATAAGCACAGAATTATGAGTCTGAAAGCAAAGAATAAAAAGCAGGAACTATCTGCTTAGTGGCAATCAGCTGCACTGTAATGACCAAGAATGAGATCTGAGGAATTATTGTGAAAGAAATCCCTAAAGCTTTCAGCCCAATGAGAAAAAATGATTGAAACAAACAAGATGATAGGCTTTATTAAACTACCAGAATATAATGCTCAGTTTCCACAATGTGAAGAGTAGGAATGAAGTACACCAAAATATGAGGATTAAAACCAAAAAGAAGCTGCATTAACCTCATAGATTAAGATGGATTTTTGCCCTTGGCTTCTGTCTGGAACCTGAATTTTCTCAATTATTTTGCTCCTTTGTTACCATAATGTCCTCTTTTATTATTTCACTTCCTTTTATTATTTTTTAATCTGTCATATAAAACTTTATGAGAAACCTAGCTAAGAAAGGACAATATCTCCTTCAAAATCGCCATAATCTATTGTTCAGGTCAGGTGGATTTTTAAAACATAAATCCCAATTCTACCTTGGATGCCTGCCTAGATTACCAGATGACCTCAGAATTATGGGCAAGAACAAAATTAAAAGCAGTATTATTACAGAGCCTGGGACAAGGCAGCAAACTTTGAGAAAGACAAGAGAGAAAGACTAGCACTGGCAAAGGTCTGGTATGGAAGTAATACCAGAGCTTTATACAGAGGGAAACCATCAGTCCAGCATGTCACCTCTCGCCTCAGGTCCTACAGTACTGGCTGAGCAGCTCTTGGCAGCCACTCATATCTCCTGGTACAATCGTATGGCTCTTCATCATCATCCCTCATCCTCATTGCTGACTCTAAGTACATGGTGGAACATATGCATGGCCATAATCTGCCAAGGGGTTGAGAACACAGCAAAATACAACAGCATTTTCTCAGGACTTTTACATGCCCCTAAGTAAAAAATTTTGCTTGAGGACACCTAAACCCAGAACAGTTGTCTTTGTAACAGTTTTCACATCACCTTTTAATCTCATGGAAAATTTTAGCATCCACACAATCTTGTGGCAAGAAACTCCATGGGCCCACCCATAGAAGGACATTTTATCTACTTGAGGTCTTCCTAGTGATGAACAAAACAGAAAACAGGTTTTTTTGCTTTTTTATGGTTCAGTACCCTGCCTTAGTAGTGTTCAGTTTTTGGGCCACAATAGCACTTCAGTTTTTTCAACAGAAGTTGTTCTCAGACTGTTGATCTTAATCATGGCTTTGACAGCAAAAAAAGACAACTGCATCAAGCATGGACTCCTGCCTTTCCATCATCATTTTTGTGTTCAGTCTGCTTCTGCAGGTTGCCAACACCATTTAACTTGTCATTCACATTGCTGCTCTCCCCTCCTCATTTAGTTTCAGCTTTAATAGGATATTTCCTATTCATCAAGTAGGACATTAGCAATAGCATTGACTTGTAACTGAATAAGAATGCAGCCCTACAGTTCCCTGTACACTTCCCCTGGCTCTAGGATCATTTCAGGCTAATCTATAGGTATCCTAGTGCCTAACTTCCTGCTGAACAACAGAAGCAGTGAATTCAAAAGTTTGAACTTCAAATAACTATTCTGCACCTTCCAAAAACTTAATTGGGCTGCACCTGAATCTGCAGTGTAAAGGAATAAGCAGAAAGACTTCCGACGTTCCACTTTGACAACATTTTCAGTCTACAGCTTTTCTGCTCTATTGAGTAACACACCAACTTGAGTAACACCCTTTCCTTGGGCATCATCTCCTCCAGAAACTGTGCCTGAGGAATGATTTCTTGCTGGTCCCAATGATTCCTGCCAGCCAAGTCAATTCTTCTCTTGCAGAAGAATAACAGGAAGCTAAAATGACAATGACTCAGCAGTGATGTGATCAGGGTTCAAACAGGATACAAGTGCAGCTCCCCCATAGCCCAGAATTATTGCAAACACCTCCTCTTGTCTTTCCTACAGATTGCTGTTTTCAGATGGATTCCTGCATAATTGTGCATTCCAGGAAATACTGCCTCTCATTCTGTTCTAATCTTTCTGTTTTGGTCAGTTCAGTGTATGAGAGCTCAAACTGAACATTTTCAGACTGTCACAAAGGTTAAAAAACCTATTTACTACAAATGAGACTCTCACTTGCAGAAGATGCCAGGCTCCTCCAGACGCAGCAGGGCTTCGGTGTTTATTCAGAGCTCTGAAAATAGCCATACTGAGAAGCACGGTGCTCTTGAGGTGAAGGTACTGCACTCTTCTGCCAGCATAAGCCCAAAACCTGTGAGGACAACCACCTGAGCATTTCTAGAGGGCGCAAAGCCTCCATAAAATGTTCCAGTGCTTTGCCTAGGCTTTTGCAATACAATAGTATCGAGCAGCTTTCTTTACCCCTTTGAGTCCCTGTCCAGACAACAGAGAGATGCCATAGTAATTCCACATCACCACTAAACCGCCATAAGGGGAGCAGACCCACAGGAGGGAGGTGATGCTGGGGGCCAGGGAAGGTTTGACACCCTTAGAACTTCTTGAGCACAGCTCTGCCTTTAGGTCATTGACTTTGTGACTTTCTCCACATGGAGTTAAAAAACAAAAAAAGGAGAAAAGGACATGGTGAAACTCAAGTATTTGAAAAATACACCCTTACTAGCCTCTCATGGGCAGAATCAGCTGAACTCTGATGCAAAACTACTTTCTGCCAAACTGCATGAAAGCATCATAAGAACTCATTTTATCTCCATTCTCCAGATTTATTGCAGAGATGCCCTCTCCTACTTCCACTCCAAAAAGCATTCCCATTATAACCCGCCTCCCTTTTTCAAAGATTTTAACTCATTTCCATATGCGCATGATGCTGCAGCTTGGCATACAAAGTCCTTAGTCCAGATGTGATGTTTTTTTAAAGAGGCAAAAATGCTTTCTTCAGTTTTTGATTTACAGACACATAAAAACTATAAGATTTACACTTTAAAGAGCCAGAAAGAGTACCTGAAAAAAAAAACAGAAATGATTGAATCCAGGAGGGAAATGAACTATCCCAGATTTTAATCCTGGAATCACCTACTTGAAAGGCAAAATATTTTTTTGCAGACCTCATTTTCAGAGCATC
This sequence comes from Tetrao urogallus, assembly GCF_951394365.1. Lineage (NCBI taxonomy): Eukaryota > Metazoa > Chordata > Aves > Galliformes > Phasianidae > Tetrao > Tetrao urogallus. The sequence continues at coordinate 68,061,446 of NC_136814.1, read as the reverse complement.
CTTCTTTTTTAAATATTGGAAAAGCTAAATTGATCCCACCCGCAATAAAGCTGTTGGGGGGTAACAAAGTAGGAATAAATGATTTTTGCCTGTAATATGTGGTATAATGGAACAGTTGTGGTATTTGCAGTTATGACTCAAGGAGTTGCAAAGCATGACTAAAAAACCAAATATCACATCACCTGACAAAGACGTCAGCAAAACAGGATGCTAGCAAAGATGGTATTACATGTAAAAGGTAATTGCTTCTGAAAAGTAAAGAACTCTGTGGGATGGCATGATGGTCAACCTTTTTAGAAGTACTGCTGATAACAAACTGTCCGTACACCCACACAGGCAGTTTTCTGTCTGTGAGCTGAACCCAGTGTAATGTCCCAGGAGCTCCAGTATAGCCAACTCAACCCAGTAATGAGAAGCAAAATCCGCTTTTCTCCAGTGCTCCAGCCAATTCCAAAGGGGCTGTAGGTGGCATCAAGCAAAGCAAGATCCACCTCTGCTTTCTATCATTATCACCTGCATTCATCCCCAACTGTTTAAACCATGAGACATACAAGTGGGAACTGTGGGAGTTCCTTTGCGGGTATTTAGCCTTTGGGTCCTTGAAGCTTAGAGAAACATCCCAAGCTCTGAGCTGCTAAGGCTGCCTAACACTCAGCATCATATCCTCTGACCCCCTCTTCCCTCTGCCTTTCAGCACAGCACATGGATTGAAATTTTCTTTCAGCTATTTCAAGAGCCATGCCAAGAACTGGATGTTTTACTAAAGCTACATGTTGTAAAATTGCTGCCTCAGACTTTGCCTCTTGCTCAGAGGTGATCCAAGCAAGGTAAATAGGACCTTCACATGGAGACAAGTTCAAAAGTCAGATTAGTGATTTCAGTAGCAAACCAAAACTGGTCAAGACACTTTTTGTAGTTTTATTAATTGTTTCTTGGAAGTTGAGAAATAGAAGAGATAAAATAATGACTGCTTCATTGTTTTTCTGATAGATTGCCTGAAAGATCTGACATATTTTAAAAGGAGATTGTAATTGAACATTTTAGATGTACCTTGACATTATTTTAGAATAGATTCTAGAAAACATTTAGATTATTGAGACATAAAAGAAGAGTGTGAGCTGATGGCAGAACAGAGCATCATCGCAGTTTTCTTTTTAAGGGGGCTTGAAAACCAGCAGTTTGGTAACTGCTTGATAGAGATGTTTTAGTATGAGCTTCAGAATATTCAATATGGGACCTCCTCAATCTGCTTCGCAACGAGCAAGGAACATGGGGACGGACACAAAGGTGCAAATTTTTAACAATCCAGAAAAAGGGTAACTAAAAGTACATTAAAAAAAAATACACATTGTATTTGCCTTTAGGTTCTTATTACATTTTCTCTTTATGTTTGTAAGTGCTTTTTCAGGCAGTATTCTCACTACCTGTCTCCTGCAGCTGTGAAGGTTTTGTTTTTCTCACTTGACAGTGCTTAAAATGATCCCCCAATATATGCCTCAATGGTGGAAAATGAGATGTAAGTGAAGAAAATGAAGGGCAAAGCAACAGTTTATTTTGCAATCTTTCTATTTTTCAAAAAATAAAAATAAAACCCACTGAGAACAGAATAATTCAAAAGTCAGTTAGGCAGCTCAGCATCGTCTGCTGTCCTTATTCCACTGCGCAAGCTCAGCTGTGAGCAGGGGCTTTTCTTCCAGAGCAACGAATCTTGCAATAATACATGAGTCTAGTCTATTTACTTTCCCTCATAAACTGCCACCGTTGAGAACATCCAAATATGTTCCTATATTCTCTTTCACCAAAAACAGTTCCAAAAAAGCAGAATACAAGTTTAAAGAAGGACTCAAATACTACATCTCTATGGCTGTAAAGCACTGTCTGCATGAGGTATGCTACACTGACGTTGCCGCTGAGCTGGAGAGACCTGCAATGCAGTAAATGTTTGATGTGAAATGAAAGGCTAGGAAGGTATTCATTTCCCTTACATGTACTCAAAGCATTTCATATTTCAACATACTTATAAACATGCCCTTGTTTCAGGCTTTTAGAAAAAACAAGCACAGTTTACTACTAAATGACTACTATCTGCAAGTGGCAATTCCAGCTAGCAGCCTGTAATTTGTCAGGGACAGATAACAGAACACTGTTATATTGCACCTGCTTAATCCAAGCTCCATTTATCTCGTGTGCATGTCAGCGTAGCCCAGAGACGCAAGCGGTAACAAATCTCATGGCATATGTGTGCATGCTGTTGTCTTGCTCATCAGATTGTATTGTGTTTTTTTAAGCCTCACACACAACGTTCTACCAAGATTTGCTGACTATAGAATGTACCTTTGAACTCTGGGACAGCTGAAACTTAATGGAACCTTCAAATCTCATTCAGCTGTTTTGAGAGAGGTAACGAGAGAGGGAAGACATTTTTCTAAACAAATGAGTTTTCATATTGGAAATAGTCTACTTTATGTTTTAATGCGTCATGGCAGAACATTAAAGTGTGCTGTGAAGGCTTTTAAAAAAGAGAATATTGCCATTTGTGGTTAGTCACCATCCACAGCCCATTATTTGAAGGAAAATATTACCCACTAATGGCAGCACATAGGAAATTGCTCCCTTGATAGAAATGGTTTACAGCAAGTAGGAAACAACTTTGGAATGGAGGCTGGCTAATAGCTTTACCTTGTCTCTGCAACTTTCTATATTCTTCTTTGCTTTACTGCAAAGTTGACTCCTTAATAGGAAAAAGGCTTTATCAGAGAGTACTACTTATTCACACAGCTTCTGTGAGCAGTGGAAATAAATCATTATAAGTTGAAAATGTTTCTTGAAGACCATTAAATGCACCCTTCTAAATTGCTCCATTAGGTATGATTATTTTATTTATTTCCAGCTTTAGCTTTCTCAGTTTGTATCTCATTTGCTTGCCCTAAAGATCTAACTTGTAATTTATCATATCAAAATCACCCAGCCCATTCTAAGTATAAATTATGTAAATGATAAAATTCATTTTTAGTAAATATGAGGTAAGTTCAGAGTGCCCAGACTTCTTTATTAGCAGGAAAACAGTACATATAATAGCATAGATCTGGCATTAAATCTGGATGCTGCACATCTCAGTCCATCAACAGAAATTGCAAAATGCAGAGGTTTAAGAACATATTTTTCAAAGATTTAACTGTATAAATTTCTAGCACGCCACAGAAAACACATTCTCACATTTTTCCACATTGTCTTTCATTTGACTAGTTCAAGTGGCTTTTGAAGTACTAAGGCATTAGCCAAAAAATGGTTGACAAACTATTAAATGAGATTTCTTTCTCTGTTCATATCCATTTGAGTTTATGTTCTCTATACAGAATCCAACAGTTTTTCCCAGGGCAGCCATGGGAGTCTATCCAAAGTGCTGGCCCTGGCTTGCTTTGAACTAATTCACACAATGAACTTCAGAGTGTGTTGATATTTGCAGAAAGTTAAGCCATTTGTTATGTCCAGCTCTAGTCCTTCTCCTACAGAGTTTGGTGAGGCTAGAGAACAAGCCATAGGCAAAAATACCTGATAGCTGGTAATACTGTAAATCTCTGCCTTCTTTCTGTGGGAGTGCAGTCAATCCTGGAAGCGGAGGTCAAGGGATACCCGTCCATGCAAGCAGAACTCACAGGAGCTGACGTGCAATTCTGAGCACGTATCAAGCTTTCTGTCTTCCTGGGTGCCCCAGGGAAAAAAAAATGTATCGTTATTCACCCAGTAAAATTAGCAATATGCTTAAGTCACACTCGTTCCGTTCATGGTCATTTGGATTATGACATCCAGTGTTTTGGGTAGAGATACACTGTCCTTGGCAGCCTGAATCACCAGATTATGTTCCAGCTGAGTACCTCTAGACTGTCTATTCAGAAGAAAAGTTCTCAGAGTCAAGCCTGATAAATACATGACTGTCTTCATGTGTATGCAAATAGACATATATTCTACCAGCTGTCTGCACAGCTGATACATATGCTAGCCAATAGCACAAATAATATCAGAGCTTGTCTCTTTTAGCTTGGGATAGTGGGGAAAAAAAACCAACCATGTTAATTCATTTAAGCATCCTTCCTGGGCAGGAGCATGTGCAGGTGCAACCCTCTTCCTACACTACAAGCTTATTCCTCCAAAGTCAGTGCTTGCAGTCAGTTGAAGGCTGAACCGAAACGATCACTTCTGCAGTGGGATGGACAAGTTAATACCCTGCCAGTGACAGAAACAGCAAGAAGCTGAGCTCTCCCAATAAATTCTCCCCACCTAGTAGGAACAGGCTGTTAGCTGTCTGCATAAGTTATCCCCACAATCTGTAAAATAAGGAGATTCTACCTGCCCACCCTTCACATCCTGAATATATTGTAACAGTAGGACATAACTCAGTTGCTGGAGATTAAAACCATAATTCAGATGCCCAAGTACTTTATAGGTGAATTAAACCTGTGTTTGAATTTTGTCTGTTAAGCGTTTCAGCTGAAAGGGAATGAGAAAGTTGCATAACTTATTATTTAATGTTTTCAGCAGACCTCACTAACATACTGAAAATCAAAGAGTTTGCATGAGACACATATGTAGACAGGAGTTATAAAAAGGCTGTGCCTCCTTTTATGGCGATGCAGATGCAATAAGAAGACTGTTGTATAAAGCCATTTTCTGTGTAGTAGCTCATTTAAAGACTGAAGAACACTTCACTAAGTCTTCTTTAACACCAATGTGTACAGGACAAAATTTGGTCATTCAGTGACTCTAGATGGAGAGCATGTCTCATACAAGCTTTCAAACTCTGGTGCTACTTTTTTCTTACTTCTCTTCACAATATGACACTTGCCTATTTCCTTAGTAAATATGAGTTTCTTTAACATCCCTCACAAAAGATGAAACAAATACACTCCTTCATGCTTTTCTCTGGAACATCTTCCTAGCAAGGTACCTATTCTGCTAGTTCTCGTTTTCTATCAGCTAGAAGTTTACTTGCACCATGTTGGATTCCAAGAGGAGCTATAATGAAATCTTCTCAATTTTTCTTTTTGCACAATATTTAAAAATACTAAAAGCATAAAACCCAGATACTGTCACCACCCAAAACATGCACCATCTATTCAACCTTTAAAAGTTATGTATTAAACACCAGCATTGCATCCCAGAGCATTTCCACATACTTTTTGCAGTGATATAAGTATCATTCCTTGCTGAGATGCAATTACCCTCTCATACTGCTCAGCCCTTTTAGGAAGCAGAATGAATATATGTACCAGCTCAATGCATTATGCAAATACAGAATCAAGTAAATATTTGGCTTCACAATGCCATGCAACAATCTTATAATCATATAATCACAGAATGGATTGGGCTGGAAGGGACCTCAAGGATCATCAATTTCCAATCCCCATGCCACAGATAGAGTTGCCAGCTGCTAGATCAAGTGCTAGACCAGGTTGCCCATGGCCCCATCCAACCTGGACTTAAACACCTTCAGGGACAGGGCATCTGCTACCACTCTAGGCAGTGTGTTCCAGCACCTCACCATTCTCTCAGTAAGATGCTTCCCGCTGACATCTAATCTAAATCTCCCTTCCTCTAGTTTAAAATCATTCCCGCTTGTCCTATCGTTATCTGTTCGTGTAAAAAGTTGATTTCCCTCATGTTTATAAACTCCCTTTAAATATTGGAAGGCTATAATGAGGTCTCCCCACAGACACTCCTTAATTCAAAACACTCCAATTTATAACCCAAGACCCTGAAAAGGTCTTTGATTTTAGTGACAAAAGGCAGAAGTTGATATCATCACAGGCGAATTACTGGGTTATTCAACACTTTCTCTATCACCAGGCGTGTAACTTTACACATCAGATGTTGCCAGCAGGCTTGTAGGATGCTAACTTGCTCACTGTCCAGAGACAACAGTAATGACAGTGACAGGCCAGCTGTTTAAGAGGAAAAAAAAGCAGCAATCCTAGCTCTGAGGGCCCCTTTCTATATAGGGGCATTAGATGTCTGGAAAGCAGCAGGGAATCAACTATAAAATTCTGTAGACTCCAGTTCAATCGAGGGACCCTGTGGGATACCAGTGGTTTGTGACAGAACTGATTATCAGATGGGATGGGAAAAATGCACAGATAATTGATTGAAGCAACATTTATACCCATATAACCTTCCAGTTCTCTACTAATACTTAAAGGAGAAATAGAGCTACCAATAATGATTACATCGCTTTTCATCCCATAAGATCTTTGGATGCTTTTCAGACTACAAGATTGCTCATCCACTGCCGAATTACAGCTGGCTACTAGAACCATTTTGTAGCACTATACAATAGCTATTATGAATGAAATGAAGAATAAACTTCTCCTATTGATCCGGCAGTAGGAACCTTCAATAGATAGAATGTAATTGCCCGAGCTAACACAGAGAAAGGTTGAAAAATTGTAGTAACTGAGTATGAAAACACTGACTAAGTTAGCAAAGTTAGCCTTGAAACAGCCAAAAAATCTCTGGGAAAAGTTAGAGGACATGAGCGATCCACACTAAAGCTTTAGTATCACATCAGGGAGCAAGGGAAAAACAAACCTCAGCTCTACTCAATTATCCAACTCTTATTCCCCCTCAGATACAGCATCCTTTCCAGTCAAAGCCATCAGTCTCTGGTCTTGTCACAGTAATAAATTGTGACTTTATATGCAAATATAATTAACTTGGCCAAATAAATAGAATGAAAAATGAAGATATGGAAATCACCTTTCCAGAACACAATCTCCTTTGTCCTGCCTCTTAGGACCTTTTTGGGTGAGAATTCTAACTCATTCTCTGGCTCCAAATGAAGCCCTGGCCAAACAGTAACACAGCCTGGAAAAACCCAAGACTGGCATTTCACAGCATCTGCCTCATTCCAAAATGAAACAAGGCATCTGAACATAGCTTCTGGAAATTTTCACTCTAAAGAATAGATATTAGAAAGAAATTATTTACTGTGAGGATGGTGAGATGCTGGAACAGGTTGCCCAGAGAGGTTGTGAATGCCCCCTCCCTGACGTATTCAAGGCCAGGATGGATAGGACTGTGAGCAGCCTGGTCTAGAGGGAAGTGTCCCTGCCTATAGAAAGTGGGCTGGAACTAGAAGAACTTAAAGGTCCCTTCCAAACCAATGGTGTGGTTATTCTATGATTCTATGATTCTGTGAAAGAGTCCAGCGGAAGGCCACCAAATGCTTGGATTGGAGCACCTCTGTTGCAAGGAGAGGCTGAGAGAGCTGGGTCTGCTCAGCCTGGAGAAGAGGAGGCTCAGAGGGATCTCATCAATGTGTACAAATACCTGCAGGAAGGGTGCAACACGAGCAGAGCCAGGCTCTTTTCAGTGGTGCCCAAAAACAAGAGAAAATGGGCTTGTGCCCATTTGTACTGGAACACAGTAGGCTCCCCTTGAGCATGAGGCAGCACTGCTGAGCTGTGCAGGTCACAGAGCACTGGCAAAGGTTGCCCAGAGAGTCTCCCCCATGAGATCTTCAGAATCCACCTGGATGTGGGCCTGGGCACTGTGCTTTGGGTGTTCCTGCTTGGCAAGGAGTGTTCCTGATTGGCAAGAGTTGGGCCCATCTTGTCCAGAGGTCCCTTCACACCTCATCTATTTGGTGATGCTGTGATTATGCTGTGATTCATCTCATTGCCCTCATTTTTACCCCCTCCCTCCTTGGCTTTCTGACATACCTATTTTTATGGTTCTTGGTCACAGTTCTGTAAGCTGCTCATGGGGTCAGAAAGGCAGGCTGCCTAATTGGACAGGGAGGAAAAGAAATAATATTGATATATGATACTATCATGATGCAGTTGGTGTCCACATAAAGGACTGTGCTGGTAATTGATCCAAAGTCACATCTGTAACTGGCATAATTCCATTTTTATAGCAGATCTGCCTTAGTAGCGTAGAAGAGCTCTGAGAAACTGTTGTGAGAGATGAAAGTGCTAAATTTTTTTTAAATGGCACCTAAGGAATAGGCTGCAGGGGCAAGGAGGAGTGGGGTGGAAGCTCCTCAGCTCACATTTGAGGCTAAATGTTCAGCATATTGGTTTCCCAGCATCACTGAATTGATGTAGACCTGCTTCTCTGCCCTCTTTCAAGACAGTATTTTGTTTTCTATATCTGAAATCATTCCTGGCTCACCTTCTGAAGACCTTTCTAGCTCAATCTACAAAGCCTTTTGCAACACACTGTTCCTCAGTGAAAAGCTATTTGAAAAGGCAATGAATCGTGAAGTGGTCTGATAAATACTTGGCAGAGGAAAGATGCTCCAGTGCTTGGGCAGCTAGGCTGGGATTTCAATGATCAAGTTGAAGAGTTTTCTTTTCCTCTTTTTTTTTTTTCCTCCTCTCTGCAGCAGATTTCAAATAAACTTGGGCATGTTATTTAACCTTACTTTCTAGTTCATGGAAGTGTTGTGGACATGACCACTGAGATAAACACTGATAACAGCAGTTATCACTGTTTCTTCAAAAAAAAGCCAAAGTTGTTCTATTATTTTTGCTTCTATTTTTTCTTAAATACACTGTCAATTTTATTTTTCCATATTCTTTCCCAAGATGAATTAAAACAGTCTCAACTTTCATGAATCTTGGGAAAACCTTCCTTACTACTGCTCTCCAGTTAACAACTTACGGCAAGGTTTTGCCAAGGACACTATTGTGTTAATCTTTGCAGAGTGATGGATTGAACAATTGTTTCTATTTATTAATCTCTGATCACTTCAAAGAGCATTTGAATCTATGGAAAATGATAATAATAAAGAAATGATGCTTGACAACTGTCTCCCTTTAGAGCTATAGATGCTGAATTGTACAATCAGATAGGCATGACAACTTGAAGAGGTCAGTTGTTGACAGAGAGCTTTCTGTGTAGCACATGTAATTGCAGAAGTACTGTTTGTCTTCCTGTTGATTCATTACTATCATTTTCTGTTCAATTTCAATGTCATTTTACTTATCCCAATTTCATTTCATGATCCAGAAAGGCACTTGCTATTAGCACAGGTAAGAGGTATTTTTCATAGCACTTATCTGCTGAAAGTCACCCTGAGCAAACACACACCTGGAAGCAAACGTGCCTTCAGACAGCATTCAGTGGAGGCAGCCAGGCACCCATGGAGTGAAGGGCAGATCTGCAGCAGACACACGCAGTCCACAAAACAGGGGCTAGTGCATGACACGAGGCATCTGCTTTCTTCCCAACATGGAGCAAACTCAACAAAAGCAGCACTGAAAGCTGTTTAACAGCATCTTTCCTGACATCTTGAGGTTCCTCTGTGTTCAACTATTTATGCCATCTTCAGGAAGACTCAGACAGAGAGGCACTGTTTTGTTGATGCTTTCCTTCTTCCACTTCTTTAGCTGTATTTTTCTATTGCACTCCCAAAATGCTGTGAAACTTGGGAACTGTCTAGATGATGTGGAAACCTGTTTTTACAAATTGTTCTTTGGCACCATGTGCTCGAGACCTGTAGGATCTTTCCACTAAAGCAAAAAGTCAGTGATATAAGAAATGAGCAGTGTATAGGTATCTTTTAACTGAACTGGTAAAAGAGGTTCCTTTCCATGTTGATCAGACTATTTGTGCAAGCTATCCATCTGACTCGCCTCAGGAAAAACACTGTGGTGTATGTGATCTAATTTAGATGTCTTGGCCTGAAACAAGATGAAGATGTTTGTGCAGTTTTCTCTAAAGATTAGCTGCCAACAAGGGAAAAGAATGATCAGAAGCTATGATGGTTGCCCATTTTTCTGGCATAACTGAGTCTGGAAGAAGTTAACTGAGGTTAATCAAAGTTAACTTTTACCTGTGTTTTTGGACATATGGATGCTTCCAAAGAGCTATTTCAGGTATAAGCAGCAGTGAAGCATTATACACATTGAGTCATGCAGCATCCTTGCTCTGCCTTGGCCTCACGCCCACCACCTTCAGCCCTTTTAGGGAAGCAGCTCTGCATTCGTGTCTTTGCCAACAGAAAAGCCACAAGAAGGACCTCTGAGAAGGTGACCACATCTAATCACATATGCTTGACAACAGTAAGTCAAATTAAGGCTGATTACAGATTTGGCACTCAGAGACCACACAAAGGTAAAGAGTGCAGTAAAACTAATCAATATGTTCTTGATGATGTTAATGGGCCATCCCTTTTTTATCCTGTGATATTTCAGCACACACATCATTAATACTGCAGATGCTAAGCCCCAGATGAGGGCTGCTTGCCCAAGTCATCTGTCATTTCATGAATACGGCTGGGCACACTCTTGCCCAGACCCTGTGTTGAAGGCACAGCACTGAAACAAGAGTCCTGGACATTTGCTTCATTAAAGCAGAAGCCTCAGGCTTTCTTGAAAAACTCATTTACTATCTTAGAAATTAAACTCTTGTTAACATGTATTGGAACAATATTTGTTTTAGGTGCAGCAGCTTCACATGAGCAACATAACTCAAGTTGATTTCTACCATTCTGAGCTCCCAACAACCTCCATTCTCTAGGGTGGAAATGAATCAACACATTTATGACTTCAGCTGTTGCATGGGAGAACTGTTCACCCGAGATTTATCCACCTCTGATCATTGAAGCCCAGAAACTTTGAGTATAATTATGAAGAAAAAATGAAGCTAGAACAGCTAGTTTGTATTTTACCCAAGTTAATTAAGCATAATCATTTGTGTATCTTTTGCTGTAATTTGGCGGGCTCTCAAAAAGCCATCTTGCTGAGACCTGATTTTTACCTCTTTACTTGTCCAGTGAAAATGGCTATTTCCATGAAAGCATTCAGAGAAATAGATTACTACCTAATAGCACCAAAGCACTTGATATCTTCTGGTTCAGATGTCAATCTTGTTATCTGTCTGTACCTTTTCAAGTAGCACAAAAGCTATTTATTTACAGACTGACACACAGTAGCTTGCTTTGTTCTGTCTCTTTTCCCTCAAAAGAGATACTGATTACTCAAAGTCAGCTTTCCTTTCCATATAAATACTAAAGAACACTTCACATCTTCAAAGCACCGTAGACATTCCTCTAAGCATTGACTGCTGTTATTAGCTATTACTTTAAGCTTAAATTGTATTGAATTAAAATAATCTCTTAATGATCATCCCCTCCTCAGAGGACTTAATGGTTTTTAAATTGTGTTTTGGCAAGTATGAGACTAAGCAAGTATGCAAGCCTGGATCTTATCGAGAGACAATTTCAATCAATGAAGTCATCAGGTTGTTTAAATGCATCACGCCACACCTCAACAACTAACATTTAGTAGAATGTTTGCAGAATATTACAAAGTCTATAAAATATGGATTAAATGTACCTGAGACACAACTGGTTTCTTGACAAACAGGAGATGAAAGCTTTTTTTTTTCCACTGACTGCTGATCTGGACTTGCTGCAAGCTGTGGAAAATACTGGCTAACTTCCTAGCAGTAATATTCCTTGCAGCGGGCAGTCCAGCAAGTCTCTTCAAAGAGTAATTTTCTATGTGAATGATTTATTTTTCTTTGAAGGTTGATGGATTTTGATAGTTGAAAAACAGAAGCTGTAAGGGACTTCAGTTACTAACAGCCTAACCGCTGAAAGATGGTCTTCATCTTCCTGTTTGTACTACTGCCCATCCCTGAATGGTCTGTAAAATGTTGCACCTTACCACTAAATATTTTTATGCGTTTTCTGAGGTTTTATCATTTGTAATGATATTGTATTTCTTTTCACTTTTCTTAGGATTTTGCAATTTAAATGAATAAGCTACCTTCAATTGCCTAAGGACCAAATTGAAAGTGTGGTCTTAACTACCAGGAGTTGGTATTGTATGGCCTTTGTTTATTCTGCAAGTACATGACTTGGGTGAAAGTGTGCATTCTTTACTTGTATGAAGCAAAGACATATTGAATAATCTTAAAAGCAGAAGAAAACAAAAGGAAACTACTCCTTCAGGTACCGTGCTGTTCACGTTTTTGTTCTTTATTAATATAAAAATTTAGCATATTAGTGGAAAAAACAAGCCTGCCTAAGTGGATGTTGCTCATAGGATAGGGAGATATCAGTGAGGATAGAAAGCTCTGAGCTCTTCTATAGATATACATATGTTATAGAATGGTTTGGGTTGGAAGGGACCCTTAAGATCATCTAATTCCAACACCCTGCTATAGGCAGGGACACTCCTTCTAAACCAGGTTGCTCAAAGTCCTATCCAGCCTGGCCTTGAATGCTTCACAACCTCTCTGGGCAACCTGTTCCAGTGTCTTACCATTCTCACAGTAAATAATTTCTTCCTAATATCCAATCTAAATCTACCTTCTTCCAGTTTAAAACCATTTCCCCTCATCCCATAGCTCTTACAAAAAGTTGCTCCCTAGTTCTCCTGTAGGCCTCCTTCAGGTACAGGAAGACCTCTACAAGGTCTCCTTGGAGCCTTCTCTTCTCCAGACTGACTAGCCCCAGCTCTCTCAGCCTGTCCTCATAGGTGAGGTGCTCCAGCCCTCTGACCATTTTCATAGCTCTCCTATGGACCCATTCCAACAGCTCCATGTCCTTCTTGTGCTGGGGGCCCAGAACTGGATGCAGTACTGCAGGCATTGCCAATGCTAAGCAGAACTGATAACCCTGGTGTCTAACAGCTGCCCAGATTGTATTGATCCTCTGCAGACTGGGACTTGGCAAAATACCCAGCTGGACCCAAAGGCAATGTCCAGCAATGTTCAGCTGAACATCATCTACTGACAGGATCCCACTAGGAGGACTCGACCGCCCATCAGCCCTGCTGATGCTGTCTGCAGAGTGATATTTCATGGGTCTGTCCCAGACTGGAGGAAAGCTCGTGTCCCTACCATTATCCCAACAATAAGAGCAGAACAAATTTTGCATTTCAGTAAGATCTCATTTCACTTACATGACAAAGGAAAAAACAAAAAACAAACAAACAACCAAAAATCCACCGAATTCAGGACAGAACCTTTTCAAGTGGATTTGACAAAAAGCTACTTACAGCTCTGCTGCCAAGGACAACCACCCTCTCTGTCTGGCACTGTCAGTGGTCCTCTGCTTGGCAGAACATCAACTCCAGCACCACAGGGCCTGGGGCTGCAGGGAGGGAGAAAACAGATTTAAACAAGTCCCATCAATACTGTCGTAGCGTGCAAAGTGCAAGAGGTCACTAGACTCAGGAGCTTCCAACAATACTTTTAGTTTTTCCTTCTGAAGTCCTGCTAAACTGTGAGATTTTAGATTCACTGAGTGTTTTCTCCGAGTCTGATCGTATAAAATATGACTGAGGGATAAACACAGACTGGGACTCTTCACCAGAATATCTGCTTTCAAACAGCATATCCAGTGGTGTTCAGAAGGCAACGCCACATGAAGTGCTCCTCCGCATTTTGCTTCAAGCTCTCAATAGCCAGCCAGCGTGTTTCAAAAACAAGACAGTGCATCTGTGAAAAGACAGAGACTAAAAAGTGCTGCCAGTTTAAGGTCTTGAAGTCTGGCTACTGCTGTGCCAGAGGAAGAAGGCTGCAAGCAAGGGGTGTAGCACCAGCAGAAGAATGAGTTCAAACAATCACCCGGGTGCTTTTTTTCTCCAGCCCGTCACCTCGACTTGCCCTGGGAGGGAGGGGGGAAGGTGCTGGTGCAGGGGATGAGCAATTGTTCCATCCTTCTGAAAAGATACTGCACTGAACAAAAGTTTAAAGTTCGCCTACTTTGGGGAAACTGCCACTGACCTCTCTCACTCAGCTGATAAAGGCTTGGGGGGTTGTTTTTCCTTTCAAAATCTGAGGGATTGCTTCCCAGAATAAACTCCAGACTGACAGAAATCAGCTGCTATGACAAGCTATTTCTCCTTTACTAACTAGCAATGTTAGAAGCAGTTAGATTTTAACAACCACCTGAAAGTGAAGAGCTTTTGTTTTTAATGTCGAAATACTTGAATCTAAGTTTCTCTTCAAACTGATCAGCTTGAGTTCTTAAGAGAGTGAAACTCAACATGATGAAGCATTTGCTTCATTAGCGCAATAGCTTACCTGGATTGAGTTTTAACTGTCTTCAGAGCATTCCAGGGATAGGGAAGCATCAGACATAGGTGATGGTTGCCTGAGACTGACTGGGAGATGAAACCAATAGAAACTGGGCTGCCAGCAAGGCATGCGTGTCACTGTCACCCCATGTCACGAGTTGGTCCACTGCCACACATTGAGAAGAGGGTTCCAGCTTTCTCCCAAGGGCACAGATTAATTTTACACCACTGAGAGAAAGATATATAAGCTCCTGTGAAAACAGTTAGTGTCGAGAATATGTTTACTGTGAGTATAACCAGATATCAAATACTGAAACTGTTATATCCTCTTACCTAATTAAAAAAAAAAAAAAAAAAAAGAAAAGAAAAGTTCAGAGATAAGAGACATCAGCTTCTAAATACCATACCTCTTAAAGCAGTCTCTTGGGAGCTGGGGAGGTATTCATGGATATTCTTATCAAGGAAAGAACTATTTAACTACTTGAAACTCTCAGCCACTATTAAGAGCCATTAGAATTTGATGCTGTTTTCTTCTAATCAGGATTCTTAGAGAGAGTTTGGGGGTTTCTAAATTCACTTGCACCATAATCCTGAGCTCTTCTTCATATTTCTTTTCTATTTCAGAATTGGTTTTAGCAATTTATTCTGACAAAAAACAAGTACATTCATGCTCAGAGGTTAAACACACACACACAGACTCCCAAGGAATTTCAATCTTGTTTATCACAAATGCATTTTTCATTTCTGCTTTTTCTATTCCACAGTGGCAACCAGACAAGCCTTCACTTATTCATTTGCATCCTATCCTGTCTCACTTTAAAAAAAGATGAAAAATATAGTACCATTTAAGCACACTGTATTTAATTATTACCTGGCAGTTCTTACAAGTCCCTTCTGCTTCTGGAGCTATTAAGCTTTGGGTTTTCAGCAAGCAGGAAGGTTGGGCAGCTGTTTTTTCTGATCCCCACCCATCTATACCACCTGGATCTCTAAGCACTTCTCCAGAAAAAGGTATCATTTCTGATAACCATCTGCACCTTATATACATAGGCTGTATGGCTTGACATTCAGCATCAAACATCACTGCACTCTGTTCAGATCAGTGGTGCATTAAGCACAGCGTCAAAGGACAGTGGAAGATTTCTCATTGAAAACATCAAGGTGAAGTGCAGTCACTGTAGAAAGTGCATTAAACCAAAATGAAGAGTGGAAAAAAAAATCACAAGTGTACTGCAGCTTTTCCATTCAGTTTCATGGTCTGTTTTGTATTACACATGCCTTTCAGTTTGCCAAAACAACATGGAATTTGGAGTTAAGCTCTGGGAAATGTCAAAGGAGTCCCACGTGGTGCTAAACATGCACTTGTATGTGCATTTACATTGCCTAAAACCAGGCTTGGGAAAAAGCTGTGTGCATAGGAAGGTATTTAAATTAAAAACACAAAAGCCAAGAGAGCTGCATTTCCAATCAAATCTTTTGGACTTTGTTTCGTTCAAAATGGATACATCTCACGTCATTGTCCTAACCTGTAAGAAAAGATTGTTTAAACAACCGTCTCAAGCTCTTTCTCATGGGATGAGATAGACATCCCCTACAGCACTTCCATACACTTTAAGTTGTCCCTGGATGTGTTATCAATCCCTCCATGGTCACTATCCCATTGAAAATGATTAGAACCATATAAGGGATTTACCCACTTCTGCATGCCCATTCAGTAACAGCATGGCTTACTGGGTATATGGACAACAACTTTGTGATAACATCCTGCTATGAGCCAACAGCCATGGTTGGCTTTCTCAACAGCACTTTAACATTAAAAAATATTTCTTCAAAAGCTGCAGAAGAGGTACAGAATCCCACATAACCTCAACAAAATGTAACACTGTCTGAGTTTCCATGAATTGCCCTGAGAAAAATTAATCCTCGTTAATTTAAATTCAAACCAGAATTGAAAACAAGATGAAGCAGTTTTAGGAAGACAGGTGCTGATCTTTATCAGAAACCCTCTATGATCAGCAGTCTACTGGACAAATACAAAAATCAGAGTGCTCAGATGAACTGAAAATACTAAAAGTGGGCTACCTTCATTTTCTAGTCCCTGAAATGTACTTGAATCTGTATTTTCCCTTTTGTTCTAGAATTTGTTAAATCACTTGCTACAGAGCATCACTTAAAAGTCAAATAACATGCTTTCTTACTTGCTGCATTGTAGGGAGTCATTGGTAGAGGTTCATTTTTACATTCCTAATACCATAAATAATAGTTTTCATTTATGGCCATGTTATCTCTTATGTTTAAGTATCTCTCAAAGTGACATTTTGCTGAGATGCAGTAACATATAAATGAACCACATTTGTTAGAAAAACGCTCCCTATCGATATACTTTTTAGTGTGGTTCTGCTGTATGTTTTCCTTGCAAATTTTATAACTAATTATTTTAGAGGTGTTTTCAAAGCAGAACAACACAGTTTCTCACAAGTTCTCCTTTACTTTCTCAGGTATGCGTTGGAATTAGCAAGTTATTCAATGTTTTACTGCTCATAGATTGAATTACATTTATCACTCCGCAAACGAAGCAGCGCAACTGCCCTTTTACATGTGAAACATGCAATTCATTGATTTCTGGAGCTGTAACCACAGCTTTACATTTATCATATGTCACTTCTAGTTTACTTAGCAGTCCCCTGTACAGGACAAAGTAGTTTAAAACAGTGCTATTAAAAAGAAAAAGAGAAACATTTCACATACAATTGTAACATTCATCAACTGTTCTTAATAGAGCAATGTAGCACTATTTATCAACTACCAGTTTCCAATCTCTCTAGCAATAGCATTCTTATAGACTGCTCAAAGATCTAAGTACAGAATGACAAAAAGAATAGTTCAAACATGGCCCATATAAACCAACTACTTCTGGTGCAGTAAAACCTCTTTTCTGCCATAGGAAGAAGCAATTTTTGATCCCTGAATTTTGTGCCTGTAGGTTCAGATCAGCCTCATGACCTGAGAGGAAACTACTTTGCCCTTAAAATTAAGAACTTCTCCTCTTCCGGTTTTGGATACCTCCATCTGAGTGAACAAGACCTCACTGAAGCCCCCTATTTTGGAATCCTCTGAATCCCTTGAGCACTTGGCTTTGTAGTGGCAGTCCCTGTTCCAGGGGGGATGATCTGCTGGAGGTATTACAAACCCAAACAAACCTTGGCACTTGCCATTTGGTCTAGAGATTCAATAGAATGAAGTGCCAAAAATCTTGCTCACAACTCAAATATTAAGCTAAATATCAGAAAACATACAACAGCCTTGCATTGTTCTAAAGCTCTTCTACTACCTTACCCTTTGCTGATATGTGGTATGAAGGCTCCAACAACTGGTTGAGCACACAGGGCCAGCATCTCTGTTTCCTGGTCAAGTAGAGCCTACATTGTTGCCCAGGAAGTCAGGAGAAGATTATCTTTCCTTCCTTCTCTGCTGGAGTGTGCTTCATTGTGCCTTTGGGAAAAATGCAAATTAAAAAAAGATAATAAAAAGTAAATAAAAAAAAACAAAAAAGGTGGAAATGTGTTGTGTGTCCCTTCCAAATCCTGTATGGACAGTGGGAGAGAGGCTGAAAGGCTACACAAACACACCTATGATTATCCACAAAACATCCAGTGATCTTGTCACTTCTTTCTAGATATTAGGAAACAAAGCGTATTTCTGCAGGAAGGGCAACAAAGCGATGGCTTTACCTGCCTCCATCCCTCAAGGCAGAGTAGCTGCCTGCCTGGTTCTGTGACAGATGCAGCAACGCAGTCACACACTCACTCCAGCCTCAGGATCTTCTCTTAGTTCTTTGCACTACCAAGGACATTGCTTGCCAGGAGAACAGCTTGTCTTGGGGTAGAAAGGATGTGGGAGAGAAAGTGGCAACTGTCAATGCATCTTCTTCCTCCAAGTGAAATACATTTTCAGCTTGTTAAGGGGAAAAGCAGAATTTCTTCTGTCAGATGACTGCAGGGACAAGTCAACACAACTGCAAGAATCAGCAAACTTAAAACTCTTGTGGAAAATATACTCTCCAAGGCAAATAAAAGCAGATTGGCTTAAACAGAACGATCTCTTTTTATGACATTTAACCTTGAAGATTTTTTCTTTCTACCAGAGATACTTTCATGTGGCTTACTACAAAAATAGAAAAATCAGTGTTCTTCTTAATCACAAAATGAAGTCGGTCTTATTTACTTCTTCCTGTGTGTGTGTGAAAAGTGTGGTTTTGGTTAGCATAAACGATGCCTGAAGTGAAAGGCTGTAAAATAAAGACTCCCCAAAAAGTTTTTGTTTCCAGTATTGTACAAAAATGTGTTACTTAAGAATAAACCATGTGATGACCTATTTCATCTGCTCAAGAGAAAATTATTTTTGTATGAAACAGGGTATAACAATGGATAACCCCCAAGAATTTCTCCACCTTCCGCAAAATGGGCTGGTATGAAAACAAAGTGTGGTGCTTCAAATGTTTCCACTCAGCAACTAGGACAGTCACTTAAAAAGGGGGAAGATCCATATTTGAGTCTTTCATATCAGTTAGGCAAAGCTTCAGTTTGTCTTTCTCAAATTCCAGGTCTGGAAAGGACCTCAAGAAGCCATGTGGCCTGAGCTTTTTAAACAGGCCTGCAAGATCATGGCCATGTTCAGTCAAGCTGTGAACAGCTCTGAGAACAGAGACACCACAATATCTCTGGACAACCTGTTCCAGTGTTTGACCACCATCATGGTGAAAAAAAAAAAATTCTCCTGTTGAAACTACTGTCTATTGTCTCTCATTCCTTCCTTCTGCATCTCAGAGAGCAGAATTCAAGTATTTCATGCATTGCATTCCCTTAAATTACCCACCACAGGAGGCTATCAGTTTGATTAGGTAAATCCACACATAAGCTGAGGTGATCCACTGCTGCTGTCACCACTGCCTGAAACACACCACTCACCATCTCATGGTACTTACATGTACTGTTAGGTCTCCACAGGTGTTCAGCAAGCATCAGGGAATGTCAGTGTCTGTCACTTTTTCCACAGGGAGGAGTTAAATTTTATGCCTTTGCTTCGTATGCAGTTCTAAGTCAGATGCTGTTGTGTCAGACTGTCCTTCTGCTGCCTTCTGTCATAGAGCAACAACACGTAAAGGAATATTGGCGGGAAGGCTCAATTTCTACTGCCATACCACCACCGCTCACTTTTGCCACAATGGACCAACATAATAAAATATGAGGCATTACTTTCAGAGCAGCCCTTTCCCTGTAGATAGCTTTTGTAACATCAGTAGACAAGCGCTTTCTAAACTTCCATGTACAGTGACTGAAAATAAAGCAAAAAAAGTGAGCTGATAATTTGGAAAGGGTGAAATGGGGTCTAAAGAGAGTGTTCCAGGACAGACAGTACCAGAGAAGGGAGATACAATCGGTTACTGAAGGTATTATAAGATACTCATTCCTCACAGTCACAAATACTCACCAATTCTGAGCACTGGGTTCAACTTGTTTAACATTCTTAATAAATAACTAAGGGCAAGAAAGATTTTGGCCAGGTGTCCAAGTGCCTGATACTGAAAGAACAACTTGCTGAAGGAATATTTAATTTAGCAGAGTAGAAAAAGCCAAGCTCTAATGGTAGTTGAAACCAAATAAATTTAAGTTATTTGCAAGTTTTTAAAATAGTGAGGCAAGAGATGACTAAAACACAGATGCAAATTTAAAAAAAATGGACTCTCCATCAGTCCTCCTTCTTGGCAATCTTTCTGGAAAGCATGTCTTATCAGCAGGGATATAATTGGTTCCTGAACAAATATATATTGCAACCTCCCTTGCAAAAGATCTGATAAGAACATACCCATAGACTTGAACGTTCATAGACCGAAATCAGCATAAAGAACACTCATTCTGCCTAAACAGCAAATGTAATCCCCAGCAAGCACCATGGCAAGTTTAATCTGCCCTTAAGAGCACCAAATTCAATGCAGCTGGTCTTTTCTGCCCCATCCATTTTCCTTTTACTTGTATTAATAAAGTTCTAGGGACACATGATCGCACCAGTAATGCAGCAGGGCAACAGCCTGTTCATACTCCTGCAGGATGACATTTATTGCAACGATGAACTTTACAAATACTTCAAGCCAGATGGTGTCTGGTCTCAATGGCATACAGGCGAAGGAGAGCCCCTGAGGACCTCATACAAAGGAAATCTTGGCAGTTCACAAGGTAACAAGGTTTCCTGCTTTTTCTGCCTGAATCAGACCCTTTTAAACAGCTTGCTGTCCTGACCCTGCGGCTGCTTGGTTCTCACAAATAGGCTTTAAATTGCTTGCACGTAAACGCCAGTCTCTGTCCACAGACATAAGCTTCTTTCTGCATGCTGCAAATATCCCCTTCTGGTTTTACGAAATGCACCTATTCACATCAGCAAGATCTATGTGCTCTACCAGGCTCTTTACTGTTAATTCTCTTTTATAGCAATGAAATAGGATGCTCTTTGAGCTAGTTGAGGAAGGCACTCTTTTAGAATTTGTCATTGCTATTAATGCATTCAAAACAACACATTTTGCACACCTCTGCAGTGCAGCATTTAAGAATGTACCTTTTCACATTACCATATTGCAGCCAACAAATACAAGCTTAGTGCAGCAAGGTAATATTTCCACAGACATTCTATCTATATATTAAAACTCAATTCCGTAGACTCATTTTCATAGACCTGGCAAAAAAAAAAAAATTTAAAGGAAGAGATTTAGAAATGAACTCTATTACAATTCAAGGAGAAATAAAAGCAAAAAGCTACAAATTCATACAGACCTCGTTTCAGACTAGTTGAACTTACCAGTTGCTTCACACATTTTCCCAAGCAAATTGAAGGCCGCTAGAGGAAAAAGTATTTGCATGTAGGCACACATATCTCGTGCATACACACAGACATACGCATTATATTTGTGCATGCTTATGGTGTGATTTCTCCTTTATACTGAATAAAGCGTATCGGAGCCTAAGAACTGCCGGTTAATTACAGACTGCCAGCTGTAACTTCAGATATATACCACATCTGCCAAATGACAGAGAGATGGATTGATCACCACAGACTTTTTACTTATTTGATGTGGATGTAATTTATATCAGGAGCAGAGCTGGAATGCCCACGCGGAGCAAAGGCCGTCCACGGTCCCAACGCGCTGACTCCCCATTCCCTCCTCTAGTTGTGTGCATCTGTAGATCTATCAACCTGTCAGGCCTAACTGCTGGGCTGCTTTCATGTGTTCCAAAGATAAACACTCCTATACTTAGGAGAGGAAATGAAAGACTTCTCTTGCTGATAAAAATATGATTTACAACAGGCATTAGGACAGAACCATTCCAATTAAAAGTAACACTTTAGCATTTTTTGTCTTCACTATCAGTGAAATCAGAATGTCAGTGTAATTCTGTTAGTTAATTCTAAGTTGATTTACTAGGAATAATCCCCCTGAACCAGTAGCTGACCTCCCAAACATTCCAGCTTCCTGTGGGATAAGAAGGGGTAATAAGAAACACATTACTCTAAAGTAAGCATGGCTGGTGTGGTGTGAAGTTTGTTCCTGTGCTGTCAGACAGACAAGCCTACAGCAGGTACTCAGCAATAGCCAAATAAATGTCCAGAGACCTTTTTCAAATGGACAACTAAGCAACTTCAAACAGATTTCTTGGGCTAATTCACTCTGGTATGGGCTGATAAAGCAGCATTAATCTGCTTTTAATCAAGTTTCTGCCACAAGGCTACCCCAATCTCCCCTATGTTATCAAGTATCTTAGTGACAGAAGCTTCTATTGCTGAACTGAATTTTCTTTTCTTTCAGTACAATAAGATGTATTTTCCTGACTTCTAATAGGGGGTATAAAAACTAAGACGCTGACAATATCTTTGAATAAATAAAAGCTTACAATTAAAGCCATTTTCTTATGAAGCCTCAATGTTATAGCAAAATTACAAACACTGCTCACCTAGAAAGAATTAATCAAGTAAAAGATTTTAAGTGAAAGTCAGGCAATAGATGGTTAGCTTTTTTATTTACCTTTTTATAGCAACTGCATTTAAAAAAAAAAAAAAATTATAGTGAAGAAAATCTCCAGGCACTTATAAAACATTCATTGATTCTTAGTGTGTATACTTACTCTACAAGATGTCCTAACTCACAGCATCCACTTTTTTTAATGGAAACAGATACTCTTTACACAAGCCTGCAAAGTTAGTGCCCCTTTGTTTCATTGGAGACAAATTTACAGTAAGTAAATGTCTCTGCATTAAATTTACTAAGCTAAAGTTAAAATGAATAACCACAGGCGACAAAACAACTTAATTTTATGGCTAGTAATAGAGCTGCAGGGTGGCTGGGGGGTAGAAGGCAGTAGAATCTATTGCAGCACTGACAAATTTTACAGCCTTCACTTTTCAAGAACAATACCGCAGTCTCAGTAATGTTTAGACAGACATGTCCTGCAGACTTCTTTGAATCTTATCTATTGCTGACCATTACCATTTCAGCAAGTGCAATAAACAGCCTCGGTCAGGTGCTCAGATCAGAGATACCGCTGCCTGACTGCAGAGCAGTAAATACAAAGAACTCTTCTTATATATCGATATATTTGGATTCCACTCCTAGTACCGCATTAGGCAGAGCGTTCAAAGCCCCATGCCTGGGCACCTCCACTCCATCCACGTCAGCTTTGCAGCCAAGCCCATAGCTAGCTGGTACAAGGAGAAGTAATCACCTTAGTTTATCAGGCTTTGGGTGAGCAAGATAGATTAAATTTCACTCGGTTGCAATCTACATTAAGGGGATAAATAAAGCATAGCTACAAGTTTATTCCCTCTCTAGAGGAAGCAGACTTTCCTCGCAAAGTGACAGCCGTTTCCACAGCCCTTCCAACAAAACCTTTCCATCTTGTGGGGGGCATTACTTTTTTGGCTCAGCTGGGAAACACGATGTAAAGACTGAATACAATCAGAAACACAGCAAGAATAGAGCAAAGAGCGCTGTAAGGGGCTGCTGTCTTGGTTTAATTTTCAGCTGACTTCTCTTGAGTGCTCAGAACTGGCTTACATTAAGTATTCCTGCTTTCCCTCCTGTGACAACAGCCTCAGAGAGAGTCCCCTCCAGCCTCTCCATGATCTTCACCACTGCATTATCTAACATGTCACAGACTTTAAATTACCTATGCTCACAATTAGAGTTCTGAGATCATGGTCACAGGAAGGCGAGCAGGAATACCTGAGGCAAGCCGTGGAGAGTGGGCAGGGAGGTGGAATGCAGCCAGGAGCTGGTGGGCCTTAGGTCAGCACTGCAGCAGCTTTACTGCAGCTCTGCAAACTATTAGTAATCAAAGGAGTCTGTTCCTTTCTATGCTTCTGAAGGGGCCTCAACAGTTTTATAGTCCCATTGTTTGCCCATCCATCCCTCACTGCATTAATTTTATCCTCTTCCAAGTAAAGCTGTTTTACTGCACACATTTCAGACTGCCTGCAACCCCATTTCCAAAGCAAGTGGATGGTATGTACTGGCTCATCCAGCAATCTGCACACATCATATCTCCAATTTGTCCTGGGTATCCCCCTAAGTTGCAGGATAAATGTTTTTCCAAAACACTGGTGTTCTCACTAGAGACTGCCATAACTGAAATCCAGCAATAAAGGGGAAATATGGTCTTAGACAGCATAAACAGAACCATATGCTCCTTTAAAAGTCAATATTTTAAAAACTTCTTAGGAGTAGATATAAAAATATGTAGCACAGTACAGATGTTAACTCTCATATTTCAAGGTGCACTTCTAAATGGAGAAGGATAATCTTGTTGGAGCAAAAGACTCCTTTAAGTGTCCTTATTTGTATTAACTGAATACACGAAAGATTCCTACAAATATCTGCCCACAACATAACACAGTATTTTGGCAGGAAAAAAAAAAAAACAAACCACCAGAAACCAGAAATGGAAAGAAATGACAAAGCAAATGACAGCCAATCCCATGCTTCACTGCTGGGTAGTTTTTTTGGTGGTGGTGATTTAGGGTCTTGTCTTGCTTGTTATTTTTTATAGACTTTGGTCTAACATGAAACACTAAATTCTTCAGAGGAAAGATCATCTTTTCACCTTTTTTGTGCCAAGGAGCCACCGGTGCTAGCGCACTAAGATTTGTCAGAGCCCCTTTGTCCTACTGTAACACTTCTATAACTTAACAAAACTCTGTCCTGCATGTATATAAGCCAACACAGAAATATCATATGCTCCTTCTATTTCATTTCTTATACCGATTTTCAAGCAAGAGACCATTTTCTTAAACAAGCGATTTCTCTGAAGTTAAAAACGAAGCATCATGGGAAGTTCAGCAAAGGTTTCTTAGTGGATGCCTCCTTTTCCCCAAGTTACAACAGTCTGATGTACAGGATGGACACCATTTAGTTCTGCCTTTGACAGGTTTAAGGCCTGGTATCCTGCTAAGATGGAAATCAGAGCATTCCACCACTGGCAAAGGAGAGTTAGCAGCAAATAATTCAAGATAATTGCACATAAATGCATTCCTTTTGCTTGATGATACTGATTCATTCTTTGCACAAAGTTCACAGCGAAACAAAGCCAAATGTTTACCTTCTGATTCAACATCATATGCCAGAAAAACATCTTAAAGCCTTATAATATTTAATGGAACAGCTGACAGAATCTCCCCACCAGGTGTAAAACCAGGTGCCACCAATATCTCAGCTCTCCTGCATTCAAAAAGAAAACATAAGCATCAACAAAAGTGAATGTACTGCAAGTAGTTCTCTATGCTCAGAGAATGGTCCTTCGAGATCATAATCTGAATTTCATGAACTGCAATGCAAGATACTGAGGTTACACCATCTACAGAAGTGGCTCCTCCTTCCCAATATGAAATACTTCTAATGTGTGATTTCCAGTTTCACATGATGCTCATCTGCCTGTTACACCCAGGAAAATAAAATATCATAAAAATCTCAAATAATTAAGTTCCCTTACTTAAGCAGGTTCAGACATACTGAACAAGCATGGTTGTGTGGTGCAGGATCAGAGCAGACAGTCACCCTGAGGCAGAAAAAGCAATGGCAATACTTTAGATAGATTTATTCCTGGCACTCCTTTTTTAAGGGCTACTAGTAGCTGATGTTTGGCATATATCACCTCCTGGCTATCTATCACCTTCCAAATGAGAGACCTTCAGGTGTTGCAGATTCTTTGCTGGTTTACTGCTTTCTATCGTTGCCTCATCTAGACATGCTCAGAAGCCTTCCCAATGCTGTGAAGTTTGATTTGTCTGAAGGGAAGTATGGCATGAAATTTAAAGATGAGATATTCCACAGTCACAGAAAAATAAGATATCTTTAAAAAAAGCAGCATCTGTGTAGAGCTGCAGGATGGCAGTCTGGATGATGAGACTGGCACATTTTTAGGAAACCGAGAAATTCCTCACCATCTTTGGTTTTAAATGCTGCCTGCTTTGAATACTGACTTGATTTCTTTTCATACATGTAGCCATTCGTTTTACAGAGAAAGAGAAACAACACACAGCAAAACTGAACAAACAATACTGACTTTTACCTTTACACTATCCAAAAATTGCTTTTGGCTTTGTATAAAATATTGACAGGACAGGCTGCTTTATTAACTGAAGCAAGGAGCACGTACATACACAATTCACACTAACAGTAGGCTTTAAGGCATAATGTCAATGCAGTACTGAGAGAAAATATCTCAGGAGTTTGAGTGAGATCAAACCTGCTAAAATACAGGCATTGTGCTTTATTCTCTTAAGCTCAAAAATTTATATTTGTAGCAAATATCTATTGAACACATATACAGAAAGCTGTCAGAGGATGTTTGTCATGGGGCTGGATTTTCTGCTTTGTTTTAGTTTTAAGTGAAGAGGAGTAGATGAACTACAATGAACTTATTAACATAAGATTCCATTTCACATTCACTATGTAACAGAAAAAAATGTGGATTTTCATAAGAATAGGTTGTATTTACAAGAGTTCGTAAGCATTTAAAAAGTCAGGAGAAATACAAGATGGACTGAGTTTACCGTTAGGTTGTTTGCTTGGTACAGAAGCTGCCAGGTGATGTTGAATGGTCTTATACAGAGAAACACTGAAACAAAAAAAAAAAAGTGTGATACCTGCTACTCTGAAAATGCCAAGGCCAGTGAGAGGTCCTCATAAAATACCTACTCCAAAGCAACTTCATCAGAAGATGGAGAGCAACAACTAGCAACACTTATCTGAAAGTCAAGGAGTCAACATTAAACGGTAGGGATTTCCCAGCTTTATCAAAAGAGCCTCTTTGTTCTGGAGATCCATTTCTAGCTGTAAAGACCCCTGTAACAAAGCAATGAATGAATCCTTCTGAGAGGATGATTCCTTCAGGGCAAGTTAAGCCACCTGAGATATATTCTTATGCAGTGTCCCCACCAGTTCACTGTCTCTTGAACACGAGCATTTAGCAGACATATCACAGGAACTTATTCTATTCCCCCACACTCTGTCAAGCACGTAGCCAAGGTGAGAGCACAGGATAGCTGCCAGACAGACTTGATGGGATGGCAAGACCTGACAAGAGTGAGGAGATTCCCAAGAATCCAGGTAATGTCTCGAAGGAACGGTCACCAAAATTAAACCCTGGATAAAAATACAAATACTACATCTGGATAATACCAGATGCTGCTATCAAACTCATCTCTTCTTTGAGGCATCACACAGATATACAAAGGGTGTCTCCTTCCCTCAGAAGTTTATGGTCTACCTTTACTGCACATAAGGCTGTGCTATTACATAGCATGATTTACTAAGCTTACAAGGGAGGTCAGCAGCAGAGGTAGACATCAAACACAAGCCTCAGCAATCTCTGTATAATCAGTCTGTCCATTGAACTTTGCTGGCTGTTAAGCACAAAGATACACGACAGTGCAAAAGCCCTCAGTGAACTTGCATCAGATCAGTCAAGAATGAGTATTGGAAAAGCCTGGTACTGGAGACAAAACAGACACAGAAACAAAATCTACAGTCCACCAGCGCAAGACATTATCACAAGACTTTTTTTTTTTCTGTGAAAGACATTAAGGAAAATGTTTTTCTTAGGCTTTTTCCCACACAAAAATACACGGGTATGAGCTATAATTAACTCAACACTGATCCCCTGAACAGCTGTAATCAAAGCATTTAAGAGTACTTACAGAAAGCATAGCTTGACATTAAAGGTTATGAAAGTTACCCATACATCTCCATTACTTCAGACCATTTCTCTGGAAACTATCAGAGATACTGGAAATCAGTAAATTCTGGGAAAGAAATTTCAGAGAAGAGCAAAGACCAAATATGTTTGTCTGGTCCTTCTAATGCAGCTCTTAAATTACTACAAGGAAACAAAGATTTGTATTATACTAAAATAAAAACACTTCCACAAGAACACTGAACCTAAACAAAGAAAGTGACAGCTACTTGAATTTCATCCAACTGCATTTCCAACCTTTGTATGTGTGAATTTCTTTAAAGTTAGGAGAACATTTACTGGCAACGAAGGCAATATCAGCATTCAAAGTATCTTTTTTAAAAACATACACACAGATTTTTCCAAGACATGTGCAGGCAGTATAAATAAGGTTCAATTTAATATGTCAAAAAGCGAAGGACTAAAAGCAAAGATACAGTAATTAAATCCCATGTGTACTGCCCACAGATTTTAAATTTAGAGTTTTTCTTAAATTAGAGACACATTTTTGCAAAGTTATGAGTGCTGTTATGTTTAATGGGAAGCATCTTGTCTTTACAGAAGGGAGTCCTTAACGTGCTTTAGCAAATACTGCCAAGAAAATCTACCTTGAGGCATAGGGAGAAAAATCATCAAACTGAAGAGTCTACAGAAGACTGATTTTGGACTAGCACCAGATGTGATGGAGAGAAGTCATCATGTCCACCAACCCTCCTACAGACCTGTCAAGCCCCACTAATTTTCCCATACTTGCGGCAGCAAACAGGCAGCAACCTTGAAACCAGGTGGGGAAGGAAAAATTATCACACCTCAAAGAGGCCCAGGCTCTTTTCCCACCTGCTAGCTGAACGACATGCCTGTTATTGGAAACATCACTGTTATTACACATGAGACACTATGCACCTATTTCCTGAAGACAATCTTCACTTTCAGAAGCGTGCTTCTACCACTTATTTCCTCTTTTCTCTTGCTTATGTCTTGAATCTAGAGTACTGTTAATATGTGTCATAAAACAGGGGTAAGTGCAGTAGTCATCTCTAGCTTAGTTTACCAGCCCTAATCTGTCACAGAATTTACATTTCCTGTAGAGCAATCCTACCTGATAACACACATCTAAAAGCCATAGCACCATAATGTAGCACAGGAGTCCAAAGACTAAGCAATAGCTGCATTTCTTTATATCCAAAAGGCTAAACTTAACAAGTCTAAAATAATGGTTATGCACAGACCCACTTAAATATGTCAGAATAAGCTAAGCAGCACAGAGAAGCCATCTACCAGACACCTCCGAAATGTTTGATCGTTTGTTTGTATGTTAGTATCACTCTTCAGCATTCAGTTTTCTTTCTAAGCTACGTAATTCACAGATCAAGGTGCTTTTACGTACTGGACAGCCCTAGGGGTTCCGTTTCCTTTTACCACAGATTTTAAATTTGACTAGGCAGCAACAATTGCTTTTTAATCTAAGCAAACCGATCTGTCAGAGGCAATCGGTACGGTGGAACAATCCCATGAGAATCCTAATAATCTCAATGAATCACTCAGCTCCGTATGAAACTCAATAGTTGAACTCCTGGCATAGATTGTCACAAGCACTTAATGCAGCAAGAACACACAGCTGCAAACAGTAGCCTAGCCATGCATGTCTTAACTGTATTTGCACTCCTACTGAAATTCTACATCTATTGGTAATAATCAGTTTCTAACTATATTAGCGTAGCTTTTCTTCTTCTTTTTTTTTTTTTTTTAAAGCACAATTTCTCAGTGGGGGAAAAAAAAATCCTGGCATGCATATAGGAATATTATTTCATATTCCAATCACCAGGTAAATCCTGGTGCAGATTTTTACAAGCACAGCATGCAGGGTCTTGTTCATCACTGGTTAAAATGCACAGATAGTGGTAGTAACTGTCTTGAAAAAGAGTGCTGTGTAGCTGAGAATTTGCACTACCAAATAGTGCTCTTGTGCTCTTTGTATCTTTTCTAGCTTCCATGAAAATAAAGAGGAAGCATTACTTTCAGAGAGGCCTATGTATATATTATACATAATGAAAACGTTTTATTTTTCTATATTATTGTTTTATACTTAAAGTGTACATTTAAAGCATATACTGAATATTCATTGCTGCATATTATAAAAATTTTGGAAAAATAGAAACTAGTCTTAAACTCTGAAAAGTTATTCTGTCTTGGGAAAACACCTTCTTTCTCTCCCACTTTTCAAGATCTGCCTCATGCTTCAAAAGCCTTTGGTGGAAACAAGAAGGTACTAAACAAAGCATCACTATGCCTTCCTGATATGTTAAGACAGGGTCATCTACTTCCTCCTACCACTGTTCACGTTTACCAGTCTATTAATTAATCAAGTGGTTTTACTCGAGCAGACTTTCTAATGCACAAGGAGAATTCCCATACAGATAGCATCACCTTTGATTTTTGTTTTTCCCAAGTTCTGCAAAAAGAACTCATTATTTCTTATCTGGAAAAGAAAAAAACAGAACAGTCGTCAATAAGTTGCATGTTCAATTTAACACTGAGTCTGTTTGGCTTTCTAAAGTACCCACTCCAGAAAGATT
The DNA here is from genome assembly GCF_951394365.1 of Tetrao urogallus. NCBI lineage: Eukaryota > Metazoa > Chordata > Aves > Galliformes > Phasianidae > Tetrao > Tetrao urogallus. The sequence goes on along the minus strand of NC_136814.1, from coordinate 68,031,563 downwards.
TTCTGTAGAAAGAGCACCTCTTTCTAATCTCCTTTGTAATCTTGTATTGCAGGAGTTTATGGGGGTTGACTGGTGTAAAGAATCCCAGGCAAACAGCTGACACTGACTCAGAGTTCGAGAAGCTCACAGGTCTCTTTCCCCAGCACATCTCTGCTGAATAATCAAGATGCATAACGTTGGCATCAATCAGAACACAAAACCTTATTTTAATATACATTAAAAGTACGTAACACGGAGAAAACTCAAAGAAGTAAGACTTGCTTTCCACTCTGACCTGCCAGCATTAGGAAGACATCCAACACACCTTATGGAAGATACCCTCCTTCTGAAACAACCATCATTACTGTATCTGATCTCACCTTTCTCATCTGTTTCCCTCATCAATAGGACAAGAAGAACTCCTTTATCCTCCCGCCACTGAATGAAAACTATTCCCTACATACAGAAGTGAAAAGACAACTTGGGAAGGGGAAAACAAATAGCAGGAAAGAACCCTCATCTTTGTGGATAATAGGTCCTTCCATGTAAAGTTTATTTCCATTTTGGATGTCTCAAGACTGCTTTCTCACAGCAGAAATAAGAAGTTAAAGAACTCTTCAATTCACAAGCTGCCGTCTTTCTTCATAAAGGTACTTTTTTTTTTCCTTTTTCTATTCACTGCTCTTTTTGAATGTATTAATACAAGATTGCATTAGAAAAATTGACATGCTAAAGTACTTGTTCAGTATCTGTTAATGTTTTGGAATACTTTTTGTATTGTGTTATTTTGTTTTGCTTGGAATACTTTACCGTAAGCTATTGTTTACAAGGTCTTTAAAATGATGAGTGGATGGCTTTAGAGCAAGACTTCTGATTACGGACTTTTTTTTTTCCTAGAAAAAAAATACTAAATTTGGAACTACGTTGCAAAGAAAGAAATGGGAAAAATTTGAGAACTGACAAATTGGTCTATTTGTTCATATTTTCTGATGCATAATCAGCCACAGTACACTGCAAGGAATTCAGAATTACCCCAGATGATAACTGAAGATAACCAAACCAAGGCTATTTCTGAGCCAAGAAATAAGGACTCAGCAAATGTATTTAAATAATATCAAGAATAATTCCCATTAAAAAAAAATAAAATAATGTTGTTACAAAAACTGTTAAGCATTCAGCAACTGCACTGGTTAATCTCAAGCTGTTAAACTGGTCTTAATCACTGAGGGCTCTGGATGAAGGAGGGCACCAGGGGAACAAAAGCAGGACAGTGTCAGCAATAGACTTCCATTGCCTGAACAGCAAGGACCCCTCGTGTTCAGGCAGCAGAACTGCAAAGAATAATTTTGCTCGGAGTGAAAAATCAATCTATGACGTATACAAAATGAACTATGAAAGCTTGGTTTAATTTCTGTGACTGCCTCCTGTCTAATAGCAAGGAAGTTTAACTGGAAAACCATCAATATATTAAGACCTGGAGGAACACCTAAGGAGTACTGCTTGCCTGCCTTCATGAGGGGCAAAAAGGTTATTGATTTACTTATTCAAAAGGTTTAGAAAAGCAATCTTCTATGCCACATACCTCCAGGCTGGATGTCACTAAAGAGGGCTTCTGTTCCTGTTCAGTTTCTGGAAGGTCAACAGCAATGCTTTTATTAGGCATTATTGAGCTGTACTTGCAGAGCTGAATCAGCTCATTAGACTTCAAAAACAGTCCAACCACAATAAAACTACAATTTTGAGTTTAGTCTTTTAAATAGAGAGTTTACAGCCTTCCAAAGCAGATGTGGTCTTAACACACTTTTTTTACTGTATGCACAGAAGTCTCCAAGTCTCTTGAAAATTCAGGCCAACCACCTTCTCTCTTTCATTCCATTTTCAATCTTATTGACTATAGTAATTCATATGGAACGTACAGTAGTAGTCATTATACTACATTTCACAGTTTATGGTTTTAATGGTTTTGTAACATTAGATGCATAACACATTTTCAAGCATCAAAAACTAGGCTTTGCTATCTAACATTTTATAAAGATAATAAAAGTTAATGAGCGCTCATGATCTATGATGTGACAAGACATCTGTTCTTTTCTTTCCTAGATAAAACACACACCCCCGCCTTCTTCTGGCACAGTGGGAAAGAACAAATATAAACCAATTAATCATTCTAAACTATAAGCTATATTAAGTTGTAGTTTCTCAACAGGCTTGTCATATCCTGCTGCTAATAGGGCGCAGGTGTCCTAAAAGCAGTCTTTCAAGGCAGCAATTAAATTCCGGTAACTTCATGTGGGCAGCTGTATCAGACAGTCCCATATAGTGCTTAAAAAATAATAATAATGATAATAACAAAGAGACTGGATTTATGGTATAACTGCAGGAAGAGCTCTATTCCGATTTTCTACTTATTTTCATCATGCTTTCTGTATTGGGTTCATAAGGCAGCGGAGGGACTGCAGGGTTGGGCTCAGTGAGCAGAGCTCAGCGCTGGCCATGTGAGAGCAGAGCCAGCTCCAGCTGCTCCAGAGGGACCGCCGCTGCCACAGCTGAGCCGTGCGCGACGCCGGGTGCGCTCTGCGAGAGCGGACGGAAGGAAGGGACGAACCGCCGTGCGACAGCAGCCGGGAGAGGGGAGCCGAGATGGGAGAGAAGGGTCGGCGCTGGAGAAGCTCCGGGCATGCGGCAGCGGCTCCCTGCGGCCCGGGAGAGGCGGCCATGTGGGATCAATTGGGGAACACGGCATCGCGGGAGGACACACGTGCAGCGGGGATGGAGAGCGACCGTGGAAACGCGACAGAAAGGAAGTGCAGTGGTTGAACCGTAAGCCCGCCGTTCCTTTGCACTGCCTGAGGGGAGGCAGAAGAGCATTTGGAGAAAGCAAAGTGTTTCTATTTTTCTTTTGGTTCTCACTGCTCTAGGCTGTAAGTGATAGGCAATAAAGTATATTAATATCCCTACGCTGAGTCTGTTTTGCCCATCACGGTAACTGGTGATTTATCTGCCACGTGAAAGGAAAAACTAAGTAGTTGCATAATACACAGACAGCTGTACTTACAGTAAAACACGCGGATACATTTCCAGTTTACCCAAAGAAAGCAAATACTTAATCCCTGAGAAATATCGTGCGTTACACAGAATGCTTTCCTTGTGTCAGTCCACCTAGCAGAGGCAGACAAAGACATGAGAGCTGCACAGCTGGGGAATCAGGCACTGCCCAGCTGTGCAGAAAAGTGAAGTACTTCTGCTGACAGATCCGAGATAACTGGAATTTAGCACTAAAACCCCACGTATCTTCCAACTTCAAACCTCTCTAAATAATCTCCCTGAGCTTCCTAAAGGATGCCACAGAGGAACAGCATGTCTCTGCTGACTAAACCAACAGTCAGGGCTCTTCTGACTGAACCACCATGAGGGTTCAGTGAAATGCCAAGCTAGAAGACTGGCTTCTTTCTACCAACTAAAAGCAGTATTCTTCTTAAATTGCAGTCTTTAAGGTGTCAGATGGATATCCACAAGCACTGCAAAAAAAATTTTAGTTTTGGTGCACAAACAGAACTTGGGGGGAAGTTTACGTATAAAGCTTCCCCTTAAGAAAAATTACTGTGGCACCACTGAATCAGGTGACCCATCAATTTCTATCTCCCACTCCTAAGAGGCTATGAGTGCTTTAAAGAATTAAACAAATTAAACACATTAAAAACAACCCCTTTCCCTCCCCGATAAAAAAAACAAAAACCATGGATCATCAAGTAAGCATCCTATACAGATCAGCTGGTGAACTGTATTATAGAGGCTATACTAGTACTAGCACTTAGTGTAGAAGAATGTGAGCAAATCAGTAATAAGCTGTTTGTGCTGAGGACCTGAACTCTAAAATTTCTCTCTCTGGAGTGTTTGCTAAGCTTGCACTCATTTACTAACTTGTCATATCATCTCTTTGGACCAATGCTGTCCTGCATTCATAATCAGATGTTGATCTGACAGCATTTGGTACATTCGTGGACAGCTTTTCTGCTTAGTTTCAGCTGGAAATAATCCATACCACATTCTTCATGGCAAGTAGGGATGATCAGAATCATTTAAAGAAATTTTAAAAGCACTCCTCGCCTGAACCAAAATGCTAATGTAGACCTACCATGAAATCTTTTTAAAACTGCTATAAAAATACATAATCTATCCTAACTTACTAGAAAAACATTCAGGTGTGCATTTTTGCATATGACTTGAGTAACATGCCCTAATTCTATATAAATTTTGACATGAGATTCTAATTATGATAGCCTCGACAGTTAACCTCTCAGTAAGCTCAGGTTCCTTCCCTGTGCATTTGATAATGTCTATCCATAAACTTTAATAATGCCTTCTCAAAGGCTACTTCCACGACAATTTAAAATTATACACAAGATGAACAAAGTCCTAAAAAAACAAAAAAACAAAAAAAAAAAAAACAACCCAAATATACAAAACCATACAAACTTGTCACATTCAGATTCTGGTAAAAATATTAAAATTTAATAATAACTTTTAAACATACAGTTATGTCAAGGAAAGAGCAAAGGCATCCAAACAAATGAATATAGAACTTAAATAATATTTACAAATTCTAGACTGTAAGTTAACTATAAAGTCACAAATACTTTAAATATTTAGTAGAATATAGTGTAAATTCTAATACAAATTAGCTATTAATTTCATCTGATATTTTTCCAGTGGTAAGTCTAATCTTTACATACTATATACATTAAAATACTAAAAAGTTATAAAATTTTATTTCTGTTACTATGCAAAGAAATGGAAAATACATCAGATCTGTCTTACTGTACAATATCCAAATTGAACTTTCCCTGGTGTTCTCTGAAAAAAAATAAACTGCACTTTCACATGCAACAAGGCATAAAGTACAAGCCTGTCCATTGCCAGTATGCTAGCTGAATGCAAAATAAACAAATGCCATTCAACCATCTAGTTGAAAATCAAAAATAAGACAGTAGAAAGAGATTCTAACAAACTTCCCAATTCAGACTGAGGTGATAATGAAAAGCATGTAAACCAATTTCCATACAGACCTGTCATTTGAAAAAATGAAAATACATCGTACTGAGAAAAGTAAGTTATGTGACAATTTCAAAGTTCCTTTGACAACATCTAATGGAGAAAGAAACCTGATGGTCCTGTATGAATTACTCAGCCTTACTGCAGCATCCGAGTTGCTATTCCACTAACGGCTTCCAAAAAAACTTCTGCCAGTCTGAATTTCACATCAGTAGTCAGAGGAGTTTTCTGGACTTCATTATGCCATCGTGTAACCATAGCTTCCACAGTGCAATGCCACAAGAAGCCTGTCCTTCAGGATCTCTTTACTTGGGTATTCAGGTAACTTGAGCATGTTGATACTGAAAAGGGGGAAAAAAAAATAAACAAGAATAGGAAAAAAGGAAAGGAAAACTCATCAGAACAAGAAATGCAAGAGTAAAGTTTTGTTTTCTAATTGAAAATTCCAAAGATGTCACATTCAGTGAACAAGGAGCAAAGGAAGCCAGTTCTGCATTACAGTCCCAGTGAGAAGCATTCATATATATTGCAGAAAAGGGTTTTTTTTCTTCACAGTAGTTAACACAATAATTTCACTTTTAAATTCCTTGATTGATTTCACTTGACTGAAGTAGAGAAAAAACCAAACATACAACTACCACCTGGATGATGGCGAGAGAATACTCCAGCAACTGTCAAGGATTTGGGGCCTTTTAATGAAAATATTCAAAATGCTGGTATTTTGACTGGCATTTACAAGAAAAAAAAACCTTTATTTTTCAGGTGTTGTAATAAGTAGCTGACATACCATGTGCTAGATGTTGGTAAAAGATTCGCAGTATATGGCACAGCAGCAATTGTAAAATTTTGCAATCCACTCCCACCCATGATATGGGCAAAGCCACCGTGAGGCACTCTGGAACTGAGAATACTCACAGAAATTAGATCATTGTAAGAAGAGTTGAGCCAAAAATACATTAGTAACACTGCAAATATCTCTTAAGTTACCAATACTTTTCTCCCTTTCTCACATCAGTATCAAAATTCACATTGTCTAAATACTTATAATTACAACACTCACACAGGTTTACATTTATTTGCATTATACATCAAATTCCTTGAATGATATTTAGGAGAATCCTGTTTGCAAAGCAAGTTCACTTCTTCAACCAGTTTTTATAAGACCATTACCTCAGTTTATTACATTATTACATTTATCACACCTTATTTACATTTTTTTTTACATTTACAGTTTTTAAAGTACAGTATTAAAAAGTTTATTCTCCAGTCACTGCCTGTGAAACAACTGACCCAAGTGTTTTCATATATCTTTTCATTTAGTACTTCAGATTTAATATCTCAGATCTTAACTAATAAAACCATCACATCATATACACTCTCACCTGGTGATAATCCATGGCAAAACAATATTTAAAAAAATCACTAACATCATCAGGAATGCATTCTCACTAATCATTTTATTCTTTTTTTTTTTTCCCCTTCCTTTTCAATATATTTTTCAGGATTGAAGTGTAAATGAATAACAGACATGAAGTCTTCAGCATCCTTCCCAGATTTTAAACTGAGACAAATACAGTAAAGTTCAGATAATTGTATCAGCTGAAGTTGGTATGCATTACAATGTAAAACCTGTTTTTATTACAGTCCTCATTACAAATGTCTTTTAAAAGTCTAACAAGTGCAACAAAAGGATAAGAACTAATGAAGTTGAACGTGAGCCAGCAATGCATTCTCATATCAAAGGACAACAGACTCTTTGGCTGCATCAAGAACAGTGCCAAGAGGTAATCCTGCCTGTGTTCAGCCCTGGTGGGAAACACTTGGAAATGCTCTCTGGAAGAAGAGAGAAGGATGTGCTGCAGCAAGATGAGCCCAGTGACACAAAGGGACCAGAGCACCTGCCATGTGAGGAGGGAGAGTTGTTTAGCAAGGAAACTCAGAGAAATCTGATCAGTGTGTTTGAATTTCCAAAGGGGGGAATAAATAAAGTAGAGCTTGGGAAATTGCATTTAAACCTGAGGGGGGCTTTGTGTTGTTTTCCTCTCTCACTCTGAGGGTGGTCAAACACTGGAACAAGTTGCCCAGAGAAGCTGTGGGGTCCTTGGAGACCAGATGAGACTATGAGCATCCAGTTCTAACTGACCCTCCTTTGCAGTTGGATGAGGTCCCTTCCAACTTCATCTATTCTATGATTCTGTAACTAGCAAAGAAAGAATCTGATAAAATAAGATAAACCTTCCATAAAATATAAAACAATTGTCAGCATTCAGGATTAGAGGAAAACACATTAAAGATAATGAAAATAAATTTAAAAAAAATAAAAGTGACTAAAAAACGAGAATAAGAAGGGAAAAGGAAGTAAAGCTTCCACTAAGTAAACTTACATGGCAAAAATGCAGAAAAGGGGAAGTTGCTATTGCCAGATGCTAAGGAGCTATATCAGACCCTGCAGTAAGAACCAACTTTGGTATCCAACACAAGTATAGTATTCAATCACCTAGATTAATGGCAGCACAATTCAACACATCATTCCCAGCACTGATGACTTCTCACCATGAAGAGAAGTACTGATTATTTGCAGCATACCATTCCTGGTGTACAAATGCAATTGTGTTTGTAGCCACAGTTCAAAAGAGCTGTAAAGATTTTACAGCAGTACACTCTTTTGTATCATGTTTTTGGCTTGCATTTCTAATACAGTGCTGCATCCCCTGCAGTGATCTTTTGTTCTGTGAGCCAGGAGAATTCTACATTGAAATAAGCAATAAAATACAGACTTCATTTTGTCAACAGCCCACTATTAGCTAACTTTTTTTTTTTTTTTTTTAAATAATTTAACTCATTAAAATGCTTTTCATACAGTAGATTAAAATCATGGCTTTCAGTGCACAAAATAGCTGGCTTAAAGTTCCAAGTATGTGTTTTCATCTCAACAAAACACTGCCAATGTTATAAAGAAAGCCTTTCAAAGATGTGTAAATAAGATCACAAGATCCTACTTTTCATACTGCATGTACAAACAGCCTTCAGCAAAAGCAACAATACAATTCTCTAGCTTTGGAAACTCCAGAGCTATTGAAATGTTTAAACTTGCATCTGAATCATAATATTACAATCTATTTTTTATTAACAGATTTTGCATAATCCTATTAAAAAAAAAACAAAACAAAACAGCATAGAAAGAACTCACTTTATGTTTTAAGAATAATCATATCCATCACATTTATCAAATACATTGAGTTTCCCTTAAAATAGCATATACCTTATTTGTTACTTAACAGAAACTGCAGTCTTCTAAGTTAAATCAGAAGAGCAGACATCCACAGTATAATAACCTAAAAACTCTGCAGCCAAAAGAATACTAGTAAACATTAGTAAACTAGTAATACAGTAAGTACTCAACACTTTCTTCCAACTGTTGACTAAAAAGCTGATCAAAATTTGCCAATGGGTAATTAACAAATATTTAGCCAAATACAGTTATAAACTAGGTGGTTATTAAGAAAACGTTTGGGTCCCCAACATGAATATCTGGCACAAGAATATTTAGGCTTTTTCTTCAGAGTGCTCCTCCAAAACACAGACACTGAAACATTAGGTGAGATGGAAAGCGCACTGTCAAAAGAAAAAGTCTCAAAATTAATACTACTGATGAATTCAATGCTATAAGTACTGAAACTACCAAAGTGAACCTTTACTACATGGAAGAGAAAAAGCTTTAGGACTAGAGAAGATGAAAGGTTACAGAAATATTTAGAGATGTCAGAGAAACACTGAAGATACTGTCATAAAAGTAATTAATGTTATTCAACTCACAAAATTAATTTTATAGCCTTTAACTGGAAAGTAAGAATAGTACTGCTTCACAAAAAAAAAAAAAATCAATTAAGTGAATACGCAGAAGAGACTAAAGGGAAATGGGAAAAATAATGGAAATTTAGAATACAGACAGCAAACCAGCACACACAGAATCTTAAATTAAATTCCTCATTAAAAAAAAAAATGTGGAGTATCCAGCTAGAAAAAAAAAATCGTTTGAAATCAGATATAACTTTAACGTAAAATTTTACTTGAAATACTGGCCTGTACACCAATTCAGAGCTTGGCATCTAAATATTCTATGTCCTAGAACTAGAACTTTCTAGGACATGATTGGATGAACAGTGCTCAAGCATGTATTAATCAGGCAGCACAATTGTTTACTCAGTAGAAAGTATCTCCGAGAATCCAGGTTATTATCCCAAATGTCTGTGAAGTGGCATTCAGTATGTTCATTATCATTGGGAATGTTTTAAGCAGTATTTTAAACATTTTAAACATGACCCTACATCTTAAAGATCCTTATTTGCCATCTTGATTTAGAAATGGATTAGCTCATTAAAAATATAGAAGACCACCAGCTGACAGGCAGCAGATGTGCAGTAAGAATCACAGGACTCATTTCCGTAGAGGATAAAGAAAGATTAGTGTGCACAGAACTATCTTCTTAAATTGCCTGTGATCCCTAAAACCAATCAAATTCATAATAAATCAAGTGAAACTAATATAATTTTTGAAGACTGTTCCATTTGATGATATGTCTGTGACTGTGAAATTTCTTCCTATAAAAGACACGGTTTAATGATCTAAATTTGTATTTTACCACCACTTAATCACAAAATTTATAAACAAAGAAAAGGTCAACTGCTCTGCTGATCCTCAAGTATGAAGGGAACACTAAGTTAAAAAGATGGTAGAGTCTATACCTACTACAGAAAAAGAAACAAAGCAAGAAGTAACTACAAAATTCAGCCAACATATGTCACTTTGCAAACTATCTGTATACACAGCCTTGGCAACACACCCAGATCCAAGTGAAATTTATTGCTCACACCATAAAAGGAAGCAAAAGTGGCTTTCCTGAAGAACGACTGGAATATAGAAATACTAAAAAAGCAAACAGTCTTTCTTATGGTTACACTTTCACTTGATCTTGTCATGCTGTACTAACATCAAATCCAACTGAGCTTTAGGAGAAAGAAGTTCTGTTTACACCGATTAAAATCATACCTAGTTGTCTCTAATAGTAAAACTTATATTTATTCAAAACTTACAGTGGCATGTGTTCCTTCCCATGGCAAAGGGGTTGGAACTAGATGATTTTGAAGGTTCCTTCCAACTCAAGCCACTTAATGATTCTATCCAGTACTCACTGGAGAAGCCAACAGACACATAAATACGCAACAGGAAGGCAAATATGAAGTGTCATTAAATTCATTACCTCGTTGTTTGAAAATTGCCTGAGGCAGCAAATTAGCTATACAGAAGCTTGGTACTGAGACCACTCCTCTTCAACATCTTTATCAATGATCTTGAGGAGGGGATTGAGTGCACACTCAGTAAGTTTGCAGAAGACAAGAAGTTGGGAGGGAGTGTTGATCTGCCTGAGGGGAGAAAGGCACTACAGAGGGACCTGGATAGACGGGATTGATGGGCCAAGGTAAACTGTATGAGTTTCAACAGAGCCCAGTGTCGGGTCCTGCATTTTGGTCACAACCACCCCAGGCAACCCTACAGACTTGAGGAGGAGTGGCTGGAAAGCAACCTGACAGAAAGGGACCTTGGTGTATTGATGGACAGTCTGCTGTTTATGAGCCTTCAGCGTGCCCAGGTGGCCAAGAAGACCAATGGCATCCTGGCTTGCATCAGGAATGGTGTGGTGAGCAGGACTAGGGAAGCAATTTTGTCTATTTTGATAAACACACTGAACACCAAAAATATTCACAGCAGTTTCTAGGTATATAATCTGAAGTCTGTTGACTTATTTCAAGAGTATCCAAACAACATATTTCTTGTTAGAGTTTCTCACCTGCCAGTAACAAACTGTAATAGTAGCACTCTCTCTTCCTGAGTTAGTTCTTCCACAACATCCCAGAACCACTAAAGAAGAAATAAGTCAGTTTGTATTTTCCATCAAATACTTACAGTATTTGAGAAGATCACGGTAAAACAATAAATTGTCTGTATCTTAAATTACAGCAATTTTCACATCAAATTTATACATAACTAAGTCACTTAATATAGGAACACAGTATAAAAAAGCTCCACAAATTTTAACCAAAATAAGCTTCCACGAAAACACACACACACAGAAACAGAAAAAAAACATCTTTCTTGTGGATTAAAATGCAACAATCATTATTATTCAAAAGAAATATTTTACCTGGATTACTTGGTCTCCTCTCTCATAGCCACTGGTATACTCTGTATTTTTTAACCAATCATTCACATCAATTTCCGGCATACCAGACAACAAAAGCTCCTTCAAAAGAAGCACACAGCTTTTCGTTAGTCTTGACTACCCACTAATTTCAAATGTTTGTGCTATTTGAAAAGGTAATGCTTTTAAGTAATAATTCAAAAAAAGATTACAGTTCTTTTTCTGCTTAGTTTCACCCTTACAGAATCTTGTGTTACTACTAAGTTTTACTATCAAAAGATTCTTGAAATCAGCCAACTGTACATGATCTCTCTAATTTAAGCACACTACAACAAGAGATGGAAATTATAATGAAGGAACCTAAAAATAAAAGCTCCAAGTTTTACCATGACTTGAAACAAAACTTGAGATGCCTTAGTTGCAGAATAACAAACTACCCTAAAAAACTTATTCCAATTTGATTCTGAAACAAACAAACAAAAAAAGTGAAGACAGTACACAGCATCTCATGATTTTCTGAAGAAATTCTGTCCTCCAATTCTGTCCTCCAGAAAAGAAAAAAAAATTAAAAAAAATATACACACACACACGTGGACAACAGTTCTCAAGGTACAGTTTAAAGCATTTATCACCAGCATTTTCCTGTGACACTAAGCAGGAATACTCATATTGAGGCCTTCATTGATAGGTGCAAATGAAAGGACTGAAATGAAAGATACAAAGTATGTATTCTCTGGGCTCTGCTTCTACACCATTACCAAGGAAGGGTGGTGCTGCACAAAGTCTCTGACCAACAGTACAGGCATTTCTGCTTACCAGTTCGTATTCATCAAAAAGTTGAATCAAAGATGGTGGAATGAACATATGGAAGCCTTGTAAAAAGGCATTTATCTGAGGTTGAATGGCTCTTGTCATTCTAAGTTCAGTGACAAGCTGGACATACTCAGCCTGAAAAAAAGAAAATGATGTTAAGATATACAATAGCAAAAATACATACTAATAATGCATACACAAATGCAGTCCTCTAAATATTATAAATTTCATCTCCTCTTGAGGCACTGAGTCCCCTATGCACTTTCCACAAAGTTAAGCAGCAAGATAACTCAGATGATCCTTTAGAGTCCAAAGTTCTTTGTTTTACTCCTTCCTTCCTTCCAAAGACAACACCCAACACAAGAGTTCAAATCATAGCAGAAGCCAGTCAAGATGGACCTAGATCAAGATCACATACGTGAACAAAATTGTTTTGTCATGTTTGCATCTAATACAGCCACCTCTGATGCATGTTGTTGCACAGTTAAGCCAAGTGACATAACTCAGAAAAAAAGGTAACATCCTGAAGCAGTATTTACTAGTCAAAAAAGCTTGCTTGCTTTGCTTGTGCCTCTGAGAGTCTAATCCCTGCAAACTTTGCTGTATTAATAACGTTTTTTAACTAAAGTCTCAAAAGCCACCTCAATTTTTAGAGGGACGAAAAACAACAGTATTTATACCATAATACGCAAACAGACAATGCAGTATTTTGCATGCTTTAGAGATTTGAGGGCTCTGTCCGCTTTAAAAGATTTCCTTTAGAAAAGGAATTCTCCAGAACTCTGCTTTTGTTGAAAACACAAAAGCCTAGCAGGCAACTAAAGGAAGGTTTTTAAGAAAGAGACAGATTTAAGAGTGCCTGCATTAAAGCTGTGCAAACACCTCTCATTTAACCTGACAAAACAGTGCAAGTCTAATAAAGTATTCAAGAACAGAAAATTTGTCCTCAAATAGAAATCTATTTCTGGATATTTTTTTTTTAAGTATATGGTTTCAAAGTAATGCTTTTATTTCCTAATTGTGATTTCTAGGAAGGAAATCATAAAACATACCTCCCAATTTAACCATCTCAACCATCACCTTGCTTCAAGACAACAACCTTACAAAAATGCAACATAGATTTTTAATTAAAAAAAAAAATCATTAATGTAACACTGAGGTTTTGAACCTGCACAAAAACAATTAAGTAATCTGTCTCTCCTTCTCTTAAAAAATAAAAGAAAGCCAAACAAAATGAAGCGTGAAACAAAGTATTTTTTCAAAAGCAGTTCCTTATGAGCACAGAAGTACATCCTTTAGTTACTTGCATCACAGCCAGAAGATATTCTTAAATGCATTGCTACCATCGTAACAGGGGGAAAGGACAATTAATTTGTAAAGAGATCTAAAGACATACCTAAGCATGTCTTCAGCTGCAGAGCTGTTAACAAAAATCTAGTTTCAATCTAGTAATCTCCCTAGGTTGTTTTTAGTATCAGTGAAACTGAAGACATCTCTTTTTTCTAATGAATTAGATGAGTAGCCAAAGGAGATTAACTGCGGTAAAGTCAGCCTCTGCAACTACGTTCATGAGCTCTGGGTAGAAATAAGAAACTTTAGCAATAACAGGATTAAAAGTAATGTTAACATTGTTCTTCCACGAGCAAAAATGTTTGTTCTTAAGTCTGTTACTTGTTAGGCTATTCAGAAAACAGGGAAGTAGAGAGAAAATTTCACAATCCTATTTTAAAAAATCCATTAGAATAAATATGATGTACATAAGTGCTCATTTTCTGTATTAAAACATATTTACATTAAACACATCCATTATGAAAGAAAATAGTTACTTTGCTTTAGGTATAACAAGAAATCTTTAAACAGCCTGGAACAGCGTAGCATATTGACTACAAGAACTGGTGCACTCTGAGACCACTACATTTACATAATGTGTGCCAGCAAAAAATGGTCAATCTGTTTTTGCCTCTGTTCACTTCATTTGCATTTTATTCCCTCTCCAAAGCCTCAGGAGTACATTACAAAATATATATATCTTCATAATTTTGTATGCTGTCCTACATAGTGCATAAAAGGTGCAACTAACACATTCTTCATTCAGTGTGTTGCTCATCACAAACCTAATGGAGAAGTCTAAGCTGGAGTACGGGCTTGTATTGCATTTTCCTTTGTGGTAAAGCAAGCAAAGATAGTACTTTTCTGATTTCACAACCCCATGCACTGGGGTGAGACAAGTATCAACATCCACTATGATGTACAGGTTTAGGGGGAAGCCACATTCTAAAGCTGTTTGAAAAATTTGTGTGGTTTCCTATTGCCAGACAGCACGGCCAGGTCACAGACAGACATGTCTCAAATATGGCTTAGAGAAAATTTGGACTACTTTATGAAAGAGCATATGGTCAAACTTTGTCTCTCGTTTTTCCTAAAAGCAGAAATCTATAAGAAAATACACAGCAAAGAATAAAGAAAACTGCACAGCAAGGAAATGGGAAAAAGCAAGATCTCTCCCTTTGATGTCTCTCCATTATCATCATAAAAGGTAGTTGAACCACTACTGTAACAGAAACTTTAGTTGGAACTATGCAGACTGTCCAATTGCAAGACTGGTACATTTACATCGTACGATCCCACAACCATTCACCTATTATACAATTGAGGTAAAAAGAGAATTTGCTCAAGAAAACACCTTTTTACAAACAGCTATGCAGCTATTACTTCTATTCCTCGATAATATACTTTTCTTTTTTTCCTTTCTGCTTTTCTGTAAGAGGAAAATAGATTGTTTGGATGGTTTCTGTGGGCTTGTTTGTTTTTGTTTGTTTGGGTTTTGGAGGGTTTGTTGGTTTGGTTTTTAAGGAATAAGGATTCATTCAATTTCATTTCAATATACGTTATCTTCAAGCAGGTAATCAGCTAGTGTGCAGACACAGCAAATTCTTTTAGAAGCTGATTTTCCTTCTGCCAGAGGTATGGCAAATACAAAGATTTTTAAGCAAAAATCTTTTATTCCTCAGGTAAAGGCAGAAAAAAAAAAAAAAAGATATCTGTTGCAGGAAAAAAAAAAAAAGGTGCTGTATAAAAGCATGCTCTTTTGTTTAACCTGTTAGAGCCGTTAAGTTAAAACATACTGCAAAAATCATGCCATGTTAAAGAAACTGGAAAAAATACTCAAACAGTACTAAACCACACTAAAACACAGTTCTACAATTCTCAATAGCCTGGCTCACTGATGTCAAAATCAGAAATAAACAGGAGACATTGCCATCTTATAGATGTACGTTGACTTTATATTTTGCAGCCTTCAAATTCAAAAATCAATGAAGAATAGCAGTTCTAAAGCTACTATAACAGCTGTTTCTTTCCACCCTTCAAATAAAAGCTGCCCAAACCCTCCTGACAGTGCTGAGGAAGGCAGATGAGCTGGCAGGGATGCAAATGTTCTGCGCACATTCAAGCACCTTTTTCAGACTGCGCCGCAAGTCACAAGTTAATGGAACAATGTGAGCTATTAATGGCTGAGGAAATCCTCATGTGGGCAAACTTCTAATTTCATGCTAACTGATAACTGCCAAATACTTTTTAAATGGTTGTTAAAAAGAACGCTATTCGTTTCATCTTCAGATCTGTTTTATACACTGAAATCAAGACCACCTAGAAACAAGAATCAACATCTCTGCATTCTCTGATAGCTAATAAAGAAATTAATCACCCACTCACTTCACAATCAGACTTGTTTTATAGTCCGTATTCTTTCATGAATGACTGTATTGCAGGAAACAGGCAGAATCTGGCTAATAACACATATCCCAGTTATTGCAACGGCACTCTGCCTTAATGAAAATGAGGATTAAGCATACAAGAATTTGGTGCCAACTGCGCCAAGAGGAACTAAAATTTTGTGAGAGCAAATGCTGACACCAAGTGGTCTTTACTATTACAACAGCTATCTGTGCTAGCAGCGAAACCGAATGAATACTGCATACACAAAGTAAACTACACCTACTGATACAACCACATAGTGAGTGAACTGGAAATGGCTGAAAAGCTTCCTGCAGCTTTTTACGTTACCAATTGTACTGTATACTACTGGCAATCTAGGACTGCCCTGCTACAATTTTATCAATTGCTATTGTTCTACCCTCCTGGTATTCAGCCATGACTCAACAGTATCAATGTCTGTAACATTTAAAATAAATACTGCATTTTTCTTCCAGAAGTTCTGAGAGAAAGAAGAACAACGCTGAACACTTAATAGATACATTTAATAGTACTACTTCAGTAGTACTATTACACATCAAGCTAGAAAAAGAAAGGAGCCAGTAAGTTTTTATTTTGTAGACTGTCTTCAAAAAAAAATGAGGTTTTCAGAAAACAAGTACAGTCATTTTTTCTTATATTGCCAGCCCCTGAATAAATCTGTATACTCACCTTGTTTTCCTGTGTAACAAGTATACTTGCACCCCCAGGCTTTAATGGCACTTCTTCCATTGCTCCAAACACATCAGTCTCAACAGAAAAAGTCAGCTCTAAACCCAGATCACTGATATCATTATCTAAAATCCACTGCAAGTTCTTTGCATACTCTGGATCAATAGATGCTACATCCTGATAATTTACGGGTATACCTAAAAAGAAAAATAAATATAAAATAAACACAAGAAGGGAAAAAGGGTTCTAATTTAATATATAGTATAAGATTGCCCTCTAGAGAGGAAACAGAATAATGCAGTAACAGAAAAGTGGGAAAAGGGATTCACCATTGTTAAACTACAGCAGAACCGTACTTATAACATTTTAAAAGCATTAAAGTTTCCACTGGATGTTTTTTTTTCCCCCACAGAGAAGCAAATGGCACACCTCTTGAGCAACAACAGCTTGCACAATTTTAGATGGCTTGTGGATTTCAGCAGAAGCATCTAACAATGAATGTACAAGGTTAAATAAGTGATTAAAAAAAAAAATAAGCTCTTCTAAAAAGTTTTTGTGTAACTTCTAGGAACCCAAATTTATTTATTTTTTTCTTCCTGTATAACATCTCTTCTCCCCAGAAAAAGATTTATAGCTGGAAAAACATAAATACTTTTCTGTATTTTGGAAAATTCCTTCACTCTTCAGTTTTCTTTTTCATCTTTTGTTATGAGCTCTACTACTCAGTTGAAAGAAATGATTTATAGAAATTTCACATTTTCAAACTGAACTTCAGGTCACTCAGAAGCACTGAGACACACATTGAGGTGCCAGAAGTTTGGATTCCAGCCAAGTATGGAAACTTCTTATTTATTATCCCCTTCACAGACATGGCACTTGAGAACAAGTTTGAGCAAACATGTCAAGAACAAGGTGACTGAGTTTGCACAGAAAAACTACCTCTTCACTGCACAAGAAAGCAAACCTGAGTGACTTTATGAAGACAGATAATTTAGATAACTGTCAAAATAAATACTTGGAAAAGAGGAAGAGGGTATAAGTGTTAATGGCTTTAGAGAGGAAAACTAATTACTGGGAAGTATGTCTTTTTCTTCACAGTCGTCTTGTGCATTTTTAGGATGTCACATGAATGTTCTGTTAGTAGAGGTTTTGACATGCTATGGATTGCAGGAGCAGCACCCCAGACAATATGACAATTAAAAGGTTAACAGCTTGTACAAACATGTAAATACAAAAAATCTCTATACAGTATTTCACTGGATGGTCTGAATAGTGCTTGAGGCTTTGTAGGCTGGAGCTGGAAGTTTCCTTTTCCAAACAGAAAACTGTCTCTTTAGAAAAACTACAAAATAACTGGATAACAGCAAAAGAGAAAGTATCTTCTCTTCCTCTGTTTAAGCAGAAGACAGTTTGAAGGAAAAAAAGTGACAATTAAAAAAAAAAAAAGAGACCTTAGTAATTTCTAACTGTATTCTTGCCTGAGTTCTACTTCTGTAATAGAGTACATTGATAAACAAAAAGAAAAATGAAGTAAAGTTTAAGAGCACAAATAAAAGTAATGTCATCCAGAAATTTAACACATTATAAACCACATTTTAACTGTGTTGTCACCAGAGTAGGAGATCACTCCTTGCCTACCAGTTACTGGTGCAAAAAGATCCCAGCACAGTGTAAAAAGGTGACAAGGCCATCTGAACCTGAAAGAAACTGGCCTCACTTGTTTTCACAGGTTTCAGCTTCTACTTATGGCACTTCCACTTCATGTCTGCTGACTAAACAGAAGAGTTCCTTTGAAAGAGGTTCACACTATTCCTCAGATACAGGAGTTCTTGGCACACAACAGTGTACCATCATTGGGAGAGGCAAGTAAAATGAAGGATCCTAGTGCAAGGTGAGAAACCAGAAAATTGAAACTGGTCTCAGGTTTCAATAGGATATTTAATACTCCATTGCTTATGGCCCCCAAGAAGCTGAAAGGAACTTCCACCATGTCTGTAACCTGGAAACTTGTATTTGGCATGAACAACAGTGTACATAACCCACAGCTAAACTTGAAACAAAAATAAAATACATTTTAAAAAGCCCTCAGAAGTATCTGCTGGTGTGCATCTCAGGTTCCTGAAATGAGAGGAGACTCACAAAGCTGAGGGAAGTGGCCTTAGGAATCTGTTTTGAATAAGCCACTCTAATGTAGGAAAAACAATTAGTTTGGGAAACATAATTTTTCCGTTTTACTGTGTTCAGAAAGTAACAAGAGTGACAAAAACCTGTGAACCTTTTGAACTTAAGCTTCAAACCTCTGAGGAGTTACAGGGTGTCAGCTCAACAGGATGGTAAGACCTTATTAAGAGGTACTGACGAGATCTTACAGAGGCTTACAGAGGCTATGCGCTGCTGTTCAGTTTTCAAATAGAGAGATGCTTTGTTAGAAGAGATGCTGCCAACAGCTGATTTACATACTGTGCTAATTTCTCACCTCTGGAAAAATATCCTGCAGCAAGAGTAAGAAGCAAAAGAACAAATCTGGTAACCTGAGACAAACTTATATTTCAGAAGTGGCAGACATCTTTAAATTCAGACTACGAGAATGGGATACTATTGCAAAATAGAGGGGGAAAGGAAAGAAGAAACAAACCACCAGGTCATCCTGTCAATTTAGAAACCAGCAAACCTAGTACATAATTACAATTCAATTCAAACTAGAAAAGAACCAAATTAATCAGTAGTCATCTCCAACAGAGATCACAAGATCAACACCTGACTATTCCCAAAGCATGTGAGCAAACAGCATTAAAATGATTCCCGTTTCTGAATACAACACATGGAGATTATCCTGTAAGCATCATTCTTCTCCTCATACAGAGGAATATCTTGCTGAGAGGCCAACCCTTAAATCAGAGTCAAATTGTACCATACAAAGCAATGTCTATTTCAGAACCCTCTTATCATGTGAAGGAACAATTACTATGGAAGTCTAATGGATCATTGCCAATTTGGTGCTGCTTCAGACTGGTGCCTTCACTTCTTACCTAGTACACAGTCACACAGCATAAAGCAGATCTAAGAGAGAGAAGTAAAAGTTAACTCTATTCCCATGCAAGAAGATCTTGAGAAAGATAGCTGCATCATCAGAGTGCAACAGTTCTCCCCAAACTCTTTTAGGAAAAACAAACAGCAAATCTGAAGTTAAGAGACAATCTATTCCAGATTCAGCAATCATCACAAAAAGACTGCAGATAAACAAGCTGATTGTAGAAGATCAGAATGAGATCTAAACAATCCCTTGAACATCTTGATAGGGCTTAAAGTAAGGTGTGGTTCTTGAGGAAAAGTAAAACTTTTTTATCCATGTTCTTGAGGAAAAGTAAAACAACAAGCTATCTTACACCTCCAAAGACAACTAAGGAATAGCACTTCAGAAGAAAGGACGTTCTGCGTGATGTGGCAGTTCATAAGAGAGAGACTCGGTACGAAACAGTAATCACTGTCATATTATGCTGTATTTTGATATACTCAAAAGATTAGCAAGATTCTTTGCACTTTCAACACACATACAAAAGTAAAAAGGAGAAAATTTACTGCTCAGACAATTGTTGTGAGTAATAAATAGGATTTTAATAAAGCCATACCAAGAATATGCTTGTAGAATGATCTCGTGAAGTAAATGTTCACCAGCTGCCTGTGATTGAGAGCTAATCCCAGGATCTGGCCTGCAAAGCGGAAGTAGTTCAAATGATCTGGGTTTACAGAAGAGTTGCTGTTTGGCTGGAAGGTCGTTCCTATAAAATAAGAACATAATAGGATTTCTTTACTTCATCTATATGTCTACTTTAAGTGAAGTTCATATTTGTCAAAACACACTATTTGAAAACAAAGTTTTATTTTGGAGTTCTGGATGGCTGGTTTTGTTCGTTTTTTTTCTGTTCATGTTAGAAAGACAGAAGAAAAATATATTACAGTGTAATGACATCATATTACTACAATGATACTGCATAACCACTCTCCAAGACAACACCCTGAAATAATTATCAACAAAAGGGTAAGCATGATCTGCTGAACTTGGTCTTCCATTTCTACCTGCACCTTTGCTCACACTCATGGGCCATGCTTCTATAAACTTGTGAACTAGCTCACAGGAAAGATCAGAATACATTCACTTCCTTTTGTCTGGATCCAGCCACATACAGACAGCAGACCATCCAGTCTTGGTCCTCTTGGAAGAGACCATCTCACACAGACATCCCTGCACTTGTCCTTTTAACTTTCAGAAACTGATCTATGCTTCTGCTGTTGACTGATATCCTTGTCACTCCCTAAGACTTTTTAAGCCAGAGGGCAAAACATTTATTACTGCTGCTGGTATGAAATCTTTCATTGATAAAGATTTGCTGTGTATGAAGTACCTAAAAGACAAAAAGTCAAATACAAGGTAGACCCATGGAGACCAACAGATCATTTCACCACAAAAGTGAACTGCTTGACTTTGTGGTTTTCTAAAGAGAAATGAATGAATATCACAGAATCACAGAATGGTCAGGGTTGGAAGGGACCCCAAGGATCATGAATCTCCAACCCCCTGCCACATGCAGGGCCACCAACCTCCACATTTAATGCTAGACCAGGCTGCCCAGGGCCCCATCCAATCTGCCCTTGAACACTCCAGCAGCAGGGCATCCACAGCCTCACTGGGCAGCCTGTTCCAGCACCTCACCACTCTCTGTAAGAACTTCCCCCTGACATCCAACCTCAATCTCCCCTCCCTCAACTTCAAACCATTTCCCCTTGTCCTGCTGTTATCTACCCTTTCAAAGAGTTGATTCCCCTCCTGTTTGTGGGCTCCCTTTAGGTAATGAAAGGCTGCAATGAGGTCACCCTGCAGCCTTCTTTTCTCCAGGCTGAACAAACCCAGCTCCCTCAGCCTGTCTTCGTAGGGGAGCTGCTCCAGTCCCCTGATCATCTCTGTGGCTCTCCTCTGGACCCTCTCCAATAGCTCTCTGTCTTTCTTGTACTGGGGGCTTCAGACCTGGACACAATATCTTATCTCTACAGCTTCCTTAAAGCCGCAGAAGAAAGGCAAACGCTTTCTATACTGCTGTCAAAGCATTATGTTCCACTAATACCAGATAGAAATAGAATGGAAACGTTAAATAGCATATATTCATTTAAACCAACAATTCATTCTCCTCTTACAAAAGACAAAAAAATGTAAGGAAGTTTCACATTAAAAAGAATTCACTTGTAGTTTTAAAAATACATACTGAACAAATCACTTCTCTACACACAAATATAATTCTGTCAGTTTCATTTTTAGTAACAATCTTACAATCTGCAATCAATTAAGTGAATTTCAGATTATAAAAATGTTTTCATTACCCTAAAATTAGGCAACAACAACAACAACAACAAAAAAAAGCAGAGACATACCATCAGCTGACTGGGTAAATAAGGCATAATCTGGGTTAACTATTTCACTGGATAAGATATCAAACCACTCACGCACCACACCCTGTCCCTGCATGTCAAAAGAATAAAACATATTAGTACCTAGAGCTTTTACTGCCAGTTAAGGTAGGTAACTACCTATTTCTTAATAAAAGCACAAAAGTTATTTTAAATTTTGGATTTCATTCAAACATTATTCATGAAAGACAGGATTAGTTTTTCTATATAAAGCATAAAGGAAAACCAAGCAATTTTACCCACCATGCCTTCTTCTCCATGAAATCGCACAGCAATCCCTTGCTTTAGTTTTGCACAATTTGCTTTAGAGACAACTTCACAGCTACTCCTAAAAATAGAATCTGAATATAAAGCATCAATTAATTTTAAGCATCAATTCATTTTACTTCAGAGACATCCAATTCTGTTTAAAATAATACCTCTGTGAACCAGAAGGATGTCATTTTCATTGACAGGTCTGTGCACCATGTCTGAATCTGGTTGCCCTGAATGCAGATGTTCATAGAACCATTCGCAACGATCTTTAAATGGCTACAAAACAAAAGGTAAACAACATTACATGGATGCATTCAACTAGATAATTCCTTCTTCACAAGCATGGTGAGGAAACACCGTTCCATCTAACATCAGGCAGCACTTCTTTACTGTGCAGGTGATGGAGCACTGGCATAGGTTGCCCAGGGAGGTTGTGGATTTTCCTTCAAAATGAGTCTGGGCACACTGCTTTGGGTGTCCCTGCTTGAGCTGGGCTTTGGACAGATGGACCCAGAGGTTCTGTCAAATTTCAACTGTTGTGCAATTCTGTGAAAATGGTTATGCACACTACAGATTCATTTTGAGATGCGCTGAGTTACTCAGTACTATCTTAATAAGGTAGGAATTATTTTGGGATGAAGAAAGGGCAACAATGTCAAAATGGGCAAGCATTGCATAAATCAGACTTCCATAATGAAGTTTGCCTGCTATTTTTTCCACTTAGCTGCAAATAGCCTTCTGAAGAGTAGCTTTTTAGTCTAGAATTCACATCCCACATTAAACCATTAAATGTGTTTAGGTTATACAAGACATCAGGCTCCTATTTTGCAGGAAAAAAAAAAAAAAACACACCACACTCACCCACAAGTAATCAAACAGGAGGAAACAATGTTTCACTGAAGGAGCTCCCACTAAGTAACTATGGCAAAAAATCAACTAATAATGTGTTTAATAATGGTGTATTCACCCTCTGTTTTTTTTCTGTTTAACTTAGAGTATCTCACATTCAGAAGCACTGGAGGACATAATTCTTCTATCCCCTCCCAGTGGGTTTTAAAAACAAACAAGCAAAAAAAAACCAACTCTCTTATACTCATAGAAATTGTAGCAAAACATCTCTTGGTGTTTACCTGAGCTTTTATGATGTGCATAAATCTGGACATTAGTTCAGGACACTCAAGAAGGAAATGAAAGTGATCAAAAATGATTTTGGGATTCCTGAAAGAAAAAATGCTTTGAGTTAGAAGTCTACTAGTCAGAGATCTAATAAAACTTCATGACACATTAAGGCTACTCAAAGAGCCAGTGCAATTACTCCTATAGAACAGTTCCAACCGACCTTTCTTTTTTGTAACATTTTCATTACTGCTTGTTTCCAAATGACTTAAGCTACCTCATCCTTTATACAAATAGAAGACATACTTATGAGCTGGGCAGTGCCTGAAAAACACTGAGAGCAACCAAATGCACTAAGATAGTGTCCAGAAGTCACTACATACAACACATTTGAGTAAGCATGAAAGTTGGCATTCACCTCAGAAGAGTAGGATTGGAAAAACAGAGGAGGCAATAGCCTGTTAAAAAAATTACTGTTGCTCTGCAAAAAATATTTTGTTTACAAAATCTCACCAAATCTTACAGGTTTGTTTACAAATGCAGAAGAATTCATCTAAGCCTGAACTCTGAATAATTAATATTCATTCTCTCATATTTGGAAGGACTAAAGTGTGTTTGAAAAGACCAAGAGTGTGCATGCTGCTTATGTCAAAACAATAACCTCAAAACACAATTCTTTAGGAAGAAAAAGTATATGAGGTTGGACTATATTGGACATAAAAATAAACAAACAAATTAGGAACTGCACATTCCTCGAAACTTACCGGTTAACAAAACACTTAAGGACATCATCATGTTTACAAACAAATTCTATAAAACGAGGTGACGTCATCCTGTTCAAAGAAAACCATAAGATATTAACGAAATTATTTAAGGAAACAGAAAAGAATTTGAATTACGTATGTTATTGCATTCTATTTTTTAATACATTACACAAATAAAAACTGTTGGTTCCTAACTACTCAATCATTGAACAAAACACTCAGCAGCATTCAAGAATACGAAGATGCACATTTCTCTGTTGAATTCTCCCAACTTTCAGTGCAATGGAAACGTATGTACAAAAAGACTATTATTATATACACCATAAATGCACATTGTTCCATATGCCTGTTCATTAGCTACAAGTCCCAGAACACACTTCATAAACTGTACAAAGTGAGGAAAAGAATTAGGAAGAAATAATACTACAAACAATGAACTCATTAATTACAGGGGAGAAGGTGAAACTTAATAGGTTCTTGAAGAGACCAAATTACTTGCCATGCAAGCATCTTCTACATTAGCATGGAATTTTATTTTTTCTCCTGCATACGTTCAGAGAACGTGGGAGGAATTTACATGGGATTTATGTGGGTGCAAACTTGTTTACGTCTGTGTTGCGCGCTTCTCAAGAAAAGAGAACTACTTATTGAGTCCTTTAGTTTCCACAGGAGCAATATTTGCAATTGAGGATAAAATCATCTTAACACAGGCAGTATCTGAGAAAGGCACTGAAAAACAGTGCTTTCAAAAAGGACAATAATCCTAAAAGATCTCTGAAAAACTACTAGAACTCTGAGTTCTTAAGAAAATTAACTACCACAATCAAGTCAAAAACTACAGATTTCCAGCAATAAAAGTCTGAATATAACAATGCCCCCAACATCAATTTTATATAAAAATGAGTAGTTCTTTTATGTAAACTGAACTATTTTTCCTTCCCTCACTAAATTTCACTAAAATTTCATTAAATTTCACCATATTCTTTCCCTTATTCTTACAGAATTTAAACTAGTGAACAAAATCTTCCATGCTAAGTATGAACATTTTAAAAACACTATTTTAGGCCTGAGATATGGTCTGAGACTATTGAACAACTATAAGACAGTCTTTTCTTCACAGATTCTATGGCAATTTACACCTTTAGATGTAACTTACAAAAACTCTCTCAACTCTTCAGTTTTGATGCTGAAAACCTGTAACATTGTATTTCAGTATTTTGACAAAGAACAGCTAGATTCAATAAGAGCATTCACAGAAGAAAAGTAATCGTGATGAGCAAATGAAAATAACCTTAATGCTTCAAATGTTTTCAGAGCTCAAGTGCTAACCCTGTTTCCACTCAGTAATTCATTACTAGATAATTTTCCATTAAAGCATGAAATGCCATCTTTTACCATATGAGCATTAAAAACAATGGAAAACTATGAGCTCTGTTTACTCTCCTTCATTAAACATAAAAGACACTCATATCTAAAATTAGAGCCATTTAAAATTATTTTCTGTCTGAAAACGTCATTTGTTGGAATCAGCAAGCAAAACTGACATACCATTTATTCCCATTGCCATGAAAATTTTAGTAAAGTAGAATAAATATCACATTTTTACATTTATCTACATAGATCTCAGAAATTCTTAAAAAAATAAAAAAATAAAGCAGAATTCAGGCATAAACTGCCTTATTTTTCTGCATCCCAAGTTCTTCAAGTTACCAATAAATCACTGAAACAGTTCTGATTCTCCTAGCTTCTATGACAGCTCTCAATTCTACACAGTATCCACAAGGTTTTTCCCCAATCCCAGCATAAAACATGTGGAAGAACAGAACCACTGGGCAAGGTCCACAGGCAACTCAGCAGGATACAGACAGCCTCAAATTTAATATTGCTATAGGCATAAATCGAAGGGGAAAAAGATACACTTATTTCTAGAAGTATTTCTACTCTTCATTTGGCTGTCATAAATAAACATTATTACAACTGCATCTTAGCAAGTTTTAATGGAGATTTCAATGGGAATAGCTTTATAAGCAGTTTCTTAAGTAAAATTAAAAGGTAGAGTACAAAGCATTTGTTGAAAGTGTTGATCCTCAGAGAATCTTCCAGAATGCCCAGAGAGGAGACACCAGACAAAAAGTACTGGCTGACTTGGAAGTTTTTGATCCACTACATTTAGAGAAAGGAAAATCCTTGCAGGGAAATCCAGGGAATAATCAGGAGCTATCACAGAATCACAAGGACTGGAAAGAACCTTCAGATATCATTGGTCCAGCCCCCTTGCAAAGCAGGCCCCTCTACAGCAGGCTGCACAGGTAGGCATCCAGGTGGGTCTCAAATATCTCCAGAGAAGGAGAACCCACAACCTCCCTTGACAGGCTGTTCCAGTGCTCTGACACCCTTACTGTAAAGAAGTTCCCTTGCATATTGGTGCAGAACTCCTATGCTCCAGTTTAGAAAGAACCTCACTTCAAGACTTCTCAGGGACCTGGATCAAATCTCCGTATTTTCTTAACTCTCCACTCAGGAGAGTCAAAGGATTTTTTCCTTGCAAGTTTACTTGACAGATATAAGCAAGCCTGGACAGACTAAGAACTCAACTACAGAGGACACACTTTGTTTTAAACCAGACACTGATGGTATCTAATTTACATAAGTTATGTCACGTCTGTTCCACACAAAATAATACTTGCTAACCTGGGGCAGAATTCCAAGTGAGTGTTATTTTGAGATAAAAGGCTTCTTTTGAAAACTTGTGCCTCAGCTGTCATTTTCATACACAGTCTGCATTTCTTCTGAGATCAATTATAGTTGTTGCAGGATAATCACATTAAACTTAAGGATATTTTCACACTAAGAACCAACAGCAGAAACAGCTAAATTTCAAGAAATCAAAACTACATTGCCTGCATGTATCCCACATGATTAAAAAGAGACAATAAGAGACAAAAGAGTCAATATGAAACCCACTCTGATAAAGTTACCAAAAGCATTAAGTAAAATTTGCTGTGCCATTAAATGCATCATTAAAGCAGGAAAAAAAAAAATCAAATAATTGAACTAATGAAAGCATCAGGAAGTATGCCCTTGACTGCCACTAATATCATCTGGTCAGCACCAACACTCTTCCAAGAAAGCATATATGATTTTAAAAATGTAATAACTCAGTTAATGAAAAGTATCCTCCTTACCCCTGAGGCATCTGACAGGAGCAGCACATATAAAATGCTTGAATGACAGCACTTAGCCTGTTTGCTGTCATGGAGATAACATCCTGGCCATCAGCATAAGCTTCCTGCTTCCCCGCAACTTCATATGTTTTTGAGTCCCCTGTGTCAGCAGATAGCTCTTTTCTGCTCTCTGTTCCTGCAGCAGCAAAGGAAGGCGTAGGAGTAGCATCCTGGTGATCTGGTCCTTTTTGCTTCAGCAAAATAGAAGTAATGTTGGCAGAGTCCCTTTTGTTTTTCATCAGCTCTGTGGCTATAAGAACTAGCCATTCGTCTAATGAGTGCCAGAGCAGTTCCAGTGGCTGCAATAAAATATGCAAAAAAAAAAAAAAAAAGAACATGTTCACCTTAGATAATATGATGATCACATCATTAATATTAAGGCAAATAAACATCATTCACATTTAAAAGTTCTAAATAATACTTCAGAAGTCATGTTAGACATAAAACTAAAATATTCCTAAAAATTCTCTACTTGTAGCCACAAGCACAAAGAGAAAATTTCATATGGAATGGAAACAATCAAGGAGGAGACAGAAACAAAGGTAAAATAATTTAAAGAAGGGTCAAACACTGAACTGTTTAACACAGTTTGGCTTCACTGTTCTTACACAGCACAGCTCTGCCCAACAGCTGCATCCAAAGACACTAAAGCACACCTCTAGTTTTCAGACTAAGAGCTTATTAGTGCTTTCTTAAGGTCCTGGTCAAAAAAGCTCCCCACAGGTGGATAGGGCTAGCCCTAAACAGAGCCAAGACAGAGCCCTAAACAAAACAAGTCAGATTCAGACTGATACATGCATCTAATAAATTGAGTTTTATGCACAGCATGAGATCATACAGCTCATTTTGACAGTTATCCGAAATATCTCAGATCGGGGGTCACTAATACCTTCCTGAAATAAAAATAATATTAGTAGGATATCACAGCAATTTGTAAAGCTATGCATTTCATTTGAACTAAGTCACTCTTTGCTCACTACGAACGTAATGAAAACCCGGCACAATCATATTGTTACACATCTGCTCAGGTGCAGGCCTACAGCAAAGAATGGGAAGAGCTGAGACACTTGTGGTTCCCTCACAGCCATTTCAAAAACATCAGGCCCAACTGTGCCATTCCTTAATGCTGTTTAAGTGGGCACTTCACAAGTGTACATTTTCTGAGTACAGGGAGGTATTTCTGACTGAAGCTATCCATAATGTTCCAAAAATCAAAGGTGCGCACATTCTCTTTTCCATATATTACTGCTGAATCAACATTTTTAACCAACTTCGGAATTTAAGGACTTAGCAGGTACTGAAAAGTACATTCTCAACATGTAACCCTACCTTTAAATATTAAGGGCTATTTGCAGCAGAGAGTATCAGGAGTCTAGATTATTTGGAACACTGTCACTATACCTAATAACCACATGCTCTCAGAACAAATTAACTCCCATATGAAAGCTGTGTATTAAAAACTCCTGTTGAAGCTTACTGTTAAAAAAACTCCAATGTTTCCATTTTCTCCAATAAGATATTTAAGGAAAGAAAGCCAGTCTGCTCTCCATGTCTGGTACTGGTACTGTTCTACGTACCATATGAAACTAACTTCTTGCCCCTAGCGACCACAATTCTCTCTAGATGGCCTGTGGTGAATTACATAAAAGGAACTTCAGTAAAGCAGAGATGGCCCTGTGGTTTTTTTATTCTTGCCAAGAAATAACAATCCTCAGCAGCCTCAGATCAAGATACATTCACCTTTTCAATTTCACTCTAGATTACAAGAACTCTTCAAAAAAAAAAAAAAAAAATCCAAAATTCATGACAGGTGGCAAAATTACTAAGAATTTCTGACATGCTTCAAAGTCTGTTCAAACAGTACACTAATATAAGAAAACTGTAACACAGCGTTGAAAAAAAGAGAAAAAAGTTTTTCTTAATTTGTTGTATTGGATAAAGCATATTTTTGCATCAGCTTTTTAAAAGTCATCATGCACAGACCTATTTGAACATAAAGAGAATGTGTTCAGAAGAAAAGAAAACAAGAAGCCAGCAACACCCGAAATTGTTTCTCCGTGTATCTCACAAGGGTGCCATAAGACAGAACTGCTGCCACTGCTACTGCAACAACATTCTCCAAATGGAAGTTCCCCAATCCATTCTCAAATTGAGACAGTGCTAGACAAATAACTAGCATCCTATACAGTAAAATAAGACAATATCTATAGGTCTTGTTCAAATGAACAGCATTTGAAGAAAGTGCTGGTGATGCTAGTACCAATCAAGATAGACAACTCCCGGGTCTCTTCCAGTACCACTACAACAATTACCAATCTAATAATATAGAGATATAACAAAGGGCTTTCCTCTCTCCTGAAAAGGAGTAAACAGTCCCCAACATCACATTTTCAAAGTAAGAACAAAAAAAGATAGAAAGGGAACATAATAATAGAAGAGAAAGGGAAGTCAATCAACTGACTTAGAATTATCTTGTAGTAACTATCCAGCTATTGTACATCCAGAAAAGTCTAATCCAACTGCAACTAAGATTAAAATTGCACTGCCAGACCAGCGTACTCCATTCCTAAATCAGAACAAACTCTCATCAATTATTTTTACATTTTTTACTCTAAAATTTAATATTATGGAGAAAGAAAGCACTGGCCCTGAGGAAGAGCTGCCCAAGCTTTAAAACTTCTAAAATAAATTAAAAAGTAACAATAATAAATTTTAAATCCTCATGAATGTTTTGCTTTGTTAGTTCATGCAACAATAGTATATATTCTTCTCTTTCATTAAAACAACATTAAATTATTTTATATATATATATCTCATATATATTTTTTATTATTATTACTATTTTTTTTTTTTTTTTTTTAACAGAACTCAGAATTACTGGTATTTTCTGGGACAGCTGTGCCAGTTGTGTAGTATTTGTCTACTGCACAAGACTAATCTACAAGCCAAATGGAGAAACAATTCCACCAGCACATAAATTGATATGGCCACACAGGTAAGTAACTTTGCTGAAATACAGCTTCCTTCACAAATTGTGGTATTTTAATTTTATTTTTATTTTTTTTTAATAATGAGTTTTGAAATGATCTCCAGTTGAAGAGAAAGTTCTTTCTATTGTAGTCTATAAGCCAGAACAAAATGTAAAGTTAAGCTAAGTTTAAGTTAAGAAAAAAAGAAGAAAGGTAACAGTATCTGTCCAACCTTCTCACAAGTATTTCTGTATTAACTGTGTTTAGCATCACCTGCTTGTTGTTTGATCTGGTGCATTTAAACAAGCTTTCAATGAAAGCATTAAAAAATGGTGTCTTTAATAAAATTATTCTTGTGATTTGCGTAATGCTTTGATTTTTTGAAATGGAATGAACACGTGGTTAAATTCACAAAGTGCCAATTTAGTTCAACATGTTTTAACGAATAACCCTAAAGGACCAATATTACACTGCATACAGTATGATGCATTACATTTTGCACAAGTACTTTTCACTCAAGCTCTAGTCTTATATTAATGATACAAATGAATTTGTTATTAAAACTATTTTCCTATTAAAAAAGTACTGTTTGCTTTTCAAATATTCTAATGTTAATCTTTGTTCTGAGGAAAGAAAACAATCAAAAATTAAGCTAAATAACTAAACATAGCTGTAATTACAGAATCACAGAATCACCCGGGTTGGAAGGGACCTCAAGGATCATGTAGTTCCAACCCCCCTGCCTAGTAGGGCCACCAAACATACACATTTAGATCAGGTTGCCCAGGACCCCGTCCAGCCTGGCCTTGAACACGTCCAAGGACGGGGCATCCACAACCTCCCTGGGCAGCCCGTTCCAGGGCCTAACCACTCTCCTTGTAAAGAACTTCCCCCTAACATCCAACCTAAATCTTCCCTCCTTCAACTTGGATCCATTTCCCCTAGTCCTGCTATTGTCAGCCCTTTTGAAGAGTTTACTCCCCTCCTGGGTGTAGGTTCCCTTCAGGTATTGATAGGCTGCAATGAGGTCGCCCCGCAGCCTTCTCTTCTCCAGGCTGAACAAGCCCAACTCCCTCAGCCTGTCCTCATAGGGGAGGTGCTTCAGCCCCCTGATCATCTTAGTCGCCCTCCTCTGGACCCTTTCCAAAATCTCCATGTCTTTCTTGTACTGAGGACTCCACACTTTCCTGAACTTATTAACATAGCTCTTTAAAATTCACTAGAAGTAATCTAAAAAACAGATCACAAAAGAAAAAGCAGTAATTTCAAAATACCCCACTTTTAGAACACCTGATAGAAATGTGAAGGTTAAGGAATATTCTCATCATTTAATCATTGGCTTCTAAATCTGGTGATATGAACTGTGCCATCAAGAGGATGGAAGGAGAAATTAGAAAAGAAAAAAAAAGGCTATCTTTCAGCTGTTATTCTTTAGGTGCTCTGAACAGCTCATCAGTTATACTCCCAATGCAGTGGCATGCAGGAAACTGAGACTGCTTTACAGAAAGTAAAGATACAATTTTTCACAGGATTCCTCACAAACAAGTATTCAAATGAACTTTAGAAATTAAACACCTAAATGGCCAGAGCCTAAAGCACATTTCTAAAAGCAGCTATAAATCAAGAACCTTTCCAGGGAAATAGTAAGCTGTACATTATAAAGCATATAATAATAACATTCAAGAATAACTTGGGTAAAAAAAAATCATGATCAGAGTGAAAACAATACACAGATTAGAAATTAAGAACTCCTAATTTTGAAGCAACATTAATACAATCTCTTTTACAGTGCTTAATATTACCACATTTTGAGATCACTACACTCTTAAATAAAATGTTTATAATAAAACCAAGTTTACCAAGACCAGTTAAGAATTAAATATTTAACATCTAATAAACATCAAAATCAAACAAGAAATAAACATAAATAATAAAGTGAAATGTGCATTAGTGTTTAAATGAATTCAGTGAAAAAAAACAACTAAACAAAAGGAAAGAGTCAGGATTAACTTAAGAAGGGATAGGGACATCAACCAAACTTACTTCCTGTTCATGAGATGTCTGATTAATGAATGCATGCTTTGTGAAATTCATCTCTTTAAGGTCTATCTTCCTAACAACATCATATACTTTTCTGACCTTGAACACCTGACTTCTTGGAGTTTTATTTCCATTGTAGCCCATGTCATTTCCATTACTGGGAGAGGATGGGCCAATGCGAAAGACATGGCAAAATATTCTCACGATCCTCAAGAGACTCTTCATTTGAGCTTCATAATTACTTGACAAGCTGAGGGAAAAAATGGAATACTTAAGTTTCTTTTCCTAGATGAAACAAAGTAGTATATTAAGGAGTAAGCAATCTAATGTTAAGGTCTGACACACATTGAAAAAAAAAAAAAAGTCCTTGTCTTATATTTGAACTTGTATTTCCTGCACAGGTCCCAGGTAAGAAATCCAGCTTACTACAGTAAAGATCTCAGTGTATGAAACAAATTGGGTTAATCAGTTGAAAACATTTCTCATTCCAAAAGAGAATCACATATAATGGTAAAATTGTAATAATTAATCAGATC
This sequence comes from Tetrao urogallus, assembly GCF_951394365.1. Lineage (NCBI taxonomy): Eukaryota > Metazoa > Chordata > Aves > Galliformes > Phasianidae > Tetrao > Tetrao urogallus. Next base: position 67,998,731 of record NC_136814.1, on the reverse strand, counting down.
TACCATCACAGGTCAGCCATAACCTAAGTACTGTCCTAAATGTGAATTAATTATCTTAATCAGCTAAGGGGTCAGGATGATAAATGTCACTGTTTTTTAAAGGGAAAACAAGTGACCTAGAAGATACAACATAAGAGCATTGGGTTTTCACTTATTTATTTAATATATATAAGTTTTATGCCTTATTAACTGGCCAACACTGAAATCAATAAGAACTCCTTCACCACAAACAGTGTGAATTACAGACACTCATGAGTTTGTGCACAAGTGGAATACTCTTACTCAAACTTTTTTTTTTTTTAACTTTTGTTTAAAATTCCAAGAGGTAAGAATTTGTTAATCCTGAACACACACACACACACAAAACTGCAAGAAATTAAAGTTTCTTCTACTGAAATCTACACAGTTCGGAGAGCAGCACTTTGGAAAAGGATTTGGTGGTGCTAGGGGATGAAAAGCTTGACATGAGCCAGCAATGTGTGCTTGCAGCCTAGAAAGCCAGCTGTAGCCTGGGTTTCATCAAAAGAGGGGTAGGCAGCAGGACAAGGGAGGCGATTGTCCCCCCAACGTGACCTTGTGAGACCCACCTGAAGTACTGCATCCAGGCCTGGCCCCAACATCAGCTGGACATGGACTTGTTGCCCTACTCTGGACTCACTCCAACAAAGATGCTCAGAGGGCCAAAGCCCCTCTCATAAGAAGAAGGGTGATGTTCAGCCTGGAGAAGAGAAGGCTCCTCATTACAGCCTTCCAGTACTTAAAAAGGACCTACTGGGAAGACAGGGAGGGACTCTTTATTGGGGAGTGTACCAACTGGGCAAGGGGTAATACTTTAAACTAAAAGAGGGGAGATTTAAGTTAAATACTTGGAAGAGGGCAGTGAGGCATTGGAACATGGTGCCCAGAGAAGTTGTGGATGTTCCACCCCCATAAGTGTTCAGAGCCAGGTTGGACGGACCATGGGCAACATGATTCAGTGGGAAATGTCCCTGCCTACAACAGGGGATTGGAACTAGATACTCTAAAAGGTCCTTTCCAACCTAAACCATTGTATGATACACATGCATATTTATAAGGAGGTATATATTCAGTTTTATCCTTGAAGTACTTGTTTTCTAACTATAAGATCAATATGCACCAGAACCCTGACACCCTTAGAGGATGCATATATCTGATGCAATTACTGATCTGCTAATTCACAGCTGGTTCCAATCTATCTAAACTTAAGCAACTAATTATACTTCTGAATAAAGCTCTTTCCTCAGTGCTCTGCAGGGAAATGTTTTAAAGCAACTCAAACTTTAAAAATGAAAAAAATCCCACTGAAACATGCACAACAGAATTAGACATATAACGTAGCACTCAAGTTTAAACGGTATTAAGAATTTCTAACATTAGTTATACATAATATTGTTGGAACAGTGCTGAGGACAACTGTAGCATCACACAGTACCTTCACTATGACTTTGCTTCCTCCTACAGTATGGGTTTAAAAAAAAAAATCAAAAATCAGAAGACATTGTTTACAGCGTAACATGTTAATGACTACCAGTTAGGCGTTAATAAGAAAAAAAAATACACCCACACACCTACTTAAGGAAACTACTACACAACTAGTATAGAAAGCACAACTTTCCTGCCATGATTCTGATTTAAACTTTCAATAAATCAATTATCTTTCAATAAAGATAAGAAAGGAATGCAATGGTAAACATGGCAAGAATGAGAAAGTTTAATTTTCAACTTGGTAACATAAATTTCCTGACTAATTGGCCTTATTTGGACCATTACCAAAGGTTTTGGTCACAGCTGAAAATCAGTATTTAGAAAATCTCTACTTACAGACCAAAAGAATTGCTGAATACAATAGGCTAATTCAAGAAGTAGGGCAAAAATAAACATGTAAATTCAGGTTTATCATCAGCAATGGTGTTTTCTTGGTGAAAATTTCATTTTAAATCTCTGTCTTTAGAAAGAGGACTCGCTGAAGCAGAAAAATCTTTAAGTGCTTTCGATAGTTTACTAGCATATTTGTAAACATTTTGCTAAGCTCAATCTACACCAGCAAGACCAAATCATTCCAGTTATTTCTTGGAAAGAGGAAATGGGCAATGGAGGGAAAGCTATTTTAACAAGATCACTGTGGGTGTTTAAAGGCAGAAGTCCATATCCACGGTCACTCCAGGCTACCTGCTAGAAGCATTACAAAAATTTACTTCACATTATTCCAGACTAAACAATGAACAAACCCAACAGCAATGGTCTGCAGGTTACTGCCCAGGAAACTAATACTCCAATGTTACTGGCTCAGACACACAAGTTTAAATAGATGGATTGCATTTTCCATACAGTTTGATAGAAGGAAGAGAGAGGAGAGGCCCTAGCTCAGAAGGCTACCTGCACCAAGTAGTACCTCCAGCTTCATTATGTTAATGCTAAGAGCAACTGAGAAATGCTTAGTTGAAGCACAAATTGAATCCAGTTTTTGAAATTTATATCTTGTAATAAAAAAATAATTCCATATCGCTTGTGACGATATACCAAAAAAAAAGTGGGTCAGTAAGAGCCTGCAGGACACCCTCAGTACAGGCATATCCAGAAATGCCAGCCCATGCAGCAGAATGCTTCTGATTTGTCTTCAGCCTGAGCTAGACAATTCACATTCAGCAACTACAGAAGCACATAGCAGCTCATATTCTGTGACGTGTACAAGCTGTTCCTACAGTCTGTTTCTACAGCCATACTGAGAAAATGTTGCTCAATATAATGGAGCAATAACAGTAATAAATCAAATAGAAATGCAAAATTGTCAGTTTAATTTACATTAAACACATTTGAAGTTCCAACACATTACAGATGAGGTGTTTTGCACAAACTGCCTTTAACAGATGCCACAAAAATTAGTAAAGCATACTGGGAAAACACACTTGCCTATTTTACATGCTTCTTCAACTAACTGCTACTTGCACTGCTGAGATACCACACTGTTGAAGCTAGTTTTGCTTTGGTGCAGTACAGGTGCTTTCATACATATATTAGTAACCATGGAAGACAACCAGAGCCAGCAGGCATGATTCAAGTGCCTGAAAAAAAACAAAATTCTTCTCAGGCATCCCAGGAAAGCATGCAGAAAGTAAAGTTGTGAGGAAAAAAGAAGAGTGGCTGGAAAGTAATAATGATGGCTGACTAAAAAGTTTCCCTTTCTAAAGCTGACATAGCTGTGTCAAACTTATTTTTTTAAAAAATTTCACCTCTCTGCAACTCCACCTTCCTGGTCCTAACAGCTATACATTTTTCTAATTAAATCCTTGTGAAGACAGTGATCTAAGTTGGTCCTGTTATACAGAATTAGATATGAGATCCATTTACTCCAGCATGTGCCCAACATCAGATGGTTTAGATTATCAAGTCTATTAAGTGGCAAGAACTACCTGGTAGCTTATCAACCAATTTATAATCCTCTCACACTTACCTAAGTAGTTTGTGACCATTAGTTGTAGCAACTTCAGCAAGACTTGTCAGGATTTTAAGATACTGGCTTTCACTCTGCTGAGACAAATGTTCCAGAACTTGTCGCAACTGGGTTCATTAAAACAAAAGAGATTGCATAGAGTATCAGACCAAAGTTTAATTTAGAATACTATTACACCGTCTAATTCCTAGAAACATTAACATACATGCTTCTGTTGTTGAACAATTAATCTAACCTTAGTTAACATTCTATTACCTCCTCTGTTGTACACCTCTCTATCTTAGGCATTTTCTCACAGAGGAATTAACTCTCCAGTGACTCTCCATTCATCATGCATTCCTACAATCTTCACATTTACTTCACTTCTGTCACTCCCACTTTCAGAAAGTTCAGTAATCCTTCTCACAGAACTGCAGGAAGGCAAAAAGAAAAGGAACCTCACAAAGGCAATGTAGCCCAACACTCTGATCCCATTATAAGAGCTACTTGTTGAATCTGTGATCCAAAATAGTTTGTTTAATTTGCCTGGTTTGTTTTTAAACTTACATGTCTGGAGGCAGCTTCATCAAGTTCTTTTCTAATACTGCACTAACCTTAACTCTGTGAAAGCTTTTCTCAGTGCTAAGTTGAATCACTAGCTACAAATATCTAAGTCAAAATATTTCTTACTGTAAAAAAATTATTCAGCAGCCTTCTACAAATTTAAGACAGTCAGCAAGCCTCTTCCTATCCCAAACTTCTTTATGCTACATAACTGTAACTCTTTCAGCCTTTTTATAGCAGTCATTTCTTGTGTTTATTATTTTCTTTAAATTCTTAGGAGTCTTCATCTTTCTCTGAACACAGTTTCCAAAGCTGGATGCAATATTTCAGCAAAAGACAACTTGTGCAGCAGGACTGCTTTCTTTGTGCATCTTAAAGGAAACAGAAGTTCCTTCCTTCTTCCTCACTCTCACAAACTGAAAAACATGATGCCAATGTGTCAGCACAACTTGTAGCCTACAACAAACATCAGATCCTTTCCTACAGAGCTGCTCCACAGGCAGCAGCTTCCCATAATCTATTTCAGCACTGATTGTTCCTACGTAAGCACAGGAGCACAGTACTTATCCCTAGTGAAATCCATTCTTTCACCCTGCAGCTTATCAATATTTTTTCCAGTTTGTGAAGAATGTTTAAAACGTGAGTCTTGACTTCTAACTCTTCACGTCATCACTTTCAGATAATATGAACTGGTCATTATCCAAGTCCCTGGGCAGAATAGTTTGAACTTGGTTGTAGAAAACCATACCTAAGGTTTCATTTTTTTTAATATACTTTTTTTTTTTTTTTTTTTTTTTTTTTTTTTAACAAGAAATATAACTATACAATGAATCAATCTAATATATTTTACATGGACTTCCATTCAGATCTGACTTCACACACATTGCCACGATTGCTTGGATGAAACACCCGTTTTCCTTGCTTATCATCTTCACTTCTGCAATACATGATAGTGTGCTTTGTCATTTACCTTTCTGTGGAGTCATTTTTGTTCCATGGTTTTAATCCTTTAACATTCTCTTCTATTTGAAGTCATCTACTCCATCTCCCCATGTTTCTAAAATGCACCCTGAGAATTCTCATCTCTGTATCATTTTACTTTATAAAACTCTACACTGTTTCAGAAAGAGAGCACTGTTTCTATAGAGACTTAGACGTCGACGTCCTCAACCTTGTAGTGGAAGTATGGGATTACAGAAAATAACAAAAACTTCCAAAATCTAGTAAACCAAGTTCAGTGAAGTGGCAGCCAATACTTTACTAAAACTATTTTTCTTTTTAGTCTTAAAATCTGCAAGATTGTTTGCAGTTACTTTCAAGTAAACAAAATATTAAAACAAAATTATCTAAGTTGGGAGAGAAGAAAAATAACCCATACTAACACTCCCCTGCTAGATCTACAAAACATAATACCATATTACCATGTTTTCCCGTAGATCTTCATTCTGAGTCATTTGAATTATTGTCTGGAAAAGTCGAGGATGGTACTGTATTAAGACTTCACAAGTCTCTCCATATCCACCCTAAAAAGCAATAGTTCAAAACAATTTTTAATTAAAAGTAGTACTCAAATTGGGCCTTACCCTAGTATAGGCATTAAGACGTACTGAGAATTACAAATATTGAAAGAAACACCAACTACAGAAATCCAGTCCTAAAATAAACTCAAAGTCAATAAAGCATCAACATCAGACATCACTAAATGTTTGGGAGAAGACAGAATCAAGTTATTTCAGTACATTAGATCAAACATTTCTTGTTTTTTGGGTTTTTTTTTTTTTAAGTGTGGATAAGTTCTCCTACCTGGAAAATCAAAGTTAGCTTACACTTAAACAACTCTTTCCCAGCAATTCACCAAAGATATTAAATACAGTGCAATATTTAGCTTCCCTGCTGACCGATGATACCAATTCACCTAAGAACACCCAGAATTTAATCCTTTGAAACAAATCTTTCCCCAGAGTTTCATAAGGTACAGATCTGATTTGCTAAACTAAAAAAATAGGATAAACACACAGAAAGATTATTTAACTTCAAAATGAATACACATGTATGATTCCACATGTGCCCCAGATCAACAGCGTTAACCAGCTTAACATTTTTCTCAGCTTTGTTACTGGGAAAGAACAGAACTTGAATTTGTGGTTTGTTTCTATCAAATCTTATTCAACACAGCTGCAACTTTAAATGACACCTAGTAGCTGAATAGATATCACAAACCGGAAAGATGTACTTTATTAAAAGCTGTAACTCCAGAGGATCCTTCTCTGTACACGACAGTTTAGAATGCACTTCAGTGATAGGAGATTCATTTAACAGATTGACTAATTGCTCCTACTGCCAAGAACTTAAGTATTAAAATCAAAACCATTCTTAATCCTCAAGAATTAATGAACATCATCTCTTTAAAAGCAAGGTTATACCACACTAGCAAGAAATACAAATATTCATAATCTCAGCCCTCCTAAAGCACAAACCTACTTTGAAAATCTAATCCATAATCAAAGAATAAAACTATTAATGCAAAAGGAAAGAATATATTTTGTTTTCTCCTTTTTTACTCAGCAGCTTGTCTTGTCTAGAGGATCTCAAATGCAGTATTATCATCCCTACAAAACAGCAAACACCAGGTGTCACTACACACAACTTAAGAAGAAAAAAAACAATTTTGAAGCAGTGTTCATCCCTCTACTTCCTTAAGGATTGTAAATCTGAAAACTAAAGCAGAAATTTGAAACTCTAATAAAAAAAAGGAAATAAGAATAGTATTATTAAGTATATACTGCTACACTTTCTTACAGGTTTGTGGATGTAAGAAGCCTCAAAATCAAGTAGACTGTGGTTTTACAGTAAGTCATTCTGCCATAACGATGAAAATACCTACTTCTGAGCTTCACAGAAAAGACAGCAGTAAGACAGTATAGTGAACTATTACTCCTGAGCAGTTTTCAGGCACATTCAATATACTTCATTTATTTTTGATGTCTTGCATTGCTTTTAAAGCTTCAGATTACAGAAGGCATGAGCAAGTGATCTCCTCCAAAACAACCCTTACTATTTTCTAGAGACCCCATTAGAAAAAGATCACTTTAAAATGAAATACAATTGGATCTACTTCCTGCTCATCAGATATCTTTGTCTACAACACACTTTTTGAGGATTTGCTGACTTCCCACTTCTTTACTTCCAACTTAAGCCTTCCCAATGGTAATATGAATCAGAGATCCTACAGTTGACTCACACATCACACTCAAATAAGAGATTTTACAGAACAGTTCAATGCCAAAATTCCTTAAGCCTTGAAAACAGACACAAATGTATAAAGTACCACCATCAACATGCAATTAATTTCCTTACACATGACAGCATAACCAAGACTCTAAATTAATCCAAAGTCTTTAACAAAGATACATTATTTTTATTTTTCTAAGGGAAGGCTAAAAAAAAAAAGTTTTTTTTTAAGAAAAATCTCACAAAACAGTAGAGCAGAACTGAGGACTGATTAGAATTTCTCCTGTCCAAAAAGAAATGCTATAAATAGCCTAACTTGCTTAAGACTTTTCACAGATCACCTATGAAATAAGTTTTGCAGAATTAGTTATTCCGAAAATATCCCACAGGTGCTGAAGACAACAGTCATTACCATGTGGACATAGCTACTTCAACTGCAGGTCTTCAGCACATGAGGACTCCAGAATAACTTGAGATTGATTTTCATCTTCTATAGTACAGCATAAAATTCTGATCTTAAAACTTGATCCCACCAAAATAATTACATTCACAACGGTAATAATGGTGTCTCCCCTAAGTTCAGTAAATTTTATTTTCCAGTTGATAGTTTTCTAGTCTTCTGATTATAGGCAAAGGGTTCAAAATCTTCCTTCCCTTCATTTATTTACACAGTATCCTCAGCTTGATCCTACAGAAAATTATGTAAGTATTCACAGATCAAGAAAAGACACACCAGCAAGCAGAATAAATAATACTTTACCAAACACAAATTGTACAGCAGTTGAAAATACATGAGACTTTAAAGCTTTGTTCTTTGTTCATCATCCAGATACTGCATTCGGAAAGCCTTTGAGAGTCAGCATAACTTCTGAGTGCCTTGACCTCTTATTTGTTAAGAGCTGAGCACACAAAAACCAAAGCAGTCTATTACCATTAGACAAAGATTCCAAACTTTCTAGTCAAATGGATTTCTGCAAACTCTTATGGTTCTTGTGAGCTCCTACCTTGCAAAGATGGTAATGAGATCCCCATTACAAACATTTGCATAGGGTACAAACTGGAAATTTGCAAACAAAACCTTCAGCTTCATTGAATATACATACATATATATACATATATATATATATACACATACACACACACGTATATGTTGCAATTCTGTTTTGCTGAAGAACTACCATTCTTCTTTGGCCTAGAAATTAAAAAGACTGAGCAACACTGAGCAATTAATATTGTTAGCAGGTGACAGTTCTTAGGGGAAAAAAAAAAAAGGTATTGGCAACAATACCTGTACACAGAGATCCAGTGGAGTAATGCCATTTTTGTCTGGTAAATACTTGGCTCCTCTCATCAAAAGAATCTGTGCAGTGTCTCTCTGACCATGGCTATCCAAAAGAAGAAAGAGTTACACAGCAGTTATGCTTCATTATGAGTTGAGTTTTATTATACCTAGCAAACACAGTCAACAACAAATTAGGAGGGAACTAATACTATGTAATAAGAAACTAAGAAGAAACATGAGACAGAAGATAACACTCACATGCCCCACCACTACCCTTCCAAATCACTATAGAAGCCCAGAGAAAAATTAGGTATGGCCCATTTACACAACCAGATTCATCCTCATCATTCAGAAATGAACCATCCTTGTCTAGCCCGGTAAGTATTTATGAGCTGCATTTCCTGCACCCTGGACAACTTCACAGAGAAAGTCTTTTTGCTAAATTAGTTCTTCGCTTATTCCTGATAGACTTAGGGAAAAAAAAAACAAAAGTTATTGAACTAATATATTATCTAGTTGCACCAAAACTCTTTTCCCTGAAAAAAATGAAAAATTGAGTACCAGTGATTACATGGTGACTTAATTAAAAACACTGGAAGCCCAACTGACAGCTGCCTTCAAGAATATCTAGTGCATATACTGACAAAAATGTTATACTGAAGTATTTAATGACCATAACAAAAGATGTAGTAACTAAGGCTACATATACAGGTTGTCCAATGAAGTTTCAGGTCACAAACTAGCCATCTCAATAATCTCCAGCTGAGTTCGCCTCCTCCATGTCTTTGCAGACCAGGAAACCAACAGGTTAAACTAATGTACCAGACTTGGACCTAACATAAACACACAGTCAGCTACCAGATCTCATGTAGGAGCTAAGACTAACTGCCTTATGAAGGACCTCTTCACTGTAAGTCTCTGCACCTTTAAAAACAGGGATATCCAAGTCAGACTTTGAGCAGTCATACCCTTTCTCCGGCCATTACCAGACACTGCTACTGCATTTTGTTCACCCTGTCTGTCCTCAGTTAACTTTCTCCCTGGCTGTCAGCACCATCAGTTGGCACTTTTGACAATGAAACATGCTTGTTTCCACAATGCATTCAATGCATTCCAGCCTACCCTTCCAGTTGCTCCAATTGTTTGTTTCTAAAAGACTATCACAATGGATTTACAATGCATTCCCTTCCCATGGAAAAACTCCAAGCTGAGACAAAATCGGTTACATTTTTTAAAGTGAGTGCCAATAGCTAGCAGCTATTTATTCTTTACTTCCTTATTCTCTGCTTACTTATCAATTGCCCAGGAACTAACTCCAAAGCTCCAGAAACTAAGACTCCCACAATGTAACTCTCAGCAGGCCACCACTTCTTCTTTTGTTTTTATTAATCATAAGTGAACTATTTATCCTACAGTCATAGGCTAAGGATTACAGAATTTCAAACAAAATAATAACAAAAATGGTCCAAGAAGAAGTCATTTATCATACAATTTTGAAATAGAGCTGAACAGCATACACTATAACACCGTAGCACACATTAACAAATAGTCAAAACTGCTGTATAAAACTTGAACTTCTACAAAGTTATTAACATAGCTATCATTAGCATAATTCAAAGCCTTTGACACTGTCTCCCACAGCATTCTCCTGCAGAAGCTGACAGCCCGAGGCTTGGATGGGTACACTCTTGGCTGGGTAAGGAGCTGGCTGGAGGGCCTGGCACAGAGAGTGGTGGTGAATGGAGTCAAATCCAGCTGGCGACTGGTTGTGAGTGGTGTTCCGCAGGGGTCGGTGCTGGGGCCTGTCCTCTTCAATATCTTTATTGATGACCTCGATGAGGGCATCGAGTGCACCCTCAGTAAATTCGCAGATGACACCAAATTGGCTGGAAGCGTGGATCTGCCTGGGGGTAGCGAGGCCCTACAGAGGGATCTGGACAGGCTGGAGAGCTGGGCTGAAGCCAATGGGATGAGTTTCAACAAGGCCAAATGCCGGGTCCTGCACTTCGGCTACAACAACCCCAGGCGACGCTACAGGCTTGGGGCGGTGTGGCTGGAGGACTGCGTAGAGGAAACGGACCTGGGGGTATTGATTGATGCTCGGCTGAACATGAGCCGACAGTGTGCCCAGGTGGCCAAGAAGGCCAATGGCATCCTGGCTTGCATCAGAAACAGCGTTGCAAGCAGGAGCAGAGAGGTGATTGTTCCCCTATATTCAGCACTAGTGAGGCCGCACCTCGAGTACTGTGTCCAGTTTTGGGCCCCTCACTGCAAGAAAGACATTGAGGCCCTGGAACGTGTTCAAAGGAGGGCAACAAAGCTGGTGAGGGGTCTGGAACACAGGCCATATGAGGAGAGGCTGAAGGAGCTGGGAATGTTCAGCCTGGAGAAGAGGAGGCTCAGGGGAGACCTCATTGCTCTCTATAACTTCCTGAAGGGAGGTTGTAGTGAGCTGGGGGTCGGCCTCTTCTCTCGTGACATTAGTGATAGGACCAGAGGGAATGGCTTCAAGCTACGGCAGGGGAGATTCAGGCTGGACATTAGGAAGTATTACTTTTCAGAAAGGGTGGTCAGGCACTGGAATGGACTGCCCACAGAGGTGGTGGAGTCGCCGAGCCTGGGGGTGTTCAAGGAAAGACTGGATATTGTGTTGAGGGACATGGTTTAGTGGGAGCTATTGGGAACAGGTGAACGGTTGGACTGGATGATCCTGAAGGTCTTTTCCAACCTTGGTGATTCTATGATTCTTTGATTCTAATTACTCCTATGCCTCAACATGTGGGGTATTCTCACATTAGGAAAAAAAATTAACTTCAATGGTATAGCGAAAATGGCACAAAAGTGATCTGCCTGGCAGACTGCATTTACAAATGTCCTGGGAAAGTTATCAGTGCTTAGCTATCCGCAAGAGCCAGAAGCACAGAATACTGACCCAGTACAAAAAGCTACTGGAATTATAAGAATAAAATACACAGGTTTTAAATAGTCACAGGAAAGAGAAAAATATTCATCAAAATAAACTATGTTGATGGATGTCTTCATAAGTCATTGATTCTCACTGTAACATGCACAGCTATTTGTTTAATATGTCTGTTACAAAGAGATATAAAAGTCTGAAGAACTAGGGCAAACATTTAGAAAAGACACCAAACTACATTCAAACATGAGGAAAGATTAAATGTAAGTCAGCTTTTATGTTTCCTAATTTTTATGCCTTCCCATCACTGTTACTGATTAGAAAAAAAAAAAAAATACTTTTACCATGATATTTAAACCATAGGAATATATACCTGCAAGCAAAATAGAGTGGAGTTGCCCCTGACACATTGGGCCTATTTATATCTGCACCACTGTCCAGCAAACACTGTACTGTCTGTAACAGAAAAAAAATACCAACATTAGAGAGACAGCAGCAGAGAAGTCTACTGGCTTAGAACTAGTTAGCATCATACATATCTAATTACACTGAAGGATTTAATTTCCAGTAATGAATCTCAAAAACAAAATTTCTGAATACTAGATAGAGAACCATGCTTGTCGGAAGTCATAGATCTTCCTGATTTAATAACAACACTTCTTACTGAACTTCAGACCCCTGGAATTACAAACAGATGTTTTTGGGCTTGTTTTAATACAGAAGCAAACCTCAATTTGAGGACTGCTTATCACAAGGTTAAGTTTTAAGCACACACAAAAGTAAATGTATATATGTAGGCATAATTTAAAATGTTAAGATACTGAGTTGATATTCAAACAACTTTTACTGTATTCTGTTCACTGTGAAGTAAACAAATCTATAGATACTAGTTCTGCAAAATTTCATCTCTGAAGTCAAGATCTGACAATGACAACAGGAAGGAGCTGTGTAGGAAGATAATTTTTCAAACCATAAGTAGTCTTGAAGAAAATCTATATAACTCAAGATCACTCCTCTACTACTACTGTGATGCACTTCAAGCACAAACAGCATCTAGACTTGTACTCTAAGAGCACATATTCAGACATAATGCAAGACCATGCCTAAAATTACATTCATGTAGGTCAACATATGAAGAGTCCATAAATGTTTACTCCTAATTTTAAACATATATCTGATTCAACTTCATGCACGTTTTATTCAGGGTAGATTAAGACCATTTCAGATGTCAAAAGTTTTTAATAGCCATTAGCTGATACAATTATGAATTGTTACAAAGTAACAAGAAAGAACATCTTCGTTGTTTTAAAATCACATCAAAATCTGCTGTCAACAAGGCAACAATACTACAGAACATAAGTGAGTATATAGAGGAAGTCATCTGAAATCTCAAAAACAGCAACACCAGATATCTCTGTGAGAAGAGCATGGAGTCAATATTAAGACAAACAAGAGAGTTCATCACATCTCACCATCATTTCATGCATGACTGGCCTGAAGCTTAAAAAAAAAAAAAAAAAAAAAAAAAAAAAAACCATGCAATAACACTTCAGCATTATGCAATTCTTCATGCCTGTAATAACTTACTGAAGTTTAAAAACTTACTGTCTTGTGCCCATTTTGACAAGCTACATGAAGGGCTGTCTGTCCCATTGCATCTTCAACATCTACGTTACTGACATGCTGCACAAGATCATGAAGCAATTCTGTCCGCCCATTGACAGCCAACCAATGAATCTAAGTACAAAATAATGATATATTTCCTTAAGCAACTATGTGAATATTTGATAAGTAAAATTTTAAATCTAACTGCATAATTGACAACATTTTCACAGAAGAAGCTCTGAATATCAAATACTTCAGTATTTCAGTTACATCTTTGATTTTTAAGAGCACTGGACACAGCAGTTTAATCTAGTTACAAGTTAGATGGCAGAAGCATAAGAAATCAGGATCTTCAAAGTCTGCATTTATTTTGAGTTCACCATGAGAATTAACAGCACTTACTGCAGTCAAACCTTCGTTATTACAAATGTTGACATCTGCACTGTATTCCAGCAGCTTGCTCATGCATTTTTTCTGGCTATAAACAAGACAATACATTAAAATTAAGCAGGGCAAAGTCATCTTCTTAAGCTCCACTCACTCTAGTTAACAATTTAAAAAACAATAGCAGAAAGTTTTAATTCACAAAGAGTATGGTACTGAGCACCTGAAAGAGAGAAATCATCATTAATAGCACTAGAGATTCACATAGTAAGTGTGACACGGCAACAAGGGACAAAAAGCAACTGTGTAGCTAAATGTTTTTGTTGGAAAGCTACAAATAACTATCACTCTAACAGCTTCCATTCAGCACGAATTACATTCTCGAGACAAGATGCTGGAGCTAATGGAAATCCATAAAGCCAGTCATCATCTGTACACTTCAGTGAACATATTTATAGTAAATCACTTTAAATCATTATTTAATAAGATGCTCATTGTAACACCGCATGCATTTTTTGCAAGTACAAAAAAAAGCCTTAATCAAAGCAGGAGTGTTTTTCCTCCTTCATGTTTTGCTGGTCTTTTACTGCTCTCTAATACTCTAAGTGCTTTAGCCACAACAGTTTATTCTCATTTCTTTTTATTTAGTACTTCTTGCATCCTTTCTCACGTTTCTCTTTCTTAAAAAAAACTATTACCATAATCAGCTGTGTGCTTTCATGTGATACAGTTTGAGAAATAAGACAATAAAAGATTAAGAAATATTTTAAAAGCTTGGTAAGTTTGAGAAGTTTTACTGAAAAAGAATGGCATGTGCTACCTAAAGCAGACTTTCAGAAATGTCAGTAACAACTGAAGAGAGAAAGCCAACATTAGCATCAGAGTTGGAACAGCTTTATCTTTAGCACTGCAAAGCTTTACCTTCAAAATAACAACTACATAACTGGGAGACACAGACTATTCAGGCTAAAGTTATTTTTCCACAAGGAAGGAGAAAACAATCTTTCAAAGGCCAACATAAGACCTGACATTTTCTCAAAAAGCAACTAGAAGGCATGCTCCAACATCATGGCAGCTAAAGTGCATTACGTGCAACATCTCTTAAAGTTTTTATAACATTTTTCTTACCCATTCCTTGCTGCTAAATGGAGAGGTGTGCATCCTGAGATGTCCTGATAGTTTGGGTTTGCTCCTTTTTTTAATAATAGAACAAGGCATTCAACTGATCCACAGCTAAGAAGAAAAGGGAAAAACTGTAACAAGGATATTTACAAACCAAATTCACACTGACATAAAGACAACAGCAGTACTACGTGCAGATTGCAATTAACATAAACTTTTAAAACTAAATAGCTTTTACATCTTTATATTTCAAGTCACATACAGCTAAAAGGAAGAACACTTAAATATGATGAGAAATGACTGATCATAACTTGTACTAATAAATAGATGCCAGGCTTGCATACGATTTTAGTGACTTTAAAACCCGACAGTAAATCTTTAAGACAGCCAATGGTTTAAAGCATAAACCATCTATAATGTGCTTTTCCCTTTCAGTGCTTTGTTTACTATTTCCTCTCACCTCATCCTTCATCTATTCGCAGGACTGAATTTTCCCTAATTCCAATATGATTCATTCTTTGTACTTCAGAGTCTGGAAGTTACATTTAGAAGTTCTAACATCAGAAAAAATCTAAAATGTCAGGAAAATGCTAGAACTCGTGCAAATGCTTCTTTGCTATTTGGTTTCAGTCTGGAAGTCCTCTTTACTTTCCATAATAGGGCAGCTCATTAGAGTAATTGATGTCACCAAGAAACTTTGTAATAAATGTTTATTCTGCTTCTGAACTCTCCAGAATGCACTGATTTGAAGGGAAAAAAAAAAAAAAAAAAAAAACCACCAGTATTTTTGTATTCATCCTGACCAGTTTACCTTTTATTACCAGCGTTCTCAATGACAAAACTACTATACAACAACCCAAAGAAACTGAAGCTTAGCTGTTCAATAAGTTGTAAAAATGGCATCTTGATGACCTCTTAATGATCCAACAAATAGCCAAGTTAAAACAGAATCCACAAACTCTGTAACATAATTGCTTGTGTGCTGCAATAAAAAAAATCTAGCATTTCAAAGAAGCTTCTAAGACAAATGCAAAAATTTGCTTGCATTTTTTAAATACTTCCTTAGGCAAACTTCATATAAGAAGCATATAATCCAGACATGCAATGCTCATGTAACACATTACTTAAGCCATCCACTCAGAAAGCTGAAACTTCTACCTTTGTTGTGTCCGAATATCTGCTGCTTATGTGTAGTTATCTATATGCATCTGGTATTCATGTACAGTATTACTACTTTTTTTTTCCATCTGGTTTAAATGTAAGAACTTCCAAGATAGGGACCCCATGGATATAAGGAAGGGACCCCATTCTTTTATTAATTTAAAGCTTAGTTTCCTAAAAGGCTGTTGCAAAAACTATCTGGTTCATTTCGGTAAGGAAATGAATCTGATTGTTCTTGGGCAATGAAGATTTATCCCACAGAAAAGCAACATAAATAAAAAATCTAGGTCACAAATCTGAAATTTGCATGCAAGTGTTTTATCCAGGACATTTATTATTTATTATTTATTATTTAAAAACATATCAGAAGTGAATGACCCCTTCCATTATGATCATGAAGAAGCTCAAATAGCTGCTTCCCAATGAGCACCCAAATGATTCTCACTGTTTCAAAAAAAGCAAGCAGCACCTACACACAACAGGCAGATACTTCTCTGAATCTAGAGGCAAGGGTAGCCCACTTATTAAGGAAATACATAATGGCTAATTTTCTTCCCAGAAAGGAGAAAAAGTATCCACCAAGAAATTAGAATTCACCACAACTTGGAAAACTATTTGACACCACATATAACACCTGTCACTCAATAGAGAGACAGGCACATTGATTTGAAAAAAAAAAAAAAGCAAACAAAATACAGAGGAAGTATGAAAACAAATGTAACTGATACTACAGAGTTTTCCAGCTTACATTGATGCCTTAGATTTGTGGTATTATTTTCATTGTTAACTTCTGGACCGGACTCAAATAACTCTTACTTTGCTGCAATATGAAGCAAACTTCTCTTCACACGTCCAAACGCATAATTCACATCAAATTTTGAATTTGACAGCAGCTCTGAGACAGACCTTCAAACAGAAATACCAGATGTTAATAAAAAATAGCTGACAATATCCAAGTATATACACCATAACTAGTACAAAAGTACTCTATTTCTTACTTGATCACAACTTTTTTCCCCACAACCAACTTCTGAACAAGAGTTCCAACAATATTCAAGCATCTGTATATTAACACCTACTTCCATTCTTTCATTTCGACTTATACATATGCAGTGGAAATGCTAAGTCATGTCCTGAATCAGTGATTGAGCACCTGGTAGGAAGACAGGGCCAACCCAGGGGAGCTCAGGTGCATGCAGGTGCATATGACTGACCAGAAGGGGTCGAGCCAGGATCCACCCCTTCCCAGACCTCATTTAAGGGTTGGCAATGAGGGGAGGGTATCTTGCTTGAGGTCCCTGCCTATCTGAGGGCCTTCTGAAGGTAAGCAGCTCTTTTCCTTTGTTTCTGCATACGCAGCTGCTGCACTTGGGCTTATCATCACTTGCTGCAGCCTGGGACTCTGCTACCTCACTGTCATCGCTGTGTTTTCCATCACATTATAGCATTACAACATGAAAAGGAACTGTGACAGCAGGCCACTGATGTGCATTACTTGGCATTAGACCAGATGGCCAAATGACATCTTTACAGACAAAAAAACAAGTATATCACTAGCTTACGTTTGAAAAAACTACACACTCTTATTTTCCTCAACTAGAATAGTCTATGCTGAGATATCTACCAGCTTTCCTAAATATAAACAAAGATCAGAAAGAAGACTAGTACAGGAGACCGCTACGTAAGAAGACATACTACAATAGTAAGACAAACTTAAATACAACCCTCTGAGTTCTAATGAACTGATTAAGATACGATATCTCAAAGTAGGTCAGACTACAAGTGAACTGGTCATTTCAACCTCCAGTAATGAGCTGATCATGTAATGTAAAACCTTTGCACACAGTATCAACAAGATATTACGTGTAACATGTTTATACTGATTAGATAAGCAATTTCTATTTTCAGCAGGAGCTACTACCTGCATGCCTACAGAACTCAGTGGAAGGCAGCACTGCTTTGTTGGCACTGTACAGCTCACAAGTCCCAAACACAAACATACTGAGGGCAACTGAGTAAGAGGAAACAGCTGCTTATCTGAGGAATCACAGAAGTGTCAGTCTCATTGTCCAGCACTCATTCTATGTTTTTCTGGAGACATCTACGTAAGACTAACGGCTTTTATGTCATAAAAAATACACACTTAGAGCTACAACCTGGTTACAAAACTATGTTTTCCTTACTCTAGAGCAAATTCCTCTCTGTGCACCAAGGGAATGATGCAGTTCCAGTTTAAAGTACAAAATGAATCAGATCTCTCAGCCAGTCACAGTCAACTACTAACTTCAGCTATTGAAGAAACCTCAATTCAGCACTAGAACTATTGAGAACACACTAGAACACACCTGTATCTGTAGTCACGGCAAACATGCTGCTTTTTGTGACCTTAAAATAAAAATAGGAAATGTAAATAATCTCTCACCTGTGCTGGTCAGCCATCACCATTGGCATTAGTGTATAAACAGCAGTTTCATTATCTGTAAAGAAATTAAATGACTCCATTATCAAAATGTAATATTTTACCTAAAATAAGTTCATCTAGCAGGAGTTATTCACCTTTTAAAGTGCCCACTGTTCAACAGATCACTCTTATTACATAGGTTATGGGTACCTAGAGTTACATCATAAAGAAAGATCTACCATACTCACAAAGAGGTAAAACTTCAACATAGCTTTTTTCTCTCTATCAATTTATTTTAACACTGCTACATCAAAGCATTTAAGAACCGTGCATTGAGCAAAAAATTTAAAAATATATCTTAAAAAGACATTTATTTCCCATATTGCAAGGTGACTTCTATAATCCTCACAGCTATGAGTTTGTGAAAGTGAAAGCTACACTACAATCATTTCTTTTAAACCCGACTTGAAAACTTGAATACAGTATGTTTTATTTGTAATGTTTCATATTTCATATCTGACTGCACTGAAAAAAAAAAGGCTGCAACACAAAGATGCAGATCAATGATTGACTGAAAATAGCCTGATATGCAATGATAGTCTCTGTCAGTATTACCACTTCACATATTAGAACTACGTGTGTTAGATGTGCCTGCCTGATCACTTACTGACCTTCTGGAATGAAGTATTATTTTAAGAAAAAATTAATTTGACAAAACTTAAAAATGACTTTAATGTACTAAAACAGCCCTGAGGGAAGAGCTGTTGAAAAATGTATGTGATTATCTCACAAATACATCGACAAAAAGAAAATAATACAGAAAACCTCTTGCTTGAGCTCTGTTCAGAACATCTCTTAGAAGGAAAATACAAGTCTGCTTAAAAATAACAGCAACAACAGAACATGAGAGGATCAAATAAACCTAAACAGTAGTTAAATATGAATGTAGCCAGGCCACAAAGGGTGTTTATGACACAGTTATTCACCTGAGCCCTTTCCTATTCCATTAAGGACATGTATACTGTGCGACACACAGATTTTACCCGAATTTTTCTGTACAGAGCTAATTAACTAAGGAGCTTTTCTTCTTATTTTTTGTAAATAATATCCCTATTCATAAAGAAGCTCCTATTGACTCAAAGTAAAAATACATAATACAAGGGAGAAAAGAGTTATATGCCTCATTATCTAACTTACTTCTATTTCAAGTCATGAACATTAAGGGCCTAAAAGTTGTAGCTCCAGGCTACAAGGCCTGGCTTTCAGGCACTGAGCCTTTAGAATAGAATCCAGATATTTGCATTGAGCTCTTACGTGCCCAGAAAATGCCTACTCAATAGTGATTTAAAACAAACAAACAAACACACACAAATATTTTTGTGTTGGTAAGGCCAGTTCACTGTACTCACTGGCACTGGACTTAAGAAGTAATGCTTGCTTCAAAAACAAACAAATACACTTAAAATTCATCATCCAGAATCTTGATCTGACAAGATACACATATTTTATTTCCTAACAGGCTTGAATTTAACAGAGATCACCACCTTAAAGAAGCGTGAGCAGCACCTATATAGTACCCCAATGGCTACAGCCCACGTAGAGAATCATAGAATTGCTCAGGTTGAAAAAGACCCTCAAGATCATTGAGTCCAACCACAACCTAACCATACTACTCTAACTCCAACAACCCGCCGCTAAATCGTGTCCCTGAGCACCACAACCAAATGTTTTTTAAACACATTCAGGGATGGTGACTCAACCACCGCCCTAGAGTGCTTCACAACCCTTTCTGTAAAAAAGTGTTTCCTGATATCCAACCTAAACTTACCCTGGCACAACTTGAGGCCATTTCCCTCGTCCTGTCACCTATCACCAGCAAGAAGAGACCAGCCCTGCTCTCGCTGTAAGCATCTTTCAGATGCTGGAAGAAAGCAATAAGGTCTCCCCTCAGTCTCTTCTTCCCCACACTAAACAGCCCCAGTTCCTTCAGTCACTTTCATGTTTGAAAGACAAACATGTAGATTCAATTTCATCAGCACCAGGAAGTTCAAACACGCCATTTCATAGATTCATTGAATCATTAAGGTTGGAAAAGACACTTAAGATCATCTTGTCCAACCATCAACTTATAAGTCCTTGCCCACTAAACCAGGTCCCTAAGTGCCTCATCTATATGTTCCTGAACATCTCTAGACACTCTGCTGCAGTACTCTTGTGACGGTGCACTCTCCCCACCCCTTCATTCTTTCCTGTGAATACTGTAACTCCCAGGTAAGCCAGGACGGAGAGCAGAGTTGAACTGCACACCTTTACAATTAAAGCTATTTGTGGCACTTGGGAAGCCATTGAACCACATGTCATACCAGACTGGGAGTGGCATATTCTAACCTGATCCTGTCAGTACACGTTTGGAGTGAAATACTAAATCCCAAACTGCTTACACAAGAGCTGCTCCTCAAGAAAAGTCTGTGCAGGCCAATGAATGGCCAGGTCCAGGGATAAGACATTAGATGCACCAGTGCAAGACGGTCATTGAACAGAGGTTATCTTGGAACATAATTCACATTGTATCCAGTGACAGAACCAGAGGTAACAGCCTCAAGTTGCACCAGGGGAGATTCAAGTTGGATGTTAGGGAAAACTGAATGAATGGTGAGGCAGTGGAACAGGCTGCCCAGGGAGGTGGTGGAATCACCATCCCTGGAGGTGTTCAAGAAATGTTTAAACGTTGCACTGAGAAACATGGTTTAGTGAGAAATATGGGTGATTGGTGGATGGTTGGATTGGATGATCTTGGAGATCTTTGCCAACCTTGGTGATTCCATGATATTGTCATCATGATTGGTTGAAGTGTAACTTCATTATCCCCATAAGTTTGATCTTGTGTTGGCAATATCAAATCAATTCTCACTGCAACTATTCAAGAGCTTGCTGAGAAGTACGAAAGTCCGTCTGAAGCAGCTGTCCACTGTGACATTATCGATAACTGCACCGCAGCACTGAAGCCATTTGTGGGACAAGGAGCCGGGAGCAGCAGAAAGCCTCATAGAAGTCCCAACAGAAAAAGCATGCAGCAAAGAGAGCTATTCCTTCCCCACAACGCAGGAAACGAGAGCTGGCAGCCACGCAGTCAGGCTCAGCTGTAAAAACAACTCCCCGAAGGAAGCGCAGTGACAGCGCATGACTGACGGCAGTAGAGCCCTCGGGTTTCCCGCAGCTGCTCCGCGGGCAGCGCTCCCGGCAGCGGGACGCCGGCACACGCAGAGGGAGGTCACAGGCGTGGGAGCCGCCACTGCCCGACAGGCAGACGGGCACTGCTGGACGCCGGGAAAAGGAAGAGGGTGAAGAAAAAACAACAAGTGCCCGGAGCAATGAGAGGAGCCGGCTCCCGTTCCCCGAGTCACCTCCCAGGGCGGAACCCGCTTAGCCCGGCGGTGCCGGGTCGGGCGGTGGGAGCCGACACAACCCTCTTAACCCCGCTCTCCGATTCCCGAGACCGCGGCCGCCCCTCGGCTCCTACCATCCGGCAACTCCACGGTGCGGGCGCGGCGCAGGGACCTGGTGAGGCGGTTGAGCTGCTCCATGGCTCTCTCCATCCTCAGGACAGCCCGCCCGACAGCCGCTGGCAGCCCTCGCACCGCACCCTTCAACCCATGGCGGTGGTACCGGCGCCGAAGCTGCCCGGGCCGCCGTCGGAACCCGGCGCTGTGCGCATGCTCGGCGGCGGGGGTGGCAGTGCGCATGCGCGGGGCGGCGACCGGAAGTGAAGTGGGCGTGGAGATGGAATGGGGGTGCGGTGGTGCGCTGTGGTTGGGGTAATGTCGGTCCTGTTTGCGGGTGGCTGTACGTCCACGTGGAAACAGCTGGCAGCATGAGTGTCACGAACACAGAGTCACACAGAATGGCCAGGGTTGGAAGGGACCTCAAGGATCATGAATCTCCAACCCTCCTGCCACATGCAGGGCCACCAACCTCCCCATTTGATACTAGACCAGGCTGCCCAGGGCCCCATCCAACCTGGCCTTGAACACCTCCAGGGACGGGGCATCCACAACCTCTCTGGGCAGCCTGTTCCAGCACCTCACCACTCTCTCTGTGATGAACTTTCCCTAAAATCCAACCTAAATCTTCCCTCCCTAAACTTAAAAACATTTCCCTTGTCCTGCAACCATTTCCCCTTCTCCTGCAGGTGATGTTTATTTGTCATTAGTACTTTATTCCTGGCAGGAAATTACCTATTGCCAAATGGCAAAAAGTAACAAATGCTGTGTATTTTGTCCTTTGTAATACTTCAGGTGCTACTTAATGTTATCTTGACAAGCAAAGAAAGTCTGGGTTGCATGAAAATACAGTGAACTAACATGCATCTTGTAAAAAAGGTGGAAAAATCATAACCCATGCATTGTTAATGACAACCAAATGCAAGTGAGTGAGAATCCACGTGGATCCATCATCTGATCCACATACAACGACTATGAAACGTATGACATTTCAGTGAGATAGTGGAGCAAAATTAATGTGTTACATGTTCCAGGAGCTCCAACTTAGAAGCATGTCTTGGAGAAAAAAACCTCAGTTGATTGAAAGAGGTTCAGAAGAGGTAGTAATGAAAGACATGGATTGGCTTCCATAGTGATAACTGAGGCAGAATTCTGCTGTCTGGGTAAAATAAAAATAAAATAAAATAAAAAAATAGAGAATATACAACAGAAGATGAAAAATGATGACCAAGCATGGATCCCTGAGGTCCCTTCCAAGCCATTCCATGATTCTGTGACAAAGGAAATGAGGATCTATTGTTCACTCTCTCTTCTCTACCGTTGGACAAAGGGACATTCATTGAGTGAAGCTTGTTAATTGAAAAAGGAAACAAAAATAGGGAGTACAGTTGCAGTTCTTACCAAACAGAGTGAGGGCTGCTGGAAATTGATGTAGTGACTCCTCAGAAGTTCACGAACAATGAAAGAAAACTGAATATGTAAAAGCCATACCTGCTCAGGAAGGCCCTAACAGTCCCAAAAAAGTTTGAAGCCTAGATTTAGCTTTTATGTTAGAGTATTCCCTAATAGCCATACTAGTAGCAGAAAATGTTTAAGGAGGCATACAATTAGATATTTTGTGAAGGGAGCATATAATAGAGTCATGGAATATGCCAATCCAGAACAGACCCACAATGATCATCAAGTCTAATTCTCCGCACAGGACCACGCAAAATTCAAGCCACATATCTGAGAACACTGTCCAAATTCTTCTTGAACGCTGGCAACTTAGGGCCATGAGCACTGCCCTTGGGAGCCTGTGTCAAGGCCTGACCATCCATTGATTTTTCTTAGGGATAGATGACTGGATAACTACACTGGAGTCCCTTCCTAAAGTTCCGTGGAAAATATTAGATATTTATTACTAGTAACGTATTCAGCCAAGCTTATTTTCTGGGCTTTAATCTTTCTCTTAAACAAAAGGTTCCTTAGTTGAAGATTCAGAGACTGAGGAATGTTAGTAGTAGTAACAAGATTACTTACTGAAGACTTTGACTATTGCTTGCTCCTTGGAATATCATATTCTGTTGCTAGCATGCATGCATACAAATCTCTTTTCATCACTGATTCTTGCATTCTTGACAGATAATGTATGGTTTTCTGATGTACTCAACCTGTCTTTGTAGTCTGGAATATTGTCATAATGCACTTTTTTTGTTGATGAAGGCAATAAATACTCAATATCCATTACTTTATCATAGCAAAATCAATGCATTTTGAACAAGAATCCCGAAATCATGTTACAAAAATAATCAATTTAAATAATAAAAAACAAAAATCCAAACGAAAATCCAAAGTTGTCAAGGAGGAATGAAATTATCTAATGAGTTTTAATGTTGGAGCTAAGAATAATGGAATGCTGTCAAAATGTAAAAAATAAAAAAAAAAAAAAAAAAACAACTCAATTTTCTGCAGACAAGACTTCGGAATTTAACAATTCTTAATGATGAATGAAAAAGTCTGTACTTTCTCAGATCAGCCTTAGTTGACAGATAGCAGATAAAAACAGGGTAGCTGTTTAACCTCTGAAGAAAGCCTTCAACAAGAGGGGGAAAAAAAAAAAAGACAGAAAGATCCAGACATAGGAAAATGGATTGCTAACCTGCCAACATATCTAAAAAAAAAAAAAAAAAAAAAAAAAAAGCAGTAACACATAATGACACCGTCTGATCTTTAAATCTATATATATCTAGCTACCCAGATGACAGCTTGATCTCCTCTGGTAGGTAGTAGCTGCCGAGTATCCCAACCAAAAGTCAGAAAGCTAAGATACTTGAAGACATGTAAAGGGAAAGATGTTCAGCATCAGCATTCTTTGTCTCCATTGGTCTGTTAGTCTGAATGTCAGCATTCAAGAATCTTGCAAAACCTATCTGCTTCTCAAGACTTTTTTTTATTGGTGATGAAATTGTGTATTTTAGTTTTAATTAGGATTAACAATGTTTAAATGTATTGGTTTTACTAATTTTGAATACTACAGAGTATATTTCCTTATAGTATGAATACTGATATATTTTAGTTGTTTGTTGTTTGAGGTGGCAGTTGCTTATTTGATGTTTCATCTTATCTCACAAAAGATGCTTGTGTGCTTTCAATGTGGTTATTTACACCAAGTGCCAATTTCTTCCTGAGTTAATACTGCCCATTTTCACAGAACTCTTGTGAGTTGAAACTCTGGAGATGAAAACTGCATCAGTGCTGCAGGTACTGACCTGATGTTGATTCCTTCCCCTGCACAACTTCCTATTTCAATTTGGCCAATCGTTTTTGCCTTTGTCTACATTTACACAATAAGATAGTAATGCTTTCTTATATGAGATACAGTAAAACTCCAGTGCTCAAGGCTGTGAAAATGTGAGGGTTCCTTGTGTGTGTATGTGATTATGGATACACCTAATTACAGAACTACAACATGTGTGAACAATCATTGCTCTTCTAGGAACTGAAGCAAAGAAACTTGAAAATTTCTAAAAATAAGACCCTTTTATGAGACCCTCATTGGCTACAATGATGTTTTAAGGCTGCACCACCACCATATTTATAATAGAACACATTTAGAAGCATACTTTAAGTTCATCAAAAATGGCTGTAACAAAACCAGAGCATTAAGGATGTGCAATCAATATGGGTTGTTAGAGGTTTATGCTAGAAATTCCTAGCTTTTAGTGCAGTGCTAAATGCAAAGTCTCCAAAATTAAATGATTGTTACAGCAGTTATGCAAAACCATTAGTGGATTTTGTTTTAAATGGAGAATATTTACAGTCACACACTAGATGCTCTGTGATCTGGAGGCAGTAGGGCAGAAAGAGTACTAGAGGACAGGTAGACAACAAAGAGCTAGCAATATAATATTTGAAGATATTTTTCAGTTATTCTTGAGACACAGACTAGTTAGGACTGATGATTTTTATCTTCCATATTGTCACAAAGTGCTCAAGAGAGAGAAGGATACTCACTCCATCTTATTTCCCTAGCAATAAGTTCCACAGTCTCCCAACTTAAATACTGTTGTATTTAACAACTGTTAAATACTGTTGTATTTAATCTTTCTCAACCTAAACACAAGGTTTTCCACTATCTATCTGATGAGACTTGCTATCAAGCCAGACAACTTGGACCTCATCAGGATAGGAAAAATATTCCTCTTTCCCTAACCAGCCAAGTCCCCCTGACTTTAATTTTGTTCTTGTATTTTTTGTCCCTCTTTCAGGTTTTCCTGTGGAAACTCTACTTACCAGCACATTACCAGACCAATAGAGGACATGTTGATGGGTACTTGCAGCTTTGAAGCCTTACTCTTTACACCATAGCAGGAGGAAGTCTAAAAGAAAAAGCATCCCCTGATGGTTAACATCTGCTTTGGCTGTGAACTGTATGAAAACTCAAGGAAGGAAAATCCAGAGCAAAGCAGATACCAGTAACATGATCTCAGTGATCTCAGTGCTCAGCATCAGTGATCACAAGTGTCAGTATCACCTTCAGAGGCTGTCTTAAATTCTAGATTCAGCCAGGTACTTTGAAGGGTGCATAAATGGCCTCAGCTGAGGCCTTTCTATTATTATTATTTTTATTTATTTATTTTTATTAATGAACTGCTTTAGTAGAAGAAACCCAGCTTAACCCTGTGAGTTGTTAGTGTATCCTGGGATGTAGATATTTGAACAGTGTGCTTTTCCAGTGGTATTCCTGCTATTCAGCCTACGTTGACTGTCCTGGAAAGGCACAATTAGGCATCTCCAAGTGGCAATTAATTCCATCTGCTTTAGAAATTGGTATTATATACGGAGGAAGCATCTTCTGAGGGTGTGTGAGTCTATATCTTGAGTATGCCTAGGTCCCAAACTGAAAACTTTTAACTGGCTAAAATTAGCTAAAAGAAGTAAAAATAGCTAAAATTTGTTACTTTGTGACAAATGTAACTTATAATTCTTCTCAATTTTATTAACTTCCTTGTTAAGGAAAATATGCCTTCCCAAAGAAAGACTAAGATTCCCAACTTGCAGAAAACCTTTGGGTCACTTGCTCCCTGAAACCAGTCAGCAGAGTTCCTTCCCATCAATACCCAGATAACAGGCATGAACCTATGAGCCCACTACACTCACATATCCAAAAATGCCACATTCAAGCACAAAAGCAGTCGGAGAAATTTGTCTTTCACAGTTAATTAAATCAATTCAATTATTCCTCCTGTGAGAGGAGGAGTGTCTCTGGATTTTACAGGAAGCTGATTGCCTTGAGCATTCCCTGGGGAAAGCAGAACTGGACTGTTTCTTTTCCAAAAGATACTAGCATCAAAACAATTAAAACTGTGAAAGTTATGGCATCTATCTTGACAAACATTTCTTCAGAGATTTGGTTCTTTTTTTTCCTTTTTTTCCTTTTTTTTTTTTTCTGGATTGTTGTCAGAAAGAAAATGCAAAACTAAATAAATTTTAAAACCTTCAGCTCTTCAGAGGTCTGTAATTCCCCTGCCCATTCTTCACACAGCCATACCAAGTTATGAAATCTTTAAGCTGGTTAGCCAACAGCATAGAAGAAAGAGAGAAATCGCTATTGATGCTTCTTGTTTTAAATCCCCAAATCAATCTGTGGCACAGTGACTTTGATGTGAACTCTGCATCTCCTTTTTATTGCATCTGATTTGTCACTGGGTTCTCAGGTCCTCACACCATGGATTCTCCACACCATGCTAAGCCCAAGAACTGAGGCCTAAATTAGACTCTTTGGGCATCACTGGATGACAAAGCATTAGAGCAAATTTAATGTGTGGGAAAATGTGTTTCAGTTATATTCTGTTGTCTTCTTTTAAAGAAAAATAAAAGGGGGAGATTCTTCATTTTATGCCTTTCACATTTTGGCAAACTGTGAGGCAGGGCTACTTGAGAGAAATCTCTGATCTCGTTAGTGAGAAAAAATATCATTAAATATGTATAAATAGGTAAAAGAGTTGGATTTATTGTTTGTCCACTACTCATTGTGAAGGAGCAGATGGTGTGGTTGCACATTTTTCATCAAGGAATAAACTAAAAGAGTATGGTATTTCTATGGGATACTCCAAATACAGAAGCACAATTGGGTGTGCTCCCCCCTGCAGCTGCACTGACTTTTACTTGCTTCCAGCTCTGCCAACAGGGATTCTCCTCCCTCTGCACTGCAGTGATGGCAGTCAGCACATCTTCCATGCATGGTGTGGAGTCATTTGTCCCAACAGCCACTCATTGCAGACATGGAAACCACCATGTCTTCTGTTAAAGACAAGAGTGCATAAGCAGGGAATTCACAGAGTGGCAGAAGAAGCTGGCTTCACTCAAGGACCCAAACAAGCTACCTTACCTTCTTCATTCCTATCATAGAATCATAGAATGGCCTGGGTTGAAAAGGACCACAATGATCTTCTGGTTCCAACCCCCTGCTACGTGCAGGGTCACCAACCACCAGACCAGGCTGCCCAGAGCCACATCCAGCCTGGCCTTGAATGCCTCCAGGGATGGGGCGTCCACAACCTTCCTTGGGCAACCTGTTCCAGTGCATCACCACCCTCTGTGTCAAAAACTTCCTCCTAATATCCAACCTAAATCTCTTGTCTCAGTTTAAAACCATTCCCCCTTGTCCTATCACTATCCACCCTTGTAAACAGCCGTTCCCCCTCCTGTTTATATGCTCCCTTCAAATATTGGAAGGTCGCAATGAGGTCTTCCTGGAGCCTTCTCTTCTCCAAGCTAAACAATCCCAGTTCCCTCAACCTTTCCTTGTAGTACAGGTGCTCCAGCCTTCTGATCATCTTAGTGGCCCAACTCCAGACCCGCTCCAAGAGCTCCACGTCCTTCCTGTGCTGGGGGCCCCAGTCCTGGACGCAGTACTGTAGATGGGGCCTCACAAGAGCTGAGCAAAAGGGGACAATCACCTCCCTGTCCCTGCTGGCCATGTGATGCTGCCATAAGACATGCATGCGAAGTGAGTCCGTAGCCACTTTCCCTGTGCTCCCCAGAACACTGTTCTCGTTGCTGGAGAGATGCTGTCAGGACTGAGGAAATGAGCTTGAACCACTTCAGACGCAGACCCATGCCTAACCCCGATGAAAATGGTGGCAAATAATCAATATGGACCTCTGCAAATGTCACTGCTAAAGCAGCTCTGTGTCTGTACTGTACACAAGTTCATACTGATGTATTTTAGTATAACTGACCATTTAAAATATGGCTGCAGTTAGACTTTGCAGAATCTAACAGCCATTTATCATGGGATAGAGAGGCTTCATGCATATATACATGGACCTCCGTTTTTCCAAATGCTCTTCTATCACAAAAAATCTTTATTAACTTTGTTGTCAATAGTATTGAAGATAAGAAAATGCAGCATTGAGCTGTTTCACCCCTGTCTGTTACCCTGACTGGAAATCAATTGTTTCATTTGCATATCCACCTTAAAAACAATCAATGCAACCTTATTTTGTTGTCAGTGGGATTTATAAGAAAGTAATAATAGTAAGTATTTTGTGCACATTTATGGCTGCTGCCAAATGAAACAAGAACTTGGCTGTGTTCAGATGTGAGTTCTGAGCCTCATTGTTTCTGTTTTAGGGGGCAAAGCAATATTAACAAAAGCTGTAATAATAATAATAACAATAAGAACAGTATTTACATATCCCACAAAATAAAATACGTTATTTTGATATTTTTTCTTATTTTTTCAGGAATATTGTCCTACAAAAAATAAAAAATTTTTATATTTCACATAATGATATTGCTTAAACCCCTTCTAATATTCTCTTTCAGTGGATTAACTAAGTTCCTCAAATAACACTGAAATCCACATTCTAAAAAAGTACAGATCTTACATATAATGGAATTTGTTTCATGTTACTGTGAAGGGATTTCATCCAGAAGTGCAAACCTGCTTCAAGAAGGTTAGGAAAGCACTGCAGTTGCTTTGGTTCTGCCAAGCGGCCGTGAGTCAGGGCATCAAACAAAACCCTGCTCACATTTTTGTTTTTATTTTACCTAGCTGCATTGTTGATCTGTTGAATTCTTTCCTTTTGTTGTTGTTTTTTTTTTCTATTGTGCTATACAAACTTTCCTTACTTGTGGTTTCCCTTTCTGAGACTTACAGCAGCTCTTGAAAATACATACAGATCTTTCTTGATTTGTTTTAATTTTAACTTGAACAGTTTGGGTTAAAAAATGTTTTGTATTTTGATGACCCATGTGATTTATGCTGAGCCTGAACAACATCTCTAAACAAAAGGACCATCAATTGCAAATTGCTCAGCATCCATTTCTGCTCTCTGTGGAGCAGTTACTTCTACTTGACTTCTACCTACATTTCCTCAAGGCTGAGTTGCTGAAATTTCTCAGTAATGAAGAGCATAGAGTCAGTGATATGTTTTTAATTCTTTCTGTCTAATACATCCATGCTCCTGGTCTGCTAATACATCCATGCTTCTGGTCTGAAACAACTCTGCCAGCTCTATCATATTTCCCTTTATTCATTTTTCATTGCACCTTGGCAAAAATCAGCAGTGCTCAAGGACTGGAATCAGCTAAGAGCCCATTTAAACATATGCCTGGGCAATACGAGCGTGTAATTATTCAGTCTTTGTCTGTCAGACTTCGGTCATACCATCCAAGTGATGCAATCTTGCTGTCTGCTGTGCCAAATGACCTGTTTTCCCTGCCCTTCCTCGGTAGTTCTGTTCCTGTCTTTATTCTGTGCAGCTGCAGCTGTCTACAGATGCGACATTTTCTTCCTCCAGATAATTATAGCAATTTTTTATACTCTCTTTTTTTCAAGAACATGCAGATTTGCAGCTCTTCAATGATAATTAATGATCTCTATACTCAGCAGAGGTCACAATAAAAAAACCTGCAAGGTGAACAATGTTGAAATGCTATATTACATCCTGAACAATACCTTAAATGTTTTAAATGAATGTGAAATGAATTGGTTAGATTTGCTACAAATGTAGAGCTTCCAGTATACTGAGATTTTCATTATCTATCTCTTTTTCAGGCATTCAGCAACTGCAAAAATTACCTTCAGATTTGTACTATTTTCTATCATTCTAGAATTTATTTCATTTTGAAGGATTCATTTTCTTCATCACCTGATTTTCTTCCTGGACATAAATTAAAACTGGGCTGATTTTAGTTACTGCCATTCAGTTCTGTCATTCAGAGAAGTTCAAAGGAAGGCAATCTCCATTCCTTTCACAAGCAAACAAATAAATGAATAGCATATATTATCACCCGAAAATACCGTGTATTCCTTTAAGTTTGACCAATTCCTTTAAGTTTGTTTGGTGTACCAGAGTAAGATTGCTAAAAATTTTAAATATTTAAGCTGTTAAATGTCCACATGTTAAAAGAGACATGTCAACGTGGGCTGTGACTCCAGGAGTAGAAAGGCTTTGCTACACTGGCAATTCAAAAACATAAATCTCTGAAGACAAATGGAAATAAGTTTTGATAGCAGCACTACTTCTTTTCTCAGCTGCCAAATGAGGATACTGAAAAATTCTCAGAATCGTGTAGCTAGTGTGCCATGGGTGACAGTGAGAACACGTACAACAGCTGCTTAAGCCAAGGAAAGAATTCAGTCTTTTGTAAGAAATGTAAGCAGAAGGCAGCATACAAGAAGCAACCACAAGATGTCAGCCTTAATGAGTTACTGCAGGTTGCTCTGCTCAGCTTCATCCTGGTAAGTAACTAGGTAGGAAATAACTGTATTTATCATGTTGGAGGCTTTGTGAAGAAAATGATTTAAGAATAATATTGCTAGTCATACACACATTCAGAAAAAGACTGATCAACTCCAGAGTCCCTCTGCGTGGTTGTTTCTACCAGAAAGGCACTGAAGTCGTAGTGCTCCTGCTGGAGGCTCACACGGAGGACAGAACAGGAATTTGTCACCCTGCAGCAACCATCAGCTGTCAGAGCTGCCAGAGGTATCAAACCAGATGGACTTCTGCCTTCATCTTATACAGTTATTTTTACTCTCTTAATATTCTTGGCCACAATCCTGTCCTGCAGTTCTGAATGCTTGTGAGATAATGAGAAAGTTCCAATTTCCAGTGCAGCTCTGGAGACGTTCAGTGACAGCTCCATCGATCGCTGTTCCTGGAATGCTCTGCAATCTGCTCCCCTCAGCTCGCCTCTTACGCTGAGTAGTTCTGCTCTCCTTGGCTTTTTAAAACAGTTGTTCTTCTTACTTCTAGCCACTTACACAAGCAGTGCTCTTGTGTTTGCCACCAGCAATACACATTAGCCAGATTTGTCATTAGCCACTGCCACTGGTCACAGCCTCCTGCTGTTGTTCCTGCTGCAGCTTCTTCCCTCAGCTCTGTCCTGACAGCAGAGCTGCTGGCTGCTTCTGTGCCTCTGCCCAGCTCCTCCTTTCTGCAGCCCACACAGACTTTCAATTGTGCTTAAAAAGTTCAAGCGATACCCAGAATCTGCAGTGGGCAGATTTCCCAGTGGGATCTCACTCATGCTTTGAAAAAAAAAAAAAAGAGAAAAAATACTCGAAGATGCTATGATCCAGGTGTGCTTTAGTTCCTTTGCTGCAAGATACAGGGCCCAGCTGCAGCACTGCCCCTCAGCCACCACAGGTAGATTGCCCAGGACAGCATTAAAATTGTTACACATCAACTTGAGAGCTCAGCTGAAACGCCCTAAGGCACCCCGAAGCTTGCCAGGAGGTTAAGCCCTGTCCCATCCTTAGCTCCATTGCCAACTCTTTTACTAGAGTTACTTTGGCCTTAAAATTTAATTTCCCCTGCCATTTCTTTGAGTTTCACGAGACTTTGTTTGATGGTTGTCAGTCTCCCTTTATACTCTTATTTTTATATTTGCTTAGAAGAGCGAGCATTGTGATTTGCAATTAGACACAGCAGCCTTGGTTCTGGGCTTTCCAGGAGTAAAGATGTGGTGGAGAGCAGATCCAGCACCCTGCAGCTTCCTGATGCTGCCCACACACTTGGGACAGACAAACATGGAAAATGTTCTAGGGTATTCGTGCCTCTTCTTGATCCACCCACTGCTTATTGGAAAATGTTCTGATACATCACTTTCTGTAACAATATCTTTTACTTATACTAATCCCTTGTAAATAGCAAAGCAAAATCATAAAGGTAAAGAATAAAAGGATGGTGTTTCTCAGTTCTCTCAGCTTCTATCTTGTAATTTGTCTGGAAGCTGTCTCCTTTTCGTTACAAAATCACTTCCTCTCTGCCTGCTTTCTTCTCTGAGAAGCAGCTAGACATATTGACTGCTGCTGCCGTCACCAGGGATATAGAACCATAGACTCAGGAGTTAGCACACATCGATTTAGTACTCATCAATTACTTTGTAATTGGTACCGCTGAAGAAATACGAAATGTCAGCAAGACAGTGAAATAGCAGGACCTATCTAAAAATAGATCTGACATAGATACATTCTGCAGAAAACCCAATGCTTCCAACGTACAGAAATCAAATTTTCAGACCAGTCAGTTCATCGTATTTATATTTCTCTACATTTTTAATTGCATTCTATTAGAATTTGCCCTTTAAGAGGCAAATTCACATCGCAAAATTGATTACTGTAGCCAACCTGGTTCTCAGACCAGAAACTCCTCGAGTCCTTGGTTTCATGGGTACCTTTACATCAGTCAGGACAATCCCAGCTCAAGTTTCACTTAACATAGATAGTAGAGTTACTGTGTTCCACTAAGAAGCATTTTCTTTCTTTGCCGGATGCCTAGTTGACTTCTGTGTTATTCACTTTTCCCCTTGTTCTCAGTATATGGTTTTCTATCTTTAACATTTTAAGACAAATTTATAGGTCAGTGTTGCTCAGAAGATCAGTTTTAACCATTGACAGTGATGATGATGGATGGGATATACCTTCCCCAATGGTTAGGACAGTAATTCCCAGCCCATTTCCTGCCCTGCATTCCTAAGCTCACCCATCACATTCTTTACTTTCCTACTCGACCACTTTATTTTTCCTTTAAAACATGCCTTCCCGCAACCATTGCCCTCATCCTTCTTCTATATATCACTTCCTGCATCACCTCAAGCTTTCAGAACATGCATTTACAGGCAGAAAGCAAACAAATCCAAGTCCAGTAAGACACATGCACTTACAGTTTTCTGTTGCAGACTCGTTTTCCTCCATGCACTAGTGTACTTCCCAGAGGTCAGGATGTGGCTCATTAGCGTGCTCTCAAGAGCTAGCCAGGGACCCAGGAGGATATACATTTGAAGGTATGTGCACTTTTTGAGACCACAGAAGGATAAGATTCCTGGAATGATTCTGGCTTCAGCTTTCCAACAGTTGTGAAACACTTTCTATGCAGAATTCTTTTTTTGTTGTTCTCCTGTACTGTGGTAGTTCATATTCATAGTCCATATTCAGCTTCTGATATTTTCAGACCCCTCACCATCTTTGTCACCTGCTGTTCTGTTCCTGAATCTGGATGTGTGACGCATTCCTGTGGCTTACTCCCTCCTTGAAGCAGCAGCTTGAAGGGGCTTCACAGAGGTGCTGAGCTGCAGCCAGAGATCTCCCAGCACGTCCTGCAGGACCTGATACTCCCCAGGCCAGG
The DNA here is from genome assembly GCF_951394365.1 of Tetrao urogallus. Lineage (NCBI taxonomy): Eukaryota > Metazoa > Chordata > Aves > Galliformes > Phasianidae > Tetrao > Tetrao urogallus. Next base: position 67,964,487 of record NC_136814.1, on the reverse strand, counting down.
GCCTCCTCATCCTCCTGGCCACGTGCATTAGGCTAGGGGGCCTTGCATCCAGAGCATGGAGTCCTCAAGCCAGAAAAAGGATGCAAGTCAGGTTGGGGATATCCTGGAGGCCTGTTGTTGTTTGGTCCTATGGCGTGGGACCATGGGAAAGGGTAGATTGGTTGAACGTCATGTATGAAAGATGATTTGACACAACTAGGTTGGAGAGGAAAGTTTACTTATTCTCTGTTACTTTCTGAATGTCTAATAAACCCTGAGCACTACAACACAAACAATAATAATAATAAATGAAAACCTTATTATTTCTTATTATGATGTTTTTATTTCTTATAATATCTATTGTTACTCAAAGAGGCTTTTTTGTGGGAAATATGCCACAGAATTTAACTTCATAATCAAAAACAATTTCATAAATTAGGAGTTAATCATCCAGAAAAAAAAAAAAAAAAGATATGCTTGGGAAAAACAGCTGTATGGAATACCCACTCTTGTCAGTCATGGTTATGTCATCATCTCACGAACCTTCTCAGAGCAAGGAGGTGTTGTGGGTCATGGGAAGGGAGGAAGGAGTGTGAGATGAATAATCTATACTTGGGGGAAAAAAAAGCCATACTTATAGGCCAGATCTACTGAAGACAAAAGATTTATAAAAAGATTAACTCACAGTACATGAAGCTATGTAAGCTATGAAGCTAAGTACTAGCAGCTCATCCTAGATGTAGGGCAGGAATGCAGCAGGCAGCAGCAGCTATTGCGGGGAGATGCATGCTGCACGGGAGTGGAATGCATGTAATGTGCTGTCTGGAGGACAGGAACCTGCTGAACTGCCATGGGAAACATGCTGTGGCAGCCCAGCACCCCCAGGACCCACAGGCTGTGCCTGGCTTCAGCTCTCTTCCCATGTTCCCAATAGAAGTTTCACAGCTGTCACAACCAAAATATGGCACATCAAATCACACACTCACAGTTCACTGTATAATGACACAGAAAAATAGGAAATACGACAGATCTGTGACACAGCACTGAGATTTTTTTGGTTCCTGCAATGACCTGATTCCTGACCATTTGTAAAAGCAGACAGAAGTTATTTTAATCTAAAACTTTGATTTTTGTACTACACCTAAATAATTAATAAAGCAATAAAATTGTTCCTAAAATATATAAATTTGCAAAGGTACTTGAAGCCAGATAGACACAAAAGAAAGATGTTGTGCTATTGCTTCTGTCTGTTAACAAGTCTTCTCAGTATAACTGGAACACAAGTTGAATAATATTTTTTGTCAGTTTTTTATTTATAGCAAGATCCTCATCATAAATTAGCAGAATATTCTTCATTGTAAGGGCACCCAGCCATAATTAATGTCTGTCTATTTACATACAAATTATGCCCTTATGTGAAAAAAGAGTTAGGGAGATATCTGTCCTATACCAGATCAGTTTTCTATATGGATGTGTATGTTAAATATTTCTGGATATGCTAATTCTGCAGGACTCATGTACTGCAATGGTTGAAGGTCCCTAATCCTGATTATTCCTAATCTTAAATCAGAGAAAATCCTTTCCTCCCCTCTGCCATCACCTGATCTTGATTCCTGGATTACCTTATAAATACCTAATTGTTCATGAACATGAATCATCTTCTTTAAATATATACTCTATATAAATAGAGCCTATCTTTCATTACCTCAGTCCTAAGCATTATTCTCATGCTGTTATTTCTCTAGATAAACTCTAGGAAAAAAAAAAAACAAAAAACATTTGAAATCATCCAAATTCTGAATGCTTTTCTCCTGTTCCAAACACAGAACACATCCCTTGAAGGAAGCAAAGCAGAGAACCAAAGCATCACAGAATACCCCAAACTGGAAGGGACCCACAAGAAGCCTAGCCCCTTGCTCCACACAGCACTACCCAAAACCAAACCCTATATCTGAGTGTTCAAACACTCCTTGAGCTATGGCACTTGGGGCCATGCCCACCGCACTGTGCATCCCATTCCATGCCCACCGACCTCTGGTGCAGAACCTTTCCCTAACCCCCAGCTGCCCCTCTCCCTCCATGCCATTCCTTCAGGCCCCGTTGCTGCCACCAGAGAGCAGAGCTCAGTGCTGTCCTTCTGCTCTCTATGAGGAGCTGCAACCACCACAAGGAACTTCTCTTCTGGCATCCAAATCTGCACACAGCACTTGATGTATGGCCACACTAGTGCAAGAGCAGAGCAGGACAGGCCTCAGGGGACTGTGCCCTCTCAGCATGCTGGCATACCTCTGAGGTTGTCCACGCCAATAAATAAGGCCAGCTGGGGCTGGGTGCTGGAACCACTGGGTCTGCATGGTTGAGTCACCAAAGCAATCCTAGGGAGGCTCTTCTTGTGTAACTCCCAATGTTAGCTTCGGAATTAGCTGAGGTCTTGAGCCACTCCCAACAAGGAGCTTGCATGCAGCCGTACTGGTTTGGAAGGAAGGACCAATACCAGCTGTTTTGTCAACACAAGGCAATTACTGGTTTGCTAATAAACAGCTTAGCACAGCAGGAGCTAGTAGATGCCCATGCACCACCACCTCATGCAGTTGCACCCACTTTAGGTGTCTGCACAGGGTTGGCAAGCAGGGCACAGGAGCTGCAGGACACCTCTGCCTGCTTGGAGGGGCGGTTTAATGGGTTTCACAAGAATCCGCAGGCTTGCTTCATAGGACCTGGAGTCCACACTTGCATTCTGCTCATGCTGCAGGATTCATGTTTGTCCCAACCATGCCTCACACCCCAGGGACAGTAGCTGTGCCCATGACACATTAGCTTCTGACCCACTATCAGCAAAACCTGAAGGCAATGTGTTTTATTTTACTGGCTACCATGTGAGGAGTTTCTAAATAGCCAAAGATAAAGCTGGAGGTGAGGAGGAAGACAGAATTCTGCACAGTCAGGAAAAACAGAGGAAAGGTGTACACAAGGTAGTAATGGGCATCAAGTGAAATTTCCAGGCAGCAAGCTGAATAGGAATAAAAGGATTATTTCATACAGAAGATAGGAAACTGGATCTAATTGTCATAGAACACTGTAGTAGTCCAGGGTATATCTGGGTTCAAAAAGCTGATAGAGAAGTTCCTGGAAAAAAATTCATCCACAACAGTGAAGCATAAAGTCGTGAAAACAAGTCTTACTCTAAAACATCAGTGGACAAAACCAGGAGAAGATACTGGGGTCAGCATCACTGTATGCTTTTATATGCTGTCATGAATCACCCTGGCTATTGCTGGAGACCAGGTTATTCAGCTGGATAGACTTTACATTCTATCAATAAGATCATTCTTATTTTCTATTTTCCAACAGAGCTAACATTGTTAATTAGTGCCAGCCCATTATTTGCATTGCTTGTTATATAATTACTTTCCACTAGCTGTTTCTTAATCTTCCAGTTCATTTTAATTTGTTTTAATTAATGCAATTACATATGACAATGTAAGCACTATTTACATACTTGTCCCATGACTAAAACGTTTGTTCCTTAGGCATGGTTAATCAAAAACGCATCTTTCCAGTCTATAATATAATCATCTTGGTTAATTAATGTTCATTAACTAGAACTTAAACATGAAAGAAAATTCAAGTTGGCCATATCCAAAAGAAAACCAGAGCTTTGTTTTTTTTTAATCTACTAAATAACTTTGAGCAAGAATGGCAGCACCCCATCAGATGCTGGTCTGCCACTTATAGAAGGCATGCCACATATGCACAACTGCTAGAGACAATTTTAAAAGGGAGTAAAGCTTCCATACCTGTTAAAGGGATGTATCATCATTACGGTAGCTCAGAGCTGGATTTACTTTGGATATACAAAAATAGCTCCAGCAGCTGTGTAAGGTGAGTTTTGACTTTAGAGATTAGCGTTTCACAGGAAGAAAGGATATTCTAAGAAAGTCCCTGCTTGCAATTGTGTTTTAGGAATTAATAGTTCTAAAGTAAAACCAAATAAACTGACAAATCACTTCAGTTATGACACTGAAAAGGCTTGACTTTATGGAGCTCTGGATCCTCATGCTGCTAAATTAGACTGTGAAGTTAGAGACAGTTAGTGAATTACAGAAGAATGAACATCTACACAGAAAGTTCTGGGCTGAGTTGCACAAACTATTTTATTTAATAAGTATCCATATGTACTTCCACAACAGACCTATAAGGTGAGCACTATGAACAGGTCCTGTTTTATTCCATCTGTTCATCATACATATATTTTTGGTTTTTGTTACTTTTCCTTTCTTCCTTCAAATCCTGGCAGAGTGTATGTTTACTAACTCTGACAAGTGAAGCACTACACTACTAAAACTGAAGAAGTACAGAGTAGGCGTTGGGATTTTTCCTCAGTAACCACCTAACAGCTTGGTCAGTGAGCTTGTTCAGATCCATATTTTCAAGTACTTTCTCTTAAGTAGGATATAATTTTTAGGTTTTTGAAGCTCTAGATAAGAATGTGCAGTTATGTAAAGGTCTATACTAGCTGCCAATCAGCCAGGCTTCATTTCATCAACTTACTTTTGAACAAATCTATGTTGTTACAGAGACCTCACCCCACTGTGGTATAGCCTGGGAGGTATGCTAGAGTTGTTAAAATGAGTATTGGTGCATTAGTAGAAAAAGTTTGACAGAAGAACTAATCTCCGTGGCTAAGGGGGAAAATAAATAAATCATAGAATCATAGAATCATAGAATCACCAAGGTTGGAAAAGACCTTCAAGATCATCCAGTCCAACCGTTCACCTATTCCCAATAGCTCCCACTAAACCATGTCCCTCAACACAACATCCAGCCTTTCCTTGAACACCCCCAGGCTCGGTGACTCCACCACCTCCCTGGGCAGTCCATTCCAGTGCCTGACCACCCTTTCTGAAAAGTAATACTTCCTAATGTCCAGCCTGAATCTCCCCTGCCGTAGCTTGAAGCCATTCCCTCTGGTCCTATCACTAATGACACGAGAGAAGAGGCCGACCCCCAGCTCACTACAACCTCCCTTCAGGAAGTTATAGAGAGCAATGAGGTCTCCCCTGAGCCTCCTCTTCTCCAGGCTGAACATTCCCAGCTCCTTCAGCCTCTCCTCATATGGCCTGTGTTCCAGACCCCTCACCAGCTTTGTTGCCCTCCTCTGAACACGTTCCAAATGTAGACCTATGAAGTTGTGCTTTCTCAATATAACAGGTTTCTAGAAAGTTACACTGGAAATGGGTACTGCAGTTATTCATTTTTTGAGCTCACTTGTATCTCAATATTTCAAATGAGAATAATAGAAAAATATGTATGTCCCAAATTACCTGGCTACAAGCACTGTGAGCAAGGCAGTTTAAGAAAATTCACCCTAGACTTGATATTTAAGTTACATATTCCTCAACAATTTTGCAAATAAGTTTATAACTGATAGGTTATAATGCTGACATAATAATACAGCTTAATATATTTTTTAATTTTCTATTTGATTTCTACAGGTTTACTTTTCAGCTGGGTCCATTAATGAAAGTCTTACTGGACAACTTCTCAAGCACAGACCCTGATATAAGGCAGAGAAAGATGTCAGTAGAAAACCAAGTTTTGCTGATGTGATCTTGAAAGTGACTTCCCACATCAAATGAAAAAAATATATATATAGATGTACAATTCACCACATCTCCAACCTCCATGTAAATTCAGGAAATTCCAAGGAGGGTTTTTCTGTTTATTGATGAGAGCTGATGACCAGCTTCTAGAGTATGCAAAAATCTGAGACAAAAGAATCATAGAATCATAAAATCGTTTCAATTGGAAGGGACCTTTAAAAGTCATCTTGGCCAATTAGAAGGGGCAAGAAAGTAATCTGGCATCTCTGAAATATATTTCTGGTCACAGATTTCTCTCCTGTTGAAATTAAGAATTTGATGATTAGAAAACTTGATTTCTGTAGTATTTTATTGATAGATGAAAAAGTTATCAGGCAACAGTAGTACAAAAAATTCTTCCATGCTCTCTTTGGAGAAAAAAAAAAAAAAAGTTAGCATTGATCAGTGTCAAAAATAATGGAAAGATTTCTTTAAAAGAGAAGGGTTGGGAACATTCCCTACTACAGCCTAGCTTCTTCTCTGGAGACTTGTTCTATCTTTGTATCTTTTTGAGGGGTTTTGTCTCTAGTTCTTCCTAATTTGCACCAGAGCTTTGAGTTATCCAAGATGAGCTGTGGTGTTTAAAGGTTAGTACATAATCTGTACTGTAGGCCACATTTGATCAGTGAACCAATTCAGAAGTCAGTGGGACAATGGCGCTTCACTCCATTAAAGTTTCCCCCTAAGTACTTTGGTACCTTTCATCCACAAAGCAAATGGCTGTCCCAAATTTATCTCCTGTTGTATTGTTTGTTTGGTTGTTTTATTTTTTTTAAGGGTCCGTGAGTAGGCCTGCTTGCTAAACCTGTCATGGTTAAGAGGAGTTTTGGGATGAAAATGAACTGAGCAGCACTCATTAAGCATTTGGCATGTTGTTTGTATGGTGACCTGCCAGTATTTCGAAGAAAAGGTTCATTTGGTGACAAGGTGGAAATCAGTAGAAATAGTGTCAAATTTCATTTAATGAAAAGCATAAGTAGAAAAGGGATAAAAGATTGATTTCTTCAAAGAAGAAGAAAGCCTTTTAACTTGCCTTGCCAAGTCTTGGGGCAGACATACTGGAACACTGAGACAACAGCAGTTCTGTTGGATGAAGCCCCCAGAGGGAAGAGACAATTAGCTTTACATCCAATTTGGAGGATGTCAGGAATGCTGTGCGGTGGTAGAGAAGAATGGGAGAGCAGCTTCATTTCAGAGTCTGATCTGCCCAGTCTGCTTTCTTCTGTATCAACAGAGATTGAGCAGAAGAACCACTCATGCATGACAGCACAGGTGGCAGAACTGTTGGCTCTGGAAAGGGCAGTGCTCTCAGGTCTCCAGTGCCATTCCGCACAGTGCTCCTCCAGAACCCAATCTGTGGTGATGAATCCAATTGTTATTAAGATGTCAGCTCCTCTCTCAGATCAGTCTCTATAGTGGCCATTTGTTTAATTAAAAAATATTCAGCTCTTTGTGACTCTTCTCATGTCGCTCCTCATATTTAGCTCTCTGCAACTGTCTTGGCTACTGCAAAGCCATTTCACTTGCCTTTTTTCAAAGAGGTCCCTTATGCTTCTTGCAGAACGCCTAATAAAAATACAGCACCAGTTAGATTACTGGTGTGCTCTGATCTCTTTTGTCTTATTGTCTCTCGATATCTTCCTGGCAATCTTCATTTTTTCACTAAGATTGTAAATTCTTTAATAAATCTTTTACTTTTGTATTTGCATGAGCCATTACACAAAAGATTGTGAGTCTTAGATGTCAGGGAGAAAGCAAGAAAACAAGAAAATAAAAATCAGTATGGTTCCACATAATCTAATGCAGCTATTCTTTGCCTGCTCCACTCACATTTTAAGTCCTAGGTCCCCTTAAGTAAACAAAACTTGAAGACTTGCATGTCTACAGTCTGGATTTCACAAAGAGATCTTGAAGGATGAATCCATGCAAGAGGGTGGAGGCACAGTTGAGAATTACTTCTGTTTTAAAGAGACACTTTTTTTTTTTTTTTTTTTTCCTTTTTTTACCCTAGAGATAATGAAGGGATCAACTCTTTATCTCCTCCTTTCCCTGTTTTTGCTATTTCCCCCTTCATAGTTACCGACTGATTAGTTAAACAAAGAAAAGGGGGGAAGGGGGGAGAAAGAGTCCTTTCTTTCCCTTCAGATTTCCAGCTGTGTTGGCATATCTGCTATTTAGATGTTCCCAGGTCTGGCACAGCACAATAGGATGGCTCTGCAGAGCTGTGTGAGACTTGTCTCCCCTTATTAAGTTTTAGTTTATGGTTGAATGGTGGAGGAATTTATAAGCTGAGCTGGATAGCTGTATAGACATAGCTATAATGAGTGGTAGGAAGTGTTCTGTATCTATGTCTGTTAAGGAGTTACAGAAAACTCCTCATTGTGGTTTGGTTTCCGTTTTATTTTCCTCTCACGATTCCACCATTAGCTGTGAAGTGGAATACACAGCTGGCCTTCAAATGAGAGTACATGAATCCCAGTGTTTGTCAACTATGTTAGGAAAGCTGCATGCTGTGGGAGACAGTTCTTTGGGCTTTCTTGACTCTTCCTGGGATTGGCAGTTATTTTTTCAGAGGGGCAATGTGAGTTGAGGCTAACAAACTTTGAGAAAAAATCTTTCATTAGTGGATGTTTTTATTCTTGTTGCTATAAACTGTGAGTGGAGAGGGAATCAGGTTCTCAATGGAGAGAGAAATTTTCATAGGCAAAAGAGATTCCCAAAACGCCATGCTCTAAATGCAACATTATCACTGATTTGCTTAGTTAGGCTGAACAATCCGTTCTTTATGTCATCATTTCTGTATCTCTAGAGTAAGGCTAATATTACTGTAAGTACCAAAAGTCACTCACTGGAAGGATGCTGAGTAGCAACGGAAGGAAAGTAGCAATGCTACATAGTGGAGCATGCACAATTAGCAGAACACTGATCTTATCTGATTATCAGCCTGAAGCAGTAATCAATAAATCAAAAATAACTTTTTAAGCCATCAAATGGCTATACAGTCATTCAAGGACTTTTGAACTACTCTCAAGAAGTATTCCAAATTAACATTTTCTTAGTGTACTGAATTTGTTTAATTAAATTTGTATTTTTATTACTTTACAATAATGCATGACTTTGGAATATTTTCCTGTTTTAAAATTGGTATTTTTCTTCAAAAGTTGTCGGCTTTTAACCCTAATTCTTTTGCTGGAGTATACATATACTGTCTAATTTACAGTGCTCACTCCTGTTCACACAGGAGATCTTGTATTTGATAAATTTGTGTTTAGTAGATTGTAGGTTTTACAACTTCTTCTAAACGTGTGTCATGTTGTTGGAGGTTTCACCTCAAATCTGTTATAATCTAATATTACAGCGTTCCTATAGGGAACCCAAAGAGGTAAGCATGCGATGACTTAGTAGCATGCGATGACTTAGTGATGTAAGAGTTGCAACAAAAGGAAAATGTATAAAAGTAAATACACAACATTTTTTTTTTTTTTTATCTAAAAGGAGATGAAAGCTGCAGTAACTTGTGCTTATTTTATTAGGTCAGATCTGCAGTTCCCCTTCATTTAATGCAAAAGAGAACATTTTCCTAGAAGTAAAAATCTATGCATGAAGTGTTCAGATGTTTTCTTACAGCAATATTTTCAGGTGATATTTTATTCAGATTTATTCACATCTCCATGATCTCTGGTAAATCTTTATCTGTTCAGTTGTTTCAGCTCTGCTAGCATCCTAATTAATCCCCAAAATCGTGTAATCAAATTTATTTCCTTAACTTTCTCAGGTTTTGCTTTATAAGAAAAAATAGTCTAATGACTAAAAATTAGGTGTTTGATGGTCATTCACTTTCCAGCTCACTCATATAACCATCAGCAACAAGAACAGACAGTGTGATGAGAAGCATATGGATACATGTATAGCAGTAAACTGGATGGTGCCAGAAAATTGGTCTGAAGACAGGATTTTGCTCATCTACATGAACACTGCAGCAATTAGCTCTTTCTCAGCAATTCTACAGTACAGCTCAGGAGTTAGTGGGTGAGGATCATTTCCAGTTGTGTTAACAATGTAGACCTGGCTACCCTGTGCCAGCTGGCCTGTGCCCATGAGTAAAGTCCTCAGCCATGAGAAGACAAATAGCTAGTCCTGAGGTAAGCTGTTTTCTTAGTGACATTTGCACTTACACCATGAATGTGGTATCTGGTGATACAATTAGATCTACATGCTGCAGTATATGATATGTTACTGTTGTATGTGAGCAGATGTACTCAAATTTTGTAACATTTTTTAAACTGCTGTCTGCTCTGCGCTGTTTAGAATTTTTTTTTTTTTTTCTTTTAATCCTTTGATTGAAAGACAGAGAAGATAGCTGCTCTGGTTGCCTCTTCTTCCAGAAAACATATCCAAGCATCTGGTTTAAAGCCATGAATGAAGCCCTGAATGAAGCCAAAGTCTGAATTTAGCAGACAATTTCTTATCTGCTTGATCTACAGTCTGTGTCAAGCCTCTTCTCTCCCAGCTGTGTATTTATGCTTGTTTCTTTTTTAATGATGTGAAAGTACCTGGAGACTCACAGAAGACAAGAACTGTATGGGTTAAGTGTATTCATTGTTATTTTGTTATTATTAAACTATTAGCTTACAGTGAAAATTATATGTTTCTACTTTTGTAACATATATGCTTCTGCTGTCCATCCTCTGCAGGACCTAAATTTACTGTTTGTTACACTCCATGTTTATTACAGAACAGTCTTACTTCTACTACATTGCCTTACTAGGTTTTTCCAAATTGATAATGTTAAATCCATGGATCTTTTCAGAGCCAAAGAAATGTCTTTCAAGATCTTCTCTTTCTTTTAGGTTAACATTTTTTACCATACTTACTATGATCTTTTGCACGGCTTGCCTCATTTCACAGAACATAGAATCACAGTATCCTTGAGGTGGGAAGGGACCTCAGGAGATCACCTAGCCCAAGTTCTCTGCTCAAAACAAAGTCACTTACATAAGAGTGTTTAGGGCTGGGTTCAGTCAAATTTTGATAGTCTGCAAGAATGGAGGCATCACAACTCCTCTGATCAAGCATTTATATGATCGTCTTCAAAGTATGTTTAAATGGAATTTCCTGTATTTCGATTCATATCTATTGCCTCTTGGCTTTTTCACTGAGCACCACTGAGAAGAGAAGCTGGCTCTGCCTTCTCTACTGCACGAGATCCTCCTGTGCCTTTTCTTCTCCAGGGTGAACTGCTGCAGCTATCTCAGCTTCTCTCCACATGGCAGAGGCTCCAATCCCTTAATCATCCTTGTGGCCCTTAGATGGACTCAGTCCAGCATCTCCCTTGTACTAGAAGGCCCCGAACAGTACTCGCAATGCATCTCACAAGTACTGACCAGAGGGTAAGTATCATGTCCCTCAACTTCCTGGCAACATTCCTTGCATCCTGCAGAGCAGGGTACTGTTGACTTTCCTTTTCATGGGCCAATTACTGACTTATGTTCAACTTGGTGTCCACCAGGACCTGCAGCTCCTTTTTTTGCTGCTTTCCAGCCAGTCAGTCCCCATCAAGTGCTAGTTCATTGTGTTATTCCTCCCCACGTGCAGGCTGTAGCACTTCCCTCAGTGGAGCTTAAGGGATCCCTCTCAGCCCATTTTTTCTCCTGCCTGTCCAGGTCCCTCTAAATGGCAGTACACATCTGTCTATCAATCACTCCTCCCTGTTTTGTTATAAGAGCAAATACTCTCATAACACTCCAATAACTGAAATTCATCTTTAGGATGCGTCTCATTTCTCTAAAATAGTGTTCAGTCTTTCTGCAGGCTCTTTTGGGTGTTTGTCTTATAGAAGGAATACAGAAAAACAGGTCTGGGTTACAAGCTATAAATATGTTTTACAGGGTCTTTTGCTGCACAGGGGAGTTAACCACATTCTATCTCATAGAATTGATACCAGGAAATATAATCGTTTTCCTAGTAATTCTTGTTTCAAAAATAAAACGGAATCTTTGATGAAGTCCTGCAGGTTCAAATGAACTTGGCAGAGACCAGGAAAAAGAGATATTGGCATTAATTTTTAGTCTTTATAGAAACAGTGAATGTTTGAAAAGAAGATGGAAAAGACAGTACCCTGGTTAACCCTACATATAACAGGTTAAAAAGCAATGCAAGTCAATAATATATTTGTAAGTGTAAGAAGGATACTGCAAGATGCTAAGCAATGTCAAATATCTGAAGTACGCACTTGTACCAGGTGTGTATGGGAACTGCTGAGTCACGGCCTGAACCTCTGATTAATCACCTGAGGCGAGCCATGAGTCAGCCAGAGGAGCACAGGTGAAGGCAATTCACCTGTGCTGCCGGAAGGGGTGGAGCCTGGCTCCACCCCTCTTAGACCTATTTAAGAGCTGGCTACCAGAGGGGAAGGATCTCTTCTGGAGATCATCTCTCTTGGTGTCTTCTGGTGAGCTCAGCCAAAGGGTAAGCTCTTCCACTTATTCTCTTTTGTGATCATTGTCTACCTTGCTTGATTCTCTCGATTATATTGTGATTACAACATCTTGATATCTGTTGATTAAACAACTATATTGCAATTATAGCATCTTGATTATACACAGGTGACTGCCATGTGACTGTAAAGTCATATGTTTGATGTCCTATATATGCATATAATAAGTTGAGCTGGTCCAGCAAAGAGCTGCTAAGATCATTAATGGATTGCAGCATCTGTCATACAGGAAGAGGCTGAGACAGCCAGAGCCATAAAGGCATAAAGAAATGGCCTCACATTGTGTCAGGGAAGGTTTAGATTGGATACGGAAAAAAATTACTCATGGAAAGGGTGGTCAGGTGATGGAACGGGCTGCCTTAAGAAGTGGTGGAGTCAACATCCCTGGATGTATTTAAAAGATGCATGGATGTGTTGCTCAGGGACATGGTCTCGGGTTCATTGGCAGACCTGGCAGTGTTAGTTCGATGGCTGAACCTAATGATCATAAGGATCCTTCCCAAAATAAATGGTTCCATGATTCTATAACAGGGTTTTATAACAGGAGAAGCAATGAGCACAGATTGAAATACAGGAAAATTCACTTCCATAAAATATTATGTCACATATTTGTGCCAGAAATAGCTTGATGCAAAATGCTTTTCCAGCGGCTCTTCCAGGTTAATGAATGGCTCAAACCATGGTATGAGATGCTGTCCTTATGAAAAGAGTTCACACCTGAGAAAAGAACCAAGATCTACCTGAGAAACCAATGTAATGTCATCTAGAACACAGCCTTTTCTAAATTGTACTCTTTATTTCCAAAAGCAGATCCTCCAGGTCAGGACCAGTTGCCGTGTAGCAACTTCCCATGCTGCAGTGCTGTAAACCTGTTTATCTTGCAAAGGATTGCCAATTTGTAATCTTCTATTGATGTTACACTTGCTTATGTAAAAACAAACAAACAAACAACCAGCATCTTGAAGCAAGTACAAACCCCATGTATTACAGCAAACATCTGCTTTGTCCAATAATTAATTGTCTTAATCCTACTCGCAATTTATCTCTTTACTGTTTCAAGGTGTACAGATCGCAGTTTTAATCTCTCATTAATGTTTCAACTTTTCATTTCAGGATTGTGTTTTATGGGTTCTCTGTATTTTCACCTCTCTTCAAAAGAAAGCAAGCCTGATTTTTAATAATGAACAAATGATCTCCTCTACACTAACCGTAATGCATGTATAATTAACAATGGAAGCAAAAGGTTGAATAACCCAAAGGTCATGGTATTTGAGGCTGATTCCATTAGGCGGTGCTGGTATGTTATTGTTCCCAATGCAGAAATCTAGGTCACAGGAAATTATCGTTTTTCTGTTAATACTGGGTCACCTGCAACTATAACTACAGTCACAAGTGGGCATTGCTAATAAATAACATGAAAATGATAAATGAGTGTAGCTATGAACATGCTCTCACTAAAATAATTCAGATACAATTATAGTCTTTCACACTTATTGGGCGGCATTTTCCAGTATGAACACTCATTCATGTGTGCAAGAATGGAAAACTCTTCTCTCCACTGATGTGTATCACTACAATTTTTTATCTCTTGATAATAAAAGAGGAATGGGAAACTCGGGTCCATGTGTTTTGATAAGTTAAAATAGGGCTAGGATTAGGAAAAGATACTTTATCACATGAAAACTGAAGCGCAGTACTTGAAGAAAAAGAGCAGCTTTCAACTCCTTAAATATATGATGTATTGCTAAGGTACAAATAAACTACCTTGGGGAACAGGATCGTGCTTAAAGCTAGCAAGCACACACTTGACTACCTAAACACAGTACAGGGGTCTAGAATAATTTGTTTGATACTTCCATTGCTCGCAGTGAAGTTTTTCTAGCAATGGATTTAGCTTTGCACTTGAGTAGCCTATATACTGAAGCCTAATAACTTTAGAGTATCCATCACGTGATGCCTCTGCTCTGCTCCTGAGATAAAATGCCAGATGGTTGGATGCTTTTTACATATTCACAGTCCATCACCCAGCTTTCCAGCTGCTGAACATCAGCCCTATGTTTTTTCTTCCTCTATCTCCACCTGGCTCTGGCATGAAACCTTCTCTTCAGTGGCCTCATCAAGCAGCCAAGCGTTGCCATACTCACACTTGGTCCTTCTGTAATTGTCAGATTTTGGATGCTCCAGTTTTCCTGCCCTCCTTTTCATCAGCAACACTTAATCCCTGATTGCACAGACAATCTTCATTGCTCTTGCCATTCTTTAACTACCTGATTTGCTCACTTTTATTTTAAGACTCAGCCATGTTTTTTTTTCCATGTATACACATATATATTGTGTTGGAAAAAGTCTTGAAATCTTCCTGTTCCCACAACAAGCTCATCCTCTGCCTTCTAGCTCAGCCATGGCCAGGAAGCACTTCTTTTTCTCTTCTCATTCCATGATTTTTATCTCTGACTGTACCCTACCTGTAAAGTTTTTGCACATCTAAACAATTAAATAAGGAGGAGTTGGTAAGAGCCCCATGCCGTGATGCTGTGCCTCCATCCCCCCCCTTACATTTTTACTTGGATTCTGAATTGCTTTCCAACTTCGCTCTGATAGCAAGTACCAATAGGACTTGGATTACAATGACTTGTGAAGAAAATCAGAAAAAAAACCCTCAAAATCTACTAACATTTTGCTTCTATTTCCTTTATTTGTATGATTTTTCAATTACAATGGTATGGAAAATATGAAGGGATCCTGTCCTGCTTGAAGACATTCCCCATTTCAACCAGCTTAGGTTTCAATCACTTCACCTTTTAGCACCCCAGTGTACTTCTGCACTCTGTGAGTAAATTCCAATTTACTTTCATTGAAGTGGCAGTGGCAAGCCAGGAGTGAAAAGAATCTTATTTTTGAAACTGTGTTTTGAGCATGTCAGGACTTGCTTATCAATTAAGGTTTCACTCTTAAGCTCATGTTTAACAATAAAAGTGACACAGAAAACGAGTGCTTGAAATTGTTGTTCTAGTTGCATATTATTCTGGTCTAATGTAGATGCAGAGAGTGCTTCTAACTCTTGTTAATTTCTCTACCTATTTTTTTCAATATTCAATAGAATAAAGACATGCTGACCTGAATGACTGTAATTAGCTCTTGGGATTGGAGTAACGGTAGATGAAAAAACAAAGTATATGTATAAATTAACTGTGGCTTACCACCCACAGACTCACGAAGCAGGCACTTTCTCACTCTACGCCTCCAACTCCAAGTAATCATTTCCTTTCTTCACCACACTGTACTTTGAAAAACATTCTAAATTTTTTTTCCTACCAGCTAACAATTCAATTTTTTGAGCCTTCAGTTCCCCAAGGAAACCAGTTTAACTTCCTTAAATCAAGTTGCTACAGGGAGCCAGACAGTTTGAGTTGATGAAAACTGCACACAATGTAATGCAATAAAGCTCACAAACCAGTCTCGATCGTAATAAAATAAAACTTATTCCTAACACTGAGTTAACAATTTCTTACGACTGTTATTCTTAAACGCTATACATATTGATTTAAAAAGCACTAAAATATTAATGACTTGCCAGCTATATGTCAGTGAATTCCTAAAAAAAACCCTATTTCAACATGACTCTTTTGAAATAAATCCTTAAGTCTGAAGATCTTACGTGCCAGTTCAGCTTCCCTGTAAAATCCTCACCTTGTGCCAGGAGGGGCTCTTGCCTATTGTTACTGCTTTTGATGAGTTAGGAAAAAAAGCTAAATACTGATCTTCCTGATCACCATTTGATACCTTGCATAGTCAGTTTCCACAACTCCGTTTCTGCACCAAGCTAAATACCGAGAATGATCTCAGCCTTCATTCCAGTTGAAGGCTGAGATTCAGCCTGGCACAGCTAAGCCACTGAGCAAGGGCAGAAACAATCACACATTCAAAAAAGTCAAAATAGCTACTGGTTTGGAATTAAACATAGTCTTGTAAAGGTGGTAAATAATAGAGGGTTAGAAAAGTCTAAAGAAGTCAACAGTTGAGATCTGGCAGATTGCTCTCAGTGGGCTGGTAACAAAGATTCGACTAAAATGCAATTGACTTGGCTGCATCTAAATAAATGTACAAAAAGGCATTTGTGATAAAATACTTTCCTTTGATTATCATATTGAATGTTTATGTGCTTAGATATTACCCTAGATTTGCAAATGGAATGCTCTTGACAATTTTATATTAAAATTTAAAGCTTTATAAAACGCTATTTGACTTTCATAAGGCTATAAAATAAAGCAGAACTGTGTATTTTGGCACGGCTTTTCCAAACTAATTTTAAAAAGAATAACTTTCTTTTTTTAGCCCCATTGGGAAAAGCAAATAAAGGAGGAGAAAGACAGAAGAAAAATAGAAAACTCCTCAGTTATTAACATTTTCATTGGGTCATTAAAAAATTAGAACAATCCCAAAGGGCAAAGAAGGAGACTGACTAAAACTGGAAGAAAAAAAAAAGGGGGAGCTCTGTAACTGCATATAGTCATTTCTAGCTGTGGCAGAGAGAGCAGCTTGGATCTTCTTTTCCTCTCCCTTCTGCGTATCCCCATCTCCTACCAATTTCCCACGGTTTTGTAATCCATCTCCCCCACATGCTTCCCCAGTCCCTCACAACTCAACAGAAGCAGTGCTGCTGCTTCCCACAGACACAGACAACAGCTCTTTGGGCCAACAACAACTTCTTTAACTCATACTTTGTGTGCTGTGAATTACACTATGCTGGCAAATAAACCAGGCAGATATGAGGAGAAATGTTTCTGGCCAGCGAGTCTCTGATTTCTAGATTTGGCTTTCTATCCCTTGTACAGTCCAGATCTCAGGAGACCCTTTCTCTTAATATATTTTTTTTCCTCATCCTGGCCTGGCATTTGTCTTTTTTCCTTTTGACTCTGACAGCTTCTTCCTTCAAGATTCCAGGGTGTTAGCAGTAAGGGTCACTAAAAGGATGAAACAGAGAAATTCCTGATTCGCTGTTTCAGCACAAGAACTTGTCTGGGAAAAGCAGCAGCTAAAAACACTCATGAAAAGCTTTCTCTGAGGTTCTGTAGCCCTGGCTAGAGCAGGAGGAGGGGGAGTGTGAGAACTGTGCACATTCACTTCAGAACCAAGTGTTGAAAGTGATTTGGGTATTCTATGTTACAGCCAAATCCTTGTAGATTGTAGCTGTTCAGAAAGTCCCTCAGCATGCAAACACTGGAGTTAGGCAGAGCTCAGCCAGCTTTGGATGGAACAACCATACAGGTAGCAGAAGGCATTTTCCTGTCTCTGTACCAGAGTACCTGCTCACAAGGACTATTAAACTGCTTTGAAGAACACCATTTTTTAGCTGGACAAAACTTATCTTTTTAATCTTCCTCCTATAAATGACTGCAGAAAAGAGCCTACAATGGAAGGCGTGGAAAATCTAAATCCAAAGAGCTATCTTGTTGAAGACATAATTGGAAAATTTGGGGCAATTTGAGTATTATCTGACAAAAATACTCTTGCCTATAAGAAATAACATTTCATAAAATATTGCAGGCTAAACTACGAACAGTCTCAGACTCTGACGAAGCTGGCAAAAAGCACGAACAATGGAGGAGCTGGAAATTTGGAGATGATATTGTCAGAACAGAAAATAGTTTGGCCAAAGCAACACACAAAGATGGATAAATGTAGAAGGATGGGAAACTGGACACAAAGCTGAGAAAGCCAAAGACTCTCTTCAGGATAATGTGAGTACACACACATTCCGCTGTGAGCAGCAACAGGAATGGAACGGGATCAGCCCTTCTCAATCTAACACCTCTGGGTTTGGACCAGTCTCCAGAAGGTGCCAAGGAAGGCGTTACTTGGAACCTCAGAAACTTCCTCCCTATATCAGTTCCTTCTTTCTAAACGTTCAATAACTCCCAAAGAGGGAGACACCATTAAAAAAAGGGAAACTGCACCATTTATTGAGTGTTGGGGCTTTTTTTTTGTTTTTAAACTGAAGTGAAAAGGCTTTAGTTAATCTCACTAGGAAAATGATACATTCCATGTACATTTCCATGGACTATTCCAGACAATATTTTGTATAGCAGCCCAACACAAATGGCCTACTTAATTTGGTTTGCTTTGAGTGGAATGTATATTACTAAAAATTAAAAGTACTTTTTCAAGCACTGCTTTTTTTTTTTTTTTTTTTTTTTTTCCCTCCAAAATATCTTCAATGCTTTTTTTCCCTTCAGTGGCAGCATGTCATTAACAGAAAGCCTTAAAAAAAAAGTCTTGTATTTCATGAAAATTGATAGATCTGTTTAATCTGCCTTGGAAGAAACAAATTTTCCACCCACTTTCAGGGGAAAACCTACGAGCAAACAGTAAACCTAAGTTGAGAAACTGACTGTAGCAGGGAAGCATTCATTTTCACAGTCTTTCAAACTATTTGCAGCTCAGTTATTTCTTGAAAGAATTCAAAAATTATTTTAGTTTACATCTGTAACTTGTTTGATAAAAACTTGCTGTAAGATTCAACCTTGCTGAATGCACAGCTCTGAAGCAGACAGGCAGACTTCTTTAACTTAAAAAAATAAGTCAAAATACAGAGGCCAGGAATGCACTTTTCCTCATCTACAAGGGATAAAGAAAAAAAAAAAAAATTAGATTTAAGTTCTGACCACAGAGTTTTTTGGTGGGCTTTTGTTGTTGTCGCTTGGTGGTGTTTGGGTCTTTATGCTTGGCCCTGTTTAGTTTTTTTTTTTTTTTTTTTTTTTTTTTTTTTTTTTCTGAAAAGATCATGCACCCTTAAACTACCAGCAAAATTTTGCTAGATACGCGTTAGAGTAATATAGTTCTATGTCAAGTTCTATGTCTAAAGATTTCTTTATATAATTCTCTACACCTGCAGCCACAAACACGAAGTTTTAGGTAATATAGTCAAGTTTTAGGAGTACTAGCAAGACATGGCTACTTAAATCTCATCTACGAAACATGAATAAAGCAGTTTTGTAGAGGTTATGTTTAAGTTACAGAGTCACAGAATAGTTCATGTTGGAAAAGTCTTCTAAGATCACCTAGACCAACCAACCCACCCCCACCATGCCCAACAACCACATCCCTCAGTGCCACATCCACACGTATTTTGAACGCCTCCAGGGATGGTGACTCCACCACCTCCCTGTGCAGCCTGTGCCACTGCCTCACTGCTCTTTCTGAGAAGAAATGGTTCCTAAAATCAAACAGATGTAAGTCTGTGGCAGACAGTGACTCCCACACTCCTCTGCCCACCACAAGACATTTTTCAGCCAAGTAGGGCAGAATACTGAGAGCACCTTTTATACCAGCTGAGGTTGACCTCTGTGCTACACGTTCTTCATGAAAAGGAAATTAAACGCTGTGCACACTGACTGGGCTATGATAGGACTCTTAATTGTGCTGAAAAAGTCCTCCTAGAGCCTCAAAAATGAAACCTACAAAACAAAACCCAACAATGGGAAATTGCGGCCAAAGAAGGCAGCCCGACGCCTAATGACAGCACTCCAGAGAAAGGAGACCTACAGCCCATCCAGCCTCAGCGCCGGGCCGCGGCCTCAGCCGGCTCCCAGGGGCGCGGAGGCCGCCGCCCCGCCCCGCCCCGCCCCGCCCGCGGCTCGCGCTGCCCTCGAGCGCCCCCGCGCGCAGCCGCCGGGCTCCCGCCCGGAGGAGGGCGGCGGGCAGCGGGCAGGTGCGCGGCGGCGGCTGCGGCGTGAGGCAGCGTTGGGGCCGCGTCTGCCCGCCGCCCGCCCGCCCCGCCGGCCGCTCCCTGCCGCCCCCGCGGCGCGCCTCTCCTCGTCCGCCGCGCCCTCCCGGCGGTCGGCAAGGCGAAGCCCACTCCGGTGCCCGTCGGCGGGTCTGTGCCTGGCGCTCGCCTCCCCTCCGCGGCACAGCAGCCCCGCTCAGCCTGGCCACCATGGCGCGCGGGAGGTAAGCGAGCTCCTTCACCTCTCCTCCGCGGGGTTGCGCAGCAGCCGGCTCTCACCCTCCCGCCTCCGCGGCACCCGCGCGGGAAGAGGGCGGCGGGCGACTCCGCCGCGGCCGGAGGAAAAGTTGCGCCGCGGAGCGCGCGGTCCTGTGCGGCCGCCGGCGGGGCGGGTGTACTTCCGGGTTCACACCTTTTTTTCCCTTCGCCTTCGGGCCGCCCGGAGGGGAGCCGCCACCACCCGGCACCTGCGCGGCGGCTCCCTCCCAGGCGGGGCGGGGTGTGGCGGCGCCGCCCGCCGGGAATTGGGAACGGCGACCGCTGATGGACGGCGCCTCGCGCGGGGGGCGGCCGGGCCCGGCGGGGCGCTGCGGCTGCACGACGCCAGGGGGCGGCCCTGCCGCGGCGTGGGGGGGGGGGAGGCCGAGCGGGGAGCGCGCGGTGGGGGGCCGTGAGTGCGGGCGGCGGAGGGGCCGCCATCTTGAATGGCTCCCACCGCTCTGCGGGCGGCACGGGGTCGGGAGTGTGGGGAGGGGAGGGGGAGGCGCGGGGAGGGCGGACTCGGCAGGTAACGGTGGCGATGTGAACAAATAAAGCGCGGAGTGCCGCCGGGCCGCCTGGTTCTCCGCGTCTGCTCTCAGGGCTGGGGCGGGGGCGAGGCGGCCACTGCTGCTGCTGCTGCTGCTGCTGGGGATGCGCGGCGGTTCTCAGCCCGCCCTGCCTGCTCGCGTTTCGGCATGCAGCCGTGTTCGGGTACAGCGGTTGGGCTGTGGTAAATGACGCAACGTCAGGTAAACAGTGGGCTAATTGAAAAAATAACAGCAGCACGTGTAGGTGTTTTGTCCAAGGTATTACGAATTATGGCATGGCTCATGTCAGCCTATGAATCTGAAAACTCCAGGTTTGTGTTAAACCTCTTTCTGCTCTAACGTGAGGGAATTACCCGTTGTAATCTGATGAACATATTGCCCTGAGATGTGGTACATTCATGACATCCCTTCCTTAGCTTGTGTGTAGGTGTGAGCACATGGCGTCCAGCCTTCTTTGAGCAGCAGGGAGGGCACGGCATTGCCGCGTGCCCATCTCTGTGCAGATGGCACGCTGCTCTCTCACACGCATGTTCTGCTCCCTTTTCTTATAGGCCATATGTTGGGGTTGGGTTTTCTCACCCCATAGCCTGCTTTGGCATTTCACCTCTTGCACGCAAGCACCGTGAACACTCAAAAGAACAGAAAAGCATCTGTCGTGAGCAACGTTGGTTGATAGGAAAATAATTGTAGTTAAGTTTGGTTGTAGTTAAGTTCAGTGTAATCGTGTATAGTTTCAGCAGCATTCACATATAATACTGTATGAAAATGCAGTATTGCATGTTGGGTTCATTCCTGTAGTAGGCATTGTTTTACAGAACTACAGTGGTCACTTATTTTTAAAACATACTTCAAAAGCTCAAAAGCAAACTTGGTAGAGCTTGTAAAGAAGCAGAGCTGCGAAGCCTGTTTGGAAAACAATTTATAAGATGTGCAGGTAAGCCACGGTGCTTCAAAGAGTGACAGTGTGCTGTCCCCTCAGTACAAAGCAGTAATAATCTATACTGAGTTAAATTGTTGCCTTAATAATTAATACAGCAGGAAGCCCTGTTGCCTTTACTGTAGTGAAGCAAATGCTGCAGGCAAGAGCAGTGCCTGGGGCTGGTGTTGATGCTGTAGCAGAGATGCAGCTGCAGTAGTGCCTGTATCGCTATGGCAGACAGCGGTCCTATTGAAAGCACGTTCTGCAAAGGGCATGTGCCTCCATCCCGGTGTCGGCAGAGCTGTGCTTTTTTTTCTTTTAAATCTGAAAACGTGTTTTCTGGCATGCCTTAAGAAAAGAGGAAATAGTGGTAAGTACGTGAAGAAAGAACGCAGGCTCCCTCCGTCCTAGGCCCGAGCTCTCGCTGTCCTACTACCGCACGGACGCAGCTGGCCACCGGTCGCGCGAGCCGCCGAGCCGCTGTTGGCAAGGACAGCCGCGTTTGGGCAGCGCCGCGGCGTCTCGCACGGTCCCGGCGCGGCGGGCGGGAGGCACTCGGTGCCCGCGCCGCGAGCTGCCGGCTGTCGCTGGCCGCAGTGCTGAACGCCGCCCGGCCCGGCCCGCGGCGCCGTGGGTGCTGTGCGCGGCGGGAGGGCGGCCGTGCGGGGCGCGCCAGGGCCGCGGCGCGGAGCGCACCGCCGGCAGCCGTGTTGGAGCGCGCCGTGTCGCTGCGGTGCGGAATGCTGGCGGTGAGATCGATCGCGGAGCTTTCTTGTTCGGAGAATGAGTCCTTCCGGCAAGAGAGATTTTTATGTAGACAACTTACAAAGTGTAACGTTACCTACGCAAAATGGAAGTGGAGCTGAAGCTGGCCACCGCGCAGGAGCTTGCCGTTCGCTGCCTGTAACCGCACGTTTGGTTTATGAGAGGACGTTCTGAAAGCTGATAGCAAACCAGCATGTAGTGATGGGAGTGAAATAGCTGGTGACAGCGCAGAGAGAGCTCGGGCAGGCAGGTATCGGTCAGCAGCAGCACACACAAACACGAGGGGCTTCCCTTTCTCTCTGTAAAAAGGGGCATCATGTTTAGAAAGATGTGCAACCCTAAGTATTGTATTTTTTTATTTTTTCTCTTTAATGTGCTTAGGCATCTCCAGGGCAGTTAAAAAAAAAATACAAAACAACAAGGTTTGCTGTTTTTTTTTTTTTTCCTGCACACAGACAAGTGTTCACTCACTGTCATTGCATGCTGACTGTTTCCAATGCAGCTGTGTGTTAAAAAAAAAAAAAAAAGCCACTGTGGCTTGATGCATAGGTGTTAAAAAAAGGAAAACAACCCGTGAGGTTGCGTGTGAGAGGACAGAAATGTAAAAAGTATGCCGCTTTTTTAGCATTTGGCTTCTAAAAATAGAACCAATTGATATGCAAGGTCTTCGAATTAAAGGTCAAAGGTGACAAACCAGGACAAAGGTCACGCAGCTCATTTTCAAGCAATCAGTTTCTGGTTTTTTCATGGTTGAACAAAAGCTTAATTATACAGAAAAGCCGGGGCTGTGATATTAACTAGTCGATTTTAACAGAGAACTCGGGGTAGTTTTGCACTATTCCCTCCTTTCCATAATGTGCTTTAATACTACATACGTGCTGCTGCTGCTGATGCAGATACGAGTTTGACTGCATCAATAAATGGCTTTAAATGTTTAATGTTTAATAGTTTGTTGTTTGTATTTACAACTCATACATGAAAACTGAGACCAGAAAGTAGCCACTTCCAGTAATCTCAGTGGAAAAAAGTCTGTCCCAGTACTATGTACTACAATTTCAATGGAGTTAGAGTGCAGGTATTTGCATTTTGGGATTGGTGCCTCTCTCAATGATTTCTAGCAAAGCGCTTCAAAGAAGTCCAGCTTGTGCTCTGCAGCATTTTGCATGGCAGTGGGCAGTAATTACATAGACCTGGAAACTGTTCATTTAATTACTGTGTATATGTGCTTGTCATTTTGCGATGTGCAGCACCGTATTCTTTCACTAAGACTGAATTCTATTTGAAGGTATCATTTCAGTACTTTTATTAATAAGACCACATATAAATCAAATCATATTTCCTACAATATTCTGAATGTATTTAATAAACATTATGTGGGTAATACTGGATATATGTTTATAGCACGTGCAGTATTGCAACATACGCCCATAAATTTCACTGTTAAAATTTGCATCCTCCCTGGTATTTTTGTATCCCATTACACCTGTCCTATTTTCTTCTTGACACTCAGTCTCCTGCACCTACTTTGATGTGTGCACTGACTTTGTTAAAGAGCTCGTGACTTTTCAGTTATATGCCACCAACATCCCTATGTAGTTTTTTTTCTGGTTTGAATTTATGAGCTGGCTGTACCAAAATGTATAAACAATGGCCACTGCATTACTGTATTTGCTTGGTTAAACGGTGATGAGTCAGAAGGCTGCATGTGTACAGCTACTGTTCCTTCCAGTTAAAATCAGAAATATGCAGTATGCCCCCCTGTGCAATCCATGCTTCTGGGAAAAAAATAATAGTGGTGCTTAAAATAGTGAGCTTTTGTTTTCCTGTTGTAACCTTTGGTTTGCCTGTTTCATTCCTTGCTGAATCTCTGTATTCACAGCAGTATTTGCTCATTGCACTTTAAAATACAAATGACAGGAAAAAAAAATCTCTATTAAAAGCTCATTCTCAAGTATTAACTCAGCGATCCGAGAAAAAAGTAATGTAATGGCATGTAACAATAGAATAGAAATATGTGCAAGGGAAAGGATATGCCACAGGATCAGTGTAAGTTCCATAAAAACAATTATTAGCATAATGTAGAGTATTATTATTATACTTCAGCATGGAGAGCAGGTTTGAGCAAACCATGCTGAAATTATTGTACAAAACCAAACCAAAGTCTGTAGAATCTTTTCTTAATACAAGTCATTGTAGCACAGTTGCTTTCGATGGGCTGGTGTTAAACTCCTGGTTGGTGAGAGTGCTTTTGTACTAAATGAAAATTATAAATTATGCAGTTCATTACTTCTAAACTTGGTTAAACAATGGTTTTACATGGAGAAAAAGCATACAGAATTCTGGGTTAAAACTGTGATGTTTTTACATCAGACATGAATGATAGACATTCAATTTGGTGTAAGCCTGGAGAATGGGGAAAAAAGGTTTTCCTTTAACTAAAAACTCAAATATTGAATTTGCCTTCTTACCTTGGTAGGTGTACACATCTTTCTTCCTTTAGCCTTCAAAATATCTCTCTGCAGGGCTTTATTTGTATTGCTTTGTTTGCAGAGAAATTTTATTCTCTGCCTGTGAACTTACAAATCAATGTATTTTCTCACACACAAAAATAAGTACAATATCTGAAAAACATGCTGATCTACCAATAGATTTAGGATTATGGCTTTTAAAGTTGGTGGGTTTTGTGGGGGTTTTTTTGTTTTTTTTTACATAAAAGGAATTAGTTTAAAAGTAATAATTATTAAAAAAAAATAAAAATCAGTCTGAAAGCAAATGAATGCCATCAGAAGGAAGGTTGTTTCTCATGATTTCATTTGCTTAGAAGCATACAGGACCTACAGTAAATGAATTTGTGGCAATTTCAAAATGCCCATGGTAACCATGAGTGGGATCAAAGCGCTGCCAACAAAAACGAAGCAGGAAAAGCAACAGTAGGAAAGGTGTTGGTTGCACTTTTCTTAATCGTGTATTTTGAAAATGTTGTCTTTGAATCTTATAAAACATGAGCTGCAACATATTTCATTGGTTTTTATTGAAGTAATTACTGTTTGGCTGCTTAACCTTTGTACAACTAAATGCAGACTGCATGAAATGAAGGATTATATAAATGAAATACTCCTAAGAACTGGGGTTATCCAGTGCCTGTTTTAAAAAATCTATATATATTGTTCAGGACGTTCCTTAGTATGTATTATTAAAGCTCTATGTTAGATGAATCCTAAATACTTTAATGCAAAAATACAGTCCATATGAATATAACAGCAGTATTTCATTTTAAAGAGAAACTTGCATCCTATTCGAACTGTAACTATCCTACATCAGATCAGTTACAAAATAGGACCCAATGAATAAAAACTGGGTTTTTCCTAGCTATTGTTTAATGAATTTTCTTGAATCAGCAGTTTTGAAGTATTTCAGCATTGATGCTTGGAATTCTCACATGTGCTCAACATGTACTCTCTCGCCAATATTTTAAATAAATTTTTGCCTAGACTAAATTAAATTGTGAGAACATCCACATATTTTTTACCGGTGTAATTCCGTAAGGATACCGACAGCTGAGCATCCATGTTCAGGAGTCTTTTGTTGTGCATTTCATTCTCACTACTTTACATAACGAAACGAAAACAGAAGAAGAGTTAAAACAAGGAGAACTCCTCAGGAACATATCCATTATTTAGAAGTCCACATTAAAGAACACAGGTGAAAATTCTTAAAACAAGTTAATTCAGAGTGTAAGGCAATGCTCACTCATGATTTCTGAAGCCAAAGTACGGTGAGCACAGTGCTTCAGCCAGCAGCCAACAACTGTAAGCAAAAGATAACAATTTTTTGATTGGTTAAAAATACAGACAACAAATTGGTTATAAAGTGTGTTTTCTAACTTAATAGAATTTGACCAAAATAAAAATTTAAAACAGTAAAAACAGATACTGTATGCTCCTCCTATACTTGGGTTCTGTATATAGAGGTTTTAAATTTTGGATGTATTTTGTAGCATTCATCCATTTAAGCCTTTACTGCTGATGAGCTCTGCTAAAGAGCTCCCTTAACAGTGCATGTTTTCCCCTGTTCCTCGTTTGTTACAGCATGAAGTATTGCTAGTTTTCTCCTCCTTCCCTCACTGTAGGTAGTGCTTACAGTAGCCATTCCTGGAAAAAAAAAAAAAAACAAAACACAAAAACTTGTGGCTTTAAATCAGTCTGCTTGCTACCACTGCCTGTGAAAGAAGCAGGGTTAGCCTCTGAAATTTCATTTTTGACTTACTTTTCAAGGAAACCACATAACTTATTTAATGGGGTAACTATGTATGTCAATTTTACTTTCATCTGAGGAAATTACATTTCTGAGTCTCTCAGGCAGCAAACTTCCCCACACTAATGGATTTATGATGTGAAAATCAAAACACTGCTTAGCAAAGAGACTTTTTAAACAAAATCATGTATAAACTTATTGATCAGTGGAAGATAGCAGTAAGAAGTCATCAAAAAAAATAAACAATACAAGCTGCTAAGCAAGTTGAAAAGCAAGCAGTGTGCTACTTGTAAAGAGGTGTGGATTGCTGTTGATGTCTATCAGTACATCTTTAATTGTTTTGCAATAATTCCACATGGTGTTCAGCTGCACCTGTATCCTTCTGCACACTGTGAGTGTAGAGCTGGGGCTGCTTTCAAATAGGGAACCTTTTTTTCTAAAATATCTTGCTGTTTAGAACTTAACTCCTAAAAGTCATTTATTATTCAAAGTTGTAAAGTTCATGTAAATGCCAAAATAATTTCAGAACTAACAAGCATAAGTGTTTTCTTTCTTTTATTTTGTACAGTATAAGGGGGTGTAGGAAAGTTGGTCATCAGTCCTTTCTGAGCCCAGCCTGCTTCCCTTTAAGTCAGTGACTGAATTCCTGTAGATTGCAGTGGGATGCAGCAAGATACATACTGCTGAGTTTTTCATTTAAGCTGTCTGGATTAAATGAGTTCCTAAAATGCTCGGGCTCTTCCATACTAACATCCCTGGTGGTAAGTTCTGTGCATCTTACTGGGAAGTTATTTAAAACAACTACTTTATAAATACATAGATAAAATTGCATGTCCTTCCTTCTACTTAATAATGTGGTATGTTTATGTAGTATTTTCAAACATGCAGTGCTTTGAAAGGCTTTGGAACACTGATAATGGAAAGAAGAGTAACGTGTTTGTGCTGTTTTCTACCACAGTTTTTAAGAACTGTGCTTTATTTTTAGTCCTTTCATAAACGGAGGCAGACTTCACGTCAAAGCCAAGAACAGATCCTTTACTCTATGCTTGCATATTTCATTATGTTGCATAAATAATGCAAGTAAATCCGAAAGACACAAAAGCCACATAGCCACAGGTTGGCTGAACAAAGAAGCAAACACAGAGATTGGACTATAGTGCTTGAAGGTGTAAAAGCAGGGTTAGGTTCAATGTAGAGCACAAGTCCACACAATTCTTACGAAAAGCCAGTTGTTACCAAGGGGGAGGGGCAGAATTTGCTTTCTGCTGTCATTGCACAGAAAGGAAAGACAGCACCACACCATTTTCCAATTCCCAGCATTGTAAGGGACACAGAATAATTGGGCATGGGGGGAAGAGGAAGCCTGAGAAATTTGATTCTCATTTGTCTTTGATAATTCATCTTCTGGCTTTGCTCACTTCTAGTGGAATATTCTTCCCTCCCGCTCAGGAAAAACGGGTCAGGCCACACTCTTCCATAGTGAAAAAGACAAATCTTAGATTTCTCTAAAAGAAAAGAGAATCCGTCTTACATCTAAATAGGAAGATACGTGCTTTGGTCACATTTTAGTTAAAGTAGATTAACCAAAAGGTAGGAAAGGGTGACAAGTGGACAAGTTTGTAGCAGGTGAGTTTGTGCATGCTCCTGCCTCTTCACCTTTCTTGCTTTGAACAAATTTGGATAGCCTGGCTCACAGGATTACACAAACCCAAGGTCTTTTCCTCCATGCTTCCCGCTGTTTGTGATACTTGGTTTCTGCATGGTATTTTATTGTACAAACTTACCCAGGCCTTGCTCAGCTAGGTCAAAAGTGTACTTTCCATGGAGTTTTGGTAAAGCTAAACATCTGTACTTTTGTGAATAATTCTGTTTGGGATGTAGAATGTAGCTTTGTTACAAATTACACTGTAATTCTCTATCTGATTTAACTGAAAATATTTTTCTCAAAATGGCACTGAGTTACAGTTTTGAAAGGAAAGATACCAAACAATGTCTTTTTTATCACTTTTTAATATCATGTATCATGTATGACTGATGCGCTTAATTTGTACTATTTACACATAGGGAAGACAAGAGTCACTTGTTCTTAAGTTACCTACTAGCTTTAAATATTGATAAAGGGAAAGAACAGCTTCCACTGCCCTGCAAATCTGTGTCTCTTCCTTCTGTTGCCATCAGATGCACAGCTTGCTTGAGCGTGGTAAAAGGGAGGATGCTTTTAAGGATGCTTTAAAAAGAGAGACTCGGCTGGTTTTCATGCTATGTCTTGGTTATCTCCTGGCGTTTCTGATGAGCTAGGTAAGTCTCGCAGCCCGTACGGTTACAGGTCACTTCACAGAGCCAAGTACCGGCATTTTATGGCCTTTTAATGAGCCGTTAAACTGGAGAAGAGGTAATTAAATATGGAACTCGGTACAATGTACACAGCACTGACTCCAGCTCTCTGATTCTAGGTTTCTCAGAAGACGATGAGGTCATTCAAGAAGGTCTCCTCAGGCTCAGGTCAGTCCTTTCTGTAGCATCTTACGTGGCTCGTTTTGTATCTGTGAAACTGCAGTTTTGTTGTACTTCTGTCCCACTGCCTCAGTTCATTTACTTTTCTGAAAGAATCATTGGTTTCATCCACAAGCTTCAGAGTTCTTGCTTGACGTACTTTGAATACGACAAGTAAACATCATTCTACAGAGGAAGTTGATTTGGCATAGCATACCTTTGAGTACCTGCTGTAAAGTATGAGCCCAGATGCTCAGGAGCTGCCACAAAGGCGCGCTTCCCAAAGGATCTGCACTCCTCAGTCGCTAAGATCCCAACTCGGCGAACTACTTCCATGGCGCCTTCGAATCGCTGCGGCGGTGGGACGCTGCCTTCTCCCGCCCCCACGGGCTCTCTCCCGGGCGCCCGCCCGCTTGCCGCGGAGCATGCGCGGAGCGGGAGGCGCGGAGCTCCCGCGGAGGGGAGCTGCGCCGCTGAGGGGCGGTGGCTGCGCGCTCTCGGCCCGGCTGAGTCCCGTAAGCCGGCTGGGATCGGTTCCCACCTGTGTGCGCGCCGAGGCACGCGGGGACTGCGTGGAACGGCGCTCCGGAGCTGAGGGATGCGTGCTCGGCGTCGGCGGGCGCCCCCGGTCGCCCCCATTAGGGACACGGGCTGCCGCGCGGACGGCTCCCGGAGGGCGCTGCTGTCTGCCTGGCGCTGGCGAGCGTTGCCTCCGCGCCTCCCGCTTCGGGACAGCCGGAGCGCAGCGGAGCTCGTTTAATTCGTTTCATGGTTAGAAAAGTTTCTCGGGGGCCGTTCGTTAAACGCCACCTTCCCGCCTCTGAGGGGAGCCGCGTTTTCTGGGGGCGTCGAATGGAGGATGGAAAGCGGCGCTCCGCGTGGGGGTGCGGCGGGGCACAGCCGCCACCTCAGACGTCCTCTGGGGGTGTTGGCGACGGAAAGCGGGTCCCGGAGCCGTGGAGCCGCTGCCGACAGCGGAGCGCGGCGGGCGGCGCAGAGCCTGCCCTCGGGCCGAGCGCTGCGCGGCGTCTGTGCGCGGCGGAAAGGAGGGAGCGGCTTCGGGCGCCTAGGTGAGGCGTTTTGGCGGGAAGAGCCGCTGCCTCGGGAGCTCCACCGCCATCACGTCGAGTCCCGCGGGTGGGTCGGGAGCCGGGCCGCGGGGCCACCTGAAACCGGCCCGGCGGGCAGCCTTCCGTCTTTGATCTCTTTAATGGATCTTCCGGGGCTGAGCGAGACCCGGGCCCGGGGTCCCCGCCCTCGGAGGCTCTGCCCTCTATACGCTGCCGTTCCCCAGCTCTCTGGGGCAGGGGGCGCTGCCCGGCGTAGGGCAGGAGGGCGGCCCCGCCGACCCCCGCGGGGAGGGGCTTCCCCCTCTCTGAAAGGAGGGCGGCTCGGATGCAGCGAGGCTGTAGCTGTGGCTCCGCTTCACGTGCAAGCCCGGGGTTGGTTCGGAGGCACGAGGAGTGCTGCCGGGTTTGTGTCGCTTTTGCCGTCATTGTCGATGTAGTTCTGTGTGGGTTTTCGGGGGGGTAGGAATGGGGGGGGGTGACTTTTTTTTTTTTTTTTTTCTTTTTTTAAGGATAGAAGTAATCGGAGTTAGGACTTTAAAAGTTTTAGGAGTGTGGCGATTAAATTATCGCCGCTGGTTATGTAGTTTCAAGTGGGCTGGCAGTGCGTTTATGCAGACAACGATCCGCTTCCTGTAGTTGTCTTTATCCAAATTAGCATCTCTGTGGCGAAACGAGGGGACAGAAACACCTCTGTGCCTGCGGGCTGCTGCCATTCAGCTAACTTCGCCCTGACCCGCTCTATGGGCTTCTTCCCGTTTATTCCCTGGGCTGCCCGCCCCCTCCAACGGGAAAAATTAGGGCTGATTCTCAGCGAATGGGTTCTGTGAGGGCATCGCTGGGCGGTGCTCCGCTGTTCTTTCTTCATTCTTTTCTTTTTTTATTCTCTTTCTGTTTTCTCTCTCCCTCTCTCTCCGCAGCCCCCCGGCTGCCACAGCTCTCTCTCAGCACTTGAAAGGCCGATGTCCCCGCAGGAAATGAGTGAGCCGATAACATCTGACACCGCCGCCCGGTCCGGTGACCCCGACCTTAATTCCACTAATACTGGAGGCCTGAAAATCGCAGGAAAGTCTCCTTGCACGTACGCTCTCCCGTTTCACAAAACCTGCATTTATTTTGCAGCGTAAAAACATCACAACAAATATAAGTGCGGTTACCAATTCCTCGTTTTTATTAATCGAAAAAACATCACATAATTAATTTTATTTTAAATGGAAGGTACAGAGCAGGGACGTTTTGGAACATTTGATGGGCTTGAGCAGCTTTTGTGCCTGTTCATCCCACACGCTCCCATCTGAGGGGTCTTCATTGCCATGCGTATGGAGTGTTTTTTGAAAGAGGGGCAGAGAGAGCTCCTAATTTTGGGTCGTTCTGCTGCTCTGGGAGTGGTCTCAAACACTTCCAGCCGGTGTTGTAAGCATTTTTCCCGCAGGTGACCTGAATTTCTCCTCCATGGCTGAGGTTTCACGCGCGTTAACATCTCCTATATTTGTTACATATTACAAATCGTCACGGCCATAAGATCCAACCATATAAAATTACAGAGATTTAATATGGTAAAATAATCGCTGTCGCACGGAGGGAGGAGGCTAAAGCAGAGGGGTGCGGTGCTTGGAGTAGCTCGGCGCAGGAAGCCGACCGCAGAAGTAACCTCTGGGAAACGTCCGGCTGGAGGCTGCGGAGGAATTCAGGGCTGCAGCCCGCTCACCCGCTCACCGCTGCCGGCTCGGCGGGGGCTCCGAGGGGTGCGGACGGGTGATGGGAGAGGAGCGGAGCCCGAGGGGCGGGTGGCGTGGAAAGGGCGCGTGACGTGGTGACACGCGGGTAGGCGGCGAGAGAAAGCAAAGTCTCTTTTCGTACCTCCATATCTACCTTTACTACGGAGGAGATGAGAGTGATGGGGAGCGGCGCGGCGCGCTCTTTCTACGCGTTGAAGCCCGGCCGCGGGCAGCGCACGGTGCGCCCACCTGCGCGGAAGCACGGGGCCGCGCCCGCCCGCCTGCAGCGGGAATTTAGCGCAGCAGCGCCGGTCCGCGCTGTCTGTTCTCTCTTTGTCTTCCTTCTCTCGCTTTTTTTTTTTTTTTTTTTTTTTTTTTTTTTTTTTTTTTTTCCGCCTTCCTCTCCAGCAAATCCTTTGCAGTTCCCCCTCCTTCTCTTTCTCCCCCCTCCCCACCGCGCTCCTGGGGAACAATCGCCGCCGCCCGAGGTTCGCTCTCCCACCAGCCCTGAAAACCGGGCTCCTATTTAGGAAGTCATTAATCACATCCCCTCCCCCGGAAAGAGATGGCGGAGAAACCTGTGAAGCCCGATGCCTCCCCCCATCCCCCTCGAGGAGCGCTCCGAAGGGCCGAGCCCGGCGCTCCTCAGGTGCCGACCGGCCCCGCAGCTCCCGCCCGTGTGCTCCGGCCGTGTGCACGTGTAGCACCGCGGGTTCCCGCACGGCACCGCGCGGCAGAGCTGCCGAGAAAAAAAAAAAAAAAAAAAAAGAATGAAAAAAAAAAAGCCGCGTTGGAAATGCCGTGTTCATTCATAAATTATTTCGGTGTGTCAGGCGCGTAGAGAAGGCGATTGGCTGCTGCAGCTTCTCCCAACCCCTTCAGGACCCGATGCGAAATTAGTAGCGAGAAAGCATGTAATTGGCAAAGTCACGTGTGCGCGGGGGGCCAGAGACCGAGCGCCAGAGAAAGGGAAAAGGCAAAAGGGGGAAAGCACGTTGGACCATGCGAGCGAAATTGGGGCTCGTGCAGACGCAGGATGTTGGGTTAAAGCAGAAGAGCACTTCGATCCAAAGGGAAAGTTTTCATCTCACGAGTTTGGAGCAGAGGGCCCGTGGGGCAACATGGCCGAAGGTTAATTTTCTTTTTCTATTGTTTTACTCCGGTTTCGTTCGCTCGCTCCCCCCGCCCTCCCTTACCCCCCCGCCCCGCATTCCCCTGTTAGCGGCCCGCGCACGGGGGCCGCCGCGGTCTCATTGTTCCGGACCGCCGCGGACCGCCCCCTCCCATTCAGCCCCGAGCGGCTCCCGGGGGCCATTGTCCGCCGGCTCCGTCCGCCCGGGCCCCGTCCCGGCGGCGGGATGAGAGCGCGCCCCTACACCTGTCCCGGCCGCCGCCCGGAGCGCGTTCCGTGGAGCGATGGGCACACGCTGGGGAGCGGCGGTGGCCGCGCCGCACGTGCCGTAGCCGGCAGTACAGCCCCCCCCGTCCGCCCGCGCCGCGCCAGGAGGGACTGATTGGGCCGGGAGCCGCGCTCGGGAAATGGGATCGGTCTTAAAGCAGCAACACCCAAGTAACGTCCGAGGGCCGGGATGGGGCCGCGGATGGAGCGGTGGTGGCGAGAGGGGTCGGGCCGAGGCTGAACCGAGCCGAGGCCTCCGGTGGATGCGTTTTGAGAGCTGACTGCCTGCTTCCTTACTCAGCAGCAAACGGGCTTCTGCCGCAGTTTGCTCTCACCGCGTTTCGTTCGCGTTTCTTTCTTTTTTTCCTTCTTTCTTCCTTAGTAACTAATTTACGCGTTGGCCAAAGGATGTTCCCAGAATTTAACTCCTCTTTGCATCTTTCTCCTTCTCTTTTCCCCTGCCCCCTCTCCCTCAGCAGGGGCGAGTAAAGGCGGCGAGGAGCCCGTGCGGCTGCCGGAGCACGAGGAGGAGGAGGAATCCCCGCTTTGGCACGGAGCCGGCCACTGCAAATGGTTCAATGTGAGGATGGGATTCGGGTTCATCTCCATGAGCAGCCGAGAGGGAAGCCCCTTGGAGTCCCCGGTTGATGTCTTTGTGCACCAAGTAAGAGCCTTTTCTGTCTTTTCTCCTCTTTGGTTGGGTGCAGCAGGGCTGTGGGCTCACATGTGGGCGAGTAACGTGGCTCCCTCGGTATTTGGGAGCATCCGTAATTACAGAGTTGCCTTGGGTAAGTTCAATGGACAGCGTGCTGCTGGGATAAGTGGCTTGTTGGCTTGTGCTCTGCAGCTGGAGATGGTTTTCCTTGGAAGTGCTTAAAAGCAGACTCCCGAAAGAAGAAATAAATACACTTTTCGTTTAGGTAACATTTGAATGCGTTTTAAAACACTGATTGTAAACCTCAAATTGCTTTTTAAAAGCGCATTTGAGATCAGTCAGTGAAATTAAGACATCGTTACAGTGTTGTTTTGCAGTAATTCAGGCCTGAGAGTGTCCCAGTGGTGCTACACTGGAACGTGGGGTTGCTTTGGCTGAGTTTTAAATACTCCCTCCCAGAAAAAAAAAAAAAACAAAACCAACCACTGCAGTGATGACGAAGTGAACCAAAAGCTTTCTAAGGCTTTGGGGAAGAGGCCTGTGGCTACTGGTTTGTTTCTAAGCACATCAGTGTGAGTGTGGGCACTTATGGCAGGATGCCTTTGGATGGAGGTTGTCCACAAAGCCGTGACCCCAGAGGAGCTTTTCCCACGTTCAGTGGTTTGTGGAAAAGGTGCATGCAGATTTTCGTGGGTCTCGTGTGCTCAGAGCCCATATGAGATGGGCATGGGACCATTCAAGGTTGGCCAGGGGCATGCCAGGGAGGCAGAAAGGCCCCTTAACTTTTGGCATGGTTGTCCATTTTCTATGACGTTTGTATTGAAGGAGGGAGGGTTGGTTCATGAGGGCACAGCAATTCCATTTCTCTATTCTGTTTGGTGTCTGTGCTGTCTTTCACCAGGCTTTCTCAAGGAATACGTTTAAGGGTGACTCAAATTTGCAGGCAGTGCTGCTGTGGCATGTTGTGTTCTTTGTGACCTCACAGTGTTACGCATACCCTGTGCTTAAGCTCTTGGCAATCACTATCAGCTGTTTGCACTTGGAATTATGGGCCAAGCGTGGAATTAAATAGTGAATTTATTACATCATTGCAGTTCTGACTTTGTACTGGCATATAAATGCCCTCTCACTTAGCTACTGCTATTTTGCTTTTTTCTGTTGTTGTTTAAACTGAATTAACAATATACTTAAATAAGAGCATTCTTCCTGCTTCCCCCCACCATCTTCCCTTCTTCCCACGTTTTTAAGTAACAGCATTTGTCTTTGCAATTCCATAAATTTACTTCATAGATAAATGAAGGGGTTTTTTTGTTTTTTAATTTTTTTTTTACTACATGTTATTGAACAGCAGCAATATTAATAAAAAGATACATTTGGAAACAGTGATATTCTTAGAGCTGTGAAAATGCAGAAGAGTTGAACTGGATGATAACATGATGCAATTGAGTAATGCTGGGCATGGTATACTGTCTTACAATGTACAGTAGCTGTAGAAAATAATAAAAAATTAAAAAAAAAAAAAACAAAGAAAACCAGCATGGTGAATGTGGAGTTCTCTGTTCTGTTGTTTCCTCTCCCTGAAAGGATGCAGTTTTTTAGAGGCAGGATATATTAAAAGTATTTGTTGACACTTCAGCAACTTACAGTTTATCAATATTCTCAGGTTGTAATGCCAAATGCAATGAAAAATGGCTTCTTTCACTGTGCATAGGCTGTGTGCCTCAGTCCTTTTGAGCATTCCTTAGAGATATGCCTCAGGGAATTTATTAACGTTCTGCAAGGGATTGCTCTCTGAACAAAGATACGTTCCTCACTTTTTTTTTTTCTTTCTGTCAAAACCTGCAGTGTGCATGAACTTCATATTTACATTATCTTCCTTCCATCAGTTAAAAGTAGATGTTTTTTTTTCTAGTTAAAGAGATGCAGAGAAGCAGCATCTACTTTGGTTCAGAATACAATTTAGATAATTTGTATTGGTGTACGGATTGCCGTGTGTTAGCTGCTGCCTGACCGATGGTGCCAGTAGCAGCCGGCACATAAAAATGTCTCTGAAAAATCAGTGAAGTTATTTTACAGTGCGGCTTTTACAGCAGAGTGGGTTGCTTGATAGGACCCTATTCTTACTAGCTTCATTCATTTGACAAATTTGCTCATGTGAACTGTTCCTTTCAAGGCAAAGATGTGAGTTTGTTAATCTGTTGAAGCAAAATATTGCTGTTAGAAACTGCTTTGAAAATAGTTCATCATTTAAGCATGCATGCTGTTCTGTGTGCATTCACCCTTCTGCAATGTTTCTAGCTACTACAATAATTTTACAGAATCCGTTTAAGTAGAGGAAAGAAGCCTCTACCTTGCTACAAGTCAGATTAAAGCTAGCTTGAAACCTGCAGCAATGTTTTCATTGCTTCATCTTTACCTTTTCTTGGTAAGATTATGTTCAGCTTATGAGATCTTGCTGTGAGCAAAAACTGCTTGGATGTTGAGTCAAAATTCTTGTAATAGTTTAAGCTCATTATGCCCAGTTTTTTGAGCTTGCAATGAATGATTTTTCTTTCTTCATGGAGTTAAGCCTTGGTTGTGTGCAGATTGCAGTCGTGTTTTTGTAGCGTCAGTGCTTCACTAATTACACAATTATATTGATAACTATTTTTAGCAGACAAGGCTTGTGTTGAAACCCCCTCTTCTTTTTCACTCAGTGAAAATTCTGTTCGTAGAACAGCTGCAGCGCTGGGTTTTTAACTCTACCTTTTAAGTCCTTCCTACAGCACTAATCATTGTGATTGATTTTCTCCAAACTACCTTTAGGTGGTTGTTACCATTCGGGTAATGAGGTACCTGCAGTTAGATGCGTTATTTCGGGCAGAAACATGTCAGTGATTATATATGGGCGTCTGCGTGTTTGTGCAATGTATATAAGGCATGTCTACAAACACTTACTCTCCTGCTCCCCCTCCTCCCTCTCTTTTTAAAATAGCTTTATTCTGATGGTTTATATTTTGTCATGCGTTAAGGTTATTCAGTATGGTATAAAAGTACTTTTAAGACAAGCCAATGACAGTGTGCACCTCACTGAATTTTGTTTGGAGTTTGCCATTTTGGACTTTTAATAGGTTAGCATGGAGTGAATAATATAGCTCACTTCTCTTTTGTGATGGGATTCTGCACAGAGTCGTGTGAACAGCTCTTGCTAAATTTTGGATGATTTCTTTGTCAAGGGGTGAAACAGACTGGAGGGGGGAAGTGAGTGCAAACCTTCTGTTATGCACATGCAAAAAGTCTTCACTGCTGAGAACTAAGAAGAATTTAAGCTTTGATAGAAGAAAGATGTTCAATTGCATGTTCAAAATTGTACAAGCAACTTCAGTAAGTGTAACTTGCTAAATTCTGGCAGTACAGTGTAAATGCTGTGGATGTTTTCTAAGCGTGTTTTGTATAGATTGTTAGAGAAATATATTTTTCTTTAAGCATGAAGCACGTATGTTAAAGATGATACTGAAGAGTAGGGTGCTGAATGTAAATAGATGGAATTAAATGTTTGTGAATTTCAAGGGTTGTAATTTCATGTTCTGAGAAATGTGTTTTCTCAAGATGGGGTGGGTTGATGAGTTTAGAACATGTTTTCTTGGACCTGACTATAGTCCAAATTCTTTCCACATTGAGAGTTTGATCTAGGATTTCTCAACTGGGACCTTAAACGTGATCCTTCTTTGGGATCCTCTTTTATGAGATGGGGAGAGGAAGGAAGGGAGGAGCAGCATGCAGGAGTCAGTGTATTTTGTTTTCTCATTAAAAGAAACATGGCTGGTTTGAAATTTCTCACTTTCATCTGAACTTTCTTATGGCTGCTGCAAGTTTCTGTTACTGCAAGATCTGATAACAATAGGAGACAACCTTTTTTTTTCTTGCAGTGAGTCTTTCTTACAGTGTTCTGAACTGCACTGTAGTTCGTAGGTTATAAGTTTTGTTCTTGTATGTTACTGTTGCAAGTACCTGTAACAAAAGAAAGAAGGAAAATTACTGAGCCTGTTCAACTAAGATGCATAAGCAGTGCCTAAAAACTCTTCCTTTAATTTGGCCAAATGTTCTTTTTGATGATGAATCAGACGCCTCATCTTTAAAGTCCTCATATTTTTTAGCCACAGTTTAACTTCTTCTAAGATAAGGTTGAACGTGGCATAATGCATTTAGCACTGACTTTTTCAATTTCTATGACACGTGATTTTGTGCTTTCACAAGAATGATTTCATTTATCCAGCGTATATTTTCCATTACTGCATCATTGTGGTAGGAGCCTGCAAAAGCTACTTAGTAGTTCAGAGTAACTGGAAGTTCTGGGCGAGCAAGGAGGATCAATATTACCTTGCTGCTTGTTGTTAAATGTGACATAGCAGTGCCCCCTTTGAAGTACGGAGGTTTCCATGCAGAGTCTTTTGTTCCAAACTTGACTTCTACCAGGGTCCAGGCAAGCCCAGTTCTAATCAAAACAAAAGTGACTAGCAGGATTTAGAGAGGGAAGCTGAGGAAGGAAGTGAATGCGGGGTAAACGTGTCTGCAGTGAGCACATGTATCAGAGATCCGGCAGAGATGAGACCTACTCTGAAGGTGTGTGTGTTCAGCAGACCCACCGCACGTAGAAGCTACGATGGGAGCTGGAGCCTCAGCTTTGGTGCCTCAGCAGGCGAGGCACAACACAGAAGACTCTGTTGAAGCATACAGAGAAAGTTAAATTACGTGGACTGTTTGTGGTGCACTGCAGCACAGCATTGTTTGGAATTTATTTATTTTACTCTTCGACTGCTAATTAGTGCAAGTCCTATGCTCTGAGTCCTATCTATGGATGCATAGACAGATGGCAAAATACTTCACTAAGAGCTTGAAGATTTAAGACAGTTGACTGAGGAAACTTTTGGTATTGAAGTTATGGAATTGCCATCTGTGAAAATACCTTCCAGATTTCATCTATTTACATCTAAAACCAACGTTACAGTGCATTTTTATCTGCAGATATATATATAGTACTTAAGTGAAAAGTTCCATTAAATCTAAATGGTTTAGGGCCAGATCAGATTTTGCTGAACAAGTTTAAACATTGTGTTCACAAGGAAAAATTATAAATGCTCTACAGACAGGGGCTTGCAGTGGAACTATTTTATCTTAAGAGAAATTTCCTTCTTTGACAAACAAACCCTTCCAGACCATGCTATCCTTTTCTTCAGGACTGAGGAAACTGTGCACAGGGGTTGGGGTGCTGGGAGGAAGAGGATATTTTGTCTGAGGCACAAACAGAAGATACCAAAGCAGATATAGGAACTAAGCTAAAAGGAAATGGAATTGTCAAATTGGGAAGAATGTTATCCTTGTCCT
This sequence comes from Tetrao urogallus, assembly GCF_951394365.1. Lineage (NCBI taxonomy): Eukaryota > Metazoa > Chordata > Aves > Galliformes > Phasianidae > Tetrao > Tetrao urogallus. The sequence continues at coordinate 67,925,201 of NC_136814.1, read as the reverse complement.
AGTTTGCAATCAGATTACTAAGGCATTAAGTACTTCTAGACCCATTCTGATTTTTGTTTTACACAGTTACAACTTATACTTCTGTCTAAGTGTTGTTTTACTCGTTGTCCTTAGGTAACCCATTCCAGTAAAGGCTGTAATCTTTCCCTGGTTACATCTGTGGAAGCAAAATTAGGCCCATGGAGTTTTCAAGAGGTGTATAAAAGTGAATATAAAGACTTAAGTAAGATGTTAGGAACCTAGGAACTGGAGAATAAAGACCATTTATGATGCTTCTCAAAAAAGGGTAGACTGTTTATGTTTTTCATTCCCTGCATTTAAGGGTGCTCTTACTTCTTTTTAAATCAGCTGAAAGCTATCATGGCTAATATAAAGTTATTATAATCAGCTCTTATTAAGGGACAGTTATTTTCCCCGGACAAGAAGCTTTTACTTGCTGGTTATCATTGGTAAAATAACGAATCCTTAAACAGCTTTGTATCAGTCATCACCTCTCCACGGTGGCCTGGGAGGTGGTTCTGATTGATTGAATGTATTTAGTGGGAAAAAAACTGATGTCCAGAATTTTTCTAATTATCCTGGATGTTCCTGGCTTAAAATGAGGGTTAACTTCCTGGGAGATGGCTAGAGTGAATTCCAGATCCCCACCCCAGAGATGGCTCAGCTGCTTGCATAGCAGCTGTGGAAACTGCTGCGAGTCTTACAGTCTGCTGTATTAAGGGAAACTGGCACTGATTTTGATTTTTCTTAACATGCAAAGCTGTAACATGCAGCAGGTCAGCAGCTGCTCTGCAAGCAGCTGAATTGTCTTCGCAGTAGCAGTGTGGTGAACAGGTGGAGGTTGAAACTCCTACAGCCACCCTTCTTGGCGGGGGTCCTACAGCCACAGTTTTACATTTGGCGGCGCTACTGCTTAAATAAGCTTCAGGAGCTTTTATAGCACTCTCCCTGTTGGGCTAGCATAAGTGTTTGTGAAGCTGTATGGTGAACAGGCTGAGGAAATGTTATTCACATCTGATTCTCATCAGTTTTCATACCTGAGAAACCCCTTGATTCCCACAGTTAAGTGTAGGCAGTGCTGGCACTGTGGAAGGGTGGCCAGGATGCAAACAAAAGCAGTTATGAAGTTAAGGTGAAGGTAAGAGTTTGAAGCTACTGTTCCAGAAAAGTGGATGAAACTGCAGTGTCCTCTGGTGCAAAATAGCAGAATTAGTATTATCTTCAGCAGTGGAGTGACAATGAAAGTCTTAGGGACTTCTCAAGAAAATGGACGCTGTGGGTACTGGAATGGGTACGAGTTTGAGTTCCCCTTGGAAATGGAATATTTCAAGGATCTTCTTTGGGCTCCACTTCAGATCAGTTGCATTTTTTTTGTGAACTTTTCGTTTGCTTTTGTTTTTTATTATTTACAGGTAAGCTCTGACATTGAAATGTAATGAATGCAGTTTTAAGGTGATGACAATAATGTGTATTTCTTTTATGAAACAAGTAAAACTGTAGGGGATGTTCATAATAATTTGGGTGTATCTTTTTAGCGGATAAATAAGAGCTGTGGTGAAATTAATTATGAATTCCTTCACAGTCTGAAAAATATAGCTTCCTAATTAGTTATCCTGTGTTTATAACTTTGAAAGTTAAAGATACCAGTAATTTAAAAGTTGTATCTCTGAGAGTGTGAAGTATATTTCGGCTCTCATGTCATTACAGTACTCAAGAAAATCACACATACTTCTTACTCCAAAGATTAGTGCTAGAATTACATTTCAGGAAGGAGGGCAGTGGGAGGTGTGCTTTGGGCTGGCTAGCATCATAGGCAAGTATTTTCACCTGTTATAATTATATCTGAGTGACTACATGTATAGTCAGTATTTGAAGTATAAGATTATGTAGATGAATTCATAAGTAATATTCCATCAAATGCCACATCATACATTCTGCAATAGCAAATATGAATATAGCCAACAGCAGCTTTCCTCTCAGAAATAATCTGTTCTCATCCAATTAGTCATAGTAATTTACAGATATGCAGTGTTGAGGGATGTTTTTGTCCTAGATTGCTTTTACTAGAGTACCACTTGAGGCTACTTTGATATTTGTATTATAGAACCATAAGGAATGAAAGTTATAAAGTCATGTACCAAAATAAACTCTGGATTGAAACTGAGGGTAAAAAAGGATAGTCCTTGTGTTCTGTAGGGAGGCTATAACAAACACGAACATGGTTGTTTTCAAGTACAGGTGCCTTCAAAATCTCTTTATAGTGTACCTCTGCTATAACTTTTAAAGGTATTTCATTTTATAACTGTTTTTCAAGTTAGTAACCAAAATCTCAGGTTTTTTTATGAGCTTTTGTAATAATGCTATCTTGGTAGAAATAGGGTATTTTAAAATGCTCCTTCTGACCACGTGCAGTATTTTCTTTATATTAGACTAATTCTATTAGTAATACAAGAAATAGATAACTTTCTTAATCTAGAATGTACCTGAAAGACACAACCTGACTTCCTTAGACTTTATGAATAGACCACTGACTACTGCCAGTACTTAAGGGAGATTGCTGCTTTGCACTGCTAAATTACCTGGTCTGAGGCACGCAGATTGTGCGTTCTGAGAATTAGCCACTTGTTAACGGAAGTGGAGTAAGATCAAAGAATCACTGCCATTCCTGCTCACTGCAGGCTGTCTCAGATATAGTGTGTATATATATATGTGTATGTATGTATATATGTAGAAGTTAATACATCAGGTGACTGCAAATTCAAGAATGTTTTCAACAGAAAAGACAGAAACTCATCCTTAATATAATTGAATTATTACATCCCTTCTTTTCTTGGGGAAATTACAGTGCTGATGGGGCAAATTCTCCTCAGTCTTCTCATGTGAAGTGGTCCCATTGACCTGTGGGACTTGTTCAACAAACTGGGCAGCAATAGGGGTGGATTTTAAGCGAATCATATGAATGTTCTTACTGGAAGTATTTCATTTCAGTGGTTGGTTTTGTTTTGTTGAATGCACAAGCATGCTTTTTATGCTCCAAAACTTGAGGGCCATGCTAGGGCTTGCTTCAGTTCTGCTTAATTAAAAGTTAAATTATACAGCTTAAGTAATGTATATACATGAGCTTGACAATTCTGTAACTTGTACGTAATTTTCACAAATAAGCTCTTTTTGGTAATGTGAATGTATAATATTTAATGGCTTGCATAGCTAAATTGACTTGACCACTGTTCTGTCAAGCTACTTCAATGCAAAGTTCTTGGGCTGATCGTCTGTCTAACAATTTATTGAAAAATTGTTCAGTCCTAAGCCTTTCCATCATAGAGGAAAGTGTGGTCAAATAAATATGTGAAATGCTCTGGTTTTAAAAAGAGCCCTTACTATGTGTGCTCACAAGCTCTGTTGAAGGGGAATTAAGTTCACTCATTCAGCTAAAGCACCTTGGAATCTTGAACAACTATTCAGTAATCCAGAGAAATTTGAGGCCACCCAAAAATCAGAGGCTCTGGTCTTATGATTTCTTGCAGGGCTAATAGGATGCAGGAGGTGCTGGAAAAAAGAAATCTGAAAAACTTTGTAACTACAGCACCTGTTCACAAGAAGGATGGGAACCCTCCAGGGGTTTGAAGGCACCCCTTCAAACATGCAGATCTCCTGCCTAGGCATAAGGATGGGCACTGACTTACAGAGAAGCAGCTGAATTCCCTTTTCAGAGGGAGTGGGCAGCTGGGGAGTACAATATAGTCCTCAAATATTTGTGAATGCATTTAGTCAAAAAGTTTCCATTTCACCACAGTGTTTAACACCTCTCCACTGCAGTAATTAAATTCTCATTTGGCTATGCCAAATGTTTTGTTTGTCTGCCCTGTTGCTTCTGTGTTAGTTAAAGAAAGCATGTAACGTTTTTAATAGATGTTTTACATGAATCAGAATCACTTTTGCTTAATGATTTCACTTAGGGTGTTTTGTTACAAAACTGTTTTATGGTTAGGAAATGTAGGGTGGAAGTTAACCCTACAAGGTGGGGACTGTGAACGTGTGGTTTCTCATATACGAGAAGTTTGTCTGAACTGTGGATGTTAATTTAACTAACAGGACACTGAGCAGTGCATCCTGAGCATTGTATGTGCTTCTGGTCAAGAAATTAATGCAACACAGAAACAAAGATAAGAGTGAAATAACTTGCTTTTAACTGGCTTGAGGAATTAGCGATTAAAAAAAGACAAACATTAATTGTAAGGCGATCTGGGTTAAAGGCAAATACGTGGAAAAAGAGTTCACTTGTTTTTGAATTCTGCATGTCACTGTTGACATTATCAGCACTACGCACGCAGAAATAATTGTGGGATTGGGCTGTAGGTGGTAAAGAGCAAAGATTTTAAGAGGTACACTGTCAAGTTGAAACTTGTATTCAGGATTTTCAGACAGAAATATGGTTCTTAAGAAGAATAAAATCTGTCATCCAATTTTGAAAATTTTTTATCTTGTGTTAATTTGTGTTTCTGGTAACATTTAACACAGCAGTAAATACTACAGCTTCCCTTTTATTTGCATGACCAAGTAGTTCTCCTGGGCTATAGACCATTATCTGCATTGAGAAAGAAGACTATCAGATTCTCCTGGTAGCAGTGCCACCTTGGCCTCAAGAAGTTGTTTGAGTTTTTTTTGTGTTTTTTTTTTTTAAAGCAAAATCTAAATATGATGATCTATCCAGTAGGAAAATGCTTTACATTTATTTAAATTCAAAACATTCCGGTTGAAAAGGTTCCATTAAAGTTGATCTATTTTTATATTTTTTCATCAGAATTTAGCAAAGAACTTTATACAAAATAAAAATGTATTTGATATCTTGCATTCAACGATTGTATAGCATTTTTGCAAGACATCAGTATACCTGTTACTTATACAGCAATGTAACAATATAGCTGATGGATTCTTTTTCCTCAGAATTTTTACATTAATCTTCATTAAGCAATTCTGTGTTTTGGGGGTTTTGTTCCATTTTTATGTCGGTCGTCTTATTCTTTTGCTATAGCAGTTTTTTTTCAACTGAAAATGATTGCAGTCTTACTGGAAACCAATAGCCAACTCCATCCATGCTTACATGGATTTATTGCTAACTTTCTTCACACTGAAAAATGGTCATCTGAGGAAGAAGTATTATTTAACTGGAAACAACTGTAAATGGACCAAGGTTAGACTGTTAAAATGGCTACAGTTGAAGCAGTGTCCTTCTTCAAAAATTATTTTGGTGTTCACTGCTTCATAGTGTACTCAGTGTTTAAAGTTTTGTGATCTATGTATTAATAGTTATTTATACGAGTCAGTAATTGTTTCTGTCAGTACTGCTCTCGATAAAACAATTCTTTGCTTACTTATAAATTGTTTTCCATGTATCTGTAATTTAATATAGATTCTTTATTAGTAATACGAACCTCTTAGAAAACAAGGGAATTAAAACAGCTTTGACCACAGTAGATGTCGTGAAATGCACCTATGGTATATTTTAGCTTCTTGAGAATTATTGAGGCAGTAGGCATGAAATAATTTAGTTGTGTTACAATATTTCTGGTTTTAGGACAATGAACATAATCTACATGGTAAATTATTAAGAACTGGTAAACCTTTGCTTAGTTTCTGCTTTGTCCTCCCTCCTTCTACTTGACTTGCGTTTTAAAAGTACAGGATACTTTTGAAATACTTCAGGGTCCAATTGTTACTAATATTAAGAGAGTAAGTGTTGAGCCTGGTGAAATCGGTGGCAAAATGGTCAAGAAGTTACTGTAAGAACAGTTTTTCTCAAGGATTTTTTCTTTCCTGACAGTTTTGTGTGGGAGATTAGATACATTTATGTGATCAAACTTTTCTAAATGAGGTTGGCTGTGGTTGATTTTTGTGTATGCCAACTATCATTCAATATAGATGTTTTTACTAATGTTTGCTAGTGTTTCACAACCTTTAAAATTATCCCAAAGGTAATTATATAATAGCAAATGAAGTGCAGTATATTTGAATAATAGTCATTTCTAATAACTACATTTTTATGAATTTACCACGTTACTGAATACTCTTCTAAATTTCATGTAGCACATTAAACTGAAAAGCATGTTAAGAGAAATGTGACTGCTTTTATTTACACCTTACATGACTGAAAATGTTCCACTGACTTCCTTTGTTTCTTTTCACCAGGGTCTTGGTTATTTTAAGTATAGCTTTCCAATTCTATGGACATGTTGAAATTCCTGGCATTTCAGGTCTGAAAGAGGATTAACCTGAAGATATTCATTTAACTGAAAATATGTAAGAGAATAAAGAAGTGTACAGGTTTTTTTCCACAGAAGTTAGCATGTAGAAAGTTTGTCATTGTTTCCCCCTCCCCTTTCCCCCCCCCCTTTTTTTGGGGGGGGATCTTTTAAATGGGTCGATATTTAATTTGGAATTAATCTGATTTATTTGAATTTTTATTAGTCTTACGCATTGTTCCTGTGTGCACACTTGCATGTAATTGTCACGCAGTGTAAGATGAAGTACAGAAAAAGCAAATTATTTGCTTTTATTTATTCTGCATGGAAGTCAGTTTTGAAACAAATATGCATGCTAAATATATATGAAATATAGTAATCTTCCCTTCCTTAAAAAAAAAAGTTGGAAAATCTGCTTATTGTAAAAGACGTATTCATATAGAAAATATTTTGTGGGAAAAGAGCTACTGAGATTTTGAAACATTCAATTTCCACCATTTGAACAATTTTTAAAGAACTTCATGGTAACAATGTTGTTAAAATATTACTGTCACAGAGCTACATTCAACCTTTAAGAAATCAGAAAAATGAGTGGATGTGCAAAATAAAAATATTCATTATGAATTAGTACATGAACCCTTAAAAACAAGGCTTCTATGAATACCTTTGTCTTTTACTGCATTAATGCCTATTTCAAGAAGTATTTTTAACAATGTAGGTCAGTTTGGGTTGTGCCGCATGAAGGAGTGGCAGAGACCAGTGCTTATTGTCACAGTGGTCTTCAGATTTGTCAGTCCCCTTCTGGATCAGTGCATTCCAAATCCACGTAATGAGGATCCAGAAGGGGCAAGAAATACAGATTCTGAGTTTCAGTTTTTCTACTTGCTGTCAAGATTTGCCAGTCAGACTGCTGTGCTGCTGTTGGTGCAGATGGATGAAAGAAAGCCTTTGGTCCTGCCAGGAATTCTGTATTTTCTCCTGTTCTCATTGTTTTATTTCTCATAGACTGAGTTGGTAGTATCCAAGCAGTGCAGGTTGCCTCTGACAGCATGGAAGTGGTTTGTGTGGAGCTGCTCTGTTAGCACCTCTGTTTGTTTAAAACACCCATGAAGGAGGCGCTGCAAAAATGTGGGCTTTTTTTCTTTTTTTTTCCTTTTTGGTCTGAGATCATCACTGTGACCTGTCAACAACAGCAAACCGCTACCAAATACAAGGAGCAACGCAACTGAAAATGCTGTTGTTGTCAGCTGCACCTCTGTAAAATTAATCCGTCAGTTGATGGGAAGACGGAGGTGATCCCAATCTGCTTTTTCATGCCAGCAGCCAAACAGGCAGGCAGACTGCTGTGTTTGTGCTTTTAACGAGCAATACGACTCCATTACCAATGTTAACGTCTAGCTGAAGGAATTCAGCTATATTAACCGAACGGGCACTAGAAGCGAGGCACATTCCAGCTTTGTGGCTGGACAGCCCTGCGCGTTGGTTCCCCTCAGGGCCGCGGGCCTGAGCCTCCTTAACGGTCGCCCCGTGCGGCGCAGGGGGGGCGCAGGGCAGGAATTCGCGCCCTCCTGGCTCAGGTTGCAGCCCTCCTGCTCCAGCCGGGGTCAGGCTGCTCACCGCCGTGTGCTCCTCGGGCCATTTGTAACTGCTCCTCTGCCTGCAGCTAATGGCGCTGCTGATTGATGGACAGGATTCACAGATTTTCTTTTTATTAGCCTCTTAACACGGCCTAAATCGTTTCTTAAAAGAAAATTAGCACATAGCGCACAACTGGAAGTGTGGCTTAATATTTTTGAGAATCTAAACGGCGGGGCGTCAAGGTACAGCAGCTACAGCCTGATGTTGTCCAAGGGGCCGGGGCCGTGCCGCTGCAATTAATGGATTTAATGCTGCTCGTTCTTTTCTGAGCCCTAACGCTCAGGCTGTCTGCCTGCTGCTGCTGGAGAGGCACACCTTTTCCCTTCTGCATGGCCAGCTTACGGCCAGCCGCTGAGCAAATCAATCTATTGACAGCACCAACTGAAGTCATGGCCAATAGATAGCAGCGCCTTTGTGACTACCTCCATTTATTTTCTATTGGTTGCCGCTGCTCGTGCTAGCGCTTACCACCACGGCAGCGTCTGTGTATTTTAGGGTCTGCGGAAGACGTGAGCTGGGGCTGCCGGTACCGGTGGCCGTGCCCAGGCCCGCGGGGCTGCGCACCAAGATGGCGGCAGCAGGAGCGCCCTGTGGCTCTGGCTTTGACACGGACGCCCATGGGGCCTAACCCTGGCCTGGGGCGGCTTTTTGGCATGCGGGCCCCGAGCGGCTAGCGCCAAGTTTTGTTCTCCCTGCCCCCTTCCCCGGCAGAAGGGGAAGAAAACGCTTCTTTTTCTTTCGCTGCTGTCGTCACGTGATTTCCCTTCGTCAGTCACGGGGGGTGGGGGGCGAAGGTGAAGCGGAGCGGGGCGGGCAGGGGAGAGGCGGCGCGGCGTTCCTGCGGCTCCGCGCTCGCCGGGTCGCGTGCTCGCGGCGCTCGCCGTAACGGCCGTTGCGTCAGGCGGCTCCGCGGAGCTGAGCCCCGCGCGCCCCTCGGGCGGCTCCGTGGGGCCGTGCCGAGCTTTGAGGGGAGAAAAGATAAAAAGGCAGAAAGAAACGCGGCTTTCCCTACCACCTAGCCGCTACCTAGTGCCGGGGAGGCCAAGCCACCCACCTAGCCCCGCCGGAGAGCGGCGATAAGCGTGTTTACGGGCGGGGGGATGGTGCCGTCCTTTTTTTTTTCTCTCTTTTTTTCCTCCCCCCTCCCCTCCCCATTCACATTGAAACCTACTTTGAAGACGCCAGCACAAGCGCCTTTTCACGAGCATATGAAACCAGAGAAGGGCTACATTCGTTGGCGGCTGTGTGGATGTTCAGGGAGAATGCTTAGTGCAGAGTTAAATGTAGATAACGAAAAAAGTTAGAAATTTAGTGATTTTTGCAGCAAATAGGTGGATTTTCCCCTCTTCGTGATCGAACCGAACATGGTAGCCAGGAACATGCCGTGTTGGTATATCTGTACTTAAACAAATAGTCAGAATTGTAAAACACCCGTTTTTACCAAGAACTGGTCAATTCTGTTACAACTTTTAAGCTGTTTCCCCTCACGGCTTAAAATTTCTCTTCAATTCAGCTCCAGAATGTTGTAACATGACAGCACAAAGGAGGGCTTTGCAAAATATCCAGCAGAATTATCTGCTTTTGTTTGTTTTGAAGGAGAACACAGTCCCTCATGCTACAAAGTCATTCAGAAAGATTAATGATTGTAGGATTCCAATCTTGCAAACCCTTGTTCTTTGAAAGAAGAACTGTTCGTGTAAATAAAGGTTTCAAGATTAGAGCCTTAAATGCAACTTTTATAACTTAACCCCTTAAAAAATGGTCTGCTTCAGCCTGGCCTTGGGCAAAATTTCACATGGACTCAGTGGGATTTTTTTTGTCTGTAGAAGGACTATAATTTCACTGTTTTTTGTTGTTGTTGTTTTTATTGAGGAATTGTTGGTCTGTTAGTTCTTTATTTTTGAAAGTAAGGAAGTGTACGTATGCATATCTAGGTTTCACATATCACATTTAAAAGGCATACATTCACGACCAACAGTTTTGCAAAGGAAGTATAATGAAGCAATCTTCATTAGTGTGGGTCTCAGGATGCTGTTTTTTTCCATCCGTGTTCATGAGTTGTGTAAAGTTGTTTTGCAGGTTTTCCAATTGTAGTTTGTGATATGTTAGTATGACAGAAAAACCCTTTTTAGTTTATGTTTGAAAAATTAAAAAAATGTATTTTCTGGCTTTGAGTAGTGTGCAGTGATTCGCTGCTTTGGGGTAGAATCTCCTGTGGAATGAGTTTGATGTAATTCCATTGATTACAATAAAACTGTGTCATTTGCTGCTTCCTCCCCAGCCAACTCTCTGTAATCTCATCTGTTCCTTCTGATAACATTTTTGTTTGCAATTTTTTTAGATTCACATGTTACCAAGGAATTTTGTGCTGACAGATCTCTAGGCTCCTTTTGGTTGTTTCAAAATACACTCCTGCAGGAATTAAAGGTTGCTTTACTTGTATGGTTGGATTCAAATAGGTGACGTGCTTTGTGAAAGTGTTTATCAAGCAGAGGTATTTCATGCTTCAGATACAGATAATTTTGCCTTGGGTTTTCTGTAGTTTTGATCAATTCATGTATGGTGTAGATTTTCAGTTAAACATAGGCTTGTTTTACAAAGTGCAAGGATGTTTTTACTATAACTGGATAACTGGTTAACTGGAATATTCAGGTAACATTACATTTAGAGTTGGCAGCTTATTTTAATCTTTCTTTGTAACTTTTTTTTTTTTTTTTTAATGCTGATTTTGAACATTGCTTTTACAATCCGCAAAGTGATGGAAAAGCTTTTCAAAAATCACAAATCTCTGGAACTGCATTGTCACTCCATTTGCTGGTGCTTTAATGACATTTTGGTTGATACACATCCAGGGTTTTTTTCATTCCCATTTTTGTGAGCCCCAGAAATATGCTGCAAGTTTGTTTGTAAATAAATTAAGCCTCTCTATTAATTTTGAGGGAAAAAAATAGTGGTTGAAGATATAATACTGTTTTAGGGTTGTTTTTTTGTTTGCTTTGTTTTTTGTTGGTTTGGTTTTTATTTCATTTGGGATTGGTTTGTTGTGGTTTTGGTGAGTTTCTGGTTTTTGATTGTTTAGGTTTTGGCTTGATTTCTGTTTTGATTATTTTTAAATGTATTTCTCCCCTTGGACAAAAGCTATGTGTGTTTTTAACCATGCAGTTTCATTATTCCCTTAAACCATCTCACTGTAGACCTATGCTAGAAGCAGCAATCCCACCCTTTCCTCTTCCACATGCTCACACTCTTGTGTCAATTCCAGTGCCCTGTTCAGCTGCAGGAGGAATTACAGCCCATTGCTTTTTGACTTGAAAAAGAGTCATTCAGTTTGCATGTTTAAATTTAATTTGTATCAGCAAGCTCCTAGGATTTTCCTTTGTTATACAAAGACTTGAGGACAGCAGTGGATGTATGCAGCTTGAAAGAATGCCAAATGCTACTGTTCCACTTGTTTTCGGGGCAGTGGCAGAGTACAGCTTTCAAGGCAAAATTATATGGGAGGACTTGTTTACGTGAACTTTGTTTTGTTCTAGTGGTAAAACTCACTAAGCTAGGTAAAAATGGCAATTCTTCTGAATCATGTTTTGTACAAAAGAGTTCCCTTAGTGACCGCTGGAAGAGTTGGAGGAATTAAAGTCTTGGGAGAAGACCAAGGGCTGAGCAAGTCTGCTCGTGGAGGGATCTTGCAGAACCTCTGCCCTTCTGGTGGCTCCTTAAAAAGAGGCACTTGCAGTCATGCCCTACAAACAGTAGGAATGTCTATTTCTGTAAATTTTTTTAATAGAAGTATTTGTGATTGAGTTTCCTTTTGCCGTGGGCAACATCTAACTTGTGAATGCCTGCTCTCATATAACTAGCAGACATAACTAAACTGTTTCCCTTGGTGGTTTATGTTGTTTGCATAATATTAGAGCCAGGCTCAAGTTAAATTCCCTTATTCTACGTGCTTTAAACTACGTCCTTTTAAACAACCAGCACCATGTCAAACAAGCCATCGTCAGCTTCCTTCCTGATGTCTAAGCTCTGAAGTGACCTGTATGAACTGAAGTGTTTTTAAAGAACTGTTTCTTAGGCACAGGTACATATTTGCCGGTAATGGTATTTGTGTAGTGCTGCACAGCAGTGTTTCTCTGTGCCATACCTACAAAGTTACGTCTCTTTCACTACACCGCACTTGGCTGACTATCAGGATGCTGAACTGAGTTGTGTGCAGGTGTGCCTTGTGCAGCAAGTTGCAGGGTGGACTCTTAAACTGCGAGAGTAGGTAGGACTGGCTTCTGCCTATGAGATTCAAGCTACTGTATAAAAAACATTACATGTATGTTAAAGGAGCTGTTAGCTGTTATTTGTCAGCGTTGTCTGTGCCGTGCCACCAAGTCAGCAGGGGCAGCCACTGCCTGTCTGGCAGCAAACAACCTCCTAAGCCTGGCAGGGAATGCACAGCCACTGGCAGTGGAGGGAATAAGAGATTTGGCAGCTCTTTGCCCCACTGCTGACCACTGGGGAAACAGCTGAGTGTGGCTGGTTTTAATTGATAAAGAGGATGCCCTGCAATGTTGGGGAATGCTTGTCATGCACAGGTGGACCACTGCTGCTGAGTGGATCCTTTAAATTACTACTTATGTAACTCTATGTTAATAGCATTTGATCAGAACCTTACTCATGAAATGGTCTTTCATGTATAAAATTATCTATGGGTTCAGTGTGTAACTGCTCTTCCTGTAGGTGCAGCTAGGTATTTATTTTAGAAGGAAAAATTGGCATAAGCCATTAAAAAAAAAAAAATGCGTTCAAGCTACAACATGTAATTATGAGGAAATTGTTAACCTTTTCAGTAACATTTGGTTATGGCATAGGATATGGGTTGATTAAAGTCACTTGGAACTTTCTGTTGCAAACAGCAATTTGTGTGCATTGTGCACTGATGTTAAGTACCCACTCCAGGTGGATCACAGCTGTGAACAGTTACCTTAATGCAGGACTAACCAAGAGAGGTAGGGCTGTTTCTGGCACACAGATAAGATGGAGGGGTATGTCAATGTTGAGTCTGTTATAGCAAATTGAATTACTTGGCACATTATTCAAGCAAAGACTGAGTTAAGTGAGCAAAATACAATTTATCTTTATTTGTTCTTCAGATTGTTATTGATTTCCAAATTTCAGGTAGTTAGAGTAAGTAACCACAGTGACATCAGCTGTATGCGATTTATCCTGTTTTCATTTACTGGGGGAGGATGCAGTGAAACAGCTGAAAAACTTAATGCAAGAAAGCAGCTGTTTATAAATGTATTTTTAATGGAAGTGTTAACTGTGAAAGCCATGTTAGATATAACACTGACTATAAAATGTAAATTTAGTTTTGATTTGAGGGTGTTTGTATAGCATAGACATTACCTTATTGTTCCAAATGATTCAATATTTACCTTTTCTCAGCAAAAAAAATGTATGAATCTCTAATTTTACAAGGAAGAAACTTCATAAATTATTTTGTCTCCATCAGCTTATCAATTGTGGGGCAGCATTTTATGATGAATTCCTGATTTATTTATTCTTACTTCATAAGCACTCCTGGAAGCGTTGTGTTGGCGAGAGAAGGCTTATTTTCCTCACCACCTATTTTAAAATTCTTGAGAGTGATAAGGAAACCTTACCTCAGTTAAAGCTGTGCAAAGTGCTTGCTGTGCTGTAGGCATTTTTGCAGGCTTTCCTTCATCTTCTGATGGTGCCCCTCCTCCATTTTGTTTTTGTTTTCCACGACTTTTCTGGTTGTGCTCTCTCTTGACCCCTCTGTGTGAGCTTGCAGCCACACAGGACACTGGCAGGATCAGAGAACACCACTGTTGAATTAAAGAGTGAATGCACAGTCAGGAAAGAGGCTGCCAAGGTAGCAGGAAAGTGAGAGTCTCTTATTTATCCTTAAAATGACATCCTTAAAATGAAATCTAAAACATGCTTTTAAGCTAGGGCTTGAGGTTTTGTACAGATTATCACAGTTTTAGTACTGAATGATAGCAAGGCTATTTGTAAAAGATCACCAAGTAGTTTATCTGTTCAGTGTCTTTGTTGTTTTTTTTTTTTTTTGTAACATCTTTTGTGGTTTATTACTGCAATCCAGAAAAAAATAATAACAATAGTTAAAAGCAATCTGTCTGAAAAGGTAACCAGGCTCTAAATTGAATGATTATTTCATTTCCAATTTTGAATTTTCTACAGCTTTCCAGCAATTAAAGTAAACTCTTGAAAAACATGACACCAATTTAGATACTAATCATTCCTTTCAAATAAATGCCTTTTATATTATCTGTTCCTGAGAACAAATGCCTTATTTGTCCCTTTCTGGTATGTACCTAAACTCACTTTTTCATCCACAATTTGAAGTCAATTTAGTCTCTTGTAATAATGGCATTTAAAAACTGTCATACTTAACCTATTTCTTGGCATCAGTAATTTGGGCTCTGCGTTCTGCAGAATAGTGCATTCACTTAGAAGTATCTTCTTATATCCTTTTTGTGGTAAAGTGTATTTACACCTTGCCATCTGAGAAGATGAGCAAGCTGTTTCAAGTTGTTTTAGAGAGTTTCTTCAGCTGAACAGGAGAAATGTACATTTTTCTCGTCCTTGAATCTCTGAAGTCACATTCATCTTTTGTCTGACTTTCATCTTCCCTTTGATAGGATTTTAGAACGACCATTTGTTAAGCATGTCAGCTACCTGAATGCCAGGGAATGTATTGTGAAGTTAGCATTGAATTTCCATCTTTATCAGTCATGAGCTTCCTGGTACAGTGCAAGGAGGCATTCACAAATTTTGTGAAGCAGGCATGGTGTCTGTTCCTAGAATCAATCTCTTGAATACTGTGTTGCAGTGACTTATAAGTAAGCTTTCAATAGGAAATAAATATATTGCATTAGTTTGCTATTTTCTGTATGTGTCAGTCTGCTTTTTACAAGTCTTGACTGTGGATTCAGTTTCTTGGTAACTGCTTGTGGATTATGTTTAAAAAGCTACGCAGATATTTCTGAGATCCAGAGGCAAGACGGGATTGTTGCTGAGCTGCGCTCACAGACGCTGGGGCACAAAAGGGCACAGGTTCTTGCTTAAATTAAGGCATGGATGATCTGAATGTAGTTGCTGCAAGCAGCTGGCTGATTTATAGCAGAAAGTCTTCCTTGTTTACCAAATCAGTGATATTCTGCAGGCATTAAAACTGCATCTAGCATAAAGAAAGCAGGAACAAGCTGAGACAGTGGCATTTCAGCCTCCATGCTCTGTGAAGAGTAGCATGGTATTCCTTACCAGTTTTTCCTCTCTACTGTATAAGGCACACCTGGCAGAATAGCAGGTGCTCAGCATCATTCTGGTCAGGAGTCTGAGCACAGCCAAGCTGCCTGGTGGGGAGAGATGGGGAGGGATGGAAGGTCATCAGACAGATGCTGGGTGATGTTGTGCCGCTTTGCTTCAGAGCCAGAGAATGACCTCGCTAGGTGCAAATGTGACTGTCAGCAGATGTAGTCAGGAGCTTGGGATAAGGGTATTTTCATTTAATTCATTTATTCCTTACCTTTCTGATTAATAATAGAAGATTGCAGAGATAGCCTGTGGATATTCTTCTTTCCTTTCCAAAAGGATTAGGTAACAGTAAATTATAAACAATATGGAGTCCTAGAGTGGGTGGGTGGGTAAACCCATGCAGGGTTTAGTTTGTACTTGTTTAAGGATAGCTTTGCAATAGGTTTACTCCGTGCAAGTGGGATAGAGGCATTTGGGAAGGTCGTGCCATGCTGCTTTTTGTCAGCTGCGTGGTTTTCAATTGGTTTGAACCACGGGTGAAACTGTCCTGAGTTGCATATTGCTTGGTATGATTGAGTGAAGTACTTATGCAATGTGGGAGGTAACAGCAGTTCACTAAGTACACATGCAAATGCCATGTGTGGATGCACTGACTCATGTTAATGTAATTACCTCATTGTAATTGAGTTAAGTACAATTGATTTAACAGTAGTGAAGATGAGCCCACAGTTACAGTCTAAAATGTGAGTTCATATTTGATCTTCAAGGTTTCTGATATCTGCAGGAGGTTGGAGATTTCCTTTGTAATATAGTAAATGTAAAATATGCTTAACTTGAGCCATACCCGTGGTCCAAGTGGAACTTACTCAGGACAGTGATTTTTCTTTGTGTATGTTTTCAAAATCCTGGTTGAGCTATAGGTAATACACGTTTTGCAGTGGGAGAAATCGGCACGTTGTGTGTACAGCACTGCTCTGTCTGCAGGCTGAGTTTGGATACTGATTAGTATCTGTGTGGGTTTTTTTGGGGGGTGGAGGGAATGAAATCTTTTGGCAGTAATTTTTAAGACCCGTGGTTCAGTGCTCAGTAATTGTGACATTTTTCTCAGAAATATTTTTCATTCCTGCTTTATATTTGTTTTTTAGCTACTATGAAGCTCAGCTCTTTACTGAGACTTATGCTAATGGTAGTTACCATCTCTCATTCAGTATGCTAGCGTTTGCTAATCCATGACGTTAAGTTAAGGCAGTGGGTTTGTCAATGGCAGTGTGAAGGTGGTAGGAGGAAGGGACAGAAAAGAATGAGCATTATGATTCATCTGCTGTTGAGTAATGAAGTTAGGACATTGTATCAGATGTGAATTGTATGGAATTGGTATATTAATACAAACATTTATTCTCCGGTGAAATGTGTTTTTACTTTGAAAATCTTATCTGGAGAAGTCTGTGCTTCTCTTCATAATTATTGACAGAAGGATTTTGTTAGAAATTCCAGATTTTCTGTGAACTGTTCAGCCCTTTCCTTTTGAATTCTTAACATAGTTTATGACCGTTTTAATGAGACAGCCCACAAAGAAAAGCATTTTAAAATTGTCTTTATTTATTAAACTTTGTCTGTCCTTTAAAGGTTCAGGTGACTGGTACTCTGAAGTTATGATGTGACATTAGAGTTTAGCCTGCTTAGAAGAGCTGCCGCAGAAGGAACAGTCTTTAGTCTTTTTGCACTGGCCCAGACTCTCATGAGACAGGCAAGCTGTACCTGTTTAAAAGTGTTATTTGTAGAGCTAATTTTGTGTGGTGTAGCTGCTTAAACTGATGATGACTCAGGTGAATGCTGGAGTTGGGTACACAGGAATTGCATCTGGAGCTGGGAAGAGCAAAATGGAGTGACTCCCTTTTACTGAGAACTTAATTATTTAAATTAAAAATGACTTTAATAAGTTTACATGAATAATTCTAATATTTTACTGTCAGTATAGAAATAGTTTCTGAAACTAGGTTGCCTGTATATATCTGCAGAGATATCCATATCCCTGTCATTGTCCATGTGTAATCCTAGAAATTTCATAAGATTCAAGCTACTGTATAAAAGCCAAGCATTTTTGTTTCATGAGCAGCTAGTTTGTAATTTTTACTTCTATTTTTAAAAACCAGAACATCATATTTAACCAAAAAACTTCTGTGGGGACCTTCTTGTAATGGAGCAAAAGCCAATAGCATCCAAGTGTTACAAGCAACTGTGAGTAGAACATGTTACAGTGTAAAAGGTAACTATATAAGGTGCTATAAATCTGAACACGTTATTAATCGTATTTCAATTTCTTTATTAGAAATTCTTGTCAAGCACTGATGTTGAAGCATGTTAAAGAAGCTAAAAATATGCCTGATAATTAGAATACGACTGAGTCAGAAGGTTTTCAAGATTTGGGGGCAGGCTGTATCAGGAGCTGCGCAGCGCTACCATCTGAGGCAGAAAAAGTACATGGAACAGATGTAGCAAATATTCATATTCATGCCAGGTTTTTAATGCGGTAGTAGGTAAAGTTTTTCAGATCTCAGAGGAGCATCGCTGATGGCCATCTCTCTAGTAGTAACAGTGTCAACTCTGAGATGTGGTGAATGAATCTCCCTTTGGCTCAGCGGAGGTTTGGAGAGCTACTGGAGTGCACAGTTAGTACCGTGCCCTTTTCACCAGGCAACGAATGACTGCTGCTGGCTTTGACTCTGAATGTGATAGACCTTCATTCCGTGTGCTATCACTGAAGGAGCGATAGTAGATCAGCTAAATACATTGAAGAAGGAGGCAGCAAATCACAGGCAAAGCTGTGAACTCTGTGAAGCAACTCTGCCTGCACAGGCAGCGTTCGTGGAGCTGGGTCTTCCAGTTCTGGAAAACAAGAGATCTGGAGATTTTTGACTAAGGACAGACCTTAACAAATACTGCGGTAAGTTCTAACAGCACAAATCAGTCCTCATTTTTACTGTCTAGGCAAGCTTTTCAATCAGTTTAGATTATGTTAATTAAGGCTGAAAATCACACTACTTGGCAGTGCATCGGTATCTATTTGGTAGTTTATTGTTCAACTCTTCTAAATCCACACTTGAACTGAAAACATGAATGCTTTAGTCATATTCGTTCTTGCCTATTCAGCTGTTCTAGTTTCAGTGACTTAGAGGAGAGGGAAGCATGGGGTGTGGAGAGTCATGCATCCTGCAGCCCTGTGTCTGTGGCCACGGTGCCTCTTTGTGCATTTTGATGTCCTGTCTGCCAGGAGCTCTTCTCAGAAAACTCTTTCAAGTTTCTCATTGTTAGCTTCAGGGACTTGATCCTATGGAAAGAAAATCTGAGTAGTTAATCAAGCTAATTTATGTTAACTTTAAAAATCCTAACTTTCTTATATTCTTATTAACTTGTCTTAAAATTTGTTACCTCAAAAATATCTTACCGGTCTACAGAGCAGTCATTTGTGCACCTGATTAATCTGAAGGTGTTTCTTGGATGAAATATTCCTGTGTCCACAAAACAAAGCCAGCCATAAGAAGTCCCACAAGGTATATGAGCTGCAAAAATTTCACAAGTGACCAGCCATGAATGTGAGCTTATGTTTTCCTTTTTTTCTTAACGATTATTCACACGACTTAATGGTCATTTCTAAGTGATCTGGGAGATACAGAAGTACTATGTAGCTATAAGGAGAGAAGCTGTTTTGTTGATTTTTTTCTTAAGAGCCACCATGTGCCCACCATCCAGTTGTAGTGCTGCACAACAGCCAGCTGTTTGCGCATGGTGAGCAGCTCCTGTAGTCTCATGTGTGCACCTCTGTAGTCATGGTGTTCACTGACGCTAAAAGTGGAGGTGTGAAAGTGTGGTTGTCTTCTCCAAGCTGCATTGCTGTGACTGGCTTCTGGGATTAGTGCAGTTCTTTAGGGGTACAGCCATTAATAGTGTATTTTTTTGATTGTTCAGAATACCAAATTGATTTACTGGGTTACATTTGTGAACAAAAATGCAAAGACTCTACCACAGGGTATTTTCTTAGATGGTGTTTGTATGATTAGAGATGTATTTTGTTATCCAAAATGGGGGGAACTTTTTTTTTTCCAGAGGAGATCTTGAGCTAGCTTGGGTATCAATACCTTATTTGTCGTTTAGTCAGTGACATTCTCATCTGCTCATCTATGCCTTTAATCCTGCACGTGTATTCTAAGAGAAAGCAAGATTCTCTGTTGTTTATGTTCCCTTCTGGCTAAAGCAGATGTGTCTGCTCCCCAGCTCATCTCTGTGCATCAGTGTGCAAGCAGGGCTCTCAGGCCTCGTCTCTTGGCAAGAGGACAATGTGCAATCCACATCTGTATTTTCTCTGTTTTGTTGTATGGAGCCTAGATGACAACTGATAGATCCCAATCCTCCCCTTTCATATCCATGGCAATCTTCTGAGTCGTGTGGAGACAGTCTTTCCCAGGCAACAAACAGGACCTGAGGAAATGGCCGCAAGTTGTACCAGAAGAGGTTTAGATTAGACATAAGGAAGAACTTTTTGTCTGAGAGAGTGGTCAGGCACTGGAATGGCTGCCCAGGGAGGTGGTGGAGTCGCCGTCCCTGGCAGTGTTCAAGAGGCGTCTGAATGAGGAGCTACGAGATGTGGTTTAGTGCTTGTGGTAGCAATGGTAATGGGAGGATGGTTGGACTAGATGATCTTATAGGTCCTTTCCAACCCTGTGTGTGATTCTATGATTCTATAATCTTTGACTGAGTGAGCAAAATCTCACTTAAAATGAGTGCGGAAATAAAAAAAAAACTGTGGCTGCTCTGTTCTTGTCACAAGCACTTACATTTATCTTCACTAATTTGGCTTTGTAGTGCTTTCAGGGGTTTAATTGAAGGGCAACAATAACAGTTGTTATTGTTTTTTGCTGGTGGGACTGTCACTTGAGTCCGTAACCGTCTACTTGCTACTACTCAAGGCTGTTAAAAATAATTTTGGGAAGTGTTGTGGTATTTTTGGATGTGCTTATGACAGTGGTAACAGATCCTCCATGTGTGTTGACTCTTAAGCATTTAGCATGTTCCTACTGGAGGTCTTCAGGTTATTTCATGTAGCAGTTTCATCTACTGTCTCCCGAAACCTCACTTAGCAAAAGCTGAATCATTCCCATACATAGCTTTTTTTGTTTTTTTTTTTTTTTCCTGGGTTTTACTTCATCGCATCTCCACAGCTATTTGTTGCTAGAACTGAAAGTTAGAAACTGCATAAATGGATGCTGACCTGTTCGGATGAATGTATTGCTAGAGTTCATGTAATCACAGTTTAAGTAATTGCTCAACAGCCTTCCTTCTCCTGGTTCTGTTAGCTTCTTCCCTAGGTAGGCTGTCTTTGGAAACTGCTGGTGAAGGGGCATTTTAAGCCTTTAACTATTTTATTTAATTAATTTATTTATTAAAATCAATTTATTAAAATCATTGCACATCTGTCTGAAGACATTAATATACAGCAGAGAGGCCCCTTGCCCTGAAAATATTGAAGGTGCTGGGCATGTGCATCCAGTGTAGGTAGGTAGTGCCTGGATGAAAAATGCCCTTGTGGTTTAATACTGCAATGTATCTGCTCTCCAATAGCATAACGTGTACAAGAGATCTAGAGCTAGCTTTAAATTGCATATATATACAAGTGCATATGAATTGTGATAAGGGAAAGCTGAGTTTGTATAGTCAAAAGGAAAAACTGTAGAGGGCTCTGAGATTGAAGTTGCAGTTGAAACTCCAACCCCATTTTATTTATCACAGTTTAATTCATATTTATCGAATTATGTGATCATCTCCCAGCATCACACATTGTGCTTTGAACCACACATGATTTTATCTTCATGGTCTGACAGTGATAGTAAAAACAAGAATGGTTTCAAACTAAAAAAGGGAAGATTGAAGTTGGATGATGAGAAGAAATTCTTTACTTGTGTGCACTGGCGCAGACTGCCCAGAGAAAGCTGTGTACATCCCATCCCTAGAGGTGTTGAAGGCCAGGTTGGATGGGGCCCTGGGCAGCCTGATCTCGTGGTTTGTAGCCCTGCCCATGGCAGGAGATTGTAACTTAATGATCTTTAAGGTCCCTTCCAGTCCAAACCATTCTGTGATTCTGCAGTCTTACATGGCTGTCACTGAAAAGTCCAAATAAAGAAATAATACATTGAATTTATTGTTTTCACCCACAATTCAGCTATGTTTCTTGCATGATAGATACTATCTGAAGTCTCTCTGGTTTTAGCCTTTGAAGCTTTCAAACAGTCCAATGAAAAAGGGAGCTTGGAATTTGTTTGCTTCTAGTATTAAAACCAGTCAGGGAGCAGGCAACTTTGATTGGACTCATAAAGGAGTAGTACAGATAGAAACTGTATTATTATTTTTTTCTTTGTCCCTTTATCGTAAGTTAGTTTTTTGGGAGGTTCTGAGCTGTTGATGGAGGGGAGGTACTGCAAAGTCAGTGTCCCTGCCTTGTGATATCTTGGTCTGAAAAGGGATGGTTAGGACAGAAGATGTTTTCGTGTTGTTAGTGGAGTAGAATCTACACTGATGATTGTAGAAAACTGAGTATATTGCACATGGTGTTGGGGCCCTACAAAACACTAGGCTCTAAATAAAGAAGAATGAGGGGGGTCTGCGGCTCAGGTCATGACATTGGAAAGATATTATCAAATGATGGAAGTAGACCATATGTTTGAGTTTGGAAGAATTTCTGTTGTGGAATATTTGCCTTGTAATTACATCAGAACTAATCACTTGCCTACATTTCATAGCATAGCAAACTCACAAAAGCAAACAGATTCAGAGTTAGAGGCTAATGATTCTGGGTCTCCTCTTCCGTGTAAGTATGTATGAGAGTTGTGCTGACAGATTGCAAGAGGAGTTGGCCTTAAGGAATTCCTTCAGATCATTGTACTGCTGCTGGTCTGACCCACTTTCAGGAGGCTTTGTGAAGCATTTATGTTCGTTAGCTTAGCATGGTACAACTGGGGTGTAAATTGACAGATTCAGTATTGGAGTCTAAAGTAGTATTTAAGCAGTCTTGCATTATGTAATCTGAGCAGAAGCACGCATTACTGTTAGTTGATTAACGCGGCATATGCATGACACTCCTATTTCACAATTACTTCCTCACAAAATACAATTTGGTAGTGATATTATTTTAAAAGTCAAAAATTTTAGGTGTTCCAGAGTACCACAGTACCTCTGGTAATAAGGTTTATCCTTGGCAGTAAAAATCTTATCTTCTCCAATAAAGGACTCTTTAATTTCTTCCATTTGCTTTGGACAGGTTTTACCTTAAATGCTGTTTTCCCATTTGTATGGTGGCAAATTCAGAGGTGCTTCATTGAAACCTGGGAAGAGTTCTTTGTTAAGAAACAAACAAAAATCAAACTGGTTGTGCTTTGGTAACAAAATGTCTTCCTCCAAGAACCAGCAACTTCCATTAGCTTTTAAAATGCAACTATTTAGATAACTATCTCACAGTGAAGTTGTAAATATGCGCCAGAGTAATAAGTTCAAGTTAATTTTCCAATCATCAACATTATCTCCTTTCATTGCTATGTATTTCTAAAAGTAATTTAACTTGAAATCACCCCCTCATTTCCTGTTAGGTCCAGACCGTTAGACATTTATTGCTGGTTTTCATTTCTCCCTAGTTCTTTAAGTATGATGTGCTTAGATTATCTTCCACTCTCTCTTCTGCAAAGAAAGTGTTGAAGGTTTGAAGTATAAAATAACCAGATGCTTGTTCTTCTTCAAAGACAGCTGTTGTTTTATGCAGGTATTGATTAGGTCCTTCAGATACTTCTGACTTTTTTTATTACCTCTCTGCTTTATGAGCAATTACTTTCTTGCCCCACGTTTCGTCATTTCTGCGTGCATTAAGTTTTGGTAGTGAGTTTGACTTTTGGTAAATAAATATTCTAAGCAGTATTTTACTTTTGTTTCACTTGCGTATTGACATTTTAATTGAATTTAAAAAAAAAAATAGCAAAAGTAGATTCTGAGTTCCAAATGATTTAACAATCCATGTATTTGCTGGTGATAAGCCATGCCCGTATGATTTGTGCAGGACCTTGTGCAGTGCAGTGTGAGTCCTCAGCAGGTGTCCAGGACGTCTGTACTATAAAAGGAAGAAAAACATTTGCCCAAAAACTTGAGAACAAGTTGAGAGAGGTTCCTTTTTACAAGATAATGGATTTTTATCTCTCGATTGCTTAGGGCATAGTGACTCTCAGTTGGCTGAAGTATCATATGTGCTTGCTTACTTTCTCGCTCCCTTTTTCACAATATCTTTCAGGCAGCTTTTTTCTTTCTGAAGAATTAGAAGAGGTTGTTCAAGCATGGAAGGGCTTTACGCTAATGCAACTGATGGTGGCTTTCAGAAAGCATCCTCCTTGGTGAGGATATGGATTTTCTGAGGTGAGGATCCACAAGATTGGTTTCGTAAGTCTCTCAGGCTGTACTGTTCAGTTTAGGGCCTGGTGGTGGTAGTGTGAGGATACGTAAATGACCAATGAATCTTTGGAAATTTGGTCACTCCTTTGTTCCTCCTATCCAAACAGGATATGACTGGTTGGTTCTTTGGGCTCCAGTCCACAGATAGGTGGGACCAGCCAGGGTAAGGGAAGACGAAGGAAAAAAGGAGGTGGTAGCAGAGATGGACTTCTGCTTCTAGGGCCTTAGCTGTACCTGTGCTTTCACAGCCTAGGAAGAGAGACAAATTTGTTCATTAGCTTTGAGAATCAGTAACCTCTGTAACAGTTGGCTACTGACGATCCAGGGATGGGTTTGAGCTTGAATCTCCAGCCAGGCTGTTGCCCCAGCTCACTCCTTGTAAGCTTCAGTTCTTATCTTATGATAGGGCCCAGTCCTTCAATTTCCATATGCTCTGCCTCTTGACCACTTCTAGGTCCTGAGATCCAGCAGTATCCAGCCACATGCATCTTGTTCAGCTCCATCCTTTCTCACTTCTCCAATCCTACCCAACTTACTGTTCCCAAATAAGATCCATTCTGTCCATGGTATGTTTGGCTTGTAACCAGTTTATCCTGCCAGCATCGCCCTTATACTGTCTCCCCACAATCTGCTTTTCCTTGGTAGTTGGTAGTTAGCTGTTACACCACGCTTCAGAAAGAAGGAGACAAATGATATAGTTTTGGTATGTTGTGTGAGAACGTGGTGAGCTGAACTGTCTCTGTACTAACACGTTAAGTCATTTGTAACAAACGCCTGCTTTCATGTGTCAGTCTGTGGCTACTGTAATTGCCAATTTTGAAACACAGTCTTCTCACATAAAGTTAGGACACAGAAAGGCATTTAAACCTCTTTGCTTTTTCCTGGTATTATTTTTCAACCTTGGTTGAAATGCAATTTAAAAGTTAAGGACAGCTTCGCAGAGATTGAAGTTAAGGGTTTGCAGTGTGAAAATATGGCTCTTTTCCAAGACACTTCTGTGCAGGAAAAGGGAAAGGTGCATGTAAGGAGATCCTGTTACACTTGAATTAGCACAGCACAGTCTGGGCCTGATTTTTTTTTTTTATTTTTAAATTATACGTAGTCTCTTGAGATGATAGGAGGTGGCAAGGAAGTGCTTTATATGGCTTTATATATGGCATAGGGATTGTCATTGCCATGCTAGGAAATGAGTAGAGAAGCACAGGAACGAAGGCTGTAGACAGAGTAGGGCAGGCAGGGAAAATGAGTGTGCTGCAGCTGCTTCTGAAAATATGGTTAATGACACCGAAGAGTGTAGTAAATCTGAAGGAAGTTGTGGTTTAGTTTTTAGGTGAAATAACTGTACCATTGACTTAGTGCTTTCTACAGGAGCAAATTCTCAGCGCGTGGAAAATGCAGCAAAGTATGTGGGTTGTAAATTGCACCTTCCTGTGCTCTTGCAGTTCTATCTATGCTTATGGGACTCTGTGTTGAAATTGGCTGATTTCTAGATCTTTTAGGGGACGACTGTGTTCACACTGTATTTGGTGTATTTTTAACAAGAGTGAATCATAGCCATATTGTGTGCTGTCTCTCACCATTAAACTCATGGGAGAAGTGACAAAAGGGAGAAAGCTCTGTTAGATTCACCAGGCAGATTTTGGTCCGTTTGTATCCCCTGTAGAAGAAATGAGAGAACCAGACTTAGCGGTACTTGTGGATTTTCTGGTGTTCCACATGGTTTTTGTTTGTTTTTGGGGCTTTTTTGGTGTTTCAAAGAGTCTTGATGCAGTCCCCTACTCCGAAAGAAAAGGCCCAAGACTTATTGTGGCACGGCCATTCTTCTGGTAATGTGAAAAAAGCTGCAATAACTGCTTGTCTTGACCTCTGCCTGGGTGGTTTGGGTTTCTAACAGAAAAGAGGCTTAAAAAATACTCTGCCCAGAGCCTCCTTCTAATGAAAATTAAGAGGATAATCTGTCTGAGCAATAATATTCATTTGTTCCTAATTGTTGTAGAAAGACCCTTTGAGTCTCTGCTAAACTGCCCTGCAGCAGATGAGGGTACCTGTAACAGAAAAAGGCAGCTTCTGCTCTGTGAGGTGACAGCAGCCAGGTCAGTGTGGCAGTTAGTGGCAAAGAACCAAAGGGAACAATCCCGTCCTGGGAGGACTCATGCGGTTCCATAAGATGGTATAGCCAGGCAGCAGTGAGGGCAGTGATATGCGTTCAACCATTGAGAGACAATGAGGAAAAAAGATACTCCTCAGTGGTAGACTTTGGAGGATATTAAAGCCTCCTAGAATTATTGGTGTGGTTTCAGGGTATTACAGAGGTAATATAAGTGACATAGTGGTGAGATGCAATCAAAAGAAATAGTGTGCAGCGTGGGGCGGTCTCTCCTTACCTGCCATGGCTACACTCTCACACAGCAGCTTCTGCTGAGGTGTGCTGGTGGCTTTTTGATTCTATGGAGACTTGATTCATCTGAAGCACAGCAAAAAGCCTTACTCAACCAAGAATAGATGAACGGTTTTCTTTCTGGGTGGGTAGTGTGAGGCTGAGGTTGGGGAAGAGGAACTGTCTCTCTGAACCATCTGAACTGTGTCCTAAAACTGTTACCTTGTTGCTGGCATGACTGGTGAAAAAACAAGTAAACTAAGAAGTGAGAAAAGAGACCAGCATCATTTTCATGGTGACAGAGAATGAAAATTGGGTGAAAGAGGATGGTATGCATTGTAACATGAATGCTCTGAGTACAGGAAAGGCAATAACTAGTATTAGAAGACTAGTTACATGGGTGCTATGCTGCGACAGAAAATTGTACTTACAATGGTTAGAAAGCAGGGTGAGATTAGGGAGAAGCAAATGAGATGTTTATTATCTAGATTCTTTTCGTGACTATACAAAACTAGAACAGCTGGTGCTGAATGTGTAACCAGATATAGAGGCAGCAGAAACACAGTCCAGTAGCATTTGTGGCCTGAATGCAAATACTGAAAATTATGCAGAAAATTAGCGAAGTTTTGTGAATGAAGTGGTGCTGTGTAAAGAAATAAACAATGCAGTGGAGTATGTTTGATCAGATCAGATTGGGAAATAATCGTGACTGACCTGCTGTAAACGTCTGTCTAAGGATTTATATACAGAGAATGTAGTAATAATATTACAAGAAATACTAGTTGGAATATTATCATTAAAATTTGACTGTATTAGGCCAGGCTGTTATTTAAGCACAAATTATAATTATATTGTTACAATGATGAGATATTTCTGGACATTATATTCTCTAATTTTCTTCCCAGAACTGTAATTCAGAATAGAAGTCATGTTATTTGCAAAGAATTTATGACATTATAGAAAACTGATTGTTTTAAAAAACGTAGACAAGGCATGGACTTGGTTACTTTGGTTTAAATCAGGAGATAAAAAGTCAATAGCTTACTTTTTTTAAGGCTTAATTTTGTTGAATGAGGAGAACCAGTCTGTGGACTTGGGTAAACTGACCCACTGGAGGCTTAAATGGAGAAGAGGTTCAACTTGAATACCAAGTAATGAAAAACAAAGAGAATGTTGAGAAATTACATGTCTCTTTCTAACAGAGGATTGAGTGTCTCCTAGCAGGGCTGTTGGTATTGAAAAGGTAAAGTGAAAGGAAGCAAGAGCAGAGAAGCTAAGAAAGAAATGCAAGATAGAAACAAATTCCAAGTAAATAAGGATGTGAAACTGTGGTGTGCCAGCTGCACTGCTGTACCTGCCTCTGTACCAGTTCGTTCTCTATTCTAAAGTTGCATGAAATTGCTTCCCCTGCCTAGTAACTGTCATCTGTGTGCTGTATAGGTGGCTTTTCACTGACTGACACGTGAAGTGCAAGTCTTTAAGAAATGCCAGAAAATCTTAATAGCTTTATTTTTCAAGTAAAGTTAGAAATATTTTTTGTAATCAAACTGCAAATGAGGTACTGTAGCTAGTAATGTGGGTTGTTTGTTTGTTTGTTTTGTGGTGGTTGGTTTTGGGTTTTCAGTTGTTTGATGTTTTTGGTTTTCTTTTAACATTAAATACTAAGTTGCACATCCTAATTTCAGTAGCTGCAGTGTCCACTGTGTGCACCCTGGAGCTCATTGAACCATTCTGTGAACAGATTTAGCTCACTGGAAAAACAGAAATCTATCCCCATTTCCTTTTCCTCTTACTCCTCCCCCTCACCTTTTTCTTTTTTTTTCCTTTTTTTTTCTTTAACTGAGTTTGTTTCCTGTCAGATTAGTGGGTTAAATTGGCTTATGGGGAGGACTGAGAAGTGCCAGATTTGGTGCAAGATAAGCCTCTAGGAGCAGGAAAAGACCTTTAAGGTCAGCAGGAGCAGGGAGCGGGGAGGGAAGAGTGGCAAGAGGTTAGATTGTTGCATGGATGGACGGCCTTCGGGTTCAGAATAAATGCAGAGCGACTTGCTGCTCTTTGAGAGGCTATTGTTTAACACAGTGGATTTTTTTTGTTTGTTTTAGCATTTGGTCTGCAAAAAAATATTATCTTTACGAACATCCTAAAATGAAGTTTGGTGGACACTTGCAGCTGTCCTTTAGCCTGGCTGGGCTTCAGGATGCTATCCCTTGTATCTGGATTTAATTGTAGGTAATTTCAGAGGGAAAACCATTTTCTTACTTTGTGAAACCCAGCATACTGGTGGCATCTGGTCATTGTACGGAGCAATCAATCAATCACTAGATAAAAAGAGGCAGAAATGAGAGATACAGAAAATAAATGATCTAAGCAGAATTGCCACCAAATAACTCCCTCCCCCCAAGAATTTAATGCCTGCCCCAGCAGTTGTTTACAGCCCCAGCTAGAAACGGCAGAGAAGTGCTGAGGAGGCACATGCTGGGAACCTGTTCTCTTGACTCCCTGGACATATTAATAAAAAGCAATGCACACTGAATATGAGAGATCAGACCCCTGCAACCAGCCTGAATTCCAAACTTCCTCTCTTTTGTGGAGCTGAGGGAGTGTTGCAAGCACTCCCTGACACTGTCAAAGAAATGCTATTTTTCTCTGGGATGGTCTTGCTAATACAGTTTATATTTGTTTTATTTTGGGATTTGTTTCACACTAAGCAATACTTTTTACGAACCTGTGATCGTGGGTTTTTCACTCTGATTTTTTTTTTTTTTTTTTTTTTTGGTAGTTATTACTGTCCCAAAGTTCACAGCTTTTTGGGCGAAGCTGCTGCTTGTGAGGAGATGCGTAAGATGTTACACTGTGAGCTAAAATATTAAGAAATAATTGGAAGTCTTTTTTTTTTTTTAAAAAAAAAAAAGAAAAAAAAGAAAAAAAAATCTTAAATGGCACTGTCAAAAAAAAAAAAAAAAAAAAGACAAACACCAAACTGTCTGAAGCCACTGTATTGACTTCTGGTAAAAATAACAGCAAAGTCTGCAACAGTTGAAAGAGGGAAAGGGGTAAAAGCATGGTGCTTTTAAGTTTTCTTTCTTCATTGGCAGTGTGCCCATACAACCCCATTCAGGGTTCTAGGAATGGTTCACTGACTTGAAATTCTGGCTGCTTTTAATTGTGGGAGTTTTATTTGTTTAAGTAATGTGAGGAAAATACTGAGTTAGGACTCTTCATGTTAAATTATCAACTTTACAGGCATTTTTTGTCCAGCTCTTCATCAGAGTTGAGAAAGACTCTTGAGGATTTTAAACTTTTTTATTTCCTTATTCTTTTCTGGTTTCCAAATGCCAATTTTTTCAGTTGTTACTGCGCCCACAGAGAATCTGAGCAGACTGACAGTGTTGTACACATTCACATAGTAAATCAAAGTACACCGAATCTATCTGTAGCATTGATAAGCTTTTAAGGTGCATTAAAGGAGGGTGCTGTGCAAGTCATTTGGACTGTGTTGTTTTTTTTTAACTTCTGCTGCTGTAAGAAGTGCTTGGGGAAAAAAGCATTCAGAAAATGCTTAATGGTTTATGAAAGCATGATAATTGTACCATAACTTCAGCTTGTAAAGATGCCTTAAAAGAACCTCTTCTAGGTATGCTTTATTTGGAAGTAAAAATTTTGTTGTTAGAAGTGAAATGACAAAAAATGGAGACATTTTAGGCTACTAATAATGTCCTGTCTTAGGTTGTACTTCAAGTGAGTACTTCTTTCTTTTGAAGTAAAGCAGAAGATACAACATTACGTGCATATCAGATATCAGCCTCTTGGTGTTTATTTTATAAACTGAGACTTGGAAAGGAAAAAGTCTTGCTGTGAACTTACCTGTATGTTCGTTAAGTTGTAATTAAACAAAAAAGCAGTAACATCTGTGCCATATTCTGTATTAGAGAAAAGTTGAGGCTTGTGTTTATCTGCTTGAGGTTCCCTTTGTGATAAGTAGAAGCCTGTTTTGTAATAATGGCCTGATTTTGAAACAGTTAACTGTGTTAACTGTTAAATGCTTTATTTGGGGACAAAATACTGACCTTTTACCAAGATTTCCCTCATGGCTGTTATGGAGGTATGGGTGGGCCTACAGATGGATTAATGGCACATGCAAAATCTGTTGTTTCAAGCGGTAATGTCATCTTCTGGGCATGTTCTGAATTTTGGTGTGTCTTCACTGTGGCAGATTCCTTTACTGCTGTGCAGACATTTCAGAATGGAGGGCTTGCCCGAAATAGTGCTGGGTGGTTTATTGGTGTAGAACTACTGTCTTCCCTGTCAAGTGTTTGTCTTAACACTTAACCATGCTTAAAACATTTTTGGAAGAGCCACATGTGCTAGAGCTGTGCAACTGGATAAACAAAAATAGCCAAAAAATTAGCCTTTCTCTAACCAGTGGAACTGTATTGATACTTACTTTTCACTGCTGGAAAAAAACAAGTAACTGAATCTCTCTGTCAGACTAATGCTAGAAATTTCTTGGCGCATTATGAACGGTTGTTGCTGGGTAGACTTGGCTGGTCAGGTACTTGAGCTCTTTCAAGCAAAGATGTGTGTGTTCTTTGACGTGGTTTTGTTACAAAATAATTGGGAATATTTCTTTTAATTTTTAATTTAGTTTAGCAGTGCTGCAGAAATGCTGTTCTACATTATACTGTGTACGAGTGAGCTCCAGCATATCTGAGTCATAGAGAGTGTGGTTGGAAAGGACCTCTTGAGGTAGTCTAGTCCAACTTTTTGTAGAAGGCAGGACCTTGGGTTAAGTTATTCAGTGCCCTGCAAAGCCAAGTCTTAGCTGTTTCCAGCATGGGGAACTTGACCACTTCTCAGGCTTCCCTGTTTAATTCTTCTTGTACTGAGTGACTTATCCTTATATCAAATTAAATTTCCCTTAACACAGTTCAAGCCTGTTGCTTCTTGTCCTGTCTTCAGTTATCCTTGGGAGAAGAACACCTCTTTCTTCTTTTCTGTATGGAGTCAGCTTTTGTTCTTGTGCTCTGTTAAAAGTCTGTGAAGATAACGTTGTCAGCCTACAGGGGAAAACATCTAAGCAGCTGACAGACATAGGATTTAGATGCCAAAACAGAAGTGTATAGTGCTATTTTGTGTGTAAGAGTGTTCCAGTCACTGCACAGGCCAGGCAGTGGTGGCACAGCCATTAGAGGTGATCCATTACCAACTGCTGTATGAAACAGCAGTTAAAAGTTTGTGGGGAATATCCCACAGTACCTAAGCTGGCTCAAATGCCAGTGTTTGCACAACTGATTCTCCCTCTGGATGTCTACTCAAGATCCACTGAAGATATTGGTCTGTTGTCTGTTGATGTCACTGATGAAGATGCTAAAGAGTATCAGTCCTAGCACTGACCCTCCGTGGGACACCATTTATTGCTGGTCTCCATACAGACACTGAGCCATTGTCCACCACTCTCTGTACTTGATCCTACAGCCAATAAATTTTGGTGGTAGGTAGTTGGACTAGATGATCTTAGAAATCTTTTCCAATCTTAATGATTCTGTGTATCTATCACGTCAACACATTCTCTAGTTGGACATGAGGGCAGTGGATATGACTTAGTCAAATGTCACTTGGCTCTCTTTAACATGTAATTGAGTGGGACTGTCCCTGTGGTGAAGATTCCCTCTTTAATTGCATGACACAGCCAAGTGAGTGTTAGAGAGCTGATAAGTATCAACCAAGAAATTGCTTGCTTTGCTGTAAAGAGTTCATGAGCAGAAGAATAAAACGCGTTTTGTAACACTTATATAAAAAATACAAGAATGCGTTTGGAAATGGACAGAGATTTTGTAAAATATTCTGTAAGCCCAATTGATCTCATTTAATGTATATCTTCTAAAATAAATGGTTAGTACAAGCAGTGTCTATTTCCCAAAAAATAAGTCATCTAACTTAACTTGACAGTCGTTTTTATTTAAGAGTTAAATTCATCACTTTGGTCCTGGGTTACAAATTAACTATTGTATGTAATTTATAGGAATCAATATTAAAATTTTCATTGCATTAAAATCAGTGGTGAGCTTCTGTTGATTTCAGTTGATTCAAGATCGTGTTGCTACTATGTAATATCAGACAACATACTAGTATTTATTTCACTTGTTCTTGTGTTAATGATTTCCTTTTCTGGGAATGAAAATACAGATTTGCACTTCCCATTTCATTTTAAAAGATTTTTCACTTACAGCTGTCCTAGAATTTTTAAGGTTGCAGCACTTCTCTGCCTTCTTAGATCAATAGTATTCAACATAGATGAGGAAATTTTGTTCATGCTGAAAAGAAAAACACATTGCTTGTTCAGTGTTGAACAGTGTTTTCAGTGTATCCAGGACTAAAATTTGTAGTATTGTCTGCTAGCTCATGCAGAGGAAGCTGTTACTCAACCTGTATATATTTTAGAATAATAGACAGAATGATTTGTCCCGTTGATTATGAATGTAAATATTGCTTTTAAGACAGTGTTAACCAAGAGTGTTTTTCCTATTTGCAGAGCAAGCTTTACATGGAAGGATTTAGAAGCCTAAAAGAAGGAGAACCAGTGGAATTTACTTATAAGAAATCTTCCAAAGGCCTTGAATCAATACGGGTAACAGGCCCTGGTGGGAGCCCCTGTTTAGGAAGTGAAAGACGACCCAAAGGGAAGACAGTACAAAAAAGAAAACCAAAGGGAGATAGGTAAATACCTTACTTTGTTATTTTACCCTTCTTTTTTTCTCTTTTTTTGCAAGTTTTTCTTGAAGTTTGATATTTTCAGCGTTTACTGATTTGTGAAAGGAAGCTCTTCTGTGTAAATGTGCTTTTATATGTAGCATAGTAACTTGATTAAGGCTATTAAGCTGTACCTGTACAACTACATAAATCACTGTCGTGATTGGTTTTTGTTGAGAGGGTTTTATTGAATTAGAAGAAGTCTGCAAAGGAATGTAATACTGCTTTGAAAATACTGCAGATGGAGTGTGAAGACAGGTTGATCCGAATACAGGTGAAGTAATGTCATGTTTAGTTGAGAACTGTGCCTGCTAAAGAGACTGTGTGCAGTGACATTTTAAATTGTGCATCAGTAGTTCTATAGAGAAGGGTTGAAACTAATATTGGTGAGGTGTGTATTACTTGGTTAATAATATTTTTACTCAGTGAAGAGGGTACCTAACATTTCTGAAAGTCAGAAAGGTTAGTGTCTGAAGTAGTATTTGTAATAATATTTTACAGGTTAATGTTTAATCTGTTTATGTTTAATCCAGAGATGCAGTTATGCAAGTGCAGCAGTCTGACTTCTACTGTTTTACTTTACTCTCTGCATCTGATGGCATGACAAAGTTCTGTAATTCTCTTCACTATGAGGCTACCTGCACTTTATTTCCTAAGGACAGCCTTTCCTCCCAAAAGCACTTGTATTTTACATGACTCTCAGTTTTACCTGAATCTCCTTTTTCCTCATGACGTTGCCAAACCCAATACGTCATTGCTGAGATTAAGGGAAAAGCACAGCTTGTGAATATACAGCCCATTCAGAGCATCAACAGCCAAGTTTTCCCTGCAGTAAATGATTTACAGCATGACAGAGAAATGGCTCTCCTCCATTGCAAATTCTGGAACTAAGAATACCTTTTGAAAACTATGGTCACCCAGAAAGGAGGCATTGTCCAGCCTCTAGAAAATAGGGATGAAACTATTTACTGGATACAGATGAACACTGCTTGTCCTCACCCTCTGTTCAAAAGGCTTCCTCTTTCTTCTTCTTTTCCTTTTTTCTTTTTTTTTTTCTTCTCATTCTCTTCTTTTTGTTCTCATTTTTTCTTGTTCTCATTTTCTTTTTTTTTTCCCTCATTCTTTTTTTTTTTTTTTTTTTTTTTTTTTTTTTTTTTTTTTTTCAATTAAGGACTGGAGTCAATATGATAGTTGTCCCTCTATCACTTTCTTTGTGAAATCTGAGGACCATGAACAAAATTTATTGTTGCTGTAACAGATCAGAGTCCATAACCACAACAAGGGTGGACTTTGTAAGCAGGATAAAGCTTCCTATTTGGTTGGTCACCGTTTCTGACCTCTCAGTGTTGTGTTGCATGCAGTGGCTGTGACAAATCTTTTTTTTTTTTCTTTTTTTTTTTTAAGGTATGCTTCCAGTATTCATAGCATTATTATCATTGTTAATGTATTGTAATGTGGCAACAAACAAAGGCTACAGTCATTGTGCTTTTCTTCTGTTTATTGAATATCTCTGTATGAAGAAAGACAATCCTTGCTTCAAAAACCTTAAAGTCTAAATTGACAGGTCATAAATAGACCAGGAAAATTAATATATATTTAAGGAGAGAGGGATTTGAACAAATGTAAATCTCTGTAGTGCACAGGGTAGTCAATGCAGAGGAAGTGATACTTTTAGAATGTAACTCATCCTAGGAAAGCATCTGAAATATATGGGATGAGCCTTGCCTTGTGGTTGTCATGGACTTCAGAACAAGCCTAGCTCCAGCGCTGTTGACATTTCTTTTGTAAGTCTCTAAAGATAAGTAAGATGAATCCTACTTTTTTCATTTTTTCAAATCTAAAGCATAGTCAAAATTGGGCAGATATATCTTGGAAAACATTGTTGATGTTCACCATACTATAAAGAAGGAAAAATTCAGATTTACACTGAGTTAATTTGAATATGTGAACATAGGCAAAAGCCCACCTCTACCTTCAAATTCTTACTTTCAAGTGAGTAAGACTCCAAAAAAGCCTGAAATTTGAACTTCCTGAAGTAGTACTGATGTTATCTTTTGATGATGAACAGTGTCTTTCTTGAAGGAACATGATTTTGTTTAAACAGCTAGCCAATGGAAAAGTGCATCTCCAGTATGCATAGTGGAAGATTTCTTATAAGATTTCCATTCTGCTGTGAAAACTGCCTCTGTTTATGAAAGTTATTTCCATGTTCTGGTGTTTGTCTCTTTTCCATACTACCAGTATAACAGCATGAGGAGCCAGCCTCACTGCAGATTTTGAAACTTCTGTTTAAATCGATCCCATGGCTGTTAGTGATAGGGGCAGGATTCAGGGCAGAAGGAAAGAATGGCAAAGGGAAGAGCAAGCAGAACATGAAGGGAGAGGTGAAAAAAGCCGTGGTGCTGAGGTGACCAGATGTTGCTGGTTTGTAGATTTTTGTGGTATTTCCCCAATAGACTTGGTCTCTCAGTAATTTGCTGAATATTGTTGCTGTGGGGACATTGCTTTGATAGTAATTCCCCCTCAGCATTACTGTTGGCCACGTTAAGTTTATAACAAGGTGAGGGAAAGGTATGTATATACAGCTCATAGTTGTACAGGCTACTTTGGCACATTTCTCAGCCAGCATGCTAATACGCAGTAGTTTGGGGAAGAGAAAGTCTTTTGTAGTCTGCATGAAATGAAACTGTGGCCATAGGCAGCTGGCAGGCTTTAGGTTCCCAGACCTTACTTTAAGCTTTTGTAATATCTATGTGTGTTACGTGCTGGTTTTTTTGTTTTTTGTTTTTTGGTTTTTTTGGTTGTTGTTTGTTTGTTTGTTTGTTTCAAAATATTAAGAGTAATTTGGAATAGAGTGGAGGCATCTGAATGATGCTTTGCTGGGATTTAAGTCTTACAGGTGCATAAATGTGAAGGGGCAGCTCTTAGTAGGCTTAGACTTAGTAGGCGTTTGACTACCTAAGATACCCAGGGATTGAACAGGCTGCACAACAGGATGCAGTTCCTTTCCTAGGAGCCCTTATCATTTGCTGACCACATGTTTTGCTTGGCAATAGTAGTGATCTGAGTCAGAAGTTCTTTGTGCTGCTCTCTAAGAATGACCACCAGGAGCTGATGCGAAGAAGATAAATCACTCTGAATTCTTGTCTTAATCGTCTGCTCCATAACTTGTAGACAAGTCCGTGAAATCTTGATTCAGAGCAGAATAAATAAAATCAGAACTTAGCCAGCCATCGTAAGAGAAGGTTTGGAATAGGGGAAAAAGAATTTTGTTTTGTTTTGTTTCTTTTTCCCCAAAACACTTCAGTGTTTGAAATTAACCTAGAACAAAACTGTGTGAAGGACCATTTTATCACTCTGAATTTTATTTGTCTTTCCTTCTTTTTTTTTTTTCCCACATGTATACCTGGAAAAATATTCTTTAGTATGTAAGTATTTAAATAAATGTTACTTCTAGGTCTTTGTCACAGTATTAACAGCGAACATGAGTGATGCTCTCAGGACTAGAAGCTAGGGCTATCTTTGAGACCTGAAAATATTATCCAGTATCTATAAATATTTCTGATTCAAACTCAAAGTTTGATATTTTTTCAGCAGAGTGTTTGAGTTCTACCTGATTGGATTGGCACTTAATTCAAGTGGAACGTTTTGGAGGGGGAGAGGGACAAATATTTTTTTTTCTCTTGTTTGGTTTTGAAGTATTTACACCAAAATAGAAACAGTGACTGACGAGGGAAAGGACAAGAAATAAGTAAGGGTATAGCTCCATCTCCTAATTCCAGTTTATGAAATTTCAGTCCTGTGCTGTCCTCCACTAACACAACACTTGTAGCTGAGTTGCATCCTTCCAGCCCTAATGAACTGCATCAGTAAGTGGTTTGGATTTAAACCTGTAGCAAATGGGGTGTTCTGAGATTTTGATGTGAAACATTCCACCAACTTGCTTTTACAGAACAAACCTGCAAGTAGAGCATGAAGAAGGGAGCTGAAGTCTGCTAGAAAATTAAATATTGCCACTGAAAGGACTGTACATGCTGAATTTTGTTCTAGGCGTGTGGCTGGTGAGATAGCCGTGTATTTGTAACTCAATTGGTTAAATTGTAAGGAACACTGCAGCACGGATGTAGTGCTTCCAAAACCTTTTCCAATGTAGACAACTGCTAATGAGAGACAACTAAAAAAGAAGTGTTTTTTGTGCTCAGATGTATTAAGTGATATTTCTTAGTAATTCTCAGATATGACAGAAAGC
Source organism: Tetrao urogallus (assembly GCF_951394365.1). Classification (NCBI taxonomy): domain Eukaryota; kingdom Metazoa; phylum Chordata; class Aves; order Galliformes; family Phasianidae; genus Tetrao; species Tetrao urogallus. The sequence goes on along the minus strand of NC_136814.1, from coordinate 67,888,177 downwards.
ATAATTTCCAAATATTTCTAAATTGCCAGCTGAAATACAGCCATTTGAGGCAGAGGGCTGTATCAAATAATAAATACTTCCCTGATGAACTGTCACTGAAATTAGTTTGTGTCTGAGTCAGAAAATGAAGTCTGAAGGCATTCTGCAGATGATCCAAAGTTAGGTTATAAGAAAATTGCAAGTCTTTTTCACATACTGCATCTTTAAGAGCTTATATTCTTCACAAGCAGCTCTTAGAGGTGATGGCACTGTGGTGTACTGTTGAGAGCGTCTGGGCTGAAGTTAGAACTAGGAGAGCTGGTGTAGGAAACAAAAGTTATGAGATACAGTCATTTCAAATTTCAGATTATATCAAATTCCATCTTCACTGGCTAAGTCATCCTCAAGTGTCTAATTCTTCTAGAAAAGCTTTCGATGGCTCAAGCTGAGCTGGTTTTTGTGATGGATATTAAATAATCTGGGTGGTACAAGCTGTGAAGGAGAACATGGACCTAGTAGGAAATGGAAGAAGACCATAAAAGCCATACTTACAAAATGGTGGGGACAAGGAGGCTGGGGAGAGCCCTTCAGAAAGGGGTAATTCCACTCCTGCTTGTCTTACCCCTCTGCCAGCCCCAGAATGCAGCTGTCCCCTGGGGACCCACTTCAGGCCTGCCATAGCATCAAAGGGCATCAGGAAGTGAGAGAGAGCAGCTGCACGGAGGATGGATGAAAACCTCAGAGCTTTTCCCTTCGACACAAAATGGTGTCAGAATCTAACTGTCAAAAGGGCTGAACTTTACTGCTCCTCTCCTAGGTAGGCAGTGTGTATATTTCTTCCCTTTTCTAAAGGGGAAACTGGCAGAGAAGTCATGCAGTTTTGTGCACATTTCTTAAAAATGCAGCCTTAGCAAATGGACGTTACCTAAGGATGGCATGTCAGAGTTTAAAATGTGAATATCTCCTTTTCCCTGGCTGTTCTTTCAATTAGTTTTAGATAGTAAGAATTTGTTTCTTTCCAGTTTCCATTCTTCTTTTTGCTGTTTTTCAAGTGTAGTGTGTTTTGTTCGCTGTTTGCTTTTTCTGAGCATCCCAGGGATTACACCGCATGTGGGGATTGTGCAGACCACCACGGCTTTTGTTCTTTTTCATAAAAACTCTCATGAGATGAGGTCCCTGTGGCTTAGCACACAGTTTCCAACAGAAGCAAGTACCTAAAAAGAGACTGTAGGAAATAAGAAGGTTTTGCTTTCCATCTCTTGCATTTAGGCATCTCTTCAATGCCATCACCTAATCTGCACAGGAAGGATAGATGGTGCTTCAAGTGCCTGAGAAGAGCTGGACACAATTTATTTCCTTAAGCAAAATTTGAAATTATTTGTACAGAAACTTATATAGTTAAGAATTCACACTTCCTTAGATAATAGGTGATAAACCAAACTCAGATATCCTTTCTTAAATGATCTTATTTTCATTCTTTCTAGCTATGCCATAATAAGCTGCCAAAGTAATACAAATTACAGGAGTAATTCAGCAGCACAATGCTGCTTTAAATCAAACAAAAAACATTAAAAAAAAAACAAAACAGAACAAAACCTGAGAACTTTGCACTACTGCACATACTTCCAAACACTTCAATCTTTGCTGGACAGTAATCACTAGGGAAAAACATACTTGGGTATTCTGTAGTTTCTTCTGTGTGCAGGCTAACCACTTTTTGGAAGGTGTAACAACAGTCCTGGTTTTTCTTACAGGAGTGGGGTAAAACCAGAGGGCTTAATTAAGAGAGTTAAAAATAGGAAACTTAAAAATAGCTGTCACTTGGTGTTTTGGAATGGAGGCTTGAAAGCTGGCTTGGAGATGTATCTCCAGGGCAGGGGGTTAATCTTCCCTCGTCTTTGTGCAGAGCCATCCAAGTCTAAGTTACAAGCCTCTGAGAAGTGTTACTGCATATATTCATTAGACAGCCCTTGTTAAAATCTCTAAATCATCCATCTGTGTTTAAGTGAGCTGAGCAGCCACAGACTGGCTGCATACCAAATACACAGGCATGCTTCCAGGACTCAGCATGTCCAATGTGATGAGAATGGAATCATATATCCAAAACTGGGTATTTTCTTCAGCAAAAGATGAAAGGAAGGTGGCTTAAGATCGTAAATACAAAACAACTGCCACTAACCAGATTGTATAGCAGCCAGCATCTGTGGACAGTACATTGTTTGGCATGATTTTATCTTCAGACTGGGGTGTTATATGTGAACTTCAGTCTTCTGGAAGTGCTAGCTGCAGGAGCTATGGAAGAACAAGTACCCAGAGCGAGAGCACAAGCTGGAAACCCTTACCTTCCAGAAGAAAACAAGCTTTGGCTCGCCTGGCTTCTACCCCTAGGTCTAGCATGCAACAGTGGGAGTTGCTTCCTCAAAAGATGATGACTTTCTCTTCCTGCCTACTTCCGTTTCTCAAGCAGTTGCAAGCCAGGATGCAGAGCCAAAAGATCAATTATTGAAATGCTGGGCCAGGCAGAGGAATGTTACAGTTGTGCAGAATAATATATGCGTTATTAGAATAAACGTTTGTGTTTTCAGAAGACTCTTAGGAAATCACATTCCAAATTTCAGTTTTAGAGAACATTATTTAATTTACAAAGCCAAGTGCCCACGAGATACAGGCTACAAAGCTTGATTTGGTCCCTAACAAGCTGCAGTGCCTCCAGACGAAGATCAGTTAGTAATTTTGGGGTACCTAGGCACAGTGCTGTAGTGGCTGTGCAGGCATTTCCTCATTCATTGAAAAGGCTGCTTTTTGTTTCACATGTTTTTAACTATCAAATTCACCAGAAGGCAGCTTGAAAGTAAGGGCTGTGTTTTTTAGATCCCGTGCTACTCGTAAACTCCCATAGCCATGCTGTGCTTCAGCCTAATTGCTCAGGTAAAGGCAGGAATTGGGCTTTGCAGTTAGGCACAGGAATCAACAAAACACAGTAAAATACATACTTCCTTTCAATCATACGTACCTTCTGGTGGGGCTACTCATGTGTTTCAAGTGAATGTACATTTCTGTGCTGAGGAAAGAGCTGGAAACCTGATGGCAGGTTTGACTGATTTTCACCAAGTGGTGTCTAAGGCTGATTTTCTTCATTAGGAGCTTGCAGTACGAACGGAGTAGAGACTGAATAAAGTTGTCTGTGGTATCTGCTTGTATGTGTTCACAGTTGAGAAGAAATAGGCCTCAAATTTTCTATAATGTTTGTAATAAATACAAATCTGTTGTTAAAGTAAGTAGATAAAATTCTGAGGAAGTACAAGGAACAGATGAAGTGAGTAGGCTGGTGTCAATTTTATACAGCCTCATGTAGCGTAAAGCTATCCCTGCACAGCAGATGGGTTGCTTAAGTATATACGCTGTTTTCAGAATGCAGAATATTTTTCTTTAATTGGATGTCTTCTTGAGCCTTGTGTTTTCAGAGTATCTTGCCACCTTTCATCAAGTGATGAGCTGTCTCCCATTTACAGTAAAACAACAGCATATATTTAAGCCTGTGCTGTGGTGTTCTCTTAGATCTGATGATCAAACTGGAATCTTCCCTTTGGGTCTGGAGGAGCAAATTGCTACAGAGTATCATGGACATCTAAACTTTTTCAATATGCTGTGCTGAAAAAAGCTGCTTAGGGAATGAAGCTCTGGAGCTACAACCTATAGAAGAAAGAGAGTAACCTTTTCAGCTGCCCCAGTTTAATTTGCTGCTGTTACAATCAGCTGCTGGGATCCTATTGCAGTTGGAGGAGCTTATGATCATATTCCATAGCCTGTTCACCTTTTAGGAGCTTAATTCTTCCCGTAGCACTTGCTTGTTTTTGTTAGTTGGACAGGCATGTGCTTTACTTTTGAGGAGATTTTGAGACAGAATAAGTTAATTTATATAACTAATGGCAGAAACAAATGTTTTTGTTTTACATTCTGTGTCTGTTTTGAACAACTTCAAAACTTTGAATAACTTAAAAAAGAAAATCAAAGCAGTACTGTTTCTTTCAATAAGACAGGATCTCTCCATTGGAAAACACTTCTTAGGATCATCTCATGAGAGCTCATTTTGCACAGATGCGTAATATTGTTAATTCAGAAGAAAAGAAATGAGAACTTCACAAAACGTACCAACTGCTTTTCTAGTCCTGTAGTAATGATTCACTCAAGGAATTTGGAAGCAAGAAAGAATTGAAGAGTTGCACATTTGGGAATTTTGCATAACTTGAGAGATTATGATATGGAATAGATGTTAGCTTCAGTAAGTACAAAGCATCATTTCAATTTCTTAAAATCTTGCTAATATAACTGGTGTTTTCTTCATTAATTCAAATTTCTTGCTGTTGTATTTCCTTACTACTGAATTAATATACTTCTTTCAAGTAGAAAGAAATAATAAAAAATGTGTATGCATTTTCAGGGGCCAATTCAGTAAGTTCTTCAACCTGTGCTTTGAAAGGAATAAGGAAGAGGATAATATTTTAAAAGGTTTCCCTGGCTGTAGAAATTTCTTTCCAATTTGATGTTGACCTGACCTACAGATTGTGCTGCTTTTTTTCTCATGTGTTGCTCTATATAACTATCGGCCAACTGAGAACAGAACTGCTTGCAGCAGGGCAAACAGTCCTTCAAAAAAGATGCATACAATCTGCTGTATTGCACTGTTAAAAATGAGGCCCCAAATCCATTTTATTTCAGAAAAAGTTGCATTTCCTTGCTTCTTTTGGTGTGTTGGACTCCGGCATCATGTAGGAAAGGTACTGAAGGCACATAATCAATATATAAACCAAAAGGACGATTGTAGTAGTGATTTCAGACAATGGAGAAAGAAGTGCCATCTTAAGTAAACTGCCAGGGAATTGAAAGCTGGACAAACCTAACTATAGCCTAGCTGCTAAGTGAGGTATTCCCAAAACACTGCCTTTGATTTACTTCTGTTGGCAAATCTGAAGCTCTTCCAAAGAAATAAAAGTTCTGGAGCCCTTTAATACAGTAATACAGTAATATAATTCCAAATTGCAGCAGCTGTTTCTTTTATTAGCTGTGGCTTCATGTTTCTGTCCTTGACACTTAAAGATCAAACCTGCTAAAATATGAATCATTTATAAATGTGCATTTACTTCAATATCTTATTTTGTCAAGAAGCTCAGCAGTTCATTATGTAAGAGGAATGTGTCACAGAGGTAGTCATCTCTGTAGTGGTGCAGTCACATTGCAGTTATTGCTCTGTGAGTCCCTCACCTCTGTGAGTGTGCCTACAGTGTACTGGAGTTCTTCTCAAACAGGCAATAAGACATATGCTACGTCCTGAAAAAAGCACATGGTTTTAAGGGCATGTTTACATGAGGAAAGGTAGTTTTATTTAGGCAAAAAGAATGAGGTCCTCCATCCAGAAGCAGCGGAACAGAATGGGAATTTGCAGTTACTTCTTCTGATTATATGGAGCTTGTCAGAGAAGAACCAGTGGAGCTCAGAAGGGTCCTTCAAGCTGACTGACTTGGACAAGATGATACTGAAAGGTCAGTGAATAGGGAAGAGATTAGGAAAGAATAGGGACATGCAAACAAAGATGGACTTGAGGTAGATCAAGGATGAGAGGGAAGAGAAGAGTTTGAAGAGGAGAAAACTAACTCGTGCTCTTGGCTGAGGGGGCATACCATTGAAGACTGTGTCGTATGAGAAGCATGGATTTTCCAAGTTGTCGTCCAAAAAGTTGATAGGGAGATCTTCAGGGAGTGCAAAGAGATCAGAACTGAATCGGTTTCCTCCCTTTTGAAAGACTGCCATACTAAGTTAACAGCTGATGTGTAAGGAGCTGACGCTGAGGTGGGAACAAAGCACCTGTTTTACAGTCCTGTGGAGACTCAGGTGATTCCAGCATGGAATCTTCTTGCTGATCTGAAATGAAACTGGCCAGCCCTCTTTTGATGCAGCCCTGGATATAGTTTGCCTTCAGGGCTGCTAGTGCTCGCTGTTGGCTTGTGTCAACTTTTCATCCACCAAAAACCCCATGTCCTTCTCCACAGAGCTGCTTTCAGTGAGTTTTCCCAGTCTGAATTCAAATCAGAACTGTGACCAAGGTGCAGCACCTTGTATCTGGCCTTGTTAAACCTCATTAGGGTCACATGGGGCCACTTTTCAAGCCTACCCAGGTCCTTCTGGATGGTGTCCCTTCCTTCTGTAGTATCATCTGCATCACTCAGCTTGATGTCATCTGCAAACTTGCTAAAAGTGCACTCCCACTCTCTAGGTTGTTATAGACCGGCATATATAGAGTACCGGTTCCAAGACAGACCCCTGAAGGAGATTTCTTCCATTGCTGTTAATAATTCTTGTTTTCTAGTCCTTTCACTGGCCTTGTTGCTGTTCTCTGCACATGCTTGAGCAACTCAATATCCTTGTCACAGTGGAGAACCTGAAACTGTACCATGCATTTGAGGTGCAGTATATGCTTTCAAGGGGCAGTCGCTAGTCCTGCTGATGACTGAATGCTGCTGGCCTTCTTGGCCATCTGGGCACACTGCTTGCGTTCAGCCCACTGTTGGCCAGCACCCCCAGATCCTTCTCTGCTGAGCAGCTTTCCAGCGGACTTTTCGCTCTTCCCTGAGCTTGTGTTGCTGAATCAGGATGTTATGACCCAAATTCAGGACCTGGCACTCAGTGTTGTTGAATGTCATGTCATTAGACTGAAAAAAATATCAATGCTTTTGTATTGTGGTCAAGATCTAGGTGAATTTTCATGTGAATCTAGGCACTGTATAAACTAATAGACTGAAGAAGTAGTATTAAACTATGATGTTTGCTTACAAGCAGTGAGAAAAGACCATGAAGGACACCTAGCACTCTGTCCTATAGTTCAGCCAGTTAATGCAGTATAAATTATTTCTTGCTCTTCAAATGCTGAATCTGTAGGTAGAAATTAGCCTATCTACTAGGTTACTGCTTGCTTCTGTTTGATACCTTACTGAAACACTGTAGAAAACGGGTGAAGGGACTGATTTCACATACGTGTATAAGAACAAAGGTGGCTATAGCAGAGCTGGAGAAATAGCAAGCCAAGGCTGGCAGTATTGATGAAGTAGATGGAGCTGGATTTGCTCAGTAACAGACCAGGGGAATGGTTAAGGAGGAAGGAGTTGTGAAGGGTCTCTGTGAAATATGGGAATGAGCTAAACAATTTCTTGTCTTTGATCTCCATTCATTTATAATCTTATAGGTTTTGAGTCTGCTGGCACTATATCTTTTACAATGAATAGTTGAAAGTAAAATAAAAATCATTTAAATGGCAGCAGTCTGGTCCTGAATGGCTTTCTTTAGCCTACAAGTTTCTTGGAGTTTTACTCTTCTAGCCATTGGACAGCTTAAATGCTAGACATTTAATTTACTTCAGACGGCTCTGAAAACAATGGCAAACCACAGACTGCTCTTATTTCTTTGTCTGCAATTAATGTTGCAACAGCCTTTACATCAAAGTTTAACCAGAACGCTTTGATTTCTCAATGATAAATGGATATCTTCTGACCAATATAGAAAATTGAAATAGCTGAACGGTTCAAATTCAGCTTCAGATTTGCTAGTGTTGAAAATTGATGCCTCTACCTTTTTGTTGTGCTGAACTAATAACACAAAACGAAGAGAATAGCGTGTGTGTCAGTGTGTCTGTGCAATGAGATTAGTTGTTCCAGAAAATTAGGCGGTTTTGTTTCTTCTGTTAATAGAAGGCAATCATCGGTAGTTGGCAATAGGATTAGAAATTGTGACTATCTCATATACAAAGAAAAGTCTTATTTATTTACCCTTTGAAAGGTTTATTCACGTTATTTTTCCCTGAGTTATGCATAACAAAAAAACTTCTTTCTAAGGAGTATTTCAACAATCTTTGATTTCTTATTGATTGGGTTAATCTTTCCAAGTTTTGGACTTCGATATATGTTGGGGGAATCATGGTTATCAACTCACATAATTGCTACTGGCAATATGTGCCTGCCTCTTCTCTTAATAATTACTTAAAATGTGCCAAGCACTTGAATTTTTGTAAGTAAAGGAGGAATCCACAAAATGTTTTAATTTACTTTTAATTAAAGAGAGCTGTGGAATTTTATTAAATATGAGAATATTAATCATTTCAGTTCTAGAATTTTTGTCATGTGCACATTGTGTAAACTACAATTTTACTTTGAGCTCAGAAATGAATTGTTCTTGCTTTCATATTTCTAACTCACTGGAACCTCACAAAGTTGTTGTTTTCCCTTACCATCTCTGCATTTCATTTATGCTTAGAAAAGAAATGTCTTGCATGTTTGTTTCTTTGGTTTTTTTTTTGTTTTTTTTTTAATGAGAGCTGTAGTCCCATTGTCCAAACAAGCAGCAAGGAATCTGTTGTATAGCTGATTAAAGCAAGAAAATGAGGGAGCAGTCTCACCGATAATCAGTAAATTTGTATTAAGTGGCGCTGTTTAATTTTCTCAGTTAGTTATGCTTTACCTTCATTCCTAAAAGAAAACAAATCATGTTTAAAAATGCCTGTTGTAGAAAAATATTACTTTAGAATATAAAGATTATAGATATTTAAAACATACCTTGTACATTTCCATAGATTAAAGATGCAGGCTCTCAATTCTCTCCTGTCTAGAGCTTTTCATTTTTATCTTTGAAGTTTGGTCGTTATCCTGTGTTGGTGCCATTGTTTTTATTTTAGTATCCTACAGAAATGAATTTATAGTGTATAGTCTTTTATTTTTTCTTTTTTATGAATAGTTGTGAATGTAACATATCAACAAGTTTATTTTTATATGGTTTGTGGAGCTGGATTTTGGAATTTGCTTTTTTAGTGGTTCTTTTGTGGAAGAGAAATCTTTCAGGCATGAATTGATAGTCCAGATCTTTTGAGGTCTGTCTGTGCTAACCTATGACCTCTGTTCTTACAAGGTCAACATCTGAGGGCAGGAGATTAAGGCAGTTAAAAGATTGGAATGGGAACTGGAATGGAAAAATTAGCCAGCACATTTTGGGTGGAAAACATCAAAGTCATCAAACAATTTGCTTATTTTAAACTCAGTTTAAGGGTAACAAGCTAATTGTACCATGTTTGTTGATGCAAGCAATTTATATTATTTGAGGAGATTAACTGAAGAATTTTTTTATTGGAGAAATGTAACGTCTGCTCAGTATAAACGTGCTAAGTATTTTGTATAGTAAATGCCTTTGACTAACATTTTTTGGTTTAATCATTCAAGATCTGATCCTACAGTCCTTGTACTTAATTAGCTGTATTTCTTACAAGCTGCAGTATAAGTGTTGGAAATCTGAATCTTATTTGCGATCTGCTGAAGGCCCCTCATGGCTATTGCAGAATACAGGTGCTGTCTGTACATGAGAAAAAGTTATGACTCTGGTGCGTAAAAACATTTGCTATCGTCTCTTTTTGTTCTAGCTTTTCAAATGTGAATTCCTTTCCAATGCAAACTTGTCACCAAGGAATGTTCTTTCATAGATTATAAATGGATTTAAAGAAAATGGTCTGTTTGTTCTTGCCTGTCGTAGTTCAAAATTCATTAGTTTGTTTTAAAAGAATGAGGACTTAATCTTTCATTTGTACAATCAGTTTCAAAGATGATACTATCTAGAGAAAGACAACTTTCCATGTCTAAAAATTAGGTGAGTTTAGGCAAATATGTGTATATATACACATACGCACACAATCATATTTTTCTCTTGCTTGTTTGAAGTGCATATAAAAGGGGTTTCAGTGTCACATGCGTAGAAGGACTACGTGTTTTGTTCTGCAGTCCCACCTAGTAGAGAAGAAAAGTTACGGATCTCAGAGCTCGTGTTCTGATTGATAGATTTGTTGTGGATTCTGGTGCTACCCCTATAGCTATATCTGCTTATTAAATGAAAGCGCTATAAAATACAGCTAAACTAAGGAGATAGCCGCAATCTGCAACTCAGACTTCAATCTTCGCATATTATCATCGTCCTTTTAATAGTAAATAGTAGGGTATACATGAGATTTAAGCACTTTCTCAAGCTTATAACTTTCCAAACAGTTCATGTGAAGGCTGAAACCGTCCTTTTGCATTTTTTAGCTCTGACTTGCACCTGAGGGAAATGGAGAAAAAATGGTCACCCTAATTTTTTCTGTCTTTTACGGAGGAAAATAAGGGAAAGCAAGAGAAACTGCAGTGGGCTGCAGCAGGCCTCAGACTGTCCCCACAGACGCAGTACCCTTTGGCTTCCTTCCTGCCATCTCACTGGGCTGCTGGAGAAGCTGCACCAGATGCGAAGGCTACCACAGCCCCCGACCCTGGGGGAGCTGCAGGCGTGGGGGAACAGGGAGCGTTTGGCGGGGCAGGAGCAATCCTAAGGGCTGCTTAATCTCACAGTCTGCTCCCTGTTTGAATTCTAAGGGTAAAATGAGGTTGCTTCTTATCAGCCATTTTGTGACACTTGCCAGCCCTCCCTGTGGTTAAATAAGTAGGCAGGATGGGCAGGTGCTGAACTAATGCTGTTGTAGAGAATGGCTTCGGTTACTTGCTTTTGAGAAGCTGTAATAAGTGCAGTGAAATACACGTTTTTTTAAATCTAGAAGACCTACTTTTCAGGTTTTTTGTTGGAAGCGTGTATCCCCTAATAGCAATTCAAACATCCTGGCTATAAGCCTGCTTTTCTTAGTTTTCTTTTGGACACCCTTAAGAAATAATTTATAGATGACTAAGATTCCTGTAAATGGAGAGTGGGGTGCAGGAGGTTTTGCATCCCTTAATTTCTAACTCGGAGTACTAAGAGCTGCCTCCAAGTTGGTTAGGCAGTAGCTTGCAGGACAGAGTAGATTGCTGAGTTAGAGGGAAGGGGAATTCAAAACAATTTTTGCATGACTCAGAAATTGTATTTGACTTTTTATGATGAAACCTTGCTTCATTTTTGCTTTTTCTGTGTGAAAAATAGGTAGACAGTATTTCTCAGTTTCCTTGCACATTCCTTTCACAACAAAAATTTGCTGCTTAGCTAGAGAAAACTCGTCAGAATTGCTGCAGATAGCATTTTGAGGCTTATGTGTTTGAGAGGGTTGAAATTTCTGCCAGTGCAGCTGCTCTGATAGATTTCTGCCTGCAGACTCACTGTGCTCTTGGAATCAGCGTCTCCAAATGGACTCTAATTTGCCTCAGCTGAGTCATTTCCTTGCCACGAACTGCCATGAAGAGACAGTTTTTTCTGCTTTGCTTTCTAGGGTTTAGCCTGCACTGCCCCCATTCTTTTCAGAATAAGAACCGATCAGAAAATACTTTCTGTAATAATGCATTCAAGTTCAGAGGGTTTCAGAAATATGATTTATTGGTGGTCTTCTTAGTTGAAGTGGCTGTTGGTTTTTGTGTTTTGTGTTTTTGTGTTTTGTGTTTCTCCTCTCTTGGTAGCCGCTAATTTGAATGAAAAGCCAACAAAGAATCACGTTGCTTTTCTTTGTAAGAGTTAGTTGCAATTGTCCTCCAACTGCCAGGTGAACTGAATGTCTGAGGTAGTTCAGTATGGTGATGGCCATCCATAAAATCTTCACAAATACATCTTAGTATATACAACCTGTCACTCTTTTTTACTTAGTGACCCCCACTTCTTGCTTAATTCTTGTGTAAAATATTTACACAATATGAATTAATATGAATTAATCAAGTTCGAAAGCTTTTGAATTTGTCAGAATAATAATAGCCCTTGGTGTAAAGTGTAGATGCATTTTATAGAAGGCTGACTTCAATTACGAAAAAATTGTAAAAAGCTTTTGTACATTTATATTGTATGTGTATATTGCACACTCTTGTTATTGTATGTGCATATATTAGACTTATAAAAGGTTGCTCATGCTGAAAGATGACTTAATAAGATCAATTCAGAATGAGATATACACATTGATGACGTCATCAGTTCAAAAAAGGAGTTTTTATAGATGCAAGGTAAAGCTGACACAAACAGATCAATGCTTTTTTTTTTTTTTTTGTCATATTCCTTTCTACTCCAAACTTTCACCAAGTGAACCGGTAGTTGTGTAATAAAGTGACACTGTGGAATTCATGGCGAATCCCAGCTTTGTAACCTGGCTGCTTTACTGCAGTCATTGGTAGCCAGGATCGTTCATGACTAGCTGCAAAAGGTGCTGTGTGTGTTGCATTATCAGGACTTGTTCTAACCAGCCAGCAGTCCTTACTCTGTGTCACATTGTGTGCTCTGTTCTTCCAGTTCTCTCTGTTGGTGCATGTCAGAGTGCTTAATTGTACATAACTTGTGTACTGCAGGATATGGTGTTAGGCAGAATGCTGCTGTATCAGCACATTGGTTTTACCTTACTCTCTTAGACCAGGCAACATCAAAAGCAGCAATGTAATGACATTGCATTTTGCCTGTGTAAAGTCAGTTGAGAGTTTCCACAAACCTGCAAACGTTTTGTGAACTACAGATTATAGTTTATACTGTATGTGAAAAAGTCTATGAAATACAAAGTGCTATTAGTCTGGGAATTACTCATGATGCTGTATACACAGTAATCACTGTAGTGGAAACATCCATCTGCTGTAATGAGATGTGTTGGGAAGGGGATACTGCCATGTTTCCTTTCAGTGGTAGCAGGTGGTAAATTTGCTTAAGCTTGCATATTTTGTTACCCTGTAGAGGACTGCAGTTTGTGGCATATAAATCCATTTTCAATTAACTTGGAATTGTTTTTTTTTTCTTTTTTAAAACAGATTCTCACTTAGTTAAAAAAAAGATTCCACAAGGACTGGTTTATGTATAAAGATTTAAATCTGTTTCCAAAAAAAATCCAAAAAAAACACAACACTTTTACTAAAGAATAGTTCAGATTTGTTTACAAAATGCTTGTTTCCTTGAAGAATCTAGCTGTGACCTCTGCAATGGGTCATGTACGTCAGTAATGTAAAGACTAAATGTGGTGTTGAGGAGCAGAATCAGGATGGAAGTGATGGTGTTAAGAACTGGAAATGAGGTAAATGAGGTCACAGGATAAGACATCTGTGGGGTTGGGGCTGACGGGATTGAAGAATAGGGGTGAGCAGTGCTCAGCTCTTCATGGCAGGTAGTGAAGGCAAGGCTGGCATGCAGGGAGCAAGGGGCTGGTTCTCCTGGATGCATATGGAATGTTGGAAGACAGAGGCTGCATGGTGTGTGTGCTGCTGCTGTGTAGGATGTGGGTGTCTCCAAGGACAGCTCTACGACTTTCCTTTCATGGCCTTCCAGACAGGTTGTTCTGGTGCTGCTGCCAAATACACATGAGGGCTGAGACTGCTGGCATGACCCAGCAGCATGGCTGGGAGGACTCTCCTGAGGATGCTGTAATATATACAGCCCTGGAGACCTGTTGGCAGAGTCTGCCAGTAATTTAATTTTGCCTGTGCTGCGGGCTCTGTCTGCGGTGGAAGAGAGCCTTTGTGGAAGAGCTGCAGGCCTGCAGCCTGGCCAGGCTGACATTCCCCTGCAGCTAGATGGCTGCGTGCCCCTCAGAAGACGGGCAAGCTGCGGAGGTAGCCCTGGCCCTCACTTCAGGCCATGCCCTTTCTCAGGTATGAATCAGACTTCTTCAGAATTGGGCAGTAACTTTTTTGTCAGTAACTTCATACATGATGGAGCTCTTAAGTGTGCATTAAAAGTGTACATTTAGGTTATTGTCAATGGCACCATTGAGCATCCTAAGATTACTTTTTCCTTTGTGTGTACTTGTAAATTATTTATGCTTAATTATCAAAATTATAACCGCTGCAGCAGCCTTTGTCAATTATTACACAGCCGTATCTTGGGTTTCTTCCTCTTCACGTGCTTAGATCCTCTGGGAATACAAAGTTTATTTTAAATAAAGTTGAACCCACGCTTGCCAAAGCTATCTCCAGTGATTTCCCCCAAACTTATCAGTTGTTGCTGCTTATTTGTCCCCACTGTGCAGCATATGCTGAAGAAATACTGGTCTCCCAAATCACATGGGGTAGAGAAGAGATGACACCTTGCAATAGCAGCTCAGCACCTGATTCACCTGTCTGCAGGCCTGTGAACAGCTCGGCATGAAACATGTAGTACTCCCTGCTTTATGTCTTCCCTGCAGCACGGAAGTGGCCGTTCTCAGGTATCCTGGTGATGGATTGCATTGGGAGCACAAAACCCAAAGGGAGCTAGGTTTGGCCCAGCAAAAATGCTGGAGGTGCTAACAGGCACTGGCTGCTATTCTGGACAAGGCTTGTGCTATTCAAGCTGTACGACCATCAGCAAAAAGTGTGTATAAGATCCAATTGTACATCAATTCACTGCAGGAACAATGTGCTGTGTTGTTAGAAGAGCTGCACCTTTTGTTTTTCCTGATCAGAGAAAGAAAACAGAGTGGGAAACACAAATCCTACCTATTTTAGATGCTTTAATGCCACCTCACCGTTAACTCATCCATTAAACTGTAGTGTGAGGTGGGGAGGTTAGGAGAAGTGAAGCTTTCCTAAGCACACTGTTTATTTAAGATTGAAAGGGAAGTTTGCAGCTGACCAGGAGTGCTTCAGACATCCCATCTGCCTAGAGGAGTGCCTTTCAGTACTGCAGTGACCAGGTTTAATTCATTGCTAACTTATAGTTTGGAGGTTGCATATGAACAAGCAGTACATGTGTGATCTCAGCTCCCTTCCTTCCTTTAGCAGTCGCTCCTCAAAACTTGCAAAATCTGAGCAGCAGACTTTTAGGAGTACACTGTATCATGCTATCTCAGCTCTTCCTTCCCTACCGGCTTCCTCTAAGCGATCTGTTTATTTTTTTCTGCCTCTGTTGCATTAATTTGAAGTGCTGTGAATGATTTGAAAACAATAGGAGATGCATATTAAAAAGTTTCCAGTTGTAGTGTTCTGGTATTTCACATCAATGCTAATAGTTTAAGTGTGGTATGGCTTCAGGCTTCAATGTATTAAAATGGCAACCAGTCTTAAATAGGATAGAGCTGATTAAAAATAAATTCACACACCGTAGCAGAAATTATATTCCTATCCTCTACTTTTTTCTATGCATCAGTGATAGAGTATTTCTTTGTAATGTAGAGAGGAGTTCATGTTTCAGGTTTCTTGGTGACCATTCTTCAAAGGAAATTTTTTCACCGAGTGTAACAGTAGGATTATATAAATGGAGTCTTAAAGCTAGTAGTACTGCAATGCTGAAAAGTGTTCTGAAGTATCAGTAACATATACTCTGTGAAGCCCAGTATGTAACCCACTAAATGTGTTTCTAGGCTTCCAAAAAGGGATAGTGAATGTTCCCCAATGTTTCCTAACATACTTTTTTTCCTACTGTTTACTAGGAATGAGTGAATTTTCAACATGTACTCATAACTACTGAACAGCTCTGAAAGTATTTTATTAAATGTTTATTTGCTAAGTTGAAAATGCAAACCAGTTTTAATGCAAATCTCTCAATTATCCCATTACCACAAGAAGTGAAATGAGTATTCAAGTCCTGAAATTTTAATGGCCCCCTTATTCAAGATGTCTTTAGGTTTTCTTGCTGTCATCATTATTAGAAGAGAGATATCAGCTGAACTAATTCATGCTACAAGACTTCACAGGAAAAAAAAGTCTGCATCTATTTTTTCTAACTTATATGCGTGTGACACTAACTGTGAGGGTAAGAGGCAGGGCCAAAGTATGGAAATGCAAACTGCTGCCTCTGAAGGAAACAAAGCAGCAAGGAAGCTTAATGTGCTGAAATCAAGGGAGGTGTATCCATCTCCCTTCTATACTGAGGTGACAAATATCACAGGCTTTGTAACAGCTATCACCTGGGGATATTAACTTAAGGTTCAAGAGAGCTCATGAAAGAAAGGCTTGAAAACCGCAGGCAGCAGCAGTGCAGCCAGTCCGATCTCAAAATGTGTCCTACAGCCTTGCATCCTATTAATAGGACTGGGAAAAATGGCTGAAATGCAGTGTGTTTACTGGTTGTAAATTGCACCTTAGCTTTATTATTTTACCTTACCTAGCAGTTGTGTTTTGTCAACTGGGTGGTTTTCTTTTTCTCAACCAATGGAAGTGTGCTAAAAGTAATCTGTTTGGCTTTCAAAAATAATTTGTTGTAGTGTATAACAGAAGATTACCAAGTAAAATAAGCTTTATTACCATGTGAACTCCAAAATGGGCAAAAACGAGTTTGCCGAGTGCAAAGCTGTATTTCTGCTGACACCTTTCTCATTCCTCTGTGAGTTACAATTTGGAATTAGAAATGTTTTTAATTTCATCATTATTAAACTGCTGTATCTTATGCATTGAACCCCACTGAGCCACTTGGTAACATTTAGGAAAATGTTATGGCCTTTAAGGACAATCTTAGCAAAGAAATCTTCAAAATTATTTTTCTTAGTTGCACCTTTTAAAAGATAAGAGACAGGATTTAAGTTTGGCCTTCTTCTTGTGGGGAGAAGGTAGGGGTTACTGTATTTTGCCTTTCCCCCTGACTTGTCTGTCCTGGAGTTCCTCAATTCGTTGTTCTCCCTCACTGGCTGCAAGCTGTGGTTGCCCCAAAGCTTTTGTATTGCATTACAGGCTCCCCCAGAAGGCGTTTGGCTGGCATTTCTCCCGCTTTTGGGGAAGTGTCTGTAGGAAAGGAGAAGCTGATCTTCCTGACCGTGTCCGGAGCAGCCGGGGGAAAGAAATCATCAGGTCACAGGTTGCCTTCCTTAGTTCATGCTACAGCAGGCTTTGTTCGTGCTGTTGGGCTTCAGGTCCCTCCTGGCTGCTGTTGCCAAAGGCGCACAGGCCAGCTGGGAACAGCAACAGTATAACAGATACCCGTGAGTTGTGTGCCTTCTTCATCCTATGAGGCACTGACCTGTGGATTTGGTGAGGGCATTTCCTTCCTCAAACTGCCAGAGTAGTGTGAAAGCAAGTAAGTTCAAAGAGGTTAGAGAATTTTCTCCATAGTATTGACCGTGGCTTCTCAGCCCCTTTAATAATCCGGTCAACCCTGATGCTGTAAAAGCTTCTATGTAGTTTCTGTGACAACAGATAAGTGTTTGCAGCATCCCTCTAATATCAGTTACGACTTCATATACTAGACTTTGATGTAGACTTTGATATAGCAGTCTTCTTGAGCTGCTATATCAAAGTCCACCTCCAGAAGAAAACAAACTACTTTAGCACTGCTACTCAGCGCTACAATTCAGACATTCCTGGCTACAGTCTGCTGTTCATATGGTGTGGCTTGCTTTTCTCCAAAGGTAGGCCCATTGGAGAGGAAGGGCTTTGCACTTCTCTCATCCCGTTCCCATCAGCACGCACCACACCTGCAGTAAAGAGGGAGAAAGTCATCCCCCCTCCCATTCACTGATCATGTTCCAGCAGTGCCAATGAAACCTGCTAGAAGGCCAGGTGTAGTCTTTTGTGGGCTGTCTTTACTCGGAACTCTTCTTATTTTAATTCTTCTCTCAAAGAGATCAAGACAGGGAAATTTGACCACGTTTTCAGAGGGTGATGAGTAACAAAAATTACGCAAGCACAGTTTGCCTGGATTGGGTAGGAAAGAAATTACATTGTGAGTGTTGAAGAAGTCAGTGATGATTACTGGGGTGATTATGATCTGCTGGAGCAGGATCTAAGGCTGCATGGAAGGAATAAGCTGAGAATTTTCAAAGAGTATACAGGGAAGTGAGCCCAAGGTAATGTATGATATGCTTCATTAGGACAGAGGACTTGGTTCTACTCAAGGACTGATAGATCAGGATTTTAAGGAGGGCAGGGGGAGAGTGGGGGAGTAGAAGGGACCTGCTGCTGCTGCTAACAGCCATTAAAAAATACAAAGCCAGCTGCTCTCAGAGCAGAGCTTGATCCTTTCAGTGCCTTTAGCAGCGCAGTATATATTCAGAGGAGGGGAATTCATGAGGCCCTATGGACCTACACCATGGCATTACACAAAAATGCAAGCCTGAACAATGGGTGGCCTCAGAGGTTCCATCTGGCCTGCCATTAACAAGGTTAAAGTAAAGTGGGCTGCTGTGTCTGTGCTGCACACAATTTACACTTCAGATGTTTTAACTTCGGAGCCGGACTGGAGGGAGTGCAGTTCTGACTGCACATGGCAAGGGGCTTGTCACATGTCTGGCAGACGTATTTGGCATTGATGCTCTTTCAAGGATACAGCAATGTTATTTGGATAATTTGTAAGTACTCTTCTCAAAGTGAAGGCCAGCTCTTTTGACTAAGTCATTAAAGATCTATATATTCAGTCAACAAATGGGAATTGCAGTCGAGTCTTATTTTCTCAGGATATTTTAAGAACATAATATTAGCTAGCAGCATAGAGGAAATGTTGCAACTGGTATTTCTAGCACAACAACGTGGAAACTGCAATCCACTTTTCAGCTAAAAGGGATACTGAATACATACATAGAAATGTATTCTATTGTAAGGCATTGAATTTTTGGAACTACCAAAATACTTATCTGGTAGTGTTAACTATGGTAAATAATTTGTTTTCAAATTGGGATATTTGCATTTTAATAGGTTTTAATAATGCTGATCATAACTGTAAGCACTAGTAAATTTAATAGATAATCAGTTGAAAAAAAAACGAATACACTACCCCATTACAGTACTGCAATTCTGAAAATATATTTTAGTCACAGTCTTGTACTTTACAAGACAGCACAAGGGTAGACATCTTTCCAGTGCTGTAGAAAAAGCAGAGATTATGGCTGCTGTGAGTAGGTATCCTTTACATTTTATTCTTGATTCATTTTTTTCGTCCGAATTGCGTTGAGTTGCCTTAAAACAATATAGAACCCCTAGACTGCCTTCATACGTGTGTGTTTGATTTTTTAAAAATCCTATAATAGACCAATGAAAAAAGAGTTTATAAGTTATTACACCTGAAATATTTTAATGTATTGCAGTGGTTATTGTTCTGTTGATATCAGATAATAGTGACATTTTTACTACTATTTTGTGTTAGCTTTATTCATGAAGTAAATGATACTTTTGTAGAGAGGTAGTGCTATATCAAGAAGTATGGACATGGCTGAGAGAATATAGTTGTAGCTGATTTTTGGATAATTTCTGTGCTGACCACTAGGAAATCCCAGGTGCCAGATGCTGTTTCATGCTGCAGTTTCTCTGGCAGCAGTACGTGAGGGGATGATGGGAATCTCAATGCTGGTCTGTTCCTTTCCATCTCCTGCCTGGGTTTATCACACCCGTGGTCATGCCAGTGCAATGGCTTTTTGCCTCAGAGCTGGAGGCGTGAGGTGAACCAAACTAAATGAATACTGCAAAAATGAAAAGCAAGTAGGTGAATTATCTGAAAACTTTTGCTGTGAATGAAATGCAGAGCAGCTGAGCTAGACTCCTGGTAACTGCTTACAGTGCTAGATGGCTTGCAGTGCTCAACCATGACCTTTGGCAGATCCCTGCACCCTGCTGGTGTGGCATGCTGCTGCTGGTTTGTTTCACTGCACGGAGTGTGAAACCAGAAGGGCACCACAGGAGCAGTCACTGATGCTGCCAAGACAGCGGTGGTGGCACCTGGGCTGTGTAAAGCAGTGCATGAATTGGGAGGAAAGCTACACAAATTAGTTTGTAGAAGGCATTCTGATTCAGGCTTTTACGCCATGATGGAAGCATGTGCCTTCCTTATCTGATTCTTCTTTAGTGCTTCCTGCCAGACTGAAAAAGATGTGTGAAGAGTTTTTTCTGCACCCTCCTTTTCCATTTAATTTTTGAGTTGCGGACATAAGAGGAATGACTTTTCACAACTTGCTTATGACTTCTCATCCTGGTGGTTGGACAGCAGTAGGAGGGCTGTAACATGGAAGACAGCTTCCAAATCAGATATGTATTATTTAGGATGTGCTTGAGTTTTGTTCTACCTCAGTGAATTCCAATTGATTTGTGACCTGTTCACCATAAGGCACTGTACTGTTGTACAATGATTATTTTCTTAGTTTACCATATGTAATCCAGAGGGGCACACTCATATCCTCAAAGCTATGAGGAACCTGATTGCCCGAGAGGTCCATGAGTTTCAGACATTTGAATACCTGTAAAAATTTGATTTTACCTGACCCCTAATCCTTTGGAAATCTATTATCAGCATCTCTTTTTCATATCTAGTTCCCAAAAGGTTCCTTCTGTATTTTCTCTCGCTGATGTCATTTACTTAAATCTCCATCACCAGTTTCAAAGCCTGATAAGACTTCCCCTGTAGGAAGTATGGGGACTGTGCTTGAGGTTGAGAGCCATGGGTGAGAGCTGCAGTTTACCTCCAGTCTGGAGTTAGTTGGAATCAAGTATTTATTTGCAGGTTTGTTGGATATTTAGAAGTTCTGTAAGGAGCAAAGTCAAAGGGATCTGTCTTGACTTAGGAGCATGGCTTTCTGGCCTTTCAGTTTTTCAAGAGGGAGGCTGGTTTAGTAAACAGGTTGTTCCTGGAAGTATCCAGGAATACTGTGAGAAACATCAAGTTATTAAAGATATGGGCCCTTAGTCTTAGAAGGCTAAAGCTGCATAGGTTTTATAATTTTTGATCACACAGGAGGCATTGGGTTCCTAGGTGCAACATTTGAGTGCTGCCTGGAGCCTCAAAAAAACTGATTTATGTGCTGTCTAGATATACTGTGCCTTGTATCAGGTGGGCTTTCTACAGGTCAACTGGAAACTCAGTGCACTAACTAATAGCAGAATCCACAATATTGTCAGGTTGGTTCCTGAGTCTTGGTTTGTATGACCCAAAACATTTTAACCTATACAAAAGACACCACATACCTAGAAGAGTTCACGCTGTGTGTGTCTGAATGCAAGGTCCTTTCTGTCTGGAGGCTGTTGTTCTCTACAGATGGTGGCCTTTTGAAGAAGGATTAGTAGATCCTTCTTGTGAGATAAGAAACAAGGGTTGCTCTTCTCCACTGTCTCAGGGGAGCAGATATTGCTTACCAGATCCAGCAGGAGGCCACCATGTGGAGGAAGCACCAGCACAAGATGCAAGGATACTGAAACTGAGGAAAGGCAGGCAGGGATGAAGGATCTGGATCTGGGCTATGCAGGCTAATGAGTGCAGTTGTAAAGCATACAGCAACTCGTAAGACTGCTGTTGGGATTTTTTTAATGATACAAAAATAGATATCCAGTATTGGCATCTGATTTAATTAGTTGTTGCAGGGAGCTGGTTTGTGGCCACCCCTGTGCTGAGGAGTAACTGAGGAAGGGCTGGCAAAATCTAGAGAGGCTGACATGGGGCTGCAGCCCTGCTCCAGTTTGGACTGTCTGTGATTTGCCTTCTCCTCCAGCTAGCAACGAATATTTATCCAGAGTGGCAAAAAATAGGTCTAGTTCTTTGTTCAGCTGCAGTATATTTGTATATTTGTATATTA
The DNA here is from genome assembly GCF_951394365.1 of Tetrao urogallus. Classification (NCBI taxonomy): domain Eukaryota; kingdom Metazoa; phylum Chordata; class Aves; order Galliformes; family Phasianidae; genus Tetrao; species Tetrao urogallus. The sequence goes on along the minus strand of NC_136814.1, from coordinate 67,866,801 downwards.
TGGAAGGATACTTGCAGTTTTTCCTGTGGAAGGTACTTAACCACAGGAAGAAACTAGCTATTAGCTACTGTTTCCAGTAAGGGTTAGTATGGATTCCTATGAATTTTGACATTACACATTCCAATCATAGCCGCTGCAGTATGTTCTTGTCAACTTTTTGTGTCTTCTAACTTGCCCTCAGAACCCCAGATTGAAGGAGGGCAGACAGGCTGACAGCATAACTGAGTAATCCTCTGTTTTGCTAGAAGTCAGGATTTACACTCCAAAATGGAAGAAATGTGAACTGTCCCCGTCCCCCCCATAGAAATTCAGTATCTTCCTGACCTGTGCATACTTTGCGTAAATGAATGCAGAAAAATATTTATATGCCTTCTTTGGTCCCCCACCAAAAGTCAGATTGATCATGAGCAACTTCTGGGCTTGCATTAAAAATATGTTGGCCTTTCTGCCTCTGCGTGCTTCCAGTCTCAACGTTTCAATTTTCCTGCCCTGCACAGTGAATGCTGCTGGATAACTAAAAAGCCGTTTGGTTTAAAGTATAGATGAAATGTTAAGGCACAGACACAGTAGTGGTGTTAATCACTCTTCTGCTTTGTGACTGCTTTCTACATTGTAAATTCAGGGCTTCTGTAATTGAAGTTGTGACTCGGGTATGAATTGCTGATCAGAACTACAGATAGCTGGTTATGCTGTGCTTGGCAAGCATATCCATCTCGTCTTTCTTAATGTTTTTCTTTGGCTAGTGCATGTGGTGTCCGAGTAGTAATCTGCCATCTGCACTGATCATAACTAAGTGTTCATATCTGAATTGTTCTTTATTTTCAAACATTCTCTAGGGTTCCAATTTTATATAAATTTTATATAAATCTCTTGAATCAGATTTCATTGGTCATGGCAGGAAAACTGATGCTCGGCCTGTAAACGTCCTTCTTTTGAAACAGTTAACTCATTCTTTCTTAGCTTGGATGGCTGAGTATGAATGGCCAGAAGAATCGAATGTGTCACTCCTCTACCTTGGCCATAGTTCTTTGGCTTTGCTATTCTAAATATTTTGTTGCGTTATACTTTCAGGTGTGACATCAGCTAGCACAGACAGATTCACAGGTGAAACTGAGGTGCTTCCTGCTCATGCAGTACGTGAGGGAAGAGCCTGCACTGCTGCAGTGTGACTTTTAAGTACTCGTACACAGTGAGAAATTCTCTTCTCAGTTACACTATTAAATTTAGCCAAGAACAAGCTCCCTGAAGTTAGCAAAACTGCTCTGCATTTACATTTGTGTGACTGACAGCAGAATTAAAACCATTAAGATCATCTGTTTCTGGATGATGCAGTCTTTTATTTATTTATTCATTTATTTATTTTTAAGTTTTCTTCATCTCATTGTTAGCATTTCACTGAAGTGAACCACATAACACTAATCATGACCAAGAGGGATAAAGTGATATAGTTTACCAGGTATTGCAAAATGCTTTCATTAATGGTTGATTATTTGTAATAGTACACAGAATTAACAGACTTCAGAGAAAGAAATACTGAGCTCAAACTCATGCCATCCCGAGACTAAATCAAGAAAAATGAAACACCGAATTTTGAATTAGCAGTGTTGTTTTTATTGTGCATAAATGTGTGTTTTGTTGGTGATTGTTTTTTAAAACAAATAATTCTACAGAGAATTAACAACCAAGATTGTTGTAAAATAGATTGGAATAGAAAAACACTGAATTAATTTACTTGTAATTCTCAATACCTGCCTCAGGTAGGAATTAAAAGCTTTAACATTTGAGTCTTAATCCTTTTGCTGCCAAAATCCTCTTTTCATGCTTTGCTGTTGCCTCTGCATTTTGATATGAAAAGCTTCAAGTTAAAATCTTAAGATGGTGTAAATCTCTTTAAAATGTTACACAAAATGCTGAGTTCAACTTCTCTTTAGTAATGTCAATATGTGGAGCTTGTCCATGTTAGGTGTGTTAGGTGCAAGTTTGCAAAAGTAAACTAGGAACTGACTACTTTCTTCCTCAGTCAGTAGATCACTGTGATGCAGATTTCTCTTGGCACTAAAATGTGGCAATAGAGCTACTGAATAATCTAATTCTCCCTGCAGGTATTGAACATAGGAACTTGCAGCACAGTTTCATGGAAAACCATCCACCATGTTTGTTGGCCTTTTGCTGGAAAGGGAAGCCCTGCATGTATTTCATGTGACATGAGTTATTCTATCAATTCCATGAGCTCTGGCATGAACCCCAAAGGGATAACTGACTTGGCCTCATAACAACAAATGTGGCAGTAACTGTCCTTTATTTCTGAAGAATGAAGATGTGAGGTGCTGGTCACATTCTACGGTCCTTAACACTTGTGAAGCCTATGCTCATGCAAGTCATTTGATCCATGATAGGACAGCTTTTTTGAGAATCTACTTCAAGATTGGGATTTCAGTCAGTGCCTACTTTTGTTGCCTGATACTCATGAAACTTTGTGTATTATACTGATTTATAAGAGATATTTGAAGTTACGTGACCCTCAGACTGGTTATGAAACTTGTATTTGCTGTTAATATTAATGACAGAATAAGGAACGAGGGGGAAATGGCAGTTTTTTACTACCAGTTCCCAGTAACGTAATGGGCTTTTATCAGGACTGTGCACTTAGCTGATGTGTGGATGTGGAGGCGCTGCTGCTGGATCTGTGCTGTGTGGATCTGAGGCAGATCAGGGCAGGCATGCTGCATAGCTCAGGAGCAGCACATCTCTGACCCAGGCAGAGCAGGGCCTGTGCACCATTACCTGTGTTACCACGGTTCAGTACTGCAGGCACTGAGAAGCAGCTTCACACCAGTCCAGGTCTGCCCAGTGCTGCAAATGGGTAATGCTGGCAAATACATGTCTCAAGTCTGGGTACACACTGCAGGGTACCTGTGGTAAATCTTTATGGCAGCCTTTCCACCAACATGAACTACGGAAAATAACTATTATTTTTAAAAGTACTGCGTAGATAACTGCTTTGATGCAAAATCCTTTTTTTCTTATTCCCACAGAAGTGAAGGCTTACAAATATTCAAAATATCTGTGTGTGTGGTTTCGTGATGCAAAAAGATTAACAGTAGGCTTATTTGAAATCACAGCATAGCAGCTCATGTTGGAAATGCGTGATATATGAGTGTTTAAACCATTAAACCATCACTGATCTTAAATCTGCTCTATCTGGATGGGTTGGAGCTGTTGAAATACGCACAGCCTTTCCACGTGGTATTAATACTTTTGGAGCAAAACCCTCTCTGGTGTTATGCAGAAAAAAAAGACCTCATTTTGTAAGTTGGTATTTCAGGAGTTCCTAACTGTCAGTGTAAAGAAAACCCTTTTATTGTAAGGAATGAAAAGAACATCCAAAGCATTCCTCCTTGAGGATGCCTTTCATAAGGATTTTTTATGTGATTTATGCAAAAAATAATTTTCCTTCGTGTCTCTGAAGAGGGCTGAGTGGATAGCACAGATAAGGTTTCATGGAAAGCAAGAAAGAAAGGAAATGATGTTGTGGAGGTTGTTTTTTAAGAGCTGGTGTCTGTGTAGTTCTTTGTGCTTTGTGAGCCACCTTCCATTTCATTGTTCTTCTTGGTTTTTTGAGGAAAATAAACGCTTAAAAACCATCTTTCAGTAAAATTGTATTAGCAGATTATAAACAAATTTCTTTGCTCTCAGTGAAGCTGACCAGTGCCCCAAAAGGCCTGGTTTATCTGACAAATCCACTGCGTTTTTGTCAGCGTCTTTGTTGGGGGGGTGAGGGGGATGGGAAGCCCACACAACAAAAGACCACAACCTATTGATATGGCTTCTAGATGCAGGGGGGGAAATAGATTGATTTAGAGCTAAGCACAGAAAACTATTCGATCTGATGAGTTTACGATTGAGCATTTTTGTTTATTTATTTGTAATGATAGTATGCACTGTCAATATTCTACCCTGTGTTATTGGAAGCTTCGCAGAAGGTGAGTTTGTGTCAGCATGCTGGGGCTAGCTGCAAGATGAAAGAAAGCAACCTTAAAAAAAAAAAATGGAGGGATCTTGTTTTCCTCATTGAAATTCAATGGCTTCAGTAATGTGCTGTAGGATTAGCCAGAGGAATAGATAAACACTTTTATTTTATTTCTTCTTTATTTCTTTCGAAGAATCACGTTGGTATTAAAAGGCTGTGGCTTTTAATCTCAAATACATAGAAAGGCATGGTACATTTTCACACTGAGTTTTACTGAAGAGTAGCAGCCTGCAGTTAACTTCCCAGCATGTCACCCCTGCGCTGCCTTTTCTGGGGCAGCATTTGGGCACAGGGTTAGGACAGATCTAGATGTGGCCCCTGCATACCACGTTCTGGATTGATACCATACAATTTCGCAGTATGTCTGACAGAAAATAATTACAGTTTTGAGATTCAAATAATTGTTGATCTTTTCTCATGGATTAAAAAATGAGATTGTTGGTTTTCTATCTTAGCATCACTCTGCTTTCTGGGTACACCATAAACGCTCTGATGGAGAAGCTAGATGCTCCTTTCTCTACTGTATTTAACAAGATAATTTTGTGTGGCCTTGAAAGATTAAAAAATACAGTTTTTGAATACTAATGCCTCGTTAGACCATTCTCAGAGTTACTTGTATTTCCGCTGCATTCAAAAATAGCTTAAGAATTGCGACTTAAAGAACAAAATAGCATAAGAACTGAAAAACCCTTGTTTTTGTTTTGTGAGGAGAAAAAATCACCCTCTGGGCATGAGCAGGCAGCACACAGATGCCCAGGGCATTTTGTGTACATCACACTGGCTGCATTTATCTTGAATTAAAGTCACTATGAGTAGCTCCCAGGCTGTTTGGGAACCCCTCTCAGCCCCACAGAGGTTTTTGTGACCCAGTAGTGTCCTTTTGCACTGCCTGTCCCTAGGTCTGTGGGGCCCTTGGAGAGTGAAACACCTCCATTTTGTCTGAGATGTTTGTTTCTGTTACATCAGTCAGAGCTGAAGCTCCCTTCCCAGCTAAAGAAGGAGGCTGAAGCCATCTGCAGTGGATGCTGTTGGCAAGAATGTCCTTTCTTCAGGTACTTGTGAAAACAATGAAAAAAAAAAAGACAGCATATCTAGCCAGGTATGGCTTTAAGCACTCCCTTGTAATTATTTGATCCGCTTTAACTGCTTTGCTGGCATTCAGCACGTTGTGAAAACATCATACTTGCATATGCCATTATGAAACCTAGCTGTTTTTCAAAGCATTCGAACTGCTGGATGAAGCATTGTTTACCACGGTGCAGCTTTTGTTATCTGATAGCATTCCAAAAAATAGAAAGGGGAGCTGGTGTTGGGAATATCACAGCGAATTATTTCAGACATTCTGCACTCTTCCTCCTTACTTCCCTTTGCGAGCTCCATCAGATATGAAAACCACTACCCCCAAAAATAGTCACTAGGGCAACCCTAATGCTTTTCCCCCAACAGAGTGGAGCCACACAAATGATCCTCCTCTTGTCGTATATATTGGATTATCATCCAAATCATATTACGTGAAGCAGAATGAAGAAGCAAGCGGTTGTGCTTACCCTCCTTACTGCTTAGCTCAGCTGAGCTGTTGTTGTGAGAAAAGTGTTGGTTTGATGGCTGTGTTGTCATGCTAAAGGTGAGAGGGTTAGAGAGTGCTTGCTTCCTGACTATGAGGGGACTACTGGGACAAGGCAGAACAGCTGAAAACTGTATTTTATTTTGTTTTTGCATTTGGTTGTGGTTTGGAGTACTTGTCGTGAATTTGTGGTCATCGGCTTTTTGGAATTAACACAATAGAGAATGCTGGAATCCATAGGCTTTCTGCTTGTTCATTTGTTTCTTTTGTGTGTAGTTCTGTGTAAACACAAATCCATAGCAAAGGAGAATTTAGAAGTGTGTTTAATCTTGTGATATGTTCTTTCTTTATTAGTAGAAATTAATGCTACTGGTTTTTGGAGAGTACTGAAATACAGTGCTAGATAAGTTCCTCAAGATATTCCTTCATTAAAATCTTCATCCTTTTTGTATCATTGACGAGTCCTGATCCCCCCTTCCTGCCCCTGCTGTAGTGAAGGAAGGATTCCCCTTCAGAATAATTGCCATCTCTATTTACATTGTTGCGTTATTTTGAGCCTAAAGCTAGCAGTAAATCGTGAGAGGAGATTCCTTTTTTAGGAATCTTTCTTGCTGTTGCATTTTTGTAAGGGTTGTTCCTACTGTAGAGGCACTTCTAAGGGCTTCTTGTGGTTTATTCATCTCATGATGCAATGAGCACAGGCAGCTTTACTTTGTGTCTAACTGAAATTATTTCCATGGTGTTTCTGAAGAAGTATTTACTGCAGTTGCACTTAGGTAGAGTTTTTGAAAACACAGTTGAGTGAGAGCGTGCTGATTTTCTTAGCAGGAGCCAGCTTGCGTGTTGTCCTGGGTATTTGTAGAGATAGCACTGTGGATACATAAATCTGTGTGCAAGTATCTACATTATCAGTTTTCATTATGTTGTAATGTAGGTTTATACGGCAGAGACAAGCCAAGAGCTGAAGCATTTTGGACAAAGGGTTAATACCATACCTTAATGTGCGTGGATGCTGCCACGTGGTGTCATTTGTGAGCTCCCGAGATGGCTGCCCATTTCCTTTGGGTGTAAATCCCTTGAGAGGGAAGGCTTCTGAGTGTGGGGTGTGATCTCTTCTCTTGGTAGGAGTGATTGACAAGGAATGAATACATAGTTAAAAGAAGGGAGTGAATACCACCCCCCTGTTTAAGTCCAGGCACAGCCAGGCTGGCACATACGTATTCTAATGCGACGCTATAGCCAGATGCTTGGGTTGGTTAGTCACAAAAAGCATTCCTGAAAAGGCAAATCATAGTTTAATTACAGCGGCTGCAGACAGTATTTTATTTTACAGTGACATTTTACAAGGGATTTGAATAAAAGCAGAGAATATTTTGCAAGTAAGATGTATTGATAAAAATATATGCAAAAGGTGACTGAGGCCTCTTGAGTGGAAACGGGGGCCCTGACAGTAGGTTCTTGGTCAATTGGTGAGGTGAAATGGTTCACTGAATTGGATAACACAGCGCATACCATAGTGACTGATTAAATTGATTTGTCCACGGCTACCACCTCCTCTGCTACTGAAGCCCTTTAACCTATTTTCAAACTTTTTTTAATGATCCTAAATAAATGTGATGTTATAGAAGGAAGCCAACACAAATGCATTTGCAGCTATAAAATTCTGTGTTTCATAATCAAGGTAAAATGCACTTTTTCCTGAAGGCACGCTCATGAGTAATGTTGTATTATGCTGTACTTAGATTGAAAAAAAACTAGGAATTAGTTCACTGCTAGAAGCAAACTCACAGGACATTAATAAATACCATTCTTTAATATAACCTTCATTATAATAAATACCACATTTGTGAAGTCCTAGCTGTATTTACTGGGGGGAGAGAAAGTAAAACATTTAAGAGGTTTTGTTGTTGCTGTTCTTGTAGGGGTCTTGTTGCTGTTCTTATGTTTTTCCAATTGCAAGTTTTACTGTCTTATCATTTTAACCAGAGGATGTTTAGTAAACCTGTCAGGGAAATATAGTTGCATGCCTGTTAAGACTGAATGCTGCTGTTAAGCAAGGCCATTAATTTAAAAATACCTACAATGATTTGGAAAAAAAGCACTCGGTTAATATTGTTTATTAACTTAAAACTTCTTATACTACAAGGAAAAAGGCTTAATGTTTCTGTCTTAAAGTAGGATGTTCATATTTTATAATATGTTTAGTATTTTTTTGCTAGGAAGATGTGTACGAAATGACAGTGGGGCTTCTACGTATTCTCTCCTTGGCTGATGGGAAGCTTTACACTTGATTTGCTCATGAGTTATTCCATACTATGTACAGGCAGACTAATGCTGGCATAGCCTTCAAATTTCTCTGAAAATCACGTAATTCTGTACGCTGATGGTGAAGAAGTAGAACTATTTCACCTAAAATTTTCTGTTAGTCTCTTGAAATAAAGATAGGGTTAGCATCTTGCTAGTAAGGAAAAAGAAATATAAATAGAGAGGCTTTTGGGACTGTTTCTTTAGAGCGGTTCTGTGAAGTTCAACAGCCATTTTGTAACCTTTTTTATCAATTACACAGTTTTTATCAGTAACATTTTTATGTAGACAACATATATTCTGTGAGACACCAGCTATACATACAGCTTTGCATGGGCAAAACTTCTTGGGTTTATGTAGACTAACAGTGATTACTGAATGCAAGCTCAGAACAGTGCTGTGGTACTGCCCAGGAATCTGAACATTTTGATGTGGGCTTGAGCAAAAGCACGTTGCATGATTATATATATACCTGCAGTTGCTTGTACATAGAGTCTTCTTGAATTCTTCATGCTTGTACCAAGCATAAGTATTTGTGCTATTTTCTTTTTAATTGATTCTTGCAATTAAGGGAAAGAAAAAAAAAATCATTATTGGGTTAGTTCTCTTCAGCAGAATGCTAAGATGATAGTTGATTTAATCCGTATGCATTCGGTGCAAGTATTTGTAATACAAAAAAAAGGAGAACCATAGAAAAATAGTCAAAGTAAGAAGTCCAGTGGTGGACATGACCAGCATAATTTCATCAGGTAATTATTTCCCTGTATCAGGTGTCAGATTAATATAACTCAAGGGTTCACATTCCTGGTGCATGTTATAAAGAGGGAGTAAAGAGCAAAGAACTGTTGGAGATTTCTTGATAATAAGATTAATAGAAGTGTTTACATTTGGGCCATTTTAAAGACTTGCTGTTGCCCCTGCAGCTTGGAAGAGGTGCTCTGCCGTGTGTCTGCCTCTGGCAGCTGTTCTTTTGAAGATGACACCCCAGGTCACCACCACTTGCAATGCGGTTTGGGAATTCCAAGAGAAAACAAACAAACCCTGTTTTATGACTCTTGCTAGGGCTCTATTTATTTTGTTTTGAATTTAAACCATAAAAGCCATTACCAAGCCTCTGAAACATAAGCATCGTAAAAGCTTGGCTGCAACCCTCCCCTTGGTGTGCCTTAACTGAGGCAGGGTTTCGGACGTGATCTCTTATGAGGCTGAAGAGTTTTGGGGCACAGAGTATCAGAGAAAAGGCAGCGCATTCTAGGAGACATGGCATAGTTTGAGGCAGCTCCTTAGGAAAGGCCAAACATCTTTTCTCCGTTTGTTTCTCTTTATGGCCATGACCCAGCAACTCGTGAATTGAAACATCACCCTGAGTGAAGAGCTGTGTCCTGGTGGCTGCCCCCTCTCCTCACCCTGCTCCGAAATGTCTGTCTTGTTGGGCATATGAAGTAGTAGCTCACAGGAGTTGAATGTATAAATACTTGGGTAAGCAGCGCTGTTTGCTGCAGAGATGCATGAATATTTGGTGCCCTCTAGTGGGGTCGGAGCTATGTCTGAACCCCAGCATCTCTCCTCTGAGGAGAGCCAGGAAGAAGGGCTGACACAGGGTTTTTGCTTGTTTATTTGATTTTTGCATTCAGGATTTTAGCGTTGTATTCATGAAATTCTCAGTGTGCAGCAGGGTTTCCTAATGTAGTTGTACATTGCCAGTGGCTTTTTTGACAGCAGGATCCTTGCAGTGTTGTTCTCATGGTGCAGGGGCTCATCTTAACCACCGAGGGCACTGAGGCATCTAAAGGGTTTCATCAAAGTATAATTAGGCCCCTGCTTGTGCTTGCCAGCAGATTCAGCCCCTGTCAGCCAGTAGAAAGGTCCCGCAAGTTAGGAGCTACTTAAGGCTGGTCTTTTTGTTCAAGGAGTACCAAGGTTTTTCATAGCAAGATACTGACTGATAAGGACTATGGTAACAGAATCCATTTCCCAGTAAGTATTTGGTTTGTTGTTTGTTTTTTTTTGTTGTTGTTTTTTACCAGCATGACAAAGGGGCGCATTCCAAGTGTGTTACTTAAAAAGCAAAACTGCTTGCGGCAGTGGGATGTCAGTGCAGATGCTCCTGCTACTTCACCAGCAGACAGGTTGCCCTCTGAGTTTATGATGCATAAAAAAATCTTGACAATTTCATGCTGCATTTTATAACCAGCTGTCTCTTTTCATTTCTAGATGCTACAACTGTGGTGGCCTCGATCACCATGCTAAAGAATGTAGTCTACCTCCACAGCCAAAGAAGTGCCATTACTGTCAGAGCATCATGCACATGGTGGCTAACTGCCCCCATAAAACTGTTTCACAACAGCCCACTAGTTCTCAGGGAAGACATGAAGCTGAACCCCAGCCTTCCACTTCTGCTTTCCTGAGAGAAGGGGGAGGAACGTATGGCTATTCATCTCCATCGTATTCTCAGGAGGGAAGGTCAGAGATCTCAGAGCGTTCAGGCAGGTCGCCACAAGAAGCTTCTTCAAGTAAGTTATCTGCATCACCCGAAGAACCAAGCAGAAAGGGGCCTTCTGTTCAGAAAAGGAAAAAAACTTAAAGCATTTTCCGTAACTTTCCATTTTCTTTATCCTCTTGGGATGTCTACCTCATGCAAGTACAGGGGAAATAATTTCATTATCAGTAGCTGATGTGGAATTTTAACTACTGTTGAGGAACTGTGATTTTTTTTTTTCTTTAATAGACAAATCACTCCAAGCAAAATCCATTTGAGCAGGGTGCATTGCATTTTACCTTCTGTATGTGTGTGTGAGTGTGCACGTGCGTGTATGTATACGTATCTATGAGTATATATTTTTTTCATCAGGACACTCTCCAGCTCCCACAATGTTACTGTGAAGCAATAGACACAGTACCCATAAATGTTCCTGAACTCGTTCCCAGAATCTGTTTTCAAACGTGTTCAAAAAACAAATAAGAAAACCCAAGGAACCTCGCAAAATGAAACAAACCAAATCTGAAAAACCACACTCAGAACTAAGATAAAGACTGTTACTTTCTTGTGAACCAAAGGATATGTTCATATTTTAAAGCTGCCATATGGTACTAAAGATACTAAGACATCCCCCAGCCATCAATTTGAGTTACTTTCTTTGTCATCTCCACAGAACATCACTTTCCCCATTCCCACCCCTCCACCCCCATGCCTCAGAAGGGCAGTGTCACAACTAAACATAGCTCTCATTGCCACCGTCCTTTGGTGGTAAGGAGTTTAAAGCTCCAGAAAAGACAATGAATGTGTAGTTTCTGTGCTGGTTTCTCAAAATGTTTTGTTAAAGTAATATGAGTGTAACTGTAATTTAGATGATTGTTGTGTAGGGGAGACTGTGTAAGTTGTTAAAGAACAAACCTCTTTGAGTGGTATCAGGATACCATTCTGTTGAACCTTTTGTATTCTGTGAACGTTTAGGGGACCTTGGTGGCAGTAGTAGCAGCAGCAGCAGCAGCAGCAACTTCTCTTGGTCCCAGGTAGTGCCCTGCAATTTGAAGGGGACTTGTCCCTTATTTACTGTTGGGAGAATTGTGTAGGGATTTTTGTTGTTGTTGTCTTGTTTCTAAAGAAAACGAAATGCAAAACTAATAAGATCCTGAGATAAATAGTTCCTTAAGATAAAAGGTAATTGGGTACTCACAGTTGCTTAGCCAGCCTCTCTTTCTGATGATGCAGCACATGTACATTAAAGAAGGACAGGTGCCTGCTGTGTACAAACCTGAGTGAAAAGGTACCTGCAAACTTGCCAGAAGCCATGGACATCACCTGCTTCTTGTGAACGGGAGACTGCTGCTGACCAGCCATGGTCTGGTGTGTGCTGGGACCACACACTTCTGCATAACAGAGGAGGAAGATTGGTGGTCTCAGAGTGAGACTCCCTGGGCTGCAGCCCTTGCTGGGGGTTAATAGAGTTGGAGCCTGTCAAAACTTCAAGTCACTTTCCATTTGTAACTTCTACATTACCAAGTCATACGTACGATAACATACTTTGACAAATCCCATTGCAGATGTAAGTTAATTAGAGAAACGTATGTAATCCTTAGCATTGGCAATAAGCACAGGCTGTTAAAGCTTGAAAGAGTCAGGTAGGTTTAAGCTAAGATAATCAAACAGAAGAAACAGCCCGCATGGGAGGCTGCAGTGAGCCCAAGTCCCAGATGTTGGAACTCCTGCAGCCGATGGCTCACTGTGTGGCCGCTCCCTTCCCAACTGTCCTGCCGGTTGAGACTTGTACTGCTGCTGCTGCTGCTGCTTCAGTAAACAGGCAGTAAGAAAAAGCCTCAGCAAAGGGCACAATTTCCAGACAATTATTTTGTGTGAATTCCTAGCCAGTGTTTGCGAGAATCTCAATGGTTTGTACTGAAGTTCTCAGTGTGCTAAATGCAAAGCTTACCTTTGACGATATTGAATGTGATATATCTATAGAGAACTTCCTTGCCTTACGTGAGGATAGTAAACCTATTTAAATTATGTAGACAAATCAAAGTGGCATTGCTTAACCTTCTAGCCGGTGTAAAAACCCAGGTTAAACAGCAAAGATGCAAAACTTAGGTCACTTTGAATGTTTAAACCAAAGTTCCTTATAGAAATAGGCAATTGTGGATTTGAGAACTGGTCATTCCCTGTTTATATGTAAGAAGTTCAGAGCTGAGATGAGGAAATATTTTCAATGGGCAGATTTTTATTGGTGCTGTTTGAAATCACTGTGTGCACCGAAGTCAGACTGAACTGCAAAGAGCACATACCAAACCCTTTCTTATTGTTGATAGCTTAAGGTTTTATTTTTATATATTAGAATGTTATCACTATTACATAACATACTCAGGACAAAGAACTTTGCTCAGGGAATATACCATGTAATGTTGTTTTTACTTTACAGAATAGTCTACCGACTTACTCAGAACAAACCAGATAGACTTAGCCCTTTTTATCTCTCTATAAGTATTATGTACTGATGTTAGTAACTACCTCTGAGTTGACATAGACCTACATTTCTGATAATCAGATTTCAGCGTTTTGTATTATAAGTTCCTGTGAAGTGAAAAAGTGGCATTCTGTACTGGTTGCTTATGTGAGCATATGTGTCTACATTCACAGGGTCTGAGCTTTCAGAGAAGCTGCACAACCACAGCTCCCACTGGCTTCGAGTTGGAGTTATGGTGCTTAGCTTTTCTAGCAGGGGAGGGGGTGGGGGGAGGGGGAAAAAAAACCACAAAGACATCAAGCCCACTTTGTTTACATAGGTGACAATAAAATTATTATTCTGTTTACAGCAAAAGGCTACCTCATATTTACTGCATAAACACACCTTTGTGCTGCTCTGGCCTTAAAGGTGGCTGTTGATCTATGGTACATACTTTTTATCTGTACTGAATATGTAACTGATGTTTCACCACTGCATACTTCACGGCAAATACTTGTTTAAGATGAAGCAACCATTTGAAATGATGAGAAGTTTCCAGACATTTCTTTAGAAGTTTTTATTTTTCTGTCTAAAGGATGATGGGCACTGTTCACAAAAAATATCTCCCAAGCAGACAAAAGTATACATGCCTGAGTTAAACATAGCAGAGCAAGCTATGGCAGGTAACTACTTACTTAGCACTGGGCTGCTGTAGGAAAAAAATAAAAAAAAATGTAATTACACTCCTTCAATAGGCTGCTCCAAATAAGCAAATAACACTTGATGGGAAGAGGCACAGACTTGAATTTGGGATTCTTCCTTCAAATCTAAAGATGTAATTAATGTTCTACAGCATTGGCTCAGCCTTGGTTTCCCCTATTCACCAGCCCGTCCTTGCCAGAATGCCTCACAATAAAACTCATTTCAGTAGAAAGAGCTCAGGTACCAGCTCGGAGAGATGTATATTTCTTCAGACAATACTGGAGATAAGGTTAAACCCGAAACGAAATCTCTCCCTTCCATCTCTTTCACTCCAAAACACTCAATTTTGATCTAACCATAAGGGACATTGTGAGATACTTTATATTCTCCCCTGGGGAGAGTTAATGGAATCTATTTACAAACTAAAGAAATTAAGCCGTGAAGAACATTTGGAGGAAGAGCCAAATAACTTTTTGCTGTAGCTGCTGGTAAGTCTGGCACTGTAGTACCATCTGCAGTATTTTGCTTTTAGCTAGCTCTCAGGGAGTGCCAAAGAACACATCTGACTCCTACTTTTTCCCTTTGTAGGCCATCTTTTTCAGCCCAGCTCTATTCTGCACCAGTGTTATCCTGGAGTTCCTGCTTAGTCATGCATAGTTTTGTGAATAGAGCCCCATAAAAAGTGTTTATAGATCTTGTAACATTCTTTGTAAGAAGAATTATAAAAGAACATGGGAAATCTCATTGAGTCTTAAATTTAATTTAATTAATTTATCTGTAAGAAATGTTTATCATAAAAATATATATGTATTCCCCTGTGCTAGATATAAAAGTAATTGGGAAGATGCGTACATGTGCAGGTGCACTGATTTTAATTTTCTAGAAGTCTTAATGAGATTTGAGTATTGTTTTAGAAACAAGCAGAGCCTCATTAAATGCATCAATCTGATTTTGCTTAGTTTATCAGCAGCCTCTTCTTTAGGATACGCTGGTTGTGTGTGACCCCGTTACAACCGCCGACTGATAGCAAGAGGTTGCTTTATGAACACACCCTTCTTTCCAATGCTAAAACAGAGCTGTAAATTAACAGCTTTGGTAGTGTTTTTGTAAGAATATTGAAAAGTACCAAGGTATTTGCTACCATTCTATTTGAACCAAATGGAAGAGCAACCAGCTTTACAAAGGATAATGGTTTTGACTACCTCTTGGATTACTAAGTTAAGCAACAACTGGCTGACAACCATCACCAGACTGGCTTAAACTAGTATGCGTTGCTTGTGGTAATAATAACAATAACCATACTAGAGACCAAAGTGAACACTGATTTCTATATGTCTTTAATACTGTGTCTTATCTAGTGTTTTTAAATTATCTTCTGTAGTATAGATTACCTCATTGTCCATTTTGACTTGTATGTTGTTTACAAGGTGAAATAAAGGAAAAAAATCACTTGCATTCTATGTTTTAAGAAAAAGACAGCGAGTTGACATTTTGAAGATCATTTCACCTGTTTACTGTCTTGAGGGACTAAAGCACTGATTGCCTTTCTACATATCATGTATTTTATATTCTCATTTCATGCCTAATGTCTTTTTTTTTTTTTTCCTGTCAGTCATGGATATTGTGAGGTTTAAAAGAATTACTTGATTGAAAATAAAACATATAACGTTGGCATTTACACAAGGCCTTCGAGATTTTCTTTATTTGGATGATTAAAAAAGCCACTGCGGTCAGTGTTCACTTAATTTTAGGATATTAACCTGCAGAAAGATAATTTGCTGTATGTGTTGTTTGTGGGGGATTTGTGGAGGGATGGTGGAATGGTGAAATAAATTATTATTGCATACCTGGCTCACACTACCAGTACTGCAGAAATTGCACCCCAAACCACTTTCAGCTATCGAAATTAAACTGCAAGATTATAGCTTTGGCTTCTTATTCTCTGTGAGAATGCAGCAGTCATTAAAGTTATCAGACATCTGGGTTGTTCTCTAAGATGAAAAGCTTTCGGTATTTAAGCCTTATCCTGTCTCTATTACTTCTTTCGTAATCTGCAAGCTCACATATATCTTTTGTATGCTAATTTGAAGTAATTTTAGGTGTTGTTTTTCAGAAATGAAGGGGCTGTCATCTGCCATTACTTGGAAACGTCATCTCCAAATTACACGAAGTATTTTAGCGAATTCTATAGCATTAGCTCATCATTTTGCACTAAAAAATGGGAGGACTTCAATACGTCAGCTGCATAGCCATTGTGCATCAGTACAATCTCTACCAGTATGGGAGATTGGCAGCAAAATGTTACAATCTCTGAAATACAAAGCAGAAAAGCATCATCTACATTTCCAGTTGCATAATTTTTTATTTTTATTTTAATATTTTTTTTACCTCTGGATGAGTGAGCTGTGAACATGTGAGCTATGAACATGTTCCCCCTCTACTTGTAGCCTGATAGTTCCATCTTGACTAGTGCAATACACAAAGATAGAGTATCAGACATATCATGCCAAGGAGAAGAATTGCTTTGGTTGAAGCTTCCTGAATAGTCAATAGAGTAACACCAAACTCACAGGCACAGCTTTTTCCATTTGCTTACCTGTTGTATAAGTCTTAGGACATTTGCTTCTGAGACATTGCCAGGCTTTCTGTAACCCTCAGTCCTGAAACAAATCAGCCTTTTTTGAAAGAATTGTGTTTTTTCCAGTGAAGTGTTGGTCCAGGAGCTCTGGGCAAGTCAGTCATTTCAAAAATATTCTTAATTCATGAAAGGCTCCACATCCATCTCCCTCTCTGCACGAGTCTTCTTGTCCCTGATAATAAAAATGTCCCAAACGCTTCACATGCTTAACTCTCCTGTATGCTTACACAGGAAGAAATTCTGTGGCAGGGGTAAGGGAGTTCTTTCTGTGGATGTCCTGCTCCTGTTTATTGGTGTAATTTAGCTGATGCCTTGTAATGAAGTTAGATAAGAGACCTCAAGGATCATCAAGTTCCAACCTCCCTGCCACAGGCAGGGCCACCAACCTCCATATCTAATACTAGACCAGGCTGCCTGGAGCCCCCCTCCAACCTGGCCTTGAACACCTCCAGGTATGGATCATCCACAACCTCTCCATCTCTAGATACCTCTTTAAATAAAGGCTTTACCTCCTACTTCTCTGTGAAGGGCTCAGCTGTGCCTGGTGGCATCTGCAGCCACAGTGCTGTTGACCCAAGTCAACCAGTCAACTCCTGCAGGTTACACAGTTCCTACTGTGTCCTACAAGCGTTGCCCACTGCACAACTGCACAGTAGCTGCCATTGAGCCCCACACACACTTTCAGGTTGCTGAAGCTCAGTTAAAATGCAGCTGGTCAATTGTTGCTTCCTGGCTGTTGCATGTTTCGCCTCAGGTGCTATTTGCTGTGCAGCACTTAGCCTAGATATGCTGGGCCAAAGCAGCCAGACAATTCATAAACCTATGAAAGTGAACTGGTGACATGACTCCCATTTTACCAGCCAAAAAAGGGTGGATGAGGTGAAAAAAAAAACAAGTACTGACCTTTGTATGCAGCTTTAGATGCTTACAACTTCTTTTCTTTTTTACTCTCCTCCTCTCGAGTCCTTCAACTTTGATGCTCTGTCCGACTCTGGCTTTAAGTACAGTCTCCTTCCTTTAGCCACAGTATGGCTCAAAGGCTTTCCTTTTCTGCATACATGCATTCTGTCCGACCATTTCCTGTTCACATCATGCCTTCCTTGGAGCACACCCTGCAGCTGCTCCCAGGAACATTTCACATGGCCAGTTTTTCCTTTGCACCTTTGGTGTATGTGTTGGTTCCATGCCACGAGTACACACACTGCCTCAGTGAAGGACACGTGTCTCCTCTGTGCTGTATTTGCACACCATTAACTAGAGGAGCTCCCAGCCCTGGGACCACCATAGCTCAGGCTTCCCCTTGCAGAGCTGTGCATTTACTGCCTACAAGGACATGAGAGGCACTGTAGCTGAGCTCAGTCCAGACTAACCAACACTGGCACAAAGGACAGACCCCATTATCTCCTGCAGGAAGCTCTGCTGTAGTCACAAGAGCATTGCACCCATAAGAGCCTCCCTCACCTTCGAGTGTAGCCAACCAGCATCTCCTCCTGACTTCTCTTAGACAGTTTTATCCACAAGCCCCCCAAAATTTCTCAAATCAGAGCTCGCAGTGGTGCTTTCCAAGGATTAGGACCGATTTCCAGCTGTCCCTACAACTGGAATAAGCTGTGCTTCCTCTTGTTGCTAGCAGCTCACTAATAGCAGCCTACCCATCTCCTTCATCCCTCTTAGCTGTGCTCAGGACACCTCTGAAAACAAAATGGTCTGGTTTGTATTCTGTGAGCCTTACAGCCAGTCAGCGTAGACTTGTTTAAAGAGAGCTGCCCATCGTCATCTCTGGAACTTCATTCAGCTCCTAAGTCTAACTCACAGAACAAAGCCTGTCCGCCTCTTTTTACATTGATAACAGCTAGGCAGGAGGACACAGTGGGCACAGGGGACAGAATGGAAGAAAACACCGATCAACACAGATGCTGAGCAACACAAGGTGAGGTTGCCAGAAAATCCTGTCAGTCCAGTGAGACACGTGAGAACATGCCATGCTCACCCAGAGGAAAACCAAAACCCCCCTTTTCCTGAGAGGCCACCGCCACAGAACACAGGCTAGAAAGAACTGGGGCAGAGTAGAACAGGAAGGGCTGAGAAGGAGGAGGGCAGGAGCCTCTGTCAGCTGGCTTCACATGGCTGAAGAGGTGTGGGCAGCTCATGGGGGCTGTGGGACTCCCACTGCCTGTACCCTGCCTCATCCAGCACCTCCAGGCCTATCCAGATGGGTCCAGCTCTCTGGTCTGAGCCTGGTTTAGCCCCCCATCAAGTCAATACGGAAAGGATTTGGGTCACTGTAAGCTTTTGTCAGAAGGGTTGCCTGAATTAGTTCTTCTGTTTGAGATGAAAGGACGAAAGAGGTTCATCTTTGTTCTCCTGCTGTCATGACCCCATCCCATCCCTGTCGCTATTCTCTGGTTCTCAGCAAGGCCCCAGCACCAGGTCATAGGTCAGAGAGATCTGCGAACTGCTTCCCTAGGGAAACCTGAACCGGCTCCAGCACTTCCAGAAAGGAATGGAGTCAGTTGGTGTCACTGAAGTTAACTTGCAGCAGCTGTCAGAAAAAATGCATCCTATATACACAAATAGACACCGACTAACCAAAAGAGAATGGCATCTGTGAATCTGGGGGCATGTAGGGTTATACATTGTCCTCCAGTTCTAAGACTTGTGCCTGAGTTCACTGGTGAGCATTCTGCTCCTGGAGATGTTACCATACAGCACAGATGAGCCCACAGACAAAAGCATGATTTTGAACAGAACCGAAGCACTCAGACTGGGTGATAATATATCATACATAGTCATATATTATACAGGAGTTTGCACAGGTCTTCCTTTTCTTCCCTTCATAAAAACAGGTTAAATAGGAAAAAACACTGATATAATCGTTGCTCACATGGAGCAGTATACAGACCTAACATGAGCCATCTGCCAGAAAGAGATTTTCTTGACTCACAGTTTAAGATCTAAGCAAGGAGAAAATGTCAAACCATCAGTCCCGGCACACACTTATCTCAGTCAGCATTCTGTGAATCTGTGGTAGATGTATTCTACATAAATCTGCTTCCCATCCAGAGCAGAAGTGCCTGTTTCAGAGGCGAGCTTCCCCACAGCTGCCAGAAGGATCTGCTGAGCAAGGGATGCCCACATGCACCATGCAGCCCATCCAACAGCAATCTAACTGCAGGGTTGCTGCTACATATATAGCATCACATAACACAGGTCAGCAGCCCACATGAGCACATGCTGCTTACACAGGAAATTCACCCTAGGAATTAGGAGCTGGCACTGCACATGGCAACATCTCAGCTGCTATTCTTGTTGCTGTCCAAAACAAGCCCAGATGCCCATGGCACAGACCTATGCCAAGAAGAGGATGTAGCAACTCTCCCAGCTATCTGGATGGCACTGCATATCTCTGTTCCAAAGCACAGACAAGCCACTGCTCTGAGCTGCATTCCCACAGCTTGTAATATGCACAGCCTCCATCCATACAGAGTAATCTCTTGGTGATTCAAGATCACTCCCACAGCACCAATACCTACACACCACACATCACTGTACTACCTTTTTCCTCTTTCCCACCATGCTTTCAAGCCATACTTCTGATGGAAACCAGCAACAGATAAAAGAGGGGGGAAAAATAGCATTCTTTCCCTCACGTTTTCATAATATAGGTCCATATATGTTTACACTGCTCTTCCAGATACCTTCTCTCTTGAAACAAATAACAGAGAGGTCTTCTGTATCTCTGCAGAAGCTCACAGGACAGGGCTCACGTCCAGCAGCAGAGACTCCTTGAAGAGGTGAACCTCGTGCAGCCATTGCACTGGTGGTTCTTCCTCCAAGAGGGCACCCACAGCATCTGCTCTGCTCCAGTGGAGAACAGGTGCCCTCAGGAAACACAGGTGATGTGAAGATAAAGGAGTGGCAGCACCCTGCATGTCCCATCCACCTGTCCCCGAGGACAGGGCTCATCTGCTGCCGATGCCTACGGTCCTCTAGTAACAGCCTGGGAGATGCTTATTTTTTCCCCAAGACATTCCAAGATGTCTTTTTCTTTCCATAGCACAAGCCACAGCTGAGCTTGAATATCAGTGTTAGGTCAACAGAGCTGGTGAGGAAAACAGGAGTCGTGTAATGGAGTAATTAAAGGGGGATGGCTTTCAAAACCGATGTTTAGTTTAGAGCTGTAGACTGCCAGATGACAGCGGAAACTCTCCAGCAGCATTTCCCTCTTTGGAAAAGAGAAATCGTTTTCCCCCTCACTTCAAAAGCCCCTCATAGATTTCCTGTACTGTTTACGTCACCGTCTTTATCAGCTCAGCTCTGTTGGGGATTTCCATTACTTTCTCAGTCAGCACTTTTCAGTACTTCTAATGCACTGAGCACCATGATGAATGCGATGCAGGAGCAGAGCGGTGCTCAGACCTCCTGCTCCGAGACTCGCAGAGTGCAGCCATCATTCCTGCCAGGATGTGATCCAGCTGCGGACTGCAGCACTGATTTTCCTGCATCTTTCTTCAGTGGAGAGTGGGAAACACAAGGAGAGATAACACACATAAGCGGTGTTGTACCTGTGGTACACCAATAGCCATGTGCATCTTTAATGGGAGCAGCCATACAGGGAAGGTATTGCAGGGATAAGTGCAGATCTACCCATTATTGATGTGATTCTGTTTTTGCAGTTCCTCCCTTTCCCAACAAGGTTTACAGTCATAGTTACGTCCCAGTTCCTCACCCCAGCTGAGAGAACCATTTCTCCAGCCCTACCCCAGGAACCTGCAGGGCTGTGCTGGATTTTTTTTTTAATTTCTATTTTTTTGGCTTCCTCCATAACACTGACAGCACTTGCAAAAATCGGGCAGCTTTTATCCTCAGCAGAGACTGCTGTTCATCTGCATTCCTACCTTCTAACATGAAAGTAAACCAATTTGAGATTAAAACAATGTAAGAAAATGTACAGACAAACTGTAATTAGCACCTGTTTAACAATTTAGGAGAATAACATAAGAAAATACAATCAAAAAAAGACAACCACATATCCACGAGTCCTCTAGGACATGACCCAAGTATGCCCATCAAGGAAAAAGAGGAAAAAAAGAAATCCAACCATGCCAAAACAGCAGGGCTCTCAGTCTGCTGCAGGCAAAGGTTGATTGCAATTAAAGGACGTCAGAGGCAAACAACTGCATCATTGCAGGGAAGAAATTCTTAGCAAACAGGAGTTTGAGTAACGTGATTTTTGCCTTTGACATTCAGGTAAAGATATGTGGTATTTCTCCCACGTTCTGTAGGGTGCTGTACAACATATTATGTGCTTGGAAAATAAAAGAGAGAGAAAAGAAAAAGAGAAGTTTAATGTTCAACGCGTTCTAAAAGGAGCAGTAACACATTATAAAAGTTATTTCTCCAACATAACAGTAGCTGATGTCAGCCTGAGTTTTTCAGGGACTCCGATCAGAGCTGCTGTTGCTAAGTATGCAGCCTGGGGATGGACATATCAAAACCATATCAGACGAGCGTGATACAGTTTCTTTTGATAACTGTCCCTACTGCCAGATTTGTTTTAAAGAAGGAAAGAGGGAAGGGAGCAGGACAGAGACAGACCACCAGACACCCCATCTGTTCGCATATGAACTTCAGTTCTTTGTAGGGCTCCCAGAAGAGCAACTCAATCTTCCAGTCCTCACAACCAAGCTTTTAACTTTTGACATAATTTTGTCATTGCAATTCCTCCTTCTGACACTTGCAAAAGTGAAACATTCATCTAAGAAGGACAGGATTACGCGGCTACATAAGCTACTCACCTTGCACTCAGGCACACTTACCTCCCACAGTCAAGTCCACCATTGGCACACTGCACACAAACACAACTCCAGAAGATTCCCCAAGTGCAGAGGGAGCCCATAGAAGATGACTCTAAGGCAGCACGTCCACACACTGACTTGCTCTTACAGGCTCTGTTCACCCCTCTCTCCTCATGCTCAATCAAACGAGTGAACTATCTCCACCTGAGCTTCCTCCTGCTGCTGGCTTAATGTTGAGGAAGAAAACCTGCTCTCCCAGCCCAGCTCTCATCTTGCTCCCAGCTGTGCTTTCTCCTTAGGACCGTTCTCCTCACCATTAGAATCAAGGAGAAAACCTTCCAGGCCCTCCATGCTGTTGGCACTTGCCTCCAGAGCCATGAAGGTACATTTCACACACACCAGGTCCTCCATGGTGCCAGAAAAGCACCAGAATGTAATAATAGTTCAAGGGCTGGAAAGGCTCTGGTGGGTCTCTCCACAATGTGGTGCATCTGAGCTACAGTATGCAGGACAGGTTGGCAACCAGCAGCCTACTAGGAAGAGCTGCCTATGCTCTCAAACTACACCAACTTGTGCGTGGAGCAACAAGTCAATAATGCGGGAGGAGGGGGAAGGAAGAGAATAGCTTTGTGTTTACAGACACATATAGCTGATTCTCACTCCTTTTCCCTTTACACAAGCTTCTGCAGTATAAGAACCTTCCCAGTCTGGGCAAATATGACCAGTCTAGGTTTTATTTCTATCAAGATACATCTGTCATCTTTGGTCACCCCCACATGAATGGAATAAGAACAGAAATGTGTTTTCATTCAGGTAGAGCACTTGTATACTATCAGTTTTGCTTCTTCCTTTCATCGCTGTCATTTTGCCTGCTGCCTGTTTGTTGCACATCGTATGGAGGGAAGCCCACATACACTGAACAATGAAAAAACACAAAATGCGGCAGATGCTGTGATCTAGGAAATAATTTTATTAAAAACTGAAGGGCAGCATGCTTTCTTCAGCATTTAAGAGCGGAAAAGATTTATAAAACTTCTCACTACTTTTGCCATCCAGTGTCTGCACTATTACTAAATTTCACCACTTTCTGGAACAAAGCAGAGCACCGACGACCAGTGAACAAAACAGTATCGATGCAATAGCACACGCATGGACGTATTTCGAGAGGTATTGCTTTTGATCTGTTCTTTGCTACAAAGGATGATGGGGAATTGCTGTCCCAAAAGCACTTTGCAGAGGAAACCAGGATGTTGCCATAACGGATATTAATCCCCAAGGAGAAAGCAAAGGAAGAACTCAAGCACAGCAAATTGCAGTGGCCGGGCAGCGTTCATCAGAGGCACCCGATTGCTGAAGGAGGCACCGGAGATCGTAACCCAACTTACATTCATCCTTGTGCAAAGCTGTAATTTCTGCTCAAGTTACAGCTTATGAGTCTTAAAGAGCTTCCTGAAAAACGAAACAGGTGTTCTCAGCAGACACAGTCATGGCGTGGCTGTAACTTGGATTTGCAACGTACACATTTTATGTTCATTATGTGCTAAGTAAAAGTTCTCGTGCACCTCAAACTCACCTGATCTTTAAGCTTGCTGAAAATGCCTTATCCTCCCCATAGCCATAATGACTGTCAACTGAAAAGCATTTTGCTCCATTAAACAGCCCAACACAAGCCCATCTGCTTCTGCTGCTTTGTGAAGGGTCTGCAGGGCTCTCCTTCTGAAAAGAAGCGTGCAGACAGTTTGCCAATCAATACCTAACAATTCTGCAACTTTTGCTATAAGATCTCCTCTCGGTACTCTCTAATGACTCTCTTATCATCCTGCTCTCAGGAAGCTTAAATGTCAGGACTTATTAATTAAGATGGTTTGTCTTCTCTTATTAATCCCCTAAGTACTGAGAACCCATTCCCCTTTAATCAAGAGCAGCTGGGACCAACACTGCACAAGAGACGGAAGAGCATTTTACTCGGGCGTACTTCCCGTGACTGCATTTCTGAAACAATCACTAAAGTAATGGTCACTGTTTCTCCAGGAACACTAAAATGTGTCACTATGATTTCACTTCCCAAAACTCCATCAAAACGATCCCTCAGCCCACATCAAGCTCAAGGTGAACTGTACTGAGCCCAGTGCTGCTCGCGAAATTGCCGCCTTCCGCACCTGCAGGTGCTGAGCCTTCACTTTTGCACTAGGGTCTAAGAGGGTGCCAGAATTTACTGAAGGACAGAGCCCTGCCAAAGCCTCATGCGTTTACCCAAGTGTCTGTTACCTCATGGTTTTGCTTTCCAGTGCATCTATCAAACGATGATAAGGAGATTATGATTCAGCTGTGCTTGTTTCTTAAATGGAAATAGCACAGGATAAAAAACAAGGTTTTTGCTATTTGCATTCCACTTCATTGCACTGGGGTTTTTAATTCAAACACATGAGCTACTAAAAAAGAATCAATGGCAGAAGTTCTATGAACCACACAGGCAATATTTAAATATTTTGGATCATTGATCCCTCAGTTCTCAGAGAGCTTCTCACTGCAAACACCCGTTGGGGGCTGGAGCTGGGACCTGCAGAACTGCAATCTTTCTTGTAGTGAGGGGCTGGATCATGGAGCCCAACCCCTCTGCCAAATCAGGCACCCTACCACAGGTGGCACAGGTAGGCTTCCTGTTGTGTCTTGAATATCTCCATAGAAGGAGACACCACAGCCTCTCCAGTCTCGCATCCTGCTCCAGTGCTCCATCACTCTTAGTCTAAAGGAGTTTTCTTCCCCCCAAGGCATCCTGGCTAACAAAACAAAATATCTGCTCCTATAATTCACAACTGCTGCATAGTAAAAGCTATGACCAACATAATATGATTTAACAACTTAGAAGCATACACTGTTTTATGCTTGATTTCCCAGACACACCTTGGAAGGAGCCAGCAATGGGTTTGCAGCCTGTTCTCCTCCACCTGTGCACACCAATGCTCCTTTAAATCTGAATTATTACAGGATGCTTCTACCTACCTTCTGCAGCAGTGATGGAGAGTGCCTCATTAAGTACAGAAAAGCAGGCTGCAGCCTGTTTTAACCTCTGTTGTCTCGGAAACAGCCCTACTTGAAACAACAGGTAAATAGTCTTTGCACATTGTGTACAGCAAGTAAACATTTGCTATTCATTTTACCCATTCACCCACAATGTTTAAATTTCCAGCCACATATTTTTATGCAGTAAAACGCATTGCTTCCTGTAGTATAACACAGCTCTTTCTCGTCATTTGCAGTGCAATGCTCTGTTGGCACAGCACAAGGCTGGGCTCTCACTGCTGGCAGCTCACGGGGCTGAGGTGGGAGGCACGACCTGCACAGCTCTCCTCAAGTCCTCCTCAGGAGCTGCATTTTCTCCTGGCACTGAATAATATATAGCAAGACAAAAGAAACAAGTGTGGCATAGAGGGAAGAAGAGGAAGGAAAACCATTATTTGTACATCGGGCACTCCAGGCTTCCCGATTATTTCCTTGCTAATCTATGAGGTCTATTCCAGTAGTGAAATTCCTCTTCAAAGCATGAAAGCGGGCAGAATTTAGATAAAATTACATCAGGACGAGGACATGGCTCCCTGTGTCTCCCTGCTGAATAAAACTATTCCCAATTTCTTTCCTGCCCTCCCAGCAGCCGAGAGGCACACCCAGAGATGCAGGCACCCTTCCTGGCATTCAGCACAAAAGCACTTGTTCCCTGCCTGTGCCAGGTCCTCAGGTTTCAATCCAGGAAGGGGCAGGACTTTGTGTTATTTTCACCAGGGTCATTTATGTGATCTTTTTTTTGCTCTGCCACTAAAAATCACCGCAGCATCCTTCTTCCAGCTGGTGTGTTTTATTCTCTGGAATGGGATATTCATCTGGAATGGGATATTCATCTGGAATGGGAACATCCCTCCTAATGCTGAGCTCAGAACTGTTCCCTGGAGCAAAGCACATCCCTACCAACCCATGCATCTCTCACCATTTTGTAACCGACTCAGCTTTTCGATCAACTTTGTGAAACAGCCTTTGCAAAACCTGCAAGTATGTACAGAATTGTTTTATTTATTAAGCCTGGTTGTGCTGTAATCTAAAAGGAATGTGTTTTAGATGTATTATCCAGGTTCCTGTAACAGCACTTGTTGTGCTTTAGTCCCCATCATTCACAGCACTCCCTCTCATCTGGAAACTGAGCATGCTTTGGGCAGCAAGGACCATCCAGGATGCTGGATCAGAGGACCTGCAGCCTGATTACCATCAAGGAATTGTTAAGGTTGGAAAAGACCTCTAAGATCACCTTGTCCAACCATCAGGCCACCCCCACCACGCCCACTAATCACATCCCTCAGTGCCACGTCTACATGACTCTTGAACACCTCCAAGGACAGTGACTCCACCACCTCCCTGGGCAGCCAGCACGAGCACACATATGCATTTTATTGCACTGAGAATATTTGATGTTCCTTTCTACTATATTCAGTTGTCTACAGCATCATAGTCATAGTATTTGAGTCAAGCACTAAGATGTGACATATTTTCACACACACAGTTGTGTTCTAGTCACCGACCTTGTTTTACCCCAGCAAGCTCCCTGATTCCATCTATCGCCCTGGTTTTTCAGGGCAGTGGCTTTAGAAGCTGTTTCAGCTCTCACTTACTTACAAATAACGCGTAATGGCTGCAAGAGACTCTGTGCTTCCTACACAGGGACTTCCATAGCATAGGTTTCGATGACAAGCAACAACTTCCAGCTGAAGCCAAGGTGCTCTCTTTCACACAGAATATGTGGTGTAAAGACATCCCACACCTATTAACACAAAGTTGTAAGCATGCCTCTCCTCAGTGAGACATTTTTAATAAATCAAAACTGAGCAAGCCAAAGATACACCGGTGTGTTATTAACCACAGGATTTAAATTCACAGAAACAGGAACACTACCAATGCAGGTCACACTTCTGATCATTTAGGTGCACATTTTGATTTTATGAGTTTTTGGATAGGGAACAAATGGTTCACATACCTCAGGTGCAGGGCTTTGCCAGGACACAAAACTAAAATGAATGACAGAGCAGAAACAGCCTCTAACACCTCAGACTGCTGAAGAGCTCATGCCGAGTTTCTGACTGTACCTAGTAGAGTTTTGTGCAATACAATAAATGGAATCCTATCTACCTTCAGTATAGTTAAAGTACACTGTTTGTTTCATGACAAATTTCAGGAATTGGCAAAGCACAGACTGACAGCTACTATCTATGCATCTCCACAACCCAGACAGAGCTGCTACAGGTGCCCAAAAAGTTCCCAATGCCTCCCATTATAGGACTTGTTTTAACAGTTTGACCTGAATTTCCTGAATCAGCTCTACATCACATATTGCTGTGTGCAAAGATTAAGCCAGAACAAATCAATCATCCCATGGACAAGCCTAAGTACAAGTGCACTGTTCTGCACATCTTAAGAAAGTAAATCCAGAGACCATAGTGGGCATCCTTCCCTTAAGAGGCACTGGAAACATCACAGCCTTGTAAAGAGATGTATATTTGATACCAATGGGTTGCACACCTTGGATGCAATTTCATTAGACTTTGACCTTCTCTTGTGAAAAAAAAAAAAGAAAAAAAAAAAACCAAACAAAAAAAAAACCAAACCAGACCACCACCAACAAAAAAAACAACCAAGGCTTCAGTATTAACATACTTACCTACAGAAGTAGTTAAGGTTTGAGGCGACATTACATTTTCAGGAAACACATTGATGATTTAGTGAGCACTGTGGTGATGGGTTGACGGTTAGACCAGATGATCTTAGTGGTCTTTTCCAACCTTAATGACTCTACACATTTAAATATTTTGACAAAATAATTAATAAGTCATTATTACAACCATGGAGTCAAGCTGTCAGGTTAGGAAGTGTCAGAACTAAAAGCAAATACCTACCAATGTACACAAAATAGTAGGTACTGTGTCACAGGAGACTTACAACAATGACAGCACCTAAAAGAAACCACAACACCATAACTTTGGAAACATAGTTTAAAAATCTCCCACTGAAAAGCACTAAGGTGCTAAAAACTTCGGGAAATGAAACTTGAGATACTCCATCTCTACTCATCAGACCAGTGAGCCACTGGACTCTAAATGTATGACATCAAGAGCTGGAATAAAAACAAAACAAATATCTACATCCAGAGAACAGAAACAAAACCCACACAGGTGTATTTATTTCTTTATTTAGAAGTAAAAGCGTGACATTTCTGTCTACGAGCCACTGACATATGGCGTGGTAAATTCAAAGACAGAAAGATGTTCTTAGCTTCCAGATTCCTTCCTCTCTCCCTGGAGCTTTGTCCAAGCTCTTACACATCAGATGACAGACTCGTTCAAGGCAGCCGCTGCAGCTCCAGCTTTTCAGCTGACGATGCTTCAAAGACATCATCTTCAACACTTTCTTCTATTGGCTTCATCTTTGCTGAAGTTCTCAGGTAGGGTGATGTCCGGCCTGGGCCTGCCACAGTGCCAAAGAAATTAGCAATTAATTTAACAATACATACTTGCTATTCATACCGATCTGTAACACAGAGTGCAGACTCTGATGATCCTTGTCTAGTTCTCTCATAAGAGGATTTTATGACTGAAGGTTTCTTTTTTTTATTTGGCCACAGGCATGAAGAAATCCTAGGTGCAGGACAGCCAAGCTGACATGCACCAAGAACACCTTCAGGCTTCAGTGCAAATCCTGACTGCGTGAGATGCACACCTTGGTGTTCTTGAGAACCATTTTCTTATTGTTAGACTTGATACAGGCTAGTTTGTTTAGCAATGGGGATCAGTATATCAGTTTAAAAACCAATATAATATTGTTTAGCAAAAGGAATCAATGAGTGCTAGTTCTAAATCTTTCCATTTCAACTTTGCTTGGCATGTAAATAGCCTTGTTTATCTCATCTTGCAGGAATAGCCTTGTTTCTCTCAATGATTCTGCTTCACAAGAAGCGTTGGAGCCACAATAGACTACTTCTATCTTTGCATCTACCAGGTGCAAGGTCCTCTTCCTCAGATTTCTCATATATTGGATTAGAGTGCACTAAGATACAAGTTGCTCATTATGGCTTAGCAAGCAAAACAAGTTTGTCAAATTGGGGAAAAACAGCTACAGGTCAGCCAGAAGTCTCTGTGATGAACCTGATGATGTGAAAAACAGGGAGAAAGTAAGCGGTCGAAGACCACAGGCAGGTGCTACTGCACACTCCCAGAGGGATATAAGCATATATTATTGAGTTCTCGGAAAATCATGAATATGCATGCAAATGTATTGCATATATATGCCTTAGCTGTTCAAATGCAGAAGCTGAGTCTGAGACAGCAAGCTTGTTTCGTCAAGTTGCTCAGTAGCTATCGTGAGGAATAAAGGAATGCCGCTTTCTAACACAAGAGAGTTTTCTTCCCAGACTTCACATTTTTCTCCTAAAGGACACTAGGACTGGTTGCCTACATACAGAAGTTCCATACATCTGCATACTTGCTCTCGCCATGAAACAAGTCTCACATTTGCTGGCTAACCTCAGCCAGGTACATGACCTCAGCCCTAACTGCCCTAAGCTTGTAGGCAGCTGAACAGCTACCAACATCCAAAAGGAATAGAGAAAGCTCTGAAACACCGTTTCAGAAGAAAAAAGCAAGAGGCAGTGGTCCTGTCTGATTGATCACCTGCATACAATTTACAAATGCAAATTTTCTAGAAAAAAAGAACTAATAGCTATCACACAATCATTCAGGCTTGCTCTCACTACATAAAAAAGCGCTCTGCTGAGGAGGCCGATGAGGAAGGACTTCTTTCTGCAGCATATTTCACACAAAGAACAAACAACACTTGTCTCAGGCAAGAACAGTAAGTGTTATGGTATTGCATTTTTAAGTCATATTCACACAAATGCTGTTTAGCTTTCTAGAATTTTTATGTTAAACGTATTAGTAATTCATTCTACCATTCAAAACGCTATTTTACTGGCACGATAAAGGTTACTCACACATTTTTAAGAACTGGAACTGTTAAGCACTCCTTTCTACACAGATGGGTTTTTCCACAACCACAAAACCTTGCCTGTTCATGCCTCCACCCAGTGCTGAACAGAAGCTCGAGACTGAACCAGATTCAAATGCAGGCCTTCCATACACTGCTCCTGCACTCTCCTGAGGTGCTAAACTCAAACACCTATTAAAATACCAATTTTGCTATAACCCACAAGCTGGGTCAACATGGCAAGCACACAGTGAGAAAAGGCCAATAAACATACTATTTAAACAACATGTTCCTGCTTAGCTCAGAAATTTACAAATCCAGATTCATAGATCAGCAACTTTGAGTTATCTAAAGCAAGTGCTGCAGGGCTGAAGCACCTCCCCTATGAAGAAAGCTTGAGAGAAATGGGCTTATTCAGCTTGGAGAAGAGAAGGCTCTGGGGAGACCTCATTGTGGCCTTCCAGTACTTGAAGGGAACATATAAACAGGAGGGGAAACGGCTGTTTACAGGGGTGGATAGTGATAGGACAAGGGGGAATGTTTTAAACTGAGACAGGGAAAGTTTAGGTTAGATATTAGGAGGAAGCTTTTCACCCAGAGGGTGGTGACACACTGGAACAGGTTGCCCAAGGAGGTTGTGGATGCCCCATCCCCGGAGGCATTCAAGGCCAGGCTGGATGTGGCTCTGGGCAGCCTGGTCTGGTGATTGGCTACCCTGCACAGAAGGGGGGTTGAAACTGGATGATCATTGTGGTCCTTTTCAACCCAGGCCATTCTATGATTCTACGAAAAGACACTAACTATATCATTAATAAGTATGACTATCAAACAATAGATTTACTGAACAGTACTAAAACGTTTTTAAAGAACTGAAAAGCAGCTGAATCTGTCCTTCTGATTGAGTTTAACTACTTCTGCTTATCACATACTTTGGAAAAAGAGAAATAATTTCATTTATTAACAAGTTACATACAGATGGATCATGTATGTGAAGCACATGTACCATAACACACAAATCTCACATGAATACCTTTTGGAGGACGCTTGCTGAGTTAATGTGATGTTATCAACAGAAAGCATCATGCTGCAAACGACTCACTCCGTAAGCATTACAGAACTCATGTTGGTTATTTCCTTAATATAAAAGCAAACAGTTAGTCGGGTTTCTTAATTACATTTAAAACACAGTTTTGTTAGTAATTGTAGTATGTGGCCAATTACTTAGAATTTTTCAATCTTCCATTGCTAAGCACTTTGAACTTAGCCTTACATCAGTTTTCTTTATGAAATGAGTTGGTAGTTTTCAGAACAGCTAAAAGCATAATTCTTTGGATTATACAAAATAATAAATGTTCATGTTGTCAAGAACATGGAAATAAAGAGAATAAAATCTGTTTTAGTTGTAGTAGTCATATATCATATCTGTAAAGGGAAGCTTCTGTCCACACACTTGATCATCCAGCAATGACAAGACAGAAACTGTGCAGAACTTCTGTATGCTGCATTTCTTTCATCTGTTGCTTTTTCTAAAAGAAATACAGCTGTTATTTCCATATGTTCCTCACTGAATATTTTTTTGTTTGTTTGTTTGTTTGCTCTTAAGAAATTAGTGCATGATTGCAGGAGAATTCAGGGGAATAGCACTGGGCCCTCTGTATGTACCTCACACTGAAAACTAAAGAACACACATGAAAAAAGACTGACTGAAAAAAGTGTGTGACAGCACTGAAGGTTTTTGAAAACAGAACAGCGGAAAGGTAAATGGCAGCTTTTTCCTTCAGCTTTCTCTGCGATCTGAGAGGAAGTATGTACATGGCCATAGCACAAAGGCAGTACAGCTCTTCAGACAGAGCTCACCTTGGTAGCAAACCCATCATTGGGCAGCAGCATTACACAAGAAAAACAAACTAACAAGTTATTTTGGCAAAAAGAAAAAATAAAGCATTATGATTTAGTCAGGCAAAACATCTTTTATCAACTGCAGGAGTCAAAATTCCACATTAATCAAAATGCAAAGAAGAACGAACTGATAGCATTTCCTGAGGTGTACTTCTACACTGCACTACGAGTAACCCCCCCCTGCCTCCCCAGACATAAGAGAAACATTGTACTCCAGAGGCTGCTATCACACCTCTTGTTGCCAGTGATGTGGCAGTGGCACAGCCAACTGTTGTTCTCAGAGCATCTAAGAAATTTCCATCTCTCTCTTGAGCAAAGCACACACCACACACCAGAAAAAATATGATACATAAACCCAGAGACATACAACAGAAAAGTGTTTTTAACAAGTATTTGCTAAGAATGGGTGCATCTCAGGAATTAATGTAATTACAGGTGGAAATGTCAAGCATTTAGATTACTTTCTCCCAAAGCTGAAATACTGGTGTAAGCGTTCTGCTTCTAGGCCTGAAAGAGAATTTTAAATCCAGCTAATTGTACAAATACACATTTACAACTTCTTTCAGGCTTCTGAGAGTTTAAGTGCCTTCTATGCAAAGAACTGGCTTCAGTGCATGGAGATCTGCCTTGAAACAGGTGAAAAGCCAGCTGAGAGCTTATGGGTAAAGATCAGAGAACAGACCAACACAGGCAACTTCACAGCAGGTATCTGCTTCCTGAACAAGAAGAGCAAGTAGATGGAAGCCTTCTTCAGATAGCTGGATGATGTCCCACAGTTGAAGGCCTGGATGCTTGGGAGCTCTGACTGCCCACGTCTGGTGGCAGCAGTGCCAGGCACGAGCAGGCCAGGAGGTTTCTGGAGACTGTAGTAGACAATTTTCTTGCAGGAGCGATCGATGAGGCGACTAGGGGAGGTGCTCCGCTGGACCTGTCACTGGCGAACAAGGAAGAACTCATCAGGGAGGTGAAGGCTGGTGGTAACCTTGGTTGCATCTTCCAGAAGCTGGTGGATTTTAAAGATACTAAGAGAGGTGTGCAGACAAACATGAGAGTTACAGCCCTAGATTTGAGGGCAGCGGACTGCAGCTTAGTCAGGGATCTACTCGGTAAAACAATGGGGCCATGGTCTGCAAGGGCAAAGAGACCCAACAACGGCTGGCTGATCTTCAAGGACACCTTAGAACACAAGGACAGTTGATTCCCAAGTGCAGAAAGTTGAGCAAGCGTGGCAGAAGGCTGTCACAGAGGTACAGGAAAGTTCTGACAGAGCTCAGACACACGTACAAAGTGACAGCAAGGATGAGCTCAGGAAGAATACAGAAACATGGCCCACACATGCAGGGATGGAACCAGGAAAGCCAAAGCTCAGCTGGGCTTGGATCTAGTGAAAGACAACAAGAGCTTCTCCAAACACACTGGCAACAAAAGGAAGACCAGGGAAACTACGAGGCCATGGCTCAGAGGGGCACAGGATCTGGGGAGAAAGCAGATGGAAAAGGCTGAGACAATCTGCATCTTTCTTGGCTCAGTTTTTAACTGGTAAAAGTTTGTCCTGAGGCTTCCCAGGTCTGCAAGTGTAGTGGCAGAGACTGGGAGACTGATACTGTACTTACAGGAGTTGGACTGAGTTAGGGACCGCTAAAGTCAACAAGCCACACAAGAGACTTTGGAACTTCCTGTTCTGCATCCACGAGCACTAAGGGGGGGCTGAAGGAATTGCGAGGCCACTTCTATCACCTTTGAAAGGTCACAGCAATCAGAGAAGAGGAAAAAGGCGAATGTCATGTCCATTTTTGAAAAGGACAAGGAGAACACTGGTTCCCTGGATCTTTCTATCAGCCTAGTCTGAGGTTCCCAGAAAGATTCTGGAGCTTATATTCCTGGAAGCTGTGTCAAAACATATGAAGGGCAGGAACATCGCTGGGAACAGCCACCGTGGATTTACCATGCTCAGATTGTACCCCACCAACCTGACCACCTTCTGTGGTGAAATGACTGGCCCTGTGGATGGAATGTAGTAAATGCTGGATCATAACAAGGCCCCAGGCAGCTTGCCATCAAATCCATCCAGTGAAATTGTTGACTGGACTACAGCATGGGTGTAAACTGGCAGGACTGCTGAAATCACAGATAATGAACAGCAGTACAAAATCCAGCTGGCAGCTGGTTACCAGCAGTGCCCCTCACAAGTCAGTACCAAGGCACATAAACTTCAGCATATCTTTATTAATGACCAGGGTGATGAAACAGAAAGCACTCTGGCTAATTCATTCACGACAGCCACATAAAGAGGGAAACCATATCCCAGAGGACAGAGCTGCCAGTCAGATGGGGCATTCAGAAGCTGGACAAATGACATGAGGTTCAGAATCAAATTCCTGCACCTGAGACACTACAGGCTAAAACAGCATTATAAGTTGGGCACTAACTTGTTTGTAAAGCAACATTTCAGAAACAGACCTGGGGGTCCTGGTGGACACCACACCAAATACAAGTCAGTCGTGTGCCCCTGCAGTGAAGAAGGTCATTCACAAATTGAGCTGTATTAGCAAAAGCACAGCCAACACATCAAAGAAAATGGTTATTCTCCTGGATGTGGAGTGCTGTGTCCAGTTTTGAGCTCCCCTGTACAAGACAGACAGACATACTAGAAAGAGTACAGTGAAAATAACCAAGGTGGTCAGGCTGGAGCACATGGCATACGTGGAGAAACTGTGAGAACTGGGTGTGCTCAGCCTTACAAACAGAGGACTCACAGAGAATCTTACTGTTGTCTCCATCTACCTAACAGAACAGCAAAAAGAAGACAGTCAGATTCTTCTCAGAGGCATGCATTGAAGAACAAGGGAAACAATCGTAAGCTGCAGTAAGGGAAATGTTTTTCACCATGAGGGTGGGAAGGTGCTGAAATGGGTTGCTCAGAGAAGGTGTAGGATGTTCAACCTTGAAAATATTTTAAGCTGTGAGGAACAGAATGGAACAATTACATGGTAAAGTATTTTTTTTTCCCTTAACTTCAGCAGAATTTAGCCACAATAAATAATTGCCAGTGATTCTTTCCCTCATACATCTAAATTCTAACTACTCAAGAAAAAAATATTCCCTGAATCAAAGTAAATAATACTATGTGACCCTTTATTATTGCTAAACAGCTTATAGTTAGCAATAAACATAAAACAGACAATTGAGCATCTTCTGTTATGCTGTTGTTGCTGTTTTTAAAAGCTGCTTTCCGAGTTCAGACTATTGTTAAAGTTTAGATTTGGGAAAATTAAAAGTAAACAAGATCAAAAGCCTAGAAAGAATTGTTTAAAAGGATTCTTAAAGGAATAAATTCCTAGACTGGAAGCTAAAGGTCAGACATGGCTTCCCTCACTTTGTTCCGTACTGATCCCATCATACAAAGTACAAGGAAGTAGAGCCTGGCAGCACATTTGGAGATTTTCCAGGTGGCCTCAAAATTAGTTGTGCATCATTCCTCTCCAGATGCTGCCAACACAAACTGCCTGAGAGGAAATGCAGAGCACCCCGTTGATGAGGGTAAGCATATTTTAATTTCTACAAGCACTAGTCACAGACCAAAGGAGATAGCACTGTGACAGGCACTGTGCATTGACACTATTTTGCTCCACTGCTATAAACATTCCATATTATATCTATACTTCCACATTATACTGCAAAGGATTACAATACACGTTGCTTTTTCCACCGTCTACATGAAGTAGCTTCAGTTAGCATACTAAGCCTTAGGCATTTACAGATTCACTACCACCACTTCCCTACGCTTGGCTGGTTTACAGCAGCATCTCATAAGCTACGTT
The DNA here is from genome assembly GCF_951394365.1 of Tetrao urogallus. Taxonomy (NCBI): domain Eukaryota; kingdom Metazoa; phylum Chordata; class Aves; order Galliformes; family Phasianidae; genus Tetrao; species Tetrao urogallus. The sequence continues at coordinate 67,831,086 of NC_136814.1, read as the reverse complement.
CTGCTTCCACTGAAGACAACAGAAGTTCTACAACCATCTTCAGTGATCAACCAAGCTGTGTTCAAGACTGGTATGAACCATTTCTGAGCACTCACGAAGAGAAGATGAAGAGGAAGTCCCGCGAAGAAACATCTGCAAGCCATCCTCACTGTCACTGGTACTGGCCATACTGTTCCTCATCTGCATCACAGAGAGCTGTGAGCAAAGACTTGGCTGCCGATCAATCTTTTTTGAGGCCTAAAAAAAAAAAAAAAAAAATTAGAAAAGGGATCAAGTAAATTAAAAATTAAAACAGAAAATAGGTATTTCTTCTGTAGCTGACAGTCTGGTCTCAGCTGTGACTTTAAATCACGAAACAGCAAAAGATTCTATGCAGTGTAAATTGATTTAATGGAGATACAAGATGCCAGTAATACACTGGAGTTAGAACATCAACAGCCATGAATTATTCACTTTTAATTCTTCTTTGTACTGACTTCTCAGGTATTTTCCTACAGACAAATTTCTTTTTATTGTCTGGCAATTCATCACTAAGTTACTGCAATCATGTAGGGCTTTCATGACATTTTACCTTATGAATTGGCTCTTGATTCTGATGAAAACAAATGAAATGCATTGTGTGACCATTACTCTCTATGCAAAGACCTTGGAATTATTTTCCATTTACTTGTAGTACTCTGAGATATCTCATATCACATTTATATGAAACAATACATTGTATCTCATTAGGTATTATTAAGAATCAGAAGGACACCTGTACCCAAAAGGTACAATGTGCATGACAAATGCATAATGTATAACTCAATTCTATTGAACTTTATTTAACAGTCAAGAATTACCACTTCATTTCATGTAGAATGATGGTTTTCTGAAGTCTTTGTGATGCATCAGTTAGAATAGCCTTTCATGCAACTACTTTCTCTAAAATTAAGGAGCTGCTGCAAACTAAAGTGAAAATATCATTTAATGAAAAAATATACATAAGACTGTGAAGCCAAATATCTGTATATTTGTGCGAGCTCTTCTAAATGACTCATGAATGAAATATATACTCAGTGTATAAATAACTCCAAGCTGCTGTTAGCTGGAATAAAGTTAAAAGGAACTTCTCTGTTCATACTGACACAGCTGCATGTCATGAAGCCATATTTGAACCCTATAGGGATAAACACAGACAGGGTAAATAAAGAAAGTCAAAGACCCTTTCAGCCCTGATCTCACCTAGCCTGATGGGCTGGGCATCTATTGGACTTTCCAGGCTCTGCAGATGCAACTGAACATCAACCAAAAGAAGCATTTTGAATAGTGAGGACTGCCATATGATGACAGCAATACCTGCACTGGCAGCACAACACAAGGATTTGATATTTGGCAGGTATGATAAGGACTTTTCACTTAAAATCAACAAATTAAACTCTTACACTGAGTATTTCATGTGGTACTATCAAGAAATACTACTGCTACAGTTTTGTTGTGCCAGATGTCAGCAACACAAGTGTCTTGTGGATAACTTTGTACACCAGGCACAGTAACAACATCCTAGTGTACCTGGAGTCATCCACACATTAAAAAGAAGAGAATGATAAATGGGGCAGATAAGCAGAGAGAAAAGTAGAGAGAAAAGAAAATAAATAGGAAATAGAAGAAAAGAAAAAAGGGAAAAAAGGGAAAAATGAGGGAAAAAAAAGAAAACTGATAAGGAACATGGGAAACAGCAGTCACCTTGGAGATGCTGGCTGAATGCAACCCATATAGCACAAAGGAGCATGTTGCTACATGTTTGTTCCAGTTGCCATACTCCAGAAATGACTTTCCACAGAAGTATTTTTTTATTTTTTTTTTTTTTAAATACAGTACATCTCCCTCCTGTTTTCTTGCCATCCTTTCACCATCCCCCCTCCAAAAAAAAAAAGTTAACTACATTTTATAAGAAGTACATTATAGATGGTATATATATTCCTGCTAGATCACTTATCTTCTTGCATTAGTAAGACTTACAACCTCAGATGATGAATGAAAACAAGGACCTGCAATAGTCTTGAGGATCTAACTGCACAACAGGGTAACCCTCTGTTTCAGTGACCAGTATAATTTTGTAGGTCCTTAACCAGAAGGCAGAACAAGCAGTGCTTTAACAACTGTCCTTCCAACACTCCTTTATTTTTCTCTTTCTATAGCCTACAGAAAATTCAGAAAACTTTCAGTATTTAATTAATCATAAATACATTACAAAATATATCAGTAGGCTTCACGTGTAAAGAAGCAGTGGCAGCCACTCCTTTTGAATCTCTTTTCCAGTAAATTCATCACTTTGCAGAAATAACTACTTAACATATATTTATAAATGGGCAATGTGATAAGGATTTTTGCTTTGAGTTGGTGCAAGTTAATAAATACAGAATATGAAAACACCATATTAACATTTTCCAAGCTTTTCATAAATGATGGTGAAAGTTCTTCAAGTAAATTATGTATGAGAATCCTACAGCCAGTACATAAAGAATAAAAAAAACCCACTACCAGCAGCCGAATGGCATCCCTTGCAAATGTTGAAAAGCCCTGTAACTATGGAATGAGACAAAGTGAAAGTAAAGTAAGATAATAGGATATAGACTACAATAGATATAGACTACAAATAGGCCACTCACCATGATACCTAAAACATTCAAAGAAGAATGAGTTACAGTCAGAGTCCTTAGCAAAGGTATTTATACAGATTTCATGTCTTTTCCCAGTGACTATCAACCCGACATTTCCCTTTTTCTCCCTTATATTTACAACCTGCAAACACACTTCAATGTTATTTTTCTTGGCAAGATGTATTAATGCAGCTGTTTGATTCCAGCACAGGAGTTCTTTTAAAAATATCCTGAAGCCTCTTTGTACAAAGGTACCCATTTATTAGTAAGAGCAGATATCCAGGAAGAAGCACCTTTTATCTGCTGGGCACCACATCCACCAGCTGATTAGCCAATCCGTCCAGAATCTGTTATTCACCTTTCTTGCACACTGCAGTGCTAACAATAACCAGTATCAATGGCTGACAAGAACACTGCACTGACACACACTTTGGCATTAAAAGGCAACAAATATGAATTCAGCAATCTGTAGTGGCAGATTAAAGAAAAAATAAATGGTACTTTAAAGTTGAAGCAATGATACATGTACTTGTGTGTAAATTCTAAAATGAAACTGCAGTTGCTTACCTTGTCATTTAAGGTCGGGTCATTCAATGAATAGAGTTTATTTGTAATATCTTTGCCAATAAGATACTTAAAGATCTCATAAAGAAATGGCTCAGTTTCCAGAAAGTATGTCAGTCTTTCTCTGGACCAGCAAAGGAACTTGCAATTATCATCTGCAATAATGGTGACCTGAGAAAACACACATGGAATTAGCTCTTCTCTTTTGATTGCAAATAAGTGCTACCATTCCATTTGTGCCTCTAGTTAAAATAAATTTAAAGCCATATAACTTTTTGATATCCCTTAGAAAATTGTATTTACAAATGTAAATCTTCTCAGATGGTTATCATTATCAGATTTTATCTGATAAACAGACCAGTTTGTTTTTCAAGAAATCTAGTGGGAGATAATATGAAGGGGAAACCTCTCAGAAGTCCAAAACAGCAAACATTTATGTTAGAATAGATTTATACACAGAGTCAGTCCTGTACTGATGACACATCCCAACAGGCCTGCTACTTGGTTTTAATTCCTGTGACTGTGCCCAAGTAGGAAGAACTGGTGCAAGCCAAAGGTTTCCATGAACAAGTTTAAAAAAGGATAAGGTAAAAAACAAAACATAATGCCTTTCTCTCTTCTACCTCAGACCTCTGGATCTCACAAGCACTGCCTTGCACTTGGACCAGGGACCCACTGGCTTAGGTACTGACAATTCTGCTGTGGATGGCTGCAGTCAAATGAGGTAAGCTGTAACACCTACAAATTCCTGGTCACTTGTCCAGCTATGCCAGAGGAGGGCAGTGGCAGACAGAAATCAGCTCTGGGATGTTGCAACTGCATGCTTTGCAAAAGGAGTTCAGAAGAATTTATGAAGTGTCCTATCACAAACTACTTTTATCTAAAATATTTATATACACACACATACATACACATATAATATAAATACACACACACACACATATGAACATATATATCAAGCCTAAGATAAAATGGAAAACTGTCACATACACTTGAGTTTTAACTTTACAGTCTGAGACAGAGGAATATCAACTTGGGAAAAACTTGGCAGCATTGCCAGCAGATGGAGTCCCTAGGACGAAATTTTCATCCTGTGTTGATGGTGCTGCCAAGAACATTTGTGTCATAGCAAACTGCAAGCAAACCTCACAAGTGAAGGATACACAAAGCACCAAGACTGCAATAACTTTCCAGGCAGGCACAAGGAGGGGTGTGAGTCTTTACCCCTTCAGCAGAACTGATTCATATCTAGTAATTTATGGGAGAAATAGATGGTATCAATAGGATACAGCACTGCCGGACGCCTCGCTGCCACGAAATGAATATGTCCTGACAACCATCTCCCTCTGGCACTAAGCCTACTGCTTGACTGGAACGTGTTACATCAATCACTGATTTTAGATTCTGCCCTACCCTTCCTGCCTCCTCCTCTGCCACAGTATCAGCAGGGATGTATCCAGTCCAGCCACAGGCAGTCAATATTACACATGCAGTTGAAGAATAGCAGGAGGTAAACAGTGATTTCAGTACTACGTGGAAAAAACCCTCTCTAATAGTAGTATCTTTACCACAAGCTACTGTATAATATATTCATTAACATTCTAGTATAATTACATTGCTGGAGATATATACTCCTATTGCTCCACCTCTAAAGATATATATTCCTCTTGTTCCCCTAGGAATATTTTAATTCTAAACAGTGCAACCTCTTTCAATTCATGCTGCTTTAACAACTTTCAGATGATTCTTTCCTGCATTTTTTAAATCTTCATTTTAGTAATGAATTTAGTAATCACATTATACCATAATTAATTTTCCTATTCTGTTTTTGAACTAGCAACAAGACTGCTCACATCATCACTTACCTCAGCAAAACTCTCACCTATAAATCAGTTGCAAACAGTAAAATGAAAGAGAACAACAGGAAAAGACACAGTAAACACCATCATGATACTGTTTCGCAGCATTTCATTTTAAAAGTTACTCTTGACATGGTCCAGCATCAGACACCAGTATTAGAAAGCCAGCAAAATTACACAAACCAAACAGTTCAGTATTTCCTGAAATTATTTGGGGTTTGTCGCTGTCAGTTTTATTTGTTTGCTTTGAGTTTTTGTGTGTTGTGTTTGGGTTTTGCTTTGTCTGGGTTATTATTATTATTAATTGTCTCATTAGTTCCCATCCAATGACATTTAAGCCAAAGCGTACCTGGAATTTTTCACCCCGGTTCATCTGAGTTGATCGAAATTCAGGTGAATCTATAAAGGCACAGGGGTAAATATTATGCAGAAAATGCCCTCGATAAGAAACCTTCATTCTAGAAATAAAAAAAGCGTGAAACATCATTTCAGAACCACAGAGGTTGAATTATTTTATTAAAACTGAATATGATTACTGACAATGGTAATGCAGAAGGCTAAACAGACTGAAGTATGTACATCTTCTGGAGTTGGAGTCAACCTACTTTCTGCCTGAACCTCCACCAAATCCAGATGTAAGGTTAGCAGCCGATTCTGGTTGCCTGATGTGGTGTGTACCCCCAAAACACAACTGTTAAAAATGAAAAAAGATCTGAAGTGTGATGCTCTAGATCCAAATCAGAATCAGGCTTCCTTTAGATAACTAGTTTCAGGAATAAGCTGCTAATGACTTTGAAGAAAAGTGATGAAACCTGATGTCTGCACAGAGACTGCTTAAAATTTTGGGCATAACCTAGCAAGAACCTCAAGATCACAGCCTGGACATGGTAATTTATTTTACCCTTTCTCATTTGGGTCTGCCAGCTAGGCCTGAGCAATGCACCTTCCCCCTTTCTGTCTGCATGTATAAAGTGCAATCAACTAATTTCAACAGGCCTCTTGGTTTAAAGCCTAATGGATGGTTATTTTCTCTTTCCCTCATGCACAGTACTTTTTAACCTTAAAACCTGAGAACGCACTGAGGAAAAGTCTTAGACACCTAAGACCAGAACAAGCTTCTTGTTTGCTCTGAAAGACTCTTGTTATAAGAATGTAACCCCCATTAGAATCAATATGGCTGTACACACACATGGAGGCACCAAGTTTTTGCATTAAGAGATATCACAGCCATTTGAAATAGTACCAAAAACAGCATATGGATGTATACTATGTGGCGATAGACCATGATAGGCAACAAACAGTAAGATTTAAAAAATTAACACAAATATCCATCAACTTTCTCATGAATTCAACCACCACACAACTCATAAGAAGCTTTATAGCACCTACTTCCCCTTCAGCAGGATGCTTAGCCTGTCATCAACTGATGTTTTATCCTCTGCAGCATAAGCTTGACCTGCCTTCAAAGTCTGAATGTTGCAGAATTGCCCAGTTAATCTTTGGAATAGCTCTGGAGGCACATGGAGTGGTTCAAACATTCTCTTGTACAGGCTGCTGAGCTCCTTCTCTATCTTGATCTAGAAGGCAAACACAAAAGACATCAATACAGAGAGACAGCCTAGCCAAGAAAGGGTAATACTGCATGCATGCTTTAGCTGCTAAATCTGAGTAACATCTTTGTGTTCCTTCTGTTCAGGCAACAAAATAACTGGTAAATGCTACATCTATCCACAATGCTGCCTATGACAGGGCGACCAAAACCTTAGCTAAAACTGCAACTCCAGCAATCCGGTGCTTCAGGAACAACATTTCATATAAAAAGTATGGTAAAACAAGCACATGGAATCTTTTGAGACTTCTGATCTAGCAGTGCATAGAACTTGCACCAGATTTACACAGGAAAATAATGAGATTGCCGGTACTTCCCACACCATGCCCACAACTCATTTTGGCCACCTTTTGGGCTTTCCTGGGAATCTTTCATCCCTTACTTCTTGGCTTACCTGCAGCAGAAAAGCAGGACTATGAGTCCTATAAAATAAACCCATCATTACAACATGTGTGTTGAGGGAGAAAAATACAACTACCAGCTCAACATCCCATATCTAAGAGCCCACCCAAATTCATGCAGCAGCAGGGAGGGAAAGGAAGCTGGCTGAAATATATTTAGTTTGGGTCCTAAAACAAGATGTAAATATTTCATAAATCAGGTGAATTTATTTCATAATAAATATAAGCAATTGGTTGAAAGGCCGCAGACAGAGGGTGATGGTCAATGGCTCTATGTCCAGGTGGAGGCCGGTAACAAGTGGTGTCCCCCAAGGGTCTGTCTTGGGACCGGTGCTCTTTAACATCTTTATCAATGACATCGATGAGGGAATTGAGTGCACCCTCAGCAAGTTTGCTGACGACACCAAGCTGAGTGGTGCGGTTGATACGGTGGAAGGAAGGGATGCCATTCAGAGGGACCTCGACAGGCTGGAAAGCTGGGCTCGGGTGAACCTAATGAGGTTCAACACGGCAAAGTGCAAGGTTTTGCATTTGGGCCGGAAGAACCCCAGGCACCCGTACAAGCTGGGAGGAGTGGTCCTTGAGAGCAGCTCGGCAGAGAAGGACCTGGGGGTCCTGATGGACGAGAGACTCAACATGAGCCAGCAGTGCGCTCTGGCAGCTCGAAAGGCAAATGGGATCCTGGGCTCCATCAGGAGAGGGGTGGTCAGCAGGGACAGGGAAGTGATTGTCCCTCTCTACTCGGCTCTTGTGAGGCCCCATCTGGAGTACTGTGTCCAGGTGTGGAGCCCTCAGTACAAGAAAGACATGGAGATTTTGGAAAGGGTCCAGAGGAGGGCGACTAAGATGATCAGGGGGCTAGAGCACCTCCCCTATGAGGACAGGCTGAGGGAGTTGGGCTTGTTCAGCCTGGAGAAGAGAAGGCTGCGGGGCGACCTCATTGCAGCCTATCAATACCTGAAGGGAACCTACACCCAGGAGGGGAGTAAACTCTTCATAAGGGCTGACAATAGCAGGACTAGGGGAAATGGATCCAAGTTGAAGGAGGGAAGATTTAGGTTGGATGTTAGGGGGAAGTTCTTTACGAGGAGAGTGGTTAGGCCCTGGAACGGGCTGCCCAGGGAGGTTGTGGATGCCCCGTCCTTGGACGTGTTCAAGGCCAGGTTGGACGGGGTCCTGGGCAACCTGATCTAAATGTGTATGTTTGGTGGCCCTGCTAGGCAGGGGGGTTGGAACTACATGATCCTTGAGGTCCCTTCCAACCCGGGTGATTCTGTGATTCTGTGATTCTGTGAAATACCAAGCCTGGAGATCTTTCCTGAATGAAGGCAGCAGGGAATAGGACAGAGTTCTGGCCTTCCCGAAAGCAGAGGCTGCTTGAACAAACAAATTAGAAATAAGCACCAGATTATGAAAAGATAACATAAACAGAAAACAAACAAACAAAACAAAACAAAAAAAAAAAAAAAAAAAGGAAAAGCAAGAAAGAAAAATGGTAGAAAAAGAAAACAAGTTACCACTTCAACAAATGAGAATGTTCCAAGTTTAGACTTGGAATCTATTCTTCTAGATTATTTATTTATTTAATTTCTGTATTTCCATATTAAAAATAGGGGAGAATTAAGCAACAGCAAAGTCCAGGAGTCAATTTTCAGCTCATGGTAGCAAACAGAGCAAACTGAGAAGTTCCTGAGTATTCTGTACCTGGAGTAGGATGCAGTCCAAAATGACGAAGAGTCTCTGGACTAACTAAGGCTCACAATGACTTCAAACTCTGAAGTACATACAATTTCCTCCCCAGAAAGCTATTTTAGGGCAAAAAAATATTAATCTCAGCCCTAAGAGATTAATGTTTCACATCAAAAACTCTCCCTGTTCTGGCAGAATTACATCTGAGTGCTGAACATTGATTCAAGCATAATGAAAGTTTTTGGAAAATTCATGACATTTGACCTTTTTTTACATCTAGAGCAAATTGAGCTGAAGCAGAAGCTTTACAGATTTGTGGAACCGTATTTGAAGGATACCACCCATAGCCTCAGCTACTGGATCTACCCGTCCCACATATAGGCAACAGAAGCCCATGGCAGTTCTTTGGAACTGACAAACATGTAGGCAGAGATGGTGGGTTCATCCCACAGAAACAGTAAACAGCTACTTATTAAATTTCTACACAGGAAGAGATAAAGCTGCTTAGGTGACCTTGACATTACCACTTCATGACATCACAAAATGGTCTTTGCAGCCTTCGTTTTCCATAAAAGTTTAACAAAATAGTATCCCAAACCTGTAGACTTTACCTTCTAACCAAAAAACAACGCATAGAGAAATAATGGTTATAACCCACTGAAATTTTTATGCAGCCTTACTGCAAAACAGACACCAATACCTGTTTTCAAAAGCTTAAATTAAAAAATTCCTCAAGAACTTCTGAGAACTTTCTTTTCATTATACATAGCAAAACTTACTATTAACTTTGTGAACACTTACCACCCAAAAATAAATTAAAATGTTCAGGTTTTGTTCATTTACTTTTTTGATCTGTTCATACATATGCTTCAACCAAATGTCACTTACTGTCTCCTCAAAACGTTTCATTAGATTTATTTCATTACTTTATATTTTGTTACATGGATTCCCTTTTCCTATACTACCAAAGAATATACATGCCATAGAAATGCTACCAGGACAGTGAAAAGGATGACTGGAATGCAACTGTTTGCACAGTATTAGCAATAAAGTCAAAGAATCATAGAATGTCTCAGGTTGGAAGAGATTTCTTCCTTCCTGTCCAAGTCTCTGCTCAAGCAGGGCCACTTAGAGCAACACCACCCAGTACCTTGTGCAAACAGCTTTTCAATACCGTCAAGGATGGAGATTCAACCGCCTCTCTGGGCAACCTGGGCAAACACTCTGCCACTTGCACAGTAAAAAGTGGTTCCTGGTGTTCAGATGTTACCTCCCGTGTTTCATTTTGTGCCCACTGGCTCTTGCCCTCATACCAGGCACCACTGAAAAGCGTCTGGCTCTGTCCTCGCTGCACCTTCTTCTTCAGTGTATGTACATACTGATGAGATCTCTGAGCTTTCTCTTCTCCAGGCTGAGCAGTCCCAGCTCTCCCAGCCTCTCCTCATAGGCTGCAGTCTCTTCTCCATCATGGCCCTCTGCTGAGCTCCTTCCATTATGCCCATGTCTCTCATGCTGGTGATTGCCCTGAACTGTATGATTTCAAAGTACGTTCCACATACACATGACATTAGGCAATTTGTTTTCCCCACAACCTTGATGAACTCCCTCATTCTTAACAGACATATCAATTTAATTTGTACCTCTGTCTATCCATCATCACTGCAACTGAAAGAGAGACAAATTCCTTCCTCAAATGAATACAAGCAGCTCCCAAGACTCCTGAATCCAAAGCAGCGCATGCAGAGAGGATTTGGCCCTGGAATGCTGATTGTTCCCTTAACTGAGTACACAATTCCAATTTCATGATCTTCCTCTAACATTTAACACTTATAAGAGAAAGAAGGCACTCCTACTTTCCTAAAGATTGACCAGGTTGAGCAGTGTAGATATGCTTCAGATAGTCTTGGTCGTAACAGACTATTCACCCTTCACATGCATAGCTGACTGCTTCTCCAGTCATGCTCATGGGTCGTATTCCAAATGAGCCATACGGGGAGGTGTAATGTTTTGTTCAGCAGTGGTTGAAATATTCTGGGATCCTGCCAAAGCTCCAAGTCAGAGCTCTGTACAGACACTGAATAGAATCCTTCAGCTTCCACTCAGACTAAAAAAGCCAAATCTGTAAAGCTCCAAGGAATCAAACCCACAGAAATAATCTTCTAGTCAGAAAAGAAACTAACTGCATTTTGCATGCTCCATTTAATAAAATAAATATTTAACAACTGGAAATATTAATTATTCATTTTGTAATATCGCTAGCTTGTAATTATTCTTCCATTCTTTTCTTTCCTTAAAAATGTAATTTGTGAGGATGACTAAATAAAATTGATTTTGAGATGGGCAATAAAACAGAAGCAGAAAGAAAAAACTCATTCAAAATCAGTTCCTAATAATTTCTTTTCTTCCTTTTTAGGCATTTTCCAGCTTTCTGTAGAAAAACATTTAAATTGCCTTACAGTTCACAGTAGATAGAATATATCAAACAGCTAAAAAGATGTGTGACTATCACACATCACTTCAAGTAACCCTGTTGCTCATAGCCTGTAACAAAGTGATTCAGACACTGTTTGGGATGCTACCCTGTTTCCATGTAATTTCCACCATGTGATTGAATGAAGAGTTGAAGAGAATGAAAAATGAAGAGTTCTGTTTCCAGAGACACTGACAAACCATAGCACCACACCTGCAGCGGTGGTAAGAATACGAACTTCCTGAGAACCAGACCACAGATCCCAGTACAGTTTAGATAAGCAGTAAGTTATCTGACTTCTTCCTTATACTGCTACAAAACAGCAAGGAAATACAATCAAACTACTACATAAACACAGGTTAGTAGTTAGCAATAGCTGTACAGACTTACTCTCAAGCCAGAGAAGAGGGAAGGCAATACCACACCTCCCAACAGCTGTTAGGTACATGAGTTGAATTACACTGGACAACTAGCTTAAGCTGGATGTGTAACTTGTAGATAGAGAGAAACAAGGTGACTCCAACTCCACATTCCTCTTTCGTAAAGTAAACTACTGTCTCAGAAGTAGAAACCACAAGTAATTATTTGTGCTCTTTGAAAGTGCTCTTAATTGTTAGACACGAGTTATTACATGATTCATTTAAGAGGCCTTTCATTTCTGGAATGGACTATGCAGTACTTCAGTATCAGTATGTGAGAGAGACTAAGAAAACAGCCGATGCCTACGTAGAGCACCTTCCCATTACAGGTATTTGATATTCCTCCTACATTTTAACATTTGTTTTCTGCACACTTCTGTCTTTAGAAAGCGGTTCAGTACTGAATAAGATTGAGGGAACTGAAGATTTACTAAAGGCACAGGTGGTAATGGTTTCAAGATTTTAATTTGATCTCTATCTAAGATAATAGAGAATGTCAACAGCTTGTCATTTATTCTTAAAGTCAACTGTACTGACATTTGTTTGAAGACAACTCTTCCGGCACTAGTGTCACTCTCAGCAGAAGTGTTTACAAAGGCTTCATACAGAATATGATTCCAGCAGGATCCCTCATTTAATTCTTTAGATCTGGTCAAGACCCAGAGTATGGAACTGTGGGTAACAATGTCAACTGGGTGCTTAAGATTCACTGCTACAACAAGTAGTTTGGAAGCTGAGTGTGCACATCTACAAAGTTCACTGTTAAACAATCTCCACTGAACCCTCTAGAAGCTCCCTGCGGTTTTTAATTTACTTATTTTTAAACTGAGGAGCCCAGAACTGGACACAGTACTCCAGATGTACCTCATGTCACATCCTGCCCATACGGGAAAGGAAGGGATGACCCCTCACCAGGGCAAAGTAGAGGGAGAGAAGAACCTTCCTCAACCTGCTGGCCACATTCTTTTAATGCATCCTAGGATATCACTGGTCCTCTTGCCCACAAGAGCACACTGCTAGTTCATGGTCAACCAATCCATCAGCACATCAGGTCCTTCTCTGCAGAACTGCTTTCCAGCAGTTTACCTGTCTTTTCCAGCCCCTAACCTGTACTGATGCATGCAGTTATTCCTCCCCAGGTACAGGACTCTGGGCTTGCCCTTGCTGAATCTAAGTTTCCTCTCCAACCAAGAGATTATTTCCAGCAGTTCTGTTGTATCAAATGTTAAACGCTTCTGGAAAGCATTCGATTTTAAGTTATTCTTAAATAAGCAAGGTTACTCTGCTCAAAACCTGACAAAAAAATCTGACACCACATATTCCTGCAATCTTCACATTACAAATCCATATGCCTTAAACTCTGCAGACCACAGAATGTAATACTAACACTTGGAACACTTAGCACTTCATTAAAATTTGAGTGGTATGTAAAAGCAAATATTATATTACACGTTACCTAGTTTTGACATACATATACCAGCAGAAAGTTGGGTTGCTTATCATTCTGCAGAGACAGAAAATGCAACTCTGGATGAATAATAAAAACAAAATACCTTTCTATTGGATATACATTTAGCTGAATGCAGGGCAAAGTATCCTCTGGTTTTGGTATGCATTTCAAATATACAATTATGGTACATTTGAAGGGAGGTATTTTAATGCACCATTTTGAAGGCAATGAAGGGAGTTGCAAAATTCTCAGCCATGACTCTCATAACTCAATGAATACAATAAATGAGCTAAAAGAATGCATAAGATGAGGAAAGGGCAAGAAGATTCTATTGTTTCCTTTTAAAAGCAACAGCAGAATCTGATTTATCTTATTTGCATTTTAAAAGAACATGACAGTAAAAACGTATGGATTAGCACACTTGTGTGCAAAGTGATGAGTATGAAGGTCATTCATGAATATCAAAATAAGAGTCTGCTTTGGAAACTTCTAATTTACCAGTCTCCTTTCCCATCACAGAGGCTATTTATGACTTAAAAATCAGATAGGAATGTTTTGCCCCTCCCAAACTCCTTAGTTTAAGCAATTACTGTTCTGGAATGCTCAATTTTAAATATCTTAGTAAGACTTTTATTTCGGGAGATCAATGTGCATTTACAAGTAGAAAGGTGGGTAAAATTACGAAAGACAGAAACAAGGGGAACCCAAAAGTGTTCCTGGTCTCTTGGCTAAGAAGCTAAGTAACTTTTCCCTTACTATCAGAAGAAAAAACAGCCAATAAAACAACCACTTTTCAAGAATATGGATTTCAAGAAAATATGTACTGAATGAGACTGACTGACAGCATTCTAATGGCCTGGGTCCTTACTGGAGTTGTTGGTTGACTTAATTCAGAACAATTCCTGCAGAATTCAGTGATAGGTTTGTCCAGCAAATATGGTCAAAACTTTCTTTTTCTTGCATCTTACTAGTCTGCTTTGTGCAGTGTAGCTGATGTACATACCGGTCTTCTTTTATACACTAGGTATATGAAGTGTAGAAGGTTGACCACCAAAAACACAGAATTCCAGATCATTATGTCCAAGGCACAGCGGTAGAGCGTAGCCCAAATGATGAACAATGCACATCCTGTAAGAAATTAAAAAAGGAAATTCAATGTCACTGGCTAATAAACACATTCTCTTATAAAAATCATCAAGAGTTTGTCCACTAAGTGCAAATAAATCCAAAAGTTTTACTATAGTTAGGCTCTGTGAATCAGCACATGCAATGGTAGCATGAGTAATGACTACAATGCCATCAGGAGTCACTGGGTCTGCAGTCCTGCCATACAAGGCCACAATACTGAAGCAACAAGAATTCAGGAAGGGAATGGGGACAGCAGAAAGGTGCAGCCCATGATGGCCTGTTATTAAAAATCACATTAAAAAAGCAGCTTACAAAACTTGATTAGTGCATTAATTAGACAAACAATGACCTAGAAACAAATGTTCATTATCTGTATCAGAGACATTTATGTCTAACTAGGGAGCTGTATTTGCACAAAAATCTCCTGAAGTCATGCACAGATATTTTTGAAAATGAAAGGAAAGCATCATCACTGTATTTTGACAAAGTCATGGCAGAAACTAGAATCCTCTGGTGTGACATCAAAGAGAAATTTTCAAATGCTTATTCTTCTCCAGTTACTTTGTTTTGAATAATGACAATTGTTTTACAAGATGAGGCATGCTTAATGATCAGGGATGTTATTTTTAGCCTACAAAGACAGATGACAGGTTATGCATCAGTGAGCCCCCTGCAGATAAATGTGAAACAACTGGCCAAATTCAGCCATGTCCAATAGAGATGGATGTAGACAGATATATTTCCCCTTAATATTCATGCAGAAGAAAAGGGATCAGATATGCAATTAAATTTCCTTTTCCTGTCTTTCCCTGAAGGTTATGCTGAATATGAACTCAATATTCTGTATGGATGTCTGGCCAGGCAGCACGTACATATGGATCAGAAAAATCAACATGTGATGGCCCTCGATCAGCTGCTAAATTAAACTAGGAAAAACTGAGGACGCTAAGCCTGGAGGAGTGACATTGTGGAGCAGCAGAGGACAAATATCAATAGGGACCAGATCTTCTGCTGCCCACAGATTAAATTTGCTTCCAGTTGCCATCTCATCTTAACAATTTTTTTTTTTCCTGTATCTGTTCAAAATGCAAGAAAACCTATGGTTCAAAGCTCTCCAGAAAAAACCTTACTTACTATAGATGATTTACTAAGCCAGAGCATCAGCCAATGAATAGTCCCAGCATTTACTTGAAGCCTAAAGGGTAAGGTCTTTAAGATATAAGGATTTCACTGCAATTTGGAATTCAATTCACTTAAAGCAGCTAGAGAAGTTTAAAGTAAATGCAGCACACTTGTTTTTAAGTCAACATCTATGTAGTTTTGAAGTTGTAAACTGCATCTCTGTGAAATTTCAAGATAAATAACCATTCTGAAAAATATCTGTCTGGGTCACAATGGTCCTTGCCTTCAATAAAAACAACTTCAGCAGAACACAGAGTACATGGATACATGCTGGAATTTCACTGTGACCTGGAGATGCCCCTGTAATACTCCCCTGCTTCTGCCACAGGCAGGGTGCAAACTTCTCTGTAAGAAGTCACCTACCTATGGAGAGCAAACCTCGCAGAAAAATCATATGAAGGTTCAGAGTAGTCGGAATAACCAGGCCAGCTGCAAAACAAATATTTGCCACGTGGAAAACAAGATGATGGATCTCCTTCCAGTTTTCACATGCAGTCTCATTGAAAGGCACAGAAGTGGCATTTTTTAAGTCTGGAATAACGCCTAGTGGAGTGAGTGGGCTGACTGCTGTAGTGTCCATCTTGAAGAATCCTGCAAAGAGAAGACAAAAAAAACAAAACAAAACAAAACAACAAACACACATTAAACTGAAACATTCATGGAAAAATGCTTTTGAAGGGCAACCTAGACAGTTCAGTAACTTTACTCTCTCTTTTTCACCTAAGTGTTAAGCTTCAAGAATGGTCTACTTCAAATTTTGGAAGCCATGCATAAACAACATTTTTTGAACACTAGCTACTATAACTCACATTGCTCAGTGAAACATGCAGGGTATTGCTCCATGTCCTACACAAATAAGAATCACCTTTTTAGTCTCCAATGTACTGAATGGCTCCAAGATCACAAAGTCAATAGATCACAAGGGGAAATTAACCTGCATAAGATTTCAAAGCAAAAAAGGGTTCTTCAGTGTAAAGTTTCCTTAAAACACAGCAGAAGAGCCCTTCTTCTAAACAAGGACTGGTGGTTTCTAAGGGAGGAACAATGCTGTTTCCTTGATTTAAAAAAAAAAAAAAAAAGAAAAGAAAAGAAAAAGAAAGAGCCTTAACATCTGGCTCTCCTGCAGGATCATTTGGGGTCTCCTAAGCAACCTATTATTTAGCATTAATTAACCAGAGAATGAAAAAAAACAAACAACCTGAGACTAAACCACCACCAACTCAACAAATTACTTCTGAAAACAGTAAATAAATATTACGGTTTCTTGGCCCATTGATGAGCTATCAGACCAAAAGGGGTGACACGCAGGCTGGTGAGTTACAACGAAGTCCTTCAGGGAAACCACTTGGTCTCCCTATAAGCAACCTTGCAGGACTCTGCAGAACTCCAGAAGAAAATAAAAGAATTAAAAAAAAACCATGACTCCTAAATTAAAAATACATAGGCTTTTTTTCTTCTTGTTTGCTTTCGCACTGAGCACCTCTTCAACTCTTAACGTTGCTTCAGTGCCATCCATTCTCCTATTTCCCCCAGTCAACTTGTGTGCAAGACTTAAGCAAGTTATGCAATGTCTCAAAATTAAGAGTCTCTCCACCCCCTTTTTAAAGCAGTGGGGAGAAAGACACCAGGAAGGAAAATTCAACCATCTCATAGCTGTTACAGCTGTCAGTTGCCCAGAGTGTGTCACAGATAAGGCATGCTACAGAACACACAGAGACATTTAGCAGGATTAAACGCTGCAAGGACATGGTGTACGCCATCCCTGCGTTGAAATGGTTCTCAAAGAAAGAAAAGTATCTAATTCTTAGAAAATAAAACCAACAATCAAAAAAAAAAAAAAAAAACCACCACAGTTCTCTTATTTCTGTTCTTAAGAGCTCATTCTCCTCCCCTGATTCCTGCATCAGTCACTCACAAAGGCATGAACATGCGTTACTCTGAGTCGCGACCAATCATCAGGATTTAACATTTTGCAGGGCGTACAAGAGAACTGAGGATGTGCTGCTCTCCTAAGGCTTGGTTGGAACGCCTCACATATTTGAAGACTCATGGCCCATGACAGTCTTTCTGCTCTTGCAAACTACAAGTCCCAGTGTCATGATCCAGCCGGGGTATCATGAGTTCTTCACCAGAAGGTGGTCAGATACTGGCACAGGCTGCTCAGGGCAGTGGTCATGGCCTCAATCTGTCAGAGCTCAAGGAGCATCTGGGCAATGCTCTCAGTCACATGGTCTGATTTTAGATGGTCCTGCATAGAGCCGACAGTTGGACTCAAGGGCTTCTTCTGGACCCCTTCCTACTTGGGATATTCTAAGATTCCATGGTCATAAAGCAGCACAACAGAAGGGTTTCGCTAGCACGCACTGACCAAGCTAATGGAAATCTTTGTCAGTAGAGCATCCATAGCTGTAACAAGGGGATGTTCAGTGCTTTTGAGCCTCTGCACCACCTAGTTAGCTGCCTAAATTACAACCTGGGAAGCTAAATCTAGACACGTCTGTCTTTTATAAGCTAACACCTTGAAGTCTTCATATGATTACATGTGATAACTGCAGCACCCTAGCCGTACTGGAATGAGCTGGAAAGTTGATTGGCCTAAAAGTGTTACCCACAGTTAATGCCAGGAGGTCAAAAGTGAGAACTCTGATTTTTAGATCCAGTTCTTTAGTCTTCACCTCCAATGCTGTCAAGTTGCAGCATGAGCTAAAAATCTGCTGTTCAACAGATGAACCTCAGTGCACCAAAATTTCATTTTAGAAGTGCAGAATCAGCCCTTTACAACTTTGATGTAGGGTTATTTCCCTTGAGAAACTGTCCTGGTACAGCACAAGTAATATCATGGTAATATCAAAGATGAAAGTACAAACAGTGCCAAATCACGTTGGAGAAAAGGGTGGAAGTAGTATCAGCTGAAACATAAGAGTTATAGCACAAAGTTTTGTAGTACAAGACAATTAAAAGAATACTACTTATTACCAAATAATTTTTCTTTCATATAGGTTTAGATACACCACAGCAAGAGTTTATCCAGCTGACTGAAGGCTCAAGCCAGCTGGCAGATCTGAGAAAAAGGAACACCACACAATCTCAGCAGCACTGCAATACTAAATCCATCAGAAATTAGCACAGCTAGCAGGAAAGCCTAACCAATTTTTCTTACATGCGTGACACTTGTAAAGAGTTACTGTAATACATTCTCAGAACACAACTGAATACTCCAGCTGAGTTTGCTGTCACATTTTTCTGTGCTCAAAACATCTTTATACGTGGCCAGACATTTGAAATCCATTCCCAAAGGTCCCCAAAACTCAGATGCGTTCCAAAAGGGATCTGGAGAAGCTGTGCAGGGGGTTTGCCGAGCTGATTCAGGACACATGGAACAGCCAGCTCTCACCGTGCACTTCCTAGAGGACACTCGTTCGAGGCACCATTTTCCTTTTCATAACGAAGTAGGTGCGAATGGAAAAGCGCTATAAGAAATGCTTCCTTTCCGTACGCTCTTTAGGGCAAGTTCACTTCAGTTAAACGTTGGCAACTACAGAAATTACTCTTCCCCAGCACCTTAATCCCGCCAAACTTCGCCGCATTTTCACTGTACGCAGCGAACGAGAACGCACACCTGCGAGGAGCACCTCCCGCCGGCTCACAGCCACAGCAGCCCGATGCCAGCACCGCATCGCACCGCAGCCGCGCTGCCCGCCGCGGGCCGACACCGCCCGCAGAGGCACAGCACGGCCCCGCCGGATGCGGCTACAGCTGCCGCCTGTAGCCCCGCTTTCTACCAACGCCTCCAAGCTTTGTTTTAGCCTCAAACGCGCGTGCACCAAAACGAATAATTCCTTGGACCGCTTTTAAGATTAACGAGTCGAGCAGCCCGCCCTGCCCGCCGTGGGGCAGGCGCCGCACCTCACCCTGCTGTACCGTGAACCGCGGCACGGCGCCGTCCCGAGCCCGGTTCCACCGCCCCCGGCCCCTCACCTGTCCCCGTGCCCCCTGCCGGGCGCCTTCGGCAAAGTTTCCCGGACGAATGGACGGCGCGGACCCCCGCTCCTCGCAGCTCCCGGTGCCGACAGCCCCCGCCCGGCCCCGCGTCCCGCCGCGGCCCCCCGCCGCCGCTGTGACTAAAATAGGCAGCAGCCGCCGGCGGGCTGCGGGAGGCGCCAGCCCAGGGCCGGCAGCGAGCGGCCGTAGCGCGCAGGCGCCTCCCGCCCGCCCCGGGGGGCTGCGGGGCTGCCCGGCGCGGCCGCGGGGTTCGCGTCGGGGAAGGCGGCTATGTGGAGCCGTGGCACGAAGTGGTGTTTCGATGCGTGATGCCCGCGGGACGACGGGGAGAGCGGTGCCCGTGTGGGGCGAGCCCTGAGCTCAGGCAGCGCGCCTAGCTTTTGGGTGGTTAAAATTAGAAGCACTGAATTCCCCCCTAAAGAAGCGGCAAGCAACGTTTCCCCTACATGGTGAACCAAGGCGTCAACAATGGGCTTTGTGAAACCTCGCCTCGACTTGGCACCTGCCTAGGCTGCTCTGTCACCCGCAGGGCGTTCCAGAAACGACAGCAGCACCAGCCCTGCAAGCCCCCACAGGCCACAGGTGCCATGCTGGCCCCCGGGGTGCTGAGAGACCCCTCACGCTCCCACATGGCGTTCCCAAACTGCTGGCGTGCACCATCCTGCCACGGGGACACACTCGCAGACTGTGGCAGCCTGGGAGCAGAGCTGTTTGTCCAAAATGCGTTATGAATTGTGAAGGTCTTCAACGGGGCTGTGCTTCCTTTTGGGAAGAAGTGAGGAGCTGGGTTCACCTCCTGTCGATGCGGATACAGCACTACTGCTCTGAATCCCACAAACATAAATTAACCTGATAGGAGCCAGACATGAAAACTGTTTGCTCAATGTTTATTTATGAAGGGGCTGACTCCACACAGCCAGATCAATGTTAGAGAACCGTGGTGATGCATGTTGTTCGCAGAGCTGTTTGTCAGAGCAGATTTTCCCTCCACTGTGTTTTCGCTCTCTAAGCTTTGGCAGTTCCTATACTTTCATCAGTTAGTTATTTCTCAGAGTCATGGTCCACCACAGAAAATATCACCCAGGCTGCAGGTCACCTCGTTTTGCCCCTTAGAATCACAGAATCATTATGGTTGGAAAAGACCCCGAAGATCATTTAGTCCAGCCATCAGCCCATCTCCACCGTGCCCACTGACCATCTCTCTCAGTGCCGCATCTACCCTTTTCTTGAACACCTCCAGAGGCAGTGACTCCACCACCCCCATGGGGCAGCCTGTGCCACTGCCTCACCACTCTTTCTGAGAAGAAATTTTTCCAAATGTCTCCACTGCTGTGCTCTGTGCTCCTCACAGCCTAACTCTTGGTGCTGGGCCCTGCTTAGAACCGTGGGGCAGCAAGAGGCTGTGCTGAGCCGCTGCCACATAGCTCCTTGTCACTTTGCAAGTGTTATCCTCTTCCCAGTGTACGCCACTGATTGCATGGCCTTTTTTAGGCAAAGTTTTCACTGAAGAGGGAACAACAGCTTTGTGTACCTCGCTGCTGTACCCTGGGTCCCAGATGTGCCAGGCTGATGTGGTTATTTTGAGACAATGGCAAGTTCTATGAAATGCTTCCATTTATAGCTTCAGGAAGTTTCCTCAGCATCTGCAAGCCAAAAGATGCCTTCTCTCTACCAGTCTTTTAAATCACAGCATCACAGACTGGCTGAGGCTGCTGGGACCTCTAGGTCCATCCGACCCAACCCCTGCTCCAGCAGGGACACCCACAGCAGGGTGCCCAGGCCCACATCCAGGCGGCTTCTGAAGATCTCAGGGAGGAGACCCCCCTGTTTCTGGGCAGCCTCTGCCAGTGCTCCATCACCTGCACGGCACAGCAGTGCTGCCTGGTGCTCAGAGGGATTTCTGTAGATACACACAGAACTCACAGGCATGATTTCTGCACCTGTGAGTTACCCATAGGTCCTGCTGTGCTGGCTAAATCATGTGATGATAGAAAGAAAAGAAAAAAAATAGGGACCTGCTTGCTATAAATCCCCCTCCCCCCCCCTCCCATGTCACAAGGCTGGGTCACTGCACACCTGTTGCCACAGTTTATTAAGGGCAGTGTGGGGAGCTAAGCCCAAAGGAGTCTGCTTGTTTCTGAAGATTGAGGGATAGGGGGGAGGGGAGAGAGGGGAGACAGGAGACTGCTGGTATATTTTTTATTATTGGTAAGTATCTACAATTTTATTTCCATACCAAAAAAAAAGAACTAGATGAGAAATGTTTAACATGACCAGAAAGGCGGGCAGAACTCAAAAAAAAACCCAAACAATAATAATAGTCATGGAAGGAGGAAAAAAGAGGAATTGGGGGGGAGGCAGGAGATAAGCCCACAGCAGAACTTAAACAAGTGGCAGGAAAAGCATGTAGGATTTGAGAGTGAAAACACTGCACGCTCTGCGGGGGAAGAAAAGGTAAACATATGAGCTCAGAAGAACTGGGGGTGGGCACTAGGCAGCTTTCTTTAAGTTAGATTTCTCTTTGCAAAACAAAAACCAACGCAAAGAGAGGAGGACAAAGGTAGGAACAAAATCAATAATCCACTGAAGGAAAAGGATCACACATACCTGGGAAGAAAGTAAGCTGAAATAAATGCTAATAACGACGTATCAAGAGCGAAAAACAAAGCGGGAACACGCAAGTTAAGTCCAAATGCACAGAACAGGTTGCTGTAGCCCAATTGTCATGCAGGAATTTTTGATGCATTTGCTCAGAGTAATCCTAAACCTGGAGATTGTAAACACCCAATTTTTCGACTGCGTTAGCTGCTTCCTCAGCCATGACAGTACAGTCAGCGTGGAGCAGCTGCAGAGGGGCTGCCCCACACCAACTGAGCTCCTCTGCTGCACTGGTGTGTGGATCCAGAAGCTGGATCTCAGTCCTGCAGCTTATAAACAGCTGCAGAAACATGTCCCTATCTGACACCACTGCGGCTTGCTGCTGTCTGAGCAATCTTTGAAAGCAAAGGCAAACACAGAGTTACAGTCCTCTGGTTTCAATGAATAGATAAGACCACTCTTCTGAGTAATGTTTATTGTACTTCCTTGTTCTGTAAAGAAAAAAGCAACAAACCAACCTCTGTTGTATAGGGTTAAAAACAAGGACGCATACTGCAGAAGACAGATATTTATGTGATTATTACTTTTGCGTGTAATATTGGCTTAAGTATACAAGCTGCTGTATAAGGCAGTTTCAGAACTAAACCCAAAAAGCAGTATAAAAATATTGCAGATCTGATTTCAGAACATCCGTATGTAGTTTCTTCGCGCTAGTAACTACTCATTAATTCTTTAAAGTGTGGACATACGTACTGAAAGAACACAGTGTGCTTTGCAAAGACTACAGAGACCCAGTAAACATCAGAGCATGGAGCTGTACGGCTGTCAAGAAGTGCTCCCATTCACTTCACATGGGAGAGTTGCTTACAGAAGTCATCTGGGAGAGCCCTACCTTTCTGCCAACAAAAATGGGACACTATTGCCTCATATTCAAAATATATTTTTTTTCCTAAGCTAAATCTCATAGTAAAATAGAGCATCTGCTACAACTACAATTTTTAAAGCTTTTAACATTAATTTACATGAACCAATCAGAGTACAGACTTTAAGCCAAGCAGCTATTTCATACCGATTGCTGACAACCAAACTCGTATATCCTACCAGACGTGGACTGGATTACTTCACTTTTTTTAGGGGATAAGTCATTCTGCATTTACCACAGTGTACGAGAATGCACATGGGCAGACATGAGGAGTACATAATGGGCTTTAAGGCCACACCACAGCTCACCTGCCCCCATCCTGCTCATAGAGCTCCAATAGCCCAAACTCCGTAGTAGGTATCTGGATTCTCCTTTATGCTTCTTACTGTTCACTAACACCTACAGAACCCTGGAACCAGGCAGCCCTTTGCCTGCCCGGCGTCACAGAGCCCACTCCCTTCTCAATGGTGGGCACCCAGATGTGTCTTTTCAGAGCACTGACTTGCTGAGTTGCTTACAGCAGGAAGGTGGAAGATGTGATGGTGCTGCCCACTTCCATGCAGTCATGCACGTGGCACTTAGAGCACTTAGCCATGAAATGGGATTTCTGGCTTCAGCATCTTGCTCAGCCTAAGGGACCTTTACACATTTCTCCTGAAAAACCACCACATCCCCCAGGCTTTTGGGTAAGAATTGCTAGTGATTACAGTGAAAACTTAAGAGATTCATGGCTGAAATAGTTATTTACCACCATTATTTTATGGTGCTTGTTTATTTATATAACACCACTGTCTGTGTTCTCAATCATCTGCAGTACACTTATCTGAAAAACCCTGTGACGGGGAAATATTGATATCCCCACAATACGTCAAGAATCCCTTTAATTAGGAGCTCTGGTGGATGGGACAATGTCTGGGAATCCAGCAGAGCAGCTATAACGTTCTTCTATATATATAGAAGATACATATATATATGCTTATAGCAGCTATAAGCAGAATAGCTGCTATAAGGTTCTGCTCCCAGGAGGTTTTGGGAACACCCCACCTTCTCCCCAGTTGATGGCAATGTCTAACAGCACTTGTGGCTTGCAGAACAATGACTTGGGTGAAAACTCTTTGCTGCAGAGCCACCTGCAAAGCTACTCCCTCAGTGGAGGGTTTGCCAGCTGTCATGGTAGATGTGGCCTGTAGGCCTGAACCCTGCAGACCTGTCCCCATGCGGTGCTCCCTGCAGTTCCATCTGGTCCCCAGGCTGGCAGGAGCAGCTGGCTGTTCACAGGATGTGCTGCTGGTGCCTCACTTTTACACAGCAGTGAAGACATACAGAGCTCCACCTGCACACCTTGATGCACTGGGAGGTATTTCCATGCTGAGCTCAGTCAACATTTTTGATCCACACAGAACACAAGATGCGGACTGTAAACAGTGAAATATGAAGTGAGATAGCAAACAGTTCTTCAGCACCTCTATGTTCTGATTGGTGGTATTAATAATCTGGATTATGAAGAACTACTTGCTTACTCACTTCACTGTTTTAACACACAATATGCTCAAAACTGTAATCCAGGTCATTAATGCCAGAGCATTCAAGCACTGCTAACCACCTTTCTCATTTTTCAGCCATTTACTTCTGGCAACTTCAACACCACATCTGCTGACCTACAGAAATTTACCGGAAAGGTAATGTGATTTGGACAAACAGAACAAAAATAAATGAATGTGTTCCCTTGGGAAACCTGAACTTCCAATACTTGGAGGGAGCATATAAACAGGAGGGGGAATGGCTGTTTATGAGGGCAGATAGTGATAGGACAAGGGGGAATGGTTTTAAACTGAGACAGGGGAGGTTTAGGTTAGATCTTACGAGGAACTTTTTCACTCAGAAGGTGGTGACACACTGGAACAGGTTGCCCAGGGAGGTTATGGATGCCCCATCCCTGGAGGCATTCAAGGCCAGGCTGGATGTGGCTCTGGGCAGCCTGGTCTGGTGGGTGGCAACCCTGCACACAGAAGGGGGGTTGAAACTTGACGATCATTGTGGTCCTTTTCATCCCAGGCCATTCTATGATTAATTTAAGACCAGTATGTATTTTCAAGAGAGATTAACAAACAAGCTTAATAAGGTATTTATCTTTCTGTATTATAAAAAATGACAATAATGCAGTAACACTTTGGGGCAGACAAATATGTACTCTGTTATTAGAAAGAAAGAACAAAAGAAAGAAAAAATATTTAATCTGTTAATGTGGATTCAGCAAATAGATGTTCATTTCCTTTTGTCTATTCAAACAGTTCACTTCTATCTAATTAGCTTATGGATTTTTTTAAATTTTTAACAGATGGTTTGCAAGACCTGTTTATGTGAGTACTGCGTTGTGTTTTAATTTTCCATGTATATGGAGTCAAAATATGTATTGTATTTATCACTTGCAATAATTGAATACTCAGCACTTTTTAATTTTTTTTTTTTTTGCTGGAAATGTTTCATCAACATTATTTAGTTATTGCAAGCTTATGCCTTTATAGAGGTCTGATGAAACAATGACTTCACCCAAGCTTGTATCCAGCTTTCCTACCTTTATCCTAGCAGAGGTCATACACAGGTGTATAGTTGGAAACAATTATTTGCATTACTGAGTTTCCTTTGATCACTCTACCATGTCTGCAAGGCAATTAACTCTTGAAAATTTAGGACTGGGCTGGCTCTCCTCAGCCTTCAGTCAGCTTCTGCTATCACAGGCAAAGACATCAAATATTGTTTTTCACTAAGCACATTCAATTTACCTTGCACAGTATATTAGTTATAAAGGTACTCAGGGGTACATTCTTTTCTGGCATTGTGCTATTTCGAGTACTGTATGCTAGAGTGAAAAGCCTCCCTCAGAATACGTTCCCTGTGCTTACACTACTGCTCGCTAAGCAAGTAGTACCCAATGAACTGCAGGGTCAGTCTCAGGGTCAGTCTTATGGTTCTTAAAGGCATTTATCAGACGTGCATTGCTCCGCCAATGGACTGTGGCCAACCAGCCACCAGGGCTGCCAGATAGGGAAGACCTGCTTTGAAGATCTCATACCAACAATCAACAAGTTCTTTTCTGGATAAGACCTCTATAAAGCTGAGTGGAACACTTTTTTATTTTATTTTTGGCTCTTCGGACTGTCCTCAGCTATGTAGTTTTTTGGCAATAATGCCAAATCATGTGCAATAATAAGAAATTTGAACCATTTTGCAGGCTGGAAGGGTGATTCCAGCATGACGTTCAATATCCTAAAAATTCTGGACTGTGAACAGATGCAGATGAATAACCAAACAACCACGTGCACCAGATTCAGCTGCTCTTACCTGTAAACACATAGAAATGTAGACATTTCTACGTCCTGCAGAAGATTATGGAACTATTCAAAACATAGAACAGCAGTATAGGAAAGTCTGCTGAGCAAGAAGAGGATTCATGATAGCATACTCAGTTCACAAAGTAGCATTAAGGCAATTATCCTTTCACTTAAACCGATTATTAAGAAGCTCAATCCCCTCCCTGAAGCTATTCCTGAGTAATAACATAGGCACAACCAGGTAACACTCAAGGCAGAGCTTCATCATGCTCCAACTGTTCACTAACCTATAAATTAGGACTGGGCAGATATGACATCACAAAAGATTGTATTAGTTCACTGACATCAGTATCAGTACTTCTTTACTTAGGGTAAATTATGCAGTTCTCCAAAAATGTAATCTTATGAATCACATAGTGGAGAGTATTCTACAGTATATTTTAGGAGCACTGTCAAGATTCAAAAAACAGGGGTGGAGAAAGCTTGGTGTCTCACTTCCAGTCCTTTTGCATGTACATATTTTATTGTAGATATATGCCCTGAATTCTACAGTGAAAATGTTCTGCTAGTCATGACTCATGCTGAAAAATGGGAAATGATTTTTAGAAGGTGACTCAAAGCCCCCAGAGCACCCTACCAAAAGCCAAACAAGAACATTTATTCAGATATTCAGATACTGACTCAGCCATATCCTAGTAGAGATTACTGACAGCAACCAATTCAACCAAAGCATCACAAATGGCTGTGGTTGTAAAGATGACTGACACTAGAGCACACGCCAGTCACAAAGAAGAAAAAAATACTCAAGTATGTAACGGAGCACCCCCCGTCACTGCAGAATAGGTCTCTAAGCACTATGCTATAGCTTAAACAGAATGTACACACTTGAAACAGAAATGGCTGGACATGACTCCTTGGTCTTACTTTAAAGATGATCATGCTGGCTCTATTTAAGGCAAGTTTTCTATTAGATATGGATGGGACAATTCCATATATTTAAGTATACTGAGAAGAGCAATAAGCTTTGTATTATGCCTTAGCCTAGAACCTTTTTATGGCTCTAGACTATAATCTTTCTATGTTTGTGGACCGTTACATATAAAAAGGTGAGTATAAACTTAATTTTGGTCCAACACATTTTATACCAAGAGAAATTGATAAATTTGGGGGAATTCACCAGAAAGGGAGGTCAGGGGGCTACTTCAAATCGTCAAAAAAAAGCATGTGAAAGCCCCTCAGCACACAGAGTGGCAACCAGCAAGATTCCCTGGTATGTCTACAGAGTTACGACTGCACGGTATGACATGAGAACACCTGCTGCTACAGACAGAGCCATGATGCTGAGCACAGCATTGGAGAGATCATTCCAAGTCACACCACACAGCCTGCTGCCTCATCCCTTCACTGTGCCCTAATGAGCAACCAGGGAGTGCAGCCATGCCCCTAGCGTGTTCCCAGGCTCTGGCACTTGGTGCCTCCGTTATTTCCTGAGCCTGCCTTCAGCAGCTGTTGGTGAATTCTCCTCTCACATTTTAACAATTCTCTTTTCACCAAGGAAATGACAGTGGTTTTACAGTAACAAACACAGAATACATAATGTGCAGGGTTGTTAGCAAGACTTAGGGATTACTGCATTACATGCTTTGCTATTTGTGTCTGGCAGATTTCTCTCTCTGAGGAAGGGGCCTAAAGCTAAAAGGAGAATGTGGACAGCGTTCTTATACACTGAAGGCCATGCACACAGATGCTGTTTCAGACCCCTTCTAACAGATTTGTTGTATACACACTGCCCGATTACTTTTCAAGCACAAGGTTGCAGCATTGTTCTAAGCCCTTCAGCCTTCAGGATCTGAACTCAAACACGTACCTGCACACACACAAATACACAGTAGTTGTCCTACCAGCTGCACAGCAATTTTTTATTTTAAATATTAAAAAAGTGATCTACCTCGAGATCTATCAAGCAGCAATACAGACTCATAAAATAGTAATGCTTCTTATTTTTGGATTACTGGCATGCATCAAGCACAGCAGCAGGAAGGTGAGCTAGAAAAGACATTCAAACTCTTCTCTTCAAAGGCAGAGTGACCTCAAGGTTCAGAACCCACTTTCTCCCACTTAACCTTAATCTGATGCTCCCTTATTTTACTAAAACACCGTAGATTTAGGAAGAAAATATATTTTAAATCAAGAATTTCATAGGCACAGAGATGTGACTCTGGAAGCCAAGCTTCAGCTCAAAATTGTTCTTGTTGCTGCAGCTGTTCCTTAATTTCTTCCTGACAAATCTGGCTAGAAAGGATACTGTAAAACAAACTCCCATGGTTTGACTGTTGATTGATAAACAGAATTTATTGTACATATCATGAATGGCACTTACAACCTGGAAGTCCAGGTCCTGTAGGATTACATTCTATTAGAAACACTGCACAATCATGTCCCTAGTATTTGCAGCAATTAACTGCTTTACTTTTCCAATGCCAGCAATTACACTGATGCTAGTTTTCACATAATGCCCTTTTAGAATAGCCTGAGAGAAAGCGATCACCCATGGGACAACATTTGTTGTTTTGTTTGTTAGAAGAATTTGAGCACTTCAAACTCCTTCAGTTCTTCAAAAAGAAGAACAATATAACTAGTTGCTTTTTCTGTAAGATTGTTCGTGTTAATTGGAACAAGGCTCACACGGCAACAATTCAGTTATAATTTGTTATAAACAGGTTGCTGTGTTCTAAAGACAGCTTGGTTGTTTGCATTAATGTAGAACTGTGTATTTTATTATGGCAAGTAATTTAGAGAAAGTATAATCACAAATACTGTGGTTAGAGTTGATTGGTTTTGTGCTGTTTTTTGGTTTCTTTTTTTTTTTAATAAACACTGCACAGAGGCTGCCACAATTACAATAAAACCCAGCCTATTATCATTTGTTTTCCTCTCAAAGTAAGAAGTTCAACAGAAGAATCAACAGAAACAAAACATATTGCACGAGAAATCAAAATGCACAAGCCAACCAGCTGGCTCTACAGAAAGAATTCAAGCTACTCCAGCTGAAGTAAGTGGCACTTCAGTCAAATTTGGTGTTACTGAGCCTCCTTCCACTTCATCTCTGCACTCAGGTACTTCCCCTGTCAGCACTGGGAACGGTCAGGGAGTACACATCCCCATGCTACTGCTTCCTGGGGGAGCTGCAATTGGGGACACCTGGCCGTGGACGTGCCGAGGACCTCCTCTGCAGGCGGCGCGGGGGTGGCACTGGGGGTGTCTCAGGAAGAGAAGTGTGGTACAAGTTGGGCAAGCGGATGTCGTACCTAAAGCCCTTCCCCACGTGCACCCTGTCATTCAGGGCGTACAGTTTTTCGGCGATGTCGCTCCCGATTAAAATTGAGAATAGGCGTGAGATGAAACGATGCTTAGCAAACAGCAAGTACAGCTTCTTTCTCCTCCAGGCCACATACCGACAATCTGTCTCTGCTGTAAGCGTTACCTAGAGAACAGAAAATTAAAATCAGCTATTATGTCTTTGTATTTGCTGCAGCTAATGCCACTTAATCCATTTGTGTGAGGCTGCAAAAGGCAAATGAGAAGGTTGACAGGGAGGGGACACCCGAGGCTGTACCTGCTGGCAACAGTGAGCAGGACGAGCACACCCGTGCTGTGCACGGCAGCTGAAGCGGGATGTGCAGCCCTGCTTTGCCCTCAGCAGCCCATACTGACAAAGCAGGTCTGAAAATCTCTCTACAAAGGCCCTCGTGAGGTGTGACCAACTTATCGCCCTGCAGCCAGCCAACTGACAGCAGTGCAGGGGCTCACAAGTGATGGGCTGGGAGGACACCATGTCCCTCACTGTGCCCCCATATCACACAGTAGCACAGCCAGCATGCTCTGAATTTCACCTCCAGTGGGTAAAGCATCTTCTCCCCACCTCCCATGGATGTGGTATCTCAGGTATTTTAGCTATTTTAGCACAGCCAACAAATGCAAACAAGAGTTCACCTCTTGGATCAGCTTTTAGGAAACACTTGTTTGTGCTAACAGGATGCAAACAGAAAAAAAGATACAAACAGCATGACCAGTCCAAAGGACATTTCTCCCCAAGACAACAGAATGCCAGATGTTTGATTTCACAAACATCACCCACTGAGATGATGTGAAGTAAATGAAGTTATTTCTAAACCACTTAGTGTTTGAACAGTTTTCTCTGCTCAAAAAAAAAAAAAACCCTCCACTTTTACCTGGAAAATTCCCTCTTCTGTGGGTCTCAGTGAATCCCATTCAGGAGAATCCAGAAATTGAAGAGGAAAAATATAATGCAGAAACTCCCCATCAACCGTCACTCTGATCCTACCAAGATAAGATATGTTAATTTGTTAGTATTATGTGTACAGCAGCAACAACTGCAACAAGATGTTCCTTCTATTAGGTGAAGAGTTTAATTATAGCTTTGATAGCATGAAAAAACAACCACTTGCTGACTCTGTATTAACTGCATTACACTTTTTGAACCCAATTGGATCAGACTAGTTGCAGGAGAATACTAGACAATTGTGCAGCCATAATTCCAGGCCATACTCAGCTCACACACTATTCTCTCTGAGGCAATTCTGTGCAGAAACATACAAGCTTGCTCATGAAATGCTAGTGAGTGCTGACGAGGCGAAAGACCAGTGCACACACACCAGCTGTCTCCTTCCCTTGGAAGCCATAAGTGTATGCTTTAGGTATAACAAACATACAGTTTACAGGGGATCAAGTGGCAAAGACTGAGTGCAAGGCAGAAGGTCCCCATGCCATGCATTGAGCAGGGCTCTCCTTGTCCTGGACACAAATTACACTGCCACAAGACTGCCTCTGGAGGCAGAAGACAGAATGGAGGTAGGGTGTCTGTCTGAATGCTGTGGCCTTCTGCAGGTGTAGAAGAAAATCTTTCTTTGAACACTTTCCTTTTAAAAAATTCTATGTAAGTTTGATGGGCAGGAAATGTTTGCTTGAACCTCAAAGCAAGTTGCAGGAATCCCCATTTCACATCTATTTTGCACTTGCAAAAGCACAAACAGCATCCCTACACTGCTTGAAGGAGCACAGCAGGACCTCCCTGCATGGCTATTGCATGGCTGTGCATAAAAAAAGATGGACATCTCTCTCTCAGTATGACTGTGCAAAAGCAACCTCCACATGGTACTTTCTTGACAGCTACAAAGAATGCTCCAAACCTGGGTTGCTGTAAGGCTAACTACTTAAGATCCATATTGTTCATTGTCAATAGTACTGAATGAGCTCCAAGCAGCTCACAGATTCCATCATGGAGCTGCTAAAATGTACCTACAAAGTGCCCCATCAAACTCAGACCATAGCCATCATTTCTATGTATCTCATATACCTGGTGGCCCAGGACCACTCTGCATGCAGTACATAAGCAAGTATTTCCTTTCAGGAAAGCATCAGCAAAGGTTGTTAAAAAGAGCATCCAGTGAGCAGGGAGTTCAAGCAGCTGGGATTTATTGTCTCAGAGTCTAACAAAAGGCCACAGCATGCAGTAACTCTAGGGTCAGTTATGTGAGTTCTGGATAGGGCTTAACTATATCTCATTGCAACGGAAGCATGCTGTGAGACCTTATTCTCTTCCTTATTACCTCCCTTCTTCCAAATACAGTCTATAGCAGAGTCAGCATACTCCATTAGACCATTTACCTCTGTATATTCAGTTTCTTAACTACATTTAGTTAGTCCTGCTTCAGATTATACTGAACAGTATAAGAAAATAAGAAAGATGCTGTGTTCATCAGCTGAGCAATAGATAGCAAAAGACCGCCTAAGACTGAGGTACATGCTTGTTCCCTCTATGTACCTAACCTGTTAAGTGCTGTGATACAGTGCTCTGGAAAAGGATGATTTTAAATCCTTTTCTTCAGGCTATTACAGATTTTGTGCTTAGTGTTTCTACATTAGTGTTGTTCTAGACAAGTGTATTTAGCCTATTAATATTTATATTACCCACATTAATATTTAATCTACTGTACTGGAAAATGAACAAACAATACACAAATGAGGCAATTTTTTACTTTCATTTTCAAGAAAGGGATGGGAAGACACTTGCAGTGAGCAAGTCTGAGCAAACTGATACAAACCTGCCTGATACAAGCAAAGACAGTTTGTCAATAGGTGTTTTGCCCTGCATAGCATAACAGTGCTCCTTCTCCAGGGTAACCACTTCTGCATCACAGCACAGAACAATCTTCCTGTAGACAGTTAAGGATATTCCTAGAGGCTGGAAGAGAGCACTGTAGAGCTCCTGGAATTCTTTGTCAAAGGAAACACTCCGAACTTGGTAGGTAACATAAATGAATTGTACAAAGCATATAGCAAACAGTATAAAATTCCAGGAGAATATATCAGCAGCACAGACATCCAGCCAAGCCCAAACAGAAGAGCAGAGGAAGCCTAATCCAAGCAAACTGAAGACATAGAGAAGCCCAAAGAATCCACTTCCACCCATGAAGCCAACAACAAAGAGAATACTAGCTAGGTGGTAGATAGAACCCTCTGCCTCTTGCTTCCAGGTGACACACGTAGGATGCGCATATATCAAACTCTCCCAAAAACTTGCATTTTCGCCCATGGCTGGACTCATTTTTTGATTCAGCCGAATTTTTGAAATTGTTATTGATGTGATACAGCCAGTGGAGTCCTTTGCTTTTCCATTCTTGCAAACTGTTCAATGATCACGTAATAGCAGGGTCTCTTTTGGTAGTAAAGTCGCACTTAGGATTTCCAGAAAATAGGAAGCTAATGTTCTCAGAAGGCAACGCTGTTTCTCATCAGCTCATGCGTTGTCTTGACTTTAGCCATGTCATTCTGTAGTTTTATCTGATCTGGACAAGTGAAGAAAAGATGAATTACTTATAAAGTGATTTGCATCAATTAAACACGATCAAAGCTTTTATTGTCTAAAACCACAGACTGCATTACAATCATCCAATTTCCCTTACATCCCTCTGATTCCAGGATCAAACCTCAATACTCATCCTGTTGAAGACTGTGGTTTTGTACACACAAAGCACGCAGGAGCTATCAAGTTGCCACTGAATCCATGTAATATATACATAATATTCACAAGATCCCATGACAAGTCTTTCTGCAGCCTAACTGCTGAGGAAATGGTTGCGTTTGCTGGTCCTGAATCTGTCACCTGAGAGTCTCATCTAATGCCTTTCCTTGTTTGGGAACCAAAAAAAAGATGACGAACTTTTGTCCCTTGCTCACTTCCTCCATGTCACTCCGGATTTCTGTCAAACCACTTTGCTTTCTCCTCTTTGCCTTTCTGTTACCATTCATGAGTTCAGCAAAGCTGCTTTGTCCCTGGAGACATCAAACGACATCCCCAAACATCACAGCATGGGAAACCTGAGCATTGCAGGAGATGTACTTTTCTCCTACAAGGACAAAATTTAAAAGTAGCTTTAAACAGACCAGGATATCTGAATGTGAAGCAAGTCATCATTCAAAATACTTCTCAAAAGGCATTTATAGAACAGTTTAATAACAGTCAAATGTTCTACTTTATATCATTTCATGCCATGAGCCACATAATTTCATTGGTTAGCACTGTAAAATGTTAAAAATGCTATTCTTTTCATTGCAATGTATCCCTGATAGTTCAATAAAAAGTAAGATACACAAATGAAAAGCATTAAAAAAGCAAAACAAATAAAATTAAAGTCTGCTTTCTTTGTCTCTCTTTTAAAGTAAAAAACACATGTTCCAGTGAAAGATTAGAAGCACTGGAGAGTGCAAAACCAGAGCACTAGCCTATCAGTAGTGTAACTACAAGTGAAAGTCTTTACATGCCAGTTTCTTTTCCTGGTAGAAACCAAGGAAGCTAACAAGATCTTGCTACTCAAATTATTATTCTCTAGAATATCAAAGGTAGCTACTTTTTTTTTTTTCAAGAGCCACAGAAGTCAACACTTAAAAGAATTAGCACTGGTGCAATGAAGCATTCAAGTATCATTCAGCAAGGTTTTCAGTGCCTTCTTTTAAAAAAAAAAACAACAAAAAACAAACAAACAAAAAAAAAAAAAAAAACTAAAAACCAAAAAACAAAACAACACAGTGTCAGATCTAAGAGCAAAGTCACATCACATTTCCTAACTGCAACATCTGTGCTTCTTTAAAACTTACACAAAATCTGACATTAAACTCATAATTAAAAAATTAACATAATTTAAAAAAACTGTTTAGAAGAACAGTTTAGGAGGGGACCTCTCCCTGTTTGGAAGTAGGGCTGGGAAATCACTGGCCTATTAGAATGTCACAGCTGACATCAGTTTGGTAAAAGGATCTGCATTACAGGAAAGAGGCAAGTTTTGGTGTTTGCCACTTTACCCAAAGACTGTTCTCTGTCAACAGAATTGTTACTGGTTTTCATCTGGGTGTAGGATTTAGCACTAGAAAATGGGAATTCAGAATTATATTGGCCTCAAAGCAGTTACCCAGGCATGGAAGAGCACTCAGAATTTTAGGTAGCACTTCTGTGATCAATTGGTGATATTTCTGAACCACTAGAGAATAAAATAGGTGCAGGATAAACAGACGTGTTCCTGAACTTCTCTTCTGAATCCTTTCAGCATTTGCTCTGACTGTCAAAGTCACAGCTGAGGGGTTTGTTATTTCTTTTTTTTTAAAATACAATTACTGGTAACATGGATTATTGTTAATATTTCTGTATCGCCAACATTTTGTAACAACCAATTCTTGTCAAAATACGTATTTCTAGACAACATTCAGTGTTTTGAATGGGATTCTAACTGAGATGTTACATGGGAACTGAATGCATAACACAAATAAAATGCTGTGGATCTGTACTGTAACCTCCTTTCCATTTCCAACATCTTTGTTCATGTAAAGTTGCATGACATTGCAATAATTTCACTAAATTTATGTACAATTTCCAAACCTCTTACAGCATTCATAGGCTACCTGCACTACATCACGGAGCATTGCTGTAAAATATCTGTTCGTGACAAGATGGGTCAAAGCAAATTTGAAAGAACAGCATGCTAGCAGAACACAGACAGATGGCCATCACACACAAAGCCAGAGACCCCACTCCACAAATGCCCTGTGCTTCTAAGTATTTTTTGAATGGAACATATCTTCCAAAACCACCATATGTAAAATTCCCATTTATTTAGATTTTGCACAATGATAACATCTGCTGTAGAGGATCTCCTTTCCTTCAGAGAGGAGGAAATGAGTGAGACATAGGGGAAGCATTCACACAGAAGACGGCCTCACCAGCATGGCACCCTCCTGAACTGCTTTATAGAATCACAGAATCACATAATGGTTTGGGTTGGGTCAGGAGAGACCTTAAAGGCCATCTAGTTCTGTACCCCTGCCATGGGCAGAGCTGCCACCCCCCAGTTCAGCTGCCCAGGGCCCCATCCAACCTGGCCTTGAGTGCCTCCAGGGATGCAGCACCCACAGCTCCTCTGGGCAACTGTGCCAGTGCCTCATTGCCTCTCAGTACAGAATTTCCTCCTAATATCTAACAAAACTCTTCCCTCTTTCTGTTTAAAGCCATTACCCTTTGTCCTATCAATGCACTCCCCAGTACAGAGTCCCTCTCCAGCTTTCCTGAAGCCCCCCTTTAAGTACTGGAAGACCGCTGTAAGGCCTCCCCAGAGCCTCCTCTTCTCCATACTGAACAACCTCAACCCTTTCTTCATAAGAAAGCCTGTCTTCATAAGAGAGGTGCTTTGATCGTCTTTGTCCTCCTCTGGACCTGCTCTAATAGCTCCACATCTTTGCTGTGCTGGAGGCCCCTGCCCTGGATGCAGGTGGAGCCTCACGAGAGCAGAGCAGTGCACCTCCCTCTCCCTGCTGACAGCCCCACTTGTGATGCAGCCCAGGATACAGCTGGCTTTCTGGCTGCAAATCTCACATTGCTGGTGAACGCTGAGATTCTCATCAACCAACACTCCCTGCTTGAGTTGGACAGCCCAAACAACCTTCCGAAAGCACTGAAGAACACTGCTTGATGGCGGTGGTTTCTCAGGGCTGTGGCCATGCTTGCAGCAGCTGAACTACAGACAAAAAGAGAGGGTTCACTTGTTTTAATCAAGAAAGTATTCTTGATTTGCAAGCCACATTTTTGTCAGTTTTTCTTAAGAAGCATTAACTTGAACAGAGAGGATAGTATGGGTGGATTGGAGCAGAAACAGTTTTAAATTTGGATTGGTATTTAATACTTGATAAAGCCATTCTCATTTTTCTTTATAGTTGCTATAACTCCAGAATTTACAATTTTGAGGGCTTCAGGCCAGTCATTATAATTAAACCATTAATCTACTGCAAACCTAGGGGGAGAATTTGGAGAAGTGCACCTTCCCCAAGTACACGTCCAATCCTACCTACTCTTTCCCCTGCTAAGGAAAAGAAATTGCACCTCATGCACACATTCCCAAGTCTTGCTACAGCCCCCACCACGTGTCTACCAGGTTCAGAACAACACAGACTTGATGGCTGCTGGAGACACAGATGCCCCAGCAAGATCTCCTACTCCAGAAAGAAGATGCACCCCATGAGCACAGGTAGGATTACCAAACCATTTTGGGGAATTTCACCTCACTGCAAGTCTTTCTTTCTGAGGCATGGAGAAAAATCAGCCCAGATTGGAGATGCAAGAGACATTCAGCAGCACGGACTTAGAACAACCCACAGCTTTTCTGAAAGAGCTAAGCTGTCATCAGACAGTGATAAAATTAATAGGTTTGCTGCAGCTTCAGGCAATGAAGGGGATATCTCAGCTATAATCTTTGATATAAATGCTAGCCAGCAACTGAAAACTTCAGATGAGCAGAATATTAAAATAGACAAATCAGAATGAATTTGTGTTGTTATTTGCATGCACACTGTATGACCTACCCAAATGGGCCTTTTCTCCACTCACTGCAGCACTCCCACAGAGAATCACCAAATAGGTAAATTGTAATTTATTTAAGAATGGCATACTTCACCCCATTTTTGCCATTGATGACTCAAAGTTAATTATGAGAAATATTAATTACTGTGTTTGAAACACAATAATTTCTGAACACCCACTCCTCTCTCCTCAGAAATAAAACCAGCCTTGAGGCCACAAGCATTATTCTCTTTGGTCTTTTTAATTAAGTCAAAAATAAAACTATCCAGATGGAATACTCTATTCCTTAGCTACTTTGCTGTTCATATTCAGGCAGGTAGCCCTCAGGACATCACACTACAGAATTTGACAAGAGCTGCAACCGTCCATGCTGAGCTTGTAGTCAGCCTGCTGATCAGCATTACTACAGCTCTGCCACCATGAGGAAGATGCTCCAGTGCCCATGCTTGTATACTCACAGTGAGATTATGCTGCATTTAGCAACTCTGTCCCACTGGTTTAGCCATCTACGTG
Organism: Tetrao urogallus; assembly: GCF_951394365.1. NCBI lineage: Eukaryota > Metazoa > Chordata > Aves > Galliformes > Phasianidae > Tetrao > Tetrao urogallus. The sequence continues at coordinate 67,793,385 of NC_136814.1, read as the reverse complement.
CAGGCTAGCCTGGCACTTACTGCTCCAGGCATGCAGAGGGGAGCCAGGGATCCCACAGCTGGGGTCCCACAGCCTCTGCACCCAACGGGTGAGTCCCAAGAACCCCATCCGGGCTAGGATGTCTCATTCTGTCTGCCCACCCTTTAGTCATATGAAGAGAAGCTGCTCTTTAATTTTATTAAGTATTTTCTCTAACATAATGCAATAGTGTTTTGTTCAGCAGGTCTATTAATGAATTCCTTTCTTCCATTTCCATTAGGTTTCTGGAAACTACTCTACTACCAATACACATTTCTCTTAATGGCTGTTTAAGTAGTACATTTTCCCCAAGCTCCCTTACTTCAGCAGTTGCTCCCTCAGGGTTAGGCACCCAAAGGGACTGAGATGGCCAAGCCCTGGATGACAGTGTGTTGCTTAACTCATACAGAACACAGGAACTATGTACTTACAGATAGGTAAGGCCAGGCACCTTAAGGCAAGTATGGGCGAACATAACTATTTCTAGAGATAAACAGCCCGTGAAACCATTCCAGGCTCAAAGCATGCATGCAGCAATTAAGACAGCAGCTAATTCCACAAGCTCAGGTCCTAGCTTACTTTGCACTTTGTGGGGCTCTATCCTAGAGAAAGCAATGTCACTATAATGCAGGAAAACTGTTTTCCCAAGAAAATGCAGCCCGTACAATGTAGAGAGAGCAACAGTGACTTCATCACAACCCATAGCATCCATCTAGGAAGCAGAAAGAGGAGGAAGGAGACTGGGGAAGAAAAGGACTCACTGATCCAAAAGACAAAAGTACCATGAGAATCAGTCATTATAAAACTAGATATATTCAGATTACAAAGACATGCAAGCATAGATAGCAAAGGCAACTAGTGTAATTACTTCAAAAATTCCCTTTGCTGGGAATTAAGTCAGGATTCTGTATGATATGCAAAATAAATCTGGGTATGCTGTTACTAAAAAATGAATTGATATTTGCTATGATTCCATTTTTCCATTCTATACAAAGTCAGACTGGATGACCGCAATGATGTCTTTTAGACTTTTGTTTTAAGTTACTTAATATAAGAAAGTTACATGCACAAAGCATATGGCAAGTTTCAACAAGCTGCACAGCTGTGCATGATTTCATTTCTTAATGAAATCACAGAAACACAGCATGGTTTGGGTTGGAAGGGACCTTAAAGATCATCACATTCCAACTTATTAATAGATAGATAGAGACACCACCCCCAGCTCAGCTGCCCAGGACCCTGTGCAACCTGGCTTTAAAACCTCTGGGGATGAAGCATCACAGCTTCTCTGGGCAGCTGAGCCAGCGCCTCACCGCCTTTGGAATAAAGAAGGAATAAAGAATTTCCTCCTAAGATCTTACATGAATTTCTTCTTCTTTAGTTTAAAACCATTCCCCCTTGTCCTATTACTATCAGACAGTGTAAAATGTTGGTCTTCTTCAGTTTATGATCTTCCTTTAAATACTGGAAGACCGCAACGAGGCCTCCCCAGAGCCTTCTCTTCTCCAGGCTGAACAAGCCCAGCTCCCTCAGCCTGCCTTTATAGGAGATGTGCTCCAGCCTTTTAAGCATTGCTGCTTCAGACAACAGAAAACAATGAACACAGACAGGTCTCTAAAATTATTCTCCATGCAGATCTTACAGCAGAAAGTTTCACCCATGTGGAGACAGAATCCCCTCCTACCAATGCTTTCCAAAGAACAGGGTCTCTTTCCAGTGAATACTTCAAGGTGATACGCACATGCGTGGCATCCACACCTGAGGAACCTGCTTCCAGGCAAGCACCCTCATCGCAGCACAGAGCCACTGCATGGCTCTCCCTGCACTACATCACAGCTCCAGCAGACAGGGCAGGAAGTGGACACCTGCATGAGTTGCTGTGATGCATTCTGGCCTCCCCACGGGAGCGTGAAGCTGGATCTGCATTCCCTTGGGCTCAGTGTCTCACCAATGTTTCAGCAGTGTCACATCTTCCAGATCAAAACAAGTAGCTGGGGTGCCTTCAAGCACTGGTGGCATTTCATAGAATCATAGAATGGCCTGGGTGGAAAAGGGCCACGTCTAGTTTCAACCCCCTGCTATGTGCAGGGTCACCAACCACCAGACCAGGCTGCCCAGAGCCACAGAGCCACATGCAGCCTGGCCTTGAATGCCTCCAGGGATGGGGCATCCACAACCTCCTTGGGCAACCTGTTCCAGTGCGTCACCACCCTCTGGGTGAAAAATTTTAGTCCCCTCTGGGTCACTCTGAAGAGTAAGTACCAGCCAGGCACTGGACTCTGCTCTGGTTGTGCTCCCATGGTCAAAACTGTCACCAGAAGTGACCTTCAGTTAGCTTTCCCACATGCGGGGCTGCAGATGCCCCAGTCCCACCTCAGGGGCTGGCATGGCTCAGGCCAACACCTCACCAGTAGCCTGGGACTGGCCTTGCCCTCCCACTGCAGCCAGAGCAGGGCAGAGCCTCTTAGCAGGGCTTCTTTTCATTCAGCTGCAGCTGGGAAGTCTGGGTTCTGCTTACAATCTGCTCAAATCCCTCCTAATCTTTTTAAGAAGTGGAAAAAAGCTGGGAATGGGGGGAGGGGTGGGAGGACAGTGAACGAGAAGGAAAGGCCACAGCATCACAGAATAGTTTAAGGTTCATTAGCACCACTGCATACAGCAAAGCTGCTATTATTTAGTCTTTAAATATTTAAAGACCAACCTACTATACACAGATCACAGTACTCGGACGACTGCTCATTTATCACTGTAAAGCACACAACACAATCCTCCATGACTGCACAGCCAGTGCTGGAGATGTTATCTACTGTTCCTCTAGGCGATGGCTGACATGAAAAAAATGACAGATTTTCCTCCAATTTGAATCAGAACTGAGGAAAGTTGAGCACGTGGTATTTGTGCCAAATATTCCCCACAGCCCTCACCTTCTTTTTTTAATTTTTATTTTTTTTTTATTATTTTTTAAGGTCTTCTGCTCCTAGGAAATACGAAATGGAAGGACAGTATGGAAGGACAGTTGTAATTTTTTTTTAATTGTTAACTATGGATCATGCAGTTGCATCAGATTTATATGCTGAGCAGGACTAGGCAAGTGGTAATTCAGTTGTGTTGTGTTTTACGGTAAGTCATACAATCACAGACTCGGTAAGGCTAGAAAAGATCACCAAGATCACCCAGTCCAACCACCAGCCCACCTCCACCATGCCCTGTAACCATGTTCCTCTACACCTTTCCTGAACACCTCCAGGGACAGTGATTCACCCACTTCCCTGTGCAGTCTGTGCCACTGCCTCAACATTCTCCAGGAAAATATTTTTCCTAATGTCCAACCTGCACCTCTCCTGGAGCAACTTACAGCAAAGTGAAGCACAAATTTAAGCTTTTCCACAGTTCAACTTTTAAGTTAATAGCAGAAAAAACAGCCACAGTGCAAGTTTCACAGATGCTGTAGAACTGTGTCAATGAACTACAGACTCGGTGTGAGCGGCTGCGTGCAGCTGTGCCTTTGGACTGAACACCTCCTCTGTATCTGGCCACACCACAGGAGAATAGAACACAAACTTCACCTCCCAACAGACATAAGCACTGGGTTTGGTGCCACACCTAGACATGGAACTAGATGGGGAGGGGCAGTGCCATCAGCTATGAATCCAGATATACAGCATGCTGAGTCACAGAGCACTGCACGTAAAGCAGAGGGAGCACCAGGCAGCGAGGCTGCCCCAGTGGGGCTGCTGATGTCATTTAGCCTTAATGGAAGGCTCAGGGTTAGAAGTACCTTCTGTTGGGACAGTATCACACTGCCCTACGTGCCCAGCAGCACAGCACAGTGGCAGGCACTGAGCTCGGGTTCAGCACCGCTTTCACTGGTCTCCCACCTGCCAGAGGCAGCACTCGGAGTGTCATAACATCATAGAATGGCCTGGGTGGAAAAGGGCCACAATGGTCATCTAGTTTCAACCCCTCTGCTATATGCAGGGTTGCCAACCACTAGACCAGGCTGCCCAGAGCCACATCCAGCCTGGCCTTGAATGCCTCCAGGAATGGGGCATCACAGAGTAACAGAGCAGCAGCAGAGGCACAGACCTCTTACAGGTACTGGGACACTGACCACAGCTCAATTCTGCAGGGCAGCGTAACACACTAAAGGTTAAAAGAAAATTTCATCTCTGAAGAGGCTGCATGCTGTATGCAACGATGAAATGCAGTTCAGCCAACAAGCCTATTCTTGAATCCTTCATGAACTTTGTTCTCAACTTTCATTATAAACCATTTTCTTGCCACAACATTCACCTGCTCCACATTTCCTTCTTTTTTAACACCTATCCTCCCTATTTCTTGCCATTTTGCAGGCAAGGCATTTTCTTAAAAGTACTCACATGAAATTTTCAGCTCCTTCACTGACCAGCACAGTGCTGCTGAACTTTGTGTGAAGCCTGAACAGTGTCAGCCCCACAGATGCTGGAACCTTTCCTAATTTCGCTGCGGGCAGCGAGGGCGTGTTTACCTGCAGTCACCCACTGTCAGTGCCATTATCGAGAGCGGGGCAGGGAGCCCGACTGCTGGGGGGCAGATTTCATCACCACATCGCTGTATCACCACCCCGTGCTCTGTGATTCAGTGCTGCGAGCAGTTCGCGACGCAAAGTACTTGCCCGGCAATGCCACGCTTTGGAAATATGTTTGGAAAAATATAAAAGCTTCGGGAAAATAAGTGTTTTCTATCACTTGTAGCGTGTTTCTTCGCGAAGAAACAACCGCACGGATAGAAACAGATCTTAATTTCAGGGCTCATTTGTTCTTCCATTTGCCGGCGGTGGAAAGAGGCAGATGCCTACGGTCAGCGAGGTACGGGCAAGCCCAAGGGCCGCGTGCCCCGCCCGGGGGCAGCGCAGGGGCAGCTCAGGGCGCAGCCGGCGGGGGCACGAAGCGCACTTCTGCGGAAGCGCGGCCGCAGCCCGAAGCGCGCACAGGGCGAGTACTTCGGGGAGAAGCGCACTTCCCCACCGCACCGCGAGCCCTGCTGCCGCGGCCGCCCCGAGCTCCCGTTCCTCTCCGCGACACCTCGCCCCGTTCCTTCCCACCGCCCCCCGGCACGGCACCACGTCGCGGCCGCTTACCTGTCCCCGTGCCCCCTGCCGGGCGCCTTCGGCAAAGTTTCCCGGCTGAATGGACGGTGCGTGACGGACGGGACGGTGCGGTGCGGTGCGGTGCGGTCGCTCCGCTCCTCGCGGCTCTCGGTCCCAGCAGCCCCCGCCCGGCCCCGAGTCCGGCCGCAGCCCCCCGCCGCCGCTGTGACTAAAATAGGCAGCAGCCGCCGGCGGGCAGCGGGAGGCGCCAGCCCGGGGCCGGCAGCGAGCGGCCGTAGCGCGCAGGCGCCTCCCGTCCGCCCCGGGGGGCTGCGGGGCTGCCCGGCGCGGCTGCGGGGTTCCCCTCGGGGCTTTCGGCGCTGCCCGCGGGCGCTGGGGGCTGCGCGGGGCGGGTGGCGGAAGGAGGCGGGACGTGCCGCGGTATCGCCGTGCTGGGGGCCGGGGCGTCTCCGCGGGCTGTGGGGTGGGCAGAGCCGGCGGCCGTGCCGCCTCCCAAACTTTTGTGCCTTGGAACGCTCGCGGCTTTATTTCTGCCGGCTCGGTGCCTGCACGAAAGGAGAAAAGAAATCCAGCATCGACGAACAAACCCCTCGGCTTTCACAGCACAGAAAGTCATCTTCTGCACTGCCGTCTTGGGTTAAATTGTCGGAAGCTACTGGTTTGCAAATAAAAATGCAGTTTTCCTCTTCTTCACCTGCAGCATCTCTCTTTGGAATGTACCGGAGAGATTCTGTGCCCTCAGCGCTGTCCTCGTTTTATGACTTGTGCATCTGTTTGCATGCAATCCTCAGGCATTTAATTCCAAACGAGAACACAGTTAAAGCCATTGGTGCTGTGTCGATAAATGTGCTAGCCATAAATTTGTCCTGGTGATCACTTTATGTCTAGAGGAGATAGAGTTCAGTCAATAGATTGAAGGAAACAGACCTGCCAGCTATTAATGCACAGAAGATCACAGTGGGTTTATTACATGTGCAGCTCCTGGTATGGCAGAAGCAATATCTCAATAACCAGAACATGAGCAATATGTGTCTTATAAACAAGAAATTGGGGAACTTCACACGCCGGCCGGTGGCCATTGCTTGATCTCCCACCCCAGGTGGACATGTTCATTGCACAGCACAAGATGTGGACATGGACCACAGGAGTACAGGCTCTGAGCAGCCTGCTGTGCTCTCACAGAAGGCTCAAGGTCCTTGCAATCATCCCAGTGACCTCACTGTCTTAGAGGGGGGGTTCTTCATTTTGGAGTCTGGGCTCTGTGTTTTTCAGAGAAGGCATGTGGAATTTGGGAGCAGTTAATTCTCCTAAAACTTGAGAAAACAAACAGCCAGAACACTTTAACCCAGCACTATCCCAGGTTACTTATTTTCAAAACTTCATTACCTGATTGCAGTACTTGTTTTTATATCTATTATTTTTGAAAGAGAAAAGTCTTTTTTATCAATCTTATCAAGTACGTGTTACAATCCTTGCAGTTAATTAGGCATTTAGAGAAGTTTTACAGCGTCACTCCAAGTAATTACCTTTCAGACACATTCTACATATGCTATTTTACAACTTTGTCAACTTTGTCTGACTTCAGCAGTCTCATCTGAGAGATTTGGGAAAATCAGGATGGATATCAGGGAGAGGTTCTTCACTGGAGGGAAGTCGGGCGCTGGAGTGGGCTCCCCGGGGAAGTGCTCATAGCCCCAAGCTGCCAGATTTCAAGAAGCATCTGAACAACAACAGTCTCAGATATAGAGCTTGAATTTTGGGTGGTCCTTTGTGGAGCCAGGGGCTGGACTTGATGATCCTTGTGGGTCCCTACCAACTTGTGATATTCTAGGATGGTATGAGATTACTTCACTGGCAAACTTGAGGCAGGGTTGATTCATGTTTTTTTTCCTCTTTTTGCTCTTTGTATTTGGGGAGGAGTGAAAGCACGCAACCACTTCTTATTCACATTATTCCCAAATTGCCTTAGGCATAAATTTGGCCATTATGTTTACACCTCATTGGGACAATAGCAAATGGGACGGAAAAATATCAAATAAAAGAAGGGTTGCTGAAATTTTATGTTGGATCTATTTTTCTGTCAACATTACATTATTCTAACAAATCAGTATTGGATCATTTAAGATGGGTTCCCCCTAATTTTCATCATAAAAGAAGCAAGGAAGTCAGTATACTTTGATAGCGTATCTTCAGGATACCTTCAGGATACTTTCAGTTGCAAACAACAGTCATCGTCATTCTCCATGTCATATAGGTTACCAAGGAACAGTTCTGCTATAACACTTCTTTTAATTCAATAAACTCTGCATCAAATATTCTCTAGCATTGTGAGACTGAGACCACCAATGACCTGAATCTGAATCTGAATGTATTTAGTGTTGCACTTTACTGATGTACGCATTTGAAACATGGCACATAAAGGCAAAATGGAGACAACTAAGACATGACGCACCGAGGGAGCAGTCAGAGTTTGAACTGAGGGAACTGGGGTTGTTCAGTCTGGAGCAGGCTGAGGGGAGACCTTATTGCTCTCAACAACTACCTGAAAAGGTGTTGTGGTGAGGTGGGGGTTGGCCTCTTTTTCCAGGTAACAGCAACAGGATGGGAGTTAACTGCCTTAAGATGTGCCAGGGGAGGTTCAGGTGGTTACGAGATGTTTCTTCTCAGAAGGAGTGGTGAGGCAGTGGCACAAGCTGCCCAGGTGGGTGGTGGAGTCACTGCCCCTGGAGGTGTTCAAGTAACGTGTGGATGCGGCACTGAGGGATGTGGTTAATGGTGGGCATGGTGGGGATGGTGATTGGTGGTTGGACTAGGTGATCTTAGTGATATTTTCCAACCTTAATGGTTCTGTGATTCTATGATATGCTTTGTTATAAGCCTTAGGAAAGGCTCAGCCGAGAGAACAACTTAGGTAAAGATTTTAAAGTCAAATGCAATTTTGTCAGCCTTAATTTTCAACCTGCCATGTTGCGGGTGCTTGGAGGTTGGCTTTCATCTTTGGAAGACAGGCCTGGGTGAGAGACCAGTGTGAGACAGGCACAAAAGACCAGAGTAAGACAGGCACAAAATGGCTGAGCCTCTGTGCACTGAGGTAAGCCAAGTGCTGCTGGCATCCTTCACATCAGCTACTGGGACGATCAGACTGTTCCCTGATGTTTGTAAAATGACCTGTGGTATTTGTATAGAAGGACTGTTTTTAAAAGGTCACGTAACCTAATAATTGCAGAACCAAATTATAACTGGTATCATTCTTTGCAGCAGCATGACAAGATGTAAAGGTCACACGTAAGGGTGAGCTTACAGAGAGCCGATGGCAAGGCTCAGCAATGCAGAGTCAGAACTGAAGGGCTGCTGGGGAGAGACCTGGCTATGGCCAGCACTCTGCGGGGACAGTCCCACTGAGGAGCCAATGAAGGAGCAGTCAGAAGTGTGGGACTGCTCCTGCAGGTAGAACAGTAACTGAGCACCTGGTCTGGCACCCTTGGGCTGGGCCCAACATCCAGCCATGGAGCTGTACAGCTCCGGCTGGGTGTAAACAGCTCTCTTACACACAGTTAGATTGATGAGGTACCTTAGATGCACCTGTCTCTGGCTGTGATCCATCCTACGAGAAGTCTGACACCTCCATAAAACAGGCAGATTGCTTTGCTGCAGGCTGTCAGCAGCCCTGTCCTCAAATGCCACTCGGAGCTGCCACTGCCTCAGGAGGTAGCACAACGCCTTCAGGTCACGGAGCAGGGACCCAGGAGTGCCCAGTGCTGGCACCCGCCTGCCCTGGCTGTGTGGCTGAATGAATCCAGGCCGAGGGAGGAGAGAGCTCAATGTATTGTGCTGCCCAGAAAGCAGCTCCATCTATTTCCTCAGCATCTGCTTGAGGAGGGACTGACTTACAACGTCAGACAGCTGTCTTCTCCGCTGTCTCCGGAGTGGTGTTCCTTACGTTGTGCTGAAGTTATCAATAACTGTGTTTATGGGGGAGATTTTAAAAAATGCTTAATAAATCTCTACTGCATTTTTTCTTTCACTGCATTGTCCTTGGTCAATAAAAATAACTTATGGAGCAGGGGGATATGGTAGTATGTGACAAGATGAATTATCTCTTTAAGAAGTAATGTACTTTTTCTCCATGGATGTAATATTGTACTTTCCAGGTAGTCACAAGAGGGCAATATGCAGGAGCTCCTAGTCATTTCAGAATGAGATTTAAATTCTTAATGTACTTTGAAAAAGGTTTTAGTAGACTTCCATATAGCTGGATTGTCCTACAGAGCCCCTCCTTCCTTTGTTCACTGGTACAGCTGAAGTAAGATGAAACAGCATTGCATTTGGGTACTAAACCAGTTTTATTACTGCCTTTTACAAGCAAGATGTCAACCAAGTCATGTCATAACACAATGTAATCCTGTAGTTCATGTATTCAGCTTGCAGAACAGAGCAAAATTCAAGTTGGAAACATTTTTAAAAATGGCATTCAATTAACAACATTGCCTGTCAGGTACAGGTAAAATAGCTGTAATTTAGGCAAAAGGCTTTTTTTTTTTTTTTTTTTTTCCTTTTATGCATCAGCAAAATAACATGCTAAACAGCACATTCAGGTTTTTGTCTTTTGTCTCTTAAAGGCTTGGAGATAATAGAATTAGAAGTGAGTATCGTCAGCTGCAGTCAAGGTGGAGGACCTCTTCTGAACCCAGGTTTTCATAACCAAGAGTGCGAGGTATACAGTTCCCTCACCTCACTTCATACTCTCACTTCATACTCTCAAAGTGGATGACTGTAGAGAAGGGTACTTCTGGGAACTGGCTCTTCCCACCCTGAGCTCTTTTCAGACAGCAGCATCTAAAAGAGGTAGAAGAAGCACCTGTCGTGAGATTTAGCTGTAACAGTATGGGAGTCCAGTTTGTGACTGCTGCGAGTGTTCGGTGAGTTCTTTCTTGGCTTTTGGTTTCGTTTGCTCAGCTGTTGCGGAAACAAGGACAGGCCAGAGCCTGCTTCACTCATCCTCTAAGGTTTGAGCACTGCAGGAATATCATCTGTCCTCAAATGTAGTAACCAGAGAGGGTCCAAGATTTCTTTGGACCAAGAACAAGGGTACCAAAACCATGTGGGCTGAAATCCCAGTGCTTAGAGCATTCACATGGGAGAGCTTGGAAAGAGATGCATTTTCAGTCTTATTCTTTTTCCACATTGCAGCTAAATGCATTTTAATGCCAAATAGAGAAACAGTTCTGGAAGTTAGAGCTAAAACTGCACCATGTGCCATAAACACTCCATTATGGAGCACTTTTCTCTGCCTCATTCAGATGCACTTTGTGATGCGTAGTATTTCCAGATATTCAAACACCGGCAAATGTAGCATGGCAACTGCTTGTATAGCAAAAGGAGATCTTGATTTGGATTATTCGCAGCTTCTTAAATGGGTGTTCTCCCCACAAGGGTGGTATGCACAGGGAAGGATGTGGTTGAGACGAGGCTCTGTGGACAAGATACAGAGCTGCAGGTCAGTCAATCACTAAAGTAAGATGTCTGTTCAGGAGTGAGAATATGAAGTTAAAAATAAGGTCTGTGAATCTAAATGCTCTTCAAAACATTATATAACTAGGAAAGACATCAACTGTAAAACATTTAAAGGTTATATTATTGTTAGGCAAAGAAAGCAGATGCTTTCCATCATTAATGTTTAAAGATTTCGGGAAGGAGATGAATTCTGATATCAGTATTTGATATTCTCTCTTGCTGAAGTTCTGAGTTGTCATCAACCTCCTCTAGGTGTTGTCAGAAAAACGAAGGAAAACCTGTAATTTCTAGCCTATGTTTTCACATCAAATTTCTTTGTTTGTTTGTTTTTTCCAATAGTTCTTAGATTCACACTCCTTATTTTTAACTCTGTATACTCTCACTGTTCAGTTTGCTTTTTCACCACTTTCCAGCTCTCTCTATCAAGCCATTTTCACAAACACTGCTACTGAGGATAGATAAAGATTTTTAAATACACTGCAATTTTTAGAGGGATCCAGATGACATGTGTGACAGCTAATGCAAGAATTCTGATCTGCTGGGATGTCCTTGTTGTTGTTAAAACAAGTTTGGACTGACACAAAGCTACACCAATTTTAACTGCCACCCATGCACTACAACTAACTAGTATCAACCACTGTAGCATTCATTCTCTGTGTTAGGAAGATGTTTCTACAAACAAGTGTTTACAAACTATGGATAACATGTGTCGTCATGCCACAGAAGAAAACAGAACCAAGGTAAGCCCTAGTGGGCAGACTTGCCGTAAAGCCTCACGAAGTATAAAAATCACCGTTCCAATATTTATCAAAAAAGCCTCCTTTTCAAGCCAAATTTGAAAGTCAATACCAGAAGGACTTCACTCTTGTAAATTTAGGTTCCTGATATAACTGTATTTGCCACAATCACTTCTCTTGCATTTGGCTTCAGGCACTAAGCTTTGTGAAGAGCCGCAGATAGCAAGAATGCAGTTATATTTAATTCAAAGTTATAAAAATAGGAAATGGATTCTTTTGAATGTTCACTTTATTATGTTGCTAATGAATTATAAAATGTATATCATCAAAATAAATATTCTTGAAATCGCTTCCTAATGAATCACTTAGACAATGTGCCTATTCAGTTGTGTCAATGATTAATTATATTCTTGCCTCCTTCCTGGAATACAAATGCTTTTATTAAAGCAATCTAGAGACAGTAAGACAACAGACTCATTCTTATGTTCATTCATTTGGTTGTGGATTGATGGAGTATTCCTTTCAGCGTTTTTAGAGTGTATCTGAACAGCTGCAAGTAGTGATGACACAAATGAAAGTTCATGTCAACTTAAGCAGAACGAGATGGAAGACATTCTATTCATCCAGTTTTAGCTTATCGGCGCACAGTCATTAAATACGAATATTATCTCAAGAACCATAATAAATGCAGAACAAACCGTGCCAGCTACAGGCGTCATCAGATAGGAAACTTCTTACAGCATTCTGATGTGCAGAGGTGAATTATTTTGGAATATTAAACGTTTCATTAGTTCTCAGCTTCAAGATATGGCTTTAAAAGTGGCCAGCCTCGCAGAAAAATAATCATCATTACTAAATGCAACACTTACAAATCGGCATTTATGAAATTCAGAGACTGCCACTGTTAAATAGCCTCAGAAGTCTCTGTACAGGTGTCATCATTTCTGTGAGCCTGAAAAGTCATTGCTTATTTGCATAATGGCATTCACATCATTGTTGAAAGCTTAGGATTGACTTAATGAAAGTGGCAACGAGCAAAGAAAAATGCTTTCACGCTGAATTTAAATAAGTAAATCCTGAATTTAACTATTCTGTTCTATTTTCCTAGCACAAGGCATACAGAAAATGTTGACTACAACCTGTCCTTGGCACTGATGGGCTTCATGTTAGTGAAGATAGTTAATGGTGTTGGCTCAGGTATCCAACTGTTCAGGTGTCAGTAAGCAGATTACTTTAATCTACTAATCAACGCATGCATTTCCATTTACATGGAAAGAAAGAAGCACTGGAAAATGAGGTTAGTATCATTTGCATAATGTGAAGCAACCTATTTACAATGATGGAAAATAGAGAGGAGTAGAAGTAGGTGGGTATCTACTGTCAGACACATTGCCTTCAACGTATGTGGTTTTTCTAAAATCAATGAAATTTGAAGTGAAGACCAAAATGCAATTCATCCATTATGATGAACATCCAGACATACAAGATGTATCATTTGTACACTCTGTATTAAGGATATTTGATTCAAGGGAAAGGTTAGTTAAAAGAAACAATCAGAAATATCTTGAACATAAGCTGTGGTGAAACAAAGAGGACAGTAAGTTTTTAAAAACTGAATATTTTGTCAATATTAAGAGAGACAGAGAAAAGTCAACCGGTGCCGGAACCAAAGGTAACTGAATTTGACAGAGGCCTTTTTCTTCAAAGTGCAACATTTATGTTTGGGGAAAATAGCACTAAAAAAAGATCCAACAACCAGAGAGCAGGAAAGAGAACGCAGCTTATTTCAGGTCAATCTGCCTTTTTCTGGGTTCCCACCTGCCTTTGCTTTTGCATACGTAGCTCACTAGATTTAATCAGTGGCCCTTTGAAAACCTGCCACCGAGTTTGGAGGAGTTTGGGAATATCTCCGTATGAGGAAAGAGACAGGGTGAGTCCAGCATTGGAAAATCCTCACGTGGGGCAAAGAAGCATTTCCCAGCTATAGTACTGACTGCATCTTGCTGGTCTGTGAGGCCCTGTAGCCTTGTCAGCCAGGACAGGACAGGCCCCCTCACTCCCTCTCAGAAGCTGGGCAGGGCCTGGCATGGTTGGATCTGGGATTAGCTCCCTAGGCCATCGTGATGTGACGGCTGCTCAGACACCACCTGCAGAATTCAGTTCCCCTGGTATTGCTGAGGAGCCTCTGGCAAGCCAGACTGGCAAGCCTGAAGTGGCAGCAGTGAGCAGCCCTCTGAAACATGAATTCACCCAGGCTCGAGACCAGACCAACCAAGTGCAACAGTCAGCAAAGAGCTACTGCGCAGTTCCGTTGTGATGTGAAAGCATGTTACTATGCCAAGGAAATCAGCAGGAGGGTGCAAACACAACAGCATATGAAAGATTTGCAAGCATCAATACTTCAGGGCTTGGAGGGCTCATTTCCCTCGGCAGGATGCATAATGGTGTTCTCACTGGACTGCATGTACACGAGGTGCCTTTCCTGTGTGCTGCTATACAAATATATTGGCAGACGAGCACTGAGGGAGATAAAATCAATAAAGGAAAGGAGGGTGGCATTCCTAGTACACATACAGGGCACACATACACAAGCACAGATAAGTAAATGAGTAACAATCTGAATTCAATTTGGAGACTTCAGAAATAACTCCTTCTTTCTGGAAAGTGTCATCTACTTTAACATATTCCTTTATCTTCTTCCTTAATAAGGATATTGTCTTTCAATTGAGTTAACTTTCCTACTTGCTTAATGACTTTGGGAAGGTATTGCAATTACTCCTTTCACAATCTGTTTTCAGACAGATTTTTTGCCTGCACTTATTTATAGCATCCGAGAACACTTTTTTCTTCTGTCCTTTCTGCCATTACCTTTACCATTTGCAGCATGTGTTGTGGCCAAACACATTCAACCAGAAGAGTAACACAGAGAAAGCTAAATTCAGACTGGTAGGATAAAATCCCACGCTGGGATTGCTCTCAGGAATGAAGCTGTTCAGAAGCATTTAAGGAAATGGCAGTTGAAATGTTCTCTAGAAGACCAGAAATTTGGGAAGGTCATTCTACTTATGGTTGTAGACTGCCTGCCATAATGTCAATAGGCTGTTACATATATGCATCACTGCACACAAATAAGGAATAATTGCTACTGGAAATTTTACTGCTTTTGCATTAGCTACACACAAAGAAAATTATGTCTGTCTGAACGTAGATAACTGCTCAGGTACCACCGTGATGAGCTGCGTATAGAAATGAAAGTGGGGTAAATAAGTAACATCATAAGATATTTTTTCCCCTCTCATTCTGTGGGAAGGAGTAGATAACTCTCGGATGTAAACATGTGGGCAGATGCACACCAAGCTAAATTACAACTAGTTAAATCACAGCCATCTGAGCATGGCAATCACAGTGCAAGGGTAATTCTACTATGCAAGAGTTATGAAGTCACTGTAGCTGTGGTGTGTGCAAGCATGGCTCAACCCCAGAGGTGTGTGTCTGGAAACCATGACCAGATTCTTTAGAGAAGCACGGTGGAAACTACAGGGTTAATATTTTGCATTCGGTTATTATTTGCACTGGACACAAGACATTATGCAGAAGAAAAAAAAAGAGGAAACATCATTTAACATACATCATTGAACATATTACTTTTTACCATATGGTCTGTGGAATGAAGGAACAACAAAGGAAAAAAACCCAAAAGTGTTATGTCTGCAGAGCACCGATGTATTTCCCAATCTGCCGATCAGTTCTCGTGCTTATAATTAAGAAATGCTTTAGCACTGGCTGAGAGTCTGCAGTATGCTAAATAGCACAAGATTCAGCTTGAAGAGTGTGAGAATCTCATCCTACTGCAAATTGCTGGGAAAAGAAGGGAAGAGGGAAAAACCAACACAAGAAAAAAAAACACCAAAAAAACCCAAACAAAACAGACCCAAACATTAGACAGGGGTTTGAGTGCTGCCAGATAGTACAAGGCTTATAAATAGGATGCTTTGTCATTTAAATTAAGATTTTTGAGATTTCAGTTTATAGCTCATGTCAGCATTTAAAATGAAGATCAATAAGTTGTTGAAAAGCTTCACAAACAATTTAGTCTTAGTCCTTATTCTAATGTGCAGTCCAAGCAATGAAATGCTGATCTTACAAGTCCAGCAATTTCTCCAGTGCTTTTTGTAAAAGAATTCCATTCTGAATATTAATCACTTCAATTCCTTGGAAGTATCCTTTCTGGCACTGGAAAAAAAGAATGATGCTGTCTGTTTATTTTCTGGACCAAAGAAAATGAGCAGTGTGATTCTGAGGAAGCTTCAGAAATGCTGAGGTCTGTGAGTAGTGCTGGAGCCCACTGGCTCTGGGCATTTTGGTGTCCCACAGCCTGACAAAGGGCTCATTATCCTCGTGTGGTACCCATAAGCTTTATGCCCCCTTTAGTCAGGTCAGGTTCAAATAAAGTATTCAGAAAATAATGGGATCATCTACCAAGCTTCGTTAGTTTTGATCTTCATCTTCTACATTGAGGCAAGTATCTGAGTCCTGATGTATTTCAAAATCCCTTCTTGTACCAATGGAAAGCAAACCAGGAGAGCTCTCTACCTGGTTGCCCAACCTTCTGAATGCTGCTGCCTTCTTGGCTTTGGCAGTTTCCTCCAGATCTGGGTTTGGGGTTATGTGTCACGTGAAAAATATTCATTGTGTTGATGCTGGATTCCCTACATTGTCACTCCTCTGGGGAAGTTTCCCTGATAGGAGTGCCTGCAGTCCCTTTTGCTAGCAGTAACTGTCATAGTTTTTATAGGTGAATATCACCTTCTTAGACCTTTGGTTCTTTGAAAATGTCAAGTGCAATTAAATGAGATAAAAGTTTCCAGAAGGCTTTCAGCAAGGTCCGTCACCAAGGCTTTTAAAGGAAGCAAAGCAGCCATGTAGCAAAAGGGAAGGTTCTTGCATGGGTAAATAATTTATGAAAAGAAAGGAACCAGAGGGTGGGAGAAAATGGTCCTTTGTGGTGAAGAGAGATTGTAAGAGGAATCCTGCAGGAAAATCTCTCCTGTGAGGTTTGCTGCTGACACAATATTAGCTGTCATTTATTCTGGATAGTAAAGATGATGATGCAGAGCTGGAGAACGAGCTTACTAGATTGAGTGGGCAATAAAACAGCAGATGAAATTTGATGTAGATAAATATGAAGGTTAGGGGAAAAAACAATTCTAATTTCACATATAAAAAATGGGTTGATTGCTTCCCTCAGCAGCAAAAGCTGTGGGTTATGATAGATAGCTTGATGAGACTTATTCATGCTTGCTATCAGTACACAGTTTAAGAAGCAGACCAATTATTAACAATTGTCAACAAAGTAAGAGAGAGAAAACCGGACCCCATCATGCCAACATATAAGGCCATGACTTGCTCACCCCTGGAATACCGCCTGCAGTTTTGATCTTTCTTTCTCTAGAGGTGTAGGTTGGCTGCAAAAGCTTCAGAACAGGGCAACAAGAGTGATTGACACACAGAACTGCTTCTGTATGAGGAATGAGAGAGAGAACAAAGCAGACTAAAGGCAAGACATCTGAGCAGAGGAGCCTTGCAGAAGTATATGAAATCGTGAGCGGTACTGAAAGAAGGGATCTGTGCTGTTCTCCTTTCACTGCTTGATGTATTACAATGCTATTAACAGCATCAGCATCTTTAATAAACATGGGACTCCTTTGGCCAAAAAATCCCACACTAAACATGAGACTGGATAGGCCTAGTGGCTGTCAAAATGTCCCAACCCTTCTTTGTCACTCCTACCCAGCTCACCTCACGGCGCTATGCCTCCTTTAAAAATGATCAAATGAAATACATCTGTTTGAAAAAATACTGAGCATCGTATCAAGCAGCAAGAGAAAATAGATGACACTGTGATTTGGAGTAAAGCCATGCTTTCACTTAGCCCTAAAAGCCACCTAGGGCTAACCAGGAGCTGGTTACACTAAGTACTGGGCTGTGCTTAGCACCGTGCTTTCATGGCATCTGCTCACCCTGCTCACTTCCCTGGTGAAGACCAGCTCTGGTTGTATCAGTTCACTGCTGTTCACGATGGGTGAGGGATTTTAGAAAGCATCCCCAGGGTGCAGGCAGCGCTGCCGAGTTGTTTTCCATCCTCCCTTCATTTTTTTGTGGAAGGGTACAATATAAATCTTTGTCTTCAGCAGTTACCTTACATCTGTTGCAGTTTCTCATCTGTTGTTCCTATTCCACATGCTGAGAATCTCATATGCTGTCCTTGGCATGGTATCAGGCAAGCATGCCTGATATCATGGAGAGGATTATTGGCTTCTGGGCTGTGGCAAACGGGAGCAGATGAAGTCTTCAAGAGAAAGATCTTATTTCCTTGAAACCACACTAAAATGGAATGAAATCAGGGAAGAAATTAAAAAGAAAAAAAATCAAAATAAAAATAAAAGGAGAATATGAGTTTTAGACAGAATTGCTTATAATTAGCTGGCTGTTTTGTTTCTGTCCCTGGTAGGCTGCAGGCAGCTGCTGTCATCCGGTTTGTTTATCTGTAATTCCACCTTTTTTTTTTCCTTCCCACTTTTGCCCTTCTATTTCTGAAAGAAACTGCACTGAAAACACTCTGGAGAAGTGTAAATCACTGCGGCTTGCTCGAGTTTGATGAAGTTAGGAGAATTTATATGGGTGCAGGGTTTTTCATCGTCAGCTGTCACGGGTTCATCCCACTCTGTTTGCTGCGATACTCCAGGCTACAGAACTGTGTGCTGAAACAGTATCACACAGCTTATTTAGATGCTTAAGAATTGTCTGTTTATTATAACCCACACATTTCCCTAGAGAATTTATTAGGTTTAAAGATTTTGAGGGGGAAAAAAAAAAAGTATTTTCTTAGACTGTGGGATTTTGATTAATTTTGATGTGACATGAAAGTCACTGTGCATCTTCCACAGAACCCACTCCTGCATTATGTGAATGGAAGAGTTGGAGGCAGGTAATGTATGAGTTGTCTGAGAGTAACTGCACTGCTCTGGAAAAGTATTCCCGCAGCTGGCATCGCAGCCTTTAAGACATCATTTCTGAGGCACGCAAAATACAACATCACTTTTTCCTTTCAGTCTAATGAAATCTCATTGGGAATTATGAAGGACAATTTTTCCTTTTTCAGGTTTTAGCAGACTGCTAAGAAAATGGAAATTTTTGCTTTTGACAGAATACAATGGCTAATGCTTTACTATTCGTGACAGTAACACTAAGATGGGACAAATCTGCAAAAGTCATTGTCAACAGAGCTGTTAATATTTTTTCTGCTGCTGGCAAACTACGAGATATTTTCCATTTCCATTTCCATTTTCAGCAGTGTCCATGAGATTTGGTGTAGCACCACAGTGAGCAAGCAGGAATGAGCTAAAAATGGTGAAACCTGTGTTGGCTTGAAGGAGATCTGCCAGGAACTCTGACAACAACCCAGGTCTCTTTAAACAGCCCAGAATGTGCATGGCTTCCATTAGGGTTAATGGGAAATGCTGTGTCATGAGAAGTGTCAAGAGGAGAGTTAAAATGGGGCAGAAACTTGCAACCAAATACAAATTCAGGAAGATTGAAATTAAAGTGCTGGAAATTCAGAAGAGGACGCATGGGGATGTGTCTCTTGATCCAGCGAAACTGTCACTGCAGCAAAAATAATAAGCAGGAGGTCACTGATTGTGAATGAAGGCTGAGAAACGTTCCTCCAAGTGCTGCTCTGAGATACCAGCATGAATATCATGGGCAGCACTGATTAATGACACTGTGCACCACAGTTTCTGTTGGAGACTTCTGTGTGATTTTAGCAGCAGCGTGATAGGAAAGCTCGGAGGAACAGAAGCAGACCTGCTCGTTGGGGAAGCTTTACCAAAGTAAAGGAGGAAGCACACCCCAAACCTCTCACACATGCTTTAGAAAAAACTTGGAATCGTTCTGTCAATGTGGGATTGTTCAGTGCATGAACAATGTGGAGGACAATAGAAGCAAATAGGACGATCACCAAGTGATGGGTTCATGACAAACTCAGTGAATTGTTGGAAAGGATTCTCAGAAAATGTTGGCAAAGTCGTTTCATTTTCAAACTGCCTCCCTTTGGGGATAGATGTGCTTAACCTTTTTTTCCTGGATGAATGACACATTTTCTTCAACTCAAAATTAAATTTACAACACACATTTCAGCGAGGAAGAAAAATAACACAATGAAGAAACTTAACCCATTACTTCTGAATTTGCCCAGAAACCTGAAAACCACTTTTTGCAGACTAACAGGGAAAGAAAAAAAGCATGGACCAAGACTGCCTTGGCATCAGTGTCAGTGTCTCTAGTGCAGTCAGCTATGTTTGAGAAAAAAATAATGGGAGGAATAATGGGGGTTGGACTCGATGATCTCTGGAAATCCCTTCCAACCCCTACAATTCTGTGATTCTGTGATTCTGTGAAATCAGGTTAGTTAGGTATCAACTGTCAGATGATCCTACCACAAAGTGCAATTAGAGCAAAAGGTGTGTGGGTGTTTAAAGGCATTCCCAGAGATGAGAGCTGGCATCTGAAGCTTAGTTCTGTCTTGTTCAGTAAACAAAGAGTTCAGGAAATTTCTTGATAGACCTTGCCAGGGCACAGATTCTCCATCAGGCCCATTAGCATTTGTTTTTTTGGGTCCATTCTGGAAGTTCATTGCCTGAAGAGGAAGACAGGCACTGGTTCTTAAGTCTTGGATGAGGACTGTCTTTTGCTGACAGTTCTTAGTTTTCAGTACTGAAAATGGTGGTTCACTTTTAGTCCCAGACTTCATCTCAGTTAGATCTGTGTGGATTTGCTTACCTGAAATGAGAACAAGGAAATGTAAAACCAGAGGCAAACATATTCTCTGTGCCACCATAAAGGATGAAATAATGAGAACTGGAGGACCTTTATAGGGGAAAACCTAATTATCTCCAGGGCTGCGCATCCACAACAATGGCTGTGATGAGCTGCTGCAGTGGCAAAAGCACTGCTGGAGTGGGAGCCTGCCAGCCTAGGAGGAGAGTCCTGCAAAGTGCTTCAGTTGGCAGCTCTGAGGAACAAGAGCAAGATTTATCCTAGCCAGGGCAGCTTAGAAACTCCTTCTGCAAAAGACAACCTCTAGAGTTAGCAGAAGACAGTAAAGGTGCATTGAGAGCAGGAATGAAAACCAGAGGGCTGAATGGGAAGTGTGACACTGGCACCAAAGATTCCCAGTGCGTGAGAGCCAGTCATTCACTGAAAACAGAAGCGTTGCCTGACATCCTCACTGCATCCCAGAAATACAATTTGAGTGCACAGTCCTTTGGAGGGCCACGTCTGTGGGAGCCATATGTCACCCAGTGGGTATGGCCAGTCTTTGGAAATTGGCTCCAAGGCTTTCTGCCTTTCTAATGAGCAATCGGGAACAAAGCAGAGAGAAAATTAAGCCAAAGCCCCAAGGAAAGGTCTCTATGTGCGTGTGAGCCTGCAGCATGTTTTTGCCATACGCTTCATAGTAACTCCTGCATGCTGAAGCTCCAGATAATTCAAGGAACAGGCAAGGTTAAAACAGCAAGGAGTGTGAAGAATGAAAAATGAGCACTCACAGCTTGAATTAGAAAAGAGGAGAGCACCTTGTGGAGTGCAGAGCAGGTAAGGAGAAAAGTATTCCTGCAGTGTGTAATACTGTGCAGAGAAAATAGAATGGGAGAATGGGGAGGGTGAGGCTGCTGTTAGATACAGGCTCAGAGTCAACAGCGGTATTTAAGAACCTGAAACTGGAGTCAGGCAGGCATTAAGTATTTAAGTCTAGAACTGCCATTCAGAAACCCATCAATTCACTGCTTCTTCCCAGCAAAGACTTTCAGTCAGGCCAAGAAGCTCCCTTGGTATCTGGAGGTCCTAACCCTGTTCTGGTCTGTCAGTCCGACAAGATGGACTTCTCTGCACTCAGCAGCGGGCCTTGTTGGTTCAGCGGCACGGCCAGGCTCTACTTGCCTTGTCCCCTGCTAGCCCCTGTGTGGGTGATGGTGTACTGGCAGAGGCTGCCCAGAAACAGGGGGGTCTCCTCCCTGAGATCTTCAGAAGCCGCCTGGACGTGGGCCTGGGCACCCTGCTGTGGGTGTCCCTGCAGGAGCAGGGTTTGGGATGGGCCCAGAGGTCCCACCAGCCTCAGCCAGTCTGTGATGCTGTCCTTGTGTGGTACAGCACAGCAGTACTGCTAATGTAAAGGAGCTGGCAGTCCTTCCTGTCCTTGGGAAGTGCTCAGCAAGGCCTGGGGAGGTTGGGGCTCCCTGCATGGAGGTAGGAACTGTTCCTGAAGGCCTGCTCACTCGCCTCCCCACTGCACTCCCAGCTCTCTGGGAAGCCAGCTTCCAGACTGGCATTGCATTCCAACAACATTTGGCTGGAGACAAGAATGACACGATCCCCAAGATATCTTGCACAGCCTTCTAGGGCTTGAACATGTGAGTGATTAGGTTCTCTGTTGCCATTAGGACATCTGTTGCTATTCTGACTGGTGGAAGAAACAGTGAGATGAGAGCACTAATAAATTCAGGAAGAAAAAAAAAGCTTTGAGCACAGAGGATGTTTATACTTAAAGGAAGAGATAGGTTGCCCCTGGAATTTGGCAACATTCATGTCCTCTGCAAAGGAAGGGCAGGAAGTCCAAAAAACCTCATGCTTCAAACACAGCTCCCAGTGCCCTCTGAAGATGAGACCTGTATTAAGCACTGGGCATGAAATACCCCCTGGAAGCAGCTCTCCTTCCAGCCTTCCTCCCAGGAATCCTCCTCCAAGGCCACCCTGGAGCTCTGCATTTGAGAGGCTGCCAGGATCCTGCCCAAGGCTTTGCCCATACAATGGCACCATGCTCCTGTGGGGCAGGGAGACCATGGCCCTGTGAGACCTCTGAATTTTAAAGCAGCAGCCAAGTAAAAATGATTACCACCCAACTTCTGCCTCAGGGCTGTTGTCAGATGGAAGAATATCGCATGTGGGGACACATGAGAGAAAGCAGAAAATGTTTTTTTTTTTTTTGCCAGGATGATTTATCACCAGCTGTTTGAATCTGACCAGATGCCTGCAGTGCTGAAAGTGTTGAAAGGATGAAGGATTTATTTATTTAAAGAGTTATGAAACTTTTCATGATGGGGCACATCAGGTAAAGGCAGACCCAAAGCAGGAGCTACAAGACGCAGGCAATACATATATGGTTGATCTGCTTGAACAGATCCCCTCGTGTCTCCTGTGTGGACCCCTTGACTGGACCTAATGTCTCCCTGCTCACATCTCTCCAGTGCTTCCTGACATCACAGGAGACTGAGACCCCTAAATCCCTTAGGTTAGCAATGTGGTGGAGGCTCAGCAGGAGACTGCTGTGTCTTTCCAGCCACATACAGAGAGCCAGGTGTCCCAACCAAAACCTGCCCTCCACTGCTGAAGGAGGCTGCCCTCTGGCACCTTGGCCTGCAGGCTGCCCATTAATGCTTTTGCATGCAGGCCTGCAGAGCAGGGTTAAATAGCTGAACAGTTAATTGATTCAGTCTATCACACCCCTTATCACACCCAAACTAACAAATCAACAGAGAACTCCATAGTTCAGTGACTGCAGCTAAGCACCAGTGTGATGGTCAGTGTGGGAGCTCGGGATGAGTTATGGCCAACACAGTCCAAAGCCAGCCTCTGACTGCTTGGAGGACAGCTCCTCCTTCAGCTCTACAAGTACAGGCTTCATAGGTCTGTGCCTCTGACAAGAAAGATACACAGTTCCTATCCTGCTATCCTCTGAGATGTGCCACTTCTAGACTTGGCTAGTGATTGCTCCCCACGTTTTGGAGAGGTCCTGCTGCAATAACTGTCTTGCACCCATATGAGGCACACAGCCTCTCTGAGGGACTGGACAGGCTGTAACACCCCTCTGCTGTTGATGTTCTGATGGCTATTCCCTTGAAATAATCCTAATTAGATAAGTACAGCAGAAATCAACACATGTTGCTGTTAAATCTATGAACAGAAAGCATCTGCTATAGAATACCTTTCCATGTGACACCATCCTTCATCTGACCCAGCACTACTGGCACCCCTTGGCAAGACCGGCTGCCTAATTCTCACCAAAGGGAACCAGCATAAAAAACAACAAATACCATTCGAAGCATTTAATGAAATGGTCTCAACAGGATTTCTAATTTATTAGCTAGAAGCAATTTTATACTTCTGATACCCTTCCTCCTCCATCTACTTCCTCTGGCAAGCTGAAGGCTTTGGAAGGTTCCAATGAGCAGAAAGGATGGGCAGCTGGCCCATGGCAGCAAACTGTTTAATGACTGGGTTGTTGTACGAGTGATTGGCATCTGTGAGAGGAGGATGTTTTCCAGTTTGTGCTTGGCAGTCAATGCTGTGCAAGCTAGTGCTGGAGGATAACTGCATTGCAAACATGGGGAATTTCAAGAATGACTTCTTTTGCTTTCAGTCTTTGAGGGATGGGTGCTATTGCAGAGATAAGATGGGGATCTGTACTTTCTCAAAGCTGAGGAGGTCTGAGCATCTCTAATTACGAAAAGGTCTGCCTTTAATTTCAAAATAGACCTGGAAGTGTGCTTGCAATTAATGACAGAGGCTTCCCAAGCTCTGCAATTTGCAGGCAGTGATCACAAAGGTTTATTTCACTTTTCTGGCAATAAGGTGAGGTCTTCCTAATATCCATGCCTATCTTGTGGAATGTGAGATGAAAGGTAAACCATAGCTTGGGTCACTGTAAGCAGTCATAGGTTTACAGTTTTATGTCAGTTGTATATTCATGATGAAAAGACACCTTTCATGCTGAGGAGCTTTAAACTAAAATCGGAAAACAACGTCAGTGCAAAACAGCACAATATTAATTATTAACAATAAACATGAGTGCTTAACAGTTTTGCCACGTTACTGAAATGGATACTTGCACATATGTACAGCTCAAAGCATGTTGTACTACAGCAGAACTTCCTCTGAAATATAACACTTTCAGAAAACATCATAATCTGTTGAGAAATAACACTGTTTCATTTGCAATAATCATCTCACGATGTATTTTCTGCTCCTGTTACCATTCTAAAAGATTCTGAATAGTGAAATGCCCCAACATTTTACTCAACTTCTTCCCCAGGAAGGAAACAGCAGCCCACATTGCAGTGCTTCATTTGCTGCTCCAATGACATGCTCATGGTGCACACCAGAAGATAGCCTCAAAGCATTAAGCAGCACAGAAATAAGGGCTTTCAGCAGCTAAGCAATCTCATCCAAACTCCTGAAGAACTGCATTAACTAGCATATAACTAATGAATAAATTCCTCTGTTATTCAGTATGCTTGTAGTTACTCGAAGTTACTGCTAATTTTTTAGCTCTTGCTCGTCTTTTGATGCTTTTGAAGTCCTGCAGGAGAATATATTTGATAGCATCACTGAAATCACAGAATCACAGAATGGCCAAGGTTGGAAAGGACCTCAAGGATGATGAATCTCTGACTCCCCTGCCACATGCAGGGCCACCAACCTCCCCATTTAATGCTAGACCAGGCTGCCCAGGGCCCCATCCAATCTGCCCTTGAACACCTCCAGGGATGGGGCATCCACAGCCTCTCTGGGCAGCCTGTTCCAGCACCTCACCACTCTCTCTGTAAAGAACTTCCAGAAATGCAATGTAATTTAATATTTAATATACTGAGGAACTGTTAGAGGTGAAGTACAGCTCTTCACAGGGAAAGAAAAGTAACGTGAAAATGACAGTATTAAGAACTAAGTGGAATTTCCACCTATGAGCTCAGGTGCCTCTGCTGAATTAAGGTATTTTGTGTTGCTCAATCTATGGCTGGGTCTGCATGATCTGTGATCTTACCTCATTTCTAAATCCAGGGAATTCCACCCCTTTCCATTTCTGGGGGGATGTTTATTTTGGAACTTGGAAAATAAGCATCCATCTAATACACTGAAAGGGTAGAACAACATGGATACTACAAAATGAAGCTCTCTCGCCTTTCATCTGATTATTTCTGCTATATTTTTACAGTAGTGTTAAGACGAAAATTACAGGCAATATTTTTGGCACTGCTTAGGTTACATACAAATGCCTAGGTTAATGCTTTAGCTAGCACTATCAGATGCCTATCTAACGTGCATGCTAGCTAAAATACAGTTTGAGGCATTCAAGAGAAACATCTCCTTCCTTTTTGCACACAGAAGGCCTGATACGTGCGGAAAGTAGAACACACACACCAACATTTTTCTTCTGAGCAGCGCACACCAGGCCAGAAATGTCACATTTGCAGACATCAATCCATTGACTCCAGCTCTCATGTTGCATTTGCTGTGGAAGCCGGAAATCTTTAGTGAAAACCACCATTAACTGATTAACCCTCACTATTCAGACCTCCAAAATTAAATTTACCCTGCTATGGGTAAGGATGCAAGCACATTTGTTCCTTGCCTCTGTTACTCCTGCTATAAATGCAGAGGGGTATCTACAGAGCAGAGATGCTGATGTGCTATTGCTCAACTTCGGGTTTAAGAGTTGAGTTTTCTTAGGAAAACTGGGGGGAAAAATGCCAAATCACAGTCCTCCTAGTCCAGAACTTCATATTATTTCTGCAGATGCCAGCAGCTGGTCTAACTTCCACTCAGGGACTCCATCACAAGGAACCCTCTGCCATGAACACGTGGAAGCTGTGAGATTGTTTAGAAACAGTATAGGATTATTCGGGAGTAACATTGTCTGAGAACACACTTTGGCTATCTTCATAGATGAGGGAACTGGAAGGCTACCTCACCTCCCCTTTCTTCAATAGTAAGGGGAAAAAAAAACCCTAGAGAAACGCTTTTTATTTTCCTGGCACACAATAATAGCAAGGCAAAAATAATTAAAAGAACATATGGAAAACTGAAAGAAGTTGCCAAACCTGGCTGTTCAAACAGCATGAATTATCCAAATCCTGAGAGGTCTGCACAAAGAGGCAATTGCACAAAAGCTGTCTAACTAAAGATTTTCAAAGTAGAAGAGCTTGGCAGAAAATTGGGTGCTTGTTTATTAGCTTGGCTTCCAAGTGCCTCCCTCAGCCCTTCCCCCCAAATCCTACTCAGCTTGGAAAACCCCTTTCACAGGAGAGGCTGACAGGAAGTCTGAGGGGCTGCCTTGGCTAAAATTAAACGACCTGACATCACCTAACAAACATAGATATCTGAAAGCTGTTGCTTGCTGTATCAAATCCAAAGAACTGCTGCTCATGTTTCTGCCTTCCTACAGACAGATGGCCAAGAAAACTCACGTCAAGAAAATCCTGGTGAAACAGGAGAAGTTCTGGGTGTGGGAACAGGTGTTTCCAAATTCTGTCTTAACCATTCCTTACTCTTACATACCCACAGCCAACTGCCCTCCTTCTTCCCTTAGATGTTGGTGGTTATAGTGGTGGGGAGGGTTCAGCATCCATCTATACTCAGGTTGCTTTTTCTCCTCAGATACCAAAAATTAAATCAACTCCAAACTGAGGGAAATTAATTTTCTCTTTCTTGTGAAGAATATGAAGACTCAAAATGTTTAAAATACTTCCAACTCTTTTCACATATATAAACTCTGATGCAAATGCATTGTAATGGAGGCAAAGACAACTGAGATATCTTTACATTAGCTGTGAAGAATATTGGAAGGGAGTACTGTGTGAAAAGTTCATTTATTTCCACTTACAAACAGATTTTAGCTTATATAACATAAGACTCTTATAGGACTCAAGTGAAATTTGCTTCATGCACTGGAAATAAAAGGCACAGAACGCAGAGCCTCTCTGTAAAATAGCATTACCACTGCTACCCTTGAAAGCAGATTAGCTGAAATTTCATTATGCTTTTCTACACCAGTAATTGTTTGGTTCCAGGTCTATTTAATTGAAACCTTAAAGGTTTAAATTCCAGTGGTTTTTTTTATTACTCCTGTATTACTTGGTTGGAATTAACATGGATTCCATGTGGGGCCATCATCCTTCCTCTACTAGAAGGAGCAATGCAGTCAATAGGACAGCTCTGCAAGATCACTTTTTTCAAACCTGAATCTTGTACTTGGAATACCTACTTAAGATCAATTAAAATATCACAATTAAGACCTTACTATTGAAACAAAATGCCTTTCTAATAGAGATAGCAGCTTTTTGCAGCGGGAATCCTGAACATTAATTTTGTAACTGGGAGCTCCACCTTCAGTACTCTCAATTGCCACTCAAAGAGAAATGTTTGTTTCCAAACTCCACAACTTACCTACTTGTAAAAACAGAAAGAAAAAAAAAATGTGTTTGAGCAGCTACAGAACAAGGTAAAACAAAGACCAAAAAGATGACTGAGGTGGCTGTGCTCAAGGATTTGAGAGTCAAGGCGCTCATATAATTCAGCTCAGTTTCACAATTATCCAAGGATCCTGCTTTCTACAAACCCTATCAAGCAAAGCTCTTGCTTAGAGAAAAACCTCTGCCCTGTTGATATCATAACATTCAAGAAGAGTCTAGATTATCTGGGGTGTTACTTTCAAAGATGGCACCGCACCTGTGCATCACAGGAGCACAGGATCGTAGGGGGTGGAAGGGACCACTGAAGATCATGTAGTTCAGTGCCTGGATAAAGCAGGTTCTATACAGCAGGCTACAGAGGAAAGCATCGAGACAGGTTTTGAATATCTCCAGAGAAGGAGACTCCACAACCTTTCCGGGCAGCCTGTTCCAGTGGTCTATCACCCTCACAATAAAGTTTTTTCACATGTTCAGGTCGAACTTCCTATGCTCCTGTTTGTCTTCATTCCCCCTGTTCTGTTGCTGGGCATCACCAAAAAGAGCCCAGCCCTATCCACTAGACACCCGTCCTTCAGATATCTGTAAGTATTGATAAGATCCCCACTTAGTCTCCTCCAGGCTGAACAGTCCTATGTCTCTCAGCTTTTCTTCACAAGTGAGATGCTACAGGCCCCTCAACCTCTTTGTGGCCCTCCACTGGACTCTCTCTAGAAGTTCTCTGTCTTTCTTGAGCTGAGGAGCCCAGAACTGGACACAGTACTCCAGGTGAGGCCTCACCAGGGCAGAGCAGAAGGAGAGAATCACCTCCGTTGACCTGCTGGCCATGCTCCTTTTAATGCATCCCAGGATCCCATTAGCCTTCTTAACTATAATGGCACCCTGATAACTCATGGCCAGCCTGTTGCCCACTAGGACCCTCAGGTCCTTCTCTGCAGAGCTTCTTTCCAGCAGGTCACCCCCCTAACCTGTACTGATATGCGTGGTTATTCTTTCCCAGATGTAGGATTCTTGCCCTCGCTGAACTGCATAGTGCTCCTCTCTGTCCAACTCTCCAGCCTTTCCAAGTCTTGCCGAATTGCAGCACAGCCTTCTGGTGTGTCAGACACTTGTCCCGGCTTTCTATCATCAGCTTCCTTCCTGCCCATACTGCACAGCTGTTAAAAATTCCAAAATGATCTTAGAAAATTATTCACATGTCTATGGGAAAAAGGTCAGGGTGAGAGGCTGAACCTGAACTCCACTTTCACAGCCTGGAGGAATAAAAAAAAAAATCCCTCAGCTCTCTAGTCTGATTGTTCAATTTGACGGTGTGATCAAATACAGCAATCCATAAATTGGTAAAAATAATGTCCAGGGTTCACAAATAAGCTTCAGATCACATACAGGTTTATCAGTATGGAACTTGTTACAAAAGCTGAAATCCCTCTTCCCCACCCCCTTCCATCCCCCCAAGTCAGATTATAAGGGTTTTGGAGGCATGATCCTTCCCAGGCTACAGAGTGAATCAGGAAAAGTCCCTGGGAGTGAAAGAAACAATATGAATTTGGCACAGATAATCAGCAGCCTACTCACTTTTTAAATACCACTCCCTCTTCCCAAGTTGAGACATTACTTGCTTAGAGATAAAGCTCTTGAGCTCAGAGCTCAAATTGCTCAAAAATTCCAAAAGCCTTGGGATTCAAGTACGAATATGATGACAAACAATACTGGAAGAGCGTATCAGTTTATCCAAAACTGGGAAGCAGTAGTATTTGCTTGATGGGAACAAGAGTAATAGTGAACGGTAGGAAACCTTTCTGTCCCCAAAATCAAAATCTGCTTGCTGCAGCACATCACAGTTTAGGCAGCTACTAGGCAATTTCTACTCACATTTAATAGCTCTACAACCTAATCAAATTAATGAAATGGCAGTTCAGGTACTGTGTGCATGTCAAATCATTAGGGAGTCTGCTTATGTGCTTTTGTTGTTTTGCAGCCAGGACAAGGTTATGTATGTATCTTCAAATTTTGGCACCTTACAGAATATCCTGTCATATGCATATCTGAATTTGAACAATTCAGTTTAAAAGTTTAAATATAGTTCAAGAGTGAACAGTAGACAGGCAACACTATGAAGTGTGTATGCATACCTTGACTGATATTGAGTATCTGAAGAGTTCTTCAAGTTTTCCTGCCTCCAATTTTCTCTTCTTTGTGAAAATAAACAACAGAAGAGAAAATGGACATTTTCAAGTCTTTGTGGTAAGAAAAGACAATTTAGCAACATTATTATAGACTGTAATAACACTGTTACAAACAGTATGAAATAATACAATTTTTTTTAATAATATCTGGGTAATTAATTACTTAGACTACTATCTCCTCGATACTTCATGATTATCAAAGAACATTTTACATTTCCATTCTTCAATAAGTTACTGTGTAAATAAAGTATGCTCAGAGTTCTTTATGTGGACAGTACTTACATTTAATTACAGATGATCTGGATATGTTTATAGGTGTAAAATACATTAAAATTGTTTACATGAAATTAGCTCAACTAACACTAAATCTGGAATCTAGAAGTTCACAACAACACTGACAGTAGCTCAGCTATGTATTTGAACATGCTACTTAATATGTACTTTGGAACGCAGTAGAAAAGAAATTCAAAGAAATTCTAAAAAAAGGGAAGCACAGATCAAAATTCCATAGCAGGTTGGATCAATAAAATATTGAACTGCAGTTCTTAAATGTAAGTACTACACCAAGTAGTATCTGGTTGGTCTTAAATGGTGTTAAAGCCCTTCTTTTTTTCCTAAAGGAGACAGTAATAAGCATTTTGCCTATTCAATCCAATCAAGATTTAGGCAACGTGCTATAAAAGCAAACATATCTGACACTTCTTCTATAACTTTAGCAGTTGGCTTTCCTGCTCCATGTCCAGCTTTGGTGTCAACATGGATGAGAAGTGGATTGGTTTGTTTACGGCTTCGCCCCACAACATACTGCAGAGTAGCAATAAACTTCAGTGAGTGTAGAGGGACCACACGATCATCATGGTCTGCTGTGAGCAGCAGTGTAGAGGGATACTGGATGCCATCTTCTTCTGGTAGTTTAACATTGTGAAGTGGAGAATACCTGAGAAGAATACACAAACATTTATACATTTTCTCCTCAAGATCCAATAAGAAGGCCATCTCCCACTGAAATTATCACAGTGACGTTTGACAGCACTCAATTCTACAATCCCCCATTGCACATCCCAGGACTGCAAATGGCACAGAACAAATCGCTGGCTCTCAAATGTGAAGCAAATACATTAACTTACAGAGGTGCATGCATCCATCTCACAGAAATATCAAAATAGCAGGAATGGGCAACAGGGAAAGAACAACAGAAGCCGTAAAGCTCATAGCAGGATCTATTCTGCAGCGAAGCAA